>NW_023416309.1:1002500-2252356 GCF_014176215.1 Rousettus aegyptiacus
AGGCCACGCTAGAGGCAGAGAAAGGCACAGAAGTGGACAAATCAACTGCAGCTAAGACAATTAAATCTAAGGATAATATTTATGTTTCTTAGAGATAGAAGCTGTAAGAAACTTATAATATTCATTTTTAAAGATTTTAATACAGCTCCATTTATGGGCTCTACTCCTGGACACGATTAACCAGGCTTCAGAGAAACCAATATTTGCTGGTTTTCCCTCCAGGACTCAGCCAAGCACCTTGGCTGTCTACAAATACATGAGGGTGTGCCGGGGCTCCGCACCCAGAAGGCTCATAGGTCCTGGGGCTGTGGAGTACCCCAGGTGTCCCCTTGAGCTGTCCTCAGCAGCTTGCCCATGTCTAGAACCACCTTCAATGAAAACAAAGCTCTCAGTTCTGAATTTGGACCCTCAGGGCTTCAGCATCACTGACTGCTGTCAGAGGGGACAGTGCTGGGCTGGCAAGCTCCAGGGGTCTGCAGTTTTCCTGTCTTAGAGCAGCAGCAGCATTCTTTCTCCCAGCATGTTCTCCTGGCCAAGCCAGGGCCATATGTTCCCTTAGTCCTGTGGCAGAAGGCAGAGTGATGAGTTTGGATAAACCAGGATCCATCTTTTAACCTAACGGGAAGAGCATTTTAGAGAAGGGGGCTGTCCCATGCCTGGATGTGGGCTTTTAAGCTAGTACTTCTGAGCTACCTCAAGACAAAGCAAGGCATCTTGATTGAGAGTGGCATTAGCTGGGTATCCTAGAAACATCTAGGGTTTTCTCTTTACACTCTGTTGAATGAGTCTGAGGAGACTGGGCCTTGGGATTGAGTCTTCTTTTGCTGCCACTCTCTGCTATCTGCTCTCAGGTCTGTGAGCTAGGAGGATGGCCCCTTCTGGGCTCATCTGCTTTTTTCCCAAGCCTGGCTATGTGCGGGAGATGAGCCAATGTTCCTTAGTGATCTTCTTTGGGACTTGAGCACTGCCCCTCATTCTCCCAACTCTTCTGTGTGTGTCTTGTCTCCAGTGCTGGGGCATGGACCCAAGTACAGGGTTGTTAGACAGTGGTGGAGCCGTGGCCACAGAGCCTACTGGCTTGGAGCAGCTGGGTGCCCTAGATGTCACAGCAACCTCTATCCTGAGATGCTTGTGCTGCTGGTGGGGATAGGAGGTTTGCTAGCCGTTGAATGGCTTTGAAGCCCTGCCTGGAGCACACGGGTAGAAGAACACTCATTGAGCTTGAGCAAAGTGTCCAGAGAGCATGGGGGTATAGGATACAATGGCCCAAGGTGGGAGTTCAGCAGGTCAAGGGCTGCCTTGGCTCTGCCAATGGGACAGGAGCTTCAGAAGGCAAAGCTGAAGCCTCTAGTGGCCTCGTGTCTTTCCTTGGCAGAAGATGTAGCTTTCTCCCTACCCTCGCTCAGAGTCCCTGCTTTAGGGCTGTTTGAGCTTCCCATCCATGGTAATATCCCAGCAGGATCACAGCAGCATGCGTGGGGCAGGTGAAGCACTGCAGGTCTAGGAATCAGAGGCCTGAGGTCAATCCATTCTCTGACTGTTATTATTAACAGTGTGACCTTGGGCAAGCTACTTAACCTGTCTGTGCCTCATTTCTTTATCGTATAGTGGAGATAATAACCCTAATTTCAACTTCATAGGGTTGTTGTGAAATTTAAGGGAGATGATGCATGTGTAGGCAGTTTGTGAACAACTCTCAGGAGAACAAGGTCATTGGCACCACATTGAAACTGTGCTGTCTGAAGCTGCCTCCTGCTGCAGCAACTGGGCCAGCAAAATGCAGCCTTAAGGGCAGAGAGGATGCTTTGGCCAGGAAGTGAATCTCAGGAACCACCCTCTCCCTGGGGCCTTGCAAGCCTCCAGCCCCTTCCCACACCCCAAGGTCTGGATAGGGCAGCAAGAGGGGCTAAGTGATTGTGTAATGGCCACATCTGTCAGTGCTGGCCAAATGATTTTTCTAGGAGTCAGTGAGCTAATGGCCCAGCAGTGGAGGGAGAGCTCCTAAGTGGAGCACTATATCTACTCAAGAACATAAGGGCAGCGTGGCCCCAGGCCTCCAGGACTCAGAGAACAGCTGCTCTGCCCGCAGCCTTAAATTAGCGCCTCATCCCACCTGCTGCCAGAGGCCAATCTATAGGTGGCAACCAAGGTAGCCAGTAGGGAATAAGGAAGCCCGGCTGAGGGTGTCACCAGACCTGGACTTCAATCTAGGACCTCGCACCACACACTGGCTGTACGACCTTGGCAAGTCCCTTGCCCTCTCCCAGTCTCAGTCTCCTCATGTGTAAAAATGAGGCAGTGAGAATCAGATTAGATGAGATAGTGTAAGGCACTGTGCCCAGTGCATGGCAGTTATTGCTGCAGAGGTCTGTGAGCTATCCCAAGAGATGGCTATGAAGGAGAGACTCAGACTGATGAGGGCAGAGGAACCCTGTGGGCTGAGAGAGAAGCCCTGTAGATAGAAGGCATGCAAGAGTGTGGTGATCCTGGGCACCCGGTGTGCTCTGCAGGCCTTGTTTTCACCCTGAGAAGGCATGAAAGTCCTGTGTACAGGAATTGAACTGCAACTACATCTTATAAAGTGTTTCCAAAGAGCTACATGTATCATAAATTCTCCAAATATTGGATGCATATTTTTTAAAGTTTTTATTTTGAAATAATTTTAGGCTCACATGCAAGTTGCAAAAATAGAGTTCTCATGTACCTGTCACCCATTTTTCTTCAAAGATAGTGTCGATAACCCTAGTACAATGATGAAAACCAGGGAATTGACTTTGGTACAATACTATTAAGTAAGCTATAGACCTTATTTGGATTTCATCAGGTTTTACATGTGCTAATTTTTGTTGGGGGGGGGGGAGGCAAGTAGATAATAAAAACTCGTCACATATATATTTTTGTGTAACCATACTAGAATCAAGATACAGGACTGCTTCAGCAGACTCACCCCACAACCCCAATCCCTGCACCCACTGGTCTGTTCGCTCTCTCTATGCTTTTCTCATTTCAAGACATGGTGTCATACAGTGGCTACATGCTTTTTAAAAAACAAGTGTTAAACATGATGAGTTAGCACCTTGACCACAGACAGTAAATGTTAACTGTATACAACATAACTTCTAAGGGGCTCTGTCAGATAACATGTGGTGACATTTATGAGACAAGGAAATTTATTTTTTGTTATGGTTAGTTAAATCTATATAACATAACATTTACTATCTTAACAATTATTGTGTAAACAATCTCCAGGAGTTTTTCATTTTGCACAACTAAAATTCTACACCCATTAAACAATAACTCCTCATTTTCTCTTCCTCTAGGCCCTGGCAACAATTATTCTACTTTCTGTTTCTATGAATTTAACTACTCTAGGTACTTCATGTAAGTGGAATCATGCAGTATTTATCCTTTTGTAACTGGCTTATTTCACTCAGCCTAATGTCCTTAAAGTTTCATCCATATTGTACCATGTATGAGAATTTCCTTCCTTTTTAAAGCTGAATAATATTTCACTGTAGAACAGACCACATTTTGTTTATCCATTCATCCATTAATGGACATTTGGGTTGTTTCCACTTTTTGGCTTTTCCGAGTAATGCTGCTGTAAAAATGGGTGTTCAAATATCTCTTCAAGACTCTGTTTTCAATTATTTTGGGTACATACCCAGAAGTGGGATTGTTGGATTGTTCTAGTATCACTTTTTCAAGGAGACACTGTGGCATTTTCCACAGTGTCTACACCATTTTATTTCCCACCAAAGGTGCCCAAAGGTTCTGATTTCGCCACATCCTCACCTACACTTATTTTAATTAATTGATAAAGGCTATCATAATATGTGTGAGGTGGTTTTGATTAACATTTCCCTAATGATAAGTGATGTTGATCATCTTCTCATGTGCTTGTTGTAAAATTGCCTTAAATATGAAAAAGTCTTACTGATGAAGATTCTGGAAAGAATAGAGTAGAATATGAAGCTGATGTTGATTATGTCTTACTAACTTTTTGGAATAAGTTGTCAAGAGGAGATGGAATACCAGCCTGCTTGTCTTGGCCAAGGGATCCATGGCAAGCTCCAGTATACCACTTGGACACATGGATTTTCTCTGCATTTGGATCATTGTACTATATAACCTTCAGAAAAAAAAAGGAAGGGGATAAACGATATCTTCTCCTCATTGCTGACCTTCCGTATTGTGGTTTCTCTCTCTGGAAGAGGCCCACTGGGACTGGGTTCTGTATATCTGTCCAGATATGGGCATATGTACATTCCCTTTTTCCACATAAATCATTGCATATCATGCATATCATCCACACTGTTTAGTCATTGCTTTTTCCTTCTTAAATACATATTTTGGGAAGAGTTCCACATTAATGTGTATTTTTCCTCTTCTGGGATGTTCTTCTGAAGCTAATTCTCAATCCATATGTCTGTATTCCTTCCATTGATGCACATAGCCTCTACCAGCTTCCCTCCACGTTTCCTCCCAGCATTTGGCCAGTGTTCCTCCACTGGATTATCCTGTGCACAGATGGACGACCAACGCCGGCATCAGAGTGAAAGTGGAGTGAAAGCAGAGGTGTTTTTGGTAGCAGTGTACCTAATGATTTTGATCTTTTTCCTGCTTTAATTCCACTTTATGATTCAATTTCCCACTTTACGGTTGGTTTTTCTTTTTCTTTCTTTCATTTTTTTAAGATAAGAAGGGCCAGTAGTCTGGTATAACACAAACATTGTTATACTGATAAATACATCGATACTAAACTGTTAACTATTTGGCTTAAAATGTCCATTCTTCAGCTCATGTTCCAAAGTCCTAACTTTAGCAGGAGGAAGTTGATTTAGAGGTTGCAGTATAATGTATGGAAGTTCTGGGAAAGTTAATGTATTAATGTCAAGGGTCAATGTCATCCCAAGTGAGAAGAGCAAAGCAGGGAAAGGCTTGGGTGCAGAGAGAGGAGTGGAGAACCTAGTCTGAGGGCAGACAGGGGGTGCCTTGTGAGCCAGTGTGAGCTTTGACCTGTAGATGATGCTGGGAAGTATTGGAATCTGAAGGGATATTGGGTTGACTTTGTCTTTTATTATAAAAAGAATGATCAGTTATGGATACCATCTATGTGCCAAGCATTCTATTAGATGCTTCTCACATATTATTTCTGATGCTCACATAAATTTACAAGGTAAATATTGTTTTTCTCACTTTATATCTGAAAAAAGTGAGGCTCAGAGGGTTTAAGTGACTTATCCAGAGTCATCAGCCAGAGATTGGTGGAGCCAGAATTGTCATTTGGGGTTATGTGACACCAGTGCTCTGGTTCTTTGCCTTCTGCCACTATACTTACTTTCCTGCTGTCACTTTCTTAAAGCGGAAGTCTGTTCTGTGGCCAGCATTAAGCTGTTATGAGACCTCCTGCCTTGTTGGAGGGAGGAGTGTCCTGCTGTCTGTGTGATGGTTGGCGGATTGGATGGCACACCTTTCCCACAGTATGTAAGCAGCCCCACCAAAGCAGATGGCTTGATTCTCTGCTGACATGGGGAGTCAGGTACTCTACTTGGTTCCTCTAAGGTTGCTACAGGGATCATGCCCCTCCCTGAGCAGACTGGGTGTCCCAAGCATGGAGCTGGAGCAGAGCTTCCTGGAATGTGGGCTTCACTGTACACTGACATCAGCCTGTGGAGACAGCTGGACACTTCTGCACAGCCATCACATATGCCTGGTTCAGCACATGGTCACTGTGGCCTTTCTCCTATTCTGTCTACTATCACTTCTGCCCTGGCTCCACAAGCTTCCCTGTTCTGGGCTGATTCTAGCCCATTTCCTTCAGTCAGGGTCCAGCAGGAGCCTCCCATGGGTGATGGAGGAGAGCTTAAGACAGGCTATTTTCAAGCATGTAGGTGGGGTGAAGGGAGGCCAACAAGAGGTGGTCAATCACGCAGGGGCCATTCCCACCCCTGGACTCAATGGGATGGGAGGGCATTGAAATCAGTTGATACTGTCACTTGGAGAGGGGTGCTGGACAGGAGCACTGTTCCTTGGGGAGGATCTAGCTGCTACTGGCCCACAATCTCCCTGTGGGAGGGCCAGGGGAATAAATATTCCTGCCCACTTTCATTCTGCTCCTGACTCCCTGCCAGTTCTCCATTACCTCACTGAAAGCCAGAGGGCAAGGGAGCCCATGGGTGAAGCAGTGTGGGCTAGAGGATGTGGAGAGGGATGGTGGAGGCCAGCTGGAAACTCAGCACAACACCATCCCTCTGGTGCCTTTGGGATGTAAATCTGATTCAGTCTCCTGGCCTGGCCTGTCTTGTTTGGCCTTCTACCACTCCAACATGGTGAGGGAAACTTGACCTTAGTTAACACTCCCCTGGCCTCTTGGGAAGTTTGTGGGTAGGTGGCAAAATGGGGACAAATGTGGAAGAAAGCATGAGAGTTCGGGAAAGTCCTGAGCAGAGTTACAAAGGTCTTTGGGGCAACTCTGTCTCATCTTTGGGGAACACTGAAGTCGTCTACCTCCCTGGCTCTGTTAATTTCCAGAGCACTGGCTCTGCTCTGCCCTTCCCTCTCAGTTTAAGTGGTCATGAATTTCTCATGGAAATGAATGGCATATTCACTCTCTTGCTTTCATTAACATCCATATCGCTTTCTCTAGATGTCTTTTCAGAACTGGCTCCCCAGTGCTGGTCCTGGGTCAAAGGCATGTGCTTCTTCTGAGCTTCTTCCTCCTAGGAACCAGGTAGAGTGATGGCTGCTCTGAGATGAATCCAGTGTGGGGCTAGTGAGATGGAGCCTGAGGACAGAGGAGGGACAGCTTGATGGCAACCTCATAAGAAGCCTCCAGCCAGACACCACCCAAGTCATGCCCAGTTCCCGACTCATGGAACTGTGAAACAATAAATTATTATTGTTTTAGCTGCTAAGTTTTGGGATCATTTATTATGCAAAAATAGTAGAGGAGACTCATTAAAACATGGAAAGAGGAGCAGGACCTGGGTGTCAGTTGGCAGTAGGGGTCGTGGGAGTCCTGCCTGCCTTCCAGAAGTGGGAGAAAGGGAGAGGACACCTTTATGGCTGGGCATTGTCTGACAGCCTCACCAGTCTCTGAACTGATATTAGCTAGAGCTCAATGCCAAAGCTGAGGGACAGTGGAAGACTACTGGGGTGGAGGAGGCTGGGGTCCTTTTATTACCAACTGAGCTCAATGTCTATTTTATTAATAATACATGACTGGTGGTGATGTCTGTGAACTAATGCTTGTCTCCCAAGTCTAATTGTTCTGTCGGGCATCCCTCCTGTAGATTTATCATTCTGTCTCTGTTCTTTATTTAGTAGTTTTATTGCCAGTGATTAGTAATGGCATCAGTTGGAGTTCGTCTTTATGGGGAAGATTCATCCCTGCTTACTAGTGGGATGAATCTGGAATGAGCAGGCTTGTAGGGGCAGGAGACTACCCCCCTGCTGGCTCCCTCCCCAGGCCCCCTGGTGCCTCCACCACCTCTGCTGCCTCCCCTCCTGGCCTCAGACATCTGTCCAGGATCTGCTCTGCCTCATTGCCATCAGAGTCAGGGAGTGTGAACAGCTTCATACTTTTCTTTCCCTATGCCACTGTTTAGGGGAATTTAGAATCCTAACATCCTTGAGTTTCCCTCTCTGCCCGACTCCAGCGGCATCTCCATTATATTCTTAGGAGACTTTTAAAGTTACGAGATGCCCCCGTGGCAGACCTGGGAGTTGGAGTCATTTGCTGCCAACATGCAATCTAATATTCCCCTCTGCCTGACCTACTATTGCTGCCTGACCAACCTGTGCCCCAGGGATAGAGCTTTCTAACTTTGGATGAACCTGATCTTTTGTTACAGCAGTCTTTGATGAGGTATACCTCTGCACATTGCCCAGAAGCTATCAGGCCCAAGGCCGAGGTCCAAAGTGTGGTATTCCCATCCCCAGTATAACCCACTCAGGCACAGACAGTACTTCTTTCCTGATGCACATGTTCCCTGCCTGATTCTTAAGACCTAAATGGGCCATAAAGTGAGCCCCTTCTGTTCTTATTGAGCAGATGTGTGGAGCACTGCAGTGGTGAAGCAGGTTGGCAGTGAAGGGTTTGTGGGGAGGAATGCGTTCTGTGGGTGGATGGAGTTGCTTCTGCTAGTGAGGGCAGGGGGAGTGGAGGAGCTAAGCAGGAGTGTTCCAGGCTGGCTCCTGAGCTGGCCTTGAGTTAGCCTTTCAGGATCCCTCCCTAATCTCCCTCCCCCCACACACATACACATACACTGGTGCAGGCTGCACAGCATGACTGGGACAATCCATGGTGTGGGCAAAGCAGCTCTGGCTTTTCAGTTGGACAAACCTGGAATTCAGATTCTAGTTCTACTCCATGTGTGCACTGTCCTCAGGTTTTTCTTTAGCATGACAGAGAATAATAGCTTATCTGTAGGGTGCTCATCAGGCTCCTAAAAACCAAGCTCAGCCCTTTGTAGTAAGGGGGTCAGGCTGGCTAGAGCCCCCATGGTTTTCCATGCTGCTTGCTCTCTTACTTATAAGCTGCCTCCTCCCTGCTGGCCCCAAGGGGTGCTTCTCCTTTAATCCAAGCACAGACACTCTATTTTTCCTTGTTCTCTACAGCACAATGGAACACAGCAGACATAAGCTGGAACACTCTATTGTTTTGGTGTCTACCGCTCAAAATTAGTGGCTTAAGACACTAGTACTCTACCTCATGGGTTCAGTGGGACAGGAATTCAGGAACAGCTAGGCTGGTAGCTCTGGCTCCAGATCTCTCAGTCAGTTGTCCTGGGACAGTCAGTAGCTGGAGCTGGCAGGTCAAGGGCTGGAGTAGCTTGAGGTGGCTAGACATCCCTCTCCTCATGTGGTCTCAGGGCCTCTCACATACTCTGCCATGTGAGCTAGTCTCTGAAGACACATAGGGTCACTTCCACTATGCTCTATGAGTGGGGGCAGTCACAATGGCCAGACCAGGGCAAGAGGAATGGACACAGACTCCATTTCTTAATGGAAGAATGATAAGCTCTAATGGGAGCCCTTGGGATGGGAGATACTTTCACAACATCTTGGGAAAATACAATCTGCCACATTCATCACATGGGGAAATGGACTGCAAAGCAACCTGGGACCTGGGACTAGCAGAGCACAGGGGAGCACGCCTCCTTCAGTTTGAAGGCCACCATGACTGTCCCTCCTCCTTCTGTCCTACCCCATGTGTTGAAGAGAGAAGGGAGGGAAAGAAGAGAAGGAGGGAGAGAGGAAAGGAGGAAAGTGGAGAGGAAGGAAGGGAAGGGGGGGAAAGGAGAAGGAGAAGGAAAAAAAAAGGAAAAGGAAAGGAAGAGAGACCAGGGGCAGCTTGGTAATCCCCAATGGGACAGTCCCTGTTCTCAAGGGGTCAAGGCCCCAGGAGGTCTGAGAGCTTGCCTCCCTCTTCCGGGCCCACCTTTCATGATCTACTTTCTATCCGAGGTCCAGCCTCTTTGCCCATTACTGACACCAGGGAAAACCCTCTGCTTAGGAAGTCCTGCTCTGACTGTAGGCATGTGGACTACCCTGTGGCCTGCACTGGCCAGGGAGTGCTGGTCCACAGGGCATGCAGCTTCACTCTGGGGTCCTATGGAGGGTGTTGACCTCTCATCTGACCAGTCCACAGCACGAGCAGGGAAAAAAAGCTCTATTCCTCTGTCTTTCTGACAGTTTTTTCCAGCGAAGTCCATAATCTTTTCTCTTCCATCTGGCCATGACCATGGCCTTTCCACTTTGCCCAGGGCCTGGGTGTATGGGCCTTCTACCTACGGGCCTGTCAAGCTGCTCCTGGTCTCTTTATTCCTTCCCTTTTCCTTTTTTTCCCTTCTCCTCCTTTCCCCACTTCCCTTCCTTCCTTTCCACTTTCCTCCTTTCCTCTCTCCCTCCTTCTCTTCTTTCCCTCCCTTCTCTCTTCACATATTTACTGAGCATCTACTATGTTTAGGTGCTATGGATAAAGTAGAGAACAAAATAAAGATTCCTGCTGTAGACTATATTATCACAGAAGTGAAAGAGACAATAAATAACAGACACGATTTAATCCTAAATTACATGGTGTGTTAGCAAGTGATAACCACTATAGAAAGAGTCACAAAGAGGAATAGGGGAAGAAGCTTGGTGTAGGGTGGGGAATGGGCAGGTTTTGGTGAAAAGCAGGGTAGTCAGAATTGGCCTGGTTCAGAAGGTATGAGAGGAGTGAAGCCTTGAAGGAGGGGAATGAAGGATCCAGGTGGATGTCTAAAGAAGAATTATTTCAGCAAAGGAAAGAGCCATTGCAGTCATAGCATTAGAGAAACAGCAGGAAGCCAGTATGGCAAGATAGGACATAGGAGTGACTAAAGACAAAGTCAGAGAGTGACAGAGAGGGCTGGGGAGCCTTCATGGTCAGGTCAGGAGGCCTTGTGGGGGTCCGAATCCCTCTGGTACCTGGCCTTTCTCACATCAGACACAGGGAAGTCCAGGGCCTGCTCTTGGAGCTTTGGGCAGAACATTAGCCTCCATCCCTCAGTGAGCACTTCATACAGCAAGTGCAGGGAGGTTCTCTGTCCAGGGCCTGAGCTGGAGCCCTGGACACTGTTCCAGGAGAAGGTCTCTGGCTGGGCCACAGGTAGGGTAGTGTCTCTGGTTCTGCCTCAGGATCAAGGCCACCCCTAGAGGCTGTGGCCACTCTTTCCATGCTTGCTTCTCAGATTCTGGTCTTAGAGTAGGCACAAGGAAAGAAGGAGTAACTTTTTCCAATTAAGCTGCATTCGCTTTGTCATCTGAATCCAATTCCCCTTTAGTCTCTCAGTCTAGGAATTAGCCTTTATTAAACTCAGGCCTTCTCTGAGTGTGCGAGTCTTGAATTGCAGTTACAGCAGAATCTGGAACCATCCCTCAGGTGCCATGTGGCCCTACCTCCTGGAGATTTTCCTTTCGCAGCTTTTTTAGGTCTGCTTGGTGGGAGGGAGCCAGTGAACATTACCTACTCAATATCCAGGAATGGAAGCTGTCAGCTTAGAGAAACCAGCCAGGCTCACTGGGGTCATTTGTAGCCAGGCTACTCCCAGACCATGGGGCTCCTGCTGAGCAGTGTGGGGCTATGGTCAAGGGAATCAAATTGATGAGAACTTAGTGGGTGCTGGGCAATGGGCTTTATGTGTACTAACTCACCTGATGCTCATTATCATTATATGAGGCTGAGATTAGAATGATCTCTATTTTACAGATGAAGATACTGAGAGCCAGAATGGCCTGCCCAAACACTGAGTAAGTAGTCCAGTGGAGATGTGAACCCAGGCAGCCTGATTCTAAGCCTTGGCCTTAGCTCCTCACAGGCAGAGGCACCTCTGTGAGGCAGATAGTGTTTTTTCACCTGGCATGCTTTGTTTACAGGTCTTCAGGGCTCTCCTTCTGGGTCTGAGGGTGGGGGAACAGCCTCTATCTTCTCAGACCTCTTGACTGAAGAAGGCCAGCTAAATGCAGCCCCAATAGACATTTTGGCTCAGTTTCATGAGAGACATGCAGCTAAGCCACTCCTACCTTCTCAACCCATGATATTCTGAGAAAATAAATGTGGTTTTAAGCCAATAAATCTTGTGGTATTTTGTTACACATCAATAGATATTAAAACAGTGTTTTTACTAATTTATATCCTCACAAGCAGTGTATGAGAATTTCTATTGCTCTGTATCCTTGCCAACACTTGGGATTGTTAGAATTGATAATTTTGCTAATCTGACAGATAGGTAATGCACTTTAGAGCTCTGTTATTTGGTACTTACATATTTAGAACATTATGTCTTCTTGATTAATTGGCCTCTTTATCATTGTGAAATGTCCTTATTCTTTGTTCTAAAATCCACTTTGATATTAATATGGCTACTCCAGTTTTCTTTCTTTTTAATTTTTAAAAATCTTCGCAAATTGATTTTAGTCCTGCGAACATTAAACCACTAAGTCATAGTGTTTCTATGTGTGGTTTAAGTTTATTCATGCTTCTTTTTCATATGCTATTCAATTATAGGAATATTCTATATTTCTATTCCTCTATTGATTTGTAATTTTGTTTTACTTTAATATTTGTAACTTTTGAAAACTTTTTTTTTGTACTAAGAGAACACATGAAATTAAGTATGAAATTATTTCTATGGATATTTATTAATTTAAACTTTTTGTAGTAGAACATTCATATGAGAAACCCAACCAGAATAGAATATGTGGAGTGCAGATATGCTGAGGGACGTCTATAGTGAACAGACTGGCACATATCGGCTACATCTAATGGGCACTAGTAGACTGAGGCCATTCAAATTAAGTGGCTTAATCAGATATTTGCTTAATAATTTGATTTGTTGTGCAGCTGCTGACATTCAAATTTACTAGAAAACACCAATTGCTTCCCAAATTAGTTGTGCCAATTGAAAGCTCTACAAAGAGTGTCAAAATCTTTACCTTACCCTCATGTTCTCTAAACAAAGTATGTTCAGTTATATATCTATATCCATGTCCATATCTATCCATGTATCTATCAAACATCAATCTATCATCTATCTATCTATCTATCTATCTATCTATCTATCTATCTATCATCTATCTATCATCTATCTATATCTATCACCTATCTGTCAGTCTACCTACCTACCTAGCTAGCTAGCTACCTATCTACCTAGATATTTAGATATTTAGATACTTTACTAAAGCGATGAACATGATCATTATTATTGATAAGACTCTTTAACAATGCATAACACATGAACAGCAAAGTACATGACTCAGAAAGGTAAAGTTCAATGAATTATCCCAAATGAACACACCTGTGTAATCACTGCCCAATCATGGAAAATAAAATTACATTACCACCATACTGATTCCTTCTTCAGTCTTCCTCTCAGTGTAGTCCCCTTCTTTTATTATCCTGGCTTGTAACTTTGTAAGCTGATTTTGAATATTATAGAAGTGGAATCACACATTTTCTTTTAAGTCTCGCTTTTTTTTCATTCAATGTGGCTTGTGAGATTCCTCTATTACATTGTTTGTAGCTGTAGTTTGTAGGATTTCATGGCTTTGTAGATTTCCAATGAATATTTTATAACATTTATCCATTCCATTAATAAATGTCATTTGCATTCTTAACAATATAGTGTTTTCCAAAGGATGCTGCTAGGAATATTTTCTTACCTGTCTTCTGATGAACATATGTATACAGTTCTGTTAGATATATACCTAGGAATGAAATTACTGGATTTTAAGTATGCATATAATCAGCTCTAGTAGATAATGTCAAATGGCCATTCAAAGGGGCTGTACAAATTTCCAGTCCTACCTGCAATGCATTCTTTTTGCCAGTGCTTGGCATCAACAGTTAAAAATATTTCGCTAGTGTGATGGGTATATAATAATACTTTTTTCCTTTTAGGTTAGGTTTTTTGAGGAATAATGAACTTACAGCAAAAATCACCTTTTTAATTGTATACTTCTATGAGTTTTAACAATTTATAGTTGTGTAGCCACTACCACATTTTCAATACTTCCTCAACTTCTATTTAAACTCCAATTTACAGCAACTATTGATCTGTTTTCTGTCCCTACACTTTATCTTTTCTAGAATGTCATGTAATCACACAGTATTCCATTTTGAAGGTAGTCTATTGCAATTGGCTTTCGTCTCTTGGCAAGAGCACATTTGAGATTCATGGGTAGTGTCCATTCCTTTTTGTCATTGAGTAGTATTCTATTGTGTGGATGTACCAAGTTTGTCTATCTACTTATTAGTAGAAGGACACTTGTGTTGCTTTGGGGTGAATAAAGCTGTTACAAACACTCAAGTACAGGTTTTATGTGAACATAAGTTTTTCTTTCTCTTGGGTAAATACCTAGAGGTAGGGTTGCTTGGTCATATGGTGTGTGTTTAATGTTATAAAAAACAGCCAAATCATTTTCTAAAGTGATCTTACCATTTTGCACTCACCAGCAATGATTTCACGAGTGTTCCAGTTGTTTGGTATCCTCGCCAATGTTTAGTTTGCTTTTTTATTTTACCTATTCTAATAGGTGTGTATAGATATCTAATTGTCTTAATTTGCGTTTTCCTAATGACTGATCAAATTGAACATTTTTTCATGTGCCTATTTACCATCTATATTACTTCTTTGGTGAAGTGTCTGTTTAAATCCTTTGCAAATTTTTTATCAGATTGTTTTTTCTTTTTTTTGACAAATGGGAGATACAAGTCATTTGCTAGATATGTGGTTTGCAAATATTTCTGTCATTCTATAGCTTCTGGTTTTCATTCTCTTAATCATGTCACAGAGTAGAAGTTTTAAATTTTGATGAAGTTCAATTTATTAACGCTTTTCGGATGTGCATTTGGTGTAGAATCTAAGAAATCTTTACCTAACCTGAGGTCATATAGATTCTCTTCCATGTTTTCTTGTAGAAGTTTTATAATTTTAGGTTATATGTTTAGATCTATGATAAATTTGAGTTAAGTTTTGTATATGGTATAAATATATGTTGAGCTTTTTTAAAAAGTTGACTTTCAACTGTTAAACCAGTGTTACATTTCTGAAATAAACCCCCCTTGGTCATAATACATTGTCTATAGTTATTATATATATAGTTAGATTACATAAATTATGTATTGAATAAATTATAAAATATATAATATATTATGTTACATATGATTATGTACATCATTTGCTAAGGTTTTGGTAAAAATTTTTACATCTATATTCATAAAAGATATCAGTCTCACTTTTCTTGTTAGTGTCTTTGGTTATATCAGATTATAAAAGACAATGACTTGCAAAGTGTTTTTTTCTTCCCTCTGCATGTTTTTTTAGAGAAGTTTATGTAGAACTGGTATATTTCTCCCTTAAATATTTGGTGGAATCCACCAGCGAAGCAATCTGAGCCTACAGAATTTCTTGTTGGAAATGTTTTAAACTACTAATTTAAATTCTTTAAGAGATATAAGGTTATTAAATGTTATCTGTTTCTGAGTGAGCTCTGTAGTTTGTATCTTTCTATGAATCTGCCTATGTCATTTAAGTTGTCAAATTTCTTGGCACAAAATTGTTCAGAATACTCTTTGTATTCTTTTAGTTTCGATAGCATCTGTAGTTATGTTCTCTCACTTCTCATATTGGCGATTTGTTTCTTTTTTCTTTCTATTCTCATCAGTCTGGCCATAGGTTTATTAATTTTTTGAGCTTTTCCATGAACCAGCTTATGATTTAATTAATTTTCTTTATTTTTTAAAAGCTTTCATTGATGTTTATTATTTCCTTCCTTCTGTTCAATTAAGATTTAATCTTCTCTTCCCTTTTTTTCTTAAGATAGTTTCTTAAGGTAGAAACTAAGGTCCTTGATTTGAGACCTTTCTTTTTCCCTAATACTAGCATTTAATACTATAAATCTCCCTTTAGTACTTTTGCTCCATCCCACAAATTTTAGTATGTTGTATTTTCATTTTTATTCAGTTCAAATAATTTCTAATTTCCCTTTGGATTTTTTCTTTGATCCATGAGTCATTTAAAAGCACGTTAATTAGTCTCCAAATATTTAGGTATTTTCCAGATATATTTCTGTTATCTCTAATTTAATTTAATTTTGGTCAGGAACCATACTTTGTATTATTTGAATTGTTTTAAAATTTGTTGAAACTTGCTTTATGGCCCAGAATATGGTCTGTCTTAGTAAATGTTTCATGTGTACTTGAAAAAAATGATTATTCTGAAGTTGTTGGTCAAAGTGCTACATAGGTGTCAATTAGATCAATTAGGTTAATACTGCTTTTCAACTCTTTTCATCATTACCAATTTTCTGTCTACTTGTATAAATTATTGAGAGGGATATTGAAATCTTTAATTGTAATGTTTTTTTTATTTCTCCTTGTCATTGTGTCAGTTTTATTTATGTATTTTTGAAGCTCATTTTTAACCAGGTTCCTTAATCATTATATATAATCATCTTTTTTGCTCCTTTTACACATATTTTTCCTTTCCTTTCCTTTTTCTTTTCTCACGAGGCAATCCTTGATTGACCTCACAGATTGCAAGGACCTTGTCAGTTTACAATCCCTTATTTCTTATTTTTTAAGCCTACAGCACCTGGTCTTCCTAGGCGGTCTCCCATCCAAGTACAAACCAGGCCCGACCCTGTTTAGCTTCCAAGATCAGACAGGATTGGGCTTGTGCAGGGTGACATGGCCGTAGTCCATGCTTTTACTTTTGAAAACTGATTTGTGATTTTATATTTAAAGTGAATGTCTACTGACAGGTTATAGTTGAGTCTTGCTTTTTCTTTTTCTTTTAAAATTCAATCTGACCATCTCTGTCTCCTAATTGGCATGTTTAGGTCATTTCTGTTTGACATAATTAATATTGATATAACATTTGGGGTTTAAATCTACTATCTTGATATTTGTCCATTGTCCTCTTTGTTCTCTCTTTTCCCCTCTCTTCTTTTGGGTGAATTATTTTTTATAATATTGTTTTACTATGTATTGGCTTATTAACTATATCTCATATGTTCTTTTTGTAGTGGTTGTTCCAAGGTTTATGATGTAATCTTTAACTTATAATAAGATTATCCTACTTTTCTAACCTAAGAATCTTATAACGATATTAATCCCTTTACCTTCTTTCATCCTGTGTTACTGTTAACATATATTTTACTTCTGTTTATGCTATAAACCCCACACTACATTATCATTTTTTTTGTTTAAGACAATTATCTTTTAAATATGTTAAATATGAGAAGAAAGTCTTTTAAATCTACCCATATATTTATCATTTTTAGAGTTTAGAATTCCTTAACATAAACCCAGATTCCCAGATTTTCATTTGGAATTATTTTCCTTCTGCCTAAAGAAATTATTTTTTTATTTCTTGAGGTACAGATACTCCAGAGATGAGTTCTTTCAGTTTTGTTTTTTTTTGTTTGTTTGTTTGAAAGTCTTTATTAAACCTTAATTTTAAAAGACTTTTTTTGAGGCTGGACAAAGAATTCTAGTTCAATAATGTATTTCCTTACTATTTCAATAGTTTAAAGATGTTCCTCTACTGTCTTCTTCCTTTCATAATTTCTAATGATAAGTCTGCCATCAAAAGTCTTTGTTCTTTTGAATGTAGTATTTATTTTTTATGTAGTTGTTTATAATGTATTCTCTTTAACATTGGTTGACTTGTTTTTGTTTTTTAAAGATTTATTCTGCTTGGGGTTCGTGGAATTTCTTGGATCTTTAGATTTATTTTTATTATCAAATTTTGAAAAAAACAATCATTTTTTCTTTAATGCTCCTCCCTTTTCTTCTCTTTTTTTAAAAAAATTCAGTTAAGTGCATATTAAACCTCTCGATATTATCCCAAAGGTTGCTAATTTTTTTAGTCTTTTTCTATATGTCTTATTCTGTACAGTTTCTATTGCTATATCTTCTAGTTTATTATTTTCTTCTATTTATTTAATTGGATTTTAATCTCATCCAGTATATTTTTATTTAATTCATTGTATTTTTATCTTTAGAAGTTCCATTGGGTTACATTTTTATATCTTAAAATTCTCTCATTATACTTATGTTTTCCTCTGCATTCTGGAATATATAGAATATATTTAGAAGAGCTGTTTTAATGTCCTTTGCTGCTCATTTATTCTTTCTTTCATTTTAGGATCTGTTTCTATTGAATGACCCCCCACCTCAGTTACAATATTTTCCTGCTTTTTGCACGTTAGTAATATTTAATTGAATACAGAATATTGCCATTTATACATTACTGGTTGCTAGATTTTGTTATATTCTATTCTTTTAATTAATTTATTTATTTTTATGGGGACTTTGGTTAATGAAATCTGGTTTCAGCTGTACATTTTAACAGTAAGGCATATATATATATATATATATATATATATATATTTACATTGTGTGTTCTCCTCCCATAGTTAGATTTCTTTCTGTCACCACATATTTGACCCCTTTTACCCCATCTACCTCCCGTCTCCCCTCTCCCCTCTGGTAACCACTAGTCTATTGTCAGCATTTATGAATCTGTTTGTTCGTCCTGTTCATTTGTTGCTTTTAGGTTTATATCTCATATATAAGTGATAATTTTTGACAAAAAAAAAGCCAAAAACCTACAATTAATAAAGGAAAGTCTCTTCAATAAATGGTCCTGGGAAAATTGGAAAGCCACCTGCAAAAGAGTGAACTAGACTGTTGTCTATCATTATATACCAAAATTAACTCAAAATGGATTAAGGACCTGAATATAAGACCTGTTGTATTCTTTAAATGGAGATGAGTTCTGTCTGGTGAACACCTAGGTTACTTGGAATCAGTTGGATCCTTTAGAACTTACTTTGATGATGAAATATTCTGTAATCGGTGCTGTTCAAATGGTAGTCATGAGTGGCTCTTGAGCACTATCTATATGGCTAGTGCATAATTTTAAATAGCTACATTTGGGCAGTGGCTACCATATTAAACATTGCAGCTTTAAAGTCTTGTTTTCAAGCTTTTTAAGGGCAGATTTGTTGAGCCTTTATTCTAAGATTTATTTAGTCCCACTACTAAGGTGATGCTCTTCCGAAGCCTCTACCTAATCCCCTGTGTTCTAGGCGGTATTTTCATTCTGATTAGTGGGTCATGAGCCATTCTTAACTTTGTGTAAGATCTGAGAATTGTTCTGTCTATGCATTTCTGGTGAGTTTTTCCTGGCATCGATGTTTTCTTTTTAAACATATGTGTATCACTACTTAGAAAAAGACTCAAGGGGACCCCTTCTGCAGATTTCCAGAGCTTTCTTTTTGTGTAACCTCCTCTTCCCCAATACGCTGCCCTGAAAATTCTGGCTTTCATGGATTCTCTAAACTCTAGTCTCTATATTCACAAAGCCAGACTACTGGGCTGTTTGGGTTCCCCTTCCCTGTACTGCAGCCTCTAGACAATAAGCTGGTAAAATCATAGGGCTCGCCTTGTTTGTTTCCCTCCTCTTCAGGATCCCAGTCCTATGCTGCCTGTTGTTTAATGTCTAAAAACTGTTGTTTAGTGCAGAAGAATATCTGTTGCCAAGAGTGGAGGCAGAAGCTCCATCCTTTTACAATGTGTAGTTAAGTTAGTAATAATGGTTAATTTAAGTGTTTGATCAATTCACCTAAAAGCTTATTTATGGAATATGATAAAATTATTCTTAAGCAGATTCCTATTGATACCACGTTTTCATTAAAAATCCTAAAGACTCTTGATTTAAATACAAATGGGCAAATTGGATGGACCTACTGAAGTCACCTTGGAGGAACACATCTCTTCTGGTTTGCTAGAGTGGCAGAGAGAAGAGAGTTGCATTGAGAGTTATTTTGAACCTAGCAAATCTTCAGGGCCATCAACATGGGGCTCAGATTTACTTAGAAAAATCTTTTCTCTTTGCATCTTTTGCCAATAGCTGAGAGGATTCAGATCGGGTTCACATATGTTGTAGACATTTTTGGAGGGGATAGCATATGGTTTCTTTCTTCCTTCCTCCTGAGTTCTGGTGTATCCTACCCTGCTCCCCTCCCTCACTGCCATGCAGAGTGTAAGAGGGAAAGGCCTGTCTCAGGGCTGGATGGGACAGCCAGGTTAGCAAAGATAACCTGCTCTGAGAATACAGCATAGTCAATTCTTTTAACAAAAGTACTTAGCTGGGGTCAACTAGTTTTAAATTTTTGAAGCATCGAGAACATACTCAATGGAAGCTGTTGACACTTTTGGAGACATGAAAAATCTTTTAGTAGCTGATTTGACTTCCCAAAGCCCTTTGGAGTCACTCTGTTTCAAAAACTCATGGAGAGCTTAATTGAGATGTGAAGATGTCAAGCAGTGTCTCCTCTAGAATGTTCTAAAGCTCTTCCATGGTTGGTAATATTCAAATCCTAATTATAGAGTTTAAGCTGGATGTATGGATACCTTAGATATTGATACTATGTATCTTTTAGAGCCATTTTCTATCATAATATTTATTTCTCCATCTATGGAACTAACATTAGACAGTTTCATTGGGTTAAAGGGAAATGAGAAGAGAGATAACCAGCTTAATCTACCTTTCTCGACTTGAAAGAGAGTACCCTTGATTTTTTAGGGAGAGTTATGAGTTAAAACCCCATCTATACTAATTTGGCTTTCCCACTTGGCAGCCAAAAACAATGAAACACTTCAGAAAACTGTGATCTGACTCCAAGCCCTCCCAGTGGCAATAAATTCAGGTATATTCGCCACTTCCACTTAATGTAATTTGTCTAATGTCCTCATCATTTCATCATCACAAAATTAGATAATATATTGGTTCTCATTCGGGTTTTGAATTTTTTTGTGGATGCTGGGCAAGCCTTTTGGCATTCTTTTGTTGGCAAGTATGGGATTTCTCATCAAAGAACATTAGTTAAATCTAAATGTTTACTTATGGATTACATTGTGGAACATCTGTTCTTGGGCCATGGGTCCCTGGGACCCCACTTGTGGGGTCACGGAGCAGCGCTTGCTCTGGCTTGGACTAGTTATCAGCAACTAGGTGGAAAAGTAAGGAAATAAGGACAAAATGACATCAGTTGCTCTTCCAAAAGATTAGTTTTACTGGTTTCAACATTTCAATTTAAAATAAGAATTCCACTGAATTCAATGATGTTTACCTACTGCCTATCTTGGACTTGGCACTGTGTTAGCCACTGGGAATGCAGCAATAATGTGGATGGGCAAGATTCCTCCTTCACAAACTGACCACTGAGTGGACAGTTTAACAGGCAATTACAGTATGTACTGTGATGGGGGAAGCACATATGCTGGTGGACTCGGAAAGTGAAGTGCATGGTCAGGAGTTAGGGCATTGGGGGTGGCCTTCTAAGGGAGCATAATACCTAAGGTGTGTCACCTTAGGCTACAAAGAAATAGGATAAGAGAGGGTGAGGGTCTGAGGGAGGGTGAGAGTGGAGAGGGAATAGAGGACGAAAGAAAGAGAGCGCTCTAATTATCTTTTGCTGTGTGATAAACTACCCTGAAACTTAGTGGCTTAAAACAATCACTTTATTATCTCTCTCTCACCTTTTTTGGGTCAGGAATCTGAGAACAGCTTGGTAAAGTGGTTCTGACTCTAGAAGTCATTGGTAGGAGCTGGAATAGGAGGACTGGGGTCTCTCCCTCTTTTTCCATATTGTCTCAGGGCCTCTCCAGGCCATCTCCACATAGGCCAGTGTTGGCTTCTTAATAACAGTGTAACCCATAGTATTTGGACTGCTCCATGGAGGCTGGGGACTTGAGGAGCATGCATTCTAGTGACTGGTGGAAAAAGCATGACATTTTCTGGCCTAGCCTCAGAATTGTACACCGACTCTATTCTGTTGGGTGCATGCCAGTGAGCAAAGGGACACAGACCTTCCTTCTGCTCCCTGTCCCCAACCCCCTACACAAATACATCTCCTGTGGAGGGATCAAAGGATGTGCAAAGGGCTAGAAATGGGTCAAGTCAAAGAAGCTCAGGATAGCTGGAGTCCAAGGGAGTTGTAGGAACAGGCAGGTGATGAAGCCATTGAGGACTAAGGACCCAGTATGTGGCAGCCTTGCATGCCCTCTTCTGGACCCTGACTTTTTGCAGAGGTGAGCAGGATGCCCTAGAACATTATAGATCAGGGTAGGGCATTATTTCTGGCCTTTTGTTTTCTGTGGGGAGTTGTGGTTTAGAAGGGAGTCATATTGGAAGTGAAGGCCGTGAGGGAGCAGTAGTCAGGGTGAGGGGTGGGGTTCAGATGAATGATGCAGTGATTGATGCCTAGAAGTAGAACTGATGGGTTTGGTGCCATACTGAATTGGGGGTAAGGGATCAGGAACAGTGGGGATAGTGCCAAGGACTGTGGTTGGTAAGTTTGGGAACCAGGAAGGGGAGGACCTGGTTTGGGAGGCAGAGCCCTGATGTTTCCTCTTCCTCCATTTTTCTCTATGGAGTCAGGTATAGTTGCTCTGCTATCGTGAGAGCGTGGCTCTGAGCAGGCCCATCCAACTTCCACATGACCCATAATTCTGAATTCTGCCCTATGCTGGCCCCTGTGCCTTTGTCTCCAGGAGAATATGGAGCCCAGTCTGTGCTCTTCTGGACAAGGGCCAATGTTTTCCTTCAAATGCTGGTGCTGTGCTGGGGCCTCAGGGTGAATGAGATGTTTGTGCTGGTCAAAAGACTTTTTTGGGGGTTCTATTTTTAATATTGTGGCAAAATATACACATCATAAAATTCATCATTTTAACCATTTTATGTGTACATTAAGGCCATTCACCACCATCCATCTCTAGACCTTTGTGATCTTCCCCAACTGGAACTCTGTACCCATTAAACATCGACTCCCCAATTTCCCTCCTCCAACACCCTGTCAAATACCATTTTACTCTCTTTATGAATTTGACTACTCAGCTACCTTGTAAAAGTGGGATCATACAGTATTTGTTTTTTTGTGACTGGCTTATTGCCCTCAGCATGATGTCCTCACGGTTCATCCATGTTGTAGCATGTGTCAGAATTTCCTTCCTTTTTAAGGCTGAATAATACTCCATTGTATATTTTGTTTATCCACTCTTCTGTTGATTGGCAACTGAGTTGTTTCCACCTTTCGGCTATTGCGAATAGAGCTGCTGTGAACATGGGTACACAAATACCTGTTAGAGTTCCTGCTTTCAGGTCTTTTATGTATCTACGTAGGAGTGGAATTTCTAGATCATATGGAAATTCTCTGTTTAAATTTTTGAGTAATGATGATACATTTTCTTTCAGTAGCGTCACCATTTTACATTCCCACCAGCAATGCACAAGGATTCCAATTTCTTCCACAACCTTGCCAACACTTTATTTTTAATAGTAGCCATCCTAATTGCTGTCAGGTGATACTAACTCTTGGTTTGATTTGCATTTCCCTAATGACCAGTGATACTGAACATTGATTAAAAGGTTTCCATCAGAAGATGTCCACCTTCTGGGAAATCGGCACGCTTGGTAGCTGAGATGTGGTAAACATGTGTGGGTCAGGACAGATAGGGAGGCCCAAAGAAATCACATCGCTGTATAGAGTGGATCACTTGGCTAGGTGGTGGTCCCTCAGATCTACTCCTAACATAGGTGTACAACAGGCTATCAGTGCAAGGAAGAACAGAGATGGCAGCTCTGCTTACAGCAAAACTGGCTGAGAGTTGCTGCTAGCAGACCACTTGGTTATTCTTGACTTGACTTGTTGACACTTTCAATTTTGATTAGTAATCTAGCCTGGGCTGGTCAAAGTATAGAGATATTGAGTAAGATTGACCATGTAATCTAATGTTTATAAGAAGAGCAAGGAAAAGAGAGAACTGACCATAGAAGACAAGAGGGCAGGCACTAACAATGCTGTCCTAGAAATCTTATTATGAAGGGGGATGTGAAGGCTCAAAAGAGAACAAGTAGAACCTATGGGCTCGGGAATGATGGGACTGAGAGATGGAAGTTGGAGCTGGGACCCAAAAGGAGGACCGATGACATGTAAGAACCTGGAAAAATGGTGTCAGTGTGGCAGTTCCCAGAATAAGCTACAGCTTGAGAACAATGCTTGAACAGTCAAATAACTTAAAAACTAAACTACATTTGGACAAGCGATGAACATAGAAAGGTTGGCTCTACTTGGGGATGATGGTGGGCATATCTCCTTAATCCTCCAGTGTCTGCTAATGTGGTCAGAGCACCAACCTCACCATGGCAGAAAGAAACCCTCATCCCTCACAATGCCCCTCCTCCTGCCTCATCGGGGAGATCAGTCCATGGCCTTTTTTTTGGAGCTTTGGGACATGCCTGGGCTTGGCTCTGGGCAGGGCTAGTGGCCTTGCCAGACAGTCCTAAAGCCTGCCTGTGCTTTTGCCTGTTCACAGCTTTTACCCAGAGAAGGTAGAGCCTTTGTTTTCTCACTCCCCAAATGCAAACCCTCCATGCAAGGGTCTCCACTGGGTGGAACTCTGGGTCTGGGCAATGCCTGGACATGTGTGTTAGTCCCAGGTGCGGGAACTCTGCTTTGGATGATGTTTATGAATCCAGGTGATCAGAGTTTCTGGGGAGCTTTTCTATCTATAGCTACTCTTTCCCCATACTTGGAGAGTCAGATGAGGTTAATTGGAAGTGGGGCTTATACTTTCCTGTTAACAAGTGCCTAGGTGATTGTAAAGCCAATGTAGGCTTGGACATTCTTTTGGGAGCCAACAATGAGGGAGGGAACCACCACCAGAGTCAGCTCCAGTCCTGAATCCACCCAGAGTCCCCATGCAAGGGAGACACCCACTGCTCGGATGGCTCTGCCAAAGTGATACTGCAGATGTATAAGCAAGTGTTGACAGGTTCTGGAGATGTGGCCTGTAGCTCTCCCTGCTCACCTTGGACTTTATATCTAAATGATGTAGAAGGTCCACACAAGATAATTGTGTCAGATGTCACAGTGTGATCTGAGCCAACATGCTTTATGCATGCATAGAATTGTGGGTTAGCCTAGAGCTCCTCTTTTATGTGCAAATGTTTCACTCAATGTTTTGCTGATATAGCCTCCCCATTTAGATTTTGAATTTACAACATTGTCATACTAGAGCCCCACATTAGCTTAGGGACTCAGAAGATGTAGTTAGGCCACTTTGATGTTGGAACCCATCCCTGTCTTAGAAAAGGAGTCATCAGCTTCTACTGCACCTCTCCAGTGATGGGGAGCTTAGTTGTCCCAGGCTACTCTCACCTTGTGGAGACAGCTGTAGTCATTAGAGATGCCTTTCTCACAGTAAGTGTGATTCTCCCACCCAGATGTGTAAGTTTCTCTTCTCTCATTCATGGCGATGCTGTAGACACATGAAAACAAGGATGGATCTTCCCTAAATCTTTTCCATTCCAGGCCTAACAGAGGCTCCTAACACTCCTCAAAGTTTAATGTGCAAATGAATTATGGGGAATCTTGTGAAAATGTAAATTGAGATTCTGGGTTTCTTTCTGGTGATATGGAGGCTGCTGTTTCAAGGACCACACTTACAGAAGCCTGGGTTGGGGGATAAAAGTGCCCACCTAGAAGCAAAAGAAGCTTGAGTTAGTTGCTTGGTCCCTCACTTAGTGACTGTGCGACTGTGAATGTCATTCCATGTCTCAGTTCTTTTGCTTCCTTTACAGTAATATGAAGCTGATTAGGGTGGCTCCTATTGGGTTGTTGTAAGGACAGAGGCTAGGTTCAAAGCTCCCCCGCTCAGGGGCTGGCACAGGGCATGTGATGAGCAATGTGAGCTTTTGGTCATTTCCCACTGAACAGCCCTAGAACCTTTGATAGTTTCCCGGAGGTTCTCTGTATTTATGTCTCCTCTCCAGGAGTTATTTAGAGAGCCCATAACACAATGGTACGAATAGTGTTTTTTTTTTTTCCCCTAGGCAATTCAGATGAATGAAATATTATTCAGAAGCTTAAGGACATATTAACAAAGATCTATCTTGGGAGGCTACACTGGTTCTATGCCTGTACTGATTAAAAAATGATAAAAGACAATTAGCTAAACCACTTTGGTATGATAAAACAATCTATCAGTATTTGACAAATGTCATTGTTATTTAGTTGATAGATTAAAGCTGGGGAAATTCTGGTTCTTTCATGAGCTGATGTACTATTTTGTGTTTCCTGACTCAGCATTAGTGCCATCTCCTGCAGAAAGCCCTCTTTCCTTCCAAGCTGAGTTAGATGCTCCTCAGACCACTCTATTATGTTACTTACTACATGAGACTGTAATGGTCTTTCTTCTCTGTTAGATTTTAATTCCCTGGGTACAGAGACCAGATCTTATTATTATGGTATCTCTTCAGTGCCCATTGAAGTGCCTGGTACAGAGCAGGGATTCTAAAAATGTTTGTAATATGGAGGGAGGGAAAGAGGAAGAAAAAGAGGCATAAATGACCACCCTACGCAAAGAGAAAGAAGAGAACATCATTTGCAAATGAATTAGTCTTCAGTAACTTTTGTCTTCTTGAGGCAAAATTATCTGCTTCTTAGGAACATAGGGACATAGCACTTTACTGTGGCAAGAAAAGCTTTCCTTCTAGCTGACTTTCTGGTGAGGGAGGGGGCAATTGTCCCTACTTTCTGATATGAGTGGATGTTGCATCCTGCCAGACACCCTGTTCCTCTTTTGCATACACAGGGGGCAAAGAGAATTGACAAGTTGACCTTGATCTCCAAATGTCTACCTTTATATTTTCAGCTCTATCAATAGCCCTGCTCAATTTGCTTCTAAGACAGAAGATGACTGTTTCCCTAAACATAAGCTTCCCTTATGTAAAGTATAGTTTTCCTTGTGGGGACATGGTTACTGTAACTATAGTTGTTTTTAACTTAGGGATACTTCTTTTTGTTAGGCACTTCCTGGGCCTTGAGAATTTTAAAATAAGGCATTACTTTCTCAACTTGAATAAGATAAAAACAGGTGGAGGGGACACTTGGCAATTTGGTAGTGGAGTCAAGATCACAATTTTGTTCTCTTCACTTGCACCCTGATGGGTGACCTGGGGGAAGCAGACTTCATGGACAATAGCCTGCCTGAACTGCTGGCTCCTCGTCTAGCTGACTTATCAGGTAGACAAATCTAATGGCATCAGGCTGGGGGATTTGTGTGATATTTTCACAATGAAATTAAGGTGTGGCCACACTTGTTGGGAAAAGAAACAGGTATAAATTCCTGGATCCAAACCACAAATTTGGAATATGCTTAAAGTTCCTGTGTTTGTATGAGTCTGGGACTTGCTTAGCCAGGTACTGTCCCATCTTCTCAGCCTGAAAATGACATCTGTGCAAAAACAAACAAACAAACAAACAAAACCAAAACAAAACAACAAGGACAATGCATTTTGTATGGTCCCCTCCACATTTACCTAAATAAGGAGGGAGGTGCTTTTGCCCTCATCTTTCCCACGTCTTAAGAATGAAGAGGCTACAGGTGGAAACCCCAGGTGGAAACCCATGAGGACTGGCCTGGGTCACCTCTGAGCACAGTTGTCCACAGTGGACATCTGCTCACAGACCTGCACTGGGCATCTGCTCACAGGCCTGCACTGCTCCCAGAAGTGCTGAGGTGGTTACTGTGCTCTGTTCCTTTGAGGTGATTCAGATACTTTCCTCCAAATCCTCAAAGGCAAGAACTTGCAGAAAATGCAATTTTCTTTTGAGCACAGCTTCTGATCACTAAATCGATAAGGCATGATGGACACGTGTCCATCTGAGAAGGCATGATGGACAGGTGTTGAATGATCAAGGAGGGACACCAGGACTGCAGGAGATGTGAGGCTGCTGCTCTATCAGATGTGAAGACCCTGAGTGGTCTGCATGCCTAGATGGAAGGCCTATAGGACATGTGGCCCTTGACTTGCCATCTGAGACCCACCATTGCCCACAGAAGAGACAAGAGTCCAGTGACAGAATCACATCTGCAAACTTGTTTCACTTTTTGAAAGGCAGCTTTTTCTTTTTCAGAAAATAGCTTTCAGAAGAAAGTTTTCTCAGTAAAGAAAACCCATTCTATTCAAATAAACATTTCTACATGATTGCCTTGGATCAGTCCTCAGCCATTTCTACCGGAGGTGAGCTGCAAATGGCTGCTGTGTCTGAGTGATAAGGTGGAGTAACCCTCAGTGCCATGTCTGACCTACAGTGGGGTGTGCTGGGTGGTCTGCTTGCCATGGAGGGCTCAGCACAATGTTCCTGGGGGTCTTGAGGGCTTGCCAATGGCATGAGCCTGCCCTTGAGAAGGCGTGGGTTGGTTGCTGGAACAAAACAGCTCTGAACAATCGGGATGGACTCAGCCTAGTCGCAGGGCCAGAAGAGAATGGCAGGCAGGAAGGGAAAAGAAAGAAGTGGAGTGAATCTTGGGTCTTGGAAGGGTCTCACAAGCGACTGGGTCATGCAAGCAGTGACCTCCCAGGAAGCAGGGGTGGAGGGTGAGGGAAGGAGGAAGAGGGGTGCGCGGGACCCCTTAAGGTGGGGTTTTCTCAGGATCCCCACTTCCTTTGAGAGTTTAGTATGTGGTAGGTTGTGTATGTATGTATATGTAAGCAATTGATTGTTCTGGGGGAGGGGGAACTAAGCTCTTCTGGGTTTATTGGGGGAATTAGTTTGCTATAATTCTCAAGAAATGCCTTCTGTGGCAAAGTCCTCTAGGTCATTGGTGGAGATGATGCCCAGGCTTGCTGTGTCTTTCCCCTCCTTCCCTGGGCTCCTGGGAGGCCCATTGGAGCGCTGGCCTGCAGAATTCTGGGTGGGGTCACCATGAGGCACAGGGCCTGGCTGCAGGTCAGTATCTAGCGTACTCTGGGGCCCAGGGCCAGCTGCCTCAGTAGTGTCATGGCCCTGCCTTAGGAAGGTGGGGGCAGAGAGCTGAGAGGAACAGCGCAGTGGCATCAAAGTGGTCGCCGGCAGGGGCCGGAGGCCAGGGAGTAACATGTAGCGGGCAGCAAGAGCGTTCGGTGGGGGCGGCTCAGGGGAACCCCCCTCAGAAGATGGGATAGAGACCTTGACATATTTGCCTGTCTCTGGGTCATAGAAGGTCTTGATTTTCACCTGGAGTGGTAGATCAAAGACAAAGTACTCTCCAGACTGGGGGTCTTGGAGGACCTTCTGGGTGGCAGGGTAAGGGGGCAGGGGCATGAAGGACTGGGGTCTCCCAGGAGGCCTCCTGACTGGCTCTGAGAAGGTGGACACTGAGTGGCGGTGCACAGGAGGAGGCAGGGAACGAACTATGGGGAACTTGGCCTGGGTCCCCTCTCTGGGTGTAAGAGGTCTGTGCTCTGGGTCCTCCAGGTAGGGCTTTTCCTCTCGGGGTCCACCATACGTTTCCTGTGTCTGGTCAGTTTTTCTCCTCTTGCTTGCCAGCTTCTTTGCCCGCCGCAGGGCCTTTTCTGTTTTGGGAGGAACTGCAGGTGGCTTGGTAGCCGCCCTCTCTCGGTGAGCTGGAGGCTCCGGTTTTTCAAGGAAGCCTGCTGAGCTAGTGGCCACATCCAGCAATGATCCTCTTGGAGAGAGTGTCCTGAGGTCTGCTAATGGCTCAAGTTGGGGGTCAGAGCTGGCCTCCCATGTGAAGGCATGTGTTAGGTCCTCTCTCCGAGAGATTCTGGCAGGACTGGGGCTGACCCGGGGGCTGGCCCAGGGGCTGGCTTGGGGAAGCTCCCCTGGAGTCAGCCCCAGTTCACTGGGGGCCTGAGAAGCATCATCCCAAACACTGCTGGTGGCAGGGGAGCATGCACTGCTTTCCTCCAGAGAGCTGGTGTTAGGAGAAGTTTCCATCTCACCAGGGGTCAATCTTCTCCCTGGAGGCCCTGCTATGGGTGTAGACAAAAATTGACCTTTAATATCTTGTGTCTGCTTTTCCCAAGAGGTTCCGAGCTGCTGTAGGGGTGGCTGGTCTTCTAAATCAATTTTAGGCAAAGCGATCATGGGGATGTGCTTTGGAGCCTCCAGCTTCCCCTGGTCTGTGGAACTGCTCTTGCCATCATTCACCACAACCTTCCATGTGGCATCTGGGAGTGGCTTTGGCCCTTCATCCTCTCCTACTAGTAGAGGAGATGAGATATTCCCCTTTGTCTCTGTCCTGGCCACAGTGGTCACCCACCCATGGTCCTCCCTGCCCTTGTAGCCCACATGCTTCAAGTGTGTGCCCCTCATGCCAGTGGGTGTTGGGGTACTGGGCATGTCCTGGCTCTGGGGGGCACAAAGACCAGCATTCTCACTCCAACTTGGCCTTGGCAATTCCTCCTCTTTGTGGCTACTGCCCATTGGGTCCTCTGAGGACAAGGTCCTCAGGAGGGGCAGCATGATAGGTTTTATCACAGGGGTGGCCCTGAGGGTGTTGTCTTTAATCGCAAACAACATGTGCTTGTTCGAAGTGGAAGATGGTGAGGGAGTAAGGGCTTTGGCATGTGAAAGTGCCTCATCCTTATTTCCAGCCATCCAAGTGCCTCTGACGTTACCTTCCTCCCTTGATGCCTGCCTGAGTCTCCCTCCAGACATACTTTCCCCTTCTCTATGCAATGTTTCCTTCTTGCTGTGCTCCTCCACACACGTGTGCCCGTTACTGAAGGCACAGTACTGTAGCTCATCTTTTCCTATCACTTTCTCCTTCTCATCTTTCTGGCTATCATCTGCACTCACGCTATTCCTTCTGTCTTCCTGCTGACTCTCGGCCAACCACGCCTTCTGGTGATCCTCAAACGAGGCGAAGGACTGATCTGAAGAGCTAGTGCTGAAGTTGGCCTTACTTTTGAGGCCTGGCATGAAATCAGACTGGCTGTCACTATAAAACACATCTTCCTCCTCAGGGGAAAGGGGCCCTGGGGAGAATTTTTGGTTAGAGTTTAGATTCTGAAGTTCTGCTTCTCTCTCAGGTTCAGTCTCTTGAGAGATGGATCTTGAGAACCGATTCTCTAAGCTGGGAGTCTTCAGTTGTTTTGGCTCTCTGCCGCAAAGCTTCAGGGACAGGTGCTTCCTGGGGCAGTGTTCCCTGGAATCTGGACACCAGCTGGACCCAGGGGTGCCCAAATATGAATCTCCATTGGCAGCCTCCTTCTCATAGCTCTTGCTGTCTGCAGCTTCCCCGTTGACACAGAAGGGGCCTTTGGTGAAAGCTGGAGGTGAGCTAAGGGTTATATAGTTTTCTGCAGAGGTTACACTAGGATCACCTTTAGAGTCCTTCTGGGTACCCACCTGTGACAGAGAAGGAGTGTCAGCTGGTCCTTCCTTAGAAAGCTCATTTGGGGGGCTTTCTTCAAATCCATGTGGAAGGATTATGCCATTGCTCACGGGTTCTTGCTTACCTCTGGTTTTCTCATCGAGGCCTTTCAAGAGAGGTGAGAGACTGTAAGTGCTCTTGACACGCTTCCGCACATCCTTGAGGTTGAACAGCAGGCTAGGGGCTTTGGATTTGTAGCTGTCCCGAGATGGACACTCACTGGACTCCTTCTCTTGGTATCCATTTAGCTGTCCTGGGGGTGATGGGGTTATCTCCTCTGCCTGACTGTTGGATGAATCCAGGGCATGCTTGGTGGGTATGACAGGGGTCAGAAGCTTACTGATGTTAAAAGGAGGATTATAATGCTCATCGAGGTCCATGGCATTGCCAAGAGCCTCATTTTCTGGAAATTGTTCCTGGGGATTGTGCTTTGTATACAAGCCTGGGCCTCTCCTGTCAGTCTTTTCTTCTGAAGCATCTTGTACAATTTCCTTCCCTCCTTTGCGAGTCTTCGGTTTCCTCCATGGTGGCTGGGTTGACTTCACCTGAGAGTCAGGCTGTGAGCTGCAAGTGTTTTCCTCCATAGGGATTATGTGAACTCCGGGGCCCCTAGATAGCCAGGGTCCAGGTGTGGAGAGAGCACCTGCTGCCAACCTGTTCTCTTCTTGACCACAGCTGGACCGGACTTGGCAGGGAGAGACTTTGCACTCAGGGGCCCTGGGATCTCTTAACAAGGGTGCGTCCTCATAATGTTTGGGAGATTTGCTTTCAGAGACAGCCTCAGCAGGGTTCTTTCTCTCAGGCAGCCTTGGTTGGAGGGTACTCCATGACTCAAAAGCACTGTTTTCACTATGAAGGAAGGTGCCCTTTTGAGCCCACTCCTTGCCTCTTCCGGGCTCCCCCGTAGCTGGTTTGTGGGGTGGAGAGGGGAACTTGGACTCCAATGAGTTTGCCACATTTTCAGGTGCTGAGATGAAGCTGCTGGAGCCCTGACAAGCTGCTTCTGGACTCTTGGGGGACTCCTGCTCTCCATGATTCCTGCTGGGCTGGTGGTTATTCTGATGGGTGCTGGAGACTTCGGCAGGTACCCTCCTGACAGTCAAAAAGGCAGAATCAAAGCAGAAATTTACACTACTTTCTGGAAGAGGAGCAAATTTGGGAGGATTTTTGAGAGTTTGAGGCTTGCTGGCAGAAGGCCTGCTATCACAATGTTGGCTCTCGGTCCTGTCAAAAGATTTAATTAGTGAGGATACTTTGGAAATAGGCTTGTTGCTGCTCCTCAGGCCAGAAACTGGCACCTCCAGTCTAATCTGGGCTGGTGTCAGTGGGGGGCTACTTTTGGGATACTTTTCCTCTCCTTGAACATACTTGGGTAGCTGTTGGAATGTGGCTGCCCACCCAGCATGCTCGGTGCCTTGTGATGGTAACTGGCTCCAAATGCCGCTTTTCCTGTGGGTGTGGCTCACTGTTCCCTGGTGAAAATTTCCAGACACCTGGCGGGAGATATCCGGAGACAGGGCCAGGTTAGAGTCATTGAAGGATGTGTCTTCTGAGATGCACAAACTCCGGAATGCCCGGTCTGTGAGGTTGCTCACCTCTCTGTCTGCATCATCCAGCACGCTGCCTATACTCGAGGAGTCACTGAACCCATCTGTGCATTTCTTATTCCCCTGCATTTTCTTCTGGGTAGGAAGCCTGTGTCTGGTGAGCCCGCAGGCACCTCTGAGTGATGGTTCTAGAAGGGTCAGATGTAGCCCTCTTCCCACAAAATTAGAGCTTCCCTTTGATCAGATGCAATTGCAAAGTGGGATTGTTTTTTTCTCTGCAAAAGGAAGAAGAGCAGGGTATGATCAGCATATCCAACTTAGTAGCCACATACAAGAAATACACACTGGTCTAGATTGGTAATGTGCTTGTGAGAGTTGAATTTATGTGTCAACTTAGCTGGGCCCTGGTGCCCAGTTTTTATTCAAATGCCAGTCTAGCTGTTTTTATAGTTATTTTAGAGTGTATTCTTTACACACACACACACACACACACACACACACACACACACACACACACACGAAAGTTTGCTGTAAACCAGTATGCTGTGTTGTGCCGGCAGCAGTCCCATACCTCTCATTTCTTGATTGTAATATTTTCTGTTGTGCTTGACTTAATTGTGTGTTGTTTTGTACAGTAAAGTGCTATACAGGCTTGTAGCCTAGGAGCCATAGGCTACACCATATAGCCTAGGTATGTAGTAGACGACCCCATCTACGTTTGTTAAGCATAATCTATGATGTTCACACAGTGAAGAAATTACCTCATAATGCATTTCTCACAATGTATCCCTATTGTTAATCAGCATATGACTGCATATATACACATCCTATTGGCTCCTTTGGAGAACCCTGACTAATATAGTACCTAAAGTTCAGATGTGTAATTTTTACAGAGAGAGAGCTTCCCTGACATTCCATGGGGTGTCCTCTCCTCCCTCTCACAGTGGCTGGTTTATTTTCTTTGTTGTACTGAGCACAACCTAAAATTAAATTTACTTCTTTGTTGCCTATCCCTTCATTAGACCATATGAACCAGGAGCTTACGAGCCATTAAGATGTCTGTTTGCTGATTGCCCTTGTCTCAGAGCCACCCCAAGAGGGCACAGTCCTCTAGAGCTTTCATCTCCTGGGATCCCTCACTCTCTGCCTTGCCCTTAGGTGTGGCCATTGAAAGGTGTCAGTAGGAGCCTGGAGGGAGAGGGAGGCTGCTTGCCCTTGCCTCTGGGCCTTCAGGAGTATATCTCCATTCTTTTGCAGTGATTCCGCATCCTGAAGTCACCCTAATTTTGCCTATATCTCTGTTATATCCCCTTTATTACATTCTCTTATTCTCTTTTTAAAATTGAGGTGAAGTACACATGACATAAAATTTACCATCTTAACCATTTTTAAAGTGTACAGTTCAGTAGTGTTAAGTACATTCACATTATTGTGCAAACATTATCACCATCCATCTCCAGAACTTTGCATCTTACAGAACTAAACTCTGTATTCATTAAACAATAGCTCCCGATTCTCTCTTCCCACCAGCCCTTGCAACCACCATTCTACTTTGTCTCTATAAATTTAATTATTCCATATGATTACTTCATATAAATGGAATTATACAGTATTTGTCTTTTTGTGATTGGCTTATTTTACTCACATAATGTCCTCAAGTTTCATCTATGTTGTGGCATGTGTCAGAATTTTCTCCTTTTTAAGGCTGAATAGTATTTAATTATATGTAAATATCACATTCTATTTATCCATCCATCCATCTGTCAACGGACACTTAACTTGCTTCCACCTTTTGGCTATTGTGAATAGTGCTGCTATGAAAATGGGTGTCCAAATATCTGTTTCAGATCCTGGTTTCAATTCTTTTGGGCTCATATCCAGAGGTAGGATTGCTGGATCATATGGTAATTCTATTTTTAATTTTAGAAGGAACCACCATACTGTTTTCCGCAACAGTTGTACCATTTTACATTCTGACCAACAGTGCATGAGGGTTTTAATTTCTCCACATCCTTGATAGCACTCACTATTTTCTGTGTGTGTGTGTGTGTGTGTGTGTGTGTGTGTGTGTGTGTTTTGGGGGGGGGGTGTATTTTTCATAGTAGCCGTCCTAATGGATTTGAGGTGGTACATGAATTCTCTTTTGGATCCTATCAAGGATGTTGCTTTGGGCTGGGACTCTGACCACCACCATATCACTAATGTCTAGAACAGGTTTGGACTGGGACAGGGATAAGTAAATGAGTGTATGGAAAGTTAGACAAAATAGCAAGTTCAGACTCCAGAGTGGTCCAAAGTGGTGGGTGTTTGGGATAGCAATCATCTGGCAGGGTGCTGTGAGTTCCCAGTTGCAGATGGAACACTGTCACACAATGGCTCATTCACATCACTAGCAAGTGCTCTCCCCTCCTTGCCTGGTCTGCCAGAAGATAACACAATCAGGGATTTAGGGGGTTGGAAGTGAAGGTGCTCCCACCACGGGAGGGCCACACATCAGGAGTCTTGATCCTACTTGCTCCCATGTGGGAAAGCACACGAGGCATCTGCAAAGGCCCAATGCTGCAGTGCTAGCAGCATTGCATTTCAGTCTTGTAGGCCAGGCTTCCTTGGGGTTTATTGCTTCCCGTCTCTTGACCACAGCACTCTGGTGAGTTTCCAGTGCTGATTTGTTGACAGGCTGACTTGTGTTTATGAATGAAAGAACTGAGCAGAGACTGATGGAGAAAAAAAAGGACCTTGAGTTCTAGCAAATGGAATGAGATGACAAGGAACCACTGACCCATTCTAGGAAAGCTTCTATTACATGCTCCTCAGCCTTGCCTTGAAAATTGGGGCTGGTTGGTCCCCAGAAACCACAGTGTATGCCTTTTAGAAGGCTACATGAAAAGGGACCATGTCTGCCTCAGATCCCACTGGCTGTCCAACTTCACTTCTTCCCCACTCTCCTCTCCTTCACTCACTTCTCTCCAAAAGCTGTGGAAGACAATGCTCACATTGTCAGACTCCCACACAGCCAGAGTGGTCAGGTTGCAACACAGTTATGGTCATTGGGATGGAAGCATTTTGATGTCTGGGAAAATTTATGCCTTTCTGATCAGACGACAATCTCTGTTGTCTCCACTATGTTGGCACCTTTCTTTGAAAGCAGACACAAAGCCTGAATTGATTATTTGTTTGCTCTGGATACTATAACAAATTAGCACACAGTGGGTGGCTTAAGCAACAAATCATTATCTTACAGTTCTGGAGGCTGGAAATTCCAAATCCAGGTGTCAACAGGGTAGGTTCCTTCTGTGAACTGTGAAGGAAGGATCTGCTCCAGTCCTTTCTCCTTGATCTTTAAATGCACCATCCTCTCTCTGTGTCTCTTCACATGATCTTTCCTCTGTACTTGCCTCTGTGTAAATTTCCCTTTTCTATAAGGACATAAGTTCTGTTGGATTAGAGCCCACCCTCATGGTCTCATCTTAAATAATTACATCTACAGTGACCCTATTCACAAAGATCACATTATCAGGTCCTGGGAGTTAGGACTTCAACATATGGATTGGGGAGGGTGGTACAATTCAACTCATGACACTGAGACATTCACTTTGCAACCATGAGGAATAAGCAATGATGACTAAAGCCAATTCGCTGAAGATGGCAGGATAGAAAGAACAGTCCTAGGTCCCTGATGGCACTGCTGAGCCTTGAATTTATTCCAGAATCATCAATATCCACTATTTGTGTTATTGAGGTGGTTGGGGGACCTTAGTGTTTTCAGCCACTGTAAGTCAGATTTTCTACTCTTTAAGGTCTTACTGATAGAGTCAGAATATCTTCTATCTGAACGTTGGGTTTTGATTTGGGGCAATAGCTGTACTCTGTACTGGGGTTTCTACACTTTCACATTAAGATGAAAATAAGATAGTTGGAGTTCTAAATTTAGAATCTTTGAGTTAAGTAATATCCCCTTCCCCACCAATTAAATACCTCCTACTATTAGCAGATGTTTGTTATTTTTTTAAACACTCAGTTTCTATCCCCTTTCTCTAAGTGAAAAGTACTTGATACCTTTTGTAAAATTTTCTTGCTCAATGGTTTTTAGTCTTGGTAGGGCTGAAAGTCGAGGTGCCTGACAAGGCCACCCTGGGCCAAGTGCAGACATAAGACTCAGGCCAGGCCCATTGTACGTTTGTCTTGGAGTGACATATGATGAAAACGTGCTTGGATGGCCTTTGTAGCAAAAGAGCTCTCTGTTCGCTCTTCCCTGCCTGGAACTTCAGCCTTCACCTTGAGTCCACAAGGGCTCCAATTTCCTTTGAACACTTACCCATTTCTGCTTAACTTGTCCACAGTCTGTTTCTGTTGTGTGTGGCCAAAGAATCCTAGCCGATCTTGGGTTTGAGTCATAATTCCAAACAGTAATGAAGGATATTCACTGATATTTAGAGTACTCAGAAAATAACCACATTCCTTCTGCCTCAGGAAAGAGAGAGAACTCCCTCTTGTTAGCTTCATTCGGATAACTTCTTCAATTCTGATTTGATTTACATAGGTTCACGTGGAACAGTCATAAGTTGGCCTCATCCCCCAATCCCTACCTACAGTCCTCCACTACCCAGTGGACTTTTCAGTATGTAGCTAACAACCGAAAGTGTTTCCAGGTGTTGGCTCTTGAGTTGGTGGTTCCATACCTTTCACAGTAGTGGGGCTGCTGGTGCCTGCCTTTCTAGATTTTAGAATCTGTAGTTTTAAAACTTCTTTTCATGCTTATGTTTGCTGTCATCACTGCCCATCTAGAATGAAGAGGGAGAATAATTTCAGTGCAATGCAACTAACCAAAGGACCAAGCACATGTTCAGTGCAAAAGATATCTTTGAATGTCAGTAATACTCTTGGCCTTCATTTTTTTTTTTAAATCCACATTTGAACTCAACAGAATTCTAAGCATAGGAATTTTTGGTGAAAACTAATATAAGGCCAATTTTTAGCCCTTCCAATATTCATTAATTGTCTATGGGTTCAAGAAATCTTCAGGAACCTATTTTAAGCCTTTGGGATTTCTAATATAATTGGCTCAGGTGTGAATTATTTTCTGCTGGACAAATCTGATCAGAGGCCCTCTCTCCATGTGAATTATAACTCAGGTTTCACACTAAAGAGAATCAGAGTGGCCGAACTTGAATCCACTCGGCAAGCAGTAACACAGTATTCGATTTATTGTTGGCAGGAAGCTTGACTATTTTGACAGCTAAAAGAACCAAAAAGCTACCCAGGAGAATTTTAAGAGTGCTCAGAACAAACTGTAAATTAATTAAAATAAATCTACTATGCAAATTTTAAATGCAGATCGTCGGGGCTTTTATAAGACCTTCCTTATCTCACAGCTCCTGGATATTCATCTAGTCCATGGTAGTTTGTTATTAATATTAATAATCATAATAACTCAAATCTACGGAGTGTATTTCTTTGGAGACTCATAAGGTTCTTTGTATCGCCACCATCCAGTTGGCCATCCCTGATTCCCAGGCTCCCTTTCGTGTCCCCACAGCAACTGGGTTTACTTTTCCCATAGATCATATATCACACATATGTCATATGCCTTAGAAATTGGTGATTTCTTCTTTCTCTCCTCAAGTAGAAATAAAAGTTCTTAAACCAAGAAGTGTGCCTTATTTGCCTCTGTGTACAGAAAACACCAACACAGAAATCAAATAAATGTGTGAGGAAATGCTCTGAAGTGGTATTTTTATCCTGAATTTTTTTTTTGGATGACAAACCAGGACATAGAAAAGAACCAAGAAAAGAGAAATTTGTTTGAGAAGGACCCCTGGCCTTGGGTCTTCAGGCCATCTGAAAAATTCAGAGTGACCCATTTGTGTTACCGAATAGGAGCTCACTCCGATGCCTGCAGCTCCACGGAGATACCATTTAGGGATGAGGATGACACATTATGCATCTAATGTGGACAAGAATGAGACAGGTGCAGAGGGCATGGTGACTTTTATTTTGTGAACGTTTAAGGGACCTATCTCTCTATGCTTGGGTTCATGGACCCACTGTCATTGCTAGAGAAATGCATTTTTCAGAGGCTAGCATAGAACTGTCTTGCTCACTGCTTTGGGTCATTTGAAGGGAGCCAATCTCAACTGGTGAAAAGTCTGTCTCATAGAGTACTTTTCAGGTAAAAGGGTGTGGTTACCCTCAGATGACATGAATGAGGAAAAACTGTGTATTGCTGAGTCAGGTTATAAACAAAGTCTTGAAATTTGTTCTAAAAAATACACAGAAACAAAAGTATATATTTAACCATGGTAAGTTTCTATTTATATCTATAGCCTTTAAAATAGTTCTCCTAAATTCACCTTATCTCTTCCTTACCTCCCATTATTTCCTTAACTCATTTTGTTCTGCCTTTAGTTCCTCTCCCCAGCTGCATTTTCCAGGAGTTAATCTTTGCTCCTCATTTGACTTAGCTTCTAACCTGCAGTGAAGGCTTTTTCTGGAGAAGCTCTCCCACCTTGACTCATGGGATGCACGGTTTTCTCCCTACCCTACCTGGGTGTTTAGTTTCTTATCTTCCTCTTCTTGATGGTTGGTTTTCCTCTGCACCTAGCCCCAGGACCTCTTCTCTTCCTCCTCTACTGTCTCGATAAGACAATTTTACTCACATCCAGGGTCGCAGTGAGCAACTGCACACTGATAGCATGTCTGGCCAGGCTGCTACTGGTCTAGGCTCCAGCCCCAGTTTCCAACTGCTCACTGGACAACTCCACACACATGTTTCACAATTCCACAAACTCACACGTTTAAAATGTAAGGCATGGCCTTTTCACAAGCAAGTTCTCCCTTGGGATCTCAGCCATCTGAGAGTCACTGTGACTTCTCCCTCTTCCTCCTGCTCATGCCTCCCCCTATCTGATCCATCTGTCTTCTCCTCATTGCCAGTGTCATCTTTTTGAATGAGAATATGTTAAACAAACCAAATCTAAGCAAGTATCCCCATGAATCAGAATTTTTTCTCCATGAGCAATTAAATATCCTTTGGACAGTCACCACTAAATTCTAACTCTTCTAAAATGTCTTCTCATGTAATGCTTTTCAATGTTGTGTTGCGTGATGCTGTTGAACTATCATGGGCAGGAATATGCTGATGCTTGCAGAAACACTGTTCCTTCTCTCCTGGTCCCCTACAAATGCCTCTGCAGGACCTTCCAGCTCTCTGTGGGGGAGCTAGAGCTCTTTCCATGCCCCCCCTCTCTCCAGGCCTACAGTGTACTGGATGAAGGAGCTGCAGGCCTAGATGAATCCTGATGCAGATCCTTGGAGTGGTAGGCCCTCTGCCTGGAAGATCGCTCTCTGTTCCCTGGTCACCAGTTGTTGACCACTTCTTCCTCAGCTCTATTCTTTGTAGAATTAAGAAAAAAATTACTTGCATTGTTATATTATACTTTTTCTGCTGTGAATCCATTTTTTTTCCAAGAAAACTTTGAGCGCTTGGAATAAGGTTCACTAGCTTTGTTCATCTTTGACTGACAGAACACCTGGTGCATGGTGGTCACTTGTCAACATTTTTAGATACCCTTGCTGAGTATACTTCTTGGGCCCCACGGATGCAAAGGCAAAGGCTTGCTGCAAGTGTGCAGTGTGGGGATGGAAGGCTAAAATCTCTGCTGCCCCATGTTTTTCTTGTCTCCCATGGAGTTCCTGGCCACTAGCCAGCCTAGGACTGAAAGATAAGGCAGTCCAAGCTCTGCTGGTCTGCAGCAGACTGTGAAGACAGGAACTGGCCAGGGGAGGAGATTTGTGTGTGTCTCCCCCTACAGGCCCTGATCCATATCTCCACCTACAGCCACTCATCCTAGACCTGTCTGAGAAAGTATGACAGGCCACAGACCAGAGCCCTGATTGGTAGCCCTGGGAGACTCCACCATAATGATCCACATGGAAATACACTATTACCTTTATTTTCGAGAGTCAAGACAATGTTCTATATCAACAAATACTTTTTTAGCGTATGTCCCATGCAATCTTTATTGTTGAGAGCTATCAATATAATTAAACATCATATACTTATACTAAAAATGGGTATTCATCGTTTATCTGGAATTTAAATTTCGCCGGATATCTGTTTTTACCTTGCAATTTGAAGTCCTCACCAACTTTTAGAACCCAAGATGGATCACAGTTAGAGGAGACCAATACAGTGAGTCCATATGGGGATGACTCATGTTTGTACATCACCCTGCAGTTTGGGACAAACTTCGTTATCCATTATCTTTATTAATTTTCATGACCCCTAGGAGGTGTGGTGACCAGGCCCTTATTGTCACCATTTTCTAGGTGGAGAAACAAAAGCATGGAGAGGTGCAGGATATTGCTCACTGTTAGCATGCAAAGAAGAGAACTAGGACTGGGATTCACTTGACCACCTTGTGCCTTCTTCAGGTTGAAACCCTAACCCAGGGGCTCAGGTGCACAGAGTGTATCTTGGGCTCATGGGCCAGAGTTCAAGGGAGAATTGAGTATAGGTGAGAACAGGTGGAGGAAAGGAGGGTTTTCATTTCTATTCATGCCCCAACAATCTTCTCAGTTCTGTTTTCCATGACAACCACAGGAGTGGAACTGATAATTCGGCCAGTAAGTACAGGGTCCCTCCCATGCGAGGAGGCCCAGGTAGCTGGTGCAGAGCTGGGAGGATACTCTGAAGCTGTTAAGGAGGTGTTTCAATTCTCCTCTTGGCCTGCCGTCTCTACACAGGAAGCCATTGGGGTTTGCTTTGCTACTGGGTTTGACCACTTGCCTGTAGTGTGGTTTTTGAGCCCAAGCTCTTTGGGTGGATTTAATTACCTTAATTGAATGGTATTTTCACTTCTAAGGGGAAGCAGGAAGCCAGTGGAGATGACAGGGGTTGACTTTATCACACCCAGAAGGCCCTAACAAATTGGAATTGATTTCTTTCCCTTTTCTTTCTAGGTGGTTTTTTGAGACATTGACTCAGATGAGCCTTAAGGAGAGCTTAGTGTAGTGAACTGTGATAGACAGCCTGTTCCAGCCAGCAAATGTGCACAGATCCCACATGCAGCCTCCACCACCCATCCCACATCCAGCTCTGCCCCAGACCCTGTGCTCTGTTAGTAAATTCTTGGGCCAAGTTCCTGACCTCTCTGCGCCATTGCCAATAGCCCTCCTGCTTGCTGTTTCAGAATGTTCTTGTGTACATCCAATATTTTATGAGGTGAACAATGAAATGACAAATCGACTGACTCAGTTAGGGTCCTTCGGGAGAGAGGAGCAGGCATGTGTTGAGTGTCTATGGGGTGACAGGTCTCAGGCCCACTGCTGCATGTTCCTGCACTCATTCCTCACCGAAACTCAGCAGGGTAGGCCCCTCTCCCCACCTTACAGCTGAGGAAACTGAGGTTTGAGCCTACATGTGAAGGGGGCCTCCAAACCCTGGTGCGTGTAGGAGTCCAGGACATCCCAGGGAATATGGCTGAAGAAAATAGCCTGCCTGGGCTTGCTGGGCCCATGCAGCTGGCTGTGAGTGGTAGTCACAGCTGCTGTGGGTATTCTGCTGCCCCTGGGAGAGAGCTCAGGAGCAGAGATGCTTTCTTCCTGGGGCTCAGTCCAGCCTGACTCCCACTATCATATCTGGCCTGGGTCGCTGGTCTGGTCTGCTCTGTCTGGATGAGATGTTTCCTCAGGAGCCTCTGAATATTGCCCAGACCTTGGGCCATGTCTGTAGTTAGAGGCCAGGGAGCCAGTATAAGAAGGCCAGGCCTGTTCCAATTGAGAATTCCACAGGACAGATAGGTGCTATACCTGGCATCACATACCTGGGGTGGGGGAACCCAGTCATATGAGGAACAGAAAGAAGTAAGGCATGGAGGAATAGAAGATTGGGGAATGAGCAATGTTTAACAACTAGCTCTCTTGGGCAAAAGCCTTTCTTTGTAGCACTGGTGCATTTCCTGTTGTTGACCCAGCGACTGGGCAGAGTTGGGATGAGGTGCACAGAGGGCCCTCATGTGGTGCACTTGCAGTTGTTCCAATAAGGATATGTGCAGCAGTCTCATACCACAAAGGCTCTCAGCTGCTTCTGATCATTTCTGGTGGCTGGGAATTGATGGGATCACTTCTTGGAGCTCCTATTGGCTAGATGAACTGGACTTGGCCTGCATTATCTCTGGATGCTCCCCTTTACCAGAAGGAGCTCGGGCCTGGCGCTTCTTAGTTTCTTGGTCCTGTTCCATGGGAGCCTTAGTGGCTAGTTGCCCCATGGACAAGGGGTCCTTAATCCTCTTTGTGGGCTCAGAGGTGCCTGATTTATCTTTAAAAGAGCAGCTACGCTGGCATTGAAGATAAAATTAGGGGCAGAAAAGAGCAGACCACAAACAGCCCTGCCCTCACCTCCCTCAGGTTCTCCAGAGCTGGGTGAATGCTGTTCACATGCTACTACCCAGGGAAGGTCAGAGGGGAATTGTCTCAGAGGCAAAAAGCTGGGGAATAAGAAGGGGACAGACTGGCAGAACGGATTTGCTGCTCAGCCCTTCGATCCTTTGGCCTTCTTGCTAAACCCAACCCAAACTCCAGGGGACACACCCACTGCCAGGCCAGGGAGGGGCAACCACAGGACAGGGAACATATCAGCTCTTCAGAAACACAGGGGCCACTAACCTAGAGGGTCCAGCTGGGATCTGGGCCAAGTTGTAGTACTGCTCTATATCTGCTGAGTAAGAGCTTGGCTAGATCACAGTAGGTCTGTGAGCTTCGGATTTCTCATCTGTAAAACTGAGCTAATGATCCCCACCTGAATATCAATAACAGGGTTTCTCCACCTCAGCACTAATAACTTTGCCAAAGTCCTCTAGGGAAAAATCACCCCTGGTTAAGAATCGCTGTTACAGAATCAAAGAGAGAGCATTAGTCCAGCCACTGGTACATTTGTTCATTCATTCTTTTACCCCTTCCACATTTCCCAGAACATCTTGCTCTGGATTCTGAGCCTCTACCTACACCTGTAAAACAAGGACAATAAAAATAGCCCTGGCTCTACCCCCAACTCCTGCCCTGAGCGGGTAGGGCTGCTCCTCACAGTAGAGAACTGAAGGAAGGGAAGGAACTGCCTGTGAAATTGTTCCCTGGGGCAGTTAATGCCTGAGTCTCCAGATGCTCAGAGCCTCCTGACTAACCGGGTCCTGGGGCCTCCCCCAGATGGAGGGACACCTGCACCAGAAGGAGGTCTAGTGAGTCCTGGCTATGTGGCCCTGAGATTTACCTGTTTGTGCTCTTTCTCTAGATATCTCCCCAGAGCAGAAGTTTCACATTTGTTTGGTTTTCCCTCAACATACAGTAATAAATATTTATATCTTGGCACAGGACATGCTGGGATATATATATAATTTCAAAGAAAATTCATGAAGCAAATCTTACCCTGCTTATATGTACTGTCTAATATTTCAATTTTGTTCTGTTCTATTTTATTATATTCTGTTCTATTTCTATTTTAAAAACTTATTTGCAATTTAGTAAGTGATTTCAGGACTCAATAATGAGTTATGACCTGCAGTAGTTTTTAAAAGAAATTGTTCTAGACCTGTAATTCTGGGTGTTCCTGATTAGGCTCAACTGCTGCTGCCCTGTTGGGAATGCTGCTGGGTTTTCATCTGGATGGAGAAATAGAGACCTAGAGTCCAAACACAGTGACTGACAGAATCTGACCAGGTTCTCATGGGAGAGGGGAAGAACGCCTGGAGGGTGGGTCCAGGGACCAGGCCTTGCCTTTATGCTTCAATGCTGTGTCCCTAGTTTCCACACAGCACCTGGGCTGACCACAGGGCCATTTATTTGTTAAACAAATGAATGGATAAGAAAAATCTCAATTTATTGAGCATCTGGCATAAGATAGGCATTTTATATACTTCAATATAATTGATTCATACTTATTGTTATGTAACTAATTCTTACAATAACCTATGAGGTAGAAATTACTCTTGTTCTTTACAGGGGAGGAAACTGGACTCCAGAGAAGTTTAACACCTGGCAGTGTGGGACTTGAACCTGAAGCTGCTGGAGAGGGAGAAGGTCCCTGTGACCTGTATTTGCAGAGTCTCCTCCAGGAGCTTCGGATCATCTGTAGCTTGTTCAGAACCTCTGCTCAGCATCACCCCACCCCTTGCCACCTCGTAGCCCCCACACTCCTGGTTCTCACCCTCAGATCTCCTTGGAACTTGTCTTAAGACCCATGGCCACAAGTTGCCCTTCTATTCCCTGAAGCTCATTATACTTGGGAGTCCACATTCCAGTGCAAAGGCCGTGAAAGCCTGTCCTGCCCCTTACTGATGGGCACATAGCTCTCCAGTTAAGAGCTGTGAAATCAGACAGACTTTGGACAAGTGACTCAATTTATCTGAGCCTTAGTCTTATTTTTGTAACCTGGGGCTGATTAGAAGGCAAACCCAGCAGCCTACATGGAAACCCCTATAGATTATAAAGTGAGTGTTGCAGGGATGACTGCAACTGACATGAACAGAGAGGAGGCCCCTTCGGAAGCCTCCAAAGGAAGAAGCATTTGGGTTTGTTGGGAGTGGGGTGTCCCTCAGCAACCATCCTCTCTTCAGCTCTTGGGAAGGGACATCCTTGAGCAGCCCCGGGGTGTTCCGGGCTTGGGTAGAGAAAGGAGATTCCAGGCAGGGCTCATAGAACCATCAGAGGGCAGGGGCGATGCAGAGTTCTCATTATCTGTGGACCCGTTTTCCCCATCTGTATATCAACTGGTGCCATGGGGTTGGGTGGAAAGGCAGAGAAGCAGAAATGAAAGAGCCATTGCTGAGTATCAACACTCAGCTGGGCAGTTCTAGATGCTCATCCTACTACTTGCATGTACTTTATACCTACAGTCTTGGTTAGTAGTAGTCACAATCTCCAGATAAGTTAGGTGGGGTTCGTGCTAAAGAAATCTCGGGTGGAGAAATTCAGGATCAGAGAGGCTGAAGAACTTGCTCAAGGTCACATAGCCAGGGAGCAGCAGAGTTGGGATTCAGACTCAGGTTTCTGTGATACATGCATCTGCTTTCCCTATACAGCCAAGGCAGAGAGGGGTGTTGGATGTAGTAGGGGTGTCCTTCTGTAATAGTGCCCTGCAGGGTAAAGAGGTGTGGTAGCCTTTCTCTTAGGACCTTCTCTTCCATTTCCCACAGCCCATCTCTTCCCTCTAGGGAGCATTTGCTTTAGTAAAGCTAGAGAAAGCTTCTGTTGGACCTGACTATCCTGTGGAGAGCATCTAGGAGGGTGCCATCTTCCCTGTCCTTGGATTGCCAGGAAGGCAAGAGTATCTGGGATATGGGGAGCCACTGGGAATTTCTAAACCTCCCACACATGTCAGAGCCTGGCTGTCTCTGCCCTTCTTCTTACTTCCTGCTAGAGGCTGGGAAGTAGATGGGAGATGGCCGATAGGTAAATGCCATCTGTCCTTTCTCCAACCAGTGTGGCAGTGGTGAACTCTGCTCTGCCAGGGAAGGAAATAGAGAGAACTTCCCTGCTGTGGGGCACACAGTCATGCCACTGACAAACATCCTGCCTTCTTCATGGAATGTCTTATGAAATGCTTTACAGAGGCAAGAAAAAGAATTTAGGCATGGCCACCCAAAATTAAAAATTAAACCTACAAAATGCTCTTCCAATAGTCATGGTTATTTAAAACAATGGCTCAAGTTAGTGCGAAAAGATCAGCTTCTTGGAGCATCTCCTACTGTGTCTAAGAGAAATAAGGATATCTTTCTCCCCTTTTCTTCCCTAAGATAGGTCCTCACTTCTCAGAGGCTCTGGGGGGCTCGTTAGACAGCGTGCTAGGCCCCATCCCAGAGGTTCCCCCTTAGGAGGTTGGGGTGGGAAAGAGCACTGGGAGATGCTGGTGTTGCCGTCCTGGAACCGTACTCAAAGCACTACTGCCCTGGGCCTTGAGTAATTGGAGGCTATGCCCCTTTTTGGAAGGTTGTTTTGTTAGGTCATAAGCTCTTGGGCCACTTAAGTCTCACGGTTGTCAATCACTGTGGTCTGGGTTGTGTTTGCCTTGCTCTAGGCCTGGCTCTGGGCAGGCTGTGTGTATGCAGGGTATGGAGATGAATCAGAAATGAAGCTCTCTCCAAGGGATGGTCACCTATGAGGGAGGACGAGGCAGAGGTCAGTGCAAGCTGCAGGGACACGAGATGGAAAGAGAGAGCTCTCACCAGGCAGGGCTTGCTTGAAGGCAGCTGTGAGAGAGCTTTGGCTGCCAATCTGTACACAAACGGCCAGCTGCCCCCAGCCTGGGCCGGTGGGAAGAGCAGGATATTTAGAGTCAGATCAGCATTCCCATTTCCTAGCCCTGTGCCACCTCAACAAGTTACTTCACCTCTTTGAGCCTCCAACTCATTCATCTACAATAATACCTACTTCCACAGGTGGTTGTGAAGGGTGAAGGTAAAGAATTGTCAAGAGCCCAGAAGAGACTAACACAGAGTAAGGACTTGATAAATAGAAGCTTTCACTACTAGAGACCTTGGGTCTTTGTAACAGACAGTGTAGGAAAGGAACCCCCTAACTACCACTGCCCCAATAATGTTTTCCAACAGGATGGCTGAGTGCCTTAAAGGAGCTCATGTATGGAAAGATTGTAGTGTGTGCTCACTAAATTCCAGCTCTTATTATTACTAATCCCTAGACAAGGCAGTATAAAATCATGGGAAGGGCATAAACTAAAGCCAGACCCCCTTGGGCATAGTTCCTGACCATACTGACTGTGAGTGGCCCTTGGCATATTAGGAAAAACAAAAACAAAAACAAAAATGAAAAAACTTCTGTATGCTTTGGTTTCCTCATCTGTGAAATGGAACTATTATTAGTACCTGCCTCATAGAGTCATTGTGAGGAGCCAGTGATTTGTGTCTGTGAGGTGGTTGGCACCTAGGGACTATCCATAAATGTGACTGTCATCCCCACCACACAACCTGCTTAACATAGGGACTGAAGCCCAAGGGTCATTAGGATGACTTTGCCTTTCCCTTACATAAAAGGGGGAGAGAAACAAGGCAGTGACTGGCTTAGAGAACCCAGAGGGTCGCTCCGTCTTCGGAACCACCCCAAGTTTAACCTCACTGCTGGTTTCCCAGCCTTAGCGAACCACTCAGTTCTCATTCTTAGAATGGATTGTGGCTGACGTATAGCAACCTCAGTGTTTGTGTGGTGTTCCCCTTGAACAATGGGTCCACGTCTCCTAGGCAGTCACCCGAAACAATTCAGGGAAAACTTGCATGCTCAGTTACAATTTAGACTCTTGCCCTCCTTCGCCCTTGAGATTTAAGGTTAAAGTTGGGTTAATCTAAATTAGGTAAAATTAGGTAAAGTTTTAACTGCTTTTCTCTTCCTTGGGAGGGGCTGAGGGGCAGAGCAGAGTATCCTGGCTGACGTCAGTGTGCACTGAGGTGCACAGATACTGCCACATTGCTGTGTGGTGGGAACATCACTTCCCCTCTAGTGCTTGGTCCTCCACTCCAAGTGCTGAATGTGTCCAGATTCATGACCTTCTTTGGCACAAGAGGGGTGGTGATACTGATGTGTGAATGTCCAGTGACCACCGTGAGGATGGGGCTAGTCCTCCATGGTGCCAGCTGCTCTCCTACTGAGTGATGAGCATCATCAGCTGAACACTGAGGCACCAGAATTTCTCTTTAGTTGAAGCAAGAGAGAAAATAATGAACAAATAGGACAGATGAGGGAAGCAAGGAGTTCTTATATTTTTGTCATGTGCCTGGCGCTTTTCATGTTTCTCGTTTAATGCATGAAGGACCCTTCAAGATGAGATTCCCACTGGTTGCCAGCCAGCACTGTCAGTATCCTCATTTCACAGAGGAAGAAGTTGAGGACCGGGGGGTTGCTGAGTAGGGCAGAGCTTGCCTTTGAATCTGGGTCTGTACCATCCTGAAGCCCCTGCTGAGAGCCTCCAGCAGCCTCCTGGGAACAGCATGGACTGCTTGAAGCCATGACAGGACAGGCTTGCCTGGGGACGCATGACTTTTCTAAGGAAGATTTTGACTCCTGTTAAGTAGACCAACCTCCTTTGCAGAGACTCTTCTGGACACTGATGGGAGCTATCGGTCTAGGGGGCAGTAAAGAAAAGGTATGGGCTTTGGACTCAGGCCCCAAGTTTATATCTCAGCCCCTCAGGAGCTTTACATTCTGGGAAAAATTACTCAACTTCTAAGCCCAGTGCCTGGTCTGTGAAGGGGATCCTAAGATCTACCATGCCGGATAACTTTGAGAGTAGAACTAGGCAATCTATGTAAACACTTTGCCTATGGGAGTAATGCAGCCAGCAATTGCCCTGATGAAAGTGGTGGGAACCGAGGGCAAGACATGGCTTTAGTTCTGACCTCTTGACCTCTGTGGCCTTCAGGCCTAACCTGCCTCAGAGAGGGGCAGATAAGGCCAGGTGAGAGGTTGTGCTGGTGATATTGCATATGGCCAGGCTACCATAGAACAGGGCAGGCCAAGGGGCAGCTCTAGAGTGACCTGGCTGGCGCAGGAAGGGCTCAGAGGTGTGAAGCCTGAAACCAGCCTCCAGACTTGGCAGGGAGTGGGGAAAGCACTGGTCACTTAAGCAAATCTCAGAGTTTCCTCTCCTTCTCGCCTTCTTTAAGCTTCAGGCAAAGGCTTTAAGATGGAAGATGGCTGAGAAAAAATCCCTCCCTTAGCTCAGCCTTGCAGTCCCTCAGTGGCTTAGGCTCACCCTGGAAAGCGCCCCTCAGGGACAGAAGAGACCAGCCAAGGCCAGAAAATAGCGTGTAGGCTGTAGAGGCCCCTAGGAGGCCCTGGGCTCTCACTGAGGCCAAATACTGGCAATTCCTCAGAACTTGGAAGCCCTTCTGGGCATGGCTACCTGGGTGTGCTCACGTCCTCTCTGGGCTAATCCTTGAAGGTAGGCCAGAGAATGGAGATCACAAGGAAGGCCTTCTCCCCATTTTTACGTGCTGTGGTCCAGAGGGGTCCCTTTCCCCTTCCTACTCAGAAAGGGAGGTCTGTCTGTGAAATGCTGGAAGAAAACTATTACTGGTTGATTGGCTCTTTGGACATTCTTGCTATCAGACTCCCAAACAGTCCGGCTCTGGTCTCGAGTTCTGCAAGGCTGACTGACACGGGCTTCAAAAGGAATGTGCTTTGCACCAAGTGGTCTTCAGTCTTCCACCTGAGACTCAAGGTCAGTTGAGAATCTCTTCTGCCACCATCTTGACTTAGGAAGTCATATATTACACATGAAGTCCCTTCCAGGGAGTGTTCCAAAATGATATTGATGAATTACAGTGGGGATGACACTGTGCTTCATTTTTGGATCTTGATCCATGTGCCTTGACCTTGTCCTCCCCTCTCCATCTACCCTTACCAGCTTGAGTCATGCAGCCCCCTAGGAACCAAGTCGAAATGACAAAGCTTTTGGGGGTTTTTCCAACTAAGTGAAACACGGGACTAAATTGTAGGGCCATAAACTGGCTATATTTGGTGAAATGTGGCTTAAATCCTCAAAGGCAATAAAACCAAGGCCATTGCAGCCTGTTGGGAAGTGTCAGCACTGTGCATTTTCGGGAGGGCTACCTTCTCTTAGAGCCCTTTGCATCTCTGTAGTAACCCTGGGCAGATGGAGTGATATCCCAAGACACAGGGAGGAAGATGGCCCAGCCCTGGCTCTGCTGGCCGGCAGGTTTCAGTACTGAGATTTCTGGCATAGACTATCTCCAGACATGGGGCTTCCCCGTGCTTTTAGGGCTTCTTTAAGGACAGGAGCAAAGGAGTGGAAAGCCACAAGACACTTTGGCTCAAGTCCTGGTGAAAAGACATTGGGGTGGGCACATACTTCTTCTGAGGACTCATGGCCCTCACTGGTCTTCCCTGTTTCCATCATACACCACTGTCTCCCTGGTTTCTAGGGGATCCAAGCCCCTCTGTTACCAGGACCCAGCATTTTACCAGTCCCCTCCTCTCCCTGCCCTGCTTCCCTCCTAGCAGACATAGTTGCTCCCATTCCAATGAGCTTCTGGTCACCAGAGATCAGGCACAATTGTTTTCCTCCCAAAGACCCAGGGGCAGACACACACTGGACTCAGGTCACCCAGAGATGTCTATTTATAAACCATCCTGATAAGCACAATCTGCCCTGCTCAGCCCAGGCCACACTCTACAGCAAAGCTAACTCTCCCAGTGGCAAACAGCACACTTCCTCTACCAGCCATACTGGAAAAGCCAGACCAGGGAAGGGACAGGGGGCTCCAGAGCCAGCCACTATCCTGAAGGATCCGGCTCACGAGCTATTTTAACTGTTAGAACTTTCACAGTTTTGTTTTGAGTTTTGATTTTGTGTGTGTGTGTGTGTGTGTGTGTGTGTGTGTGTGTGTGTGTGTGTACCAAATGGACTCATCTCAGGGAGTGTTGTACATCAGGAGTCAGTAAACTTTTTCTGTAAAGGGCCAAATAGCAAATGTTTTTGTTTTTGCTGGCCATATAGCCTGGTCTGTTGTAGCCATAGACAATATGTAAATGAACGAGTACGGCTGCATGCCAATAAAACTTTATTTACAAAACCAGTTACTTAACCCACAGCAGTGGTTTACCAATCACTGTTGTAAAGGGAACTCAAATGTTGGAAAATTGAACCTCATTTAACCCAAACATTTGTTTAATCTACTCTCCAGGATTTCTATGCTTATGGGTTTTTAAAAAATATTACTTCAAATAGAGTTTATTATAATTGGTTTAGATGCATTGAAATAAATGGTTCATAATTTCTTTTAAAAAAACACCTTTATTTTCTAGAGCAATTTTAGATTCACAGAAAAATTGAGAATTGACTGAAAGATACAGAAATTTCTCATGTAGTCCCTGCCCCCTGACACATAGCCTCCTCCATTATCAACATCCAGGGGTGGAGGATGGTTTAAAGTCTTAAATAATAATTTTTTTAAGGCTATCTAGCTTTCTACACATATTAATAATGTTCTTCTCAATGATCAGTTCTTCTCCATGAGAAACAAGAAAGATATAATTCTAGATTTGGCCAAGCCTGCGCTGTGGGGGTCTGGTTGGGAACCTCAAGAGTGTGGGGTTCCGTGATGAGGACACTCATGCTCTCAGAGTCCATGGGCCAGAATGTCTCAATGACCAATTGTCTTTTTTGTCACATCTGGTAAGATCCTGCCTGGTCCAGCACTGGGGAACACAAGATAGCCAGTGTCCTGCCATAGAACTTGTGACTGTGAGTTCGCCCACATTTGGCAACACAATGACCTGGGCACATCCACAGGCTTGTGCCCGCTCAACTACATAGGAGCAGAGTGCCCTGACAGATGCCATGAGGAAAAAATACATGATACATTTCTGTATCATGTATTCTGTACAGCGTGCCCCTCACTGTCCACATAGCAGTCCCGCACCCACAGCACACCCAGCACACTGAGAAATGCAACCCCCACCATGCCTCTTGCCACTTACTCTGCCCAGCACAGCACACTGGCTCAGAACGCCATGCCCGACAATGCTGGCCCACTGTGGGAGCTTGCGCCTCCCCGCCTGTGCTAAAAAACCAGTCTGCACCCTACCTTTGCTCTTCGTGATTTCTGCTGCTTGCTCTTCAGGCCTCCACAGGAAGAGGAGAGAACCTCGACTCTTCAGCAGTCCTGCTCGGCCCAGCAGGCAAAACTTCTTCCCTTGTTAGCCAGGCTGCCCAAAGACAAGAGGAGAATGGGTTCAAGACCCAAACCTCTTCTTTTTCACAAACCTGCCCACTTAAGGAAAATCAGTGTCCAGAAGCTGGCCAGACACTGGAAGTTTGTGAAGCGTACCTAAATAGAGACCCAGCCGGGGAAACCAAATGGTGTTCTTGGTAGGGAAGAGGCAAACAGTGCCCTGCAACACCCGCGTGGTGTCAAGTAACAGTCAGATTAAACAAACAGCCTCAGCAGCTATTTTTACATCCAGATCGGCTGTGGGTAATAGATAACTTGGGTAGCGAGAAATTGCTTGCTGCTTAGCTGGACCCTAACCACAATTCCAGCTTCAATCCAGAAAAATTTCTAAAGCTATTCCAGCACCTAGATTCAAATAAAAATATCCCAAAGTGCAAAGGAAAACGTTTGTCTAGGGAAACAGTAAAAACATGATAGTGTGTGTCTGGGAACCAGCGCCCTGAGGCCTGCTGATGTCCTGGGGCAGAAATAGCCCCTTTCATCATCGGTTTGGAGGACCGCAGGCTGCATTCCTCGAGTAAGGAGCCATACTCTTCTGTGCTTTTGGAGCAAAATAACATGCCCAGCTGCAGGCTGGGGGAAGGCCAGGATGGGTTTAAGGGTGAGAGTTGTACAAGGATATGAAATAATCAGGGAAGAAGCAAGGTAAGCGCCCACTTGATGATCCTGGCCCGTGGCAGGCCCAGTTGTTTGCAAGGTCCAAGTGCCGGTGAACAGGTCCTGTTCTGCCAGATGAGAGCACCCCTCTCTGTCTCTGGGAGGGGCTTGAACAATGGTCATTTTCTGTCTTGTCTAGGGTCACTTGCTCCCCAAACTGCCTAAAGACCCCAGATATCTTTCAACCCCTATGTCGTTGCTCATGTGGTGCCAGCTCTTGGGTGATCGTCTCACCTTTCCCAAGTTGTCTCTGTAAGACGACTCTCACTTCCAGGGTTTGAAGCGAGAGTTTTTTGTCTTTCTTTCCAAGAGCTGAGGTGCACAGTCCCTGCGGGTGCCCTGCTCTGTGTGGTGCTCAAAACCCTGGGAAGTCTACAATGCACTGTGTTTCTCTATCTATTTGTAGACTGCCTCTCCTGCCCTGATGGGCTCCTCATGGCCAGCAACCTCTATCCCAGCCCCAATTTGGGGACTAGCACTACCTCCAGCCTTCAACTCACTGGTGGCCAGGGTCACAGGGACTTTAGTCTGCACTTCAGTTAGAATTAAATAAGAAAGAAGAGCTCCTCATCCTACAGACAGAGAGGGTCTGACCCCAACCAGCAGGAGTATCCAGCCCCTCCTCCTCCATGATGCCTCCCAACTTGCCTTTTGCCTTGAGAACTTAGGACATGGCTGTGAGGATACCCACTCATTGAGATTAGCACTCAGAGATGGTTTGAGGGAGGCCCAAAGTGAATAATTTGATTTTATCCTCTCCACCCACCTTCCCTGATAGCCAAGCTGGCAGATGAAAAGAATCAACTTGAGATATGAGCCAACATTAAAAAACAGAATTTGGAGCCCTGACCCCTTGTATTTTTTAGCTGTTTGTCACCAGCCAAATCACTTAATTTCTCTGTGCCTCAGTTTACTCATCTCTAAGATGGACAGATTACCTATGCATGCTCCATGGGGTTGAAGATCAAAATATTTCATGTCCATAGGTATGCTTGTATATTGCAAAGCTTCTCAAATATCAGCTGTTAGGGGTTTTTTTTTTCATGATTTTTGCCACATCTTCAACTATCTGTACCATTGCTTGCTTACTATTTTTCTTCAAGAGAAATTTTAAAAAGAGCTTTATGACAAACAACAATACCTGTGAAATCATAAATTTCATGTTCTAGTTCATTTTTTCCCCTATTACACATGGAAACAAATTTACAGACAGTTCATATGTTACCTGCATTTGACCCAGTCATTTTGTTCAGATTTTAGGAAATATTGCATCTCTAAATCTCATTTTTATGGAGGAGTTTGCTTCGGGGTGCAAATAACATGAGCTGAAACAATTCAGCAGGGCCCCTGATACTCCTGACTTGTATTCCTCCCTTTCCTCAGTACATTTCTTCCCCAGCTTACTTTTAATTCTTCACAGGTGGAGAACATGACCTCATGTCTGGTTTAGGATCCTAGAAATGGTGAGCTTTGCTGTGTAGCATGAACTGATGATGTTTCCTTGAAGTGGCTAATGGAGAAAATAAAATTATGAGGATGACCTAGGGAAAATTCAGGGGGTGGAGCAATGGCTGGCAGCTTTGTCAATGACATCAGCAGGAGGGGTCTGGAGAGAACTGTAAAACACAGTTGACAAGGCAAGAGGAGTTTGAAGCGAGAGCCCTCAGAGTGTTGCCTTGGGCCTCATCCAGCTAGCCTTACCATAGAGGACTGCTGCAGAATTTGGTTTCTCCTAAACTGAGTCTCTACTAGCCCCATGCCATGGACCCGGTGTGTGCTTCGGCCATGGTGGGCACACTGGCACTGACCAACCTGACACCAAGCACAACCCTAGAGCTCAGCCCAAATTCTAGACCAGGAGCTCAGGGTCTGTATGAGCCGGAGCTGGCATCTTTCCAGGGGACGGGCCCAGGCAAAGTGACCACTCTCTTCTAGTCCAGGAGCTGTGAGCTGCATGGAAAGAATGTGAATGAAGACACAATTCTAAATGTAGAATCAAGAAGGCTATGTGAGCTTGCTCTCTAATCGTCCAGAAAAACAAGGCCCTCTTGTACATTCTGCAAGAGAATAAATAAAGCTGTCCTCAGGCGGCGTGCTACGATGTCGCTTCATTGCCATTACTACGCTGGTCCCCAATCCCAGCAGAAACCCTGGAATGTTGTGGGAGCTGCCCACCTGCGTAACTGTGTGGGCGAAAATAGCCTGGCTCTTGCCTGAATGTGCGTGATGTTTGTTAATTTAATTTTGCAGCAAATGTACTCTGTTCTGCATCTATATTAGTTAGAAATGCTCAAAACTGGTAATGAGGGCAATGCAGAATGGGTCCTTCAGGCCAGTTTCTGGTCCTGGGTGTTTGATGCTCACACCCTCGTCAATACCATATGACACTCACCCCGCTCCCCCCAATTTTTTCACCTGTGACATTGTTATTTGGACTGCTTGTCAGGAAGCCTCAGGAGACTTTTCTTCACTAGTGCTCAGCCTTCTTTAGGAGTCTTTTCCACAAACTTCTTCAGGATGTTGATGCATTTCTTAGGCTTAATAATAATAATAATTAATTATAACAAGAACAGAATAATGCTAGCTAACACATATAAAACCTTTACTCTGCACCCTGAACTTTCTGAGCCTTTATGTAAGTTAATCTATGCACTTTACACTCTTTATTTTAGACCTGGCACCATTTTGTTCTATCTTTACAAATCTCTACCTGTCGGGGAGATAGGGAACTGGTACTTCCAGAGTACCTGTTATGTGTCAGGCGCCGTCTGTGCTTTCTTTCACTAAATCTTCACAATACCCCCTTATGATGACTGCTCATGCTCCCTCTTTACAGAGGTGGAAACTAAGGCTTGCAGAGGTACTGGATGTCACGCAGCTAATGGTGGCACTGAGGATGCAGGCGAGGTTTCGGTCTGCCTGCCTGTCTAGCCTGTGTGTCTCTGTTGCAACCTCAGCTAACCACTCTTCCAGCCCAAGTCCAGGGAACATGGCCTCCTTTCATCCACCTGTTCTCTTTGCCTCTATCTGGTAAGATAGCAGAGTCAGGCCAGGGCAGCTCCTTAGCTACTATTTGTTATGGGAACCAAGGGGATTCTGTACCTCAGTGTTGGAGCAGTGAAATTGTATCATCAGGGCTGATGGCAGGATGGGGTGACTCTAAAAGAGGGTGCTTCTGGAGCTCAGGCTCCACTGGGCTGCTTACCTGCTGAGGGGCCTGAGCAACCGAATGCTTCCTCCAGATGGATTTCCTTACTAGGAACTCTGGGCTGGACCCTTTGTTGCATGATAATGTGCATCCACTACCTACCTAGGAGGGGCTGGATTTATGTGGGGAGGATGTTGTGTTTGAGGCACATGCTATAAAACAACCCACCAGCCTAGGTCACTGAGGCCCTTGCCTAGGCTGCTACTCACCCAGTCTGACCAGCCTGCAGCCAGGAGGCAACCCTCATAGTCAATTGAGAGTCTCTAGGCTAGGAGGCTCTCCTTAAGACAGTCCTTCAGGATTCTTTGCTAGAACTTTACAATGAAAGATTGAAGTGAAAGAAACAGAAACTGTGATGTGAAATAAAGTAAATTCAGTTTATTAAATGCTTCCAAACACTAACAAACTCATGGTGACCAGCTGGGAGGTTGGTCATTAGCATATCTAGAGTCTACTTCAGTTGTCTCTCTAAAGGGAGAGATCTGGAAATCCAATCAGGAAGAGCTGGGGGAGGTGTACTGTATTCTCCAGAGAACGAGATAATAAACTTTTTCTGTAGAAGGCTAGAGAGTAAATGTTTATAGTTTTGCAGGCAAGATAGTCTTTGTCAGCTTCTCAGCTTGGCCATGGAAAGTGGTCAGAGAGGATCTGTAAACAAATGGGCATGGCTGTGTTCCAATAAAACTTTGTTTAGGGGCACATTTGAATTTTGTATAATTTTCACATGTACAAAATAGTCTTATTTTGATTCTTCCCCAACTATTTAAATATGTAAAAACCATTCTTAGTTCAAGAGACTGTACAAAAACAGGGAGCTGGATGAATTGGCTCATGGGCCATAGTGTTCCTACCCCTAAGCCACTCTGTCCACTTCAGTTACCACCAACCGCACGTGGATAACAAGCACTTGAAACCTGGCTAGTCTGAATTGAAATGTGCTGTAAGTGTAAAACGCACACTGGATTTCAAAGACAGTACACACTCCCCCCCAAATAACATACAATATCTCCTTAATGATATTCTTTATTGAATATTATATTGAATCTGTGTTAACTTGATATTTTAGTTTTAATAAAATATATTTTTAAGATTGTTTTCACATGTTTCTTTTTTACTTTTCTAATGTGGTTACTGGCAGATTTAAAATGACGTATAGCTCTCACTGTACTTTCATTGGACAGCACTGGGCTAGCTCTTCTTCTGGACACGGACTCACCCTCATTACCCACTATGTTCACGAGGCCAGTCTGCTCCTGGGATCAGGACTGATGTGCTCATGGTGAAAATGTTTCAGCTTCACCATCAACAACTGCTCTAAATTCAGATATTAAGCAGGAACTTTGTATTCCTTGATCACTAGTATTGATATTCTTGTTTTCTTCTACTATTATCAGTAAAATGTTGGACCTCAAGAAATTAAACTTTGTGTTAATTAAATAAAAATAGTGACAGTTATCATTTTTCAAGCACCTACTGGACGCTGGGCTAGCTGTCTTACACATGGTATAGATTTTGAAAAGGTCTCAAAACAATAACCAGCTTAGAAGCAATGAACCTCCTTTGTATCTTGTTCTTTGTCTCTAAATGCAGTCTCTCATTAAAAAGAACAAGCATTTCTTGACCTGGTGTAGAAAATGTATAAGAAGAATTTGGAACTCCTTGTCTCATGAAAAATCTGGCTGAGAAAGACTCCTGGAATGAAACCAAAGAACTAAAAAATCAACTTAAAGAGGTTCTCACCAGAGAAAGAAGGAGCAATGTATACATCAGTAAGAATGAAAGCCACAATGGCTTGAAGCACATTGAATATGTTTGAAACCATAAATCCATAATGATACTGAAAAAATTACAAACAGCCCTCAGTGGGCTCCTTAGAGGATTCAGGGAGCATCTTCTTCTTATGAAAAGTGGAACAGGATCAAATACCACAGCTGACTTTCCCATATAAACTATACCAAATAGTCTAAGGAACCAAGTGATGGATGAAGGAGAGTTTCTCTACTAAAGAAGGAAAGGTAAAACTAGAATATTATCCTTTTTCAAACCCCTGACCAAAAAAAAAAAAAATGGATCAAAACAATGATCACCAAAGGGCCTCCTGTGAAAATACCCATTGTTTGTAAAATATTCTTGCCAAAAAAAAAAAAAAAATCCTCATAAAACAAAAAACAAAAAACTCTAAAATCAGAATGAGCTTCTAATCCTGGATTTAACTACCAATTATAGGAATAACAGGACATAGGAAATTGAGAATGACACCATGAAAAAACAGTCAGCAAAATTTGGTGAGGAAAACTCTACTGGATGAGTAAACAAATTTCTTTAATAAATAAGCTGTTGAAATGAAGACAGGTGAAATCAATTGATTTAAAAACACTAAAGAGTCACATCAATTAAATGCCATTCATAGACTCTCTTTGCATCCTGATTCCAACAAGCCATCTACGGCAAACATTTATGAGACAATTTGGAAAATTTGAATACTGCTTTGTTATTTGATGATATTCAGGAATTACTGTTATGTTTTAGGTGTAATTTTAAAATGTTGAAAAAAGAAGCTTTGATATTTAGCAAGACCTATGCTACTATTTATGAATGAAATGATATGATATCTGAGACTTACTTCTAAGTAATGCACTATATGGGGAAGAGGGTTAGAGAATATAAACAAGATTTTCAAATCTGAGCATTTGTTATATTGTCTTCTAAACTTTTGTTTACGTTCCATAATTAAACTAAAAAACAAACAAAAAACAAACAATTCCCTGGGGCATGTAGGAGAGAAAGAGAGGATCAGAGTAAGCTGAGGGGGAGTTTGGAGCTCCAGGGAAGGACAAAGAACGCTCTGTGGGAGCCAGGATGAGATCTGAGACTATCCTTCAGGACACGTGGCAGAAGATATGGCACTTGGGCCTGCCTGGCCCGTCCCATAGACTCCAGTCTGTCTGGTAACCTCACTTAGGGTTATTTGATATAAAGTGGCTTCAAGGAGGTCAACATCTCTACAAATATTGGCAGGTACACAAAACATCAGAAACAAACATCTAATTTCAGAGGTTGATTGACTAAAGCTATGCTTAACAATTAAAAAATTAAAATAGAGGAAAGTATCTATAGTAGATTGTTAAGTAACCAAGTAAAAATGAAATTTATATATTGATGTAAAAATGTGTATATTCACAGAAAGAAAAAAAACTGTAAAGGTATAGTTTTGAAAAAAAAATATAGTTTGGAATATATCACCAAAGCCTTATTTATTTATATCCTACCCTAAGACAGATAAAAAGATATCTAAGCCCAACATATATTGTTTTGTAAGCAGGATACGTGTGTGTTTTGATTTTTCCTTGAAAAAGAAAACAATAGTGCATTTTTTATTGAGATGATTTTTGGCAGGATGAAAAAAAGCTGTTTCTACTTTGACAAGAGATTACAGTTGGACCATCTCTCAGTGAAACCTGAGTCCAAAGTTTCAGTGAGATACTTCCTGCTCCCTCACCCTCATGCCCTGCCAGAGCCAGGCGAAGGTGAGCGGCTAATTTCACCCATGACGCTAACACCCTGGCATAGATGTATGGGATGATGGGGCTAAAAATACCCCAGTGGAAGGGAGTTTCTCCAGAAAACCTAGAGCTGTCTACTATTTCTTAAGGGCTGGAAGTCACTCTCTGGTGGCCAATGGCTGCAGCATGGTGACTGTGTTAGGGGCAAAAGCTGCTTCTTGGACCCTTGCACATCCCAAGTTTCCTTTATTGGCATTGTCTTTGCTGCAGAAGATCAGTCATCTTGTACCCCAGGAGGTAGGCTGGGGTCTAACTACCAAAGATTGGCTGCCAAACTCATGTATCTTTAATCCCATCATAGCTCTGGCTTCCTGCTGGAAAACAGGGTGTCAAGACCCTGTCCTTAAACATCAGCTCCACTTCTACTCTCCTGTCTGGTTTTAGAGCACTGAGTGGGCAATAGATACCCACAGTGAGACCAGCTCAGGCACCTTGCAAAGTTGGGTTAGAGCCAGTGCATTCTCAGATGAGTAATTTTACAGGTCACCTTCTCCCCTCAAGGTTTGCTATCTGACATTCAAGTCCCAACTCTTCAAGACTAGCCTTGCTTCAAGAGGCTTCCAGAGAGTAGAATTGGGGGACCTGAGAGACTTTCACATGACTTCTTGGGCACCCACAAGTGGCTGTTCTAGTGGTACAAAAGGTGCTATCTGGTCTGTAGAGGGCTCCTTGTCACCTTAGGGGGCATTGGTTCTAGTGTAGCCCTTTCTACTTTCCACTTTCTATCAGAGAGAGCAGGGATAGTCTTGTGGACTTGTGGAAGTCACATGGAGAGTTCAGTAGATAACAGAGCTGATGCCAGGCTGACCCTGGGCACCCAACAATTAGGCCAGGGTTTTTCTGGATTTTCCTGGCCTTTGCGGAGGGGCCAGCACATGCCCTTGCTTGCACATTCCTGGCTCTTAGCTCCAGACCCAAGATTCATGAAGTATAGCCCATAGCTATATGTGGCCCAAACAGTTACAGGAGAGTTTTGATCTAAAATAATTTGGATTGGTCAGCAGTATTTAAAAATCAGTAGATTTTGTGCCAATAGCGGCATTTCTAGCTCTTTTTAATGGTAAATAAAACACCATTGGGTGGCATTTTTGCACAGGAGCTGGGGCTGAGACTGTCCCTTCAGACAGGGAATGCACCCTCCTGCTGGCCACCAGCTAATTTCACCATTTATATAACCTGCCAGGACTGAAGACTTTGGTGTTTGCAATACCATTCTAAGCAGGAGATGGCTTAGACTATGTTTAGGAGGGAAAGCTGGTCATAACAAAGTTAACCTATCTCAACATATATCCTGAAGCCAGCAGGGTGGCTGGGCATAGAACACTCAGCCTCACAACCCTCTTCACCACTGGACACTCTCAAACACTTGGAGTGCTATGTTGAGTTGAATTAAGCCTTGGCAATTCTGCCAGAATTAATACTAAATAAAGCTTATCTTCAGAAACATTTACCTGCTGTGAGCAAATATATCTTCACGAAATATGAAATCCACCCAAATTTATTAAAACCTCCTGCGTAGCAGTGGGAATTCAAACTGAACAGCTCTTCGTTAGAGCCTTATTATTATTATGGCATTATTTATTTATATCCTACCCTAAGACAGACATGATGTAATCCAGTAATTAAGATTGTTATGATTGAATATTTATTAAGCACCTACAATAAGCCAGTCACTGATCCACGTAAAATGAGTCTTTACCCTCAAGAACGCCCATCTTGCTGCTATGGGGAGCTCAGTGCCTCTCACAGGGAGCAGGGGGAGTTTAATGGATTTCTTCTTCTCTGAGCAAGCCTGAGAAATGACGCTGATTAGAAATTGGACCCAGTTTAGTCTTTCTCGTCAATCTGAATGAAATGAAGACAATTCATTGCTGGCTTAAGAAAGAGATGAGCATGCAGAGGGACCACTGCCCCCCTTTCCCTCAGAATACCTCTGACAAGGAGTCAGATCTCCCAGAACCCGGTGGTAGACATGGCCACAGACTCTTTTGGGCTCCCTCAGTCAAGAGGCATGGCTACTTGATCCGCTTTGTAAACTCATCCCTGGGCCCAGATTGGGTGGCACTTTTGTACTTCTCATAAAATTAATCCCAATCTGACATGTCGCAAGCCAGCATTTGCAGGATCCTACTGTGTGCCAGGGCTGCACAGGGGAGCCACACATGGCCTCAGGCCTTCCCAATGCTAACTCCCCAGGCAAGGCCCCACAAGAAGCTTTCTCCATCTGCTCCTATCCAGTTGTTCCAAGTAGCTTGCGAAAGGTTCCATGGCTTCCCTTTTCTTTGGTTCTCCCTTTCTATTTTCTTCTTTCTTTATCATATAGGCTGCTTCTCCCTAAAAGTACTTGCTGGACCATGAGCTCACCAAGGTGGAGCCTGCATTCTGCCTGCTCCCTCCTTTTTCCTGCCCCAGTGCCTAGCAACTGCTTGTACAGTGAACGAGTAAACAAGTGAATGAAAACATGAAGGGGTCAATACATGAAACACAATGTGAATGTGTGCCTGGTATTGATACATGACCTTCTGGAACTAACTTCCTTCACTTGCAATTTTTCCCTAGCAGATTATTTCTGTGTTTAGAAAGAGTGGAATGTCCCCTGGGTTCTCTGGTGACTTTGGTAGGAGATGTTTTGGAAGCTGACACGTGCATGCCACACTTCTCTTAGCACTAGTCCTGATTCTTACACTTGGTTTAGTAGTTTCCACAAAATAGGAGGTTTTTTTTTTAACGTAATTTAAAAAATTGTGGTGAAATACATACAACATAGAATTTACTATATAACTAATTTTAAGTGTACAAATTGTGGCATGAATCCACTTCCCATTTTCCCCAAGAATACTCTCCAGCAGTGCTTACGGCTGCAGTGTTTACCCCAAGATAATTTGTAGATTACAGTCATAACCTTACCCCCAAAGTTTGCCATGAAATAGCTCGCTTTTATTATTACTTTCACATCACTCTAGTATATAATAGCCTTTGGAAACAAATGACATCATTCTATTTAAAGAATTCTGTATTTAGCAGTGTTATTTCCATTTACAAAATACAATAATTCTTGATTGCTGAAAATGTCAAATCCTAGAAAGTATAACATTCCTACGTGTTAACATTGTTCTCGTGTTAACATTGTTCTTGAACAGTTGTTAGTCGAAGATTCATTTGATGAATTCGATTTTTCTGAAATAGATGATTCTGATGATTTTTGAGATAGTGCTCTGGAAGATTATATGGTCATGCCTCTGTCTGATTCAGAATCTGATGGAAATAGCCCTACGTCAGCTGACTCAGGTCGTGCTCTGAAATGGTCAACTCATGTTATAACTCCACGTCAAATATATGACTTTCCCAGCACACCTATCAGAAATGTTGATGTCAGTGATACCAATGACCCACGGCAGTATTTTGAACTATTCTTTACTGAGGAATTAGTTTCAAAAATTAATAGCGAAACAAATAGCCGAGCTGCTTTGTTGGCTTCAAAGCCACCTGGTCTGAAAGGATTTTGGGGGATGGATAAATGGAAAGACGCTGACAGTGATGAACTGAAAGTCTTTTTTTGCAGTAATGTTATTGCAAGGTATTGTGCAGAAACCTGAGCTGGAGATGTTTTGGTTGAAAAGGCCTCTTTTGGATATGCTTTACCTCAGGCAAATTATGGTTGGTGAAAGATTTTTACTTTTGCTTTGGTGCCTGCATTTTGTGAACAATTCTTTCATATCCACTGGTCAAAAGTCCAGATTTCATTGTAGAACATAAAACCTGTGTTTGACTTTCTCGTAAATAAATTTTCAACTGTACCTACTCCAACAGAAACATTGCAGATGAATCATTACTGATGTTATTCAAGGGGCTGTTGGCTATGAAGCAGTACATTGTGATGAAACAAGCATGATTTGGTCTCAAGCTCTATGTACTTTGTGAAAGTCAATCTGGTTATGTGTGGAATGTGCTCGTTCACCCAGGGTTCAGTATGAATTTGAAAGATTCAGCCGATGCTCTGAAATCGTTGTACATTGTTCTTACCTTGGTCAATGACCTTATTGGCCAAAGATATTGTGTCTTCCTCGATAACTTTGATACATTTACCATTTTTTTAGAGAATTACATCAAAGCAGAACTCATATAGTTGGGATAGCTAGTTTGAACAGAAAACAGATGTCAAATTATCCAAAAAAAAAGGATTGCAAAGGGGATGACTATAGCTAGATTCTGTGGTGAACTTATGGCACTGAAATGGTGTGGCAAGTAGGAGGCGACAACTTTGTCAACTTTCCACAATGATACCATGATTGAAGTAGACAACAGAAATGGAGAGAAAACTGAGAAACTATGTGTCATTGTGGATTATAACAAGAATATGGGAGCAGTAGACGCGACTGATCGGATGTGCACTTCTTATCCAACTGAATGCAAAGGGCACAAGTGATAGTATAAGAAATTCTTTTGCCACCTTCTAAACATTATAGTATTGAACTGCTACATCCTGTTCAAGAAAGACAATCCTGACATTGAAAGAATGCTGGAAAAGCATCACAAGCGAGGGCAGCAACATCTGTGAGGTTGTCCATGTTCTAATGGTGTCACACCTCTTTGCCTGTCTGGAAGACATTTTTCCAAGAGCACACCACCAACATTGGGGAAACAGAATCCTAGTGGTCACTGCAGTTTGCTGCTCACACAGCGACAAAGATGGCAAGAAGATCCAGAGAGAAATGCAATATTTTGGGGTAAAATGTGGTGTTCCACTTTGTGTTGTTATATGCTTTGAAATTTACCATATGAAAAAAATTGTTAAATACTGATCACCATATATATTTCTGTTTAGAAATAACTCCAAGAATAGTTTTCATATTTCTTTCATATTGAAAAACTGTTAGATTTGTTTCAGTTTCAAAGAGCACCTTTATGTAAAATAAAATTAATGCTGTACTTTTTTTTTCCTAAAAGAGAAATGGATTAAGTACATTCTTATTGTTGGGCAACCATTGCCACTATCCATCTCCAGAACTTTTTCATCTTCTCAAATTGAAACTTGTACACATTAAACACTAACTCCCCACCCCATTTCCCTCAGGCCCTGGCAATCCCCATCCTATTTCTTTCTGTATAAATTTGAGTAGGTATCTCATGTAAGGGCAATCATGTGGTACTTGTCTTTTTATGACTGGCTTATCGTACTTACCATAATGTCCTCAAGGTTCATCCATGTTGTAGTATGTGTTAGAATTTCCTTCCATTTCGAGGCTGGATAATATTCCATTTTATGTACATATCATATTTTTGTATTCATTTATCCATTGATAGATACTTGGGTTACTTCCACCTTTTGGCTATTATGAATAATGCTGCTATGAACATGGTTGTGCAAATACCTGTTCCAGATCCTGTTTTCAATTATTTTGGGTATATATCCTTAGGTGGAGTTGCTGGATCATATGATAGTTCTATTTTTTAATTTTTTGAAAAACTGCCATACTGTTTTCCATAGTGACTGCACCATTTTCCATTCCTACCAATAGTGCTTAAGGGTTCCAATTTCTCCATATCCTAACCAAAATTGTTCTTTTCTTTCTTTAATAATGGCCGTCCTAATGGGTGTGGTTTCCACCCATGTGGTTTTGATTTATGCTTCCCTAATGATTAGTGCTATTAAACATCTTTTTAAAAATATCAGTTTTTAAAGAGATGTCCAAACATCACTCAATGAGGTTTCATTTTAAATGAAAGTCTTCATACTGAACCTGCAGTTGACCAAGAGTGAGGTCCTCGGAAGGTGTGCAGCTGCAGGTGCGCCAGTTGTGCTACCTCTTTCCTCTCATACAGGGCCAACTGCACACTGTGACTACCTCTGGCACATTAAACATTGTAATGCTTCGTCCTACCCCTTACATTTCTAATTTCATTCATCTGGGTGATGCTCAGCCACACATAGGGGATGGTTACAAATCTTCCCATATAAATCTGGTGTGCAACTAGGCTGGGAACCACTGCTTCGAGTCAAGTTGTTGTGTCCTTGTTGCGGGGCGAGAGATGAAATGTAGCTGTCTGTGTAAGAGTGCATGAGCACCTGGCTTTGGGTAGGTTTCTCCTGGTGCTGGTGATGAATGCCACACTGAGGTCCACCTCAGGTCTTCTTCATTCTTGAACACTTGTCCTGATGCCACCAGAAATCCCCGAAGTCTTACTTCCAGGCCTTATGAGGTATTTATGATTAGGATAGAGGTTACCTCTTCTTTGCAGAAAAGATGATGTCACCTATTATCTACGTCCTCACTTGGAGGAGACATGGGCCATTCGCTTTCACCTAAAATTTTTACGATCTGAAACTAACCGTTAACCTGCCATGCTCACCAAACACCTCTGGTGATAAGCCTGGCCTGAAGGTTTGTTCCAGTACAGATCACCAGGGTTCTCCCTCAGAATTTCCAACTTGGTAAGTCTGGGCTGGTGCCCAAGAATCATTTTGTGTTGTTTTTAAATAAGCACCTCACGTGATACTTGTCTGGAGTTAGGCGACACTGCTCTGAAGTGTGTGGGGCAGTGCTGAGGGGAGCAGTTTCCCTTGGGTACAGACCTTGCCTTGCGTTATGGTAACACCTCTCACCATGGGCCACTTCATTCTTAGCCAGATGTTCTCCAAGCCTGGTCCCTGGCATCAGTATCTTAGAGTTTGTTAGAAATGAAGATTCTCAGGCTCTACTGAATCAGAGACTGGAAGTGGGCCCGGAAAGCTCTGTATTTACAAGCCCTCCAGGGCATTTTTTGTAACCTCTGGACTTAACAAAGCATTTTCACATCTGACTTCATTCAACCCTAACTATTCATAGACTGGAAACTAAGGTCCAGAGGAACAGCATGACTTTTCCAAAGTCAGACAGTGAATAAGGGGCAGGGCTGAACCCAGGAACTCTCCTTGGACTCCTTCCCTGGAAGAAATAGGGGGCTGTAAACACAGGGCTTGGAGCTGAGGTGTTCAGAAGGTTCTTATCCCTGATTCTAACTTCACTGCAAGGGATGTGGAAAGCCAAAAATGAAAAGAATGATATATATGCCATATGTATATATCTTTCACATAAAGTAGAGTACATTTGGACAATAAACACATAAACTATCCCCCATTTAAAGGCAACCCTCATCCTCAAACAAAAAGCCTTACCAATTAGGGTCTAGAGTCCTAAATTATACTAAAAAGGAAGAACTCTACAACAAAAGTTTGCATAACTAGGCAAGGCAGACATAAACATGCTGTCACCACCCAGGGCATAGTGAGAACTAGTCAACAAAGAACAGGACTGTCATTGACCATAGTTCTAATTTGGAGCAAGATCAAGCCACCAGACCCAGGCTATATACCCTTTAGAAACTATTTTAAAAGAAATTGCTATCGAAAAACTAGGTCAGCCCAGGGTGGAGAGAAACCTCCGGAGTGGCTGCTCTTGAAAGAAGAAAAAGATGTCCAAGCAGACCTATGACCTCAGGTAATGTTTTCCACCTCCTCTATGTAAGGTTGGCCACTCCTTCCTGTTGCTCCCTGCCACTGCCCACCCCTCCCTAGCCTCCCCACCGCTACCCACTGCTCCCCACCGGTCCTGATAAAAGGGGATTGAGAGGCAGTCAGAGAAGAGAAAAGAGTTGGCATCTGGATTCAAAGTCCGGCTTAGTCTCTCTCTTACCAGCTATGTGGGTGTGGTCATGATAGTCATCCACCTCTACTTCAGTGGTCTTGTCTATAATGTGAGCATAATAATAATGACCTGGCAGTTTTTGTAAAGATTAAACAAAACTATGCACATTCAACCCTTAGTTCCATACTTCATCTGAGATCGGCACTCAGTGAGAAGCAGCTCAGATTAAGAGAGTGATATTTGTTATCTGTGGTCCTTGAAAGAGGCCTCCTATGAAGTCTCTTTTGGTCAAGGCCATAACTTGAAGCAACAGAGAGCAGAGCCAGGAGGCTTCTTTGTTTTCCACACATGCACTAGACAAATGGTCAGTACTCTCACCCCTCAATGCTTCCCTCCCCAGAAAGAAAACAATAATTCAGTCTTCCATCTATTTTAAGTTCCAGCGGAGAGCTTTTTGCCTCCATCTCCCCAGTGTTATTTCCTCCTAACTCACACCCAAGTTTCATCTTTTTAAGTTCTGTTGGGTGACCTAGTTCTTAAAAATTTTTCATGTGCATTTTTAATATAGTCATTTGTAGGGTGGTGGTGGTAATGGGAAATGCATGCAAGTGTGTGTGGGTGTGTGAGAGCATGTGCATGCATGTGTGAATGTGAGTATATGCGTGTGGCTGTGTGTGTGTGTATGTGTGTGTGTGTGTGTGTGTGCATATGGCACAAGAAGGTTTGCAGGTCAGACTTTGTATTATCATCTTACCAAAAAAAGATGACAAGAAACTAATTTCTACTGTTTGGGGAGTTAATTTTCTAAGAATCTTACCTTGGATTCTTTGTAGGTATTATTACATACAACATAAAAAATAAAATATATCTCCTAAAATGTTTCATATTTTGGAAGTGCTTCCATATTGAGAAGTCATTATATATTCAAGAGATCCTTGATGGAGTAATAGGCCAGCATCATGGGAGTTTATCGCATGCTTTCATTCTATACCTGGGGAAACCCAAGCCCTTTGGCAGCAGGCGGGGCAGAAGAGTGGTCCAGGTTGTGTGGTGTGTAGATGGCAAACTCCAGTTACAGCATCTTTCTTTTGCAGTGCAATTGGGTGGAACTAGTCCTTAAATGATCAAGTAGAACTACAACAGGTTAGATATTAACAGTTCTTCCTGTGGGCTGAATAATGCATGTAAACTCCACCATTACTGCCCAGAAAAACCCATTTCCCAATTTAAAGTTACGAAGAGAGATGAAATGGGCCTCAAACTCATCCACTCATTCATTCAGCATGCCTGTGTTGCCCTAGTTCTGGGTGCTGGGGACCCTGAGATGTGTGCACAGACCTGGCCTCCACTCAGGCTCAGCACTCTGCCTCCTGCTGAGTGTTGCGGGCGGGGGGGGGGGGGGGGGGGGGGCGGTGGCGGCGAGAGGAGGTAATGCCAGAGAATCTCTGTCCAAAAGGAAAACTTGCTTAAGGTACTTGGAATGGGAGAATGAGTTCAAGAGACTTTCCTAGGAGGCCAGATGGAATTTGATGTTTTCAAGAGAGTTGAGGCATTGAGAAAGCATCAACATGGTCTCCCCTCGCTGGGAGAAATGATGCGGACAGAAGAAATGAGGTCACAAATTTAAAATGGTGAGGACTTCCAACAGCTGGTGAAATAAAAAGGTGTATCAGAACACGAGTGGGCCAAGTCTGTGTTCTTCCTTTGTATGAATGGTTCTTGTCTTTCTTCCTTTCTTTTTCCCTCCCTCTCTCTCTCCTTCCCCTTTTTTTCTTTTCTTTCTTTTCGGGAGGGAGTTGGGAGGAGGGGGAGGGAGGGAGGAGGGGGAGGGAGGGTTTGGTCTGACTTGCTTTCCCTCATTCCTTCTTCCTTCCTTCCTTCCTTCCTTCCTTCCTTCCTTTCTTTCTTTCTTTCTTTCTTTCTTTCTTTCTTTCTTTCTTTCTTTCTTTCCTAATAAAATTTTCTTGTTATAGAAAATTTGACATTTTGGAGGGAGAAAAAAAAAAGAAAAAAATTCCCACCCAGGGATATTGATAATGGAGGAGACTATGCTTGTGTGAGGTAGGGCGTACATAGGAAATCTCTGTACATTCTGCCCAATTTTGCTGTGAACCCACAATTTCTCTAAGAAATAAATCTATTAATTAGAAACAAAACCCTTCCATTCATAAATCTCATGTGCCATTCACTCATGCAGTCATTTTTTTTTAGCATAGCTGTGATCATACTATCTAGACAATTTTATAACCTTGTTTTGTCATTAAATATTATAACAAAAACATTTCCATGTTACTATAAATTCTTCTGAAACATTATTTTTAATGACTTTATATTCATACTGTGGGATTTAATGTATTTGGCTCCTTAGAAAATACTACCACAATGATGTTTATAGGTAATACATTTTTTATTTAGACTTATTGCCTTAAGATACATTTGTAGATGTATAATTACTGGATCAAAAAGATGCATATTATTAAGCTCTATACTCATACATCTTGCTCAATTGCTTCCCACTGCCACCAGCAATGAGTAAGCCTCCCTATGTAACCACATTGGTTATTTCCTTTTAATGACTCTGCTACTATGAACTCTAGGAAATGGGGCCTTGCGTATATGGTAGCATCCCTGACAATGAATGAGACCAAGTGTGGAGTGCCACGTAGGGTGACACAAGTATAGGACAAATGGAGTGGGCAGGAGTCTTTCTAGCCACATCCAGGGTGGGGCAGCCTTCCTGTGACCAGGCAGGACCAGAGGGAACAAGCCCCAGTGAATGGAAGCCCTGAGCTGCTGCTTAAAGGCATCCCACGAGCACTGCGAGGCAGTGAGGTATAAAGCAGGCACATCCAGGGCAGAGCCCTTGGTTCGCATCCCTTACCTGCTAGGTTCCTAGCTGTGTATTTTTGGGCTAGACATTATTTCCTGAGTCTCTGTTTCCTTTAGTTCTCCTAGCCAGAGCTGTTTTGGTAAATGAAGGGAATGACCACCAGCAGGAGGACTTTAAGTCTGGCTCCTTCCCTTCTTCTCTTTGCTTCATTCCCAAATCCCCCAGCAGCCAGGTCTCAGCCTACATCAAGGCTAACGCAGCCCAGAAGCAGAGCTCTTGTGAGCCAGAAAGGACACAGCTGACTCCTGATGGTGAACCCTACTTGCCTGAGCAGTGCCAGGCACACTGCACGTGCAGGTGTGGCCAGGCCATTCAGTGTTTTGTAGAGGTAAGCATCTGGAGGCCAGCTTTCCATCATTCTTCTTTCTTGTCTTTGGGATGAGATCATGAGATGCAGTCTGGTAATTCCATCAGGAAAATAAGGCTCTTTTTACATCAGGTGCTAAAAGTGCTTTCGGCAGCCTTGTGCAGTGCTGCTGACAGGAGCAGTCTCCAGCCAATTTCATCACACTTCAAAGAACAGAGGTAAGATTGCTTCTGGGAAATTAACACCCCACCCCACCCCCAACTTTGATTTTCTTGGACCATTTAACATGGGTCGAACCTGGAGATGGGAACTATTGATGTGTCTGCAATACAAATATTGCTGAAACCGTAGTTGTTACTCTTACCTTCTTTGAGTGTTGTATTCAGTTTCTTTATCTGTAGAATGGGGATAAATTGACTAAATCCTACCTCATAGTATTATGAGGATCAAGGGAAGGGGATAGAAAAAACACGGCATTTATAGTACTGCATACATTTCATGTTATATTTTATCCGATCTTTTTAAAACCTCCATGAGGCGAGGAGCATCATTATCTTGGATTGGATCCCTCCTGCTGCACAGCCTAGGTCCCATTCTCAGTGCTAATGTACCACTGCACAGACTCCCTCTCTTGTAAGCCTCAGGGATGCAGAAGCAAAGCCTGGCTTTGTGACCCAGGACCAACATACTTCTTTATTCTCCTGCGCTGAAATTCCTCCTGATGCAAATGGAGCTGATTGTTTTTAGCTTCCACCTCCAGGCCAAAAGTGCTTGACGAATCACAAAGCCGCCCTAACAGGGGGAACAAAGACATGTTCAGAAAGTGAACACTTCCCCCAGCATTCATCAGGGCTGCAGAGCTGGGGTGGAGCGGAGTGGGGGTTCTCTCTGCCACCTCCCTCCTGCTCTTCAACCTTGTGGTTCTGCTCCTGATAACATCTTAGGTCAAGCATGTGGCTAAATATAGCTACTCTCCTGGCTGGGCTGTCATCGGGACTGTCAGCACTGCTCTCCTGGGTTTTCGGACTTAGTGTCAGCCTGTAACTTCACAGCCAAACTCATGTATGGAGTATGGATTTTGTTTTCTGGAGTCCTATCCTCCTCCCCATTTTAATTTTAGGCGCAGGGACAGACCCAACAATGCCAACTGGAATGCAGATGGGAAATGAGGTGGGGCTGGAGAGAGCCTGGCCTTGTAGATCTGAGCATGACGGTGCACTTAGTTTTCAAGACCAAAGTCTCCAACTCATGCCCCATGGCCTTGGGAACACTGCCATCTCACTGGAGCTGTAGGGCCATTCCTAGGGCCAGGGTAAATCACCTTCTCACCACCAGCAGCATGGAAATTTGGGCATTCACTGAACCTCTCTGAGCTACAGTGACCTCATATGCATGAAGGAATAATGGTAACTGCTCACCATCATGATGAATAAAGGAAAACGAGGATGTGGTGATTCTGGGTGAAGCGAAGCTCATGCTGGTGGAACTGGTGTATATTGAGTTTGCCATAAGGTGCATGCTTTGCCATCTCTCCATTAGCCCTACCATGCTTATGTTCAGTTCAGCCCAGCCAAACTATTCTGAGTGTCTATATATGCTGGGAGCTCAAGGCTCAGTAAAATAATGAAATCAGTAAGCAACAGAGACATGTGTTTAATGGTGCCAAAGTCACCCCAACCCCCATCTGACACTCCATCCTCCATTCTCACCATGCATGCAGTGCTAGCCAGCTGGGAGGGCTTGTGAGGTCATCTAACAGTCATGCATGGCCACAGTGTTCAGTGTCACATGCTGATGGAAGGGGAGAGAGGTGCACTAGATGATAAACACAGGCCTAGAAGCCCCTAGGCACCTGTCCTTTGTCTTGTGTTGAAACCTCGCCCCAGTATATCTTTGCATGGATCATTGGGCCAGTTTCCTGGTCATAAAGTCCTGTTCTTCAGAGTACAATGGGACATGCCAGCTCAGAGCCTTGAAATGAGCTGCCCCACATGGGCACATGCACACATGTGCTAGAAATTGCTATTCATGCGGAAGCATCTGAAGCTCTCTTGTGGGCTATGAGACAGTCAGAATAAAGAGGATAGCGTTTGGATATTCTTGGCAGAGAAAGAGATGGTATAACTGGAGGTCCAGGTAAGGGAGGAAAAGGGTGTTTTCTCATGGCCTCAGGGCTTAACCAGGGACCTTGCACCTGGGAATTAGGTATCATAAACTCCACCTTCCAGAGGAAGATACTGAGGCTCTAGCTCCCATCCACATTCCACGGTAGGGCCAGCCCTGCATTCAGCTTGCGTGGCATGTGGCAGTTACGTATTTGGCTCCCATACGGCCATCCATTGTGTTAATTGAGTGCTTTACAGTATTTGAAGGCTGGGTTTTGTGCTTGAATATATTGCCACATTAATAACTTTAGAACATTTCAGGCAGCGTCGAAATTGTAAATTAGGACACGATGGGCCATATATTCAGGGCAGAGTGCTGAAGCACCATTTTATTACATGTGCCATGGAATTAAAGGCTTAATTTTCTTTTAAAAGATGGTGATGCATCATTTCCTGCAGCCAGGTAAAAACAGTTAGCAGAAATGATTTATCCTTCATTCCATTTAAAAACAGGAGACCAGAACCCTGGGATCTTGCTCTCTGTTATTTATCTCTGCCTGGAGGGCACTTTCAGACTTCGATCTGCCTTCAAAGGACATGGCTGAGCCCTGAGTGAGGTCAGGAGAGGGAGATGAGGACAGAGCGGTGACTGTCTCTATGGGTTAGGGGCTCGAGCTCCCCAAGCAAGGCTCAGAAGGCAGCCAGGCTGCTCTCCTTTCCCAGGCTTGGCCATAGGCTGGCTATGTGGTAGGGCTGTCGTCTGTTGGCATCTATTTTTCTCACCTACAAAATGGAATAAGAGCCAAGCTGCTCATGGGGTTGTTGTAAGGATCTCATGAGATTATAGGTAGAAAGAAAGTGGGCCTCTAGAGACTCTTGGACAATTATATGATATTTGCAAGAAGAACTTTTTAGAACACCTCTTTTATTTTCTGATAATAATGTAATACTCTGTGAAAAAAGCTTGGAAAATATAGAAAATAACAAAGAAGAAAATAAAGAACATGGTATCATTTTGACCCGAGATAGTCAATATTATTTTTTCCTATTTGGGTATACTTTTAAAAACAAAATTAGATTCATATACATTTCCAATTTAATATTTGGGTACTCTGTTTTCCTGGCTTGATATTACAATGTGAACATCTACCTCATCAACAATTGTCTACAAATTCTTTGCATGGCTGCACACTAGTCCTTCTTGTCTAATCTTTTGTAACTTAAAACTATAAAAAGTAGATACTATTAACCTGTTTTATAGACCACTGTACTAGTTTCCTGTGATTGCTCTAACAAATTACCACCACCTGAAGGGAAATTTATTCTGTCACAGTTCTGAAGGCCAGAGCCAAAGATCAATGTGTCAGCAGTGCTGAGCTGCCTTTGAAGGCTCTACTGGAGAAATTTCCTTGTTTCTTCGAGCTTTGGTGGCTCCAGGTGTTACCTGGCTTGTGGCCACATCACTCTAACCTCTGCTTCCGCATTTACATGGACTTCTCATCTCTGAGAGCCTCTAAAAGGACACTTTGTCACTGGCTTTTAGGGCCCGCCTGGATAGTTGGGATGATCTCTTCATCTCTAGATCCTAACTTAATTACATCTGCAAAGGCTCTCTTTACAAATAAGGTTGTACTCACAAGGCCTGGGGGTGGAAATGTTCACATCTCTATCTTTTTTCAGGGCCACCATTCAGCCCAAGCAACCAGGAGACTAAGGCTTTAAGAAGTATACGTGGGAGTATACGTGGGAAGTATACTTTTTATATACGTGGGAGTCATCTTTAAAAATTTTTCATTTTGATAAACTCTGTCAGATGATGCTGGCTCTCTCCTGTCTGTCCTTCCATAGGCCCAGCCATCCTTGGGGGCAGGCCACACAGACCTCATCCTCAGATCTGTTCCTACCATTAGGATAGGGCCTGCCTGGCCACTTGCCTACCCAACTGCAGACTCCCCACTCTCCTGTGGGGCCCTGGTCTTTAGCATCATTGTAATGGGAGCTGATACAGTATGACAGAAATGAGGCACTTCCTATCCTGGGCATTCCTGCTGTCCCAACCCACTACCCACCTCCATCAGTGCCTTAGGTGTCAACAGTACTACCTGGATCCAGCTAGGCCGACTGCTCTGGGCTTCTCCCTTTTCCCAGGAGACCTCTGAGCAGGTCTGCCCTGCCTTTTAACTGAGGTATATGGGACACAACTCCCACAGCACCCATCTTGGCCCTTGACCCTCCCATATGGCTGGAACTGCTGAGAGGCTCAAGTGAAATTTCTAATGGGGGTGTTGCCCTGTATACTGCTTTGCAAATCTGATTAATATAGGAGAAAACTTTGCAGATAGATACAGATCGGGCAAAGAGCCTCTGAAGGCCTGGCTAGCTGACTTGCCCCCTTTTCTACTGTGGCCTGAGTACAGGCCTTTATAATCCCCCAGATTATTCTCAGCTCATACTGATTTATGGCTGTCCATGCCTGTAACCAGGTCTGCATTCAAATTCTACCTTTACCCCTTTCTGGCAGGGTCTGTGTCATGTCAGTAATATGATAGGCCAGAGAGAGACACATCTTGACCCCAAGAGCTCAGCTGTCTGTGTTTCTGCTTCCCAACAGCAGCACTGTGGGGTACAACACAGAAGATAGCCATGACGACCCATGGATAGTGTGGCAGGAAGCTCTCAACTTTGGACAGCATCAGACTCATGGGGATGGGAACAGATCTGGGGTGGAGCCTGAGAATGTGCCTCTCAGGGTAGGTCCCAGGTAATGCTGGTGTTGCAACTCTGGCCCAGAACAATGCTGCGGGAACTACTGGTGGGGACCAGGGCCTGCTCAGAGTGGCTGTCTAGAAGTGCTGGTGCATTCCCTTTCTATTAGCTGACAGGGTTCTGGGAGCCTCCGTAGACCTCAGGGTGCATGTTCCCAGCCAAGGCTGACATGCTTCTTCAGTGGCCAGGGCCTGAGGGCTGGCTGGAGAGAATGGGCAATGTTTCCTAGCCAGCACTGGGTTGTAGCACTGTGTCCACATCTTGCTTGTCTTCTTGTAGCCCCAGCAGTAACCTCACTGTCACAGTGGACCCTCCCACAGATTGTGCTCCCCTTGCTGCTCTCCCACGCAGCCCGGCAAGGCTGTGTCTGTGGAGGGGCTGGGCAGAGCATTTCCAAAGAGTCTCTGGAGGGGAAGATAGAGGTTAAGCTGAAGGTGATGGACACACACATGTGGAAGCACTGCTGAACACCATCTGTGAAGGTGGAGGATCTCATTCCCCATGGATACATGGGGGCATGGCCCCTCCCTTCAGTCTTCCTCTTTACCTGCTATGGAGAGGTACGTGTGTTAGAGTGTATGTATATGAGAGATGCCTGTTGCTGGCTCAGTGTTGGTGCAGGGCATGTGAGGTGCTGGCTCCTGGGGGGAGGGAGTGTCCCCATGAGCCTCCCCAGCTGACAGAGGTCAGCCCTGAATGCACAGTGCTGTGTGGAGCATTCTATGTCATCAGGCAAACAGGGTGAACTGGGACCCTGCAGCTTCAGCAGATTTTCTCAGGGAGAAAGATTAAACAGAAAAGATATCCAAAGGCCTGGGAAGTGAGCCCAGAATCTATGGATGGGATTAGAGCTTCAGTCACACATAATGTCCCATTGAACCTTTCCAGCAGCTTGGTGAAATAGACCATATTATTCCTGTTTACAAAGGAGGAAATGAAGCCCAGAGAGGTTGAGTGACTTATCCATGGTCACACAACATGAAGGGAATGGAGCTGGGATTCCAGGGTTATTAACACTTGTTCCTCCAACCTGGCCCTGCCCAGAGAGTGGTTTTTACTGTGAGAAACACAGGGGAGCACAGAGGCCCACATTCTGTGACAGTATCACATGGAGGGAGTAACTGCTCACAGACAGGACACAGGCTGCATGCAGGGCACCTGCCCTAGACACTCATACTTCCTTTCTTGGAGCAGCAATGAGGCAGCGGGAAAGAATCTGCTCCCACCCCACTGGGCCTGCCCTGGCCCACGATACCAAATATGACTAGGAAGCCAGCTGAACATTCCTGCATTAGGCTGTTCAGAAATGGACCATCATCCCACTTGTCAGAGAGGCCCTAAGTGCCCCCTGCTCCTGCCTGCTTCTTCCTCTTGGAGCATTGCTCTTCTCTGCAATGGCTTCTGCCCCAAGGGACTAGATCTCTGACCTTGGTGAAACCCTTGACCAGCCTTGCATCCACCCTCTGGTTCTATTCATTTATTAATAGGCCCATTTCTCATCTTGCTTTGGCTCAGAGCTTCATACCCAAGAGGCAGATGCAATCTCGGGATTCCCTTTCCAGCTGAGGGCAGAGCAGGACCCAGCGAACTCGTGGGCCTGAGAGATGAGATCACAAATTCTCCTGCAAATAACAACTCATGCTGGACAGTCAGAAACACAAATTAGCTTGTGTGTTACTTTCCTGCAGCTGCCCTAACAAGTTACCATATGCTGGGCAGCTTCAAACAATAGAAGTTTATTCTCTCTCAGTTCTGGAGGCTGTGTCCGGAATCAAGGTGTCACAGTGCCACTCTCCCTCTGAAGGCTCCAAGGGGGGATTTTTCCTTGCTTTTTCCAGCTTCTAGTGGCCCCATTTGTTTCTTGGCTAGTGGACACATCACTTCAGTCCTTGCCTCTGTGGTCACATTGCCTCCTTCTCTTTTGTCTGTCCCAAATGTCTATCTACCTTTCTCTCACAAAAGAACACTTGTCATTGGATTTTAGGCCCACCAAGATACTTCAGAATATTTCCTCATCCCAAGATCTTTAATTCTATCTGCAGAGAACCTTTTTCTCAATAAGGTCACATTCATAGGTTCCAGGGATTAGGGCATGGACATATCTTTGGAGGGCCACCAATTTGTAGCTTGGCACTTGGCCACTACGGCACTCACAGATGAAATTTACTGAGATGGCCATCGCTGGTGGGTCAAATGAGGAGAAAAATGATTTGCAACAGAGTGACACAAATATTTGGGAAACCTGCTGCTCTGCAGTCTAGGGTGCCTCCAGGGCCAGGGAAATCATACTGATTCTGAAGGCTACTCTTTAACTGTGAACTGACACTGGCTAAGCTGAGGCCTCAGGAGGAGGTTGTGTGTCACCTCTGGCCCAGCTGAGTTGTCGGTCAGCCACCCAGCTATTGGCTGGATTAGTGAATTGTCAATAGATCCGGTTGAGTTAAGACAGCTAAAGTGCCAGATCTCACATAGGCACTTGTTATTTTGGCTTTCGTGGTAATTTGTAGCTTGGCACTTGGCCACTACGGCACTCACGAAGTCTGCTCAGCTGTCACTGTGTCATGCTCTTTGCTGAGAGAAAGGACCTGAGTGTAATTTCATGGTACACAGACCCTCTGGGTTTTTACTCTCTGTTGCTGGCTACCTGTGGGATCTTCTTGAGGCTTGGATGATCTTCTCCTAAGTGAAGAAAATGAAGAGGGGCAAACCCACCTGGAAGCATTGTTGAATTACAAAGCTAGATTCTATCTCAAAGCCTGGTCCAGGGCCTGCCCAGGGCCTGGCACATAGTAGGCACTCATTAAATAGTTGTTTCAATTTTGGGCAAGGGAGGCCACCATCCACCATCCACAGAAGCCCAGACCCTTCCACTGTTTCCCCCCACCATTTCTCCCTCTCTCTAAGTCCTTCTATATCGAAGTTTTCCTAGAGTGCCCTGGTTTGAACCATATCTCTGGTTCCCTTAGTTCCTGTGGCAGCTTTCTAACCACTCTCACTGCCTCAGGGTTCCTGTTCTAGGCCTGTTTCACACAGGCACCAATGCCAGTGACAGTTCTGGTTTTGTCACACTTTCTGTCTAAATGTGTTGATTTCTCAGCCCTGCGGAATCAGATCCGCGGAATCAGTCCTGCCCACATGGCAGCCTCAGGTATCACAGCTCCTCTTTCATGCCATGCAACCCAGCACCCCTGACCCCTGCTCAGCACTGCTGTCTCCTCCCCTACTTCCTTTTTCTCTCTCAATCTTCTTTTCTTCTCTCATCCCTCCTTTCTCTCTCCTCCCTTTCTCATCTTTCCTCCTCTCATCTTGTTTTTCTTTTATCTTCTTTCTCCCTCCTTTTCCCTCCCCTTTCTCCCCACCCCTTTCCTTTTCATTGTCCCCATTGCCCTTCTCTGTGTTCCTGTAGCAACTTAAATTTCCTACAACCACACTGAACTGAGCATCTTAATGGACTGAGCACTGTGCTAGGTTCTGGGACTTTGTAGTGATCACAGCACTCACAGCCAGTTCTCCTACAAGATGTAGAAGGGTCATGGTTCAGGACCCAAGTCCTGGAGACAGAGGGTCTGGGATTGAACCATCTGTGTGACCTTTGGCAACTCCAGGCCTTATTTTCCTCAGCTGTGAAGTTTCTGCATCTTCAGATGCAGGTAGTGTTTGTGTAAATGTGAGCTCTTTCTGTCATGGAGTTTGTAACCCATGGTTATGTTGGACAAGACAAGCAATCATGATGCCATTTGATAAAGGAAGTGTGGTCACAATGAGAAGACAAGGAAGATGTCTCATTAGCCAGGGATACCTGATGTGGCAATCTTCTTTTTCAAGAGGCTTTGAGCTGCTCAAGGACAAAGACTGTGTCATGGGTGTTGATACTTTCCAAGGCCTGGTGCTTCCTCTTTCCATTATGTTGGACACCTTTGAGCAACTTGACAATGTGTCTGTCCATACCTCTTGCTGTAGTTACTGTTGCTTCGGCCTGGGACAAACACATCTTGTAAGGGCCACCTCTTCCATTCCTGGGACTCACACCATATTGCCTTTCACTTTCTGTTTCAGACATTCCTTGTTGCGAGGGCATGTGGTGGACCCACCTGTGGGAACCCACTGAGCACTCTCACAGGTGCAGTCCCAAAGTGCAGGAGTATGTATATCTGAGGACACCCGTAACCTGTGTGGGAGGAGGATAGCCAAAAGATGAGCTACTTACCACCTGAGGCCCAGGAGGACAATTCTGAAAGGCATTTCACAAGTTCTTCAGAAGGTTCTGGCCAGATGGAGTACCAGTCCCCCGTGGGTAACCCATAACATCCTTCAGTTGTCTTCCATGTTTTTTCTGCCCACTTCCCTGGTCCTATACTCTATGCCTTTGGCATACTTCCCCAATACACTATTGCCTCAACTTTTTGACTCAGTCTCTGCTGGGACCATGTAAGATAAGATCCCTAACAAGGATTTAACAAGGGCTGACTGAATGCCACAGCCAAAGAAGCCTGCCACATCCCCCAGTGCCTCTTAGTAGGTGGGTCCCCTTTATGCCTTTGGTGCCAAAGTGAAGAAGTGGAGGGAGGCAGAGAGAGAGAGAGAGAGAGAGAGAGAGAGAGAGAGAGAGAGAGAGAGAGAGAGAGAGAGAGAGAGAGAGAAATGGCACTGGGTCCAACCAAGGTAAATCTGCTGATTTCAGAATCCAGGTCAGTGACCACAGACATCAGGTGTAAATAGGGTGAGTATGAGACACAACCTCCAAGGGACCAGTCCAAGGTCAGAGCAAGTAAGTGGGTGAAAGGTAAGGCATCAGAATCAGAGAGCTCACAAGGAGCATTGCTTTGAGGCCTGACTTTGAAAGTAAGAGTAGCTTCTGGGAGGTGGCCAGCTAGCCTCTTAAATGAGGTTGTGAACTGACCTCTGAGTTCTGAGCTACCAGGGTCTTGTAGAGCCAGTGAGGCCCTCACAAGAAGAGGGTGTAGTGGGGACAGCCCTCTTGATCCAAAGACCTGGGAACCAATATTAGATGAGGAAGAAGCATGTCAAGGAATCCCAGATATTTTTAAAGACAAGCCATCATTCCAAGTGAGGAAAGAGATTTGAGGATATGCTAGCAAATTAAACAAACAAATAAACAAAACATCCAGGGGAAGACTGGGGCCAGGAATCTCACATCCCACAGGGCCTTTTGTGTCTGTTTGCAACAGCAGGAGTGTGAGTAAAGCCCAAGTGTGCCAAGGATATCTGTATATCCTCTTTGGTAAAGTATCTTGTCCATTTTCTAATTGGATTATTTGCTTTTTATTATTATTATTTTTTACTGTGTTTTGAACATTCTTTATATAATTAGATACAGAATGTTTGTCATATGGGTGGTTTACAAATATTTTTTTCCAGTCTTTTAGTCCTCTTAACAAGGCCTTTTGCAGAGCAAAATTTTTAATTTTAATGTGACTCAATTTTCATTTTTTTTTTATGGACAGTGCTTTTGGTGTCAAGTCTAAGGATTCATTGTATAGCTCTAGATCCCAATAATTTTCTCTTATTTTTTCTAAAAGATTTATAGTTTTAGATTTAACATTTAAGTTTGTGATCCATTTTGGTTAATTTTTGTATAAGATGTAAAACTTAGGTTGAAGTTCACTTTTTTTTTTTTTGCCTATGAATGTTTGATTGTTCCAACACCATTTATTGTAAAAGCTAACCTTCCTCTATTGAATTGCTTTTGAAACTTTGTCAAAAATCAATTGAGCATTTTTACGTATTGAATAGTGTCTCTCCAAAATTCATATATTGAAGCCCTAACCCCTAGTATCTCAGAATGTGACCATGCAGTGTTTGGCGACAGGGTCTTTAAAGAGGTTATTAACTTAAAATGAGGTCATAAGGGTGGACTCTAATCCAATATGACTGGTGTCCTTATAAGAAGGGAGATTTGGACATGGACACACAAACAAGGAAAACCATGTGAGGACAGAGGGAGAAGACGGCAATCTGCAAGCCAGAGAGACCTCAGAATAAACCAACCCTTGGTCTCAGACTGTAGTCTCCAAACTTGTGAGAAAGTAAATTTCTGCTATTTATGCCAATCTGTGGCAGCCCCAATAAATGAATATAGGTATATTTGTGTGGGTCCATTTCTGAGTTCTCTATTCTGTTCACTGTTTTATATGTTTATACCTCCATGAATATTGGAGGTATAGACACATAAACTGACTGGATTACTATAGTTCTAATAAGCCTTAATATCAGGTAGAGTGATTTCTTCCATTTTATTCATGTTTTGCTTCATTGTTTAACTTATTTGAAGATTTGTGCCTTTCAATATAAATTTTAGAACAACCTTGTCTATGCCTACAAAAAACCTTGATGGAATTTTGATAGGAATTGCATGAACTCTATAAATTAATTTGGGAAGAATTATTATCTTTATTATATTGAGTCTTCGAACCCATAAACATAGGTTATTTAGGTCTTCTTTGACTTCTTTCCTTAGTATTTTATACTTTTCTGCATATAAATCCTACACATGCTTTGTCCAGTTTATACCTGTTTCATTTTCTCTGGAGCAGTTTTCAATGTATTGTGTTTTTAATTTTGGTTTCAAAATATTTATTTGTGTATGTAGAAATGCAATTTAATTTTTGCGTGTTGGTCTTATATTCTACACCTAGCTAACATCACTTATTTTAATTCTAGAAGATTTTTTCTTTTGTAGATTTCTTAGTGTTTTTTTTTTTTTATGTAGACAATCACATCATCTGAAAGTAGGGATAGTTTTATTTTTCTTCCTTTCCAATAGGTATGCCATTTTTTTTCTTTTCCTTTCCAATAGGTATGCCATTTTTTTCTTTTTATTACAGTGGCTAGAACTTCTGATACTACATAAAAGAATTGTGGTGAGAGCAGACATCCTTCCTTTGTTCAATTTTTTCCTATTAAGTATGATACTAGCTATGGTTTTTTTGTAAATTTTCTTTATCATGTTGAAGTGGTTTTCCGCTATTCCTAACATAGCAGCTTTTAACAAATTATTATCATTATACATTGGTGTTGAGTGTTGTCAAATGTTTTCTATTTCAGTTGATATGGTCATAGAATTATTTTATTTATTGATAACACTTATTGACTTTTGAATGATGAATAAGTCTGAAATAAATCTCAAATGGTTATGGTGTATAATTCTTTTTATATATCAATTGAATTAGATTTTGTAACACTTCGTTAAGGATTTTTGCTTCTAAATTCGTGAAAGATATTGGTCTGTAGTTTTCTTTTCTTGTGATATTTTTTTATTTTGGTATCAAGATGATACTGGTTTCATAAAATGAGTCAAAAATTATACTTTGTTGCTGAGATTATATAATATTGATGAAATTCTTTAAAATTTTGGTAAAATACTTTAATAAAGCCATTGAGCCTGAAGATTTATTACAAATTTAATGGTTCTATGACTATTCGGGTTATCTGTTTCATTCTGACAAAGTTTTATAGCTGTAGTTTTTGACGACTTGGTTCATTTCTTCTAAGTCGTTGAATTTGTGAGTGTAGAATTATTTGTAGTATTCCCTTACTACCTTTTTAATGGCTGTAGCATCTGTAGTAAAATCTCCTGTTTCCTTTCTAATATTGGTGATTAATGTCTTCCTTCTATTTTATCTTTTTTGGTCTTGCTAGAGGTTTATTAATTTTACCATTTGTTTGTTTGTTTGTTTGTTTTTGAATAAGTAGGCTTGGATTTCGTTGATTTTTCTCTATTGTTTTCCAATTGCAATTTCATTAGTTCCTGTTCTTGTTTTTACTATTTCCTTTCTTCTACTCGGTTTGGGTTTATTTCTTTTTACAGCTTCTTGAGGTAGTACTTAGATTATTAATTTGAGTATTTTCCTCTTTTCTAATGTAAGCATTTAGTGCCATTAATTTATGGTAGGATTTTTCGTTAGATATAAAATTCAAGGTTGGCAGCCCTTTTCTTTCAGCACATGAAAAATGTCGTGTCACTTTCTCATGGATTCTATGTTTTCATATGGGAAGTCTGCTGTCATTCTAATTGCTCTGTCCCTATAGAAAAGTGTCATTTCTCTCTGATTGCTTTTAAGATTTTTACTTTTCTTAATTTTCAGAAGTTTATTTATAATGTATCTTGGTGCAGATCTCTTCTGGTTTGTCCTATTTTGGATTTATTCAGCGTTTTGAGTCTGTCAGTTTATATTTTTTCACCAAATTTGAGAAGTTTTCAGCCATTATTTTTTTTTTCAAAACTTTTCAGCTCCACATTCTTTCTCTTCATCCTCTGAGACTCCATTGATTCAAATATTAGATCTTTTGTTATTGTTCAACAGGTCATGAAGTCTGTTGGTTGATTCTCTTGTTCAGCTAAAGTATATCCTCAAGTAACACAGAAGAAAGAGTGGTGTGAGGCAACTACACTTTTCAAATCTTAGTATCTGTAAAAAATGTCTTTAGTCTTCTCTTATCTTTCACTGTTTATGTGAGTATAGAATTTCAGATCAAAAATAAAACTTTTATCAGGATTTTTAAAGCATTGATTTATAATCTTTCAGTACCCAGTGTGGTTGATGCATGGTTAGAAGCACAGATGATTTTCCTTCTTTTGCAAGTGACTCAATTTTACTTTTCCTTTTAGAGAAATTTAAGGTATTTTTGTTTATTCTTATTTCAATGCCACATAGTATTGATTACTATAGTTTCATAATGAGTCTTAAAATTTGGTAGTGCAAATACTTAAATTTTGTCTCCCCTCCCCCCTCCAATTTGACCTGACTACTCCAAGTCTTATCATTACTATGTAAATTTAGAAGCATTTTTCAATTTCCACAAAAGTAAAACCTCCTGGAATTTTACTTGGAATTTAAATAAATGTATAGATCAATTTGTAGAGAATTAATACATTAAAAAGATTGAGACTTTCTATCCAGTAACAAGGTATATCCCCTCATTTCTCAGATTGTATTTTGCTCTCTCCACTAATATTTAATAGTTTTTTAAAAATAAAGCTTTTGCATATTTCACATTAAGTTTCTTCATAAGTATTTCATAAGTGTGGTTGTACATGGGGATTTTTATCTTTGTCCATTTTCAGATTAGTTGTTGAGATCTCATCAGGGCACTGGGAATTCTGGGGCCTCTTTGAAGTTCTATGAAGTGAAATGCACAGATTCATAAGGATCCTCATAAAGTTCCTCTCCTCTGGGGAGGATCTGGGGTCCTTTACGTCAGTGCAGCCGAGAGCTCTTACAGATTCTAGAGGCTGTGAGCAGAAAAAGAGTATTGTCTTACATAAGTTTGAAGAAGAGTCTTCTTACTATACTGTGTGCATGTGTTCAGGGGCATGGGGGATAGGACCATGCCAGAGGCACGGACACCGAGACTAGAAGTAGTTCCTGGCCTGGGTGACTTTGTAATGGGGAGAGAGGCCTCTCCGTAAAAGGCAATGTCAGTAATCCTGAGAAAAGCTTTTCCCAAAGCCTGGGCACTAAAAGCCTTCCCTTTTCAGGTGCTGGAAGAACAGGCAGAGCTTCTTTCCCATTGGAAAAGAAACTCTGGGATGGTTTGCTCTCCATCCTGGTGTGAACCTCCGTGACTGTTTCCTTTCTTTGTCCCAATCTGTGTGGCCAGTTTTCTTCCCTTGCTCTTGATTCTCTCTCTAGGTGCCTGGTGGGACCAAGTCACATCGGTTGTATCTCTGAACTTGATTCCTCAGTGAAAGCTCTGCATGGCTACTGGGCACGGAGGCTGGCTATACTGAGCTTGAGCTCATTACATATCCTTGAATTTTGAACTGAAGTTGCTGGCTTTTTTTTTTTTTTGGAGAGGTTTAGGGGGCCTTAATCAGTTTCTGTTAGTCATAATCCAGTAGTTACACCCAATCTAAGTCTCTCCCTGTCAGGACACTGTACCTAAAATCCAGTGGCTTCTCATATAAATCCAGATGAGTTTCCACTGAGGCAGGGCCGGAGAATTTATAGAAGCAGATGGGACATAGTTCCATCACATCACATCAGTTTGCCGTTGCTTCTTTCATTCATTGGAGAGTCAGAGAAAACAAAGAGCCATTGGAATTCACCAGAAGAACCTAATTGTTCTGCCATGTGGCCAAACCTGCTTCAACTCAAACCAACTAGATAGGTAGTAATGTTTAATCATTTTTCATACTCACTAATGAAAATAGTGCTGCTTTTAGCTGGGTAATCTCAAGTGCCCATTAGATGAATCCTGAGTCCCAGGTGAGGACTCTAGATCTGGAAGGTCCTGGATGAACTAATGGCACACCTTGTGCAAATTTTAACCTCCCAGTAATGTCCATGCATGTGGCCTAATGGTACTATAGAGATTTTAGGATTGATACATATATTAGTCACTGTAATTAAAATCCTGGAGTTATATTATATCTTATTCGTATGGCAGTTTGTGATGTGTTTAATGCTCCCAGTTTCAAAATTATTAAAACTACTGTCTCTGGCTGGCCAAAGTGATAGTAAAGTAAGAATGTGATCTTATTCCCTCTTGATAGGGCAGGTGGGGAGGAAGATGCATGTGGGATTTTCTTATAAAGAGACCAAATGCCAAATAAAAGAATTCCAGCTGTGCAACAGGAAAGTTGAAATGGTTTGTTAGGATCATTAATATTGCAATGAAAACTAATTAAACCTAGAGCTAGAAGGAGTTCATTAGTGGTTTGGAGCCAAGGATTCTGCTTCTGCAGTCAGTTATAGCACTGTGGAACTTGGAAAGTTGTCGGCTGGGTTTGGGGTCATGCAGCTCTCTCTTTTTTATGGCCTCTGAAACTAGGTTTGCACTAATGATAGACACTTGGAAGACATAAGCCAAGAGATTTTCTTAGAGTATCTGAATTACCCTCAACCCTTGTCCCCAGAAGGGACCTGGACAAATGCCACTCCTGTTTGGTTGGGTCATCCCTTGCAGGCTACTGAGAATGGGCTTTTGAAAGATGGAATGGATAGTAATTGGCAGGTTTTCTTTCCAAGCAATAAGAGATTTTCATATTGCAACTCTGCTCACCTCAAACCACTAGAAATAAAAGTGACCCACAGCTTCAACAGTAGCTTTGTGCTATGAAGCACTTTTGTATACATCTCATCTGCTCTTCTCAACAGTCCTCATAAAATTGCTTTATCATTTCTTTCCTCAAGTTGGTTGCCTAAGAGAGGGAGGATTGTTTTGTTGTAGGTTAGGTTTAATTGGCAGTATGTCTATGTCTGCGAACGAGCCAACAGCTAGAGGTCCCCCATTCTTAGCACCCCCAGCAGCTGGGGCAACAAGTCCTTTCTTTTGAAGGTTCTAGGCAGTACATCTTCTGAAGCTTTGTTCATCATAATCTACCTTGACCCTAGGACAGTACCTGGAATATAGTAGGTTTTTAATAAGTATTCGTTCATGTAGATAGAATATTCCCATTTCATGTAGAGAAAAACTAATGCTAAGGAAAGTGGAAGTGAAATACATGGTGGAACTAGAGTTAGAAATAAAGTCCTTTACTCCAGAATCCTGACCCTGAACTCATGAACAATAAAGTATAAGAAGGGGAACATCTGGGAGATGATCATCTGGCCCTGGAAACAAAATCATGTTCACCTTTTAACACCTAAGAAGAGAGCTAGTTTTTCTCTCAGGGCCTTTCCCTGAATCCCCAATCTAGGCTACCTTTTGGGTGAAAGATTGTCACTGGTCACAAGAGGGAGGACAGGGGCTTATCCATCAGGCTGGACAAACTTGGTTTTGAGTTTGAGGATCCCCAGGGTGAAGGGTGGGCCCTGCTCAGCAGCTTTGGCCATCCCAAGGGGCTTCCTGGGGACAGGCTCTGGGCACAGAGGATAGCCTGTGGACACACAGGGCCAGAGTTGGAGGAAGTTGCCCTAAAATGCCCTTGGATGGTTCGTTACAAGCCTCTGTACTTATATTTCAGGCAAAACCAAAATAAACATGTAAGTCTGATAAACAGACAAATAAGACAAAAATGTTTACTTTTCTTGGTTTTCCGGTCCTTGAAATCAACAATTCTCTGTGTTCCATGAGTGGGTTACAGAAGTGCCAACACGTTTTTCCCCTCGGCCCTGGGACAGCAAGCAGGCACAAGGAGGGGCATGGTCACCTCCAACCACAGGCAACCTCCTCTATTTAGTCTTATGTTACATGTGTGCCATAACCTAGAAAATGTTGAGATAAACCGTCTCAATCACTTCCCTATGGGGAGCTTGTTTTGAACTTGGGAAGCAAAAGTGCTGTACACCCCTCAAAAGGAGACAAAATTACTTTCTCATTGTGGTAAAGATCTCTCTCCCAGTTTTTCAAGTCAAATCCCATGTTCCGAAGGAAATGGCTTATTTCTCCCAGGACCCAGAACAGCCATACTTTAACTGCTGGATCCATGAGATCCAAGGCTCCTGAGAGCATCTCACTCAGGCCCCTAATTTTATAGATGAGGATACTGAGGTCTAAGAAGGCAAAGACCTGGGCAAAGGGCATAGAGATGAGGTAGGCTTAATTTGCCAATATTATTCACTCTGCTCATTATTCTAGAATGAGCCCATAAGAGCTCATGAAAAATGGTAATTATTTAATTGCATACTTTATCTACATAGTATATTTTATACATTGTATAATTATTACTATCATAATTATTGGTGTTCAATTCTTTGGTAGCTGAAGGCAGTATGCTAAAGAGGGTATTTAAATATCTTCTCTTTTTCACTTCAAGGTTAAACCTAGGCAAACTTTATTTTTTGTTAACCACAGGCAGCAGAGAGAGAGCAAGAAGGAAAGGTTTGCAGGACATCAGTCACCATTCCCAATTCTTGGTGGTCAGCTATCATTTCCCACTGTGAAGGGGAAAAACTCATCTCCAGGACATTTCAGGGTGCTCCTCAGTGCCTGAAGATTCAACCTGACTTTACTATAGGCACCTAAATACCATAATTTCAGAGGAGTGGAAAATTCAGCAATCGACTCTGAAACTTCCTTGTGTACCTTCAATAGTTTTTAATGTCTTGGGTTAAGTTCAACTGCAATAGACATTTCTAATGAATTCATTCAGGTGCGGGTAAAATATTCACCTTTGCTTAGCATTATCTCCCATTTCTTTTTAAGGAAACTTAATTTGTGCAACATATGTAATCATGTATTAAATACATTTAAACTGTCTTAGAAACTTGGAACTGAGAGAGGTATTAGAGATAGCATCATGGATCTCTATCTCTCTCACATTTATCTACCTTCTTGTCCATCTACATCTGTTTTAATTGGGATAATATGTTATAATTAATTTTGTGTCATGCTTTTCCTTCTCAGTGGACATAATATTTGTAAGTAAGACTCAGATTTAGATTTGGCCTTTCCCCAGGCTTGCTGTAGGGTCTGGAGCAGAGGTTCCCACACTAGTATGGTACATCAGCTATTCTGAATGGGCCCTGAGAATCTGTATTTTAAACAAGCTCCCAGGTGATGCCAATGCTGTTAATCCAAGGAGTACACACTTTGGAAACCTGATTAGGGAAAGTAATTAACTTCATAATAAATCCCACTTTCCTTCTCTATAAAATGAGAACACAATTCTTCCATTTCGGACTGCTGTGCAGACTGAACGAGATGATATGTGAAGAGTGCCCCTCTGTAGCAAATGATCCTTATGTGGTCCCTTAATGCAAGCTCCTACTTAATGTAAGGATGCATAATTTGACATCCCCAAAACGTGGGCATACATCTTCTTCTTTAAAAAGTCTTAGGTCAGGATCTCCAGTAGCAGACCCTGAGATGAGGGTATGCTAAGAAAGTGCTCCCAGGAGAAAATGGCAGGGGAGAAGAGGAAGGAGAGCAGGGAAAAGGAGGAGCTTAGCCAGAGTGTGATGTCAGTTAGAGGCACTTCCTGCAATCTGTTGTATGCTGGCAAAGGAGCACCAGCAGCCAAAGGCAGTTTTCCTTCAAAGGAAAGTCAAAAGCACGACTGAGCTGGAAGAGAAAGCAGAGGTATAATCAAAAGACCTGCAGGATCTGGGCAGGGCACTTCTATGTCCACTATGGGAAGTTAAATACTCTTTTATAATTGGGTCTCATGCAATAACAAAGCTGAAAACAAAAATGTTAAGCACACACATATTCTAAAATGAGGTTCTAGACACATCTTCACAGGACTTGCCATGATCAACCATGACAGATCCTATATATGATATACACACATAGATTATGCAGTTTAATCTACCCATATTTTCCTTTGTGATTTTTTTATTGGTCTTATAAGTGCCTCCATCATCCCAATATTAGTAATTATTGCCATGTATTTACTTCTGTTTTTTTAAGGTTTCATTATAAATTAAAGTTCCATTTCATGACTAATCCATTCTTCTCCCTTGGATGTGATATTCACCTTGTCATCTTAATTCTTAAATAATTTTAAGGTTTCTTTCTGTGCTGAGGTTTCTTTCTGAAGTTTAATCTGTTCCAATGATCCATTTGCAAATTCTGCCATAAACACTTAATTGTTGGAACTTTAGAATACACCTTAAAATTTGGCAGAACCATTCCTCCTGCTTTTTAAAATTGCTTCCTACTTTTCTTACTTGTTTATTTTTTAGATGAAGTTTATAATTATATATAAATATATAAATTTAGAATTATATATAAAATATATTAATTTATAATTATAATTATAATTTTATAAATATTTGTTTTATTAAAAAAATTCCACCGGCATATTGATAGTAATTGCTTCTGTCCTCCCTCCCTCCCTCCCTCCCTCCTTTTATTCTTTCTTTCTTCCTTTTCTCTTTCTTTCTTTCTTTCTTTCTTTCTTTCTTTCTTTCTTTCTTTCTTTCTTTCTTTCTTTCTTTCTTCTTCTTTCTTCTTTCTTTCTTTTCCTTCCTTCCTTCCTTCCTTCCTTCCTTCCTTCCTTCCTTCCTTCCTTCCTTCCTTTCTCTCTCTCTCTGTCTCTCTCTCTTTCTGCCTATTTATAGGACTCTATGTCAACTTTGCAATATACTTGCAATGTTTCCTCCATTTGTTAAAATACTACTTTATATTTTTCAAGTAAACTTTCCCGTTGATTGTACATGTATTGTAATTGTTATTCATGGTTATTTCATATTTTAAAAGTCTATTATATAGAAGTCACTTTCTTATTCCTTTTTAGTAATTGCTGCTGGTATTTCGTGATGTCTTTGATTTGTTTGTTTATCTTGAGCTCAATTCTCTGTATTATCTTAATTTATAATCACATTGTCTGTAAATAACATAATGCTGCACTTATCTTTCCTGAGTCCTCTCGCTTCCCACTCTTTATGCTACTGCGCTAGCCAGAACTACCCAATCAGAGTTCACTGGTGCTGGTGATAGTAGCTTTTTTTCATGGGCATCATTTCAAAGGTAATGAAGCTGTATATTAATGAATTAAGTGTTATTTTGGCTTAAGGTTGGCTATTGCCATTCAAGAATACAGTAGTCTCTCCTTATCCACAGTATTGGTTTCCAAATATTGGTTTTAGTTATCATGGTCAAAGTTTGTCAGAAAATATTAAATGGAAGATTCCAGAAATAAACAATTTCTAAGTTTTAAATTGCTCATGGTTCTAAGTAGCCATCTAGCTCCGTCCCACCTTAGACATGAATCACTCCTTTGTCCTGCATATACACGTTATATATGCTCCCCACCTGTTAGTCCCTTAGGAGCTACCTGGGTTATCAGACCGACTGTCTCAGTATTGCAGTGCTTATGTTTAAGTAACCTTCATTTAACTTAATAGTGACCCCAAAGAGAAACAGTAGTGATGCAAGCAATTCAGATATGTCAAGGAGAAGTTATAAAGTATTTCCTTTTTAGTGAAAAGTATGTACGTATAGGAAAAACAGTATGTATTTATAGCGTTCAGTATTATTTGTGTTTTCAGGCATCCAGTGAGGGTCTTAGAATGTATCCCCCAAAGATAAGCGGGAACTATTGTATATTACTCAATTTTTTAAATTATAAGAAAGTCGTCTCTGTGTTCAGTTTCATCAAATGTCTTTTCAGTACCTATTAATACCACCATTTTACTACACATCTCATAGGGATATTAGTATATTTCTTAATATTTAATCTTCCTGGAATTCCTCATATACAATCACCTTAATCAAGGTATAGATTATTTTATTATACTATCAAATTTGCTAGCATATTGCTAGTATTTCTACCACAACTAGCTACATAATTTGCAGGACTCAGTGTAAAGTGAAAATGTGGGGCCCTTTGTTGAAAAACTAAGAATTTCAAGAGGGTAACAAAATTAAACAATGCCCAGGGTACTTCTGAGCACAAGGTCCTGTGTTGCTGCATTAGTTGTCGCCATGATTTTTGCCTATATTATATGTATGTATACACACACACATACACACATGCGCGCACACGCAAAGTTGAAATTGGCTTGTGGTTGCTTTTTTATGCTTTCTTGGTCAAGTTTTGATATGTGATAAGGTTTATGTTCATTTCAGAAAATGAATAGGGACCTTACCATATGTTTTGTCTTCCAGTTATGTAGCATGGGGATTAATTGTTCCCTGAAAATGTAAAGGGAGCACATAGACGTGGTGGTTTGGCTATGATGTACTGAGGAATTATTTCGAATATTAAGAAAAAAAATTCAACATGAATACTCTTTTCCCCTATTTCCTAGTTATCTAACGCCAATTTTAATCATTTTCTTTTTTTTTCGGAAACTTGATCAACTTTATCTGGATACTTATACTCTTTGGAGTAAATTTCAATGTGAGATTTCATAATAATTTTTGTAATTTCCTTACCTTTGTTGTATCTCATTTCACAGAACTAATTGTATTTATTTGTCTGTCTTTCCATTTTTTTCTTGATTAGATTTACTGAAGGTTTCTCTATTTTACAGTGATTTTCACCCCTCTCCCTGACACAGCCAATTTGAAGAGGATTTTTCCTAAGAGGATACTTCCTTTTAGGATGGGGGTCTTATCTGCTCAATCGTCTTGTTTGCTGTATTGACTTCTGCTTTTATCTCTATTGTTGCCATCTACCTCTTCTACTTAGGCTTGTTTTTTGTTTTTATTTGTCTGATAACTTCTTGACTAATCTTCGTTTTATGTAAATTACATCTACTTTGGGCCACATTCTATGTTCTTTGAAATTCAGTGTTTTCGTTTTTAGTTTTCTCACAAATTTGTAATTGCAGATGTGACTTCTTATGATTCTAGTTAGTTAAGAGCTTTCCCTCTTTTTATTTCTATGTAGTAAAATTTTATTTGTTTATTTAAACTTTATCACCTTCTAATTTTGTTGTACTCTGTTTTAGACTACATACATAATTTCTCCTTTTTTAGGTTTTTGTGTCTTCTTTTATAAATATCTCAGGATGCTTGATAAAGGGGAGTATTCTCTATAGGGCACAAAGTCTAAATTCTACTCATTAATCCAATCTTGTTAATTATCATTCTCATTCTCTTATTTTTAACTACTTGGTTTGTCAAAGGTTAAAAGATATATATATATATATATATATGTTAAAATCTATCACAAATATTTTCCTCTCAGTCCTTTATTTCCTTTCAGTGCTTTCAATCTACTGTGCCCTGTGATTCTGAGGGTAAAGCTTCACAAGTGTTACACATTTACCCTGAATGGTCTCTTCTGTGAGCTCCACCATTCTCTCCTAAAGTGGTTTCTCTAAGGCATGCATCCTTTGTTTCTTCTGAATACTCCCCACCATTTTATGATCCATTAATTTGTCCCTCATTTAGCTCTTCATTGTTCATCTCCCCTTATTCCTTACAGGTTCCAAGAACAGCACCTGCCTGACAGTCTATCACTTTCTCCCTATGCCCAGCACAGTCCTTGGTACATAGATATACCACGGAATGGATAACAAATGATGCTCTTTGATGTGTTGAATAATTTTTCTTTTCTTTTACTTAAATTTTTTATTTTACCTGGAAATAATCTGATCATTCCTGCTCTTTCTTTCTTCTCTCTCTTCTGGTTCCTGGTGGAAGAATGAGGTCATCTGGCTGCCCTTGCTCTTGGTACTGCAGCTGTTCCCTGCAGGAGGGGCCGCACTTTCCATTTGTTCCTCATGGCCTTTTTGCTCTGCCACTGTGTATCTGGTCTCTGCAAGGAGTGCTGGAATTGGTATAGGTGTACAGTTAATGAATCAGGTTTTGCCAGCTGAGCAACCTTGAGGATACTTTTTAACGCTTCTAAACCTCAAGCTCTTCATCTGCTGTGAGGATAAGTAAGATCCATTTGCTGCCTTCCAGTCCCACTCTTTAGGGGAAAACAACAATAAAAATTCCACCTGCCAGAAGGTTTCTAACTGACCTGTAGGTGGGCCTATTGGCTGTTGGATGTGCCAAATGCCACCCTTGGGCCTAGGAAGAGCAACATAAGCGCTTTGCTAGCATCAGGGAGTGATCCGATGTTGGAGAACTGTGAATCATGAGCCTATTACCTTGTTAGGACATCTACGCTCTACGGGGGTGGGGTGGGAGGATGTGGCAAAGTGACAATGATGCTTATCTGCATTTTATCATTAGGAATGGAGTTAAGTGGTTTGTCTTGTGTGAAAAAGCATTTGGTGGGGAGCTGAAATTATTAATATCTTCAATTAACTCAGGGCCCTACTTTGGAGAAGTTCAGAGTCCTCTCATCTTGTCTAAGATTTCTTACTTGCATCTGCAACGTTGCAAACAGTAAAGGAAACTTAAGTCAAGTCTGACACTCAGACTTCCTGAGAAGACAATGGGCATCTTTTTGATCCCTATTCTCAGGGTGCAGAAACCCAGTCAGAGTGCTTGACATCTCTAGAGTATCAGAGGAGGGAGACAGTGAAAAACTGAGATAACAAGACCTGGAGGTCCTTTTCTGAGACTCCTCAGTCAAGCTTCTAGAGTAAGGAGTATTCTAACACCCAGCCTCTCTTAGTCCAACCATCCCTGGGCCTGAGCCCAGTGTAGCAGCCCCTCTGAAGAGTGGGTTCCTGCTCTGACACCAGGTATTTTGGCCTCTCCTACTTTCCCAAGCTCTGCTTCCCTGGCCAGGGTCAGGTTATGAGCCTGGCCTGAAGAAAGCCCCTTTTAAGGTCTGTTGGACTGAGGAGGAGGGATTCCCCAGATCTTATGTGGAGGTGGCTGAATTCAGTGTCCTCTTGCTCCACCCACCCCACACTGTAATCTTCTCTTCTTGGCTTCTTCCTATCTTGTAGTCCCTGTAAGTGTTCAACCTACTCCAAGGCCAAGTGCTATAACAGCAAGAAATCACTGTGGGTTTTCCACTTCTAGCTGTTTATTCATTTTCCTTTGCCTCTCATTCTTCCAAGCCACAGCCTTCAGCTCCAGAGCCTGACAGACAAATGCCTGAAGCCCAGGTAGCACAGGCTCACTGTCAGCCCTGTGCAGCTGGGCCCAGCTTTGCCCAACCCAGAAGGCCACGGCAATCCAAACTTGGCTTTGCAAAAGGCTCCTGGCTGAGCAACCCCAGCAAATGTTGAATCTCAATTCCTCTAAAGTAAGAGAAATGCTTTCTCCCTTCCCTGGGGTGCCCCAAGAATGAATTATTTACTATTTGTAAAGCACTTTCTAGGGTTCAGTATCATTACACAGAGACCACAGGGCTCAAAAGCAGCCCTGGATGCCTGACAGGGTGGTTGTTACTATTAAGCATTTATATAGCACTTTACATTTGCCAAGTGCTTCCCAATCATTTATTAGTTAATTCTCCCAGCTCTCTGGAGCTGTCAGAAAATTTCAGTCGCCATGTTCTCCTGCCTGTAGATGAGTTTTCTGAGGTCAGGAGAGGCAGACTGGTGGCCTTGCCCAGGGTGACCCAACATGGTGGCTCTGCCTTTGAACCATGAACTAGCAGGATTTCATTTCTTACAACCTTGTCATCAACCCACCACAATTCACCAATGAGGCACCCTGCAAAGGATCGCTCTAATTTATGACCTTGGTGACGCTACCAGGCACACTCTCAATCTACAAACTACTTTAGCATGAAGAGAGAAACACTGGCTTTGGTCAACTTACAAGAAGTATGACTAAGCAAATTTCTTAATAATCCTGAAACTTGAGGTCCTGATTATCAATTACAGATAGAAAAACCAGTGAGTTGTGAAGATCAGAAGTATTAAATAGAGAGAACCTGGCATAAAATAAAGGCTTAGTATTTGTTAGTTACAAACCTCTGATCACTGTCATGGCACAGACAAATTTCAGTTTCAGAAATGACACAGACAAGCCCATGGGAAACAATAGTAACTACTATGAGCCAGGTACAGTTTCAGGAGTGAAAGATTTTGCAGTGAACAAGAGAGACAAAAAATGAAGGAACACTGACCAGACAGTGAGTGGGGCAAGCATGTTTCAGAAGGAAAGAATGGTATGTGCAAATGCTTTGGAGAAGGGAGGACTTTAGAATGCCCAAAGAACCAAGAGAATACCACTGTGATGCAGTAAGGAAGAAAATGGAGAGGAGATGAGCTAGACAAGGAAAACAGGAGCCACACCACAGATCCCTAAATCCAGATGAGAGGTTGGGATTTAATTCACCTTGCAACACTTCTGAGGGCATCTAAGTAAGGGGGTGGTATGATCCTTCACATTGCTGTGTGCATCATCACATCTTCAGCAGGCAAGAACCTGAAGACCCAACTTTGCACACTGTTAATCTGTCAGCTCTGAGACGTCCACAATGTGTTGTCTTAGTGATAGAGACTAAAGTTTTGTGTCCACCCAAAATTCATATGTTGAAACCTTATCACCAATGTTATGATATGTGGAAGTGGGGCCTTTGGGGGTGATTAGGTCATGAGGATGAAGCCCTCATGAATGGGATTAGTGCTCTTCTAAAAGAGACAATAGAGAGTTGCCTTACTCTTTCTGCCAGAACAGTGAGAACACTATTGTCTATGAACCAGGAAGCAGACTTTCGTCAGACATCGAATTTTCCTGGTGCTTTGATCTTGACTTTCTAACATCCAGAACTCAGAGAAACAAATCTTTTTGCTCATAAACCTCCCAGTCTTAACATACTGAGCCCCTTAGAGCATGTCTGAAACACAGAGCCCAATAAAGAAAGCCCTTCAGATGAGCTGCTCCTCACTCAAGCCATTTGCTACCAAGCAATAACCATTGCTTCAGTACGGCCTTTGCAATGCCTTCATGTTCATGATTGCTTGTTAATTCTCATAAAAATCTTACAGGCTCTATGGAATGAAGCAATTCGCATGGGCACCGCCCCCAAGCACTGGTGCTGGAGCTGACTTAGCATCATGAGACTGAGAGCTCCTCTCCACTGTACTGGGTCATACTCTCCCGTCCTCCTTTGTGGGACTTTCCCATAAACTGGCTGTGGATGGCTAATTGTCTTTTTTTTCTTTTTCTAGCAGTCTAGTGAAACCACGCTACTTTCCAAAGTACTCCATCATCTCAGAGGTCATACAGATGCCTGTGAGTCCCGGATTCCCTTCCTGGGGTGCTGGCATAGACTCTGCATATAGGATAATCTGTGTGGCAATCACAGAACTTTCTAAGAAGAGTGTCCTGGCCAGCTAGATGCTTGCACTCTGGTTGGAGAAACAAGACTTTGGTGCCTTAGAAACAGTATTTATGGAAATGTAAAACACTATGGCTGGAAAGAACCTTAACATCTTCTGGTCAATTAAGATAACGCTGTAATCACCAGACCATACTTAATTGATTACTGGATGCAACATTCTGACAATGTGTGGCTAGGAGTCTCTGCCCAGCCTAATGGTGAATTTCCCTGAAACTTCACTAGTAGGGAAGCCCACTGTTGAAAAGCTTCTGAGAAAAATAGGGTCGAGACTAGAGGCCATAAAAGAACCTGTGAAGCACTTATACATATATATATTTTTTTACATTCAATACAAGAAAACGAAGACTACATACTAAATAAAGACAAAAGGGTTGTCCTCTTACACATCATAGATTGGTAACAACAGGAAGTTAATAATTAATTTCCACTTACCATCCTTTCCTCTCTAGAAACTTTTGATATTGCTTCCTCACAATTTCAGCAAGATACTTGTAAATTCACTTGGCTTGCATTCAGAGAATATGTTTAAAGGAGATAATATTTTTGAAGTATTTTCAAATCCAGTAACTATTCAGGCCCTGGGCTCCCCACCTGCGTTGGACAGAGTTCTTACCAGCAGACAACAAAATCCATACTAGTTAGTTTAATCAGAAAGGGGATTTAAAAATCATGTTAGTTTGTTTACAGAATCTCCTGAGAAACCAAAGAATAAACTTGGCTGCCACACAGCCAGGAAAATTGTCCAAACATACACAGGATTGTTCTAGCAAAATATTGTTGCTGCTGCCACCTTGTTTGACACCTACGACACCAGGCACTCAGAATCCCATTTCAACTGCTGAGACAAGACAGCGACTTCTGAAATCAAGCTTTCTGGAAGGTACCATTTGTGTGGTCAGAGCCTCTTGTCATTCACTTCATTTTCCAAGTCTAGAGTAGGAGTATCAGCTTGGCAGATGCTAGGTCACATGTGGAACTCTACCTGGAAATGAACTGCCTAGCCCCTGTCTCTACAGAATAGGAAATCTAGTGAAAAGGGAATTTTCTTTAGGGCCAACTTTTAGAATCTGCTGCACTCCCATTATAACTATAAGCTTCAGTGCTTTGGGCAGAAGGCAGATGTTAGCTAGAATACCAGCTCTGACTTTTGAAATTAAATACTTTTTGACTCTCTAACAGGATAATAGTCTCAAGAGCCATAATGTGTAGAGAGAGATAGCTTCTTATACATTCTCGAAGCCCCCATTAAAACATTAGCAGCCAGTCCCAGTCAACACAAACATCAAGGTTACAAAAACACATAAGATAGAGAAACTCATGATATGATATAATCATAGACCCTGCAACAAAGGATAAGGAAATAAAACACTCATCCCATCTACTCTGGTGGGCTGTAGAAGGAGAAGAGAGAAGGAGGTAGGACAAATTGGTCAAATGCAGTCTTTCCCTTTCCCTTCTTGGGGATACAAGTTGTAGGGGTAGGGAAGCTTAGAGACATTTCTCAGTTCCCCAAATATCAGAAATTTCTAGCTCACTCTCCTACATGTTATCCCAGGAGGTTATGGGCCTTGAGAAAGGATAAGTACTAATTCATTATCACTGGCAGAAGTAGCAGCTGGGTGGATGAGCCAGAGGCAGGGTCCCCGGCCAGAGGGTGCCACAAAATCATATGGGGACCCATGCTCTTCCAATTTTAGTGGCTCTGTGGCTCCCTTAGCTCTGAGTTCCCTGCTGTATCATCTCTGTTTACCAGCCAAAACAAGCAAGTAAAAAGAAAAAGAAAGCCTGATGGAGGGATTGCACAAGATATTTCAGGAGTCTGATTGGCAAGTGATGTGCACCACTTCCACCTGCATCTTTAACCAGAACTTACTATATTATCCCGCCACACACATGTACACACACACACACACACACACACACACACACACATGCATGCACAGAGAGAGAGAGAGAGAGAGAGAGAGAGAGAGAGAGAGAGAGAAAGAGAATAGGATAGGCTGAACAATGTAGTTTGGCTGTGTACCTGGGAGGAAAAAGAAGCATAGCAATGTTTCCATCCTAGGTCAAAGATACAGAAGTGTTGTGTGCCTTGGTGAGAAGACATAAGTTCTGAGGGGCAGTGGTAAGCACAAGGTCGGAGGGTTCTAGGAGCTATCATATGTAGAGACTTCAAGGCCAAATGAAAATGGTGGAATCCAGAGTTCAGAACCATGAAGTCAAATGGGATGAATAGCTACCTGGTGAACAGCAGCCCTTTGTAGAGACCTGTTCACCCAGGCTGTGGCAGAGGTTGGTGAGCTTGGGTCCAAGGACCCCTCTTCCCTGCTGCTATGAGGTCACATGAGCCCACCACGTACCCAGATTCCATCTTTCACCTCTCTTATCTCACCCTCTTTTGGTTCTCCTCTCTTTAGAGTTGGGGCAAGGAGAGATAGCTAAGGAAAAAGACAAATACTTTCTACGTAAGTGACAGACTGTGTCCTCTCTGTTGTGTAATGATCTTGTTTTTTTGGCTAGTGTCGAATCACTGTTAATTCATTTGGTATGATTGTTGTTCATATCTTGGCATGTGTGAGTTCTTCAAAGGCCCCTCTGTAGGGCTTATCCTGAGGTGGGAAACCCAGCTCCAGCACAATTTCCTTCACCCCTCTCCTTTAGCTCCACCAATGGTATCTTTCTGCTGGCATCCCATCTCATGGCGGACTAAGCTCTTGGGTGGCACATCAACAAGATAGCTCAAGCCTGGCCACCTTTTGGAGCATTGTTTGACACACAAAAATTCATAAATTTTTGCTATTCAGATACAGAAGTGTGGGCTGCTTTGCTGCCATCCTCTTCTTGGCTACATCTTCTTTCCATTCCATTTTTCTGGCTCGGGTAGGTGTAAGACGGATGAACAATTCTAAGCAAATATACAACCATGAAATGAGGGACCAATCTTGCTTTTTTTTTTTTGTAGATACTAAAATCCCTTGAAGTGCCCCCTCTTTTATTTGGCTTATGGGGCAAGAAGGAAATCCTCCTCCTCAAGATGGTGGTGGGGAGAGATTCCTTCTGACACATCTCTTCTTCCTCCCTAGTCCTAGCCATCTGCTTATATAGAATTTAAAGGGGTTCAAGGTCAGCTGGAGTGAGGATGTATGTATGTCAGGGTTCTTCAGAGAAACAGAACTAATAGTATGTGTGTATGTATATATACATGTTTATTTATTATAAGAAATTGGCTCATATGATTATGACAACCGGCAAGCTCAAAATCTACAAGGGTAGGCTGGTAGGCTAGAGACACAGGGAAGTGCTGCTGTTGCAGATCAAGTCTGAAGGTCATTATGTTAGAGGCCCAGGAAGCACCAATGCTGTAGTTTATGTCTAAAGACTATCTGTTGCAGAATTCTTTCTTGCTTATAGTAGTCCACCTTTTGTTCTATTCTGGCCTTCAGCTGATTAAATGTGGTACACCACATTATGAAGAACAATCTGCCTTGCTTAAAGTCCACCTATTTAAATTTAAATCTTATCCAGAAACACCTTTGCAGAAATAGTAAGAATAATATTTGACCAAATATCTGGGCTATATGTCCTCATCAAGTTGACACATAAAATTAGCTATCATAATAGGGGTAATTGAATGGGTTTGCTCCCTTTATTAAACTCTGAAGGAGCATTATGATCCCAATTGCTGGCCATTCCTTTTCAAGTCCTTGGTGACTCTTCAGAATGTGGGACCCTCAATAACTCTTATCCAGAGAATTTGTCTGCAGTTGTAAATTTGGAAGCAAAATTTATATAACTTTTACTATAACAAAATAAGTTATAGTGAAAATAAAACAAATGCCTTCCCTATATAATTTTTCAGAGATAAAAATTACAGATGGTTTATAGTTTTTTCAAATTTTAAATGATATATTCTCTCTCTCTCTCTCTCTCTCTCTCTCTCCATTATGTTCATATCTACTTTTTATTTAAACAGCTTTATTGGATATAATTCACATACTACACAAGTCACCCATATAAAGTCTATATTCACAGATATAGGCAGCCATCATCATAATCAGGTTTAGAATGTTTTCATAATCTTTAAAAGGAATCCATACTATTACTATCACTCCCTTAGTCTCCAGTCTTCATTCTCCACTAATGTACTTTTAATCTCTATAGATCTCCCTATTTTGGACTTTCAGATGAATGGAATCATATAATATGTAGTATTTTGTTACTTTCTTCTTTCAGTTAGCACATTTTCAAGTTCCATTCATAGTGTAGTTTATTGCAGCATCTTATCCATATTTATGGCTGAGTAATATTCCATTGTACAGATATACCACATTTTAAAAATTTATTTATCAGTTGATGGACATTTAGGTTGCTTCCACTTTTTGGCTATTATAAATAATGCTGCTATTAACATTTGTGTGTAAGATTTTAGGTGGGCATATGTGTTCACTTTTCTTGGGTATATAAGTGGAATGGAATTGCTAGGTCATATGGTAACTCTATGTTTAATCATTTGAGAAACTACCTGTTTTCTGAAGTGGCTGCATCATTTTACATTGCCACCAGAAGCACATGAGGATTCTATTTTTTCTACATCCTCGACAACAATTGTTGCCTGACTTTTTGCTTCTGGCTATCCTATTGGATATGAAGTAGTATCTTACTTTGGTTTTGATTTTCATTTCCATAATGACTAATGAAGCCGAGCATATTTTCTTGTTTGTTAAGAAGAAAATCTGGGTTGGAATATTTGGCTGTGGCCAAATTCTACTGAGTGTTGCTAGAAAATTTGAGTACCAGTAGTTCTTGGTGTTGAAGGACTGACTTGATTGTCAAATTCAACCTTTCCCTTCATTGTCTTTCCCGATAGTGATTATTTGTTTAGAACCTCAACTCACCTGGTTGATAGAGCTGAAATTACCTGAATTTGCAATGGACCTGCAGCCTAGCTCTCTCTTCTCATCTTCTAAATCTCCTTAAGCTTTTTCTTCTTTTGTACCCCAGCCTGGCCTCCCCATACCTCCTTCCATACCTCAGGGCAGCCACATTCCAATGGCTGAGGTCAGAAAGGCTGAGAGGAGTTCAGAGATTTTATTCCATTGTGTTAAGCCACTGAAAATCATTCCAGTAAAGGCTCATCATGCCAATAAATATATTATATGAGGTAGCATATATTGCAGAAAATCAAAGTGCTTTTTATTTATTGTATTTATTTATTTTTTAAATTTTATTTTATTATTAGTTTCAAGTATATAGTACATTGATTAGATATTTACATAGTTTATAAAATGATCTCCCTAATTGCTCTTTCTCTCCTCTGGCTCTCCACCTAGCCATTACATTCATGCTAACTACATTCCCTATGGTGTGACCATCCCTGTGACCATATATCAACTACTAATTTGTACTTTTTTAACTCTTCAACCTTTCCTCCCAGCCCCCCAAATCCCCTCTCCTCTGGCTGTCACCAGATTGTCTTCTATATTTTTGAGTCTCTTTTTGATTAGTTTGTTCTTTTTGTTCCTTAGATTACATATATAAGTGAAACCATATGGTATTTACCTTTTTCTGTCTGACTTATTTCACTCAAAATAATAACCTCTAGGTCCATCCATGTCATTACAAATGGTAGGCTTTCATTTTTTTTAATGGATGAGTAATATTCCATTGTATATATGAGCCATAACTTCTTTATCCAATCATCTGTTGATGGGCTTTTAGGTTGTTTCCATATCTTGGCTGTTGTAAATTATGCTGCCATGAACATAGGGGTGCATAGATATTTATGAATTATTTTCTTTTTTTGTTTTTTTAAGATAAATACCCGGGAGCGCAATTGCCGGGCCAAACGTTATATCTATTTTTAATTTTTTGAGGAAACTCCAGGCTGTTTTCCATAGTGGTTGTACCAATTTGTAATTTCACCAACAGTGTAGGAGAGTTCACTTTTCTCTACATCTTCGCCAACGTTTGTTCTTTGATTTATCGATGATAGCTATTCTGACAGGTATGAGGTGATATCTCATTATGGTTTTAATTTACCTTTCTCCAATGATTAATGACCTTGAGCATCTTTTCATATATCTATTGGCCATCTACATTTCATCTTTGGAGAAATATTTGTTCAGATCTTCTGACCATTTTTTAAATTGGATTGTTTGTTTTTTGTTGTTGTTGTTGAGTTGTATGAGTTCTTATGTATTTTGGATATTAATCTCATATCAGATGTATCATAAACGAATATCTTCTCCCATTCAGTTGATTGTCTTTTTGTTTTGTTAATGGTTTCCTTTGCTGCATAAAAACTTTTTAGTTTGATGTAGTCTCATTTGTTTATTTTTCTTTTGTTTCCCTTGCCCAAGGAGATATATCCGAGAAGAAATTACTATTAGCAATCTCAGAGAGTTTACTGCTTATATTTTCTTCTGGAAGTTTTTTAGTTTAGAATCTTACATTTAAATCTTTAATCCATTTTGAGTCTATTCTGGTATACAGTGTAAGAAGGTGGTCCAGTTTTGTTTTGTTTTGTTTTGTTTTGTTTTGTTTTGTTTTGTTTTGTTTTGTTTGGCATGTATCTGTTCAATTTTCCCAGAACTATTTATTGATTGTCTTTACCCCCATTGTATATTCTTGCCTCCTTTGTCATATATTAAGTGAGTATATAGGCATAGATTTATTTCTGGGCTCTCTATTCTGTTCCATTGATCAATATATCTTTTATTCCAGTACCATGCTGATCTTTCCTTTTATATACCCCCTTGCTGCCTTCTAAGAAGCACGGGTGTACTAACTAGAAGTTTTTGTTTGCTGAGTGTAAACAGTTATCATGCTCTGTGTAATGGCTTCCATAGGCTCAAATATAGTATTGATTTGGGTGTGTAAGTTTAAAGGCAGAAACCAGAAAATAGTAAATTGCTCTCCTGAATAAGAAGAGAGTGGCAAATTGAGTGGTCCTTGGGAAAATCTAGGAGTGGGCAGTAGTAATAGGGGACATTTTAACCAAAAGTTACACACTTTTTTCTTAAGGGCCAGGTTGTAAATATTTTAGGCTTTGTGATCCATTCTATTTTTCTCAGGTATTCAATTTTGACATGTAGTGCATCAGCAGTCTTAGACAATATGGAAATGGTGGTGTGGTTGTTCCATAAAGCAGGTGGCTATAGTCTGCTAATTCTGGGAGGGTTAAAGGAAAAGGAGAGAGAGAGAGAGATGAGCAACAGAAAATTTCCAATTGTGGCTTCATACATCTCACAAGATGCTTCTGATGTGGACAGAAGTTGTGCCTGGGGCAGCCAATATAAAGATTATTAGCAAAATGTGGTGTGGAACCTAGCTTTGGTGCCCAGGCAGCATTAATATAATGTTCAGCTGACTCTAACCAGAACCAGCACTGTGATCCAATTGGTAGCAACTTGCCTCTGTCTCTGGGAGGCTCTGTTGTTGTAGAGAAGTAGTCTGACCTATGAAGCCTGCCCCATCTGCTTGTCACAGAAGTCTATTAGAGACACCCTTTCTGGTGAAAGCTCTGCTTTCCATGTCAGTACTAACCTTGTCATGCATTAGTGCTTAATTATCTAGTATATACTGCAAAGCTAAGAATGGGAGGAAGAAGCAAGACTAAGACTGAGGCAGGTAGGCCCTGGGATGGCAGACCTAGGTGCCAGGGAAGGGAGGGCCACACACCAGATGATGATGTGGCTGATTCATACAGGAACCGCTTGCTGGGACATTGTGGGTGTCAGACCTTGACATTCTTTTCTATAGTAGTTTCAGATTGATTTATTTAGAAATTCATTTCTAGAGAAATAGATCTACATCTTTTTCCTGTGGAAAAAAAAAATCGTGTCATCTTTTTTTCTCTGGATTAGCTTCATTTAGCTCCTATAATGTCCTACTTCTACTAGTTGTTAGATTGTCAGATTTGGTTGTTAAGAAAACAATACAAAGACCACAATAGCCATTTTTAAAGCTAGTTATTTTGATCATAAAGACAGAGAGAGGATCTTTGGTATGTTTTTTAGTCTTTGGAAAATTATCTGAAGAGAAAATCATTTTATAAAACTTTATGTTCTGGATAAATGTAACAAATGATTGCCTCACCAGGACATGAAGCTCTTCTTAGGAAGAATGTGAGAGATGGTGTGTGTGATGACTATCTAGTTACTAAGATATAGCCACACATTCTTCTTTAATTTAAATTGAAATTTCAGGAAAAACATTTGAGGCAAACATGTTATGAAAGGTAACATCTTTATTACTCTAAGAGCTCATGCAGATTTTGAAGAACATTAAGACTTCATCAGAGACATAAAGATGGAATAACTCACAGAGGAAGACTCAGAAAGATGCAAATGACACAACCCCAGCACCAGTTAAAAAATTAATGCTAACTCTCAATGGTTAGTCTCAAATGGTATAAATTGGTACTAATTTTTGGAAAGCAATTTGGCAAAATGCTTCGAGATTCATAAACATGATCATGCCCACAATCTATCAATTTCACTTCTAAAATCTTTCCTAAGAAAAGTTCTTAAATTGGGAAAAGCATTATATATTTAAGTGTCCTGTATAAGCAAGCTTCAAGTTCAATAATAGGAGAATTATCTAATATATTATCTGGCTGACGAATTAATATGTGGCCATCAAAGAGCCAATTATAAATACTTTGGTAACATGAAAAGCAAAATGGACAGGATTTAAATGATGTGTACAACAAAATGTATGCATCACACCGAAAACTAGAATAGAATACATAAAATAGTATTCTTTTTCAATCTTTGGAGTGATGTCTATGGAATAAAGAATGACCTTTAAAAAAATTCTTTTGATTATAAAGAATTTCAAACATGCATGGAGGTGGAGAAGGTAATAAACTAAGTCACCACCTAGATTTTACAATTAGTAACTTTTTACAATATTTACTTCATAAAAATCTTTAATAAACATAATAATAGATTTAGCTACATTACTCAAAATATGTTTGTTTATTTGCTTAACAAGTAATTTTAAATATAGACATTTTCTGTCTTCTAATTATGTGGAGTATGGGTTTTGTGTAGTTTTCTTTTTCTTTTCTTCCTTCTTTTTCTTCTCCTTTCCCCACCCCCTTCCTTCCTCCTTCTTTCCTTCCTTTTGCAGGTTATGGTGGGTCATTGGAGTTAATAATTGCCATAATTTTGGCTACTAATGATTATTTCTTAACATTATCTAATATCTCATTTATGTTCAGTTTCTTCTAATTTTCTATTAAATGTCTTTTTATAGTTGACTTGTTCTAATCAGGATTGAAACAAATTGCACACATTAGTTTGGTGATTAGTCTCTTAAAGCTATTTAAATAATCCATAATAACACTTCTTTTTGCCATTTATTTATGGAAAAACTTAAAAATCTATCCTGTGAATCTTCTCCATTCTGAATTTGTCTGATTTTATCCTAAAGATGTCATTAAACATAATTCTCTATTCCCCAGGTTTCCTTAAACTGGCAATTTGACTGAGAGACTTACTTATGTTTATATTCAGTGTTGTTTTGCTTTGGGAGGAACCCTTGCAAGATGGTGTTGTGTTTTTTATATTACATCATATTATAAGGAGTATCATGTCTGGTGGAACTACTATGCATGATGGATGATTTATCAGACCCCACTGACAGGTGATATCAGCTTTTTATAAAGCTTCCTGTCAACTTTTCACCTAGTGGACTTACAGCCATTTGTGAGTATTAACTAGATTCATTGTCTTGAGATGACAAAACTGATTTTCTAAATCTGCGTGAATAGCACATCTCCTCTCACACTTTATGTAATGTTACAATATACTTGTAATTAAAAATATAAATATGTAAGAATGAAAGTTTATACCAATATCAGTAGTAAGCTACAGTCAAATGGCATTATCCATGTGAAAGACTTTAATCTAGTTTCTGAGGTAGCTTCTTGGCTATTCCTCCTGAGAGCACATTGAAGTTTCCGGAGACTAAGGAGTTTATTTTGGGAATGTATGTGGCCAGTTAAATTCCTTCATAGAAAAGAAGAGAATTAAAATAAACATACCCTATCACTCTCTAATTCCTCTTTAGTATTATCTCCAGTGACATATGTCACTCCAAGGTATAAAGAGTCTCTGTAGTCACTCACTGAGGGCGGAACTAAAATCTAGATAGCTTAGCCTAACATTTCTAATCCTCTCTTGAATCGCCTTCTCCACTTCCTCATCCTTCTCTTTCCCTTTCTTCCATGTCCACTCCCCTCCATTCTTCTTGCTAGAACCATGTAGTCCACATAGGGTTTCCAGGGTGACCCGTGACCTGAAATGCCCTTCCCACTCTCCTGGGTCCCATCTGCTTCTTTGTGAGTCTCCCCTCACTCTCAGTAATCTGTCTCCCGTCTGAGTTCCTGTGTCATGTATTACCCATGACCCACACATTTCTTCCATATCTATTATAAAATAATAATAAAGTAATAGCTACTGCTTACTGAGTACCTTGATGTCGGGTGCAGAAGGAGGTATTAACCAAGGCCATTAGTTTGATAGAGAGCCAGAGAGATGAGAAGCCAGAAAAGGCTTGGCAGGGTCCAAGCCATTAGGCCATGCCTAGAGATAGGCTTTCTTGGCCTGGAGAATTCCTTGTGCCCAAGAAAGCCAAACAGAAGAAGATCTACTTAAGATCATTTGAGGAGCCAAGGTGGGGAATATGGAAAGAGGTCATATTCAGATGTCTGGAAGGGGGCATGTTTGGGATATGTCCACTGGCTTTCAAAATGGTCCTCTTTAGGACCATGTTCATGACTGACCCACAGAGGCTCCAGGACTCCCGAAAAAGGGAGAAGAAAGCAGATGCAAACACCATCCCTGATTCTCTCCTCCAGGCTTTCTGCCCCTGCCCGCAAGGCAGGTTCTGAAAAGGCAGGTCCTGGAGCCTGGCTGTCTTGCTCTGGCCCCTTCTGCCCTAGTTTAGGGTCTGCCTGTTCCTGTAGCTTCCAGTCCTTCAGGCACACTACTTCTTAGTCTGTTGTTCCAAGCTTGTGTGGGTGAATTCCCCCACAGCCCAGGTTCCAACATTCTCTTTTCACAAAATCTGTAGTCCATCTTCTGCCATCATCTTGAGGTTACCTCTAGTTCTTTTCTCAAAGTGGCCTCCAAGGTTCTTGTCTCAGGGCTCCAGAGTCTCAGCAGCTTGGTGGAGCAGGGTAGAAGAACAGGTCCTGGGTTAGAGACCTGAATAAATTCTTATTTAGAGCTCTGCCTGTTTGTCCAAGTTGGCCCAGTTGTCCTTCAAAGCAGGTCGCTGAGTCCTTACCACCAGACATCCTCACAGAAAAAAACAACTGCATAATTCCCAGATCAAACTGGAGGATGTTTTCCCTGCATAGACCAGTGGGAGAAAGCCAGAGGCACCCAGGAGACTGTAGGAGCATGTCTTGGAGGACAGGGGCCACCTGGAGTTGAGACTCCCAGCCTCAGCGGAGTTGTGCCTCACTTCAAATGCTCAGCCTCCTACCAGCAACTGGTGGCATCAGCCACTTATCAGGAAACCTTGGGAAAGGCAGTGCATTTGAAGGCAGGTTCAGAACGCCATCATCTTCTGGACTGGATGACATGGAGTTTGCACAAGAGTGGTTTTATTTTTACCTCATGTTTCTGGAGACAGGCTAATGGCTTTCGAGTGCTCCTCTCTGTTCGTGAAATTTAAAAGGGGGAAAAGGAGTGCACATAATTATAATCCCACAGCAGGGCAATTGGATGCCTCTGACTATTAGGTCCCATTAAAGATGTAATATCTGTGGTGTCTCAGGAGAAATTCTTACTTATTTATGTTTAGTATTAGGGCAAATATTAGTTAGCATCAAAACAGGATGTAGTTAAGTCTAATCTGATGTCACCAGCAGAGTTTGCCTTATAAACAAAATAAGTGGCAATTACTTTCAAGCTGAACTAATAATTTTTTCAAGTGATTCTGTTTTGTGTTCCTCAGAAATGTCCACCAATGGCTGGTGTGTTTCAGGGAAATGCACAGGGTGTGCTTTTTAATCACACTTTCTTTAAATGTGCAGATGAAGGCTTTGGGGCTGCCTTCTCTTCTCTCCTCACTAGGTTTCCCTTCAGGACAGTAATTAGTAAATACAACCCAATATAGGAAATGAGCCTTATTGCTTTTATGGGAATTTTAAACCAAACAGCCGTGCTCCTGTAACTGAAGGCGCTCCTTCCTCGGAAGCCCAGCAGATCGCCCTACTCTACCCGGTGTCAGGCTTTTTGGAAAATGACTATTTGGCCTCCTGGAAAGATTTCCCAAGAGAAAGTCTCAAAGGTCCAGGAGATAGTCTGGAAGTGGGACCCCGCATGGGTCAGGAGTGGGTCACAGCACCCAGCCTGGCTGCAGATGACCAAGCTACTTCTCCAGGTAGCAGTTTAGGGGGGGGGGGCGGGGAAATCCCTGCACTACAATCATCCCTGGCAGCTAATGGCTGCACATCCTACTTCTTTACCTCAAACCTTGGTAGCTGGGCTTTCAGCTCTTCCCCTGAGGCACAGGGTCCTGAGCCCAGGCTTGTTTGCTAAGAACTTTCTCAGATTGTTAAGGTGGCCCATACCCAAGACTCTCTGTGTATTCTCAAAAGTGCCCTTGTGGCCAGAGATGCTCATGTGACAAGCATGAGGGGCTCCCAGAGGACTGTACACAGTCCCAGGGCCAGAGTTCTCATCATTCTGATAGGTGAGGCAATAAGTCCCTCTGTCCTTCTGGGAGGGGTAGCTGCTCTGACTCTGTGATCCTGTGATAGATACTTTCTCTGGAGTAGAGAGATGGCCCCAATACCTGTGTTGGCAGGACTTTGGAGGCCACACAGAGAGTCTTGTATATGAGTATATTTGGAGCTGAATACCAGTCTCACACAGGTTCCTGGTTCCATGTCCGCGCCTCTACCCTGCACGTACCAGGGCTGGTCCCAGCCATGAAAAAGTCTGCAAGAGCTTTAAATTCATTTCTACTCCCATGTCCAATCATCTCTCCATGTATCTCCATTCCATTACACAACCTCATTGGGCATTTCTCACAGATGAGGTTTGGCAAGCCCCGGTGACAGATTCAGAAAAGAATGAGGCCTGGATTCTGTCAACACAGAACCTGCAATTCTAATTAAGAAAGCTGGTTAAAGATAATTACCTAAGACCACCAGACTGAGTAAGGTAAGTGCATATGATGGGTAAAGGTGGTCTAGCAGTGGTCCTCAATTTTTTGGCACTAGGGATCGGTGCTTCTATGAGAATCTAGTGCCTGAAATGGAGCTGAGGTAATGATGCTAGAGCTGGGGAATGGCAGAAAATACAGATGAATCTTCACTTGCTCACCTACCGCTAACCTCTTGTTGTACGGACGGAACCAGGGACCCCTGCTCTAAGGAATTATCATATCCATGTGGGAAAATCAGGAAAACCTTTAGGAAGGAGGTGGCATTTAAGACCTTAAAGTTTGGATGCAATTCCTCTATGAGGAATTGGCTTCTAGGGGTGACATTCCAAGCAGAGGGAGCTGCATGCGAAAAGTGTGGAGGGGAGAGGTAAAAAAAGTTTTTCTTTCAAGCAACAGAAACTCAGTCTGGTTGGCAAGACTAGTGAGGGTGAAATGGGTAGATGTCAGGGTAATTAAGGAAATTGAGAAAGATGTGAACAACCAAGGCTCATGGGAAGGAAAACAAGCAGTAGAAGCATCTACAACCTTGGCAGGACTTCACTGGCCTTCCCTCTGGATCCTGGCTGTGGGACCAGCACCAACCTCTGCTCTTCTCTTAGTTCCTGGAAAGAGTGTGATTGGGTGCTCTCATTCAGGTGCCCACCCAGGACCAGGAGGCAGGGACACCCTAGGGTGTCAGCTCTATGTTCCTAGACAAGGGGTATTATAGTGAACTTTATCAGCCTGTTTACCTCTTGGCCCTCAAGACTTGTCTGCTATAGTCATAGGAAGTAATTTCCGAAGGGTAATAGTGTATTGGAAATAGCCAAGATATGGAGGAATCCTGGGGGTTCATCAATGGATGAATGGATAAAGAGGTAGTATATGTATACAGTAGAATATTACTCAGTCATAAAAAGAGAATAAAATCTTGCCAATTGCAACAACATGAATGTACCTAGAGGGTATTGTACTGAGTGGAGTAAGTCAGACAGAGAAAAACAATGTCATATTATTTCACTTATATGTGGAATCTAGAGAACAGAATCAACAAACAAACAAACAAACAAACAACAGAAAGAAGCTCATAGAGCATTTTGATGGTTGTCAGATTAGAAGGTTTGGGATCAGGTGAAGGGAGAGGAGATTGAGGTACAAATTGGTAGATACAAAATAGTCATGGGGATGTGGTGTATAGAATGGGGAATATAGTCAGCAGTATTGTAATAACTATGAATAGTGTCAGATGGATACTGAATTTCCTGGGTGATCACTTTATAAGTTATATAAATCTCTAATCACTGTGTTGTACATTTGAAACTAATATAATATTATATGTCAACTATAATTGAAAGCAGCCATTGTTGGGCTTGGGCAAGGCAGCTAGTGGGCATGCCACTGTGTTCATAACTGCTGTCCTGACCACTCACCCTAGAGGCTCTGACCTCTGAGGGCAGCCTTGTGCCCTAGACCTCTGTCCCACCCCAATACCTGTGTTTCTGTGCCCCAATTCTTTGCCCATGATGGCCGTACGCTGATCTGTATCATAGCCCATCATTGTTGGCTACCTTCCTGCCATCCTGTGGGGCTCACAAGGCAAGTTCTCAGTCTAGTGGGACTGTTCTCACTAAGGAAACCAATAACCCCCTTAACCTCCAGCTCCAAGGATGTCAACTTGGGGAGTTAAACCAACAGAACAAAAATTACCAGGGAAATTACTGTAAGAAAATATGCCTATCCAGATATATACCATCCCTAATTCCACTAGGGCACCATGATGGTGGGAGTATTGAGGGAGCCCTGTCAGTGAGAGACGTGGTGCTGTTTCTCTGCCACAACTTCCCAGCACCGACTAGGTAATCTCTTCTTGCCTCCCCAGACACTGTCTCCCTGTCTCCTCCTACTTCTCTGTCTGTCCCATCACCGTCACTTCTATTGGCTTCTTGTGAACTTTCTCTTTAAATGCCAATCCTCAGATCATCGTTCTTTCCTTTTTGCTTTTCATGCTTTTAGGCAGCTCATCCCAACATCATTACCATTGATGGTCTAATGACCCCCAAATCTGTGTTGGGTGCTCTGCTTGGATGGCACAAAGGGTATAGACCAACATTAAACAGAGAATGGCTTCCTCCCCCACACCTTCTCTTGTGCTTCTGTTCAAAATAAATTACTTCATCATTGTCTACTCTCTCAGGCCAGTGCTTCCTCTTCTTTGTTCATGCTCTTCATTCAAACCCTTCCCCAGTTTTCTTGCTGCCTTGTCATAGGTTAGGCCCCACTCTCTCACCTGTATGTCATATCTCTTGCACAATTGCTTTCACTCTCACCCCTAGTTCATACATTCTATCTATCTATCTATCTATCTATCTATCTATCTATCTATCTATCTACCTACCTACCTATCTATCATCTATTATCTATCATCTATCTATTATGTATCTATATATACATAATATATATAAATTTATCTTCTAAGAATGTATCTAGGACAATCTCACGTAATGAAAAGGATTGAGATTTATGCAAAGGCCTGCATTCAGGAGCTGAAGTACTGCTGGCCTGGACTAGTCACTGAGCCCCTGCTCACTTACCTGTGAAATGGGCTCCATATGTCTCCCCTGACCTATTGAGTGTCATGGAACTTTATTGTTAATTTCACTAATCCGTAGATGCTGGTCACACTGGAGCTGCTGGTTGCTAAGTCTTAGTCCCATCAAACTTTCTTCTACAGCCCAGGCATGGGAGGCAGAATATTACCAAGAATGCAATGTCTAAAATTTAAAAAGAAAGAGGGTGGCCTTGTTAGATTAAGGAATGTGCCAAGAAAATAAATCTTTAAGAGATTCTGTATATGGTCATGAATATTTGGAAATATCTTGTATGTCACATTGAGTTGGTAGAAATAGAAAGTAATGAAACAACAGAAATCAGTGGACTTCCACAGACACATTACAGTTAGCAGGAAGAACAAGTCTTGGTCAGCAAGACAGCAGGAGATGCAGGGCTGATAAAGAAGAAGGGACATTACAGATCTGTTACTCTCCCAGCCTCGAGAGAGAGGGAGGCCTGGACAGAGTTGGTGAGAAGCTGTGTAGGAGACAGAGATGGGCTCTCTTGGGGAGGGCCTGAGTGTGCACTGAGATGACACTGAACCTTGGCCACTGTGTACGTCAGTCAGCAAAATGAGTGCACACTGGATTTGCTGCAGGGCAGGAGTGCAGGGCTAGTGCTAGCAGCACTTATTTCCTCATGGTTCCTCAGAGCTTCCCAGACACTCACAGTGCAGATCCTTTCCTGAGAGAGCAGGATCACCCCCCTACCCCTAGGATCTGATCATATCACTTTTATCCTTCACCTTAACATGATTGAGGGTCATGGCATCTACTTGAGAACTATTTTAAGAGCTGTATGGTGTTATCAGAAAGCAACAATTACAGAATAGGCTGCCTGGAATTTTTCCCCAGTGTCTGTCTGGGAGCTGATCTAGGAAGCACTGCCTCCCTGGGAGATTGTTGTAGCTTACAGGTGGGAAAGAAGACAAGTAAGCAGGCAACAACTTTTAGGTTTGGTGATCAAATCTCTTTGACTAGAGGAATAGTATCATGTTTTTAAAGCAATTTTTCACTGGTCACCCAATCTAAAGACTGGAAGGGTCTTTTTTAAGATATCGCTGAATCACAATGAGGCTCAGAGTAAGACATTAGCCTGCTAGAGCCACTCAACAGGCAGGGATGATTCTGATCCCAGCCCCAGTTCATACCTAACTTATTAGTTAACATCTCTGGAGTTTGTCTTGTCTCTCCAAGAGGGAATTGCCAGGACTTCAGGAGTGGACGTGGCTAGAAGGATTGGAGAGGATTGTTGGTCATCCATCCCACTTCTTGAAGTAGGAGGCAGGAAAAAGCAGTGATATTTCTCAGGGCACGTAGCATGTCAAGGAGTATTATACTAATGTTTTGAGTAGAGGAGACTCTTCTCATGAGAAACATGAGAAACAGAACCCTGGAGGTGGGGGCAGGTACCATGATCAGGAAGGTGCCAGGGACATGCCTGCCTACTCTGGACTGTCCTGAGTTGGCCTTTCTCATATCCCCCACTACCCAAAGTCTGCACTCCCCTGGGACCCTGCCTGATCCTGACAAGATGGTCTGACCTCTAGGGTCTTCCTTCCCTGTTTGCTTTGAGATTCAAACTCAGCCTTCTGGGCATGAGTGTTGAGTGTGAGAAGGCAGATGTTCCTTATGCTGGAGGAAAAGCATGGAGCATTGGCTACAGAGGGATTTTGTATCATGATGTGGGCATCATAGAAGAAAGTCATCTGCCCCAAGTGATAGGAGGTCATGAAGTAGCTCTACCAGGAGGCAGGTACAGGTGAGAATAGATGCCTATCTACCTAAGGGACAAAGGGCTGAGAACCGACAACCTAATGTTTCATTGCAGACAACGGGATGCTTTGGAAGACTCCCAAAGCCTAGAGACCATGGCATGGGAAACCCTGAACCATAGAGGTTCTGGTCCTGGCTTTCCACCTGGGTCTCCTCACAGCTGCTCTGATGGGGGTGGGTGAGCATGTGAAAGGTGCAGCCCACCCTCAGCCTGGCCGAATTCCCACAGTATATTGGCTGGAGTCTTTCCTGTGCACCAGTCTCTCTGCCCACCTGATACCTTCTGTTACTTCTAGGGAGAAAAGCATGCTGCTTTTGAGGTCTTAGAGCTGTGTATGTATGGGGTGGAGGTAGTGGCATGATTCTGAGTCTGGATTATAGCATCACATAGACCTGAGTTCAAATCCTGGTCCTGCTGTATATTGCTGTTTTGCTTGGACAATCAGTAAAAGCACAATTCCCCTGTGTGCAAATGGTGATAATTATGGCATATACTATGTGGGGCTGTCATGGGGACTAAATGAGATGATGAATGATGAATGTGCAGCTCACGGCACTGTGCCTGCTACAGAGCACAGAGCTCAATGACTACAGTGATCCCCACTACCGGCTTCAAACACTCATGGACAATCACATGGAGAAGGGCAAGGGGCTTTAGAATCCAGTAGACCTGAGATTGTGTCCCAGCCAACGAATGTTAGCCATGTGTCTATGGACAAGTCACTTTCCCTCTCAGCCTACACTTTCCAACATAATACTGAAATTTAATAGTTGCCCAATAAATATTTTCCCTACTACAGGCATTTTGCTATTTAGGAGAAATTTTGAGGTTCGATGTGAACATAGAGTTTAAAACATCACTTTTATCCTTAACTTTGTGAAACTTGATGCTAATGTTATTATTAGTTAAGGTTTAGCCGACTAAACTGGAAATGATAAATTAACCATTTTTGCTACATGTGTTTGGAGATACTCATTCAAGCACATTAATGAAGTTTTCTAATTTCAAATTCATTACGAGTAGATTTATTTATTTATTTGTTCATTTATTTTTGGTTCTTGAGATCGAGAATAAAACAGAAATTTAAGTTTTGACTATCACTGAAAAAAAATTATCTTAAAGAAGACCTAGTATAGAGTTGTGGTAATCATTTCTAATATACAGTATATGTGTATTAAATCATTATATTGTACATCTTAAACTTGCACAGTTTTATATGTATATTATGTCTCCATAAAGCTGAGAAAAAAATGAACTTTGAATTTTATGGTAAGATGAAGTGAATACTGCCAAAGGGTTTTTGCATGAGAAGTCACATGGGCTATGCTGTTTTTGAAGTGTTTATGCATCACTGTGGTTACTGGGTAGAAGAGCCAGGAGACAAGCTGAGGTATTGAAATAGCTCCTGCAGGAGGTGGTGACGACTTGAAGCAGGGTGATTACAATGGAGAAGAGCAGAGATGGCTCTGGGGTTTGTTGTGATGCCTGAATGTGCTCCGTTAAGGAGAGAAAATCAACACACATGCACCTCCCACATTAAAGGTGGAGAAGCTGAATGGATAAACAGTCCACAGAGAAGGGTGAGCCATGATTTCTATTTCCATCCTGCTAAATTTCAGGTACTAGTTAGAAATGCAAGTGGAGAGATCAGGCAGGCAGTTAGATAGGGGAGTCTGCGAGTTGGGAGGGAGACTTAGTTGGAGAGTAAGTATGAGAACCATTAGCATTAGGAGAGCATAGGTGAAGCTCAGAGGAGAAAGACCAGAAAGGTTCTAAGGTGCTAACATTTATAGATCGGGTATAACAGAGGGAACAACCAACGGGCCTGAGAAGGAGAGGTAACTAGGAGAGTAGGAAAGCAAGGAGACTGTGATATATAGGAGCCAAGAGAAGCACTTGTGCCAAGAGGTGTGACCCACAGTGAAGTTGAGTAGTCAGTAAGAAAAGGAGGAAGATGCCATTTTGGGATTCAGCTGTGGGCTGGTCTCTGGTAACTCTCACAAGAGTAATTTCAACAAAGCAATGAAAACATCCTGCTACTTGGAGTGAGTTGAAGAGTCCAGAGCAGGTGAAAAAGAGTAGAGATATACTGTAGGTAATCTTTCTTAGAAGTTTTGCTAATAAAAGAGTGGATAAATAGGGCAGTAGCTGGAGAGTAGGAGGAATGTCAAAAGTATTTTGGTTAGTTTGAAGAAGAGACTCTAGAGCATTTGTATACTGTTGGATGATCCAGTAGAGAGGGAGAGACTGATGTTGCAAGAGAGAAAAAGGATGGGAGAAGAAATAAAAACCTTCAGGAGGTAGGAGGGGATGAGAACATAAGAGAAGGCATTGACTCTTAGTATGAGCCAGGACACTTCTTTACTTGTGAGGGGAATATTATGAGATACTTACAAACCTGTTTTTCTTTTGCTGCTTAACGATGAGACATGGGATGGCCCTGAAACCTGGTGAGGCTTGTCAGATTGGAGCAGAGAACACAGACATTGGACTCTAGGTCCAAGAGCTAGATCCTTAGTCTAGCTTGTTCTCTAAGTCCAAGGATTAGTTGTGAGTAAGAGCTAGAAAAATCTTTAAAGAGTTGAAATTTAGTCTTCTATCTTCCCAGTTCCCTCTCTGAGTTTATTCAAAGTGAGATGAGGAAGAGTTTGGAATGGAAGGAAGCAAGGCATATTGGAAATGTTCCACCTTCTTCATCCCATGAGAAAATTTTGGATCAGGAAGGAGAGAGTACTTGTAATTTACTTGTTGCAGGGTAGCTCAGGAGTGAGCTAGTCAAACCATCTGTGCTGTCCTGGGGCAACAGAGGATAAGTGTGGGTGTGGCATACCTAGATTTGAGAAAGACAGGGATAGTTCCCCTTTCCCAGTACATCCCTTAGTTTCTCAAGACTCAGTATAGAATCTCATATTTTTCAGTGAGTCACTGGTGGAAAATGTGAGTTCAACAGAGATATGGAAAGACTCCATACCCAGAAAAAGAACTAAACAAAGTAGTGATAAGCAATCTAATAGATGCAAAATTCAAAACATTGATTATCAGGATGTTCAATGATCTCAGTGAGAACTTCAGCATAAAATGGAGATAAAAAACATGGAAAAGAATTAGTCAGAAATGAAGATTACAATAACTGAAGAATACATTATATGGAGCCAATAAATTATATGAAGCAGAGGATGAAAGACAAGGTAGCAGAAAACAGAATAGCAAAAAGAAAAAAAAAATGAGGATAGTCTTAGGGGCCTCTGGAACAACATCAAGTGTACCAATATTTGCATCTTAAGGGTACCAGAAGGAGAAGAGAGAGATTAAGGAATTGAAAACTTATTTGAAGAAATAATGATGAAAAACTTTCCTAACTTGGTGAAGGAAATAGACTTACAAGCCCAGGAAGTCCAGAATCCCAAACGAGATGAATTCAAAGAGGCCACTCCAAGACAACATTGTAATTAAAATGCCAAAAGTTAAAGACAGAGACATTCTTGAAAGGAACAGGAAAAAAGCAGCTAGTTACTTACAAGGGAGCTTCCATAAGACTGATTTCTCAACAGAAACTTTGCAAGCTAGAAGGGATTGGTACCATATAATTAAAATGATGAAAAGCGAGTACTTACAACCAAGATTATTCTATCCAGAAGAGCTATCCTTTAAAATCAAAGGACAGATAAAGAGCTTCCCAGACCAGAAAAAAAGAAAAGAAAAGAAACAAAGAAAAAGAAAAAAGAAAAGAAAAGCTAAAGGAGTTCATCATCACAAGCCAGTATCCAAAATGTTAGGGGGACTTCTTTAAGAAGAAGAAAAAAATAATAAAAATATGGATAATAAAATGCCAATAACTACACATCTATCAGCAATTACCTTAAATCTAATTGGATTAAATGCTCCAATCAAAAGACATGAAATGGCTGAATGGATAAGAAAACAAAACTTTTACATATACTGCCTATAAGAGACTCACTTCAGGTCAAAAGGCATACACAGATTAAGAGTAAAGGGATGAAAAAGGTATTTTATAAAAATGGAAACAAACAAAAACATGGAGTATCAATACATATAGCAGACAAAATAGACTTTAAAACAAAGGCTATAACAATAGACAAAGAAAGACCCAGTAATCCCACTTCTGGATATTTATCCAAAAAAACCCAAAACACCACTTTGAAGGAACATGTGCATCTATATGTTCACTAGAGCATTATTTACAATAGCCAAAATATAGAGGCAACCTGAGTGTCCATCAATGGATGAATGGATAAAAAAGAGACGGCACATATATACAATGGAATACAGTTCAGCCATAAGAAAAACAATGAAATCTTTCCATCTGCAACAACATGGATGGAACTGTGCTGAATGGAGTAAGTCAGACAGAGGAAGACAAATGTCATATGATTTCACATATATGTGGAGTCTAGAGAACAGGATAAACAAATAAACAACAGAAAGAAGGTCATAGACACAGAGAGCATATGGTGGTTCCAAGATTGGGAGATGGGGATATGGATATAGGGGGAAAGGAATTAAAATGTACAAATTGTTAATTACAAAACAGTCATGAGGATGTAGAATACAGCATGGGGAATACAGTAATTAGTATTGTAATAACTATATGTGGTGTCAGATGGGTACTAGATTTATGTGGGTCATCATTTCATGAGTTATATAAATGTCTAATGACTGCGTTGTACACCTGAAACTAATATAATCTTGTATGCCAACTGTAATTGAAAAAATATATATGTATAAATTTTTTAAAAATTGAGGAAACATCTAGAGCTATTTCTGGGAACACAGAGTCACTAAAAGTGGCCAAATTGTTAGCAGCTGTGCTTGGAAATACAACATAGAAATGATGATTCCTTCCAGTGAAGCTGCCCTTCCTGAAATACCCAGGAAACAGATGTTATCATCAGACTAACCCTTTTGCTGACTTTGTTAACAATGTTTTTCTTTTGGAGTATGATGGTATTGTGAAAGGCACGGGCTTTAAAGGCAAGCATGCCCAGTTTTCGATTCTGGTTCCTCTTTGTGTTACTTGGACAAATCCCCCAGTCTTCTCTAGCCCCCTCTTGAGATCTTCATCTGTACCTCCCAGCACTATTGGAAAGAATTCAGTGTGGGGAAGAGGAGCTTGTTGCCTCTTAAACTCAGCAGAATGGCTCTTCCACAATGCCACCAGCCAGGAAAGCCTGGCAGGGCTCCATGTTCCTATTTTCCAGGACCTTGCCTCTTCTTGACCACTTTGCCTGGAGGTCCTGACCTCCTCGGGGTAAAGAGTCTTTCTGCGTGTAACACTGATGCAGGGTGAGGCTCAAATTCAGCCTTGCATTGAGCTCCAGAGAACTCGGTCTCATGCACACCCTGTCAAGATGAGTCTGGGAGGACTCATATAGAACACCACAGTGCAAACAACTGAAATTGCATATTGATTCCTCTTCTTCAGAAATTCCCTTCAGGCGCCTTCCACTCAGCACATCTCTTGACCTGTCTCCCCAAGGCCTCTACTGCCTTCTCACTCCTCTTTTGCTTCTGCACCTCCCTCCTCCTATATGCACTATATAACACAAGAACTTCAAATCATTCTCATATTCATTTCCAAACCACTTAGGAGTTCAGCAGGCAAAATGGTCTTTCATTAAACATCATTCACCTTTCTGAGAACATGACTAAGAATATAAATTGCAAAGTTCTTCATTCTATTGTTTGAGTTGCTTTGATTTGTGTCTTCCCAAAGTTGAGCCTGAGACTAGTCCTTGCATGTAAAGAATACGTTTGGGAGATGAGGCCAGGAAGCAGGCACATAGCACAGGGTGGTTTCTAGAGACGGTAAAGGCTGAAGTCCGCAGTGACTTCTGAGAAGCACTGCCCAGAATTGTGTTTAAAATTCAAGAGGCTGAAGCATATGTAATCCCATTCATTTTTCAAAGTGTCCATAAAGCAGTAACTCCTCCATATTTCCAGACTTCCTATGAGCTAAATGGGATGCTGTGTCTTCAAAGAAACCCCAGAAGTAGAGAAGAAAAATGACCCAAGGCTCAGGCTGGAGATGAGATGAGTGCTCGGAATTGTCCACCTGCTGTGGCTGAAAGTTGAGGTGGCCAAGTTGATGTGGAGTTTATGGCATCTGCTACGTAATAGAGCATGATGAGATGCCTAGCATAATGCCATTCTCCCCTCTCTCCTTCCATCCTCTGACCCTTCCTACAGTAGGCTCACCATGTGATGTTGACTGGGCGGGCCTCCAATGGGGCTATCTGACTTACTTTAGCCCCCTCTTTTCATCACCTCAGCTCATACTTGATTAATGTAAGTGCTGAAACAAAGCCGTTTCAGTTCTCGAATTGTTGGTTTGTGTCTCTGGGAATTAGATATTCACTAACTCTGGTAAAAGGAGACACAAGATCACAGATCCAGTTAGTGTCTGTATGTAAGAGAATATCAAATCAAACTTTTCTGTCTATTTAAGTTTGCACTGTTTTGAGAGAGAAAATTAATAGAAAGTGGTGTTAGGACTATGCATAGAAGGGAGAGGAAGAAGAGAGACAACACTTTTTAACAAGGTGGATCCTGAGAAATAGGCAAGATGGTGAAGGGCAAACCTGAGAACCATTTTGTCTTGAGAATCATTTTAGACACATTGAAACTTCAGAGTGTGTCCTCTATGGAATGATTTCTGGGGAACAGGCTGATCATAAAGAGGTCATAGGAAAGACTCATTTAACCTTATTGCCTTTTGCCCATGACAGCTTATCTAGTATTCTAGATTTCACCTTATGTAAATGTTAGCTCTTTCTCTAAATCAAATTCACTTTTGGAATTTGCTTCCTTTGAACAGAAGCAGAAGAATTTATCCATACATGGGGTTGCTAAGATCGAGGGCTAAGAGAAAGAAGACCTGAGGCAGGTCACCAATCAGTGGTGAGACATGGGCAGGTCCTTTCACATCTCTAGAACTCACTTGCTCCATGTGGGTGGTCTTAGGTATTTTCTAAGGTCACTTCCTGCTTGATCAGTCTGTGCTTCTTCACCTGGGCAAATATTCATAAACATCACTTGCCTGGGTAAGGTTAAACAGACCTATGGATAATGCAGTACTAAGAAGGCATTCAAGGTGTGGTGACATAGTGGAAACCAAATTGTAGCAGGAAATGTTTTTGCAGGTAAAGGATGGAACACATTTGAATAATCAAGACCTTTTCCTTAACTCCACCCAGCATGGTACCTGTCACTTCCATTTCAAAATAGCAGGGTCTCCATACTGTGTTTTATCCAGAATCTCTGTTGTTCTAACTAACACTCATAGAAATCAACTTCACAGAGTCCATTTCCTCACTGCAACTCTGACAGATGTGTTACTTCTGTAGTCACTCTTTCCGTGCAGTGGGTCTTCAAAAACTCAACTAAAGAGATTTTAGACAGTCCAGATAAATCAATGTGGTGGATACTAGGGTGATTCCTTTTATGAACTGTCTTTGAAATGCTAAATATCTTTTCAGTTCTCCAAAAATCATTTGATCCTTTTAACCCTGAGCCACTCTGAAGATCATAGCTTATTTGCTCTTTAGTCTAAATTTTGTCATATGCTTTTTTTTTTTCTCTCAGCACCTGACCCATGCTGAGAGAAATGTACATTTTTTTTCTTACAATTTTGTAGATTCTGAAAAAGAATTTAATCAAATAAAATCATTCTAATCAGAGGTTTATATTAAATCTGTCCTAGAACTGTTATCAATTTCCTTCCCAATGGGGAAAATCAATTCTCAGGAAGGGTGAGTGAGGCTGAGCCTAGTATCCACTCTTGGTATTGAGAACTGAGCTCAGGTCTCCAAGTTTCTTGCTCAATTTCCTGCTTAGTCTGAGATGACTGACTCCAAATCTACCAGGCCATCTCCTGCCTTTGAAATGAAAAGCAGTTTCTGCAGACCTGATTCCAAGTCCACTGAGTAAAGTGACAGCTGACACAATTATATGGCAAATTCATTAGCAAATAAGTTCATAGCTCTCGCTTCTCCACCACACCCTTTTCTAGGAGAAAAGGCAAGACAAGCACACACTAAAAACTCCTGACACAGGCCCCACACTGCCAATGAATGCCCTCAGGTCCTGTGGGGTGCATAGGTGTTGAAAGGAATTGTTGTAGGAATTACATCCCCCAGCACTGCCCCCTCCAGGTACTTCCCATTGCTGACATTTTGACCTTGTGCTCAGGCCAAGTAGATTAGGGAAGACTTTTCTTCCATAAGAACTGTGTGGAGGATGTGAGGATGTACTCCCCAGGTCCTTTTTGTTCCCCAAACAGAGCATTTGGTGACAGTGGCCATAGCAAGTCTCTTCTAGTCTGCAGATATTTTTAATGCCCCACACAATGGACCAGTGGGATATGTTTACAATCCAGTACACCGGAAAAGAATTCCCTTCCTAGTTTTCTACAGTGGGAGGAGGGTGGAATTTAACATTATAGAAATCCAGGGCTTTCTCTGGGTAGAGAAGAGCCCCTGTGCATGGGTGTGGTGGAAAAGCTGGGAATGGAATCACTTTGCTCTTCAGTCATTCAGCTCAGAGATGAAGATTGCCAGTAGCAGCCAGGCAGAATCTGAGGGCTATTTTCTGTCCCAACAACAGCATTTAGAAGCCATGCTTTAGCCCAAGTGGCTATGATGAGCTGAAAGCCTCTTCTATTTCCTGGTTCCAACTTCATGAATGAGCTCTGAGCTCCCCTGGAAAGGTGTTGAGAGTTTCTCTTGTGAGAAGAGCATGGGCTTATGAGTGGGCAGACCAAGTCCTGTTGCCCTAGGTGAGCTGCTCAGCTCTCTGAGAGTAAGTTTCTTTGTCTGGAAAGGGGGGTAGCAGGGCCCAGAGTCTTTGTTCACTTTATTTATAATAGATGCAATTACAAATGTCATTTCTGAGGAGCAGCAAAGGCAATGGGGCTGTGGAGTCCCAAGTGGAAGGGCTCCTGCCACCAAGGCCATGAAGGATCAAGAATTCTCTCGATTTTCTGTTTGCTCCTGTGAAATCTGGGGGAGAAAGTGAAAGCCCAAGAGAAAAATCCTTCTAGAGTATTCATTTCCACCACAGCACTTCTCATAGAACAGGCTGTGCCTCCTCTTTGAGGCAGGGTCTGTCTATAATCCTGGGATTCCATCACCTTACCCAGCTCAGGGCCTGCATATGCAGAACTTGGTAAAGTGCCTGAATATTCCCGTGTGCCTGAATATGCTCTGTGACCACACCAGGAGCAAAGATGGATGAGATGGAGGCTTGCCTTTGGCTCTCCTAAAGGAAGAGAGGAAGGGCCAATGAGGAACTCTGCTCCTGTGCAAATGGGTTGGAGTGGCCATGGAGAACCAGCTGCAAACCTCATGTGCTTCTGTGATGGCAGATCCAGTGAGGCAGGGGGAGAGGAAACAAAGTGAGGGAAGATGTGGAGTAACTGGGGCCCAGGATCTTTGTCACCAGCATTTGGATCTTTGTATCTGGAGAGTAGGCTATTGGTGCAAAGGCTGAGCCAGCCTTGGAGCAAGGTATTTGTGCACTCTGTTTCTAGCCATTGAGGGAAGCGGGTCGGGTAGAGATGAAAATCAGGCCAGGAAGCTGCACGTAGACCACCAGGAGTTACAGCTACCCAGTTTGGGAAGCACAAGAGTAGGCTATACAGATACAACTAGATTTGGGAACCAGGAGCACATAAGCAAAGACAGCCTTTGCTTTTGAGGCAGCCAGGAAGTCAGTGAGGACTGAGGTCAGGGAGAATCAGTATGAAGTGTTCCTACCATGTGCCAGACACTGTACTGGGTCAATGAGTGAATATTGGTGTGGGCAGGTACAGTCTGATCACCTTAGTATGTCAGCTCATTCAATGCTAGGCAGATCTTACTGGGATCATAATCTTGATCATACCAATAAAAAAAACTGAAGCCCAGAGAGGTTATGTTATTTGCCTTAGGTGACACTGTGTATAATTGAGGATAAGGAAACTGATATCCAGGCAGCTTGTCTCCAGGCACAGCTCCTAACTATGCACGATGTTGCCTTCCTTCTTGGACTGGCCCTGCTTCATGACAACCACAGCTCACGCTGCTTCACCATAAGCCACACTCACTGACACAGCCTGTAAGAGCAGAGCCAGAACTCAGAACCAACACTTTCTGAATCTAAAGCCCTGGACTTCTCTTTAGGCCTCAAGAAAAATCTGGAACCCCCCAGGGTCTCAGACTCAGTCATTTAGGACATGGCTTAGCTTTCTCTAATTTTTTCAGAGAGTTGCTTCCCCAACCAAACACCATTTATTTCTTCTTACCTGTTCCTATTTGATCATGGGCTCTGCATCCTCCTTTAGATTCCCCCAACTCCCAACTTTAATTAGAGCTTGTAATCGACTCATCATCTCATTCTCTGAATTGGCTCCCCTGGCACCAAATGCTCTTGTCTCCTGGCTTCTCACAGAGAAGATGGCCTGAGCTGAGTGAGGCCTATGGCTGAGAGCTCAGGTGACTGGGGAGATGACCTCTAGGGACAGCAAAGCATAAAGCCATCCTGGAACCATAGAAGCTGCCTAGAACATGACACTGGAACCATAGAAGCTGCCTAGAACATGACACTGAAGAAAGCTCTTCCTAACTGCTCAGAAGCAGGCAAAGCTCAGAGCAGGATGTGATGAGAACACTAAATTCCAGTGGAAATGACAGAAGGATGCAGATAAGTGGTAGATAATTGTCCCAGTTGGGACCTAAGGCAGCCATTTGACACAAATGGAGCCTTGGTTACTTGCATAAAATAAAATGGAATAAAATCTTGAAAGCAAGGGGAAAATACATAAAGCTTCCTTTGGCTCCATGACTTAGAGTTGTTGTACATTTTCAGGATGGTTAGATTTAGTTTTTTTCCCAGGAGAAGTTACTTTGAAGCTAAACACAAAAACAGTTCACCTGTGAAAAACTCGCTAAAAAAATCCTCTGAGAGACAGTGTCACCACAAAGTCCACTTGCCAGGCAAGTGGGTTGGCAGGCGTTTGGTAGCAACTGAGATGGATTGGCCTGAGGGCTGTTTTAAAAACTGGCTCACAGTTGTGGCATTAATAAAAGTTTGAAATATACAGAAAATTTGAGAGGAGGAGACATTGCTTCTTCCATATGCTTAGAGACCAATCACAGCTATTCCAATCACTTAATATGTTTCATTACAGTCTTTTCTTCCATGTATTTTTGTGATCATGCTATGCAAACAAAATTTGTATACTGTTTTATGCTCAAATGGGCTTCTCCATGTTATTATTTTGTATAAGTTATTATTAGTAATTGTACTATATCCCAGCAAGTGTGTGTATCTTGGTTTGATATGTTCTTTGACTATTTGGGTTATTCTATTTTTTCATCATTAAAGATATATTTGTACATAAGGTTATTTTCCATCCGTCAGGTTAGTTTCTTAGAAAAAATCCCAGCAGTACAGTTTTCATATTAAAGGGCACAATTTTGGAAAATGTTATTAAAAGTTACCAACTGACCTTCTCAAGGAGCCTCCTACTACAGCATTACCATCCATGAGTGAATACTGAACCTCCATCAGATATCACCTTTATAGCAGTCTCGGGCTTCTCTTTGTTCTGATCCCGTTTGTTCGTTCATTAATTAATTCATTCATTCATCCATTCAACAGTCATTGAACCCCTGTTGTGTACCAGGAATTTTGAGTGTAGTGGAAACAAAAATGAATCTGACACATCTCAGCTGCTCAAAGAGTTCACAATCTAGAAGAGAAGGCAGGTAATGGACCAGCATGATTTGTGTGGGTGAAGGTGGAGCCTAGTGCCATGTTTTCCTGTGTCTTCCACTGCACAGAGTCCATAATAGAACTGAGCAGAGCCTTGTGGAGACATTTGCAGCTCTGTTCCCGCCAGGCCCAGGTTCCCATTCACTATTCCAGTGTCCCCAGGAGTTCCTCCCATGCCTGTCTTTTTCCCAGAATCCTTCTCTCATCTCCTTCCCAGTGTCCCTTGGACTCTTGCATTCATGCTGAAGAACTCTCAACTCTCCTGAGTCCATATCCAAGCTTCCTACCCACTCCATTCCATCTTTTTCGGACTGACTGCAGAGCCATATTGTCTACCCCATTTTATCTCCTAATGCTTCTGACTTTCTTTCTATGCACTCCTGCAGAGAAAGAGAACTCTCACACGGACTGTTTTCTCTATACATCTCGGTCCATCTTGAGTATCTCAGCCCCTAACCTGGAGTAAAGAGAGGATATTTGAGTATAGGCAACAGCAATGAGGCAGAGATATATGGACATTCCTTAGAGTACTTCCACATTACCATGTTACTTCTATAGTCTTTGGGAAAAGATATGGGAAATAAGCCTTGAGAGAATTAAACAAATGCAGATATTTCAGGGACCAAAAGATTGTTTCCTTGCAGCTTCATTAGGTGCAAACTATTGGATTGAAGTTTCAATGTTCTTTTCATTTTTTTATGTCTCATAACCTATTTTGAGATATCAACTGCTCATTCAGTTTGATTCCTTTTTCCCCCCACCTCTTGCACAGAGACAAAGTTGATAAGAAGGAAGTAGTTTCTCCCCAGTCCCTGAGGACTGTAACAGTAACACTTTAGTTTGCCTCTAATTACAGCCACCATGACAGTTCATATGTTGTAGCAATAAAAATAACCATAAACCTTACATAATCATTAAAGTTAAGCAAACAACCCCTCACTGCATCATAATGTACAGGTAGTTGCTAATAATCCAGGAACAGCATTGGGGCATTCAAGGAACATCTTTCCTATCTCCATAGTTTCTTAAACAACTTTAGAGACATATTTTTATTAAGTATATGCAAGGCAGATGATCTTAAACCTCAAGAAGAGTGTGCATAATAATTGTGTACTCTTCTAATGCTCTCTAAAGACCAATTCAGAGTCCATTCTGAAAGACAATAATATATCAAGAAGTTCTTCAAACTTCCTCCTAATGAAGACATGACAATTTGAGACCAAGAATGTGGCCTCAAAGGACAAAATAACCACTGCTCTCAGTCTCTTGGTGTTTTGCTACTTTATTTCAGAGTGATTCAAAATCTAATTAAATTTCTAAACTCTAATGAAATTACAGAAGAAAAATCATTTAGGATTATATTATGTACAATTATTCACAGCTGAAAATTACAGTTACCCTCTTTCACCAGGATGGAGTCTCCTGGGAAAACCTTTGTTATTTATCCGCCTCATAAATATGACACTTCTCCACTATTTACAGGATGGAGGTAAAGCTGAATTAATTAAACGTATATATTCTGAACTGCAACAGATAGATGGGGAGGAAGAAAGCATGTGAGTTGATGATATTCCCTTATGCAAGAAAGTCTTGAATTGGGTAAGTAAAGACAAACACTAGATTCCTTCTAGTTGTGAAGATGCTCAGAGTCTGTGATCTCTTGGGAGCAAAACCATTGCACATGGGAGGGAGACAAAGCCTTAGATGATATGAGCTCAGAGTATGGGATGTTCGTTCTAAGTTCTATTTGACTTTAAGAACCTTATCTTATTGTTCTGTGGGTTAGAGAAGAACTTGCCACCAGAAATTTGCTGAGGAATGGTTGTCTGAATTTCTATTTTAAAAGAATTAAATAATTTTATCAATCAATGCTAATATAAATAATCAGAGTCTTTTGAGTTTTTAGCAGCTGGTTAGCAACTTCATGAAATACATCTGTTTGAAGTCTTTAATTTCTGTGAATAGAGAGCTTCGAGGGTACCTCAATATTCACAAGCATTACCTTTCATTGCAACAAGTTTGGCTATGGGGACTTAGATTTGCAGAAATGTAAACTAAGTTATTTAGATCTTTCTTTTCATTAAAAATGAACACAAAAGTTAGAAAAAATATATTTTTAAAAATCTATCTAAAATTATCAGAGCTAACAAGGTAATAAAGAACCACAAGGATAAGAGAAAATACCAAATGATCCTGGAATTTAAACAGTTTTTCTCTTAGAGGCATCTTTCAATCCTAGAAGAGGTGGCTAGGAGGCTGAAAAATGAGAAAAGCTGTTAATAGCTTTGTGGGGATAGAACCCAGACATTGTTATGGAAGAGGAATGCTGGTAACCCTATCAAGTTTAGGCTAGTGTCTAGAAAAATCTTAAAGCAGAAATAAACTGGCCCTCAGAAGGACTGAAGTCGAGGGATCTGGGAAACATGACAGAATGAGATAGATCCTCAGATTTCTCCCTTTAAACAACAATAAGCTGAACATGTAAAATTCAACAAAAAACACCCAAACTGCACACCAGCATGTTTGAGCATGGGATCTGCACATAGAGCTACCACAGATCAGAACCCTGGGTGTCAGGCAGTGGACTGGGGGAAATAAAAAGCTGCCTCCTGCAGCCTCCAGAGCTCCTTGCAGAAGGAAGGAGTGGGAAGAAGGTGCAGTGACTTCCCTGAACATCTCTACCTGTAAGTGCTGTATATTCCATGCAGCTGGTGGCAGAGCCCAGACACCAGGGCAGAAAGCAGAGAAGTGGGACACGACTGCAGAGAAACAACAGTTGATATTTACTGGCTGTGGCTGCAAAACTGAGGCTGAGGCACAGCCCCCAACTCCCATCCCAGAGGGCCCTTCCCATCATACCCTGAGAGACTGATCACCATGGAGCTCCAGAGGAATCAGAGCAAACGAAGCCGAGACTGTCTATGGCACTGACAGGGACTGAAACTGAGAGTAGCGAGCATGATTAAATATCTACAAGAAAATTAAAAAGACATATAATTAAGGCATTATATAAAGCAAGTATCCAAGAGACTTAGAAGCCACTTATTGGAAACCAAAAGAAAAGCGCCTTTTTTGCAACAGGCTAAACAGAGGTCTTTATATAATAAATCTTATTTCTGGAAAAATAGCAGAATACACTTCCATTAATGCCTGGGAGGAGAAATAGTCCATTAAACACCATGAACAACCAAGGTGACAAGGCATCTCAGAAAAAGAAAAATCTCCAGAAAATAAGCTTACAGACAAAGAAATATGTGACTTAAATGACAGAGAATTCAGGATGGTACTTATGATAAAATTCAGTGAGTTCCAAAACGAGTCATATCAACAATTTCAGGAATTGGAAAAACAACTAGATAAGCAGAGCAAGGAGATTGAAACCCTCAAAAAGAACCAAATAAAACTTTTGGAGATAAAGAACACACTGCGAGAGTTGAAAAAATAAATAACAAGCTTGGGAAGTAGAGTCGACCAAATGGAGGAAAGGATATCGAAGACAGAAACCTAGAAATAAATCGGATGGAATAAGAGAGAAATCGAAGAATGAAAAATAATGAAAGAGAAATACAAGAACTAGCTGATACCATCAGGAGAAGAAATGTAAAAATAATGGGCATTATGGAAACCGAGGAAAAGGAGTAGGGACTATAAAGCATATTCAGACAAATATTCGACAAGAATTTCCCAAATCTAAGGAATGAGCCAGAGCTTGGAATTCAAGAAGTCAACAGAACACCCAATTATCTCAACCCAAAAAGGCCTTCACCAAGATACAATGTTTAAAGTTATCGAAAATCAACAACAAAGACAGAATTCTCAGGGCAGCCAGAGAGAAGAAAATGGTAACTTAAAAAGAAAAACCCATTAGATTATTGTTGGACATCTCAGCGTAAACTTTACAAGCCAGAAATATATGGAGTCAAATATTTAACTATGAAGTGAAGGAACTACTAGCCTAGAATAATGTATCCAGCTAAGCTTTCCTTAGATAAGAAGGAGGAATTAAGACCTTTGGAGACATACAAAAATTGAGGAAATTTTCTTCTATGAGGCCTGCTCTATAGGATATACTGAAAGGGGTCGGCTCACCTAAAACAAAAACAAACAAACAAAAAACATAATTAGAAGTAAGATGACTAGCAGACAAATAGAAGCAGAGGAATGCAATCCTTACTAAGAACAGGGCATTATAAGCTTAAATAATAAGAAGAGAATTGCTATAGCAAGATAGTAATGAACATTCAGCATATATAGGAAAAAATTGAGACAACAGTGACTGAAAAGAGGAGGATTCAAAGATTCAAATTCACAAAGGGGAATGGAGATAAGGCACATGCAGAAGAAAATGGACAAATATATAAATATATATATATATATATATATATATAAAACTATCCTTTACATATTTGTAATGGTAACCACACATCAAAGGTTCAGAACTAAAGTTTATAACATAAAACGAGAAGAACCAGAGGAAAAACCCATAAAAGCCAACCAAAATAAAGAAAACAGAAACACAAGGACAAGAAAGCAATAGAAACACTGAGCTACCAGAAAACAAAAGATAAAATGGATATAAATAGACCTCATATTTCAATAATCACCCTAAATGTACATGGACTGGACTCACCAATAAAAAGTCACAGAGTTACAGAATGGATCATAAAACAAAGACCAACCATATACTACCGCCAGGAGACACATCTGAGCTCCAAAGATAAATATAAACTCAAAGTATAAGGGTGGAAAATGATATTTCAAGCAAATGGCATTTAGAGAAAAGCAGAAGTAGTGATACTAATATTAAACAAAATAGACTTCAAAATAAAAAAGGAAAGAAAGATATGAAGGGACACTTCATAATGATAAAGGGAATCACGCGCCAAGAAGCCATAATACTAATTAATATCTATGTTCCCAATAAGGGAGCCCTGAAATATGTAAAGCAGTTTACCAACAGAACTAAATGGAGAAATAGACCAAAACACTATCATAGTAGAGAACCTAAACCCCATTGTTAGATATGGACAAGTCATCCAAACAGAAAATCAATAAGGAAATAAAATCCTTAAATGACACATTAGACCAACTGGACATAATTGACATATACAGAGCCTTCCATCCCAAAACAACTGATTATACGTTCTTTCCTAGTGCACATGAAACATTCTCAAGAATCAAACATATACTAGGACACAGAAATAGCTTCAACAAATATAAGATGGTTGAAATTATACCAACCATATTATCTGATCATAATGCTTTAAACTAGAGATGAGCTGCAAAAAGGAAGCAGGAAGAACCACAAATACATGGAGATTAAACAACATGCTACTGAAGAATAACTGGGTCAAGGAAGAAATAAAAAGAAAGATTAAAAGATACATAGGAATGAATGATAATGACAGTACAACATATCAAAACTTTTGGGACATGGCAAAAGCAGTCATAAGAGAAAAGTTCATATCATTACAGGCCTACTTCCAAAAACAAGAATAAGCCCACATAAACAATCTAATGCTTCACCTTAAAAAACTAGAGAAAGAAGAACAAATGAAGCCTAAAGTCAGCAGAAGGAAAGAAATCATCAAAATTAGAGCAGAAATAAATGAAATAGAAAAAAATAGAAAAAAATAAATGCAACAAAGAGTTGGTTCTTTGAGAAGGTTAAAAAATTGACAAACCCCTGGCTAGCCTCACTAAAGAAAAAAGAGAAAGGACACAAATAAACAAATCAGGCATGAAAGAGGGGACATTACGACTGACATCGCAGAAATGCAAAGGATCATACAGGAATACTAAGAAAATGTATATATCACCAAATTTAATAACCTAGAAGAAACGGACCAGTACATAGAAAAATACAATCTTCCTAGACTGAATCAAGAAGAACAGGAAAATCTAAATAGACCAATCAGCAGTATGGAAATTGAAACGATCATCAGAAATCTCCCCAAAAGGAAAAGTCCAGGACCAGATGGCTTCATCACTGAACCCTACCAAACATTCAAAGATTTAATACCTATTCTACTCAAACTCTTCCAAAAAATTAAAGAGGAGGCAGTACTTCCCAACACATTTTATGAGGCCAATATTACCCTGATACCAAAACCTGGTAAACACAAAAAAAGAAAACTACAGACCAATATCGCTCATGAATACAGATGCAAAAATCCTAAATAAGATACCAGTAAACCAAATACAGCAACATACTAAAAAGATTACATACTACAAACAAGTGGACTTCATTCCAGAGGCACAGGGATGGTTCAACATATGCAAATCAATTAATGTGATACATCACATAAACAAATCAAAAAATAATCATATGATCATATCAATAGATGCATAAAAAGCCTTTGACAAGATATAGCATCCATTTATGATAAAAACACTTAACAAAGTTGGTATAGAAGGAAGTACCTTAACATAATAAAGGCCATCTACGACAAACCCTCGGGCAACGTTATATTTAGTGGTAGAAAACTAAAAACCTCTCTAAGATCAGGAACAAAGCGAGGCTGTCCACTATCGCCACTCTTATTCAATATTACACTGAAGGTCCTAGCATGTCCAATCAGACAAGAGAAAGATATAAAAAGCATCCAAATAGGAAACGAAGAAGTCAACCTGTCACTATTTGTGGATGACATGATTCTCAATATAGAAAACCCTAAAGACTCCACAAGAACACTACTAGAAACAATAAGCAAATATGGTAAAGTCTCTGGATACAAAATCAACGTTTAAAAATCCATAGCATTCCTATACTCTAATAACGAAGTGTCAGAAAAAGAAGTGGAAGAAATAATTCCTTTTGCAATTGCACCAAAATGAATAAAATACCTAGGAATAAATTTAATGAAACATGTGAAGGACCTATATAATGAAAACTATAAGACCATATTAAAAGAAACCTAAGAAGATATAAAGAAATGGAAAGATATTCTGTGTTCTTGGATTTAAAAAATCAACATAGTTAAAATGATCCTATTACCTAAAGCATTATAGAGATTTATTGCAATCCCCATCAAAAGACATTGGCAGTTTTTAAAGAAATAGGACAACAACAACAAAAATCATCAGATTTTTATGGAAGCACAAAATACCCTGAATAGCCAAAGCATCCTGAGAAAAAAGAACGAGCCTGGAGGCATCACTCTGTCTGACTTCAAATTATACTACAAAGGGACGCTAATCAAAACAGCATGGCATTGGCAGCAAAACAGACACACGGACCAGTGGAACAGAATCAAAATTCTAGATGCAAACCCAGATTTATATGGGCAAATAATTTTTGACAAAAAAAAAAAGCCAAAAACATACAGTAGAGAAAGGAAAGCCTCTTCAATAAATGGTGCTGAGAAAACTGGAAAGCCACCTGCAAAAGAATGAAACTAGACTGTTGGCTATCACCAAAATTAATGCAAAATGGATTAAGGACCTGAATATAAGACCTGAAACAATAAAATGCATAGAAGAAAACATAAGAATGAAACTTGACGTCCTTGGACTTAAAGAGAATTTTATGAATTTGACCTCAAAGGCAAGGGAAGTAAAAACAAAAATAAATGAATGAGACTACATCAAGCTAAAAAGCTTTTGCTCAACAAAAGAAACCATCAACAAGGTAAAGAGACAACCATCCAAATGGGAAAATATATTTGCAAGCAATGCCTCCGATAAGGGCCTAATATCCAAAATATACAAAGAACTCATACAAATCAATAACAACAACAACAAAATGATCCAATCAAAAAACGGGCAGAGCACCTGAACAGACACTTCTCCCTAGTGGACATACAAATGGCCAACAAATATATGAAAAGACGCTCAACATCACTAACTATTAGGGAAATACAGATCAAAACCACAATGAGATACCATCACATACCAGTTAGAATAGCTATAATCAACAGGACAAGTAATAACAAATGTTGGAGAGGATATGGAGAAATAGGAACCCTCGTTCACTACTGGTCGTACTGCAAATTACTATGACCACTATGAAAAACAGTATGAAGTTTCCTCAAAGAATTAAGAATCGATCTACCATATGATCCAGCAATCCCTCTACTGGGTATTTACCCCAAAGACTTGAAAGCTCATATTTGTAAAGATATTTGCACACCGATGTTCATAGTAGCATTATTCACAGTGGACAGGATATGGAAGCAACCAAAGTGTCCTATGATAGATGATTGGCTAAAGAAGCTTTGGCACATATATACAATGTAATATTACTCAGTTATAAGAAGAGATGAAATACTGCCATTTGCAACAACATAAATGGACCTTAAAATGATCATACTCAGTGAAAGAAGCCAGAAATAAGACAGAAAAAGTTGAAAATCACATGAAATCACTTACATGTAGGATATAAACCTAAAAGCAACAAATAAACAGGAGAAACAAATAGACTCATGGACATGGACTTTAGACTGGTGTTTACCAGAGGGTAGGGGGTGGGAGAGGAGGAGAGAGATAGATGAGGTAAAGAGTATCACATATTGTGGGGGGGAGGGGAGGGTAAAGTGTGTAAAGGAGATCAAATATATGGTAGCTGAAGGAAATCGGGCTTTGGGTAGTAAACACACAATAAAATATATAGACGTCAAATTATAATGTACACCTGAAAATTATATAATTGTATTAACCAATGTTACCCCAACAAATTAAACAAACAAACAAACAAACAAACAAATAAAAAGCAAAAAAAAAAGTTCTGAAGTCTAGCTTTAATTTACTTTTATCTCTTGCATTGCATTTAGATATTGCATTTTTAAGTAGTGAAACCTAGAAGACTGTCGAAAGTAATATAAATCCATCTGAAGGAACATAGCATTATCTTAGATTTTAAATTATTTTACCTCTCCAATTCTTTAATATATAATATCAAGGACTTAAAAAAAACCAGGTATATGAGAAGAGTAAGAAAACACAAGAAAGAAAAAATAAGAGAAACAATAGACAATGGAAATAGACCCATATTTAATCCAGGAAATTAAGCTATCAGAATTTAGACATTGAAAGAACTATACTTACTCTATTCAAAGAAATAAAAGATAAGATCATGAATTTTGGCACAGAATTGTAAAGTATAAAAAGAATTCAAATAAAAATTCTAGAACCAAAAATTACAATAACAAAAATTAGCTCAATAGATGATTAAGCATTGAATTACATACAGCTGAAGAAAGAATTAGTAAATTGTAAGATAGTTTAGAAGAAAATATCTATATTGAAGTCTTGGATGACAAAATAGAAAATATTATAACAGACACAGGGAATAAAGTGAGACAGTCTAACGTATGTGTAGTTACAGTGCCAGAAGGAGAGGATAGAGAAGATAAAACAGAAACAGTATTTGAAGAGAGGATGCTGATAAATTTCTAAAACTAATGAAAATCATCAAAGTACATATTTAAGAAGTCCTAAAAACTATAAACAGGATAAATCAAAAGAAAACCATACTGAGATACGTCAGAGTAAAACTGGTAGAAATGAAAAACAAAGCAAAACTTATAAACAGCAAGAAAAAGGGAAAAAAATCTTCAAAAGAGCAACAATTAGATAGACTTCCAGAGATGGATTTTTGTGGCATCAATAAAGCATAAACTTCAGGGTTGTTCACCTGCGTGGTCTTGGGGTTTTGTTGTTGTTGTTGTTGTTTTTAATGCTAGTAACTCTAATTTTAACTCTACTTGATTAAGACTGATTTTTTTTCACTATAATTTCTCTCTACCTACTAGGTACTGTGATGAATGGTGTTATAGTAATTCTAGGATTTGGGAGAATCAGGCTAAAGGTAAGTCCATCTAAGAATTAATATAGTTTGGCTAAATAGGATATAATTATGTGGTTCTTGGTCACTTTCACATATATTGTTACAGTATCAGAACAGTTTTTGGTAATACTTTTCTATGCCTGTTATGATGGCTTGCCATAACACAAAGGTACAGGAATAAAGGCTATGTCTTAGCATGAGTGTATTTATGGTGGCTACACTGGAAGTATGTGGGCAGTAGAGAAAGATAAGCAGGCAAGCAAACAAACAAAAAGTTTGAAGTATACAGAAGCCAAAAGCAAGTTTATAGAAAAGTTTTCCAAACCTTATTGCTCACATAGAAAAGAAACTTGATATGGGTTTTCCAAATTTTGAAAACAATTACAAACTTAAAAAAAATGCATCATTAATAAAGAATGATGTGAAAAAATCTCTTATAAACAACTAATAACAAAAAATAAATTTCAAACCTGCTAGAGGAAACTTTCCCTTTACTCATAAAAAATAGTTGTCATATGAAGAGACATCAAGAAATACATCCTAAAAAATGGAGGAAAAGATATCACAGATTATCATCCAATGGTTAAGTAATAATATTATTTTCTTTCCCTGGATTTTTTATTTTGTAGTATCTTTAGCTTTTTATAAATTTGTAATTTTTGAAACTAATTTGCATTTATAATTTTGCACTTTAAAAAATAAGCATTACTAAATTTTATAAGCTTCAGACTACAAAAAGCCTGCATCTTCTGCTGCTGATAGCTGACTTTTAAACTAAAATAATGAAAGTCAATGAAATAATATTTTTAAGTGTTAAAAGAAAATTATTACTTATTTTGAATTCCAGCAATATCCGACCAAAGTATCCTATAAAAATGAAAGTTAAATAAAGGTTTTTTTTTTTCATGAAAAAACAGAAATGTTTGTCATCAGCAGATTCACATTAAAAAGTATACAGAGGATATTCTTCAAGAAGGAAGAACATGATCCCAGATGAGAGCTGAGAGATGCAGTAAGGAATGAACAATAAAAAGGATATTTTACTATATACAGAAATCATCATCATCATCATCATCATCATTATCATCATCTTTTCATTACTGTCACTGTCACTTAGTAAGTATTAATATCTGTTAGGGCAAGTTCTTCTCCACCAACAACTACTGTCCCTGCCCTGCCCTCAGGCTCACTGTTTTCAAAATCTTCTTAGCAATTCTTGCTCTTCTATTTTTCTGTATAAGTTTAAAATTAGTATATGATGCTACTAAAAATTCTTCTAGAATTTTCGTCATTATATTACATCTGAACATTAATTTACTATCATTTTTATAATGATAACTTGTTTCATTTACACATGTATAAACATGTATAAACGTGGTGTTCTCTGCATTTATTCAGTCTCCTTTAATGTCCTTTACCAGAGATTAGTCTCCAAAAATGAACTGTGTATTCTTTATTGAGTAGATTTCTAGATAATTTATAACTAAGGTTGCCATTTTGAATTGTAACTTAATGTTTGGATATATTTTTGAATTTATTTTTGCTGCTGTAAAAGAAAAGTTTTGCTTTATACAGTTGCTTTGTATTCAAATATCTGGTTTAGCTGCTTTATTAATTTTCACAATTGTCAAAGTTTCTATTCATATAATAATTTTTTAATGCAATGACAATTTTATTTCTTTTTAATATCAATGATTTTTGTTTTTAAAAATCATAACCAGGGGTCGAACTTTATTAAGTGCATTTTTATGTATCTTCTCTGATAATGTAATTTTTCTCCTTTGATTCACAAATATGTCCTTAATCATTACATTTTAGGTGACTCTAAATTTCTTTTTTTAAAAACTGACTCAACCTTGACACTGTTTCTCCAGCATTTTTGCCTTATTCCCCAATCCAAATCTCTCTCCTTTAGTAAGTAGTATCCTGGAGGATTACCCAAGTAGTTAGATCTTTGGATGTGTGTGGGTAAGAAGAGATTTTTCATGGAGGTCCATTTTCAGAATCTTTATTTTTATCAAAAGAAACATGTTTTTTTTGCATCAAATCTTTATTTAATGCAAAAGAAATTTGTATTTGTACTAAACTTGTGATTCCAGGGCAGAATCCCATTAGTAAATTGAGAAATTGTGGATGACTCAAGCCTCACTTTCAATGCAGAGATTCTAGGAAAGATTTTAATTCCTCCTGACAAAATGAGGCAGAATGTGAGACCGCCCCCCCCCCCAAACACACACACCTTTTGCTGGTATTTTCAAAGAAGCTTCCTGTATCACCTAAGATGCCCAGACAATCCTTTTACACAAGGTTGAATTCAAGAGACAGGGCATCTGGGTGGTTAGCGTTTTTGTTGGTCTTCAAATTTGAATTATAAATCAATTTGAGAAGAGCTGATATCTTTAAGATTTTTGAGCTGCCCTATATACAATAATACGGTTTTTGTTTGCTTAGCTTTCTTTAGTGCTATTAACTAAAGTTTTCTCCATGTGAGTTTTGAGCAACCTTTATAATATTATATTATATTATATTATATTTAATAATCTATTATATTCCACGCATATGTGTGTATAAACACACATACACACACATATTGTTAGCAGTGGCAATTTTACTTTTTTAATAGTATTTTTCTGTTTGTTACTGGTATATGGAAATCCAATTAATTTTTAAAATATTAACAATATTATTAACTATTAGCAAATAGTCTTTGAGTGTTAGAGGCTTTCCAGATAGATAAATATATCACCTGAGTATATAGTTTTGTCTTTCTCCTCAATTTTTATTTTTTTGTATTCCCCTTTTAAAAAGAAAAAAATTCTGTACTAACTAGATCTCCTGACAATATTGAATAAAAATAGTGCTGAGGATATTCTGTATTGTTCTTAATTTTAAAGAGATTGCATCTATGTGGCTCACCATAATAATAATGTTTGCTGGTTTTGGGGGTAGGTACCATTTGTTAGGTAAAGGAGGTTTCTATCCATCCTAGTTTATTAGATGTTTTTGTCATGAACAGAAGATTGATTTTATCAAACACTTTTCTGCATCTGTTATATAACTGCATTTTTTTTCTGTTATAACTCATTAAAGTGATACTTATGTCCCCCATTTATTCTTAACATTGTTTTTCATCTTCTCTCTTTTTCCTTATCTAGTCTGTGAGAAGTTTTTCACATTATTACTTTTTTAAAGACAAAATTTATGACTTGTTGATTTTTTTCTATTGTATCTTTGCTTTCTGGTCATTCCTTTCTGTCTTCATGTATATTATTTCTTTTCTTCTGTCTTTTTTTAGGTTTATTTTTTTTTCCAAACTTCTAAGATTGGTTCATTCCTTTTTCAGCCTTTTTTTTTCTAGGTATTTACATGTATACATTTCTTTCTAATTATTACTTTCCTTACATTTCACAAAATCTTATATAAAACATTCTCATTATCATTTAGTTCTAGCTATTTTTAATTTTCACTAACTTTTTCTTTGATTTTTGAGTTACTTAGAAATGCATTTTTTAAATTTCCACACATATGGAAACAATGCATTTTTGATATTGTTATCTGATTCAGTTACACTGTAGTAAGAAATGTGGCCTGTACATCACCCATTTTCTAAAATTTTTAGTTACTTTATGACCCAGATGTAGTTATTTTTTTTCTTTTGGTAAATATTGCATGTAAGACTGAGAATAATTACTATATTTTAAATTTTGGGGTGCAGAGTTCTGTTTAAGCCCAATAAATCAATGAGTGCTTCAAATCTTCCCTATTTTTAATTTTTAAAAAATCTCCTACAGTGATGGTGGATTTAACTGTTTCTCTCAACTTGTACTACAGACACATAAGATGTGAATCTATGCGCTCTGTGGCTGGTGCTGAGGGGCTGGAGTAGATTGGGGAGCAGATGCTTCCTTGGCATGCCCATGTCCTCCTCACTGGAGAGGGGCAGCACCTGCAGAATATCAGAGCTTCTGGTCGTGCTATTTTGATTGGAAGAACAAATTACCTCTCAATCACAACCTCTTCACTGTAGACTGGAGGCTGGGCTAGGTCAGCCTAAGTGTGAGTTATGTAAGGGAATTGATTCTTTTATTCAACAAATGCCATTGAGATGGTATGCTGTGTCAGGTGCTGGACTAGGTGCTCTGGATGCTGCATGCCTGGCTCCCAGTCTAGTGGGAGTCATCCCAACCACTGACTTCTATGTCAAGAGCAACCTCAGGTTAAAAACTGGGTATTCATTATAGAAGAATAGAGTAGGGCTTTCACTCTGGCTGGGGGCATCATACCACACTGATGACAAATGAGCAATCATATCAGGTCCACTGTCTAGATGTCATGTCATCTTTTAGATTCTACCTAATGAAACATTTTGAGCCTCTGTATTTCCACCTTCTCCATTCAAATAGGTCACAGATGCTGCATTTTTTCCGGTCTCAGGAGGTTGTGGCCGGTCGAAAAGCAGAAGTTGCTGCAGAAATTTCCTGTCCTGGGTTTATTTGTAAAATGTCAAGTCCTGGAAGAGATCTCGAGAGGTATTCTAAAGCAGAAGTTACCCACCGATGTTCATTTTGACCAGCCCCATGTAAAAACACTTTAAAATTAGTTGCCAACATTTGAAAATTAGTGACTTTGCATAAAAACGAGACCTCTTTGCGTAGCTGGAAGGCCTGGGCTGCTTGCAGCTCTGCCGGTGTGCTTCCTGCAGTCCCCAGCCACTGCCTGCTGATTAATGCACCTGCACTGGTGTTTAGTTAGCTCAGGGGAAAGCAAAATATTTCTCACACGATTATCCCCAGTAAGTGGGATAAAAATGTTAAAAGTCCACATGTTTCATGAGAAACAGAAGAGAATATGTTTCCTGAGGCAGGCGAAGACCGATCCAAAATGTTTAATATAAAATGAAGTGTGTCTGGGGGAAGGATGGACCTTAAGGCACAAAAATAAAGCAAACTTCTTTTCTCACGAACAGGCTTCTTCACTCATGTCCATCATCCACGTGACACTCAGAAGGAGCAAGTGTGGTGTGCTGAAGTGGCCTGGTGGGTGTCGGTGGCCACCAGGACAACTTAACCGCCTCTGGCTGGACCTAGGCAATGGCGGTGCCCATGCATGGAAGGCATGACACAGTGCAAGGGACACAAGATACCAGCCAACAGCCTAGGTTTAAAGCCCAGCCCTCGCAATCACTGCTGAGTGGATTTTGGGGTGCCATGAATCACCTTGGTTTAGTGTTCCCCTCTGTCGAAGGAAGGCTAGTACTAAAATCTATCTCTTAAGGTTGTGATGGAGGTCAAATAAATGTCATAGTTAGAATATCTCTTAGAGAGAGGACAGGGATAGTGGGAAGCCTTCAGGGAGCTGGTTGTGTTAGAGATTTGTTTGGGGGAGCCCAAGAATGAAAAAAATAATAATTTCTGCCAGTTCAGTTAGATGGGGCTCAACAATTGTCATTAAGTTGATTTATCTTTTAAAAAGTGACTCTTTTTTTGCACAACTGAATTGGTAGCTTGACAGTCAAGCAGGCGTCAAGAAGTACAGAAACATGCAGCGCGAAATCTGTGGGCCAAGCCTGTGCTGACAATCAAAGGTCTTCCAGGGTGGGGCACTTCGCCTGGGGTCTGTGACTTGGACTGGAAAAAGTCACATCTCTGTCCTCTAACCTCTAACAGAAAGTTAGCGTTTTCTTATAGCATTGGGCACAGCCTACAAATCACAGTGATGCTGCCACCTGGGTGACTTTATCATCAGCATGCACCGTAGATATTTTCGACTATGTTCTAGTCATTCCAGATCTCCCTAACATTGTTCACATGCATCGTGATGTTAAGATTGTGGTCATTATTTTGCTCGACACTAGATCTTGCTATTTACTGTGTGGATAAAGAAGCTCTTATACTTCTATATTATAAGTTTGTTTTATAAGTATTTTGATAACTATATTTCAGTATTAACTGGTTTCTTTTATAATCCCTACATACTTTATTTTGGGCATTTAAAAATGTTATTGAGAGGAGAGTCACAGGCCTCCCAGACCTGAAGGGGTTCATGGAACAAAAACAGTGACTGAGTTGTGCTGTGGACCAAGGAGGGGGAGCTTTTTGCCCCCGCCCAAGGCTATGGTGTCACTGCAGGAGCTGGTTATCCAGGCCAACCAGCTTTGCCTACATTGCCCTCTGAAACTTACTGGCCTGGGTCTTTGGTAAGAATCTGACCTCAACTGTGCTTCTATTCTATGCTGTGTGGGGAGGATCACAAGAGACAATGCTGTGTCCAGCTCATCACAGTGAGCCCTTACTGTGGGTCAGCAATCTTCTACTGCCTGGCAGAGGCCAGGAGGACAGAGACTTCCCTCAGCCTTGCTTTCAGACAGAGCGAGAGGAACTGAGCAGCACAGGGCTGTGGTAGTGACTTCCTCCCCTTTTGTCACGTGGGGCTTGTCCCCTGAAACCTTGAGTCACACAGCTCGCTAGTGCCTACCCTGGGAGGAGCCAGGAGCAGAAAGCCAGCATGGGCTCTGTAGCCAGCATGCTGAGAGCCCTCCTCTTTCTCCTGGGTAAGTGAGGAGTAGGATAATGGGGTGGAAATTTACTGTTCTGTGGTAGGGAGTGCCACTATTAGTGGGAAACTTGGGGAGCGTTCACCCGTCAGGCCTCAGTCTTTAAAGCATGGTTGTGTTCCTTTGACAGATGGCTTTTCTCACTTTGACTGGGTAGTGAAAAATGCTCTTGTTTATTTCAGTTCACCTCCAACTTATAAATGCTTCTGGGCCAGGGGAGAATGGAAAAAGGTCATATAGCAGAAAGAGCTTTGGGCTTGAGACCTAGACTGGGATCTGTCTTTAAACTGTGGCTTCATTGCTGAAAAACTTTAGTACACTTCTTAGAATTTCTGAGTATCAGTTTCTGAACCAATAAAATGATGATAATAATGTTTATCTTCTAGGATTGGGTGAAAATTAAGTTAAATTTAATTAAGTCAAATCAAACTAATTATATAAAATGAGAAAATATAAGTATGTAGATGCTTCTCCATAGTTAATGGTGAACCAGTCTTATTATGGAATAAAGTAGGCTTGTAGATGCCCAGAGGCATCTTTGTTTTTTAAGTCATCTTTACTCCTGTGCATCAATAAAAGGAAGAAGGGAATGAGGCAGAGACTAATGGAAAAATAGGCCAGATATAGAGGGAAAAACATAAGGCCAGAGAAGCAGACAGGAAGAAACCAAGAGAGATAGAAATGGAAGCACAGAGTGATGGTTAGAGATATCCATAGAGACAGAGAAGGAAAGAGTTATGGAACTTTACAAAATCCCCTTTGACATCAACTGTTATTTCTTAAAAAGGCAATGAACATCTCTCATGTACAAAAAGATGCTCTTTCCCAAAATTGCACTGGGTCAAGACTCAGAGGCAAGCAGTCTGTCTATAAATTTAATCTTCTGTCTCCAGAGCAATAGCCTGTATCCAGGACATGGCAGTTAATCCCACGGGAAGAACTCCCACATATAATAGGACAAACACTTTGGCCTCTGGGATTGAACATATCAGACAGACAGACAGCCACAATATCTATCAGTTTACACATGGAAATGATCCTGACAGTGGCAATGAAGGGATGATGAGAACCAGCAAGCAAGAACTAAGGATCTACAGGGTAGCTAATGCAGTAAAGTGGTAGAAGGTGGCAGAAGTACTAACCCTTGTTTCTGCTTTTGCCCTATCTAGATAGTCTGTCCTAGGGAAAAAAAAAGGAAGTTAAATTTAAGAAACTGAATGAAAAATGTGCAGATTATACAAACAGACAATTCTTCAAAGAATCGCAAACAGACAGTAAGCCTTTAAAATGCTCACGCTCACAAATAATAAAAGAAATAATAACAGCTAACATTTTTGATTGCTTTTGTAGTCTGTTCAACTGCGTTCTCTGCTAAGCACGTTACATGAGCTCATTCAGTCCCCACGACAATGCTATAGAATAGGTCTGGCTCTTACCTGAATTTTATGGATGAAGATTTAGTTACTTGGCCAAGGTATCACAGCTAGCTAGTGCTTTCAGAACCTATTTGTAGAGATAATAGTGGTTAGGAGTGAGGCTCTGCTCTTAACTCCCTGAATGTTAGTTAGTTCACGCTCTGCTATTACCAGCTCAGATAATGGGACAGGTTTTTCATCCTCTTTGTGTACAGTTTGCTCCTCTGTAATTTGGAGATAATGATAATACCTGCCTTAGAAGATTGATGAGAGAATTCAGTCTGTTTCCATGTTTAAAGCATGCAGCCAGAATCTGACAAGAGGTGAGCACTCTCTGCTGGATATTTGGGGAACTAATTGTTCCAATCACCTTAGAAGGTAATCTGGCAATACGTGTCAAAATGTAAGCTGTTCACAACCTTCCATCCAGAAATTCCAACTCCAGAGTTTATCTTAATGAAATAATAGGGTAAAATCTCCCCAAATATTTAATAGAATGTTATTCAGCCTGGCTGACCATAGTAAAAACTAGAAACAAGTGATTATCAGCAGGAATATGGCTCAATTAATTGTTCTCTAAGGTCAGACAGTATCCAATATGTTTAAATGAAAGATACAAAGATCTCAGAATTGACATGGACAGAGGAGGTGTGTCAAAGTGATAGTTATAGAGTTATAATCATTTAGTTAAATTTTGCATATGTTTACTTACCTATCGAAAAATTGACTGGAAGGAAACAACAAATGGTTAATAGTATCCTTTATTTTTTTTTTTTTTAAGAAATAGGAATATGAAGCAATTTTAGTTTCTCTGTATTGAAAATGTTCATAATGACCATATATATTCTTAATTCCAATAAATAAATTTCTATGAACAATAAAATAACATGATAACCTGTTGAAAGCAGTAAGAAAAAGGATTTTCCCTTTATGGACTGGTGAAAAGAACCCGAGGGATCATCTAGTACCAACCAATGACCTGTAAGGGCAGGTTACCAGACCAGCCACCCCAGGGAATGTGTGGGGACTGTGAGTAACAGGGCTTTCAGAGACCTGGCAGGGAGAGGTGCATCTATGCCTAGTCACCTCAGTGATGTCCAGGCTCTCATGGGACCCTGGGAAGAGAAACTAAGTCCACTATTTCTGATGCACAGAGTAACTGGAGAACTTTTGAAAAACATTTTTGAATATTCTAAAAATGTTTTTTAAAGCAGATCAATGTGACAAACATTCATGTACTCAACACTCTGAATGAATGCATTAAATAATTTTTATTTTAGATATATGTATTTTAAAGTAACTAGATGATAAATTGATGTATCCATCAAAGAAAAACGACATCAGTGATGGAGTTGAAGCCCTTTCAGCTCCCCTCTCTGTTTTGTTTTCTTCCTTCCTTCTCCAGAGGAAGCAGCATCTCTGCTTTAGCTGTCTTTCCTTCCTGTATTGCTTTGTAGGTGTTTAAGAGTTGACCTGAATGCTAGCATAGCATACTCAACATGCTGCATTATCTACCCATTTTGATAATGTGAATCAAACATTTTCATCGCAATTGCCTATAAGATTCTATTGAAACACTATATCATAATTAAGTTATCCATTCTGGTACAGATAGAATTTAAGTTGTTTTTAGCTTTTGCATGACTGCCAGCGCTGCTGCCATGTGCTTTCTCAGTCCCATTTCCTGGAACTCATGTGCAGCTGTTTTTTTAGGAGACCTGGAAGATGAGTTGCTGTGTCATGGTTATGCACGATCTCTGTCTGTTGGATATTGCCAAGTTGCTCTCCACAGTGATGTCTGGACATATCCGTTCCCCTACAGACTCACTAATACTTGATATTGTCAGACTTCTCATTTTTTTTTTGCCAATTGGAGGATTATAAAATATTATTGCCAAGTTTTATGGTTGTGTGTTCCTGACTACTAGTGAGAATAACCATTTTCCTATACTTATCAGACAGCTGTTTTTATTTTTTCTGCAAATTTCAAGTTAGTTTTATTTGGTTATTGGTCTTTTGTGTATTTTTTTCTGGATATTCATTATTTATCTGTGTCATGTGTTATCTTCTATCTTTGTGGTATCCTTTGCTCTGCAGAAGTTTCTAAATGTGATACAATCAAATTTATCAGCAAGCAAGAGTGTGTGCGTGTGTGTGTGTGTGTGTGTGTGTGTGTGTGTGTGTGGGAGAGAGGGGGGGAGAGAGTGAGAGACAGAGTGAGAGAGAGAGAGAGAGAGAGAGAGAGAGAGAGAGAGAGAGAGAGAGAGAGAGATTTGAAAGTAAGTTGTATACATCATGGTTATTTAAAAAATCCCTAAATAACATTTGTGTGCATTTCTTTAAAGATAATTTCTTATGTAACCACAGTATGGTTATCAACCTCAGGAAGTTTAACACTGACAAAATATTTTCACATAATGTATCGTAGTCCAATATTTTCAGTTAACCCAACAATGCCCTTTGTAGCTTATACTATACCTTAGCAGAAGAGCCAAAGGAGGATCAGGCATTGCATTTGGTAACTATATCTCTTTAGCCTTCTCTAATCTGGAACTGCTCCACAGTCTTTGCCTTTTATGGCATAGAAGCTTTTATTCCCTTTTTTTTCCCCATAGAACATTGCTCATTGGGGGTTTGTATGATATCCTAATGATTGAATTCTGGTTATCCATCTCCCTCAGAAAGCTACATAACTGACCTTGTGTCCTTCTCAGGGTTTCAAATTTGGAGCCATAGGATATCTACCTGAGAAAGGCTGATGTACGTTTGACATAAGAGATATACAACTAGGTTTCAGATTATGGTTGTCACAATTCTAAATAAACTATTCGCTGTCACCACATACAGAAAGAACTCTAACTATGGGTGGTGAACATACCATGCAAAATATATACGACTTACTGTTGAATTGTACACTTGAAATTTACTATATTTCATTAACCAATGTCACCATAATAAAATTTAAAAAATAAACGATTTGTCACTTAACTGTCAACCAATCAATATTTTTAAATTTTGCTAAAATAATGCTCCAAGAATAGCTATTAAAAATATCTGGTACAATTTTGAGGCATTTTATTAGAGGTTTGCACCTTCCTTCTTAAAAAGCTGACATATAAAATATTCCTATGGACTCTAATTCCAACCAAATGTCAGCCATCTGTCTCCATTTTAATTCTGTTGGAAAGCACCCACTGAAATCTATGTATTATTGTAATCATGATAATAAAAGAAATACAATATCACTTTAATTATGTTCCAGTTGCCTAAAACATTCTTCATTGAAGGAGCCAGAGTTATCGAAGGGAACAGAGGCTTTTTCCTCCCCTTAATTTATAATGAAAAGATGGCAGAGGCCAGGGTAAAGAGAATTAAATTCATTTTCATCTTACAAGTCAAAGTCATCACTTTATTTCTTGGCTCTTAGTCCTTGAGATCTTTGTAAAAATCTTTCCTGACAGCTTTTCCCCTGTTCCAGATTCCTGCCAGAAAATGTTTCAGAATCCCGTGGTGTGCGGATTTCAGTGAGAAAGAATTCTTGATGTGTTATTTTTCTTTTGATGTGTAACAATTTACCACACATGTAACAAAAGAAAACTAATATACCAGGGTCTCTCAGAATGTCCGCAGAAGGCAAAAGAAGAGGCTGGAATCTCAGGAAGGCAAGGAGAAATTTCCTGATAGAGCAAGAATTCTCTTCATGACTTTTGCTCATTTTCTAACTTGTTTTTTTTTTCTTTTATTGTTGAATTTTGAGAGCTCTTATTATATTCTGCATATGAGCCCTTTAGGTCTCATATATGATGGAGAGCAACTTGGCAATATCCAACAAAAAGAGATATTTTCTTAAGGTCTCTTAGCTTGTCTTTTCATTCTCTTCACAAGGTCTTTCACAGAACAAAAGTATTTAATTTTAATTAAGTCTAATTTAGTGATTTTTTTATGGATCATATTTTTGATATGTCTGAGTTTTCACCAAGCCTCAACTCTCCAAGGTTTTCTCTTTACATTTCTCTTAAAAGTTATGTAGTTTTATATTTAAATTTGTAATCCATTTTAAGTTTATTTGTGAATTTAGGTCTAGGTACTTTATTATTTTTTTTTCTATAAATGCCCAATTACTCCAGCACGATTAGTTGAAAAAACTAATCTTCCACTACTGAATTGATTTTGCTCCTTTGTCAAAAAATCAGTTGGACATACTTATGTGGACTATTTCTGTGTTATCTTTTCTTTCCCATTGATATGTGTATCTGTCCCTTTGACAATATCACACAGTATTGATTTCTGTAGGTATACAAGTTTCAAGATGGTAGAGTAATCCCGCCTTATGCTTTTTCTAAAATTTTTTTTTAGCAATTCGAGTTTACCTTTCAATAATCTTACCTATATCAATAAAAAATCTTACTGGAATTTTGATATAAATTTATTAAATCTATAGAGCAATTTGGGGGGATTTGACATCTTTATAATATTCAGTTTTCCATAAACTTGCTATGTATTTCCATTTATTAAGTTTCTCTTTTATTTCTCTTATCAATGTTGCAGAGTTTTTAATATGAGACCTGTACATATATTATTAGACTTACACCTAAGTTTTTTTTTTTTGAGTGGTTATAAATCATATTGTATTTATTTTTTCCTCTTTCTATGTGTAACTGTTAGTATTTAGAAGTACAATAGTTTTGTATGTGTCGATTTTGTATACTATCACCTTGCTGAACTCACTTATTAGTTCTAGGAATTAGATACCGTGGGATTTTCTACATAGACCATGCTATTATCTACAAATAGAGACAGTTGTATTTCTTCCTTTCTAAATGATATGCCTTTTATTTTATTTTCTTACCTTATTGGACTGGTAGGAACTTCTAGTACAATACTGAAGAGTCATGGAGATGTCTTTGCCTTGTTCTTGATCTTAGCAGGAAAACATCCTGTTTCTCACTATTAAGTATGATGCTAGCTGTAAGATTTTTTTGTGTGTGGATATTTTTTATCAAGTTGAAGAAGTTTCCTCTGTTACGAGTTTTCTGAGAGTTTTTGTCATGAATAGGTATAGAATTCTGTCAAAAGCTTTTCCTGCATCAGTTGATATAGTTGTGATTTTTTTCTTAGCTTGTTAGTATGGCAGATTACATTGACAGATTTTTGAATATTGAACAAGACTCACATCTCTAAATAGACTCTATTTGTTCATGTATAATTTTTTTATCTTGTGAATCTATTTGATATCATTTAGGAAAGGGTTTTGAATCTGTTTTCACAAAGGATACTGGCCTGTAATTTTCTTTTTTTGCATTTTTTTTTGGTCTGGTTTTAAGGTTACAGTAATGCTGGCTTCATAAAATAAATTAAGGAGCGTGCCCTCCTCTTCTATTTTCTGAATGGGATTTTGTAGTATTGGTGTTAATTTTTCTTTAAACATTTATTAGAATTCTCCCATGAGACTCTCTGGGCCTACAGATATCTTTTTAGGGAGTTTGTAGATTATGAATTCAAATTTCTTATTAGTTAAAGAACTATTCGAAGTATCTATTTCATATTGGGTGAATTGTGATAGTTTCTACTTTTTGAGGAATTGGTCCATTTTATCCATGTCATCAGTTTTTATGTGTAGAGTTGTTCATAGTATTCCCTTATTATCCTTCTGATGTCTGCAGGGTCTATGGTGACATCCCTGTTTCATTTTTGATATTGGTAATAGATGTCCTCTCTTTTCCTTTGTCAATTGCTAGAGGTGTGTCAATTTGATTAATCTTTTCGATGGAACAATTTTTTGTTTAACTGATTTTCTCTATTGTTTTTCTTTTTTCAATCTCACTGAATTCTTGTTTTTATTATTTACTTCCTTCTGTTTACTCTGGCTTTAAATTGGTGTTCTTATTAATTTTCCTCTTTCTAATGTAAAAAAAACATTTAGTGTTATAAATTGTCCTCTCATCACTGCTTTAGCTATGTCCCTCAAATTTGATGCATGTTTTCATTTTCATTCAGTTAATAAATGTTTTGATTTCCCTCTGGACTTCCTCTTTGACCAATGAATTATTTAGGAGTATTTTTAGTTTCTAAGTGTTTGGAACATTTTCTGTTATTTTTTCATTATTTATTTCCAGTCGAGTCTATTATGATATGAGAACACATTTTGTATGATTTAAATTCTTCCAAATTTGTTGAGGTTTGACCCAGGGTATAGTCTATCTTGATGTATCTTATATGAATGCTTGAAGAGAATGTGTGTTCTGCTGGTGTTGGGTTCTGTTACTTGAATTTTTTAAATGTCATTACTGATTTTCTGTCTAATTGTTCTATCAATTGTTGAGGGAAGGATGTTGAAGACTTCAATGATAATTGTGTATTTGTCTATTTTTCCTTTAAGTTTTATCAGTTTTGCTTCACATATTTTGTAGCTATTGTTTGATGCATACACATTTAGGATTACTGTGTCTATTTGGTGGATTGACTCCTTTATCATTATGCAATGTAACATAATGTAATGTAATATCACTGGCTCTGATAATTTTCTTTGATCTGAAATTTATCTGAAATTAATACAGTCATTATTTTTTTTTTTAAAAAAAAAATGATATTTGCATGGCATTTCTTTTTCTATACCTCTACTTTCAATTTACCTGTATCATATTTGGAGTAAATTTCTTGCAGATAACATATAGTTCGGTCATTTTTTAAACTGACTTTGCAAATGTTTTTAATTGACAAATTTTGGCAATTTATGTTTAATATAGTATTCAATATGTTAAAGCCTTCTGTCTGGCAATTTATGTTTCTACTTCTATTTGTTCTCCATTTGTAATTTTATTTTTCCTACCTTTATTTGTGCACTCGAACAGTTTCCAGAATTTCATTTAGATTAGTCTGTAGTGTTTCTGAGTATATTTATTTTCATAGCTTTTTTAGTGGTTGCTTTATCACATTATATATACAGAGTACATACATCACAGTTTGCTGGTACCAACACTTTAACAGTTCAAGTAAAATGTAGGAATTGTGCTACTATGTCCCTTTACTCTCTTAAATATTTCTTCTATGTACAATGAGAACTACATCAGACATGTTATTACCTTTTACCTTCAACACTCACACATAATTTAGAAATATTAGAGGGGAATGAAAGTATTTTATTGACTCATATTTTTATGAGTTGTGACAGACACGAACTCTAAGCCACACCCCGACCTCAGGACACTGCTGTTTCCAGTGAGGCTCCCAAGGTCCTCAGTCAGTTCGGCATTTTTCTCCACCTTTCAGGATCATCTTATGTTGATTTTTAATATATTGTCTAGGATTTTTAGCTATACTTAGTGAGAGGGATAGAGAAAAGTAAGCCTATTCCAATCTTTTCCCAAAATGAGTTGTTAAGAGGCTGGGGAGGGGGTGATTTGGGGAGTGTTCTTTGGGGAGGGGTTTGGGCTACCTAACATCTTTAAGACATACATTCCTGAGCCTGAGGCTCCTGAAGGGAGAAAATGCCCCATGAGGTGAAGGCAGGAGGGGTTACCTCTGCACAGTGCCTGCCAGAAAATTCCTAATGTCCTCATACCCTGGATTGAGCCACAGATTGAGCTGAGAAGCTGCAGCTGACCTGGTGGATGCTCAAGTTTATAGACTTTTCACTCCCAAATTAAACCACTTGTTTTTCCTCTTTAAAGTCACTATAACCATCTCTGTCACACCAAGGCCCTCATTATACACCAAAATTGCTTGAACTGCTTCTTTTATTAAACTTGATGCCACAAAATAACCAGCTAATTGTTCTCAGTAAGATGAACTGGGCTAGCTCTCTCCTACTTGTCTGAATAAAACAAATGAGCAGCTGGGGAATTTCTGTCTGAAACTTGGCGGTACCCATCTCTGAGACCTGTGTAAGCTTGTGCAAACCCTCAGGTCACATCGTCAAGCAGTCAGTGTGCAAGGGAAGAGGTTAAGAGCTTGGAGCTGAGCCCATGGGCTATCCCCAATGACTGGGACAGATAGACATTGGGGCTTTCTCCTACATTAAGCAAATATTGATTTCACCAGGCATTGCTGGGACACAAAGATAGTGAGTTGAGCTCCAATTTGAAGGCACCGGTAGTCTATGGGGAGGACAGTTACATTGTGGTATGTTAAGAGTAGAGATGCAGGAAACAAGGAGAGAATTAGAAGAGGAGTTTGTATCCAAATTAGGGTATCTGGGAGGGGTTCCTGAAAGAAGAGTTTTGTTAAGAGCAAATTAATTTTGCCTTTGCCTGGTTGCAATCCTTCAGTAGCTTCCCACTACTGCCAAGACAGACCAAAGCATTTATTGTCTATCCACAGGAACCCCCAGTTCTGTCATGTGGTCCACCCAATGTTCTTGCTCCTGAGCCCCACCGATATCTGTCAAATTCTTGTCCAGTCTCTAGGCTTCCTCATATCATCTTCCCTATGTGAAATGTGTGCTGACCCCTCCCCAGGGCCTGGGAGATGCTGTCTCATAGTGCTCCTCGCAATCCTAGTATCATATCTGTTTTCGTGCATGTCTATTTGGGATCTTGTTTCTCCCTGTACTGTCACCTCTGTCAGTGCGGCAATCTGGTCTCGCCAGGTTACCACTCAGCTATATCCAATAACCGACACTTGTTTGTGAATTGATTAGTTCATAAAGGGGAACCTCAACTTTCAGAAACCAGACTGTAGGAAGAAATCAGATTGGGACAGGAGAGATGGGGGGGTGAAGACAGCATGGAGTAGAGGGGAGTGTGAGATAAGACTAAAAAGTAAGCACAGGCCAGCAGAGGAGGGCTTGGTAGGCCTTATTCTGCAGGGCATTTAAGCAATCTTGGAGGACAATCCCCCCAGCTGCAGTATAGCAAGGAGGCTGGTGGCAAAAAGACTTCCCAGGGAAGAGAAGACAGGTTAGATTTGTGCAAGGCCATGCCAGCAGGGTCTATGCTGATTTCTAAGGCTGCATTACATGGCTTGCTCCAGCTTCTCCACTGGAAGCTGCATGTGGCTTGAGGTTCAGTGATGTGGCTAAGTTGCCTAGTCTGTCACAATTTTTGGCTGGCCTGTACTTAGCCTCTCAGAAGACAGTGTGGACAGGGTAGCTAACTGACCTAGGAAAGGCTTGAGAGACATTCAGAGAGCATCCTTGAGGTGACCTTGAGGTATGAAAAGAGACGCTCCCAAGTTTCAGTTGAGCTAGCATGACACATTATGAAACTGCAGTCAGCTTGGAGCCACTGTCTACCATCCATGCTGGTGTGAGATGCTTCTGTGGAGACAGGCCAACCCGGCTTTAAGCCTCAGAGCCCTCCTCTTCAGTTGTATGACCTAGAGAGGGAAAAACGATGACCATGGTCCCCAAGAGATAGCTCCTGTCCCTGCCTTGCTTTTAGAGGCCCCTATATCACACACACATCCAGATACAAGGACATTGTTTCTTATTGGTCTTGTCAGAAAGCTGTTAGAAAGTTCATAAGCTGGGCTGGTATACAGATATAAAAGAAAGGAATTTGTGAATGCACTGGGCAGTTGAAAGTGAGAATGGTGTGTCCCAGAGGGGAAACCACAGCCTGATTGGGGCTATGGGAACTAGACAACAAGAAAGGGAGAGCTTTTATTTCAATGGTCAACAAGCATTCTTAAGCAGATCCAATTTCCAGGTAACCAGGTACTGAACAGTAGGACCTGCTGGGAGTCCCTAATTCTTGGAGGTCCAGCCATTCCAGGAGGCCCAACTAGGCCTGATGTCCTCCTGCTCTGCCGAGAAGACCTTGCCAGCTCTTGGGGCCCTCAACAGAACTAAGCTTCCCCTTTGGGAAGGTGACCACTGAAGAATAGGCTGCTGGGCCCTGCGGGGAAAGTGAGCTGGGCCTTGTGTGTGGCTTGATTTACAGCTTTTAAATATTTAGACATGTGGCATGCCCTGGCTCTGCAAATGTTAGAAGCTGCCTTAGAAAAGATAACTGCGATGGGTACCAGGCATAGACCCTGGTAGGTCTCAGTGAACCTACTTCCTGGTAGATAGAGGCAAATGGCTTGGTGTTGCCAATGTCATGGGATTCTGACGTTGGCTGGTATCGCTGCTTCCTCTGCAGCATTATGACTTCTTCCCTGTGGGTCAGGCCAGCTGTCATCCCTCAGCCTCGCCCCCTGGGCACATGCTTCCTTAGCCAGGTCCCTGAGGACTCCTGAGCAAAGCTTCCCAGAGCACAGTATGAATATTGCATGAATAATAATAACCTCACCACTTAGCAGTTATGCAGTGCTTTCCTTATCCAGAATACTTCACCATCATTAATTAGTTATTCTGCACTGCTTCCAGCATCCTCTGACTTTTTTTGCAAATCCTCACTCTTGAAAACAAGACTTCTCTGGTCTGAAGCCCTGATGGTGAGTGTATGAGCCATCCCCCACTTGGAGTTATGCAGCCTTCTGGAGGCCTCTGCTTGGTTCTGTGACATCAGAGACCTGAGATATTGATGGGAAGGTCTGTCTCTTTTCTGATGCGAGAAACTACACAGAGCTGCCTCCTTGTGTGATCTGCTCTCCATATCTCCCATGGTCACAGGAAGGCTGAGGATCTTCTCTCAAGTGAGTGGCTTTCTGCTTGTGGAGGACACCTCAGTCTGTACCCACATACCCTCAGGGAGTCCAAGAGCCATACTCTGTATGTGGCTGGGCAGGCTTCCTATTATCAGCCCCATTGCACAGGGTCCACTGAGCTGAGAGTCATATCATGTCTGGCTGAACAATGGCAGAAATGAGACTCAGATATTCTGATTCCAAGTATCATTTCTTCCCACCCACCATGGGCACACAGAGAGGTTTCATGCCCTACAGAGATGTTCAAAGATGGAGCAAACCCCTCCACACATGAATATGGTCAGCGGGATGTTCTGGCTGTAGGTCTGCTGGTCCAGCCCTCCCTGGACACTTCCACCTACCCAACTAGGGCAGCCTCAAGCTCTCCTGGCTTCTAGCACCTTTGGCTCCTTCAGAGTTTCAGTTGTTCCCTGGCCACATGTGACAGCATTTGCATGTCACCACCTCCCGGACAGCATGGACCTGAGACACCCTACTTCCTTCTTTTGGGAGTGCTCCCCAGGCCTGGAATACCCTGGTTCTACTTTGGGCTGAAGCCAGCTCCCTGTTTCTAGCCACTCCATTAGCCTGGAAAAGTATTGATCAGTTTGGCTTCTGTAGTTGAGTGTTTTAATCCCAGTGAATGAATCTTTAAGAATTAATTAGCAAAGATTGCTCAGGAAAACAAAGCGGGCACAAGTTTTGATACTGTCTGGTCACCAACCATTATTGTTTTTCTCTTAATTACAATGCTATTTGTGGAAGCTGGAGGTATTTTTCCCTTGTGTTTCGTAGCCTCAGGTTAGACTCTCCATCTTCCTGGTGGCCTTCTGTAGTCTCTTGTGTCAAGCTTTTTCCCAGGGTGGCCATGCCCTAGCTGGTGGTTCCCTCCCTGTCCTCTTGAAAGCCCCAAGAGTCCCAGTTTACCTGTGCCCTCTAGCTCCTCTGATCCGCTAAGCTGCTTTCTTTATTCCCAAGCTCTCAGACTCCCTTAGGGCCCCTGGCCTTTGCTGGCTCCTCCTCCTCTGCCTGAACACTTTCCCTGCCTGTCCCCATTCTCGCCTTTCTTCTACCATCTTCACCAGCTCCTACTTGTCCTTTTATTTTTAATTTAAATAACACTCCAGAAGACCTTCTCTGTCTCTTTGAGTATATGTTAGGTCCACCTTGGTCCTAATGGGTGGCTAATGGCTGTGTATTTCCATGTGTTAACAAGGGCTCCTGTGTGTGGCGTTCGTTACTCACTGCCCATTTTCTGGGTGTTAAGGCCACTGCTGGCCAGAGTCCAGTGGTGCTCAGCTAGGTGTGGGGAGCAAGTGCTCTAGCCAACTTTTTGTGCTTTTCTCTTGCCATGAATGGGGATTTGTGGTGACCAAGGATGTGTCCCAAGACCCTTTTCCCCTTTGGAGCACATCTGCTTTCCCCTTTGGAGCACATCCTCTTTCCTATATTTCCTTTTGCTTTCCATCTCTTAAAACTGCACGACTGTCGCAAGTGTAGTTTCTGCCCCAAGTCTAGGTGCTTTCAGAGGAAGAAAAGAATGCCAACTGTTGAGTAGGATATCCTGTTTACTTGAAGCTTGGCAGTTGCAGTCTCTTTAATGAGACCTGAAGGGGGATATCGAAGAAGACCAGTTTCAAGTGGTTTCTAGGCTTGTGAACAGGAAGCCTGGGGGTTCCTTCAAGTAATAGCCAGGTCAAAAGAAAGCTCTAGATCCCAGTGCAAACCCAGCAACTTCTGCAGAACCCAGGACAACTCAGTGATGTTCCTGCATTTTGCCCAGGGGAGAGGGCTGGAGCCTCCATTCTGCATTTGGGCTTCATGTATTTGATTTCCAGCACCAAAAAGCCCAATGGAGGGTCGAATTGGCCAGGGCTGTTGACCTTGCTTTTCTAAGAAGTGGACCTATCCATGAGCTCTGAGGAAGAAACAGGACTGTGGGCGCAACTAGAGAAGCAGGCCTTGTGTTCTTCTGGGACCCCTAGGTCAGTTTAGGTTGCAGAGAGGCTTGGGACAAAAGGGCAGAAAGAAAGTAGCTATCTTGGTGAGTCTTTTCTATATGTCAGGGTCTTACATTCCTATTTTCATATAAGTAAAGGGAAGCCCAGGATCAAATCGTGGCATAAAGCATAGCTGAACCATCCACTTTCACCCTGCACTCAAAATTCTCTTTCCAATCTTCTCTCTCAGAGAAATCCTGGCTGTGCAGTACTCAGACCTGCGGTCTCAGGCAGGGAAGACAGAGGCATCTGCAGCAATGACAGCCATGAGTGTACCGTGTGTGTTCCACACAGGGCTGCATGTGTATTTCATGAGTGTCCCTACTCTCAGAGTTGCAGGAGCAATGTTGTCACTCAACTCTTTTTTTTTTTTTTTTTTTTTTTTTTTTTTGTGGCTGAATTTCACTTCCCTCCTGAGCTCTGTTATCACTCAGTACTGGAAACTTGGTCTTATCACTTCAAGCCACTTCTGGTTTGGGGGTAACTTCCCAGTCAGTTCAGGATTCTCCCCTTCCACCTTCTCCTTGCATCTCCCAGGGGGAGAAATTAAGTTCCAGGGAATCTCAAATGTCATCCTGGTCCTGGGAGAAACAGTTTACCCTTAGATCTCTGAGTTTTATCCTTCATGCCACAGAACAAACTTTGTGGCAGTACAAATGGGCAGGGCAGAGGTATGATAAGGTGGCAGGGGTGATCCTGGACTAAAATAGAGCAAGCAAACTTGCAGAGGAGGTGGCTTTGTGCTGTTTTGAAGAGTGAGTAATACCTTTCCACACGGATAAGGAAGGCATTGTATCAAAGAAAGCAGCATATAGGCACAGAGGTACACAGGGCTGCTTAGTTTGTGGATCCTAGTTGAGTTGTTTGAGGCTGTGCCATGAGCTCCATATTCACAGCCAGTATTCTCTGCTACCATCCCTGCCTTGCCGTGCTGATTTCCAATGATGCTCTATGAAAGAGCTGCTGTCACGTAAGTTGTCAGGACTCTTCTGACTGGAGATGACAATTACTTAGCTCAGATAAGTTTAAGATAAAGAATGTTTTTCCTTACCAAGGTGACTGAAAAGTAAAGAAGAGGTGCTTCAGGCACAGCTGGATTCAGGTGCTCAAAAGTTAACTTTAGGTCTTGGTCTCAGCCCGACTCTCTTCTGGGGGATTTCAGTCTCAGCAAGTTCCCTCCACCCCATGGACGGCCCTCCCACAACCTACAGTTACCAATTCTGGAAAATACTTCTTTTTCTTAATATTTTTCCTGAAGTCCCGGAGTTGAGTTTTTCTGGCCTGAACTAGATCACCTCCCCTGCTCCTTGACCAGTTACTGCCGACAGGAAGAAGGAATATGCTAATTAATCAGATATGGGTCACAGGTCCATTCTGGAGCGAGCCTGAGGGTATCACAGGCAAGTGGCTTCCAATAGGAAAACCTAGCTGCTGCCAGCAGCTGAGGGACCAAGGAAGGTGGACAAGCCACACAGCAAGTGTCCACTCCACATATCCTGTTCAGAATTCCTCCAATTTGTGAAGACCGAGGTTTGCAGAAAGGTGTTGGACATCATCAATGACACTCTGATCTTTTCTTCAGTGTAAACTTTGTTTTCCCTGTCACTTTGTGAGCTCCTTCTCAGGTTGCCCCAAAATACAGTGTAGTACTTCTTCTCTATGTGTGGACTGTTAGGAGATGATAGATGTCTCTTCTAGACATTTGAAACCCTTCCCTCTAGCTGAGAACATTGGAATTCATGAGATCTAAAGTTAAGAGCCATTCTGCAACGTTTAAGTTCCAAGAAGAAAATGGTCAGGCATCAATTGACAAACACTCAAGGCAGCCTCTCCCTATTTTTAGTTCAGATACTTATAGAACAACAACTGAGTGTGTGCACACCCACCACCCAACACTGGAACCACGCAGCCTGATTCTGCCCAAATAAGGGTGCCGAAGAGTTCCCGCCTTCACTGCGGGTGGGCCCAACAGATGTTGTGTATAGCACGAGAGGTCTGAATGTCACAGATGGGCTCTCAGAGGGTCAAATTCCAACTGAGATGGGCCAAGGCCATGTTGCACTTTCAGCTCCACCCTCCTGGAACAGCCCTGCTGCTTTCTTTCTCTACTGGGTCCCTCTTCATCTTAGGAAAGTGGGTCCCAGGGAGCTGCCATCTTGGGGGAGTAGGACCCAGGAACCTCAGGGCCATTTACTGTTTTAGGAGGCTCCTTTCTCTTGAGAAACCACTTGCAGAGAGCAGGCTGTGCTGTACAGGACTGAGTTGGGAGGGGCTGGACACCAGCTCTTTTGGCAGGGAAGGGTAGAGTATATCTGGCAACAGAATATTTAAATGGTCATGAGGAGGAAGCAGAGACCCTAGACTCAGAGCCATAAGTGCCTTTGTGTACCTTAGAAAAAGGCACCATCCTCTGGGCAGGTGTAGCCTCAGATGTATGCTTTGTGAGAGCTCCTGGGTGCAGGACCCAACCTGGGCACACGAGGAGACTATGTTGGTGAGGCTGTCTTGGAACCTCGGCAGGCCCATCTAGAGGCCGCCCTCAGCTCTGCTCTAGGCAGCAGTAAGGGCGGTGCTCAGGGGCCTCTTCTCCTGCCCTCTGTACCTTGCTCAGTGCAGATAGTCTGAGGAATGCTTGCAGTCGAGTCAGCTTGGCCAGCACTATGCCAACTACTTCCCCATGAATCTGCTGGCCAACAGGGTCCCTGCATGCCCCCAGGGAGACCAGCCTTGGATCAGCCTGTCCTTGTTTAACCCCCTTGGACTCTTCACTGAGTTAGAGAGCCTGTCCTCTGAATGCTATGCTCCCTCCTCCTGTTCATAAGATAACCCAGAGAATTCCAGTAAAAAAATTACAGTGGCTTCTGGTTTCCTCCTGGGTCTCTCACAGATCTGAACTCAGGAGCACTGGGAGACCTCTGGCTGTGCTCTCAGTTGAGCCCTGCTAAGACCATTCATCCTCCAGCTACTTTGCAGAACCAGAGGAAAATCAGTGCTGGAGCTCACTGGAAGTCTATAGCTGGGGAGGGCCTCCCCCAGCTCATAATCCTGAAAGGAGGTGAGGGCGGGGTCAACAGGCTGGTGTGTTCATGATGGATCTGCACCCGGGGGCTACTTAGAGCCCAGGGCAGAGACTCAGGGTGCAGGGGGAAGGCTTCACGGAGAGCTTTTTTTCCCCAAGGAGGGGAAAGGCTGCCACCGAGTGGCCATGGCATAGACAGACAGAATTCCTGAGAGAGGACGTGTGTGGCCTGTTTGAGTGTGCAGCATGGTCCATCACCCAGGTCTGTCTGCCTGTAGCTTTCAGAGCGGTGACCCCATGGAAAGCATTCCTTCATTTCCTGACGGTGAACCTGAGGCAGCAGAACCTGGAAAGATTGGCGCCAGGAACTAGGAGTGGCCTCAGGGCTTGGGGCAGATACAGGATGGAGAATGGAAGGTGGTGACCCTGTGTTGGGGGCAAGGAGTAGGGGCTGAGCTGAGCCCCAGCCAAGGGCTCCCTGCCAAGGAGAGCAGAGCTGAGAGTTCATGACTACATTTTGGTGGATGAGGTTGAAGAAAGATGCTGGGCAGCTTGGTTCTGTTGGAGAGCACAGGGCCAGGCCTTTTTTGACACTAGACATTTTCTCCTCTTTCTTTCTTGCCCTCCCTGTCAGTGGTCTGAAATTCATAGGCACAGCCTCCATGTGTGTCTCTGTGTATGTGTACATCTCCTTGTGCTTCTCTATGTGTGTCTCTCTATTTCTCTGGCTCTTTCTGTCTCACTCATCCTGATCTGTGTCCTTTTTTTTCCCTCCATTCAAGTTTATCTCAGGCTTGCATGAAGGTTTTATGATTGATGCATGTGCCTTGTGGAGAAAGATGGTGGGAGCCAAGAGAGATGTCTCTGTGTGAAGGGGGCAGGGACAGGCTGTCCCTAAGTAAGCCTGGTCCCACTTGCCAGATGCCCTGCCTTCTGTCCAATAAAGTTAAAGAGAGGGCAGACTGGTGTCAAGAAAGGAGTCAGGATGAGTGTGCAGCACACATAACTCTGACTTTTGGTCATTGGTCTGGAAGTCAGCTCCAAGCCACAGCCACTTGGTTTAGTAAACTCAGTTTGACCATGTACAAAATACAAGGCTTTTCCATCTGTGAAATGATTTTCAACCTAGCTGGAGCAACAGGATTAATGTAAAGAAAGAAAGAGCTCAGTGGGGACTTCGAGAACTGAAAAAACCAGAGTCATATTGTGCACGATGGTGTCTGTGGTGTGTGTGTGGGCCCAATGTGGGGGCATACATTCTCAGGCAAAAAGAGGACTTACTGAATTTCCAAAACAACTTGTGAGTAGAACAAGGCTGTATACTTTTGCTTTAGAATCCCCCAACTTTATCCATTTACTAAGTAAGGCCACCAAACAAATCCTAAACCCCATTATGACAACTCCTTTCCCACCAAAAACACACGGAGTAAAGATGTCTTCCACAGAATGTCAACCCAACATGCACATCACCCCTGGTAGTGTTGAACGTGGTCAGCACACGTGCCATGCGGGGAACACCTTTGCTGCTTTCATGAGCGAGTGCCTCTGTCATCGTTTATCCTCCGGAAGGCCCAGGAGGGGGAAATGGGCTTCTCTTAGAGCTTGGGAAGATCTGGTACTCCCAACAAAGTCACCTGTTGCCTTTTATGAGAAACAAGGAAAGTCACAGGAAAGCTTGAACCTGAGAATCAGGCTTGGGCCTCACCATCCATGACTCACACCTGACCTAAGCCCCCTAGCCTTAATGGTGTTGGCATTATTCTTTTAGCTCCCTGGGACTTGTGTTTGCAGGGCATCCTTGGAGTTCAGACCCTTGCCCTGCCACTTTCCGCTTCTCCTGACCCTTGGGTACATCCTCCGTGCTTTCCGTTCTTCATTCATCAGTTGGTGATGGTAATAGCACCTATCTCACAGAGTTCTTGCTGCAAGTATCAAAATAAGCGGCCAATTAATGTGTGCCTTTTTCTCCAAGGCCCACAGCTCTACTTTAGCTTTTCTAGGGCCTGTCTGCAGGAACCATGGCCCTAACTGTGTGCCACATCTCCTGTCTATGAGTTAAAACTCTGTCTAACTAGACTCTGGGTGGGTTTGTTTGTTTTTTTTCACAGATGTTGGAGGAGCTCAAGTGTTAGCAACGGAGAAGTCTGCTAGGGCCGAAACCGGTAGGTCACTTCCCAGCTTATTCTGCATGGGAGGCAAGAGTCAGGAAGGAGGCACTTCAAAGGCCTGGGCAGGTGGGGACATGCTGGTATTGGTTTCTTGCCAGTCATCACAAAATAAGGGCAGCACTCACCTCTAGGCCTGCCTCAGTGGCTAACAGAGCTTTATCCTATGAACATAGTCCTGCCCGAGAGCCTGTCCTCAAAGGGGACATGAGTCATCAGGGTCACCTTTGTCCATAGTCTATAAGATAAGCAGCTCAAGCACCCACAGCACCCTGCACTGCAGCCATGATCCCCAGATAGCAGACTCTGCCATGCTTCTGGTGCCCTCACCTCGACCTGCACAGTCTTAGCTCCTCTTCAACTCAGAGCTCACCTCACAGGGCAAAGTGTAATTTGCATGTCACCTTCTCTGGGAAATCTGCTGACCCTCGTGTCAGTCTAGCCTGCCCTACATACCTGACATTAGAGTGAGCCCTTTTCCCAGCTAAACTCACATTCCCCAAGGTGGAGCTAGATCTCATTCATTTGCCTTCACCACAGAGCAGGCAATTAATGCATACTTTGTAAATGAATTAATGAAGGCATAAGTGAGGAAGAACTACAGGAAGCCTGAAAAATGAGCCATAAGCCATTTGGGAGTGATTTCCATAGCTGAAGGGGTCCAGATGTGAATATGTTCCTGGGAGAGTGGAAAATTAAGTTGTCCTCCATGGGTCAGAGTGTGGAATTTCAAGGTCCATACACATGATTTTGGACTTCATGCCAAATGTAAAGGAAGCCACAGAAGACCTTTTCAGGGTGGTAATCAATTGAAGACCATTGTTCAATTCATTCTTACACTCTAGATATCAAATATGCCATCATCGGGACAGCTCTGGGTGTTGCCATATCGGCCGTCTTCCTGGCCCTGAAGTACTGCATGATCAAGAAGCACTTGTTTGATAATGATTCCTCAGACCTAAGAAGCACACACCTGGGATTCAATGGTGAGGGGACAGTGACACTCAGCCTGGGCTCTGCCACTGATGCACAGAAGGCCACTCCAGAACACTGTCTAGAGAAAAACTAAAAACCATGGGATGAAAAGAATGCTGTGACATCCCTGTGTCTCTGTCTCTGTCTGTCTGTTTATGTCTCTCTCTCTGTGTATTTTTCTCTTTAGTCACTTCTAATATTTCTAAGTCAGGTTTGTTGGAGAAAGGTGGGGAAGAAAGTCGAGTTGGCTTCAGACAGAAATTTATATTTTCATCCAAATAATGTGATCAGATAAAATTGAGCTCTGGAGGTGATAAGGCTGATCCCAGCATGGGTGGTGGAAGTTGCTTTCAGCACTGATTATGTGGGCCAAATTGCCTTTTTTTTTTTTTTTTCATAAATTGGGAAAGTCCTCATGATTCGTGCAGAGCTGGGCTTACATGAACCCAAAGTAATTCTGTGCCTTATGACACCCACAGGGAGGCACATCCCATGCAGACACTGAGTTCAGTTTTTGAGTTTTGCCAGCAAAATGCAACAGTCTCAAGGTGAGACCTGCAAAAATCATCTAAGATAAGACCGCTTAATGAGATGACATGCAGTCTTCCATGAGGTTTTTCTGAAGATGAGGAGGAAGCCACCTCACTGCATCCCTAAAAAATTCAATGATTATTTATGAAGATATGCAGAATGTATACGGGGTAGTGGGTCTGTGCCAGAAAGAGGGGGAGCTGGAGCACTCAGGGGTTTCCTGAGATGCTAGCATGTCCAATTGTACAAGGGGCTTAATTAGTCATAGGAGTTTGTTTACCATTGATTTTGTATCCCTGTGAATAAGGAGGGAGAGCAAATGGCCTCTTCATCACATAGCAGAAGACATGCCAGATCTCCTGAGGATAAAAGGGCCCAGGAGCTGCAAGTGGAGGGGAAGGTGAGGAATGACTGGAGGAGGGCCTCTAGGGAAGGCTTAATCCCACTTGCATGCTGAGCTAAGGGGGCTCAGTGATGGGATCTGGACAGAGAAGTTGTGACAGGGCCAAATGTCAGGGCAGAGCACACAGCCTAAGACCACCACTACCAGTGGTCCCAGGCTGCAGAGCCTCTTACCCCTGCCTGGGTCTGGTTGTCTCTGACCCCTCCCTCCTGCTTGGCATTGAGCAAGCTACACACCCATCACAGCACTTTCTCCCTAATACCCTATTCTCTTTCTTTAGACACTACTGAGCTGAAGAAGAGAATCCCAAGGTAAGGTCACTGCTGTGGCATTATTTCCCTGCTGGTTTATCGATTCTGCTCCCCTGCCTGTCATCCTAGGCCTTTTCTCTACTCTAAAATGCTTCCTAGGAGACCAGAATGCACCCATGGTCCTTCCTCCCACTCTGCTCCTTTTGGTCAGTGGGCAAGTGTCATGAGAGGAGAGTTGGCATAAGATACTGTAGCCAAAGGGGCTTGGGCTTCCCTCTGTGCACCCTTCATGGTGAAGTTACCTGGGCGTGTGGCTGTAGACTATAGCCAGTTCTAGTACTGTGTTAGGACAATAGAGTGATCAGTTAGAGATTCTGGCATAGTGATCTTATCACTACCCATGGATGAGCGATGCTCTCTTGGCCAGCCAAAACACCCACATGCACCAAAGTACTTGGTTTCAGAAACTCCAGTACCTCTGGAAGTCTCCAGAGCTTGTTGCAGACTCCGTTTCAAGGACATCTTCATACTGAAATTCACAAAAATGAAAGATTTCGCAAAGCTCAATTCTTAATCCTATATATGTATATATGTATGCAGGTGTGCTAACGGGACAAGAGGCTAGGAGAGACTATGATGATGCATAATAAATGACTGATATATGTGTGTGTGTGTGTGTGTGTGTGTGTGTGTGTGTGAAGATGCTACTGTAAACAATAAAACACGAACAAGTAGTCACTGTGGTTTTATGTTGCTATATATATTATTATGTTAGAGGAGCACCTTGGTTCTGTGTGTTTGGAAGTTCTGGATTATTCTGACACATCAGAAACATAGGAGGCAATGTCCATACTCCAGGAGAGGTGGCTGCAATAGTCATTCATCAATAAATGCTGTGAAAGTGAAGTACAGGAATGGATGTGTGAAGGGAGCGGGAAGAAGGCAGGTCAGTGGAAGAAAGGAAGAAAGAAATAAAGGACAGGGGAGAGGTGGCTGGCTGGCTGGAGCTTTTCTCCTGGGGATATATTCCCCAAGGTGTGCCTAGAACTGATCTTGGCCTGGGTCTTATCAGAGCTCTTCTACAAATGGAAGAATTTTCTAAGAGAAGAAAGGAACAATTCAAGTTTCTAAAACTAACACTAGATGGTGTCTGGCTGATTCAGTAAGAAGTTAGACCCAAAAGACAAAGCTAAGGACAAGTAAACCATTCTTCTGTAGCAAAATTTTTTACGTGCTTTCTCTCATATAGGAATGATTTAGTAAACATCCCATTCTCCTATTTTGCAGGTTAAACCTCAACTATCCTGAAAGGTGAGTTGTAAGAGTCAATCCTTACCAAAAGGGGGAAGGTCAGCCCCTCTCAGTAGTGGCTGGCAGCTCTATTGCATGCCCCATGCAGAGTGGGCGGGGGCTGCTAGCCATGGGCCAGATGTCCTTGTGTCAGGATGGCGGTGAAACCAGGAATCAGTGTCTCTTCGGGACATTTGCAGAAAATCCCAGTAGGTGGTACTTTGGCAAGATCTTAAAAGAAACTATGGGAATTTTCCTGATTAGAGCTGAGATAACTGGGGTCTTTGTTATTAGTTTTGTTTTGTTCTTTTTTCTTTCTCTTCTTATTAGTTTGTATAATTTTTATAAAATATGGTAGAAGATTTGGAATTAGGCAGCCAATATAATCCTACAGTTTCCAAGTCTCTTTTTCTTTATCTTGATAACCAGCTTAGGTGTGCAGCCTAATTCGCCTACTAAACCAGCCAGAATATGCTATTCCAGCTTATCTTTTCCTGCAGGTTGTGCCTGGCTCTCCAGGGCTGGTTATATACCCATCTTAAGAGGAATCATTGCCCTGTTAGAGAACAGTTTCCTTCATGAGGTGGCTCACAGGTGCTACTTCCTCAGCTCTGGGCCAACAGGGATGAAAGGAGACTCCTCTTCTGGTCTTCCCATCTTCTCTGAGCATCAGAAACTCAAATGCAAATACCAGCTAGACTTAGCCACTGTATCCTCTCCTTAATAACACCTGAAGAGGCCCTTTGAACTCAGGACTTCTTAAAGACAATAGGAGGGATAAACTTTCTGTTAAGCCCCTGGACCTCTAGACCATCTTAAACTCTATGTTCTCCTGGATCTATCATACTTTAAAGAAGAAGCACAAACACCTGACATCTTGGAATCCCTTTCTCCACCTCTCTTTTCTACTATCCTTGCTTATTTTCAACTTGCTTGTCTTCCATCTCGGCTCTTCTGTCATCAAGACCTGTTACCCTAACCTTGACACGTACCCTTGGTCTTCCACGCATGGGATAGGTAGGTATGTGCTATCCCTTTTATGGCTGTTGACTTAGCTTGAACCATTGATGTTTAACTCTGACCCATCTTTCTACTATTGTTGCCCCTTTTCCCACAGGAGATATTAGTTAGACATCAAGATATTAAAAATGAATACACAGTAGAATGGCATTAAACAAGTATGAAATGTAAGCATAAATATGTCATTCTGTTATAACTACAAATAATGTTTATGTGAAACCACAATGAAGTGTTGGTGTGAGTTCAGTCTCAACATGGAGGTGTTGGCGAGGCCCTCAGCTGGGAGGGACCGCAACAGGGTCTCTGCCCTACTTTTGGCCCAAGGTCTATTATATTGGGGTCTGTTTTAGTGATCTCATCTTTTCTTCTCTGTTCCTGGTTTTACACACACACACACACACACACACACACACACACACACACACAACCATTTCCTACCACCCAAGCTGATACACAAAGTATGAAGAAATCTTACCCTCTGTAACAGTGTATAGTTCAGACTTGAATGTATCAGTTTCCAGTTACATTCCCTTAGGTCTGTCTGCCCTGTCGCATCTGCCCAGTCGTGTGCAAACTCTTCAAGTACACAAAGTGGCTCTTTCCTCTAGACATGCCTATTAATCTTGAAGAATGACTTCTTCCATTTGTGTTGTTAAAGTGGATGACGTATAATAGCCTTAGTTTGATAGGATGAGCTCTACCTGAAAAACTCTTCTCTTTACCTAGAAGCCACTGACCTTCAGATCCCTTTCTATGTTTTAAGGGGAAATGTCTCACCTGGCTAAGATTCGCTGATCAGCCTTTTCATTCTTGTTTGTGTATGCCACATAAGCACATGTCATGATTAGTCAGAGCATAGTCACTCTGTCGTAAGACTTCTAGATGGTTCTCTTCCTTTCCAGACATGCACAAGTGATTGAACTCTAAGTGAGCAGCCACTTCAGAAGGGATTTGGTAGTCTAGACAACTGTCCACTGCAGTTTTGAGGATGTCTTGGATTTGAGTGTCCAAAGCTGATGATAGACCTTCACATGAAACTCAATAACCAAGGCAAATAATAGAATGAACAGAATCTACAGTGCCACTATCCTGAAGGAAAATATCGCTTCTCTTCTACACGAGGCTGGCTACATAGAGGGAGGCATGACCAATTTATCCAGGAGCAAAAAAAGGATGGAAGCCAATAAATCCTCACTGACTACCCTGGTCCCCTATGTCAGAGCTGTTCATGCTTCTATGATGGCATTGTAAGACATGTCAATGGGACCTACCCACAGTAAATGGCTCATAGAATGAGAACTAAAGTCAAGACACAGCCTCTTTAGCACCACCATTATTCTATACATTTTCCAGAATTTTCCAAAACTGTTGGCTTCACCTCTTTAGCTGACAAAAGAATCTCCCTGTAAACATTCATCGTGTCGCAACACATGGAGAACATGGAACAATCTCCATCTCTCCAAATGAAAGATCAATCATACAAAGGAAGAAATGGCAGGCCGGAGCTAGAGGAAAGAGTCTGATGGACACAGAATGGGCCTGCAGCCCCTTGGGTCTTCAAATGATGGAGCCAACAAAGGATTAAATGAGAAAGCAGATGCTGTGTCTTGTAAATGTAAGCCATTATTGTTATGCTTATAGAATGATTTTGTTATTATTACAATGTCATTACACCTTGTCATTGAGGACACAACTGGCGGAGATTTAGAAAACCCATATCTTTTTATTATTCCCATAAACCTAAGGTTCTGTGGCACAGGCTCCATTAACATTTCTCTCTCCTGTAATATTAACCTAACCCTGTATTTCTGGGGTTGCATAATGAAGTATGCTTTGCTTCTCCATTCAACAGAAATCCAGGTGGTTGTAAGGTCTGATTCTCCTTGGATTAGGTTACTCACCTTGTGTATGATGAAAGATGAGCTATATTTCAAAACAAAGTGCTGTGTTTTAATAATTTGCTTGGATTCCCAGTGTGTCTTTTATCTGACTTGATAACAATGTAGTTCATTAGCAGCCTTTGTTAACTGATAACCTTAAGCGGTAATGTGATACTCATAGCAATTTTCTGTGTGTAAGATAGAATAAACCATCGTGTAAGCTATCTGTTAATTGATTTATTTCTTTTAGCAGCATTTTAATTAAGACGACTGGTTTGTGAATAGCAGAGACACTTGTGAACTGAAGGTGAATGTTTCTGGATTCTCAGTAATCATTTTATTTTTTATAGACATGACAGAACTTTGGGGTCCTCTCTCCCATCCCACATCATGACGTATTTTCCCAGCACCATTCCTGCGCTCTGGTTTTGTTTGATCACCACACATGATCTCCTGTGTGAAGGAAACAGTGTACGCTGAAGATCCATGCTTTCTTTTCAGGTTATAAAGACTGACACGCCCTGGAGACAGAAGGGACTGGCTCCCAGCATGTGTCTCCTTGGCTTACACCCAAATCTAAGCTCAGTGGCTTCCTTCTGTGGTAGTCCTACTCAAAGCTCTTTCATGCTGTTTTTGACAGCCCCTTTCCATGTGGCCAGCTCCTGGGAATGAAGGTTCCAGAGGACAGGCCTTCTTGGATGTGTTTGGGAGCACCCATAGTAAGTCATTGTGTCTGTGAGTGCAATGTTTTGAGTGAAGGCCATTCTGACCATCTTACCCTGTGGTTTGCATGCTAGCAGAGGCCAGGGTTTGGAATAAACCCTGCCCTCCAAGACCAGTGGGTCCTAGGGCTCCCAAAACACATGTGATTCCCAGACAGTCTATCTTGGTGGGCAGGATACCCTGCCCAAAGCAGATGGGGCAAATGGCACTCAAACACCAGAGGAAAAGCCATCCCTGTATGAGTGGAGGAGGCTGCAGATAACAGCAGCCAGCTAGAATCTAAGGACATCACTGAGGGTTTGCTGATCTTAGGACTCAGTACCTGGAAGAGGGGAAGGTGAGCTGGGAGAAAGTTATCTGGCAAGATTAAGAAATTAAGTATGCATTAATCTTTAGATCTACAAGTTAAAAATATATTTATGTCAAATATATATTAAAACCAATACATAAAAATTAAATAAATATGTACGCATACTCTTCTACATGTGTTAAAAGTATGCATATTATAGAATTCTAACATATCCTATGATATATTCTATTACAGAATGTATAGGGGTTTGAATAAGTAAATAAATGACATCGATTTCATCATTCGAGTTTGAAAATAGTTGAGAGGTAGACAAACAAGTTAAACAGATGAAGATGAAAATGTCAGAGTTATTGTGATTTTTCAAATGAGTTCTGACATGTCAATATCACTCTATAGCCACTAGAATCCTGCTCAGTGTCCTGGTAATACAAGCAAGATGTGAGGGCGGCTTGGGTTGGATTGCTGATAGCGAAGATTCAGAGGATGAATGGGTTTGAGATGGGGTTTGGAAGTGGAGATGCAGGACTTGTTGTCAGATTTGGGAGAGAGGGAAGGACTAACTCAGCATCACCACTCCTAGGGTTTGGTGTCATTGCCCAGGGTGTGGAGGAGCTGGGAGCTGGGAAAGATCTGCAGCTGGTCTTGGGTCTATTGTAGCAACTATTAGGGAGCCAAAAGGTGGGCTGCATTTGGAGAGTGTGAACCCCACATTCTTGCAGCTGTTCAAGTATGTGAATTGGGGTTTAAAACGCACATATCAGAGATTCTTCCAGAATGTGCTCCAGGATCCATGAGCGAAAGTAGAGGAGAATAGCCTGGAGAAGTGTAAGTCTCCTCGTCGGTAACATGAAGCATGCAGAGGGGCTGCTTAGACGAAGGGAACCTGAGCAGAGCAGAGATGAAGATGCCAGCAGAGGGGCTGGTACTATGACATGAAGCCTAAAAGGGCCATGCTCTGGAACCAGCTGCTGACTGACTCTTTCCCTTCCAAGTCATTTGTCATAATCTTAGATATGTTAGGTAAATTAATCATCCTTCAAAGAATATGATTTTGCACATTATCACTGGATAACAAATGAGTGGCATATTTCCCAGGCTGTGTATGTAGAAAAAGTCACTCAGGCCTCCAACATCCCAGCCTCACCTCGTAGCATATGTTGGGTCTGAGTGTTCATGGTCCTAGAATTTCAACTGACTTAGATTTTTTCTTCATTTATGGTTCCCTCTAAGCAGTATAGAGTGATGATAGAGTATGTAGGCTATATAGACAAATGCTGCTTTGTGATCTGGACAAACTATTTAACATTGCTATGTCTCAGTTTCCTCATTTGTAAAATGGGCTAATAGTTGTCCCTACCCTATAGGGTTTTTGTCAGTGTTACATGAAGTAATGCATGTAAAGCTCTTAGAACACTGACATGTAGTCGGCACTCAGCAAATGTGATCTATTACTTATAATTTTTTTGATCAACTTTTACCCCATTCCAAAATTTGGAGAAACTAAGATTAAGGAGGTTTCCATTCTTGTAAAAGTTTAGGTGAATTATATAATTTCCTTATATATTTTTGAAATAAAGTTTTATTTTAGAACAGTTTTAGATATTCCTAAAAGTAGTGAGAGTAGTTCAGAGAGTTCCTATATGCCCCACACTTGCGTAGCATCTTACATTAGTATGGTTTATTTGTCACAATTAATGAGCCGATATGATTCCATCATTATTAACTAAAGTTCATACTTTATATTTGGATTTTCTTAGTTTTTACCTAATACTCCTTCTCTGTACCAGGACCCCACCCAGGATATCACATTACATTCAGTCATCATGTCTTCTCAGGCTTCTGTTGGATACGACGGTTTCTAATACCACCCTTCTTTTTGGTGGCCTTGACAGCTTTAAGGAGCTTCAGTCAGGCATTTTGAGACTGTCTCTAAACTAGGATTTATCTGATATCTTTCTCATGAAGATAAATTTCTTTTAAGCTAAGTTTAACATAAAATTGATTATAATCTTGCAATAAACCAAGTGTTCACTAATTTTTACTATTGTTCATATAAAGAAAATTAGCCAGATAACTGACAAATCTCACTTAAGTTTGAACTAAGTAAGCTCAATAAAAAGAAATGCTTCTTTTTAAAATGAAGCGAAGCAAACAGTTCTAATTAGTGAGGGGCTGCTCAGGTTAGCATTATGCAAACACTGTGAGTATTAGATTGGCAGCAGAGACCAAGAAAACACTGAGCCCCTGTTTGGGGCAAGTGTAGACTTGAACCCACTCTCCTCCCTCCCTAAGATAAGACAACAGCCTTTGCTCACTCTGTGGATAGGTGGGAGCCCTTGGTAGTGTGGCCTGAGCTCTCTAGGGAAGTGTTGAAAGCGGCCCATTATTTTTCTTAGCAAAAAAAAAAAAAAAAAAAAAAAATTACCTATAAGAAAGCCTGGTCTCCAAGGATGCTGGATCTTGATATTGGATGTAAGTGCATCCGTCTCTGGCCTATTTGTCCCAGTTTGCACCTCAGATTTGGCATTTATGCCAGGCTGTCCTTAGATAGAGAAAGAGGAGTAAGAAATGCTTCTGCCACCTAAGGAGGTGGCATCACATGGTCTTGGCTAAGAGAGTCCCCAGGTCAGGAAGTGGACAGAACAAACTATTAGACCACTGTACAGAAAGGGCAGCAACTTGGTGGAAACAAGATTAAGGAATAAGGACAGCCCAGTGCCTGGGTGAGGTGGAGGATGCAGATGCTGTGAAGACAGCTGCAGGTGAGGGTTGAGTCAAGCCGATGGTGGGGGGAGGGCTGTGGGTGTCAGGAGAGGTGGGATAAGCTGGAGGAGGGGCAGGGGTGCACTCATGTCTCTTCTCTAGCTTGGGAGTAGCTGGCTTAAAGATGGCTGTTATTCTCACTAGTTGGATGAACTGATATGAGACAGGCCTTAAATCAGTATAGACTCTCTAGGAATAATAGCAGGTACAGAGCATCCTTGGAGACCAGGCTTTCTTATAGGTAATTTTTTTTTTTTTTTTTTTGCTAAGAAAAATAATGGGCCGCTTTCAACACTTCCCTAGAGAGCTCAGGCCACACTACCAAGGACTCCCACCTATCCACAGAGTGAGCAAAGGCTGTTGTCTTATCTTAGGGAGGGAGGAGAGTGGGTTCAAGTCTACACTTGCCCCAAACAGGGGCTCAGTGTTTTCTTGGTCTCTGCTGCCGATCTAATACTCACACGCTCAACTCATCTTGGTGGCTATGCAGCTGGACCCTAAAAGAATGATCAAATGTAGAGGACCCATGGACGTTGCTAGGCACCTGAACTACAAGGGTGTCTCCCCTCTCAGTACCCCAGGCTAAGGGGGCTGACTCTACTTCCCCAGGCAGGAGGGGAATTTGCCCTCAAAGAGAGAAAAGTTTTCCTATGAGAACAAAACTTTTTAGAAAGAAAATAATGTTGAAAGAAGATTTTTTGGAAGTTTAGGCATGTATCTATAAGGAAAGATGGATGCCAGCCAGGATGGGCATGTCTTGGCCTCAGGTAGGCTAAAAGCGTCTCCTTTCAATGACTTCCCAAATGAGGATGGTAATGACTCATCCAGATGAGGGAAGAGACTGAGAGAAGGGGGAAGAGGTACAACCCCAGGGTGGTGACAGGAAGTGACAGACACCTGGGACCTACAGGTGAAGGTGGTCACGCTCTCAGACATTACCAGAGTCCAGAAGGGAAACACTCCACAGCCTCTCTCATTCTTAGAAGGGAGCGTGTGTTTGTGCTCTAAAAGCAAAGAGTAAAAGCAACAAAACGTTGTATTTAGGCCACAGCCAATAGAGAAAACTCAAATGTACTGTAACTTCTAAGCTTCGGTTACTGTTCATGAAATCCGTGAGATGTTTTGTCTCCCAGGTGGAAATGTCTTTAAATTAATGATAATTTATAATGCACACTTGGCATTCCCTGGCACAATTTTTAATAAACATAGTAAAGCTGCCTTCATGTTTACAAGATGGAAGTAATGCCAAGGCCAGGATTCTCACTAGCTCTTCAAGAATTTCTGTTGCTCAGGGCTGGTGGATGGCAGTGGGTGGAGGGGCTGGGGCAGGTGTCCAGAGTAGACACGGGGAGGATGCTGGGAGGACTCTGGCAGGCACGGATGGCAATATGGTTCGCTGTGATGAGGAAAGCCTGTGCTCTGTAGATGGACATGGGCCCTAGTTTAAAAGCCTGCTCCACAATGCAGCAGCCATTTAACCTTGAGCACTAACTTGCTAGCATGACTGAAAAATTGGGATCAGGGCAGTGATCTCCTCCAGGACCATCGTAAGGATTAAATGACATAATGAAACACCTTACTCTGTGACTGGCACATGGTTAGCTGTAGATAAATACTGATTATTTTCCATTCTATGAACTTGGGGCTGAAAATTCAAAATCTAGGTGGGACTTCCTTCCATCCTGGCAACTGGATCAGCTCATCCACGTCTCAAAGTGCTGGAAGTCTAATCACATCTGACTTCCCCAGGCTATTTGTGTCCCAGGCCACACTCCCTTGGGCAGCCTCCCCCAGATGGGAAGGCTGCCCAGTGGTGCCTCTGGACCCGCCTAGGCCACCCTGGGAGCCTCTGTCCACGTGTCTCTCTTCTCTGCAGCCAGCCTGCTTGCCCAGCTGGTTTTGATCAAGTTCTCACTAAGCCACATTTCTCTGTCTCCAATTGTTCTTGTTTATGTTTCCTTGCAAACAAATGTCATGTGTTTCCCATGGGGCTTCTTTCCAGCGAGTTTATTTTAACACTGTGTGGACATGAACAGTTTCTGCCCTTTGCTCCAGCCGTATTTTCTGTACCCCGTGAGCCAATGTTGCCCTCTGACCCAGAGGCCGATGCCTTGGGCTGAAGGACATGCTCATGGGACCTGGTGTGGAGCATCCCAGGGGTTGATGGACAGAGGGCATGGGACTTTGCAAAGTGAGCCTATATTTTATTTTAATTTTTAATTTCATTAGTATTTAAACAAAACTAGAAGTAAAATAAAGAAGTAAAGAAGTAAAATAAAATAAAAGAAAGCTTTTAAAAACATTTTCTTATATTTAAAAGAATATAAAAATTAGAAAATAAAGATAAAAAGATGAGAAAATCCTTTTCTCAAATATAAATGCTGTTCACATTTTGGTATAAATCATTTCATTTTAGACTTTACATGTATGTGTGTGTGTGTGTGTGTGTGTGTGCGCGCGCGCGCGCGCACACACACACACACACACACACTAGGTTTACAGACCTGGGATTACATGATATGTTTTTACTTATACTGTGAACATATTTTTCCATGTTTTTTATGATGTATAACATGTTGTTGTCCCATAATTTATTTACCCCACGGGTTCTCAAACTCTAGCAGGCAACTTAATCAATAAAAGAGAGGGCTTCTTTAAACCCAGATGGCTGGACTACACTAGAGTGAAGCCTGAGAATTTTACATTTTTAATAAATTCCCAGGTGAGGTTGATGAAACCCCATCAATTTAGCCCTCCTACTTGGGACACAGGTTATTTCTGAGTTCATGAGTATAAATAACACTACTAAAAATGAGCTAGTAAAATCTTCGGCACACTTCTAATTTCCTCAAGAATACATTTTTAGAAGTGGAATTGGCAAGACAGATGATATCTCCGAGATGGTATCTCAGGTTTAAGGTCGTTGCTACATAGTGCCAGAGAATCTGTATCAATTTATTTTCCCACCAGAGTATACCAGTGCTAGACCTGTGTTTAATTCTTTTTTTTATTTTTTAATAAAATGTGCTCACCTCATCTAGTTAATACAGTCAAGGAAGTTAGGTTCCCATCCTACAGAGTGTGCGAACCCAGGAAACCTCCCTTGCTTTCTGAGGCTCAGTTTCTTCATCTGTTAAATGGGAAAGAATACTCCCTTGCGCACATTTCTAAACTGCTGTGGAATTATAAAATGATGGATGGGAGTGCCCTTTCTAAATTATAATTCACTAGTAGGTGGAAGAGACCTGAGCACTTGTCTGAAGAATTAAGATGTGGCCTTTATTGTGGAAACTTACTTCTAGGAGGTTAGAGTTGGTGGGGGATGGGGAGTTTCCTGAAGGGCTTGTCTTCACAGCCAGAACTGTGGGCTCCTGGAACTGGCTGTATGAGCCCCAGTGATTTGAATGTATGAATGTTTCTCAACTGTCTCCCTGCTTGGGGTTAGGAGCTGGGTTAGAAAGACCTTGATTTAACCTTTGCAAAGGACCATTGCATCAGTCTTTCCTCTAAGCACTCTTATAAGCTGCCAAGTTGCCACGAAATGTAATAAAATAATTAGGAATTGATGAGTTTTAAGTATTTACTACTTTCGTGTTTAATATAATTTAAGTGTAAATTTACATGATTTTAATTTTGATAATGACCACGTTTAATAACTGGCTTGCAAAAAGCTATTCAAAGATTTAGCAATTGGCTCTCCAAGCTCATACTAGCAGGCCCCATTATAGCACTGGAGGTCCCCTCTTGACCATGAACTCATTAAAGTCACTTTTCCATCCTCATGGAAGAATAATTCATGTTTACACTGACTTCATTTTTTTTTTTATATTTGACTGAGGGCTACACAGTGGCAACCTGAATTATTTTGGTTTCAAACATTTGGCATTGTATATTAAAATAGCCCGGTACCGGGCTTTGTAAGAACTGAAATTTGGGGGCCTGCTAAGATATCTGGCTCTTATACAATGCAGCCAAGTTCCCTAGCACATGATTTGTGTGGAGAGAAATCTGGCAATTTGGAGAAGCATGTTTTGTTTCCAGAACCTCATCAGTGAGGTCTTAAGAGATCAGTTTTCAATTGCTGCTATTCTTGCCTTTTAATTTTCTTAGTTTGGCTTTATCGTGCTCAACTTAATTTGCTGTGGATTGTGTAGTGAATCCTACAGTGTGACCGCTCCTTATCACTAATGTCTGTGGACTATAATTTTCCAATAAGCCAACTGGAATTTGTATATATGCTGTGGTTCAATAAACCATTCATGTCATTTTCACTAAGGCAGATAAATAATCTAAAAAAATATTTTGGCCTATACAGTGATATTTCACTGGAATGTACCACTGCCTGTGAATTTGTGCTTGTAAATAGTCTATTATATGTTGTATCCAATAAAGGAATAATGACTTTGCTGGGTTAATTTTGAGTTTTAGGAATTATTTTAAAACTTAAAATTTAAATAATATGCAGATTTTATAGTCTTCTATAAATAATAAACAATTCATATGTGCTCACCTCTGATCTTTATCATACAGTAGCCCTCCCTTATCCACAGGGGATATGTTTCAAGACCCCCAGTGGATCTCTGAAACTGCATATTTCTGAACCCTATATATACTGTTTTTCCTATACGTACATACCTTTTCACTTAAAGGAAGCTCTTTGGCATATTCGAATTGCTAGCATCACTATTCTTGTACTTTGAAGCTATTATTAAGTAAAATAAGGGTTACTTGAATGCAAGCACTATGATACTGAGACAGGAGATCTGAACCAAGAAGGCTACTCACTGACTAATGGGCGAGGAGCATACACATCATGAGTACACTGGACAAAGGGATGATTCATATCCTGGGCGGGATGGAGCAAGATGGCATGAGATTTCATCACGCTACTCAGATAGCATGCAATTTAAAGCATATGAATTGTTTACTTCTGGAATCTTTCATTTAATATTTTCTGACTGTGGTCAACTTCAGGTAAGTAACACCACAGAAAGCAAAACCATGTATAAGGGGGGACTAGTATAGTTGTTAAATTTCTGACAGCCAAGTGGATGACGGACTGCTGCTAAAGAGAACCATCTTTCCCTTGTAAAGTGAATCAAGTGAAGCTGATGACCTTGCCAACACAGGCAGGGAGGGTTTCTCTTTCCTCCCCAGGAGTGGGTGTCCATAGTGCCCATACTGCTAGCTGGTTCAGGCGACAGGTGGCCAAGAGGGAGGCACACTACTCTGGTCACCTTCTTCCCATTCCCTGTACACTGTGGGCATGCCAGAGACCAGTTCTGCCTCACCAAAGCCAATTCCCCTGGCTATGAGCTCTTCTCACTCCACCAACCTGAATGTGCTTATTACAGGGAGCAAGAAGGGCCTGCAGAACAAGACCTCCCTACTGGAGCAAAGCCAGGTGGGATTTATCCTGGATGCAAGAGTAGTTCAACGTTTGAAAATTATGCCACTTAATGCACCACACTAATGGAATGGAGGGAGGAAAAAAACCCATAAACATAATTATCTCAATTGATGCAGAAAAAGCATTCAACAAAACCCAACATCCTTCTATGATAAAAACACTCATTGAACTAGATTTAGAAGAGAATTTCCTCAACATGAAAAAGGCCATATATAAACACCCACAGCTAGCAACATACCCAATGATAAAAGACTGAAAACTTTCTCCAAAAGTAGGAACAAGACAAGGACGCACGCTTTAGATACTTGATTTTAACATGGTACTGAAATTTTTGTTAGAACAATTAGGAAAGTGAAAGAAATAAAAGGCATCCAATTTGGAAAAATAGAAGTAAAACTATGTTTGCAGATGTCATGATTTTATATATAGAAAATCCTAAAAAGCCCACCAAATCTTTAGAATTAATAAACAAATTTAGCAAAATTGAATAACAAAAAAGTTACTTCTGCATGACAGTAATGAGCAATCAAATAAAAATAAAAAAAACAGTTCCATTTGCATAGCATCAAAAAGAATAAAATATTTAGGAATAAATTTAACTAAGAAAGGACAAGATTTGTACACTGAAAACTACACGCTCCTAACTCTGATGTGGAAGAAAGCTAAAGACAATCTCACTACACTGCAGGGGTGCAGCTGACAGAAGACTGGTGTGGCTGAATGGGCTGCCTCACATTCTGGCTCCTAAGTTTTGGCCTCGGATTCCTTTCTTGGGAATTTTCCTGTGGGAATTTCATGCAGCCTAATCTAGCCTTCCCAGAAGTCCCCACCTCACCCCTACTTCATTCCTGGAAGGCTTGGAATCAGCTACAAGGCTTTGGGTGGTGTGCTAGGGAAGGGACAGTGGTTAACCTTCTCTACCATATATTAAGGGACTGTATCAACTCACAAAAGAGAAACTTTCTCTAAAGGCCTGAACAAGAAGAAGGCAGTCAGAAGACAATGATCTGCAATAGCCATTCTAATTAAGGGGATAAAAAGAAATCCCCCCAGTCTTGTTCTGGTTATATGTGAGCACATATGCTGCTTTCCAGTGAGTGCTGAAAATACCTTGGATATGAGCTGAAGGCTACACAGGACTAAGCCCAGAACACTTAGAAATCATGGTAACTCACTGTTGGCCTTTGAGGTCCTGGGACTGCACTTTCCAAGTTGAAGCCAATGTTTCCAGAAGTTCACTTAGGATGAGTTAGCAACTGGTGGTCTGAGAGCTGTGTCCAGGTTAGCCTATGACCAGCACATTTTGGACATGGAGCAAGGGAAGACCCTCCCCTTCTCCTAGAGTTCCCAGCATGGCTAAGAACACATGCAGAGTGTGGCTGGCTGCTGGAATACTGGAGGTCCTAGGTCACATGTGCGGATTCCAGAGGGATGTCCTTCCTCCCAGCTGAGATCGCCCTTCTGAAGAAGCATATATTCGAAAAAGGCACTTTAGCATCCAGATATCTCGTTGAACATTTGCCATCCCATGGAGCCAGAGCGGAACATAAGAAAGTCAGGCCCTGGGCCAGGTTGGGGCTCTGGAGCCTGGAGCTCAGCCACAGACATGCCCGAGGGCCTAGCCTGAGGGGCGCCCCTCCCCAGTTCCCTGATGACAGAGAAGGCCTAAGCTATTTGTGTGGGCACTTTGAGGTTAAGGTCAAAACCCTGAGGCAGCTCCAAAGAAACCACGAGAAAAAGTAGCCTATTATTAAGTCGGAAGAAAAACAAAAGCAAAACTCCTGTTCCCATTCGCCTGGGGAGCCTGAGGAAGAGCCCTTTGTATTACATTTCTCTGTGGCTGAGTTTTTCCTCGCGTGGTCCACTGACTCACTTCTTTTTAAATAGTTATAAGAAGCAACAGAAAACAAACACCAAAAGTAATACTTCCTTACTCTAATCCTCAAGGTGTCTGATAGCTTCTGGCACTTTCTCTGCAGGCTTGGCACAAGGTTGCAGTTGTCAATTAGTCCTAAAGACTGACCGTCACATAGTAGAGAAACTCTCTACTATGGAGCCTAGCCTATACCTGGCTGGCAGCATCTGGCAGCTCGCCACTTATCTCCCTCTCTCGGGTTAAGTCTGATCACTGGAATTCTTTAAGGAGGAGAATGGCAGAATGGTTGGTCCCTCACTCCCTCTCCAGGGTAAAGAGAAGAGCATTGCTCATTTAAAGCACTTGACACAGAGGCTCAGCCATGTAAATGTATCCACTTTGCATGACCCAGGTAATATCAGGCTCCTTGGCCAAGTGGACATTTGGCTATTTCTGGATGCTCATTGCCTCTGGGGTGAATACTTTGATTCTCCCTGTAGCCTTGATTGTGGCACAAGCCAAACTCTGGAGTGAGAAGTTAAGGGAAGTGAGAGGGGGTGTCTCTGCTTCCTGCTGTGTCTGTGGCTGGTTTGTTTCCTGTTAGCCTCTGCCCAACTGAGAAAAACAGGTTCTGGGAAGTCTAGGTTTTGGAAGAAAAGTTAAGACTGAAAAATACTCCAGTCTTCTTGATGAGGTTTAGGGCTCACATGTGATGTGTGAAATGAGTTGGCCAAGAACTCTAACCAAGTGCTGTGTTGGTCCTTTTGGGATTTTGCACACTATCCCTGCTGGCTACAGCAGTGAAGCATGGAAGTTCTTGACAAAGCTGGAGAACCAGCTGGAAAACTGCGGGGGCTGGGATGCAGGGGGCTGGGCTGGCTTGGGTCATAACTATCCTCCCCTCTCTTCCCCTGGGGGGCAGGAACCCTATATGGGTGGCCTCTGATATATATCTGCATGGAACAAAAGGAAGGGCTGGGATGAGGGTCTTCCAGTGGCCATGGCCGGAACCAGCCCAGAGCCTACATGAAGGTAAAGAACATCGAACACCTGGTGGGGCTTTGCTCTAAGCCACCTCTGGAAAGCAGCCCAGGGAGACAACGTAAAGCAGCCTGACAAAGTAGCCATGCCTCTGGGCTTGAGATGTTAGCAGTCCGCCTCATCCTTTTCACCTACATCTCACTTAACTCTCAGAGCCTCAACATCCCTCTGTAAAGTAGCATTAACAGTGCCTACCTGGCAGAAGTGTTGAGAAGGTTGGAAAGAACATATGTAAATTTTAGGGGGGAAAAGAAGATGACCCAACTAACTTTGGAAAATGATGCTGGGCCTAGGAACTGTAAGGCTAAAGACCAAAGTAACTGTATTTAAACACTGTATTTCTCATGAGGGTGCAAGTTAACAATTCTGAAACTGCTGTACATAAATGCTGGCATTGAACGAATTAGATGCTGGTGGGTGGTGGGGCACCACAGTTCTCAGGTGGGCCAGAAAGACACACTGACAGTACAGATTCCAGTCAATGAGCTATCTCACTAGAACATATTTAAACAGTACAGGGACAAAGTTCATCAAATTACTATGGCTATATAACAAGTTGTCCCCAAATCTAGTGTTTAAAATGCATTTTATTGATTGAATTAAACATGGTGGAGTGAGAGACGTCCCCAGATCTCTTCCCTTAAAACAACAATAAGCTGAATATCTAAAACTCAACAAGAAACACCCAAACTGCACACCAGCATGTCTGAGCATGGGATCTGCACAAAAGAGCTACCACAGGTCAGAACCCTGGGAATCGGGTGATGGACTGGGAGAAACAAAGAAGCTGCCTCTTGTAGCAGCCGGAGCTCCCTGTAGGAAGAGGAAGAGGGGACAAGGTGCGGCAGCTTACCTGAACAGTCCTGCCTAGGAGTGCTGTGAGCTCCATGCAGCCAACGGCAGTACCCTGTCATCAGGGCAGAAAGCAGAGAAACAGGACGTGGGGATGGCAGAGAAAAAACAGCTGATTTTTACCAGCTACAGTTGCAAAACTGAGGCTGAGCCACAACCCCATTCCCCAACCCAGAAGGTTCTTCCCTCATACCTTTTAAGATAAATTACTGCGGAACCACAGGGGAATCTGAGCAAACACTACCAAAACTGTCACTAACACTGACAGGAACAGAGGTTGAGGATAGCAAGGGTGATTAAACATCTATAAGAAAGAAAAAGAAAAGACCATAAAAGCAGAGATCCAAGGAGATTAGATGCCACCTACTGGAAACCAAAAGAAAAACACCTTCTTTGCAACAGGCTAGGGACCATTATTAATAAATCTTTCTGGAAAAAAAAAAAAAAGCAGAATACAATTCCATTAATGCTCAGGCATTAATGGAAATGGTCTATTAAATACCATGAACAACCAAGATGACAAGGCATCTCAGAAGGCAGAAAGAAAGAGAAAAATCTCCAGAAAATAAGCTTACAGACATAGAAATATGCAACTTAAATGACAGAGAATTCAGAATGGTACTTCCAAGAAGACTCAATGAGATCTGAAATCAACAATTTCAGAAATTGAAAAAGAACTAGATGAGCAGAATGAGTTCTTTAGCAAGGAGATTGAAACCATCAAAAAGTAAAGAATAGACCTTCTGGAGATAAACAACACACTGCAAGAGTTGAAAAATGAAATAACAAGCATGGAAAATAGTCAACCAAATGGAGGAAAGGATCAGCGATATCAAAAACGGAAATCTAGAAAAAAGTCAGAAGGAAGAAGAGAGAAACTGAAGAATGAAAAATAATGAAAGAGAAACACGAAAGCTAGCTGATATCATTAGAAGAAGAAACATAAGAATGATGGGCATTCTCAAAGGGGAGGAAAAGGAGCAGGAATTAGAAAGCATATTCAGACAAATAGTTGATGAGAATTTCCCAAATCTAAGGAATGAGCTGGAGCTTGGAATTCAAGAAGTCAATAGAATACACAATTAGCTCTACCCAAAAGGGTTTCACCAAAACACGTTGTATTAAAATTATCAAAATCAACGACAAAGACAGAATTCTCAGGGCAGCCAGGGAAAAGAAGTTGGTAACCTACAAAGGAAAACCCAGTAGATTATCGTCAGACTTCTAAGCAGATACGTTACAAACCAGAAAGGAGTGGAATTAAATGTTCAAACTATTAAATGAAAGGAACAACCAGCAAAGAAAATGTATCCAGATAAGCTCTCCTTTAGGTATGAAGGAGAAATAAAGACCTTTCCAGACATACGAAAATGAGGGAATTCTCCACTACGAGGCCTACACTACAGGAAATACTAATAGGGGTCAGCTCACCTAGAACAAAATGAAAAAAAAAAAAAAAAACAACCACCATAATTAGGAGTAAGGTGACTAGCAGGCAGATAAAAGCAGAAGAGTGCAACCATTACTAAGAACAGGGCATTATAAGCTTAAGAATAAGAAGAGATTTGCTATAGCAAGATAGTAATAAACATTCAGAATACATAGGGACAAAGTGGGACAACAATGACTGAAAAGGGGAGGATTCAAAGATCCAAATTTGCAAAGGGGAATGGAGATAAGGCACATGCAGAAGAAAATGGACACACACACACACACACACACACACACACACACATATATATATATATATATATACACACACACACACACACAAACACATAAACATATAACTATCCTTTACATATTCATAATGGTAACCACATGTCAAAGATTCAGAACTGAAGTATATAACATAAAACAAGAAGAACCAGAGGGAAAACTCACAAAAGCCAACCAAAATAAAGAAAACAGAAGCACAAGGACAAGGAGGCAATGAAAACACCAAGCTACCAGAAAGCAAAAGATAAAATGGCTATAAGAAGACCTCATATTTCAATATTCACCCTAAATGTAAATGGACTGAACTCACCAATAAAAAGGAACAGAGTTGCAGATTGGATCAAAAAACAAAACTCAACCATATGTTGCCTCTAGGAGATATATCTCAGTTCCAAACACAAATATAGACTCAAAGTGAAAGGTGGAAAACAATATTTCAAGCAAATCACATTCAGAGAAAAGTGGGAGTAGCAGTACTAATATCAGACGAAATAGACTTCAAATTAAAAAATGTAAAGATATGGAGGGACACTTCATAATGATAAAGGGAATCATGCACCAAGAAGACATAACACTTATTAATATTTATGCTCCAAGTCAGGAAGCCCTAAAATATATAAAGCAATTACTAACAGAACTAAAGGGAGAAATAGACCAAAACACTATCATAGTAGGGAACCTAAACACCCCACTGTCCAATATGGACAGATCATCCAAACAGAAAATCAATAAGGAAATAACATCCTTAAATGACACATTGAACCAGCTGAACATAATTGACATATACAGAGCCTTCCATCCCAAAACAGCTGCTTATACATTCTTCTCTAGTGTGCATTGAACATTCTCAAGGATTGATCACATATTGGGGCACAGAGATAGCCTCAACAAATATAAGAGGGTTAAAATCATACCAACCATATTCTTTGATTATAATGCTCTGAAACTAGAGATCAACTGCAAAAAGAAAGCGGAAAGAACCACAAATACATGGAGATTAAACAACATACTAATGAAGAACAGCTGGATCAGAGAAGAAATAAAAAAACAGACCAAGAGATACATAGAAATGAATGATAATAAGAACAACATATCAAAACTTTTGGGACATGGCAAAAGCGGTCATAAGAGGAAAGTTCATATCTTACAGGCCTATCTCTAAAAACAAGAATGAGCCCAAATAAACAACCTAATGCTTTATCTTTAAAAACTACAAAAGGAATAACAGATGGTACCTAAAGTCAGTAGAAGGAAAAATATAATCAAAATTAGAGCAGAACTAAATGAACTTGAAAACAAAGAGCTGGTTCTTTGAGAAGGTTAAAAAAATTGACAAACCTCTGGCTAGACTCACTAAAGAAAAAAGAGAAAGGATGCAAATAACATCAGGGCTAGAAGAGGAGAAATTATGACTGACATTGCAAAAATACAGAGGATCATACAAGAATATTATGAAAATGCATATAACACCATATTTAACAACATAAAAGAAATGGACCAGTACTTAGAAAAATACAACCTTTCTAGGCTGAATCAAGAAGAACTGGAAAATCTAAATAGGCTGATCAGCAGTATGGAAATTGAAACAATCATCAAAAATCTATCAAAAAGGAAAAGTCTAGGACCAGATGGCTTAATCACTGAATCCTACCAAACTCTTCCAAAAAATTGAAGAGGAGGCAATACTTCCCAACACATTTTATGAGGCCAAAACCTGGTAAAGATAACACAAAAGAAGAAAATTATAGAACATTATCTCTCATGAACACAGATGCAAAAGTCCTAAATAAGATACTGGTGAACCGAATACAGGAACATATTAAAAAGATTATACACCACAATCAAGTGGGCTTCGTCCTAGCGGCACAAGGATGGTACAACAAACACAAATTGATTAATGTGATACACCACATAAACAAATCAAAAAATAAGAATCATATGATCATATCAATAGATGCAGAAAAAGCTTTTGACAAAATATTGCACCCATTTATAATTAAAACACTTAACAAAATCTGTATAGAAGGGAAATACCTTAATATGATAAAGGCCATATATGACAAGTCTTAAGCCAACGTTATACCTAATGGTGAAAAACTAAAAACCTTCCCTCTAAGATCAGGAACAAGGCAAGGCTGTCCACTGTCACCACTGTTATTCAATATAACATTGGAGGTCCTAGTGAGTGCAATCAGGCAAGAGAAAGATATTAGAGGCATCCAAATAGGAAACAAAGAAGTCAGACTGTCATTATTTGTGGATGACATGATTTTCTATGTGAAAAACTGAAAAGACTCCTCAGGAACACTACTAGAAATAATAAGGCAATACAGTAAAGTTTCTGGATACAAAACCAATGTTCAAAAATTCATACCATTCCTATACACTAATAATAAAATGTCAGAAAAAGAAGTGGAAAAAGTAATTTCTTTTGCAATTCCAACAAAAAGAATAAAATACCTAGAAATAAATCTAATGAACGTGAAGGACCTATATAATGAAAACTACAAGACCCTATTAAAAAAACTTGAAGAAGATAAAAAGAAATGGAAAGATATTTTGTGTTCTTGGATTGGAAGAATCAACATAGTGCAAATGATCATATTACCGAAAGCATTATACGGATTTAACGCAATCCTCATCAAAAGCCCATCGGCATTTTTTAAAGAAATGGAACAAAAAAATCATCAGATTTGTATGGAAACACAAAAGACCACAAACTGTCAAAGCCATTCTGAGAAAAAAGAACGAGGCTGGAGGCATCACTCTGCCCAGTTTCAAATTATACTACAAAGGGACAGTAAATAAAACAGCATGGTATGGCAGCAAAACAGATGCACAGACCAATGGAACAGAATCGAGAGTCCAGAAGTAAACCCATATTTATATGGACAAAGAATTTTTAACAAAAAAAGGGAAAAACATAGAGTGGAAAAAGGAAAGCCTCTACAATAAATGGTGCTGGGAATACTGGAAAGCCACCTGCAAAAGAATGAAACTAGACTGTTTGTTGTCTATCACCACACACCAAAATTAACTCAAAATGGATTAAGGACCTGAATATAAAACCTGAAACAACAAAATGCATAGAAGAAAACATAGGAACTAAATTCAAAGTCCTTGGACTTAGAGACTCTTATGAATTTGACCTCAAAGGCAAGGGAAGTAAAAGCTAAAATAAATGAATGGAACTACATGAAACTAAAAAACTTCTGCTCAGCAAAAGTAATTGTCAATAAGGTAAAGAAACAACCATCAGAATGGGAAAATGTATTTGCAAGCAATGCCTCCGATAAGGGCCTAATATCCAAAATATATAAGGAACTCATACAACTCAACAACGAAAAAAATAAATGATCCAATACAAAAATGGGCAGAGGACCTGAACAGACACTTCTCCCTAGTGAACATACAAATGGCCAACAAAAATATGAAAAGTGAAAAGATGCTCAACATCGCTAGCTATTAGGGAAATGCAAATCAAAACCACAATGAGATATCATCTCACACCTGTTAGAATAGCTATAATCAACAGGACAAATAATAACACGTGTTGGAGAGAATGTGGAGAAATAGGAACCCTCATACGCTGCTGGTGGGATTGCAAATTGGTACAGCCACTATGAAAAACAGTATAGAGGTTCCTCAAAAAACTAAGAATTGACCTACCATATGATCCAGCAATCCCTGTACTGGGTATTTACCCCAAAGACTTGAAAATTCATATTCATAAAGATATTTGCACACCAATGTCTATAGTAGCATGAACACAGTGTTCAGGACATGGAAACAACCGAAGTGTCCTATGACAGATGATTGGCTAAAGAAGCTGTGGTACATATATACAATGAAATATTACTCAGCCATAAGAAGAGATGAAATACTGCCATTGCAACAACATAGATGGACCTTGAAATAATCATATTAAGCAAAATAAGCCAGACAGAAAAAGTTGAAAATCACATGATATCACTTATAGGTAGGATATAAACCTAAAAGCAACAAATAAACAGGAGAAATTAACAGAGACTCATGGACATGAACAATGGACTAGTAGTTACCAGAGGGGAGGGGTGGTGGGGGAGGAAGGAAGTTGATGGGGGAGGGGGGAATTTAATCATTTTTTCATTTAAAAATAAATACATTTTACTATGCTCGTGGTTTCTGAGAATCAGAACTTCAGGGAAGATGGCTGAATTCAGTAGGGATGTCTAGTATCTGCTCTAAGTTATCTGGGGACCCAGCTGGAAGACTCAAAGGCAGGAAGGCAAAGTTTCCTAAAAGGTTCATTCATTCACACCTCTGGTAGTTGGCTGGAACTTTTGCTGAGACTGTTGACTGGAACACCAGCATGTGGCCTCTCCATGTGACCTGGGTTTCCTCAGAACATAGTGGTTGAGTCCAAAGGAGAGTAGAGAGAGTAAGAGGAGAGAGAGAGAGAGAGAGAGAGAGAGAGAGAGAGAGAGAGAGAGAGAGAGAGAGAGAGAAAGTCATGTCTTTTATGACCTAGAATCAACCATCTCCAAACATCACTTTTCTGCATCCTGTTGGTTGAGGGCAAGTCCATCCTGGTTCAAGAAGAGAAACCCCGTCTCTTGAAGCAGAAGTATCAGTTCATAATTTCACGTCTTAATAAGAGCACGTGGGATGGAAGATATACTGGGGTGGCCATCTTTGGAAAATACAATTTCCTACAGCCCCACCTAATCTTTCTTCCCTGAGGTCATCACTACTCCCATTTCTTCATATCTCCTCTGTGACTTTACATACATAGATAATAAGAATTTCATTTGGGGCTTTGGTGGAGAGGAGTTAGATGTAAGTGGGATTCGCTTGCATCTTTTTCACTTAACAGAATTTATTAGTACATGTAGGTCTTTTTCTATTTGTGACTGTATAATATTCTACAGTTTGGTTATGCTGTAATTTATATTTTTAATGGACCTTTGAAAAGTTTCTTATTTTTTCCTATTACGAACAATACTACAGTAAATATTTCTCTATTTGTTATTTTACTCACATAGCACAACATGTAAATGTTTCTCAGAAAATACTTGACTATTACAGTGCTGAATGAAGGGGTATGTCCACTTTTAATTTTCATGAGTAGAACCAGTTTCCCTTTGAGAAAGACAAGTTATACTGTTATCAAAAGCATGCAATAGTGTTTATTTCCTCGTGTCATGAGGATGCAGTATTGTCAATATTTTTAACTCTTGCTTTATGGGTGAAAATGATACCATGTATATCATGAATTTTTAATTTGTAGTTCCTTATTATAGTAGGTTGAACATTTTATATGCTTATCAGCCATCTGCATTTCTTCTTCTGGGAATCGCCTGCTCATTTCCTTTACTGAACTGTTCTTTCAGTTTCACTAAAAATCAGAGAAATGTCAATTGAAACAATAAGATTTTTTAAGCAATGAAGTTAGAAAGAAGATAACAAAGACTAAAAGATGCTTGTGAAGATTGATATCATTTAAGTATAGAAAAACACCCTTTCTTTACGACTGTTAGCTTATACTTTCTCTGCTTACTTAAAAATATAAAGGCCTTTCAAATTGCGAGGCAAACAAGCTTTTATTTGAGATAAATAAAAATAGCTACGGGAATCATTAATTAGGGAGAAGCCCAAATAGTATTCCTATCAGAAAACAAAGGCAAGGGTTATTTATGAGAAAGGAAAAAGGAACAATTACATCAATAGAAGGGAAGCATTTCTTTTGGTGCAGATAATATAACATATTGATCTTAATTCTAAACAACATTTTTAATTTTCAGTCCAGTAGCCATCAGTCTAGTAGTCAGAATAATTGCTTTCTTGTTGTCTTTGCAAAAAGGTCTCTGGTTCACAATGTTGCCCTAGGCCTAGTCTAGTAGAAGGGTTATTTGACCTATTTTAACATTCCGAGGTTTGAGGCATAAGACAGGGAGAGCAATTCCTCTGGCACAGGAGCTCTGGCTTCACTTTAAAGTGGCCTTGTTTATGGTATTGTTTACATCTTTGTAAACATTTTAAATTAAAACATAACCCTGAACCATATGAAAATATTCTCAGTTGCTTCATATGAATTGAGACCAAAGTTGATTTAATAAGAATTTTCTTTCTCATTTATTGACTGAGTCTTCTTTTCCTCCCAGACTTTTGTTATTTACTTTATCTGTTAAAAACTTGAACATATAATGTGATCTTTTTCTGGGCTCCCTTTATCTTCCACTGATCTATTTATTTTTCTGCTGGTACCTCCTTGCTTTTATAAGACAAATCTCTGGATTTATTTGGTAAGAAAGAACACATTTACAGTATTTTCCTCTCTCTACAAGAAACGCTGTCTTTGTTGGTATGTGTGAATTTCATCACTCTGTAAATTTCTGTGGGGTTTTTCTCCACACAGCGGCCTCTCATTCTGGAGAGGAATCTGTTCTAGGTGCTGGCTGTGGTGTCATGTTATTTTAGAATATTGAAATAACTTTTATTCCATCACATTTTGAACTATTTAAACACTAGGAAATCCTGGAGCAAAGACAGATGGCAGGTGGGGAGGTATGCCAGATGATATATCTGGAGTGAGGTTTGTTTGGATGGAGTAGCAGTAGGGGATTATCAGAGTGGTAGGTGAGGGCTGCAGAGATCTGAGGTACAGAGAGAAGGCAGTGCCACTAGGGAAGCACATCCTTGTCAACAGCTCCTAGGTATTCATTTATTTGTTCCTTAATTTAACAATTATTTCTAGAGTGCTTGTTAATGTGTCAAACATCATTCTAGATGTTAAGGATATAATAGGGGAAACAAATGAAGTCTCCTCATGGAGATTACATTGAAGGCAGTTGCAATGAATACAGAGAAGCCCATCATGCAGGTACACGCATCTGAGGGTAATAAATGCTATAGTGAGAAATAAAGAAGGGTAAGGTGACAGAGGGAGATGGAGGCTAAAGAGTGTTGTCTTCAGGCGGACTACTCTGATAAGGTGCTGTTTCAGCAGAGACTGAAGTAAGAGAGTAAACCATAGGAGTCCTAGGGGAGGGTGCTCCTGGCAGACAGAAGGGAAAGTGCAAAAGCCCCAGGAGGGAGCATCCTGTGTGTTTGAGTCACAAGAGCTGGGCGAATGTGAAAGTCCAGAGAGGGGACTTGAAAGACGAAATGTGCCTGGGGACACAGGCCATAGAGGGTCAAGAGGCCTAAGGGAGGCAGAGGTGGGAACTTTGGAACAGTGTGGAGGAGACAAGATTATTCATTGCACACTGTTTCCCCAGTTCAAAGTAGCTCTGTTTTGATGTTGAGGTATGACAGTGTGTATGTGAGTGTATGTGTGGTTTAGTAAATCTAGTGTGAATTTGTGCTCATGCATGTGAGTAGTTGAATGATATGTGTGTATCCGTACATGAGTATGTGAGTTTAAATGTGTGTTTTTATGCATGTTTGAGTGTGTGTGTGTCTGACTATGCATGTGTGTCAGTGTGATTGAGCATGTGTATGTTTATATAAATATCTACGTGGGTGTGTTTAGGCATTTGTGTCTTTATGTATTACATGTTTACTTGTGTCTGTGTTTTGAGTTTTTGTGTGTCATTATATAACACAAGGCAGAAAAGATCCCAAGGGGAAATGAGAACCTGGTGGAAAGCTTCTCCTGGAATCCTAGCTAGGTTTCTGTCTCTGCCATGGGTCATAGAACCGAACAATGTCACCGATGAGGTCACAGAATAAAGCTGGGATCCTAGTGACCATGGGGGCCCCAGCGACCACTCAGGCTGGGGCCAGTGGAGGGCTTCAGCACAGCCCAAGCCAACTCTCAACAAACAGCTGGAACACTGAACCCTCTGGGCCTGGTGTCAAGTCATGAAACGCCACTTTACAGACCATAAGGGAGAAGAGTCACCAATAGATGGAGCAACCCTCAGCTTGGCCAGCCTGGAGCTCACGGAGGAGAGCATGAAAGTATGCTGGCCAGGTAGGTCAAAAGAAAGAGCTAAAGGGTGCGGCAGGTGTGTTCCCTGGGAGGAAGGTCCTAGAGGAAGCAAATTAGGTGCTAGGTCACCCCTTGATACTGCTATCGAATTGTTGCATCAGCCATTACAATAGATGGTGGGTATGACTGAGGCCAATGTGAGTGTATGAGGTGATTTCAGGAGGTGTGAGGATGAAGATGTAAAATGTTAATCATTATGTGTTTTAATGTGCATTGGAAAAAAACAAGTTGACATGTCAATCCTATGATTTCGGCAGTGATACAGAACAATCCTTTATAATAAATTGATTAAAGTTAATCTTGAACATCAATTCGAAGACATCTGCGAAATGACCATGGGCAACACCTAAGGGTAACACACAGGCTTTCAGGGTGGACTGCCTGGCACTACCAGCTCTGGCTCCATCAGTCATTTAAATGCTCTGTATTTCAGTTTCCTTATTTGTCAGGTCGGAATTGTAACAATGAAATTTCTTAGGATTCTTAGAATTTTTTGAGTACTTAAAGGAGTTAAAACATGGCAAACACTTACATGATGATGAGGATACAATGTGAGTTCAAGGAGAGGGCAAGATGCTCCCTGAGTTAAGGTGGACACACATCAAAAATGCTAAAGGAGAAGGTGGAGCTGAACGGCATGGTCGAAGCAGCTTCCCATGCCTTTTTAAATTAGCTTTACTGAGCTGTAATTTATATACACAAACCTCACCAATCGTTAAGTGTAGAATCTGAAGAATTTTGACAAGTGTAAATTTGTGTAAGCACTACCACAATTATGATACAGAACATTTCATCGCTCCAAAAAGTTCCCTTGTGATCCTTTATGGTCAGTTACCCTGCGGCCTAACATCTTTGTAAACTCTGATCTGTGCTCTCTTTGGACAGTTTTACCTTTTCTAGAATGATATCTCAATGGCATCATATGCTCTGTGGCTTTTTTACCTGGCTGCTTGTATGAAGCAGAGTGCATTTAGAGATTCACTGACATTTTCCGTGCATCTGTAGTTCATTCCCTTTGGACACTGAATAGGTTTGCATTGTGTGGTAGTACCATAATCTGTCTATACACTAGTCAATGGCCATTTTGGGTTTGGTCAAGTTTTGGGCTTTTATATTCATACATTATTTGATCCTTGTTATCATGTCTATAATTTATAGATGCATCTGTCTGTACATTATTTGATCCTTATCAACACTCCATAAGGTCAACATTGTTATCATCTCTCTATTTTATGAAGAAACAGGCACAGGGAGGTGATTTTACCTGCTGAAGCACCCCTGGAGCCAGGACCTTTTCAGAGTCCTGAAGGTGGGTTTGGCACTAATCTCTTGGAGATACTGATGAAATCTTCTTTCACCTTTCAGGGAGCACAATGAGGGAGGAGTTATCTCCACAGCTGGGGCCAGCTATTCCCCACCAGGAGAACATCTGTTTCACCCCCAGAGCCCGGGGGATGCTGAGCTGGAGCAGCTCCCCATCATCCCAGTCCTCCTCTGAGTACCAGTCCTATTCCCAGTGCCAGTCTTGCTGCTCCTACCCGTACGACAATGAGGACACAGTCCAGCAAAGTGTGTGTGCCTTCTACACCCACGTGCAAACAGTGCAGGGTGTGGCTGTGGCCTGGGAGACTGAGGCTGGCTTCGAGCCCATCAGCAGGAAGCCACGCATTCATGAAGCTGAATTCATCAAGAGGCAGAGGAGGAAAGGCTCCTCTTTTGAGGTGGCTTCCAACACCGACCTGCACTGGGATCTGGAAGCCAGCAAGAACAACCGCTGCGCAGAGCAGGATGACACAGAGCTGCTGGGACCTCTGGAGAGCTGCCTGCAGGAGCTGCGGGATACCCCGGACTGGCTGGTCACCACCAACTATGGGCTGCGCTGTGTGGCCTGTTGCCGGGTCTTTCCCACGCTGGAGGCACTGCTGGAACATGCCCAGTATGGGATCCAGGAGGGCTTCAGCTGCCAGATCTTTTTTGAGGAGATGCTAGAGAGAAGGCAGGCCCAGAGCAAAGAGCAGGAGGAAGAGGAGGAGCAGAACTCTTCAAACAGCAATAAACGTCCAAAGCCCCACAAAAGGGTGCTTCCATCGCAGCAGTGGAAGCAGTGAGCTGAAGGTGATGTGCCTAGTCCTGTCCTCACTTCCTGCATCTCAGTTGTTCCTTCCTCAGCCAGCAGGATCAGAGCCACCACTGGGGCAGGAAGAGAGGAAGAGGGTTGGGAGAAGGAACCAGCAGAACATAGAGCTGAAAGGGCCATGACAAGGAAAGGAGAAGGAACCCTTCCAACAGGCACAGTATTTCAACAGAGTCTGTTTCGAAACCTGAATCCAAAGAGAAGAGAGCTTCAAGTGTTTCTGATGGCAGGTGCAAGATCTAAAGCCCATAGCATGTGGCCATGGGGATTTATATTTTTTCTGGTGGATCAAGCAGGTCATGACTCACAGTAGAGCCAACTGCAAACGAAGCTTTGGCCCTAATATTTTCATTGTTTGAAACCTATCATAGTTCCTAGTTCTATGTCTTATTATAGTAAGATTAAACATTAATAACTCAAAATTTATGGCAATGACTAATTGAATGAACCATGTTATTGGACTGAACCTATAGGAAATTACCATTTCTGTAGGTTACACCCTAGCACAGACACCTAGAGACAGGCAGCTTTCCATAGGTGGAGATGGGGGCTGGGTAAGTCCTGCAGACCCATGAGTTCAGGTATGTCAACTATATGTTTTAAAATGTTACTGCAAAATTTATCTTCATCCTCCTAATCATTTCTAGCTAAGGAGGAGGGATGTATGCATTTAAGAAAGTACATGGACGGCCCACCGTGTGTTTGGCATGCTGATGAAACATACACTCTAACCTTCCAGTGTGAGGCAGATAGAATAGGCAATTGCAGGGCAAAGGGGATGAATCACATAAACTCTTGCTTGTTGTTGAGAAGTGAAAACTTTCCAAAAGAGGTGATATTTGCAAAGGCTTAGAGAACAGGTAGAATCAGCGAGACCAAGGTTTCTCAACCTTAGCACTGTAGACATTTTAGGTTGAATAATTGTTTGTCTTGGGAATGGTGGTGGCAGCTATTCTGCCCAGTATAAGATGTTTAGTGGCATTCCTGGCCTCTACCCACCAGATATCAGTAACACTCCCTCCCCTACAATTGTGACCATCAAAAATGTCTTCATATATTAACAAATGTTCCTTAAAGGGAAAATTGCCTGTCAATTGAGAATCATTCAACCAAGCTAGACAATGATGAAGATTTTGAAGAGGGAATGGCACAATATATTTGGGCACTTGCCAGCCATTTTTCCTGGCTGGAATGTTAGATATATTTTCTCTCATACGCTCCATAGAGATTTAGAACCTACTATGTGACAGGCAATGTTCTGGGCTTGGGGAATAAATTGAACAAAACATGCATACATGCTCCTCTGTGGTGCTAGGGCCAGTGGGCAAAAATAGACTACATATTATTGGAAATAAGTATGAAAGTACCCATTTCATTACCTAGCATGGCCTAGCTTTTGCTAACTTCTCCATTACCATTCTTAGCATTTACTACTTCACTCCAGTATCATTGGCCTTCTTAAATGCTCTAGGCTTTCATACCTCAGGGACTTAACACTTGCTCTCTTCTCTGTTGCTCTTGTGGCTGACCCCTTGCTTCTCTTTGAGGTTTCAGCTTTGTCACTTTTTCAAATCATTCTGCCTTAGTATATGACTTGCTTTAAGTGCAAGTGGCTTTAAAAAGAGAAGTGACATGATCAGATTTATGTTTTAAGAAGCTCACTCTAGTTGTATATGAAATATGGATTGGTACAATGGCAAAAGGAAAAAGAAGTGGGAAGGTCACTTAGGCTGTTCCAGGTGAAGGACAGTAAGGCTTGGATAAGGCTGGTCACAAGCCAAGATAGGAAAAAGAAGATGCATTCAAGACATATTTGGAAAATAGATCCAAAAGATGGTGATAGGTAGGTGTGGGGTGTGGGAAAGGGGCTTGTCAAGGTGGATTTACAGGTTTCTAGCAGGAATAAAGGGTGAATTTTTTTTCCAGAACACAATAAACACCTTTATTAAACTGGGGGATGGTTTTGCATTAACCAACATAGGACATTTTGGAAGATGATCAGCTGTATACGCATGTACATTTGTGTGTGTGTGAACATATGTGTGTGAGTGTGTATGAACATGTGTATATGTTTGCATGTGGATGTACATACCTAAGTGCTGGGAGTGAGGGTGATAGAGGTTAGTCAGGACATGGTCAATGCTAAATGCTAACAGCACATCCAAGTGGAGATGTTAAGTGGGAAGTGGTTTATGATTAGAACCCAGAAGATAAGTCTAGATCGGAAATATAAATTAGGAAGCTAAGAGCACATGGATGGTACCATATTTAAAACCACAATAGTGGGAGGATGAGGCTAACTAGGGAGCTGGGGCAGAGTTATAGTGTGGCCTCTAAAGGGAGGAGAAATGGGGATGGCGGATCCATTTCTCAGGAGTATTCATCAAAGTCAACAAAACTAAGAAAGATTGTTTCTAGGAGGGATGAGCAGTGTTAAATATGGGAGAGTGGGAGTGAGCTGATGATGAAATATTTTTATTTCATTTGGCACATGGAGGCTGTTGACAGCTCTGATAAAAGCAGTCTCAGGGCCCGAGTTGGTCAGAGGTCAGACAGGCATGATATGAAAAACCACTGGAGACAAGCATTAGACAACTCTGTTGGCAAGTTGGTTTATAAAGGAAAGCAACAGTGGCTGTAGCTGGACAAAAGGAAACAAAAAGACAAAGATGGGGGAGAAAGTGAGTTTATAGACTAATGTGAATGATGCAGTAGAGATGGGGAGACTGAGATTGCAAGAAAAAAGTGGGAGATTGAAGGAGTCAGTAGATGAGAGTGGGTTGAATCTTGAACAGAAATGGAGGAACTGGCCCTTGATAAAAGCACCTTTGTGTTCTGTGTTTTACCCAGATGGGCAGTTAGGTTGAGTAGGACTTTGGAGCCAAAATTATGGAACTTGATTTTTTCCCCCTAAAACCTGTAAGGAGCTCCTGAGGAATTTTAAGCAAGTCCTTCTTGCTTTCATAAAAGGTTGGACTGGTGAGCCAAGTCAAGAGTGGATGAGAGAGGATTACTGGTGACAAATAGTTCAGTTAAAGAGTTGGAGGTGGGATAAGTTCAAGAACTATTTAGGAAATGAACATCTTAGATTTTGGCTAGTATTTGATGAAGGCAGTAAGAGGAAGGTGTCCAGAATGACTTTCAGGTTTTTTACCTGGGTGGCTGATTGAACGTTGGTGCCATTTGCAGATATGGAACACAGAAGGCAAAGATTTTCTAGGATGCCAATAAGTACACTTTTGAATAAGTTTAGTTTGTGGTAGAAACATTCCAGGGTTTGGGAGGGCATTAAATGGGATGAAGGTAGATTTGCAGTCACCTATGTTTGTGTGGTTAACTAATGTCATGGATATTTATGTGGGCCTCATGTTGGATGCATTCTCTCTGTTGGTCCTGGTGCAACAGGAAGCTATGAATGAACACCAGCCATGAGGATTATATTTTGTCACTATTTTTAAGATGCTGCAGAGTCAAACATTCTAAAATCGCCATGAAAAGGGCTGGAGGATCTTCGGGAAGAGAAAATAGATGGGGCAATGGCCCAAACTTTGTTAAGCTCCACTTAGAAGAGCATCTGGTGTTTGAAGGAGCTTAGTAGGCAGGTAGAATCCAAAAACTGTCTAAGGGAGGGTGGGAGAGCTGAGCCAGAAATAGTGAAGAGAACATTTCCATTTAGAAATCAGTATGCAAGGAAACTGAAATGAGGCATAGCATCTTGGCTCTAGAATTTCAGCCTTTAAAAGACAAATGTGTTAAACTGTGATATTCCAAGGGCCAAGCATTGTTCTAAACACGTCACAAATATTAAGTCATGTAATGCTCTCCACAATCCAATGAGGTGGTTCCTATGATTAGCCCTGTATTACAGACGAATAAGCTAAGACCTTGTAAAGGCAGTTCAGCTAGTATACAGTAGAATAAGCCTTCACAGCTAGGCAGCTTGGTTCCAGAGCCTATGCTCTAAACATCACATAAAAAGCAAAATTTTAATGTAAAGACAGATGCAAGACATTTAGAAAAGCCAACATGTCAATTCCACTGGCCATATTTTCTTTAAAGTGGCAGCACCTGAAGATCAGGTGGAAATGGTGGGCAATCAGAACAAATGAAAGATGAAAAGAACCTTGGGTAAAGAAACTTTTAATGTAGAGGATAACTTCAGGAGAGGGTAAAATTGTCCTTAAGATAGTAACTTGTTCTTAAAACATCTTAAACTCTGACTTAAGTATTCATTTATGATTTAAAGATATCACTTTGCAGAGACCTGGGATCTCCACCAAATAAGGCAAGTATCAGGGTAAGGGGAAATCTTCCAGAGGGATCAAGGAACCTCAAACATTTTAGATCTTGAACCACTTCAGACCCTTTATTATCCCAACCAATAGAAAAAGGTGGAACTCATTTTATGAAACTTACAGAATGCTGATAACAAAACCTGACAGAGATGGCACTAAAAAGTAAACAATATATTAATCTCACTTATAAATACAAAATAATAGCTAATTGAATTTAATAGAGTATGAAAAAGACAATTTACCATAATTGAGTTGGGGTTATCTCATAACTATAAAGACAAAAATTATTAAACCTTGCAATACTTCATATCGAAAGAAAGATCTTATGATCATCTCAGTAGATACTAAAAACACAGTATTCAGAAATAAGCCTACACATTTATGGTCAATTATTTTTTTCAGCAAAAGTACCCAGATAATTCAATAAGGGGAAAGAATAATCTTTTCAACAGATGGTGCTAAGACAACTGGATATCTGTACACAAAAGAGTGAAGTTGGATTCCTACCTCACACCGTGTATAAAAATTAAAATGAAAAATATCTAAATGTAAAAGTTAAAACTACAAAACTTTTAGAGGAAAACATAGATGCAAATTTTGTGGCCTTGGATTAGGCAATGGTTTCTTAAACATGACACTGAAAGCACAAGACAACAGGAAAAAAATTGGACTTTATCAAAATTAAAAACTTTTGTGTTCAAAGGACATTAAGGAGAAAGTTAAAAACAATCCACCAAATGGGAGAAAATACTTTCATATCACATTTGATAAGGATCTAGTATCCAAAATATGTAAAAATTCAACAATAAAAAGTCAAGAAAACTTAAAAATGGGCAAAAGATTTGAATAGAAATTTCTTCAAAGAAGATACACAAATGTCCAATAAGCACACGAAAAGATGCCCAAAATCATTAGTCTTTAGGGGAATGCAAATCAAAACCACAATGGGAAACAATTTCATACCCACTGGAATGGTTAGAATTTAAAAAAGACATAATAACAAGAGTTGGTGAGGATGTGGAGAAATTTGAACCCTCATACATTGCTGGAGGAAATGTAAAATGGATCAGCCACTTTGAAAACATTCTGGCAGTTACTCAAAAAGTTAAACATAGAGTTACCATGCAACCCAGCAATATGACACTTAAAAACACATAGGTCCACACAGAAACTTGTACATGAATATCTTAACAACACTATTTATGATACAAAAGAGTAAAAACAACCTACCATCCATCAAATAATGAATGGATAAACAAATGTAGTATCCATACAATGGAATATTATTCAGCTATAAAAAAGAATGAAGCACTGATAACATGCTACTACATGAATGAACTTTGAAAACATTATGATAAGTTAAAGTAGCCAGACACAAAAGGCTAGATAAGGTATGATTTTATTTATATGAAATATCTAAATAGGCAAATTTGTAGGATTAGAAAGCAGATTAGTGATTGCCAGAAATTCAGGGAAAGGAAGTAATGAGAAGGGACTGTTAATGGACATAGGGTTTCTTCTTGGAAAGATAAACATATTCTGGATGACAATGATGGATATACAACTTTGTGAATAAGCTACAAACGACTGCATTGTATGCTTTAAAAAGCTGAATTTTATGGTATACAAATATATCTCAATTTAAAAAGATATGCGATAAAACTACAATCATTCCTATTATAAACTTTTTAGAAATTAAGAATAGAAATTTTCTTCAGATATGGAGTATTACTCTCAAACTAAACAGCACTGAAGTCAAGTAAAATACATCATTGATTATAATTTTTATTTAATATTATGTTAGAAGTTAAAACCAATTCAGTAAAACAGAAAGACAGAAATTTTATAGATGATGGACAAGAAATTATGATTTTCAGAAAAAGACAATATACTTATCGTGAAAACTCAAATAAATGAACTAAAAATTATTGAGCAGGGAGGTAATCAAAGGATTGGAGTATAACGTGGATATCAAAAGCTTTCTTTTGTATTATATGTGACTAATTAGAAAATAATATGGAAAATATTCCATTCGCTCAATAAACAGATATTCCTGGAAATACTACAAATGCAATGAAGTGTCAATGTGATTAGCTCTACCTGATAATTATTGATAAATTTTTATTTTTCTGTAATTTGCAGTATTTTTTAGAGGTTTATATATTTATCAAGTATGACTTTTATAATAAAAAGGCAATGAAACATTTAATCGAACATTACCGCAGGTTAGAAATGACTTCAGGAGCCTTTCCCATCCATATTTGTTGTCTACAAACCACATTTTGAGAACCCCAGCTCTTAATATCTTAATCCTTGGTCCTTCAGAGTTAAGTTAACTTTGATTTTAAGAATACTTATAGTGGATGAAGACAAAGCTAACTCAAAACTCCTTTTGTGGTGTGTCCTCATTTCTTAAAAAGGTTTAAAACTGTGAGTGAGAGGGAGAGCTTCAGAAAGAATGGTGGTAAGAGCTCAATGGAGAGAGAAAGGGTAAAGAGAGTGAAACTGGGAAAGAAAACAGAGCCCTATAGGGAGAAGAAGGGGAAGGAGTTGACAGAGGATGAAGAAAAGATGAGGAAGTTGGAGAAGAAATATAGAAGAGGAAAGAGAGAAATGGCAGGTGTTAAAGGATAATGCATTGACTGGGGAACGTGACATCGCAAAGGAGGTCCAGGTAGGAGGCTGGTGGGGAAGAAAAGGATCCCTGATTCATCTTCCATAGTAGTCAGCGGTCTCTGAGGTGCTCAGAAATGGATGCTGTTTTGGACTGAATTGTGCTCCCTCCGATCCTCCATTTATATGTTGAAATCTTAACCCCCAGTACCTCAGAAAATGACCATTTTTGGAGATAGGGCCTTTAACAAGGTAATTAAAATAAAATAAGGTTATTAGGGTCAGCCCAGCCAACACCTTGATCTTAAACTTCTGGCCTCCAGAACTGTGAGACAATAAATGTCTGTTGTCTTAGCCCCCTAGTCTGCAGTATCTTGTTATGGCGAACCTAAGAAATTAATACGGATGCTGAAGAGGAGCATCCAGAGGCAGGAGGGAAGCAACCAGCAAGGCTGGAGTAGATCCATGTTTTCAGTATGGAGTCTTCCTGGTCTTGGGTCCTTAAGGGAGCAAGCACATAGTGAGTGTTCAATCAATTTTTGTTGACTTAAATGGCCGGAATGCCATAAGTACATTGAGGAACAAGCAGCTGACCTTTGGAAACCACAGAATGGCCTACTGGCCCTGAGCACTCAGAGTGCTTTGGGGAAACACAGAGGGTTTTATAGAAGGAATCTAGTGTGTGAGTGTGGGATAGCATGGAGAATGGTGAAGAAAACATGTTTTTTTTTTTTTTTTTTTGATTCTCCTATAAGACTCACCTGAAGGCCCCACGGGAGAATGAGCTGGGCACAGGGACAAGCAAGACCTGAATGTGCTGAATTGTAGGAAAAATGGAACAAGCAGTTAATGAAAATGCCCTTTCTAGAGCTCAAAGTCTGGCACCAGGAACAGCCCACATGTGTATACATGTGTATGTGCATGAGCATGAGTGTGTATGTGTATGTGTGGTATGTGCTGCTCTGTACTGGGTCCTGATGTACCTGGCATGTGGCAGAGCACAAGAACCTGGAGAGAAGGTCCATGAGTGATGCTTGAACCCTTCTGCAGGCTTGTTGATGCTCTGCTGCTGGACTTCTGACAGTCCCCCCACCCCCACTCCCGCCTCCAGCATTCGCCCAGGAACTGCAGAGCTGAGGTACCACCAATCTTAGGAGAAAAGAATGACAATTCTTCTTGGCAGTGTTTTGCGAACCTGAGTATTATCCTTTCAAAGTCCAAGAACTTTCTTATAGAGCCTGTGTTGACTTAAGTTATTGCTGCTTAAACAACGATTTAACACAAATAACACTAGAGCTTGTAGTTGCTTTAAAACAATAAAATGAAAACAAATTTATAAATTAAATATAAACATGTTTACAACAGCAATAAAACTCAAACTAACATTAATTTTATGTGACTGCTGAGTTTGGTGTTTGCAAAACCAAGTTGTCTCCTAAGTGAATATGGGGCTGAATATGAAGCAGATTCTTCTTGAGGTAATTGCTCTTCATTGCTATGTGCTGAAATGACGTAATCTATTAATTTACCAGTATGAATGTTTAAAGCCATAACACTTGAAGTCACCCTCATTTCCAACCTAAATGCAAAAAGGGCACAGAAATCAGATGCCACCAGGTACTTATATGGTGCCTATTCAGATAATCAATGTGCTTTAAAAATATTTCTGGATCTTCCTAAGGAGTCAAGCATTGCATTAGGGAGCATGCAGAGCTCTGGGGTTGTTCATGGAACCCCTGTTTGAGAAACGACCTGGGAGCACTCATGTGGGAGATCATTCATTCTACAAACATTCACCCACCACTTCTTCCAAGCCCAGGGCCTAGGCTCAGGCAGAGGGAACACAAAGATGACTAATAACCAGTGGCTGACCTTGGGGTCAGACAGTCCAGAGCAGGACATTTACTTAAGTAACAACAATGTTGTATGTAGAGGCTTGTACAGGAAAAGGGGGGCTCAGAAAAGGGGCCCTAACTCGGTCTTTTGGGGCTTGGAAGGCTTCTTGGAAGAGATGATGTTCTTTCTTGCTGAATCTTGAAAGGACAGAAGCCTACTAGCTCCCTGGAGGGGCAGTTAGCCAGATATCCCAAGTAGAGTTAGGACTGGACCTTGTTGTGGTTCGATCAAATCTAAGACCCACAGAGCCAATTGAGATGAATTGTGAGCCTTTATTAGCCGGCTGGTGACTGACTCTCTACCATGCAGGGTTAGAGGAGATCAGCCTCAAGCTCCCAAAAGAGGCAGTTTATAAAGCCTAGAACCACACCCTGATTAACATCAAACAAGCAAGCAGCTTACAGAAGCAGAAGTTGGCTCACTTGAAAATTTTCCACCTTTAACAGACCTCTGTATATTTAGAAAAAAGGCGGCACTTATTAACTGGGGAAAGAGGGTTTATTTGCCCTGTAGAGAGCTCATCCCATGTCACTACAATCTTTTTCTCTAGCAGTTAATGGTTCAGCAATTTCATCATTTCAGAGCCGTTTATTGACTAAAAATTTGTCCTCCTCTATTTTAATATTTTAATACCTTTGGAAAACTCATATAATAAACTAATATCAGCCTTTCCCATCTTAGCATGAATTAGTTCATCAGTAGGTTCAGAGCAAGTCCCCGAGGGAATGGAAATGGAGTTTGGGTGGGACTATGGAAGAGAAGTTGGGCAGGTTACCTGCCTAGAGGTGAGTGCCAAAACAGGGAACATTCTTGAAGATGTCTCATCCATCATTCATCCAGGTATAGAGCGGATGGGTGCATGTGTGCAAGCAGGTAGAAAGCAAAAGAATAGGTAGGATGGGATGTTTTCCCATGTAACGAACAGTCTCAGCTTTCTCTGCCTGCAAAGGAGGTTACTCTGGGTGCTGCAAAAGGACTAGCTCCATGAATCCTATCCTTAACCAGCCAGGAAGTCTGAGAGGAGCAACCTGGCCTGCTTGTGATGGAGGCCTGAGCTTAGGTCTAGCAGCTGCCTGGGCTTCTGCAGCCTGGCTTCTCCTTTGGCCAGCCCTGGCTCTATTTGGGCCAGTGTTTGGGAGGAGCCTGAGCAGACCCAAATCTGATTTTTCTTTTTTTGCTCTTGGTCCAGGATAGCTGAGAGCAGTGCTCAGCTGGCCCTGGCTGGATCCAGAGGGAAAACCACTCCTTTGTAAAAGCAGAATATATTCCAGAGAGAAGCCAGTCTGGTAGTGGCCTTCTGAGAGAAGCATTTAAGGTGGGTGCCAGCAGTGTGATCAGCTGGAGCTGTTAGAAGACAATCAATAGTCAATTTGTACTTGGACATAACTTACCGTATCTTATAAACTTTCTCACAAAACCCCAGAAGCCCTTGGTTGACCCAGAGAGCTGTATCTATAACTTCCATTCACCCTATCTCTCTGTTTCTCAATGTGGGCGCAACTGGCACTTTCCTGTGCAGTTGAATTGTAGGACATTCACATTGTGGCTACTGCTCCGAATGCTAGTTATGCTCCCACTTCCAAGATTGTTGTAACAATCAAAATTGCCCCACACATTTCCAAGGACTCCTAGAGGGTTGAGGGGATGGGTGCTACCCACTGAAGGGTGCCAGTTATGTTTTTCCAAGGATAGGCCTGGCCAAATTCACATCAAAACTATCTTAGTTGGTTAAGCCAAAGCATTAGCATCCACAGTGCACGGTGCAGGTGGAGCACTGTGTGTGTGTGGGCGGGAGTGGAGGGGGGGGAGCATGGGCAGAATGAGAGGGATGAGGAGAAGGATTCTGGCATGAAAGCTGCTCCTGGCTCTAGGTCTCCCTGGCTCAATAAAAGCCATTATTTTGGAATACCTGAAATGCATGGGAAATGTGTCTCTTCCCAGGCTCCTCTTTGTTTTGCAATTTCAGTTTAAAATGAAAGGATTAGGAGTTTCCTTGGTTCTCTTGTTGCCTATTGTTTTGGGATTAGTTGCCCTTCTCTTTGATGGCTGACCTTGGTGACTTGGGCCTCCAGGGGACAATAATCTCTGGGGTCCCAAATCAAATCTCCATTTGTCATTCCCCTTCATCAGATCTCTCAAATAAAACCTGCCTTCCTCTTCCATTCTCTCTCTCCCTTCTTCCCTCCTGTCATGAACTGAATTGTGTTCCCCCAAATCTGTATGTCAAAGTCCTAACCCCAAGTAACTCAGAAAGTGACTATTTGGAGATAGGGCCTTTAAGGAGGTAATAGTTAAAATGAGGTCTTTAGAGTAGGTTTTAATCCAGTATGATCAGTGTACTTATTAAAAGAGATTAGGACACAGACACCCACAGAGGGACAACCATGTGAGGACACGGAAAAGACGGTTATCCATAAACCAAGGAGCAAGGCCTCAACCCTGGTGAGACTTTTATCTCAGACTTTCAGCCTTCAGAACTGTGAGAATAAATTTGTTGTTAAATCCCTCAGTCTGTGGTAGCTTGTTATGGCATCCCCAGGAAACTCATATACCTCCTTTTCTTTCTCCATTTAAAAAGTCATTGATGCACCCCTAAATATATATTGATAACCCACCCACATGCTGCGCACTGACTGGGAATAGATTTTCTAGGGCTTAGTACTCATCTTCTCTCATCTCAGAAAACTGGCCCTGGACAATGGCATTCCTTTCCATTGTATCCCACATATCCTTGAGGATGACTCAGTTGTCTTTCTCTGGTTCTCACCTCAAAGACTTTAAAATCCAACATTTCTCTTAGATCTTCTGTCAACAGTATTGGACATAGTAGACTCAGTGTACCTGATACAGGACATCACTTGTAAAATTCTTAATCTTTTAGCAGGAAATGAAATGGGACATCTCTTGCAGAGTTCTTAATCTTTTTAGTAAAGCTAGTTAAGTTTTCTTCTCTCCTTCCTTTGGGAAAAAGGCCCTGTTCCTTAAACCTTGATAATTGCCCCAAAACTGGTGACTTAGATCCTCAGGCTATTGATAAGGGTCATCTGCCCATTGTTAGCAGAAATAGTGTTAAGTCAGACAGGGCCTTTAGAGTTGGAAAAGGAAGGGGACTTTAGGCCAAAGGTCTTTTTTTTTCTAAGAAATATATTAACCAAGCCTGTTTCCCTTTACTCGCTTAATAGGCAAATCAATAATAGAAATGAATAGATATATGATTCAAATAACAAGTTTGTATCTTCTTTCCCTTGTCTAGGGACTGAGGTGGCACTTCAGCAGGAAATCCAAGACCCCATCCCAACTGAGGCACAAAGGGAAAGAGCTCCATGAAACCCCAATAGGCAGGGACAACAGCCCTTCTCAGTAGGAAGCAGATATGGAAGAAGAGACCTCCCTTCCCTCAACATCCATACTACTAATAATAAGGGGGTTCATGTCTCTTAGAAAAGAGGCAGGAAAGTTAGAGGGTTTGGAGTCTGCCTGCAAAGACACTGAGGCTCTTATCCTAGAAGGGGTCCACCCTAATCTGCCCATAATTAAGCAAGTCAAAAGGCATTTTTTAAACTCACACAAAGAAACAAGTAAGCAGAATTAGGTACCAGTTTAAGCCAATCACTTGCACTTGCATGATGAAGATCCCAACAACCTTCAACACATCTGAACATCATTATACCATCATTATAATATGATGCATATGCCCAAAAGTTCATTAATATCATTATAACAGATTGAATTCTGGAAATGAACATGCACAGAAAGCAAATGATGAATCACTGAGTCCTTTCGATCTTAGTTGTCAATCAAGGAAGCCCACTCCTCTAAGAAAAGTGATCATGTTGTAGCCGCCAGCCCCTGAAAGACACATGGACCACCAGAACTTAGTGAGTTATTGGAAACACACTCTTTATTCAGCCAGCTGGGTCTGCCAGGGGTATGCAGACACCAAATTAAGCAGCCCCGAAATGTTGAGGTACAGGGGTTTTAAGCCCAAAATCCCATTCTTCATTCTGTCTAAACACAAAGGTCTATTTTTCTTCTATTCATTACCTGTCAACTCACAGGTTAGGTGCGTAAGCGGGGGTACAGAAGCAGAAAGCTTATTGTTAGAATGTTATGTTCCTATGGGTAACAGCCTATGTTCCCATGGACATAGCCATGTTCCCATGGACACAGCCAAGCAGTAATTTCTCTGCAAGTAATAAATTTCTAGTAATCGTTTTTCAGCCATTACCACCAACCACAGCAAATAGGGATAAAAACCCCAAAGGCTTTGTTACCAGGCCTTTCAAGTCACACTTCTCTTGCTCAGACCCACTTCCACTTCTGAAAGTGTACTTCCCCTTCTAATAAAGCTTTTTTTTTCTACTGTATTTTGGTGTCTTGCTCAATTCTTTGTTCAGGACATCAAGAACCTGGACAACACACTGAGAGAGGATCCCCACTCTCTGGTAACATAGCTACTTCCTCCAAATCTACTCTTCCTTTAGTGGTCCCCTGCTCTGTGATGCCCAAGGGACACTGCAAGAGAAGACACTTTCCTCTACCCTCAAGATTCTTTTGTATGGTCTAATAATCAAAGAGACAAGAGACAGATTAGCAAAATAATATAATCAAATTTCATACATACGTATGTATGGGAACCCCACATCCATGAGAGACTCAAAGACCCCCACATGCATAAAAGGTATATAAGAAATCCTGAACTCAGGATGAGGTAAGGTGCCTTGGGGGCTTCAAAGGGTCATGGTAGGATGATAAGAAAAGCAGATGTTTAGTAAACAGAAGTTTGCCCTGCCCTACAGACAGGTCAAAAGAGATTATTTCTGATAATGTCTCATTATGGGCAAGGACCCTAATTCAAGTTTTTCCAGGTAATCAAGGAAGAGGCAGAAGTTTCAAAACAATTCTCATACCACAGAAGCACATCTTGGGGTAACTAGCTCTGATCCCCCACGACACTTTGTGACATCTCCCCTTTTTCAGTGAAACCCACCATCATTGGAATGAAATAAAAACTTTTTGGCCAGGTATTTGAAGGCCTCTAGGTCTTCATTCTTGTCTGCCCCTCCACCCATTTCTCATTCACCAGACACAACTGATCCTTTAAGTCCCCAGAAACTTTCTATGAAACTTGAAAGTCCTGTATCCTTTAGCCTCTGGGCTTCAATGTACATTGTTCTGCCTCCCACTGTCTACTTTCAGGAGTCTCCAAGCATTCTTTATGATTCAGTTCAAAGGCTATCTTCATTGTAAATGTTTCCAGCACAACTAGGAAAATGAGGTGGGTATGTCCTCCATTGTGATCAATAATATAACCTGTTCAGTTCCTAATTTCTCCTTTATGTCAATTCTTTCCATCAGGAGCCTTCTAGAATATGAGGGCCATTTATCTCTGCATCTAGAAAGCCTGCAGAGTCTCCTGACACCAAGTTCACAAAAACTGTTAAGTTTGTGAAATGGCACCAATTTATCAGAGTCACCAGCCAGGTTGGCCTGGAGAAGCTATTTCTATCTAGATATACGGTCAGGCTTACAGATTTATATTTCCTTAACTTTGGTGGGGGGATGGGGACAATACACTCCACTCACCTTCCCTAATTGTGCAACAGAAAGATGCTGCAGGTTTCATAAAAATTCTACCATTGGTGGCTCACGGCTTTTTCTGATTGGATGGATGTGTCCTCTATAACTGTGATCTCTTCTCTTTTATTCTCCCTCTATCAGTTAGAACTGAAAATCCTTTAATCCAGAGTCACTCTTTGATTACTTCCCTTTAGTAAAAATTCAAGCATAGAACTACTTTTAGTGGGAAAATGCTTGTGAGCAATATAGAAGAAAGCTTACAGATTACTTGTATAAGTGTAAAATTTAAGAAGCAACACAGAAATCCACTGAATACCTTAGAAAGAGGTGTTTACTTTTCCTTGGTGCTTTTAGTTTAGGAATATTGTGTTATTCTTCTAATTCAGAACATAGTCAGGCCTGATGAAGCCAGAAGATAGACAAATAAGTCAGTAGCAGGCTTTCAAATTGCCCCGATGATTCCAGGGAATCCCACCCCACCCAAATTGTGGGCCCACCCAAGCTACTTTCAGTGGCTTTTCCATACAAGCAGCCTGCTTTGGCTCATGCTACAGACTTTTCTAAAATGTCTCAAAGGTTTCACAAAACCCAGAAAAGTAGCATTTGGCCTTGGTGTGCCCCATACCTCTTGCCAAGCAGCCCCAAGCACAGCACTATCAGCAGCCAACCTCTAAGCCAAGCTCAGGTGGCAGCAATCTATGGATTGCTTGCTGGCTCATGCGAGGTGGCCTAGGCTGTGGCTAAACTTGGCCTGCAGCAGGGTCCCTCCTAGGAGGTCCCAGGCTGGGACCATCCAAGCCAGAGCACCACCTGGGGCACATCTAAGGATGACACACCCAAAGAACAGACTTGGCAGGCACCCTGCTGAAGCGAGTCCTGCTCTGTAGGGTCAGACCCTGAACAACAGCTCCTCTACTTTAGTAACAGCCAGTCCTCATAACCAATCAGTTGAAGGGTCAATCCCTCCCACTGATGTGCAAACAGCAACCAATGCTCAACTACAACATGAGAGCACACACAACTTATATAAAGGACATACCTGGAGCACTCAACTTAGGTAAACTGAGAGATTGCAGCATTGGGCTCCACAGGACACTTACTAATAAGGCTGCTAATAAGGCCACTAATAAAACCAGGAGACATAGCAGCCCTACCTAATACATAGAAACAAACACAGGGAGGTAGCCAAAATGGAAAGACAAGAAAACATGTCCCACATGAAAGAACAGAACAAAAATCCAGAAAAAGAACTAGACAAAATGGAGATAAGTAATCTACTAGATGCACAGTTCAAAACGTTGGTTAAAAGGATGTTCAATGAACTTAGGGGAAGAGCAAATGAACTCAGTGAGAACTTCAACAAAGAGATAGAAAATGTAAAAATGGAGATAGAAAATGTAAAAAATAACCAGTCAGAAATAAAGACCACAATAACTGAAATGAAAAATATGTTAGAGGGAATCAATAGTAATTCAGATGAAGCAGAGGATCAAATCAGTGATTTAGAAGTAAGGTAGTGGAAAACACCCAATTGGAACAACAAAAATACATACATACATACATACATTCATACATACATAAAATTAAGATAGTTTAAGGGGCCCTTGAGACAACATCAAGTGTGAAAACATTTGCACCATAGGGATACCAGAAGGAGAAGAGAGAAAGTAAAGAACTGAAAACCTATTCGAAGAAATAATGATGAAAAATTTCCCTAACTTGACAAAGAAAATAAGACATACAAGCCCAGGAAGCACATACAGTCCCAAACAAGATGAACACAAGGAGACCCATGCCAAAGTACATCATAATTAAAATGCCAAAAGTTAAAGACAAAAAGAGAATCTTAAAAGCAGCAAGAGAAAAGCAATTATTTACCTACAAGGGAGCTCCCACAAGCATAAGACTGTCAGCTGATTTCTCAATAGAAACTTTGCAAGTCAGAAGAGGTTGGCATGACATACTCAAAGGGATAAAAAGCAAGGAACTACAACCAAGATTACTTTACCCAGCAAAGCTATCATTTAGAATGGAAGGACAGATAAAGAGCTTCTAATGTTCAAGAAACTTTTAAAAAAGAAGAAAAAAAATATTAAAAATATGAATAATAAAATGGCAATAATTTCTTATCTATCAATTACTGTAAATGTAAATGGACCGAATGTTTCAATTAAAAGATAGAATGGCTGAATGGATAAGAAAACAAGATTTTTACATATGCTGCCTACAAGAGACTCACTTCAGATCTAAAGACACAAGGACTGAAAGCAAAGGGATGAAAAAAGATGTTTCATGAAAACAGAAATAATAATAATAATAAAAAGACTGGGGTAGCATTACTAATACCAGACAAAATAGATTTTATTATTATTATTATTATTATTTTAAACTTCTACAGCACTTGGTGTTCCTAGGTGGTCTCCCATCCAAGTACTAATCAAGCTCAACCCTGCCTAGCTTCCAAGATCAGATGAGATCAGGCACGTTCAGGGTGGCATTGCCATAGCAAAATAGACTTTAAAACAAAGGCGATAACAAGAGACAAAGAAGTACCCAGTAACCTCACCCTGGGTATTTATCCAAAGAAACCCAAAACACTACTTTGAAAGAACATGTGCATCTACATGTTCATTGATTTACAATAGCCAAGATATGGAGGCAACCTCACGTTCATCAACGGATGAATGGATAAAGGAAAGATGGTACCTATACAGTAGAATATTATTGAGCCATAAAAAAATGAAAGCTTGCAATTTGTAACAATATGAATGGACCTAGTAGGGATTTGTCCTTAGTGGAGTAAGTCAGACACAGAATGACAAATGCCATATGATTTCACTTACATGTGAAATCTAAAGAACAAAATAAACAAACAAAACAGAAACAAATTCATAGATATAGAGAACATTTTGATGGTTGCCAGGTGGAAGAATGGTTGGGGAGGTGAAAGAAGGGAAAGGATTAAGAATTACAAATTGATAGTTACAAAATAGTCATGGGGATGTAAAGTATAGCATAAGAACTATAGTCAATAATATTGTAATAATTATGTATGGTGTTAGACAGGTACTAGATTTATAGAGATGATCACTTCATAAATTATATAAATGTCTAAGCACCATATTGTACACCTGAAATTAATATAATATTATATGCCGACTATAATTGAAAAATAAAAATATTATAAAAAAAAAAAAAGATGCAATGACCAAAGTGGGAATTGGCTCCTCCAGGTGTGGCCAATATATGTAAGGGGCCCCTTCTACTTTCCACCAACTGAGAGAGTAAACTGCAAGTTGAGGTAGGAAGTCGCGGAGGACACCAAACAGTCCTGCTGCTTCCTTAGCAACCTGCCCAGGTGCAGTCATGCTGACAAATCATTTTACATATGTCACCTTCATCAGGAAAATGAAGTTCAGAGTACTCACAATGGTTACCTAGGGTGGGATGCCAGTTGGCTTTCAGACACAGCTCTCCTCTTCTGGCACGTATCTGAGTTCCCAGTTCAGAAACCCTGTGACCCACAGAACCCTGGACAGGTCTCTGGTCCTCTTAGAGCCTGAGTTTACTAATCTGTAACATGGAGCCTGGGACCTTACAGGATGAGATAAGAGGATTAGTTGCTTGCACATGCAAAGTGGTTTCCAGGTTTTGGTCTGGAAATCTCTTAGGTATGTTTCTATTCCTGAATTGTAGGTTCCAGTTTGACACCAGTTCTTGTCCCCACTTCTAGTCTGTGGCATCAAATCTATGGACCTTGAAACCAGCTTACCCTGGACTCCTCGGGTCCTTTCACCAGCCTGGCTGAGAAGTGAGGCCATTCCCTCCAGTCTGGCTGCCTTGACAGTCAGCCCAGTCTCTACAGAGACGTGCTCCATGTGAGGGTCTCACAACTAGAAGAGCCCTATGGGAACAATGGGTCCCAGGACCCCAGGATTTGGAGAGATCACAAAGGCTTGTACCCACTGGCCTGGACTGCAGGAGTGGATGGTTCCTCTGGGACATGCCCTGGGGCTCAGCACCAGTGGGCAACACCACCTGTCTCTTTATGCCTTCCTCACCCTCATCACTGCCCTTAGAGGGAAGGAGATGGGGACCCTGTTTTCCTCCTCCTCCAGGGACCCATTCTTAAGCAGGACCCACCTTTTCTGGAACTCCTCAAAGACTCTCCTTGTAGACACACACAAAACAAACCTAACATATACTGTTCTTGCTCTGGAGATCCTGAGCAAGATGTGAACTGAGCTAACACATTAGTCAGGCTCAGACCCCAAGTTTAGAACCATGGTGAAGAGACCAGGCATTACCTCAGAGTGACCTGGGCTGAGTGACCTCATCACTACTCCCTGGCTGTGTGACTTAGGTCAGCTCTTTCATCTCCCTGCCTTTGCTTCCTTATCTAAAATAATAACACTAATGATAATTGACACTTATGGGCCTTAACTAGAACTGTCTAACCTGATTTTCTTCAACACCTCATGAGACACGTGTCCATTTCCCTATTGTATAGATGGAGGAAACTGAGGCATATAGAGATTAAGGAGCTTTCCCAGGATCTCACAGTGCCAGAATTCAGTAACATGGTACCAAGTACCTAGTCCAAGTTATGGCTGAGGGCACCCTGAGTGATCACTATTTTTAATAGTATCCATGTACTCTGAACTTGTCTGTGGATCCTCTTAATTTTGCAAGGGTCCCCATACCTAACAACCCCCATGCTCAGCTCAGGGAAGCAGAAGAGGACTTCTCCCTCAGCTGCTCACGAAGGTCTCTGTGGAGTGATGGCAAGGGTCCACCAGGCAGCAGATTAGCCTCACAGGTTGGCAGCCATTGCGTTTGGTAGTTTCATCCCACCTCATCTGCAAGCTTCATGACTCCCTCCCCTTAGTATCATCTGTGTCTGATATGCAAACGGACCGCGAATCCCATTACCGCAGTGTATTCCATGTGTCCCGTCATCAGCTCTCAGAACCTCAGTTTTCTTATCCGTGAAATGGGAGCGATGAAAATGAGACACCCCCAGGTCGCGAGAGAATGATCGCGGGTGGGGGGTTGGGGAGGCGCCCTTGCCCAGCGAGCTGGAGGAACACTGAAGTCGGGCCCAGAGGGGCGGGGCGGCGGGCGGGGAGGGGGGGCCGGCCCCGGCCGCGGGCGCTGGGCGGGCCGGGAGTCCAGGCTGGGCGGGCGGCGGCGCTGCTCCGCGTCACAGCGCCGGGCCGCGGTGGGGAGATGCGGCTGCTGGCACTGACGGCGGCCGTGCTGCTGGCGCGGGCTCCGGCCCCAGGTAAGCGCGGCGGGCTCGGAGGGCCGGGCAGGCAGACCACGGCTCCGGGACCCCGCGGGCGAGGCGGACGGGCTTCGGGGCTCAGGCCTGGCGGGGAGGCACTGACGCCTCTCGGCCTCCCTCTACCCGTGCTCACCGGAGAGCCCGGGTTTGCGCTGTCCCAGTCGCCGCGCGGATGCCTGGCAAAGGGCACAGACTGAGGCCCCCTTTTTTCCCTCCTCGGCCGGGGCCCCAGCGCTCCTCAGAGGGGCTCAGAACAGCGCCCTTCCAAGGGCCAGGCCTCTGATTTGAAGATTTAAGCCAGAACGCGCGAGCCCAGTTGTTGATTTGTCTTCTTTTTTCTCCAAAACGGTTAAGACCGACAACTGTTGGCAGGTTTATCTGAGCAGCAACTTCTCTTTAACTCTCTTCGGAGCTCTCCTTAGCAGACTCTGTCTGAAGGAACTGGATCTCCTGGATGGTGTTGGGGACTGGGGCAGTTTGCAATGACCAGACCTGACGAGATAGAGTATCCACTGCTGGATGAAATGGGGCCATTTACAAAACACCCTGCCTTAGGGATAACTTCTACCCACACTGCTGGCTTTCATTTCAGGGTTTCTGCTCTCACTTTTAAGTTGCTAAAGAATTTTCTCTCTATTTCTCGGGGCTGAAGGTGTCATGCTGGCTAGACTAATAATAATAATAAGTTTATCAATGTCTCTCATGTTCCCTGGGAGCCTGGAGTGTATTGGCTGCCAGGTATAGTGCTGCACAGTTATTTAATCACAACAAAACTTCAAAGTAATAATGAGATGCAGATATTTCTATATCCAGGTGCTTTGCAAACATTAACTCTGTTAAACTTGCCAATAACTTCTGAGGGAGGTGCTATTATTGTCCCCATTTTGTAGGTGAGGAAACTGGGGCACCGAGTGAATTGACTTGCCTTGAGTTACAAGCCTTGTAAGTGATGGAGTTGGGATTTGAACCCAGGAAGCCTAGCTCTCAACTCTGCCTGTAGTGGCCAAGCTGTGTTGCCATAGTTTTGTAAACAAGAAGGCTGATGCTCAGAGTTAAGTAATATCCCAGTGATGACCCAGCTACCAAGTGGTGGAGCTGGCCTTTGAGCCAGCATAGATCAAAGTCTGGGGAGGAGTGACTTAAATTACTATGGTGGGAAGAAATTGACCCCTTGTCTCCTGGCTACCAGTGCAATGGGTTTTCCAGTGAACCTGAAATCAGCACTGTGGAAATACTCCATTCACCATTGTCACTGTCTTGCCTGGCAATGGCTGCAGGTTTGACTGGGATGGGCCAGGTGTTGTCCCATAGGCCCCATGAGTGCCTTCCTAATTGTAGGTAATGTCAGAGAGGGTGCCCCCACAGAGTGACTTTTGGGGGTTAAGGACATTCTCATGTTTCCAGGAGACATCAGGAACCTTAAGAGCTGGAATTCAGGATTCTTTAGAGTCTGCCCTGGCTGCGCCTAAGGTTATGCCTCGATAATGATGGCAGTTCCCACTTGCCTAGCACTCACCATGTGCCACCCATTCCTCTAAATGTTTCACCATTTCACCTACAACTCCTCGTCACCATTCCCCAAGGGAGGGTCTAGCAGAAACACTTTATACATAAGTCTGGACTTTTAACCCCTGAACTTTTCTACTTCTCTATTTTGGGACAGAGCAGGACCTTAGCAATCACCTGGTCCCACCTCTTATTTTACAGAAGAGCAAACTGAGGGGCAAAATATTTACTAGAAGCCAAAGTGTTGTGCAGAGTGGTGGTTGAGAGTTGCCTCTGAAACCATATGGCCTAGATTTGAATTCCAGCACTGCCACATTCTGTGAGTTCGAGCAAGTAGCTTAGCCTCTTTGAGTCTCAGCTCTCTTGTCTGTAAAATGGGGATAAACATAATATGAGGGTAAATTGGGAAAATATATCTAAAGTAGAGTTCATACCCAGCAAATGTTAGCCTTTATCACTGGTCGAGGCCTTGTGTTTTCCTTGATGAGAGCTGTTTTCAGGTGATGGGCTTATTATGAATGCATCATCCCATAGTCTAGGTTTGGTAGCACCTCTGCTTGGTGCTTGGCCAGCACTAGCTCCTAGTGCAATGGGTTTTTAAGTAATGCAATGGTATTATTTTCAGAGATTTATTTGTCATAAATTTAGAGTACCCTTTTAATAAGAATGAGATTTTCATCTTGGAGTGGTTCACACAAGTAGCATTTCTTATAAACCTAGAGACTCCTGGCTCCCTAAAGTGAGTGGGGAAGTGTTCTCAGGATAGAAAAGAAGTGTGGGGCACAGAACCACTAGCACATCACTGGCCAAGCTGGAACAGAGGGACCCGGGTTTTGGCCACCTCTGCATTCCAGGCGAGGCAAGTGCTTTGTCTCTGTTAGAAGTCCTACATTACCCTGCTAGCTGACCATCTTCTCCCTGTGTCTTCACATGGTCCACACTGCATCTGGAAGTTGCCATCCTCCTCTTTACGATGAGCATGAGAAGGGGAGAGAGGATGAAGAGGTAGTATCCTAGGTGAATAGGTTGTGTACTATTTAACTACACGGACATCCTTTTAGGCTGTTTTCTGAGCTGTTAGTCCTTTTCATGACATTATCCAGATAGAACAGGAGAGTTAGACTCATCAATCTTATCCAGGACCAGACATATAATTTGTGGCATCTAGTACAAAATGAAAATGTGGAACCCGTTACTCAAACATTATTAAAACTTCCAGAGAGTGACAGCAAAAATGAACCAAATAGGGGGCCCTTCCAAGCATAGGGCCCTATGCGACTGAATAATCAGTTTGTATACCCAGGAAGCCCTCCCTATTGAGAGGGTAGCATGTGCGTTGCTTTTTATTGCTCTCATTTTCCCAGCTCTCAGGGCATACAAACCTCACCGGTGGCCTGTGTGCATGTGGCTATGAGAGGAGGTACCATTGAAAGGAGGATCAATGTTAGCTGAACTGGATGTTTAGTTAAATATTAGGCGAGAGAGGCACACAGCTTCTGCCCCACCACAGTCATCAGGTCTTGTGTGGCTCAGCAGAGAGCACAGCAGTGGAGGTCAGGTCCTCAGGACCATGGGGAGCAAACACCAAAGTATCAAGGCAGGTGGTATCTGTTGGGGTCTAGGCCTTTCCCTTTTGGGTCTCAGTCTGAATGACAGCACATGCACACCCTGCAAATCATGGGGCAAGCCAAAGAAACTTGGACCAAGCCAGCTACAGGACACCTACACCTGGTAAGGTAAAGGATTGGCCCTGGGCAGGGCAGAGTCTCTCCTCTCCTGGCCTAGGAGGAAGAATCATGGAAGTCATTCTGGCCCAGGGAAGAACTAAATTTCTTGATTTGTGACCCTGCATTACAGGAATTTGAGGTGAGAGGAAGAAGACCCTTCTACTCCCCCAGGGAACTTCTGAACTCAAGAGTTCCTGGAGGCCAGAGGTCTGAGATCAAGGTGCTAGCAGAGTTGGTTTCTTCTGAAGGCTCTCTCCTTGGCTTGTAGATGACCATCTTCTTCTTGTGTCTTTACATAGTCCTCCTTCTGTGTGAGTCTGTGTTCTAATGTCCTCTTCTTATAAGGACAACAATTATGTTGGATTAGGGTCCACCCTAATGGCATCATTTTAACTTAATCACCTGTTTAAAGGCCCTGTCTCCAAATGTAGTTACATTCCGAGGCCCTGGGGGATGGGATTCAACACACAACTTTGGAGAGGATGCTATTCGGCTCATAACAAGGGTCTTTGCACTTCAGTGAGAGAAACATGCTGAAGCCATTTGTGAGAACATGGAGCTGAACAAAGGCCGAAAGACACACCGGCAAAGAGAGCTCCCTTTTGTGGGAGCTGCTGACTTCTGGACTAAGCTACAGGAATAGAAGGGTTACTGGTTTGCCTACAGGATGGAATCTGGCCTCCCATGGGGACTCGAGAACTTGGCACATTCCCCTGGTTTTAGTGACTATAAATAATCCCTCCTTCATGCAGTGTTAATAGGAGGAGACTGGTATGTGGGGCTGTCAGTGCTTTCATCCCACCCATATTGTTTCAATTTCCTGCCTTCCCCAGCTTTCCTTGCTTCCAGTGGGAGCCCTTAGGGGTGGGTGGAGCTGGACTTCAATTCTAGAAGCCAGCTGCTGCATTTCTGCTGCTCTCCGCCTGCTGAACCCTGGGCAGCTGTTGGAGTGGGGTCAGCCTAACATCTTGGTGATGTTGCTATTCACCAGGGGACCCCACCCCCACCCCAGCCACTGTAGGAGAGGGCCTTAACAGCCAAGGAGAATGCTCTTGGACTAATTTAATATGGTGTATGGGCAAGGTGAGATCCAGGTGGGCAAGGCTGGGCAATTTCTTCCCTTTTGTCCTAGGTGAGTGACTTGTGTGGACCGTGAGATTGTTAGAGATTGTTCCTAGAGAGTGTGTGCCTTCCTTGATCACCTGTTGATCTGCATTCCTGGAGTAGATGCCTGGGCCAGCTTTGTCTTTAGTCACTGTAGACAGAAAACCTCACTATTATCCACAAGCCGCTTAGAGACTAGATGAGCATCAGCTCTTTTCTTCTGAATTTGCTTCCATCTATTTTTTTAAGGTAACAAAATGCTGTCATGGTGTGGTAAGCTGAATAGATGTCTGTGTTCTTATCCCTGAAACTGTGAATGTTACCTTATATAGCAAAAAGCGCTTCATGACATGATTAAGTTAAGGGCCTTATGGTATCCCTGTAGAATCCTGGTAGGCCTGGGTTATAAGAGATGAGAAAGAAAATTAAAGGACATTGACCTTCAAGCATGTTTCTCAAGGTGTTCAGTTTATTAAATCAATAGTGGAAACCATACAAGAGGAGGAGCTTATTGGCACCCCCACCTCACCCTGATACACACAAGGACTCACCTTGTTGACTCACAGCCTCTTCATAGTATAAAGTTGAATTCTCTGATCTCTTTGTCATCCTTTCTCCTTAACTCACCTGCAGCACTGATTAAGGTTCAGAGATTTTGGTGACTCTGACATCAGGGCCCAAGCCCCTACTTTTGACCAGATAATCTTTGAGAGGCATTTATAATCTGAGATGACCCCAGGACATTTGCTTTTACAGTGGGAATGGTGCTTCCTGGAATTGTACACTAGGCCTCGCAGGGGTGAAGATCTGGAATCCGGTGAGAAGACAGTCCTACTTGGACAGAGCTGTTTCTGGTCATCCTGTGCAAAGCATCGTTTCTGGGCTCTTACTGCCAGACAATGGCACCACCCATGAGGGCAGCCCAGTAGTAACCTTGAACAATCTGGAAGGGCAGCCCTTTAGGTGGGTCTAACTAATCAAAGAACAGGAAGTAGTTAACAGGGCCTGGAATTCTGGAGCATCTTTTGTGGGATTGGGAAGTTTTCTCACCCCTTCCTGTTCCTGGGCTCGTCATTCTTTATTCCTGCACTTCAGCTCTGAATCCAAAGAGACTTAGAGCAAGAAACTGAGAAACCTCTGTGGTTCTAGTTCCCAGTACTAGCTGAACACATGGCTAACCAGTGAGTGCTGCTAATCTGCCTTGTTGACAGTTGAAATAGCTGTGATAGGGAAAGGGGCTTAGAAAGGCAGCACTTGGCATTGCCCACTCAGGCAGTTTGCAAAATTGATCCAAGTAGGGTTTGCGGAGGAGGGTAAGGGGGATGGACAAGGGCTGGAAATGTTTAAGAGATTCCAAAAACCAAATATTTATGTAAAATATCCTGAATTTTAAACATCAGCAACTATAATTTAAAAAAATTTTTTTAAAATACCTCTGGGCCAGGTGGTCAATGGCAACCCACATGAGTGGGATCCTCTCATAGAAGAGGATGTGGGTCCCCACAGAGACTCCCTGAGAAGGAGCTCTCCTTCTGGCCATCGTGAAGGCAGAAGTTGAGCATGGTGAGGCTGGGGCAGCCTAACTCTCTGGCCATGCAGGTCATACCAGCTCCCGAGGAAAAGACGCACTGTATATCCGCCTGTAAAAGCACTCTGGCTTTTCTCATTTTCTTCCTTCCTTTTATTTTTTTTTTTTCTGCAGAGATCTGTGGGGCCCTAAATGTCACCGTGTCCCCAGGGCCCGTGGTTGACTACTTGGAGGGAGAAAATGCCACTCTTCTCTGCCACATCTCTCAGAAGAGGCGGAAGGACAGCTTGCTGGCTGTACGCTGGTTCTTCACGCGCCCTGACTCGCAGGAAGCCTTGATGATTAAGATAACCAAGCTCCGGGTAGTGCAGTACTATGGGAATTTCAGCCACAGCACCTACCGGCAGAGGCTGCGCCTCCTGGAGGAGAGGCCTGGGGCACTCTATAGGCTCTCCATTTTGACCGTTCGACCAGCAGACCAAGGACATTATGTCTGCAAAGTTCAGGAAATCAGCAAGCACAGGAATAAGTGGACGGCCTGGTCTAATGGCTCCTCAGAGATGGAAATGAGAGGTAAGTGCATCTGTTTTCTGTGGAGAGGTGCTGGGGACAGGTCAGTGGTCCTCCCTATAGTCAGCCAGGCAGGGGCCTCCAAGATGGCTCTGCTGGGCTAGACCACATCATCTTGGCTTCTAAGAGCCACAGCCATTTGAGCCAGGCCATGGAGGTAAGGAAAGATTTTTCTGTGGATTCTGGGCTGACTCATATTTTAGATGTGAAAGCTAGGACAAAAAGGAGCAAGAGTCTGGCCCCATGCTGCCCCGTCCATCCTCTGGGCAAAATCTCCTTCAATTCTGAAAGATGCGACTGGCTGTCTGCTTCATCTCCAGCTTAAGTCTATGAAGCCTTGATTGCTTTGGCCATAGGGTGCTGGGCACCTATGGGAGGGGACACCCATTGAAAGGTCCTGATGTCAGTTGCCAGGCCTCAGAGCAGGGAAGACTGCTCTGGTCTGTTCTCAAAGGAACTGATCCAAGACTCAAGCTGTAATAGTTCACTGAGAAATCCACCCCAAAGTGGGCAAAGGACCAGAGGTAGCCCTCCCTTCCTGGAAAAAGATAGAAAGTGTGGGCCATGCTCTGGAATATCATAGCTACCAAGAGCCATATTTGAAGGTTATCATTTTTTATCACAAATGTTCCATCCAAGAAGATGTGTCTCACAGTTTTAATAAGAAATGCTATTGTCTGCTAAAGTTACATCTTTGATTGCTTTGAATTTAGTCTGGCACAAGATCAGAGGATCATAAAGTAAAGCTGATAGTCCCAAATATGAAAAATAATTAATTTTATTATATACAATATTAAAAGCATTAGTAATGTTGTTTTGATAAGCTTTTTTCAAGGGATAAAACTCATTCATGAAAAGTATTTTTAATATCCTATATGAATAAGGTACATGTTAAAGTTAATAATTTATGTAGATAGTCTTTAGCAGTCAAACTTTGTCCTTGGAGTTTGCTTATTGTAATGTTCTTAAGCACAGAATGATATATTATCTGAAATGTTGTGCACTTTTTCTCCTTAAGCCAATTAATTCAAGAGAATCAATGAGTATTAATATAAATATATATTTTGGCACAGAAAACAGAAAAATACATCCGATGACCAAAAGCTGAGGAGCAAATCCACTCTGAAGATCACTTGGCTCTGAAATATAGGATTGTATATATGTCCTTTTGATTTTTATGTCACAATATATTCTGGAGCTGCACACGAAGTCTCTTGGCAGTAAGGGTTCTCTGTCAATTAGAATAGATAAAAAGGTTCTCTACATTCATATGAGTGCAGTCATTTAGTTCATTAATGTTAATATACTTTCAGTGAGTAAAGCAGAACATTTAGGTGTGTGCTTGCTCCAGAAAGCTGAGGTAGTTCATAAGAGTTCACTGGAAATAAAAATTTTCATCCCCTTCCTCTCCTTTTCACTTCCTTTCTCCTCTTTCTTCCTCCCATTCTTCTACTTTCTTCTTCCTCCTGCCCTTCCCTCTCTCTTCTCAAAGATCTTCTTCTCCCTTTTCTTATCTTTCTATTCTCTGTTCCTCCCCTTTCTCTCTTCCTTCCCTCTCTCCCCTTCCATTTTCTCAGTCTCTTTTCTTTTTTGTCTTTCTTTCCTCTCTGTGTCTGTCTCTTGCTTACTCCCTTTTCACCCCCACCTCTCATCTGGTAGTGGTTCTAAATTCACAGAAGAGCTGAGCCCCTCTTGCTGTACCTGCTGTGCTTCAGAACTTCCTGTTCCTCACAACTCCTTAGCCTCTGGCAGAGCCATGGGTTTCTGACAAGAAGATTCAAAACCTTAGGAAGAATGACCATACTTCTACAGCATTCCACTTAAGCTTCCAGAGGTCTGTGCTGAGGAGAGGTAACACCAAGTGAATGGCCTGAAAGCAGACTGGCTTGTTTAGATAGGAGCGTGTCTGTGCCAGGCTGTGGGGAGTGTGTGGAGGCTTGGCTCCTGTCCTTCCTAGGCAAGGCTGGGGACAGGCTAGTGGCTCCAGCCTCCCAGGGTACCTTTTCCTGGGCCCTTGCTTCTCTCCAGGGGCCTTGTTTTCCTAAATCTCCACCTCAGTAGTTGTTATATAGAAAACAGAGCATAACAAACAACACAATGAAAATTTCTGGATTGAGTGGCTTTTCTTAGCTGGCACCCATAGCCTCTCTTTTCTAACATGCTTACTTTGCTCTCCTTTCCACAGGCTTCTCAAGCTGTCCACAGAGAGGGGGAACTTTTCTTGGGAACTCTTTCTAACACTACCTTCACTCCTTGCCCTTGACCAAGGACTATTGTGTTTTCCTTGCAGTGTTCTTAGTATGAGATCAAATTGCTTGTCTTTTCCTGTAAACTCCCAGAAAGGCGGATATAATGGTCTTTTCTCATCTTGCTGTTGCAAAGAGAGGTTGACTTGTGGTGGTGCATTTAAGGGATGGTTCCTGGCATCGAGCTAGTGTCAGAGGAGTGTTGGCTCTTATTATTTACCCTGATTTCCACATGTTGGTTGCTTTTTATTGCAAAAATAATATAGCTCAATTAGAGAAAACATGGAAAATACAGGAGTGACTTTTAATATTTCCACCCAGGCGTAACAACATTTCATTGTAAATCCTTCCGGACATTTTTAAGCAAATAAAAATTAAAAATCGGATTCCACTCATACCATACATACTGTTTTGTGACTGGCTTTTCTCACATTACAAAATAGTGTATACATTTTTCTATGTTGTTAAATATGCTTCCATAACATAATTTTAAATGTAGAGTAATATTCCATGAAGTGAATGTACCATAATTTAGCTTCCTGGTTACTGTTATTTAAGGTCTAAATTCTTGTCAGTAAAAATCCCCTAATCTCCCTGTCCTTAGAATAAAGTCCTAGAAATAAGATTGTCAGGGTCAAAGGTATACTCAATTGAAAGACTGATACAATTTAGATTGATATATTTAAAAGACGACTTGGCCTCTGCAGTAATTAACAAATTTATATTCCCACCGGCATTGAAAAATGCCTTTTTCCTATGGACTGGTCTACATATTATATACTTTTGGAGGATGATGATAATGGTGATGATGATAGTGATGATGGCGATGGTGATGATGATGATTATGGTGACTATAAATGCCTAGAAGAATACCTGGTACACAGTTGGCTCTCAATAAGATCTTGATAAGTGAATGAAATGCTATTTGATAGCACCTCTTGCTGTGGATGACTTCAAGGTAGGCGTGACTTGGTGGACAATGTCACCCTCTCTGGAAGACCTCATTTCTCTTTTCCTTGGCCTATTACAATTGTTCATCTTATTTGAGGTCCCTTGTTCATCCTTCCTTTTCCATCAGGCCTTCTTTTTGTGTGCCAGCCCATGGATGCTTCTCCCACCTATGGCATCCTATCGCTTCTGTTTTAGCACTGTTTATACAACATTGCATAGTCATATTAGTGTTTTTGTAAGCTGCTGTGGCACAGGGATGGTGTAAAAAAATATATGTAAAAGTTTCAAACAGTGTTAAAACTAAAAAATGACTCTGTCTTTTCCTTGCTTATATCCTAATATTTCCATTGCCATTGCCAGAAGTAATCATTATCAATTATTGGTTTAAATTTTTCAAGTCCCTCTCCTATTGGCATTTATGCATACCCACACACATATATTTTAACAACACTACACTTTTAATCATTATTTCTTCAAATAGCTCTTTAATATCTTGTTTTCCTTCAAGTACCCCTATGACATGGATATTTTTACATTTAATTTTGTTCCATCGGCTCCTTAAATTATTATTATAGTCTCGGCTTCTTTTTTCTTGCCATTCTTATTGAGTGTCCTTGACTTCCCCATCCTCTATATCAGCGGTTCGATCCTCTTTTTTATTCCAGCTAACGTACTCTTCATCTCAGATAATGTTCTTCATTACTGACTGGTTCTCTTTTATAATTTCCAATTTAATTTTTATTTTTTTAAATCTCTTTGTTAAAGTTGTCACTGAATTCATCTCCTTTTCCCCTAAGTTCATTGAGCATCTTTATCAGCAGTGTTTTTAATTCTGCATCTGTTAGATTGCTTGACACAATTATTCCTGGATCTCTGCTCTGTTCTCTCATATGATTTCTGCTTCGTTGTCTTCACATTTTGGCTGCCTTTCTGTGTCTGTTTCTATGTACTAAGCAAAGTTCCTAAGTCTCATGGTCTTAGTAGTGCAGCTTTGTGTAGTAGATGTCCAGCAGCACAGTCCTGGGAGAAGTTCAGCTGCAGGCCAAGTTTAGCCCCAGCCTGTGCACCTCCGGGGCCACCTGTTAAGATTCAGCAAGCAATCCATAGATGCTGTGCTTCTAGTTGCCTCAAGAAGCCATGACAGAAACCATGGTCAGCTACTACCAGTGTGAGTCTTGGTGTGCTTGGTAAGGAGCACTTGAATTGCCTAGGCCACACCTGGAGGTGGCCATTTGGGTGGGGCCGCAAGTTGGGGGAGGTGGAGTTTCAGGGACTCCTCTGGGCTGAGCGAACTCTATTATTCAGTTTGATGTCGTCTCAGCTATGGCGGTGCTGGGTCCGCACACTGGGAGAGAGGAGAGCTCAACAGAGGAACAATGGATACCCTGACACTTCTGCCTGGGAGAGAGCCCCGCCTCCGTCCCTCACTCTGACAACTCAGTGTCCCCTTGTAACTCTCTGGTGCCCCCCCCCCGAGCAGCCGACCAGACATTAGTGCTCATAGCCAACAGGTCTGTCACCGCGCAAGTCCATTCATGGACACGGCCCCTTTAAGAGGGATCTGCAGCTGCTGGCTGCTAGTGCAGTAGCTTCTGTCCCACTCAGCCGCTTGGGACTAGGCAGTCTCACATCTTTGCCTCCTCCTACCTTCTATCATCCCAGGTCGATTAATTATTTCTCTCTCCAGTTGTAGGGCTTCTGTTTATCTAGATCCCAGGCAACTTTGCTTGCTCTTTGCTCCGTGTTTCTGCCACAACTTTGATTTGGTCACAAGAGGGATGAACAAGGCTTCTATCATCTGTGCCATTTTCCAGGGCCAACCCTTTCTTCAATATTTTTAAAGGGTTAAAAGAAAGCTTTACTCCTTTATCACTTTGGAATACACTTTTATATAAGGTATGGAGTAGCTAAGTTACTTTTTGTTTCTAAATGACTATTTTGCTGTTCCTACATTATGTGATTATCAGATAACATTTTCCTGTCTTGAAATGGCACATTTTTCATAAGATAAATTCCTACATTTAAATGTAAACTCTATCTACCTCACCAATATAGCACTATTTTAGTTATTACAGAATAGGGCTAGTCTCATTATTCTTTAAATACATGTCTTGCCTACTCATATACATTTAATTTTCCCTTTGGATGATTTTGCCTAGTTTTTATTTCTTTTTTATTTTTTAAAAAATTTTAAATTAAGTTTATTGGAGTAATGTTGGCGAATACAATTATAAAATTTTCAGATGTACATTATAATTTGACATCTGTATATTCTATTGTGTGTTTACCACCCAAAGTCCAGTTTCCTTCAGCTATCATATATTTGATCTTCTTTACCCACTTTACCCTCTCCCGCCCCCACAATGTTTGATATCCTTTACCCCGTCTATCTCACCACCTATCCTCTGGTAAACACTAGCCTATAGTCCATGTCCATGAGTCTGTTTGTTTGTCCTGTCCATTTGTTGCTTTCAGGTTTATATCCCACATATAAATGATATTATGTGATTTTCAATTTTTTTCTGTCTGGCTTATTTCACTGAGTATGATTATTTCAATGTCCATTAATGTTGTTGCAAATGGCAGTATTTCATCTCTTCTTATGGCTGAGCAATATTCCATTGTATATATGTGCCTACAGCTTCTTTAGACAATCATCTGTTGTAGGAAACTTTGGTTGCTTCCATATCCTGGCCACTGTGAATAATACTACTGTGAACATTCATGCGCAAATGTCTTTTTAGATATGGGATTTCAAGTGTTTGGGGTAAATACCCAGTAGAGGGATTGCTGGATCATGTGGTAGATTGATTCTTAGTTTTCTGAGGAGCTTCCATACTATTTTCTATAGTGGCTGTACCAATTTGCAGTCCCACCAGCAGTGTATAAAGGTTCCTTTTTCTCTGCATGCTCTCCAACATTTGTTCTTACTTGCCTTGTTGATTATAGCTATTATAGCTATTTATTGTGGTTCTGATTTGCATTTCCCTAATAGCTAGTGATGTTGAGCATCTTTTCATATATTTGTTGGCCATTTGTATGTCCTCTAGGGAGAAGTGTCTGTTCAGGTCCTCTGCCCAGGTTTGGGTTGGATCATTCGGTTTTTTTGTTGTTATTGATTTGTATGAGTTCTTTGTATATTTTGGATATTGGGGTCTTATTGGAGGTTTTGCTTGCAAATATATTTTCCCATTTGGATAGTTCTCTCTTTACCTTGTCGATGGTTTCTTTTGCTGAGGAGAACCTTTTTAGTTTGATGTAGTCCCATTTATTTATTTTAGCTTTTACTTCCCTTGCCTTTGAGGTCAAATTCATAAAATCCTCTTTAATTCCAAGGTCCTTGAGTTTCGTGTCTATGTTTTCTTCTATGCACTTTATTGTTTCAGGTCTTATATTTAGGTTCTTAATCCAATTTGAGTTAATTTTGGTATGTGGTGATAGACAACAGTCTAGTTTCATTCTTTTGCAGGCGGCTTTCCAGTTTTCCCAGCACCATTTATTGAAGAGACTTTCCTTTCTATACTGTATGGTTTTGCTTTTTTGTCAAAAATTATTTGTCCATATAAATATGGGTTTACTTCTGGACTCTTGATTCTGTTCCACTGTTCTGTGTGTCTGTTTTTCTGCCAATATCATGCCATTTTGATTACTGTCATTTTGTAATATAATTTGAAATCGGGCAGAGTGATGCCTCCAGCCTCGTTCTTTTTTCTCAGGATGACTTTTGCAATTTAGGGACTTTTGTGCGTCCATATAAATCTGATGATTTTTTGTTCCAATTCTTTAAAAAATGCCGATGAAATTTTGATGGGGATTGCATTAAATCTGTATAATGCTTTAGGTAATATGGTCATTTGCACTATGTTGGTTCTTCCAATCTAAGAACACAAAGTATCTTTTCATAGTTTGTATCTTCATTTTCTTTCGATATGGTCTTGTAGTTTTCATTATATAGGTCCTTCACATGTTTTGTTAAATTTATTTCTAGGTATTTTATTCTTTTTGGTGCAATTGCAAAAGGAATTATTTTTTCTACTTCTTTTTCTGACATTTCATTGTTAGAGTATAGGAATGCTACAGATTTTTGAACATTGATTTTGTATCCAGAAACTTTACTATATTGCCTTATTGTTTCTAGTAGTGTTTTTGAGGAGTCTTTTCGGTTTTCTACATAGAGAATCATGTCATCCACAAATAGTGACAGTCCGACTTCTTTGTTTCCTATTTGGATGCCTTTAATATCTTTCTCTTGCCTGATTGCACTCACTAGGACCTCCAATGTTATATTGAATAACAGTGGTGATAGTGGACAGCCTTACCTTGTTCCTGATCTTAGAGGGAAGGTTTTTAGTTTTTCACTGTTGAGGGTGAGGGTCTGTCATATATGGCCTTTATTATATTAAGGTACTTTCCTCTTATACTGATTTTGTGAAGTGTTTTGATCATAAATGGATGCTGTATCTTGTCAAAGGCTTTTTCTGCATCTATTGATATGATCATATGAGTCTTATTTTTTAATTTGTCTATGTGGTATATCACATTAATAGATTTGTGTATGTTGAACCATCCCTGTGCCTCTGGGATGAAGCCCACTTGATTGTGGTATATAATCTTTTAAATATGTTCTGTATTTGGTTCACCAGTATCTTATTTAGGATTTTTGCATCTGTGTTCATGAGCAATATTGGTCTGTAGTTTTCTTTTTTTGTGTTATCCTTACCAAGTTTTGGTATCAGAGTAATATTGGCCTCATAAAATGCGTTGGAAAGTATTGCCTTCTCTTTGATTTTTTGGAAGAGTTTGACGAGAATAGTTATTAAATATTCTTTGAATGTTTGGTAGAATTCACTGGTGAAGCCATCTGGTCCTGGACTTTTCCTTTTTGGTAGGTTTTTGATGATTGTTTCAATTTCTATACTGCTGATCGGTCTATTTAGATTTTCCCGTTCTTCTTGATTCAGTCTAGGAAGGTTGTATTTTTCTAAGTACTGGTCCATTTCTTCTAGGTTATTAAATTTGGTGATATATGCTTTTTCTTAGTATTCTTGTATGATCCTTTGTATTTCTGCAATGTCCGTCGTAATTTCCCCTTTTTCATCCCTGATTATTTTATGTGTGTCCTTTAGTGAGTCTAGCCAAGGGTTTGTCAATTTTTTTAACCTTCTCAAAGAACCAGCTCTTTGTTGCATTTATTTTTTCTATTTTTTTTGTTTTCAATTTTATTTATTTCTACTCTAATTTTGATTATTTTTTTCCTTCTTCTGACTTTAGTTTTTATTTGTTCTTCCTTTTCTACTTTTTGAAGATGAAGTGTTAGGTTGTTTATTTGGGCTCATTCTTGGTTTTGGAGATAGGCTGTAACAATATGAATTTTCTTCTTATGATCGCTTTTGCCAAGTCCCAAAAGTTTTGATACGTCGTACTATCATTATCATTCATTTTTATGTATCTCTTGATCTCTCTTTTTATTTCTTCCCTGACCCAGTTATTCTTCATGTTGTTTAATCTCCATGTATTTGTGGTTCTTCCTGATTGCTTTCTGCAGTTGATCTGTAATTTCAAAGCGTTATGATCAGACAAAGTATTTGGTATAATTTCAACCCTCTTATAGTTATCGAAGTTATCTCTGTGTCCCAGTATGTGGTCAATTCTTGAGAATGTTTCATGTGCACTAGAGAAGAATGTATAAGCAGCTGTTTTGAGATGGAAGGCTCTGTTTATATCAATTATGTCCAGCCAGTCTAATGTATCATTTAAGCTTGTTATTTCCTTATTGATTTTCTGTTTGGATGATCTGTCCATATCGGACAGTGGGGTGTTTAGGTCCCCTACTATGATAGTGTTTTGTTCTTTTCTCCCTTTAGTTGTCAGTAATTGCTTTACATATTTCGAGGCTCCCTGATTGGGAGCATAAATATTAATAAGTGTTATGTCTTCTTGGTGCATGATTCCCTTTATAATTATGAAGTATCCCTCAGTATCTTTCTTTACCTTTTTTATTTTGAAGTCTATTTTTTCTGATATTGGTACCACTACTCCCACTTTTCTCTGAATGTCGTTTGCTTGAAATATCATTTTTCACCCTTTCTTTTGAGTCTATATAAAAGTCTTTTGGAGCTGAGTTGTGTCTACTGAAGGCAGTATATGGTTGGGCTTTGTTTTCTGATCCATCGTGCAACTCTGTGCATTTTTATTGGTGAGTTCAGTCCATTTAGGGTTATTATTGAAATATGAGGTCTTCTTATAATCATTTTATCTTTTGCTTTCTGGTAGTACAGTGTTTTCATTGCTTCCTTGTCCTTGTGTGTCTGTTTATTTTAGTTGGGTTTTGTGGGGGTCTCCTTCCTATTTTTACTGTTTTGTGTTATATACAACAGTTCTGAGTCTTTGGCATGTGGTTACCATTATGAATATGTAAAGGATAGTTATATATACACAATCGTCCATTTTCTTCTGCACATGCCTTATCTCCATTCGCCTTTGCAGTCATTGTTAACTCAATTTGTTCCTATATATGCTGAATGTTCATTACTATCTTGTTATAACAATTCTCTTCTTATTATTTAAGCTTATAATGTCCCGTTCTTAGTAAGGGTTGCACTCCTCTGCTTCTATTTGCCTGATAGTCACTTTACTTCTAATTATGTTTTTTTTTTTTTTTTTTTTGTCATTTGGTTTTAGGTGAACTGTTTCCATTCAGTATTTCCTGTAGTGCAGGCCGTGTAGTGGAGAATTCCCTCAATTTTTATGTCTGGAAACATCTTAATTTCTCCTTCATATCTAAAGAAGAGTTTAGCTGGATACATTATTCTAGGCTGGTAGTTCCTCTCACTTAATAGTTTAAATATCTGATTCCCTTTCTTTTTGGCATATAAGGTTTGCACTAAGAAGTTCAAGGATAATCTAAAGGGTTTATCTTTATGTTACTGTTTTTTTTTTCCTCCTTGGCTGCCTTGAAAATTCTGTCTTTGTCATTAATTTTTGATATTTTAATATAATGTGTCTTGGCGAAGGCCTTTTTGGGTTGAGATAATTGGGTGTTCTGTTGACTTCTTGAATTTCAAGCTCCAGCTCATTCCTTAGATTTGGGAAATTCTCATTAACTATTTGTCTGAAAATGCTTTCTAATCCTTGTTCGTTTTCCTTGCCTTCAATAATGCCCATTATTTTTATGTTTCTTCTCCTAATGGTATCAGCTAGTTCTTGAGTTTCTCTCTCATTATTTTTCATTCTTCAGTTTCTCTATTCTTCGGTCTGATTAATTTCTAGATTTCTGTCTTTGATACCATTTATCCTTTCCTCCATTAGGATGACTCTATTTCTCAAGCTTGCTATTTCATTTTTCAACTCTTGCAGTGTGTTCTTTATCTCCAGAAGTTCTATTTGTTTTTTTTTTTTTTTTGAGGGTTTTGATCTCCTTGCTCTGCTTATCTAGTTGTTTTTTCAATTTCTGAAGTTGTTGATTTGAGTTGCTTTGGATCTTATTAGTGTTTATACCATCCTGAATTCTGTCATTTGTCACATATTTCTATGTCTGTAAGCTTATTTTCTGGAGATTTTTCTCTTTCTTTCTGAGGTGCTTTGTCACCTTGGTTGTTTCATGGTGTTTAATGGACTATTTCTCCTCCTGGGCATTAATGAAGGTGTATTCTGCTGTTTTTCCAGAAAGAAGATTTATTTTATAAAGGTCTCTCTTTTGCCTGTTGCAAAGCAGGTGCTTTTGTTTTGGTTTCCAGTATGTGGCATCTAAGCCTCTTGAATACCTACTTTATATAAAGTCTTAATAATGCTTTTTAAATTTTCTTGTAGATATTTAATCACACTCACTACCCTCAATTTTGGTCCCTGCCAGTGTCGCCTACAGTCTCGGCAGCAGTGATCAGGTTGAAGGGTCTCGAGGGAAGGGCCCTCTGGGTTGAGAGTTTAGGGCTGCGACTCAGCCTCGGTTTTTCAGCTGAGGCCCGTAAAAATCAACTGTTTTTTCTCTGTGGTCCTGTCCTGCTTCTCTGTTCTGCCCTGATGACTGGGCCTTGCTGTCTGCCACAGAGAGCTCACTGCAGTCCCAGGGAGGGCTGTTCAGGGAAGTCCCACACCTTTACCCTTGCTTCTCCTCCTGCAGGGAGCTCTGGAGGCTGTGAGAGGCAGCTTCTTTATTTCCTGCAGTCCAGCACCTGACACCCGGGGTTCTGACCTGTGGTAGTAGCTCTTATGTGCAGATCTCATGCTCAGATGTGCTGGTGTGCAGTTCAGGTTTTTTTTGTTGTTGTTGAGTTTTAGATGTTCAGCTTATTGTTGTTTCAAGGGGAGAGATATGGGGATGTCTCTCACTCCGCCATGTTTGCAAAGATAGATTTTGCCTAGTTTTGTCAAAAATTAGGGTTCGATTTTAATGAGATTTGATTGACTTTATAAATTATTTTAGGGTAAGTATATGTATCTTATACATCTTTATGATTTTACATGTTCCTATACAGGGACTTGCTGTGTTCCTTCATGCATTCAGAATGGTTTTTTAAAATCTTGAGGAAAGATTTCTTCATTTGAATCTTGAACATTTTTATTATGTTTATCTCTAGGTATTTTATACTTGTAATTAGTATTTTTTAAAAATTTAAATTACAGTTGACATTCAATATTGTATTAGTTTCAGATGTACAGTATAGTGGTTAGACATTTATATGGCTTGCAAAGTGATCCCCCTGATAAATCTTATACCTACCTGACACCATATGTAGTTATTATGGTATTATTGACTATGTTTCCTAAGCTGTACCTTACATCCCTGAGACTATTTTGTAACTGCCAATTTGTACTTCTTAATCCATTTGTCTCTTCACCCAGTCCCCCATCACCTCTCTCATCTGATAATCATCAGTTTATTCTGTGTATCTATGAGTTTGTTTCTGTTTTGTTTGTTTTTGTTTGTTTGTTTTTTAGAGTTCATATATAAGTGAAATCACGTGTCACGTGGTATGTCTTTCTCTGTCTGACTTATTAGACTTACCATAATACCCTCGAGGTCCATCCATGTTGTCAAAAATGGTAAGATTTCATTTTTTTTTATGGCCAAGTAATATTCCATTGTATATATGTACCATATCATCTTTATCACATTCTTCTTTTGGTTAGAGCATTTAATACATTTACATTTGAAGTAATTATTGATAGTTATATAGTTATTGCCATTTTATTAATTGTTTTCTGATTGTTTTTTAGTTATTCTCTGTTCTTATTTTCTTGCTCTCTTCTATGTTAATAACTTTCTATAGTGTTATGTTTGGATTCCTTTCTCTTTATTTCATGTCTATGTCATAGATTTCCAGTTTGAGGTTACCATGTGCTTCGTATATATCAAACTATGTTTACGGCAGTTTATTTTAAGTTGATGTTCATTTAAGTATAAACACATTCTAAAATCACCCCATTTTACTCATCCCATTCATGTTTATGTTTTTGTCATTTTTTTATTCTTGTGTGTGTGTGTTGGTGTGTATCCCTTAATTTACTCTTATAATTCTCATGCTCTTCCTACTTTTGCCTTTTAATCTTTACGTTAACTTTAGTGTTTGTTGATCTACTGCTTTTATTATATGTTTGCCTTTAGTCAGTGAAAATGATCTTTTCTTTGCAATATTTTATTATTTGTATTTTTGATTTTTTAATATTTTTCTTCTTGAAGAAGTCCCTTTAACATTTCTTATAATACTGATTTGGTTATATAATAAACTCCTTCAGTTTTTTCTTACCTGGGGAGCTCTTTATCCATTTTCTGATTCTAAATGATAGGCTTGCTGGGTAGAGTCATCTTAGTTGCAGGTTTTTACTTTTCATTACATTGACTATTTCATGACAATCCCTTCTGGCCTGCAAAATTTCTGTTGAGAAATCAAGTGATAGTCTTATGATAATTTGCTTGTAGGTAACTAACTGCTTTTTCCCTGCTGCTTTTAAGATTCTTTCTTCATCTTTAACTTTTGGCATTTTAATTATGATGTGTCATGGTGTCCTCTTTAGATTCATCTTATTTGGGACTCTGTGCTTCCTGAGCTTGTATGTCTTTTTCCTTTGCTAAGTTAGAAAAGTTTTCTGTTATTATTTCATCAAATAAGTTTTTAATTTCTTGATCTTTCTCTTCTCATAGTACTTTTAAGATGCAAATGTTGGTACACTTGGTATTGTCCCAGAGGACCCTAAAACCATACTCAGTTTTTTCAATTCTTTTTTCTTTTTGCGTTCCGATTGTGTGTTTTCTGCTACCTTGTCTTCCAAATTGTTTATTTCATCCTCTGCTTCCTTTAAGCTGTTTTGATTCCATGTAGTGTACTCTTCATTTCAGTTATTGTATTCTTTATTTCTGACTGGTTCTTTTTTATATTTTCGATCTCCATTTTTATGTTTTCTATTTCTTTGTTGAAATTCTCACTGAGTTCATTGACTCTTTCCCTAAGCTCATTGAGCTTCCTTATAACCAGTGCTTTGAACTCTATGTCTGGTAGAGTGCTTGTCTCCATTTTGTTTCGTTCTCTGTCTGGAATTTTGTCCTGTTTTTTCATCTGGGACATGTGTCTTTGCCTCCTTATTTTGGTTACCTCCCTGCATTTGTTTCTATGTATTAGGTAGATCTGCTATGTCTCCCAGTCTTGGCAGAGTGACCTTATATAGTAGGTGTCTTGTGGGGCCCAGTGACGTAGTCTCCCAGTTCAGCTGAGCAGGGTGGGTGCTCTAGGGATGTCCCTTGTGTGGGTTGTGTGTACTCTCCTCTTGTAGTTGAGCCTTGATTGCTGCCGACATGTAGTGGGTGGGATTCACCCTCAGGCTATCTGTGAGGAGTGGCTGTGACTACAATGGATAAGCTGTTGTGTGGGGGCTAACTCCGTGGAGCAGGATTCACTTTAGTGGAGATATGGTGTCTGCCAAGTCCACCCTTGGATGTATCATTTGTGTTGCTAATTGGATGGTGCTCTGGTATGGTCTGAAACTGACCACCAGGTGTTTTGGTTCTGGGGCCTCTGGGGAGGGACTCAGGTGCAGACCATGATCTGCTGCTTCCTGTGCCTGGCCCAGGCCAGCCTGGTAATAGCTACAAAGCAAACTGTGGTTGGTAGCTCTCTGTCCTGGGCTTGGAGGCACCTGGGAGTGGTTATGCTGTGAACTGAGGCTGGATGCCACTAGTGCTCTATTTGGGGCTACTTAGCAAGAGGTACAGGGCACATCAGGGCCAGCTGCTGCTTGTTTGGGGTTTGTCGATCTTTGAGAGAATTAGGAAAGTCTGCGGTGTGGGCCCAGGCCGGCTGCTAGTGTGGATTAACTTCTGGAAAGAAGTTTGTTATGGGTGCATGTTTAGGTGGGGCATGTCTCAGAGAATTACCAGTGTTGAATGTTAGCCTGGTTAATGGAGAGCTCAGATTTGGCACCTGTCTGCGCCTGCAGGCTATGTGGTGGGTGGGCTCAACAAACGAACAGTGGAACCTACCAACACTTTAGTCCTGGAGAGATTCGCCCCTCCAGCCCTTGCCCTGAAGACAGTCCTGTTCTACTGCATATATTCCTGGAACTTTCTGAGTTACTGTCCCTTCACTGGAGCTTAGGGCTAGTGTTTGTGAGCAAGTGAATCTGTTCTCAGGCCCTTTAGGAAAAAGTCTGGGTCTACAGCAGCCCTCCATCTCACCCAGGCTGAGTCTTTTCTGATTTTCACAGCTAGCTGTGGTGGGGCTCTTCTTCCTGGCACTGGTGCTCCAGGCTGGGATGCCTCATTTCTCAGCAAGGATCTCTGCATCTGATTTATCCCTCCCAATTCTTACTCACTACAAATTGGTGGGGGACCAACCTATTTTGCATCTCTGGCCCTCCCACCAGTCTTGATGTGGCTTCTTTATTTAAGTCCTTAATTATAGGAGTTCTGTTCAATTAGTCTTCAGGTGGTTCTCAAGCATGGTTCTATAATTTAGTTGTAATTTTAATGTGGTCATGGGAGGAGGAAAGTACAGCATTTACCTACCTTACCATCTTGATTGGAAGTCTAGGATCTATCCTAGACTTGTATTTGGCAACATAATGAGTTATCTTAATTTTTGAATTTAGTCTTTTTCAGTTGCTTCTCAATGATGTCTGCAAATATATATCTCATTACTTTTTCTAAGCTTATTGCATTGACCATTACTTTAAAGGCAGAGAATTATCTATCTACCTGTGTATTTCTTGTTAACAGTACTAGGAATTTTAACTTCACCATCGGACTTTTATTTTGACCTTTTTTCCATCTAGCCCACATGGCTACTATTAGAAACTGTTATTTTTCTTATGAAAAAGCCAGCTTTGAGGTATCTGTGAATTTTTCATGATTCTTACTAGTAAACTTATCAAAAAAGCAATTTAGATTGGCCTGACAATGTCTCTTAGTAATATACCTTTTCCTTTTTTAATTTCTTAAAACTTTTATTTGAAAATTCATTTTAAAGAAATTAGCTATCGAGCTATGAAAAGACATAGAAGAATTTTAAATGCATGTTACTAAGTTAAAGAAGCCAATCTGGAAAGGCTACATGTATGTGATAGCAACTCTATGGCATTCTAGAAAAGGTAAAACTATGGAGATAGTAAAAAGGTTTGTGTTTTCCAAGGTTAGCTAGAAGGGAGGGATGAGTAGGTGGGGAGCGCAAATGATTTTTACAACTGTGAAAACACTCTGTATGATACTATAATAGCTTGCATTAGGGTTTACCAAGAGCAAACCCTAAATGTAAACTAAGGACTCTGGGTGATATAAATGTGTCAATATAGGTTCGTTGATTATAACAAATGTACCAGTTGAGTGGGAGATGCTGATAATGGGGGAGGTTTTGCATGTGTGCAGGCTGTGGGTATATGGGAAATCTCTGTACCTTCCCTTCAATTTTGCTCTGAACTTAAAACTACTCTAAAAAATAGTCTTAATAATAATAAAAAATCCATTTTAGAAACCTGTTATAGATAGATGTAAAGTTCATTAGCCTATAGTTTTAAAACCTACTTTTTTAAAAAAAAATCAAGACACTTGCATGACTGTGGCAATTTGGTATTTTTTATTTTTTCATTTTTCCAGTACATCTCACTTAGCCGGAGTTCTTTTTGACCTGTGAAGGATCACCACTGTCTAAAGGTCACAAGTTCTTCTCTGAGAGGGAAGGGATGGGAATGTGGTCAGTGAGCCCACAAAGGTCATTATTGGGAAAGTTCGTTCGGCCGGTTGTTGAATAAATTAAACTCATAGATATTATTTGGGTGCTACAACTAAATTGTCATGAACACTGATTAGAGTCTAGCATCTTTAAATTGTTTGTATATATTACAGTGAAGTCAAGTCTATTACCATAACACCAGTCCATATCATTTATCCTTGGCTTTGCTCTTTGAAGGAGCAGAGAGTAAGGGATGAGTTACAAAAAGTGTCCGATGAATTGGGGATAACCTGCAGCCTGTCACTTTCATTCGGTGTACCTAAGATGGTAACTCCTAACAAAGTCCAGCTCATTAGATGTGTGCTTGTAAAATGCATTATCAATGTCATGAAAAATTTAAAAACCAAAACAAAAACCTAAGACCAAACCAAATAACTGACCCACCCCAGATGCAGTATTATATTATATGATTTACTTTGCTCTATATATTTTTGAGTTTCCTCCAAAATGGGGTTATACTTAAGCATGTGTGTGTGGTGACAAAAAAAATTAGTTGCAAATTATTGTGAAAAATTACACTAATAAATGAATTTGCTTTTTTCTGGTGATACCCCTGAAAGCATTTGGCTAAGAAATGTAGGCTGTATTAATTTGGGGTAAAGCATAAGTTGCTATTTTATGTTTGAACTGTGCAAATTATTAAGATATGATGGAAAATTGAGGATTTTGAAGAATGGGGAAATATTAAATTGGGGTTTACCTGCAAACCATGTATGTGTGAGATTATGGGGGAGGGCTCCTGGATATAGGGTTATTGGTGCTGTGTAGCACAAAACAAAATGATAAATAATGAAGAATGAAAACATATGACCCTCTAGATGACAGTGGAGTCATGCTTGGCTTATTTTAGAGATTTTGTCATGTCAGATGAACTTGTCAATGTCATTTTTATAACACAAAGTGGAAGGAAAGGCAAAAAATGTTACACAGTTACAGTTTCTTCGCTTGCTTGTGCCATGCAACCATTTCACTGAGTGAGAAACCCTGCCTGCAGAGAAAATGGATCGAAATGTCCTAAGTGACACAAGGCATTGGAACCCTCTGGAGAGACTTCCAGAGGATACCAGGAGGGTCAATGCTGGATTTGATTTCATTTAATTGTTTTATCGATGACATTGAAAAAGGAGCACATGGCACCCTAATGAACTTTACAGAAAATGCAAAATTGGGAAATGTTCTTAACGTCAGCAAGGAGTAAAACATAATAAAAATGAATCCAGAGAGGTAAGAAATACAGGCAGGAAATAACAGAATGAGATTCAATTTGGAAAATGGCAAAGTAATACATTTTGGGAAAAATGAATCACAGGCACTGTTGGATAGTCAACAAGAGGCTAAGAAGCTATTTCTGTGAAGGGACTTCAGTGATGACAGTGGTGAATTAGATGTGCATCTGCAATGTGATATGGCAGCACAAACAGCCGGTGTCGTTTCCGTCCATGTGCAAATTGGCCTGGTGTCCCTGAGAAGGAAGGCGATTGTGTTGTGTGTACTGTGCTAGTGAGACTACACAGTCTGTTTTGGGAACCTCATTTCCAGAAAGATAGATTCAAACTAGAGAGGAGTGGCAAAAATGATAAGGAAATGAGTGGCAGTCTTCAGAGACATGATCATTTCAGCTGAGGAAATTTTGCTGGGCTCAGTGAAGAAAATGCATTGGAAAATAATATCAGCTATAGTATATTCTGCAGTGCTTGGTGGACTTATTTATTCCTTCACTTAGTGGGCATTTTATCAAGCACCTACTTTGCACCAGGCCCTCACTATGCTGAAAACTTTGGGGCATATGTGTGGATCTATCCAAAGGGGTAGTAGATGCACAAACAAATATAATGTTACGGTGAAAGTGCAATAATAAAGGTGCAAAGAGGGCATCGTGGGAACACATAGGAGGGCCCCAAGGATGAGGGAGAAGGCTGTGCTTAAGCTGACACTGGCCATTTACACTGGGCAGGGAATGGGAAGGAGAGGCATCTCAGTGTGTAGTGGGTCAGGACTGTTGGAGTCTGAGCTGGGAGGTGGAGGCAGCTATGGTTAACTAGGGGAGTGAGGCAGGGCTCATGGCAGAAGGGCTCGTACTAAATATTAAGGAATTTATACTTCATTTTGTGGGTCAATATTCTCAGCCTTGCCTCATAATAAGCATCCCTGGATTCCCAAGCATCTGCCCAGGATACTCTGGTCTGTCTAGTCTGGGATGGAATTTGAGTATTTTATCATTGGACAGTTTGGGAAATCTCTGCTTTAGGCCATGGAAATCCTGTGAGTAAATCTTTTGCTAGATCCTTCTGTTGGTTGCTTGGGGCATGGATTTGAGGGGGACTAGACTAGAGGGTGAGGAGGCAGTCTTTTGTAGTACCAACACTTGAAATGACAGAGGACTAAATTTGGCAATAGGGATGGAGAGACATTAAGAGGTCAAATGAGAAGCCTTTAGGGTTGACTGGATGTAGGCAAGGAAGAGAGATTTGGGTGACACCTAGGTTTCCCTTGTCATGCCTGACCTGCCATGTACCCACAGTCAACAGAAGAGCCACAAGAGATAGAGCTGCTCCATTGGGGAGGTTTAGGATTGAGAGTGAGGGGCTGTAGGCCACCATGCACTAATGTCCAGTAGGTACATGGGACTAATGCTCCTGTCTGATCTGGCTACTGAGAACTGATTTCTGGGTCAGGCAGGTGAAAACTTGAGGGTGGGTGATATCCCCAAAAGGCAGGGGCCAAGGATGGAGGCCTGGGAAACACCACCATTTGGACAGCAGGAGGAGCTACCTCGGCTTGGGGTCCAGTATGGGGTTCTCCAGCCCATTGGCTGTCTGGAGAAGGTCAAGTGTCCTCAGTGGAAGAGCAGCACTGGAGGGTGAGGATACAGCAGCTTTTCTCCAGGATTCGAGGTCCATCTGTGTGAAGTCCAGACAGTGTTCCAGGGAGGAATGAGGTGTACTCACCTCCATTCCTGCAGCCCGGTGAGCCCTGTGTCCTCACTCCAGTGGCAGCCATCCCAAGGTAACTGCTTCTCATTCATTCATCATGAGCAGGTGAATGCAGTTGTAGACCTCACTGCAGGAGAGACATAACAAGGGAACCCACCCAACCCAGGGATAGCAGGGAGGTTGATCCCAAGTGCCCTGCACCCAACACTTGGAGGCACAGCAAGGCTGAAGTTGGTGGAACAAGGAAGTCAGGATGGAAACAAAGGGAATGTGAGCAGAGGTTTGGGTACTTTCCAACTGGGAGATGAAGTTGCTTGGCTTGATCTCTCTCTTTCAGGAGGTGTCGTATTTATTTTGGGGATGTTCAGAGGTTTCTGAATTGAAGGTATCATAGATAGACCAGTGCAGAGATTTCTAATTGTTCCTGATTCTTAGTAACCTTAGGCCAAAAGAAATAGCTAACAGGTTTGCTTTTTAAGTAGTGGAGTGCATCAACTTAGTATTTCTGTCATAAAACCTGGGATCATATGTCCCTAGAGACTGAGACGAGCTGTTCTCTTTCGGGTAAATTCCAAAGTTACTTTTGAAATAAAGTGAAGATTTTGTATGTTAGGGGGGCCAAGTCTCTCCAGTAAGTGTGAAATAATGCATAGCAAGTTGTACTAAAATGTCTTTGCAATTAATGATACTTTCTGAAGACATTTGTTACTCTGTCCCTGCAGACATGAAGGAGTGGGTGACCCTGCATTTGTTCTCCACACTCAGTGTTGGCAGGTTACTTGCTGCACATTGGTTGTGCGGTTTATAAATTAAGCTGCCATTTTCCCATGACTGGGATGTCAGGGTCTCCATTGCCTCTGGATACCCTTCACCATGTCTACCTGGTGTCTCTGCATCCAAGCGTTGCCATTTGTGTCTTGTCTCTGCTCTTCGATATTTTTTTGACCTCCCTTTGCTTTGGGAGTCTTCCAGCCTATGTACCTTTTCTGTCCTGCTTGATGTCCCTGTGACCTGCCACAGTTGTTTTCCTCAAACACTTATCTGGTCTGGTCCCTCCCAGGACATACAGATCCTGTTCTAAGCATGATGACAACCTAGGTGAGGATGGGAGGGTGGACTAGTTCTAAACCTAGTTTTTTGTTTTTTTTTTCAGGTGCCAATAGGAAAGTTTCTGAGATGAAAGCTGAGGGTTTGTGGGCTGAGGGTTTGTGGGCTCTGGCGCAGTCCTGGGTACCACATGCCTTTAGATGTCTTTGAGCGTTTAGATGGGCCAGCTTGCAGGGCTCTGCCTCTGGGCACTGCATGGGCCCTTTGTGGCAGGGAACATGAGCCCCTGGTATTCACAAGGGTGGCATTGTCATTAATTTTAGGCTTCTGCTCTTAGGGATTCAATAGTTTTGATTCCCCAAACTTCATAGTACATCATGCTCAATGGCTTTTCAGCCCAGCTCTGCCAACCACAGACTCAGAAGCAGTCTGATATTCTGAGCCGAAGTGAAACTCTACTTTTAGATGTAGATCTCTTCAACAGTGAAAATGCTGATAATAGAAGCAATTTGCAAGGACCATCTCCTGAAGTTTAATCAGTATTTTCATTTAACCCCAAATAACATATTTTAATAAGCCAAATTGTTATTTGACTTACAATCATGTAAGTTAGCTTTAAATGTGAGCAGTAGAAAAAGCAAATGGAAAAAAACTATTACCTAAAAGTATTCAGGGACAAAGATGAAATTATAATATAATTTCTTATCTGACTATTTAACCTCAAAATGTTACAGGAAATTTAATAATTAGGTCTGAAAGTACTACCACAGGGAACAGATATTTCAAGTTTCAGTGGAAGAAATTAAATAATTTCTTTTTCTCTGGAGACATGGAAGAGATAATTAGGAATGAGATTAACTAAGCATTTAGTGCCACTGCTTAATTAAACAAGCACACATCATGATGTTTAAAGTGTCGACAGGTCCAGATACTCAAAGAAAACAAATTGACAACTGGAGTGCAATTTAAACACTACTACCCTTATTCCTACTGCCATTTTCTTGGAAGAATTTAAGAGCTATAAAATGTAAACTGAGCAAACATGTATTCAGCACCAGCTGATGAGTCTGTGATCACTACTTCTTGCCCAAGAGAAGTGAGAGTGGAGAAGTTTGATCCCTACTCTCCTGGGTTCCCAGCCTCATAATCTAAGGAAGGAGACATATGTAGATATGAGTATAAATCTGATAGACATTATCAAGGGCTAACAAAATGAGAGTGTGAAAGGGCCATATCAGAGGATGACTCTAGCCTGGGAGTAAGGGAGAGACAAGGATACATTCTTGGGGGAATATGAGAAGGTCACTTGGGAGGACGTGGGATTCTTCTGGGGCCCCAGGGTGAGAAGAGTTATAACAGTTATGGGCCATGCCATGTCAGGAAATGAAGTAGCCTGAGCAAAATGTAGCCAGAAAAAGGGGAGTTTGCAAATAACTTGATGGAATTGGATGCATGTTTGTGTTTGGTGAGGGCCAGGGTGGACGATGATAAAGGAAAGGTTGTATGTTGAACCCGATCAGGAATTTCAACTCCAGGGACCCTGTCAGATACTTCTTAAATGCATCCTCACATCTGATACACAAAAGGCTTGATTATATATATATATATATATATATATATATATATATATATATATATATATTTTGATGAAAGTATGAATGGTTGATCTAAACTCTTTGGTAAAATGTCATTTTAATTAATGGCTACAAAGAATGGAAAGTGATAGCAAGCAAGCAAAAGTACAGACCTATCCTGGAGTTGTATCAAGCCATAAGTTTCAAAATTTCCTAAGGACACACATGGCCTTTGTATTCCATAGCGGATCCCATCTCAGAATGCAAACTTCCAACTGCCTTGTCACAATGGGAAGTCTATTTATTATGTTTTTTTTTTTATTCATTTGCTCTTTTGGTTTATTTTCTAGAATTTGTCATAGAATACAAAAGGAAAGAGTGGCTTGAAATAGACAAAGCTAGAGCTTTTCCATTTCTCATCAGCAGCTCCATTAGTGCAGGTCACTCAGAGGTCCTACTCACATACATGGCTTTGTCCAAGCCCCAAGAGAGACTGCCTTTGGCCTGAGTCTTGGACAGGCGAGCGCAAATGGAAGCAATAGGCAAATTTGTAAAGCAAAAACAGAAAAGGTCTCTGTGTTTCTTTGGGGCTGCAGTTGTCTTCCTTGAGAACGCTGTTCCAGTTATAAATAGTGGGGATGCAGCTACATTAATGTTTTTCCTTGGGAACCATCATTGAATAAGAAAGGCCAGTGAACCAATTATATTACTTTTTTTTTTTTTAATTTGGAGCAAAAGTGTCGACTCATCTTTGTTTTATTTAAGGGTCTTTTCTTGTGCATTTTTCATATCACTAACCTCTTCTGGTCCAAATAGGTTTTTCTCTCCCATTGATCTGTGCAAAATGCTGCTTGTGGAAACTGAGGCAGAATGGTGTCTGCTCTCCAGATCTATACCCCTGGGTGGAAATTAGCAAGATCTACATGCCAGGGACCAGGTCCTTAAACTTCTGCCCCTTTCCTTTCACCTTGAAAGAACTTAAGAATCATCTTCTCCTAAAGATTTGAGGACTTCCTGCTTTCATTCTGTAAGAAACTAAGAACTCAGAGGCTGTAAAGTAAATCATAATAGTCCCAAAACATGCAACAACAAGGCCAGAACATTGAGGGAAAAAAACAGTGTTGACAGCCTGGTGTGCTGATGCTTTCCCACTGCTTCTGAAGCAGGGCTTTCGGGTAAAGGAGGGTGGCTGTGTAGGACAGGACCCACTCCCTGGCCTCTCTTCCCTTCCTCCCAGAATGCAACAATGTTGTGGTCCCAGCACCAAGTTCCCTTTGGAAGACCTTAACCCACCAAAAGGGCATAATATTCATTCTATTCATTCGTTCATTCAAAAAGTAACTATGACTTGTTATGGGCCAAGAAGGATTCTATGAAGAAAACAGACGCACTTCTTTCTCTTCAGCTTGAAAAAAGGACAAGGAACAAGATAAACAAGTAAAGCACAATGATGCATTCTAAGGCAACACATTCAGCAGGTAGTGAGGCTGCGAAGTATTAGATAATCATTGAAGGAAGGTCTCCCTGACTCAAATTCTCTTGTTTCCCAGTTTAAGCCACATGGGAAGACACATCAATCCTTATAGATGCCTGCCCTTTTGAAAATAACTTGCTCTAAAGCCATGTTTTTCACTTTGCATTTCTCTGTACTAAGACTTGCTATTTAAAGGGACCCTTTTAGAGTCCTTTGTAAACAACTTGTGAGATAGGCTTAGTCCCTATGTTTTGCTCTTACTTTTGACATTATAGAGGCATTGGCTTAGTTTCTGGTCTGGGTCAGGAGATTGAAGACCAGGGCCCAGTTCCTCATGAGTTGGATCCCTTCTCCCATATGCTCACCTCTCTACCAGGAGTGTGTGAGGCAGGGCTCCCCATGGAAGCCCTGGGACTTCGAGCTCAGAACATCTTCAGTGTTATGTTCCCTAATCAGGCGGATTCCTAAGCTCTCCCTAGATGTCTCGAACCAGAAGCTCTGGGTGATGTCTGGAAATCTCCATTGTAACAAGAATCCCAATTCATTCTCCTGCAAGCCGAAGTTTTAGAAATCTTGGTTTTTGGGTACTAAATGAAGGCAATAACCTGCACAGTCAAGACCTAAAGAATGCTTTAGCCCGGCCTGACCAGCAGTAGAAAGAGAAAGGTGAAGACATGTCTCCCAAACTTGGGGTCTTTCCCTGCAGTTCTGCCACTGCCCCCTGCAGCCTCTTACTCCCCTGTCTGTGCCAGGGCCCTCTCTACACCCCTCTCCATCAATACCTGCACCCTGGCAGGCTTCCTGTATCAGAAATGTGCACCTTACTTTAAATAGATGAAGTTTAAGCTCTTGTAGGATTTTTGGTTTTTTAATTTAGAAAAGTTAGGCTATGTTTATTTAGATTCACATGCAGTTGACTGGGTCAGTGTGATTCAAACAACAAAAAGGCATTTCTACTTCATTCTATTCTGAGTCCCAAGGTTGGGACCCAGCATGGCAAGAGTGCTGCTTTCACAGGTTTACAAGTTTCTCATTGAGGGAAGTCTGAGACTGCCAGGTAGGTCATCATCAGCAGGTCATCGATGACCATTGAGCATGGTCTTGATGTCATCAGGAACTGGCTTGGATACTTGGTTAACTAGACTAGTCAAGAAGCAGCCCATAGTTTGTCAGCTGACATCTTTCCAGACAGTACGTCTTCCACATACTGCAACCCTGTGCTTAGGGCATCCAGAATGTGAGCCAATGACTCTGCTACTTGCTGCAAGTCACTTGAGATTCCAGTCATCCATTTGAGGCTAAAGCAGGTCTTCATGGATCAGGTCAACTCCAATGAGTTCCGTGTCCAAAAATGCATATTTCATGGTCAGAGGTGGGAACATCACTCCTGTGGTCCTCCCAGGGACACCCATTAAAGTATGGACATAGGTCTTGATGCTCATGCGGGTGTTCCAGAGACTCCAGTCCACAGTGAGGTGAATGGGGTTGGGGCTTCCTAGCTATAGTGGATCAGCACAGACTACTCTGTGATATCATGGCCTGTAGCATATCAGTTCAGGATGAGCTCATTTGGGAGGGACTTACCTGAGCAATTCATGTATGTTCTTAGCAAATTCCATGTCAACAGCAACCTCTTCTGACTCATTGGCACTGAAAAGAAATTGGTGACTTCCACTGTGTGCTTGTCAGCAGTTCCCAGTGAGGTCCCGATAACTTGAGCAGCACCTTTGTTGCGTCTCTCATAGCTGTTCATGATGGAGGCCAAAGTGACTGGGTGCAACTGGACTATGGCTGCTGGGGGCCTGGTAGAGCAGGACCAACCAGTAACTGTGCTGGGGTCTGCACTGGGCCTGGCATTGAGGCAGGGTCCAGTCCAGAGCTGTAGTCATAGCTGCTACTGCAGCCAGGTGTGGGGATGAGGATGCAGTTGGAGTTGGAGCTGGAACTGGCGTTAGAGCTGAGGTTGGGGCCAGGGATGGGGCTAGGGATGGAGTGGCTGGAGGAGCACTCACTGGTACTACCGGTGTGGCCGCCTTATTGAGAGAGCAATTGTTGGATTCTTTACTAAAGTAATTGGAGACACTGGTGAGCAGGTGGAAAAGAATGTTGAGAAAAAGGGGCCTTCCCAGAGCTTTTAAGGGGTGGGAATGGGGCAGAACAGCCTACAGCTCAATCATCTGGCCCACTGCCTCACCATAAGGGCAGATGGGCTGTGTTCCCCAGGCACCGGGTCCCCAGGAAATTACAAAGTGGTCGAATAGGTCAGTTGATGACTTAGGTTTGGAATGCTCTTTGCTCCCCTTCTCCATTGTGACCCCATCTGATTCATAAATAGTCATAGGAGTCAGATAGAAACCAAATGCCTACTCTATTTCTGGTGAAGCTGTATGGAGAAAAGGGGTTTAGCACTGAGACCAAATGGGCTTCCTTCTGCTTTTCTGGTCGTTTGCACTACCCTCCTCTCTGCCCTCCCCCAGATCCCCCACCCTGTGGGAAGAGGGGGTTCTTGGACTGCTTACCCTCGTGGGACCCCTGGAGACAGGAAGAATGGAAAAGGAGGATGCACATGAGTGCCCCCAGACAAGGCTCCCTGGGAAGCAGGGCTAATAACACTCCCAGCAACTGGGATAATGAGACCTTCCCAAGGAAGCAAACACTGCCCACCTTCACATTAGCTATTTGCTGAAAGGCCAGTCTCAGAGAACAAGGCCACCTTGAGGGCATTGACCATATTCCTCTCACTCAGAAGGGGGCAGTATGTCAGAAGCTCACCTGGATCAGGGGCCCAGCTTCCCATGCCAGGTATAAGAGGGAGGGTGAGCGGAGATGGGAACCTGGGGCGTGTCAGGGAATGTAACTCCCATCAGTCATGCTCCCTCCTGGGCAGGGACTGCAGTCCTGTTCCTCTTCCCCTCCTTGGAAAACCCAGCACAGAGGAGTGCAGCCCCCACCCACCATCAAGACCCCATATGACGACCCATTGGTTAAAAGGCTGGCTGAACACACATGAATCCCTAATCTTTGAGGGTTTAAACTGAGAACTGCCCAAATGATAGGTAGCTGTCAGAAGGTAAGGAATTTCAGTTCCCCTGAACTAATGCTTAGGAATAACCAGGACTTGGGGGGTATGAAAGACTTCATGTTGTCTTTTTCCCAGTGGTCTCAGAGTCTGGCTGGATCACAAGGTGAGGTGAACACAGTTGAAAGTGACAGATAACAAGCCACTACTTTCTAAAGTCATTCATGCTCTTTCATCAAGAGATTTGCATTTTATTTCAGAGAGTCTTTGAGCAACATTAATAATTGGTGATTGGAAAATTTGCCACTCTTTCTTCAGTCAAGCAAAGTATTACCTTGACGTATATCATCCTCTGCCATCCTGTCTATTCTGCAGTGGCCTCTTATACTCAGCCTCTCCAGGTTGACCATGGTAAATTATGTCAGCCACGCACAGCTGTGTCATGGAAGGAGGCATATTAATAAAGTCGGTGAACCCACCTTCTGTCTATGACAAAGCCCTGATGTTGTGTCAGCCTGGCTTTATACCATGGTGTTTCCTTATGGTTTGTAGACTCAGACACATGGCTTGACAATGTATCAGATTTACTTTGAGATAACATAGGATTAGCAGCTGAAACAAGAAAGTTATGTGGAACTTTGGGAAATTTTCTGAAACTCTAGCAGAATTCATGTAAAGATTTCTTTTTCTTGTAGGAACAGATAAGATTATGATCAGTGTTGCTGACAAAAGTTGCTGCACTTTCCCATGAAATAGCTGCACTGGAGGAAAATGGGGAGTATCCCTGAATTCCTTGCTTAGAGCCCCATTGGCTTAGAATCTCAATTTGCTGGCTCTTTTAGCTCACATCTCCTGCAGAAGATTGGGGAGACCTTGTTATTCTCCTTTCCTAAATAAGGCCAAGGGAATTGTATTTGAACTAAACCAAAGGTCCACAATTTCTCAAAAGAAAAAAAGTGAAGGATGAATAAAAAGTTGTCTGAAGGCACTTGCCTTTGTTAGAATGGTAACAGCTTATTTGAGCTGTAGACATTTAGCCACAAGAACTCTCTCTTTTTTTTTTGGACCATTAGGACAATTGAAGATTCACAGTCTAGGGCAAAGGGCTGCTAGCAAAGAACCATGATGGAATTAAGTGTGGAAATTAAAGCAGGTCATAAAGTAGACTAAAACTCCCATCTTTAGGGAGCTAACATCCTTATGGTTATGAATGGCTTACTAGGTCTCAGGCACTGTTCTGAGCACTTCTCATCTATTTACCCATTTGATATTCACACTTACCCTGAAAGTAGGAACTTCTTATAATCACTATATTATAAATAAGGCAACTAAGGCACCGGGAAGTTAAGTGACTTTCCCAAGGTCACACAACCAGCAAATGACCTGGGTTGGGAGCAATGTGATTCTGCACTTCTGACCAGCCCCAAGGAGACACTGAAGCTGCTGATCCATGGACCACACTTGGAGTGGTAAGGCTTTGGACCACAATGGGCATCCTTGACATCTCGAAAACTTAAATTCCTTGGAGATGCATTTCTTTCTCATTCCTGTAATGTCTTCATTAGGACTCTTTGTGGTTATCCTGGGCTCAATTATTTGAAACTATGAAACCCATTCAAGCTAATTCAGAAGAGAGGAGGGGATAGTTTAAGGAAACAGACATCATGGAATGCAAGGATAGCAAACGCAATAAGTCCGCCCTTTTGAGACCCAAAGTGCCATCAAGATCAAGTCTTTCAGTCCTACAGGTCCTCTTACCTCCACTTTTCTCTATAGGTTTTGCCTTTTGCTCTATTCTGCTTTCCTGTTTTCCAAATACAGGTGTCCACCCCAAATTCCACAAGATGTTTCAGCCCCAGGGTCCACAATAACCATATGTACTCTGTTTCTTAGTTTAAATTCTTGAAAGAGGAATCCGATTGGTTGCTCTGGCAGTCAGAAATTACAGGGGCTGTGTTGGGGACAAATTAAGCAAAAAGGATGGCAGACAACATCTTTTGGTTTTAGAGAATTTAGATTCTAATGGGGAGGAGTTCTCTGGTAATGGCAGACTAATTTATAGCATATTGAAGCCCCCCTGAGAACATTAGAAAAGCTGAAAAAGCTGGGCAAAAGGTCTGCATTTCAGCTTTTCTAACTACATATTTATATTTCATAAATATATCTGTATTACATAATTACACAATTATATATGTGCATATATATTTCCGCTACCCTAATTGTTCTCTGAAGGACAAAAAAGATAGGGAGGGAGACAGGGATATGAATAGGTAGTAGGTGGGTGGGTGGGTGGATGGATGGATGGATGGATGGATAGATAGATAGATAAATGATAGATAATTTTTATTTGGGTCCTAGATTCTCTTTTCTAGAGTTCTTTAACGTGGTAGCCACTGACCACATGTCGCTATTTAAATTTAAATTAATGAAAATGAAATACCATTACAAATTCAGTTTCTCAGTCCCATATGGACTGGCTACATTTCACATGCTCATAACTACATGTGACCAGTGACTGCTATATGTACAGTGCAGAAATAGAATATTTCCATCATCTCATAAAGTTCTACAGGACAGTATTTTAATTCCCTGACATCTTAATTTTTAGATTTTTACCAATGATTATGTTACCCCTTTGCATAGAACCTTTTCCTGGCTCCAGACTCTTGAGTATGATGTTCAAGGTTTAACACAGTATAACTCACTTCTGTGTCCCTGACTGTTGTTGAAAACAGGCACAGTGAGTGCAGTGATCAACCACTGACTGAAAGTAGACAACACAGTCTCAAATCAGATGTCTATTGCTTTGTGTGACTGTCCTGCATGGAGAATGGTGCTTAGAGCACTGACCTTGAATCATCAGATGACCTCAGACCTCTCTATCTTGTGATACCAACTGGTAAAATAAATAATGTTTTGGTTTTTGGAATTCCTATTGGGGAACTCTTTATTTTGCAAGTATATGGAGCAAGTGGGATTTCTACCAAACTGGTCGTTTATTGGCTTTTAAACAGATAACGTAATTTTCTTCTCTGCTGCCTCGAGACTCCTAGTTGTTATGTGTAAGTCATCACACCTCTCCTTGACATGTGACTTGTGACACTTAAATGTAGTTTTGCAAATGTGAAAAATTACTTTGTAAATCTAAGTGTCACTTATGTTGTATGGCATTATTTTAGATTGCAGTGTGGGTCAGGTCCATAAGCTACTCTACTTTATGCTTTGCCGTTTCTTTTTTGTCTTACAGTGATTTCCCTCAAAGCTTCAGAAGACTCATCCTTTGATAAAAAGAAAGCGACTTGGGCATTTTTTGAAGGTAAAGCTTGTATATTTCTTTATGATAAGATGCTATCTCACTCTTAGATAATAAAAAAAAAAGGAATGCATAAGAGGAAAGACCTTAACTTTTTAGTTTTGCCACATCAAGTTGTTTTCTTGTCCGAAACGTAAGACTAAGACAGGAATTTCTTGTGGTATGTGCCCACAGGTTTTGAAGGAGTGAAAGTGAAAGTGTCAAACTGCATAATTTGGGGTTGTTTGTTTTGTTTTGCTCCAGAAATTCTATTTCCAGGTAATATTAGGAAGGGATCGTCAAGTAATATAAAAATGGAAAGTACATCACTCTAAATAATTTTATCTTAGGTTCTTAAGGAGTTTGGGATTCTAGCAATAGTTTGAAAACCATAAGCAAGTGATTTTCAATCCGTTTGGAAATCACTGGGGTTTCTTTTAAAACACTGAGGTCTGTATTACATCTCTAGAGATTCTGATTGACTTGTAACTTGTTTATAGCTCTCCAGATGACTTCAGGGTATAGCCGGGGCATAGAATAGTGGTTCCCAAAGCTGGTCCCAAACCAGCAGCATCAGTATCAGCATCACCCAGGGAGCCTGTTACCAATGTACTTTGTTGGGCACCATTCTTGCTCACAGACTCAGAAACTCTTGGGGTGATACCCAGCCATCTGGGTGGTTTTGATGCAGGCTCCAACTTGAGCCTTGGAGCAGCAATTCTCAACAGGAGGTGATTTTGCCTCTCCAAGGGACATTTGTGAACCTGTGTATACATTTTTGGTTGCCACAACTAGCATTTTGATGCTATCGGCATCTATTGGGTGCGGGCCGAGGATGCTGCAAAACAGCCTGCAAGGCACAGATCAGACCCCCACAACAAAGCATTATCTGGCCCCAAATGTCAAGAGTTCTGAGGCTGAAAAAACTTACCTAAGAGAAAGAAAAGTTCACAGAGATTGTTATTACAAAGTAGTTGAGGGTTATGACCATAAGTAATGAAAGAATATACATTGTGAGTTCTCAGGCAGAGCCTTTGATCTGTACAAAACTGATTAATGTAAGAGGTGATCAGGAAATTATAAAGGATTGCATCTTGTGGTATTTACTGATGAGGACAACCTTGTCAAAAGGATCTAAGGAGATGTGTGTGTCTTGGGGCCTCACGATCCCTTTTTGGTACCTCAACAAGTGTGGAAGTAGAGCTAGCCCTAGGGGAGAGCATTTGGTCAAACCCATCCTTCTAAAAGCTAATTAAAAGCAGTTGGTTGAGGTACTTTCTCTCTTGGAAAAATGTAACCATAACTATGAACATCATTTGCAAACTATAGGATATCACCTAGGTAGGCCATTATGATTTATTGTTTCATTTTGAAGTCATAAATATTGTGTTTCTCAGATTGTGCTTTAACTAGGGAATCTTGGTATTCTGTGATTTTCATCTTCATGCTTTGTAGCTGCCTTTTTTATTCTTTATTTGATGACCTTCTTCTAGCAAAATAATCTCAAATTCCCTCCTTTAGCCTTTCATTCAGTGAATGCCTGCTTGTTCATTAGCAAAGATATGAAATTGACTTTACTCTTCCTGGGGTGAAGCAGTAGAAAAAGCTATTAATTTAACCCATGTTTCTGGAGCTGCCCTATGACCCAGACACTGTAAAGGTGAGTTATGGAGATATCTGGGTGGTGCCTCAAGGCAGGTCGTTGGCAGCTGTGACAGCAGGAGCCCTATATATCATCAGATACATAAGGTTCTTTTCAGGGCTTGTTAATAACTCAGACTCTGTACTTCCCTCCCGCTCCCCTCCCCCCCACCCTCCCCCCCCAAATTCTGATTATTACATTTAGGAAGTGATCAAAGAATTTGTACTTGATCGGGGCTCCAAGTATTGCAGTGCAAGTGGTCTGAAAACCATATGTTGAAAATACCAGGGTACAAAGACTCAGACTTTGTATATTTGGAAGGATTGTATCATTTAGTCTCCACTTACATTGCAGCATAATTAGCATCCCTAAAACACTTTGCGTAATTAAGATTTTATAATTCATGTGTAGCTGCAGAATCTCAGGATTACCCTCTACCTAGCTCTCTGCACAATGTCCATAGCCCAAATTGCCCTTTCTTCTCAACACAGAAAACTAGGTCCCCTCTGGGCAGCAGAATTAGCACTCTCACTCTGCATAATGCCTCAAAGCAGCTGTTTCCACAGTGCTCTTTTCCTTTGATTTCAGCAGCAGTTTTTGTGGGTTTTGCTTTCTTAACCCAGCCATAGTGTTGGTGAGGTCAGGAGTGTGGTTGAAGTTCTCTGGCATGTGATCCTAGGCCTTTGCCCTTTTGTTCTTGGACAGTGAGCTGCAGTAGGTCTTGCTGAGTAATATCCATCCTCCTAGGCTTAGTGAGGCCTGGCTGAGTGCCAGCAACACAAAAAAGGCATTGTCAGGCCTCTTGGTAAGCTGCTAGACTGAGTTAAAATCCCTCTGGGCTGTTGCTCAGGTATTTTGCCCCAAGTAAGATGATATTACAGGCTGGATAAAAAAATATATACAGCAGAAATACAAGTTTTCTCCACAGAACTGAGATCTCCTGGACATTTGCATTTGCCTTAGAAATGGAGAGGACTGGCATTGACTTTCTAGATTGAGTGGTTCACGAGAATTGGGTTCTTTCATTCTGTTGAAGAATGCTGGATACCAGGTTTCAAAGCAGCTCTGAATATCCCTGTAGGCCTCAGGGCTGCTGGGCAACATGTTCTGTGCTATCTGCCTTGTGTTGAGGCCACTCGGACTGGCCTGCTGTGGCTTGGCTTTCTGGGAGCTGGGGAACTGGCACACGGACACTGTGCACCCCATCTCTGCCTCCCTGCCACGTGAGCATCACTCCAGCCTGCCAGCTGGCCCCACCATCTGCTTCAGGGAGGCCAGGGCTGGGGGCCATGGGGAGACATTTTCTGCATGGCGGCTTGCAATTGAGCCTAAAAATGACATTGATGCCTTAGGAAGTTCAACGGCAAAAGACAAAACTGCAAATGAATTTGGGGACTATAACAAGATTTTTTGAACTATATTAAGTGTGCAGGTATAAGTAGTATTTTAAAAGTGAATCCCAGATTTGATTAAGTGCAGACCTTTTGTTAAATTTGGAACTGAAGGTTTGGATTCAGTCTCTGGACAAGCATTGTTTGGCCTGGTCTATTTTAAAACCTTTGAGTCAACATTTATAATTAGAAGGGTATTTACATAAAAGTTAGAGGAAAAGTTGGAAGATAAGGCAACATTGGACAGGCATTTCAGCCTCAGAACATTTCAGCCTCAGAACGGTGGCCTGGAGCAGAGCTGCAGCTGCCTCTGTGGAGCAGGGTACAGCTTTGCTCTAGCTCACCTGGAGAAAAGGTGGCCCTGGAATGTTAGGAGTTTGTGACCCTTGCTTAAATGGCTTAGATTTCAACTTTTGTTTGCAGAGAAAGATAGGGGAAGTGGTTTCAGTGTTTTATGTAGATAAAGCAGGGCGATCATTCTTATGCAGCAAAAGAAATATTTGGAACAGAGGAAGAAATGAGAACTTTGGGGTAACAGTTGCTGCCCAATCCAGGAAAACTCAGATGTTCTTTTTTAGCTTTTTTCTCTGCAAGGTCACAGTAAGGTTCATGTAGCTTCAAGAACACAGCAAAGAGCGGGCATGATCCTTCCGAGGCCTGTGGGGACCCACACATGGAGGGCTGGTGCCTGTTGGCCAATGTCCACAGCCTGGAGGGCCTGCCTGCTTGGCGGTTAGCTGAGCCTTCCAGACTGGCCAGATGTTTTATGATTCTGTCACCGCAGTTGCCTGTGGAGAGCCCTTTTGTGCCACGTTGAAGAGGCTGTGATCTGAAACCATAATGTGAGCCTCTTGAAGCCCCTCACCTCCTGCCAGGGCAGAGTGGACCATAGATGTCTATGATATGCTTATGTGGGAGATTCTCACTTTGACCTTGTTTCTCCTTGGTTCCTGCAGTCCCAGAACCAAGGAAAGGGTCTTGATGAAGAGGTGAGCTTGTGGATCATGTCACTCTGCTCCAGTGGCTCAAAAACTTTAGTAAGACACTTTTTCTCCATGTCAGTGATAAGACTGAAACCAAATTGCTCTTGCCTTTTGGTCCAGGGATCCATATCTGCGGAACCCTGAGAGGCAGCTGTCGCGCCCACCTGCCTCATGCCTGTGGGCCTGACAATGTGACCGCATTGTTCACCATCCTCTTGTGCCAGATGGAAATGGATCCAAAACCTAGACTGGTTTGCTAGGATTGGTCATATGTTCTCCACGTTTTGGCCTGGCCTGTAACCTGTCACGAATTCTGCTCTGTGACCTCTCATCTGTTCTTTAGACTTTCAAGTTGTTTAAATAGAGGCCCCGGCCTCTTTCCTAACTGACCACTTGCAGAGTGCTCTGTTGTATTAATCCACAAAGCCCACACATGAGACACAGACCTCTCTATGGAAAGGGAGTTTTCATTCTGGTTATAGGAGTTTTCTCTATTTCTATCTCAAACTCCTCATATACCATTGAACTCCTTGATCCCTGTATTCTAGCTTTGCTCCCCGCCATCCCACTGAAGTGGCTTTCTCCCAAGCAACTTGCTAGTGGGAAAACCCAGTGGATGTTTTCCAGCAGCACTTGGTGTTATTAAGGAATTTTTGTCATAACATTTTACTTTCTTGGCCTTTGGAATTCTCACTCCAGTCCTTTCCTGCCTCTACGATGCTCCCAGCTCCCTCTGTGGGAGACATTTCCTCATTTCTACCTACCCTGCTAACTTAAATATTAGTGCAGATGCTCCCTTCCCCTTCAATCTTGTTCTGTTGTGCTTTCCATTTATTTTTGTCCAGGCATCTAAGTTTCTAGGAACAGAAACTCACAGTAGCTTAGGGAAGAAAGCTGACTGAGCCTAAGACTGTGAGAGTTGCTCATGGGCTTCAGGGGCAGAAGCTGTAGTGGGCTTCCCCTGGGCAAGGGCTCTGGAGGGAGAAGTGGAAGAAAGCTGAGATGTCTGATTCCACCCCATTCTCCCTCCTCCTCTGTCATTGACCCTTACCTGCTTCTCCAGGCTCACTGAGGAAGCCAGCCACTCTAACACCCTTAGCATGCTTGCTTTTTCAGTTTAAGCACTTAACTAACTGCTTCTCAAGTTCCCAAGGGATTTACAAAGGTACATTTCTATTGATTCAACAATTCCACTTCTAGGAACTTAATCATAAGCACATGATATGAGAGGTACATTAGGGTTTAAGCTTATGAATGCTCATCATAGAATCATTTACTATAGAGAACAGTTAGAAGCAGTTTGAGTAGCCAATAAGATATTTAGCCACTTATATTAATATGAAAAACTTTTATCATCTTTTAAAAACAGTTCAGAATCAATTTTGAATAAAGCATAATGCATAATGAGAAATCAAAATTAAATTAAAGGCAAGATATGAAACTACAATTTTAATTTAACAATATATATACATATGCATCATAAAGTAAACCAGGGTGATGGATACTGAATACTTTGTTTCTTTCTACATATTCTTTCTCTATGTATTTTTATTCTCTCTATATTTGCATTTTTTGTGTCATTTTAAATATAACTCATTGCGGAGCTCCTGTCCTCTAGGAAACCTTCTCGGCTTCCCCACCCTGGGTTGGGTCCTTTTACTGCCTGTTCCTAGTACTGGGCATATACTCGTATTGTCGCAGGTGCTGTGCAGCCTCTGATTTCTTAATGAGAGGACCTTTGGATGTTCATCGTTACATTTCTTGCATGTAGGAGCATGATGGACATAGCTGATAATAAATGTGTACTGACTGAAGAAATTTAAGTCAGCAGAGAAACATTTTTTCGAAGTTCAAACATTCGCCAAGTTCAAACATCTGTAGCTTTTTGCTGCATGGAAAGTTAACATAAAGTTTTTGGCTTCCCTTCCGCTTCCTTGGCATTTTATCAGTCAGATTGGTGATAAAGTTGATCATTGGAGTTTAAGAAATGGATGCATATTGTTAGAGGTTGAATGTTTGTGTCCTCCAAAATTCATATGTTGAAATCCTAACCCCTCATGTGATGGCGTTAGGGTGTGGGGCCTTTGGAAGGTAATTAGGTCATAAGAATCGAGCTCTCATGAATGAAATTCATGTCTTTGTAAGAGGAAATGCCATGAGGGTTTGCTTGCTGCCTCTCTGTTCTCCACCATATGAGGATACCAAGAGAAGACGTTTCCAAACCAGGAGGAGAGTTCTCACCAGACACCAGATTGGCCAGCGCCTTGATCTTCTGAAAAATAAATGTTTATTATTTAAGCTACCCAGTCTATATTTTGTTATCATAGCCCAAACTGATTAAGACATGTGTGAACATGGTTTAACTATTGGAACTTTACATTTATTTTGAGAAAACTGTATATTAACATGTACAATATAGCAGCCATGATGTCGACATTGATACAGCCAAGAGAAAGAATATCCCCATCACTGTAAGTGTCCTTTATAGTCAAACCCAATCCCTCCCATCCCCAACTTCCTCCTTAACCCCTGCAACCACTAATCTGTTCTCCATTTCTATCATTTTGTTGTTTCAAGAATGGTATACAAAGTAAACATTATATAAAATAAAATCATACAATATGTAATCTTTTGGGATTTTTTTTTCACTCAGTGTAATTCTCTGGAGATTCATCCAGGTTGCTGCATAGGTCAATAGTTTGTTCCTCTTTATCACTGAGTAGTATTCCATGGTGTGGATGGACCACAGTTTGTTTAACCATGCACCCACTGAAGGACATCTGGGCTGTTTCCATATTTTTGGCTATTATGAATAAAGCTGTTATAAACATACATATACAGGCTTCTGTGCGAACTTGAGTTTTCATTTCTCTGAAATGAATGTCTTGGAGTATAACTGTAGGGTTGAATGGTAGTTGTAGGTATGTCTTTTAAGAGACTGCAGCTGTATCATTTTACATTCTCACCAGCAATGTCTTACTGTCCTAGTTTATCTAAATCATCGCTAGCATTTGGTATTTTCACTCTTTTTTATTTTAGTGGTGTGATAGATGTAGTAGATCTCATTCGGTTGAAATTTGCATTTTTCTAATGGCAAAAGAAGTTGAACATCTTCTCATATACCCCTGTACATTCTCTTTGGTAAAATGCCTGTATGTTTCTGCCCATTTTCTAATATGATTATTTATTTTTACTGTTGAATTTTTTAGAATTCTTTAAATCTAGATACTAGTTCTTCGTTTGCCTTGTAAATAGTTTTTCCCAGTCTGTAGCTTGCCTTTTCATCCTATTCATATGAATGATTACAGAACAAAAAAAGTTGTAATTTGTGAAATCAAACTTATCAACTTTTTCTTTTTTGGATGGTGCTTTTGGTGTCAAGTCTAAAAATTCTCTGTTTAGTCCTAGATCCCAAAGATTTTTCTCCTATTTTTTTCAAAGGTTTTCTAGTTTAGATTTTACATTTAGGTGGTGGTTCATTTTGAATTGATCTTAGTTTATTGAAGTTTGTTTTATTTGGTGTATCTCCTCTGATGTGAGCTGCCCTGACATTAACCCTCTGTATCCTTGCCTTTTAGATCTCTATGTGTATGCCGTGCTTGTGTGCTGTGTGGGAATTCTCAGCGTTTTGCTCTTCACCCTGACCATCATCTGGCAGTCGGTGTTTAGCAAGAGGAAATCCAGGGGTAAGAACAGATAAGATCATGTCTGGAATGGGAGCACAACCAAACCACAGATAGCAGAAGAACTCTGGGCAAAGTATCACCGTGGCTGAAAATGTCTTCATAAGTCAGGGATTTTTTGCCTGTAACTGCTGAGCAAAGTGAGTGAGAAGATGTGTCTCCCTTAGACTTTGCTAAAATCAACTGTGATCATTGTTGATATCATTTAAATTCTCTTTTTTCCCACCTCAAATCCCTTTCTTCCTTTATTTTAAGGACCCTGACCTCTATCATTCTCCTAGAAGAGGCTATGGGTCAGATGAACTTGGGTTTGATTCTGGTTTTGCTACTTAAGACTGAGTTTTTAGGCACTTTCCTTAACCGCTCTGAATTTCAGTTTTCTCATTTCTGGAATGAAATAAGATCAGCACTGCCTTCCTGAGACTGAATGTTGACAACGCGTTCATAATTTAATTATGTGCTGTGCCTGTCAGGCAGGTGGGATTAGAAAGGCTCCACTTCCCCTTTTTCTCATCCAGTCTGAGTGTCCACTTTTTCTTGTCGATGTCCCTGTTCCCCTGGACTATCCTCTGCCCCTTCTCATTTCATTCTTTCTTTGTAGCGACTATGGTTCTTATGGCTGTCTGTTTTCGATCTCTAGCCCTGCCTCTCACTAAGCTTCAGGGTCATATTTCTACCAGCTCATGTGTGTTTCCTCTGAAGTACCCTCCCTGAAACTCCCTTCATAATTTTCAAAACAGATGGGGATACTATAGCTCTCAGAGATGAAATGGGTAAGAGCTGTGTTCTGGAATTAGATCACTTAAGTCAAAGGGCAACTCTTCATTTACCAGCTGATGACTTACCATGCCCCCATCTAAATAATGGGGAAAACAGCTGTATACCAGTCTCATAGGATTGTTGTGGTGATTAGGTTAACAAATAAATAAACACCCAAACAAAAGCCTATAATACATTCTGGCTCCTTGTAAGTGTCCTGTATTTATGATTGACATATGGTTATAGTTATACATAATAATTATTATTATCCCAAGGTTATAAAGCTGAGAAGTGTTAGGTTTGGTGGTCGCAACTTGAGGGGACACTCAAACAGGGAAACCGAGCATTGTTTCCAGAGTGAGCTCTCCCCAGAGATACAAACAAGACTAAGGAAATCAGAAAGGAAGGGAGAAAGAGACACTCATGGACCAGTGCCTGCAGGAAGCTGTTTTCACCCTAGACCTTAGAGGACAGGGAAGGAGAGATTCTTAAAACTCACAAGACTTGCAGCTGCTGGAGAAGTGTCACTAGCAGGATCCTTAAAACAGGGACTCAGGCGATGCCAAACCAGGTGGCTACAGGGAGAGGGCCAGGGACATGCATTCCTCAGACCTTTCCTTCACCCCCTCCCTCAGATGTCCTGCCACTGCTTTGGTTCCACCAACCAGAGGCCACGGGCAGTGCACAGGAGTCAGCCTCCAGGGGCCCAAATATGGTGGAAAAGGGTGGACGGGGATCCAGAGGGGTACGTGGAGACTTGTATCATAGTCAGCACCGATAGATGGGGTGAGAGCTATAGGTAGATCTTTCTCCTCCCCAACCTGCACCCTTCCCACCAGGCTTTGTGTGTGCCTCTGTGCTATGCTCTGTTAGCCTTCCTCCATGGTGTCTGCCCACCTCATCAACAGTTCCCAAGCTTTCCACCTGTTCCAAACCCTTGACTCCTTTTATGAGCTTGTGGCACATGTGCAAATGCATTTGTCTCCCTTCAAGAGGACAGTGTGTAAGGCAGGGACCCTTCTCCTTGGAATTTGGCTCATGACAGCTGCTCAACAAATGGACAAATGGGTTTTTTTCCCCAGCTGCTTGGCCCCCAACTGTGGGAGTTCAGAAGCTGCATAGGCAATCTTTAAGCCTGTTTTGCTCTAAAGACAACTACTTCTGGGCTCAGGGGCATGATAGAGAATCCGCTCTGGTTGCAGGCTGTGTTAGGCTTTAGGCAGGATGAAGAAAACAAAGCAAGGTAGTTAGTTCAGGAGACATCTGTATCCTCCAAGGCCAGCAAGGGCAGATGGACACACTCTCCAGGCCTCACAAAGAGCCACTGAGAGTCTAATTCCTAGCTGCCCTTGTCTCCCCTGGAGTGGGCTCCAGACGGCCTCCTGTTTTCCTGTGCACGGCGTCCAAAAGCCCTACTGAACTTTTGAGAGCTTTGCCCGAACATCTGCTGTGGGCCAGACCCTCGCTGGCTCCTCCACATTCTCATGTAATACTTGCCACCAGTCCAGGATGACAGTTCAGTCACTCCCATTTGACAAAACACAGCTGAAGAACTTGATAAAGTCCTGAAGCAAGGAGTGGCCAAGCCTAAGCCCAGCCTGATCCCTAGCCTCCCACATTTCTATTCAAGAAAACCTCACCCATCTAGGGGCTGACCCTGCCCAGGAGTTTTCCTTCTACCTTTCATGGCAATTGTTGGCAAGGTCCTTTCTGAACAGCATTTCATAGCTCCTGCAGCAACTGGGGAGCTCGGCTTCGGTCTGGTGCAGCTGTACTAGTGGGCTGGCCTTGGGTAGCCCTGGCAGGGCAGGTCCTGCCCCATGAGAGTCCTGGTGATAGCCCTTGCCTGGACCCCTTAGAGCAGCACCGCCCCAACCTGCAGTAGCAGACCATTCACCTGGGAACCTGCTCAAATGCAGATTCTGATTCAGTGCATCTGGGCAGGCCTGAGAGTCTGCATTTCTGATGAGATCCCAGGTGGTGCTACCTCTGCTGGTGTGAGGCCACACTTTGAGTAGCAAGGCCTTAGTGCCAGTTCTTAACTCTATCCTATCCAGCACTCTCTTTTATAACAAATATATTGAAATGATCCCATTACTATCTTGAAATGAAACTCATAGATAAGATATGCTACCTGTCCCCCCCGAAACAATTTAATGCTCTAAAATATAAAGAAATAAATAGAAAATAATTTATAGTACTTGTTTTGCACTTCATCTTTTGAATAAGTTTGAATTTCAGAGAAAACTTTCTGTGTATTTGAAAGGATTTTACATATATGTATATATTTATATATATTACATTTACATATAACATACATACATGATATATATTAAATGTCTGTATAGTCATGTGCCATATAACGATGCTTTGGTAAATGAAGGACCACATAGATGATGACGGTCCCACAAGAGTACAATGGAACTGAAAAATTCCTATCACCTAGTGCTGCCAGTTATATTAAAGTATAACACATACAGTTTTGTCTAGTACATAATACCTGATAATGATAAATGACTTTTACTGGTTCATGCATTTACTATACTAATACTTTTTATCATTATTTTAGAGCGTCCTCTTTCTACTTTAATAAAAAAGAAAAGATAGATTGCTATAACAGTATGTCATATTACCCTGACAGCTTCGTACATCTCATGTTTACCACGTCTCTCGATTCCATTATTTTCCCTTGTGCTTGATTTAATCTCATATTGTTTTATAAATTTAGTGTAGCCTAAGTGTGCAGTGTTTTTAAAGACTACAGTAGTGTACAGTAATGCCCTAGGCCTTCACATTCACTTACCATTCATTCACTGACTCACCCAGAGCAACTTCCAGTCCTGCAAGCTCCATTCATGGTAAAGGTACAATCATGCCCTATACAGGTGTACCATTTTTTATCTTTTATATTATGTTTTTAGTGTACCTTTTCTACATTTAGATGTGTTTAGATACACAAATACTTACCATTGTGTTACAATTGTCTACAGTATTCAATACAGTAACATGCTATAAAGGTTTGTAGCCTAGAGGCGATAAGCTGTCTTACACAGCCTAGGTGAGCAGTAGGCCATACCATCTTATAGTTTGTGTAAGTGCACTCTATGATGTTCTCACAATGAAATTTCCTAACAACACACTTCTTAGAACATATCTCTGTCATTAAAAGCACATGACTGTATATTACATTTATTATATTACATATATTATATTTACATGTATTTATATATGTTTTAAATAAATAATATATATACACATATATACACATATATGTATATATGTGTTATGTATATATACATGTGTTATTTATATATTGATATTGTATGTTAATATATAAATAATATTTATATATTATTGTGAGTGTGTGTGTGTGTGTGTATGTGTGTGTGTGTGTGTATGCATGTGACAGGGAAAAGTATAGATTGACACAGATATACCTTAAAGTCCAGGAGCAGCACTGCTCATAGTGATGAGATTTCTAAAATACCAGTTATTGATAAGGTTTCAAATTTAAAAAAAAAAAAAGCATACTCTCTGATTTTTATGTTCTTCAAACATTTACTGTGTATTAAAATGAGGCAAAAACCTACCTTGTTTTTACATGTAAAATGGATTTAGGTCCCAGGCTCTGACAAACAGGTTTTTCTTCTCTGTGTGAATGTCAGGAGGGTCATTCAGAGGCCTGTGAGGCAAATCATTTGTGGACTGTCTTGTATATTGCTGGATATCCAGCAATGGCTGCCTTCTGCCTACCAGTTGTCAAGTATTGTCCTCAGTCTGTGTGATAATTAGACACATCCCAGAGAGTTTCAAACGCTCTCACAAGTGGGACCATCCCCACTGAAAACCTTGGACTTTAACCATACTTTTCCTAGATCTGATACTCTGTCCCTTGAATTGGAGGAGATGAGGCTTCCAGGAACCCCTGGAGATAGGCACAGTGGGGGTCTGCTTCCATCCTAATATTTTCTCTGGCATACAAGTTGTTTTATTAGGTCTATTTCACAGACAAAAACTAGGGGCATGCAGAGTGCAGGTGAATTGCTCAGATATTGAACCAGACCCCAAACCTATCCTCTCCAGTTCCAAACCCCGTGCCTTCCTCTGCAGGACATCAACAGAAGCCATCCTCTGAGACCGCTGTCACCACTGCAGGCAGGTTTGAGAGGGTTCATTTGCCTTTATGGTGCCCAGGGTGGCAGCCCCTGGATCAGAATCAGTGGCATTCCAGGAGCAGGTTGGCAGGTAGATTTGCAGTGAGGAGCTCAGACCTCCAAATTGTTTTCTTAATGAAATTTAAAAACAAACAAACAAAAAATATGATCTGTATGGATGGAGGGGATCTGAACACTATGGCCTTGTTTTAGGTCAAAGATCTTTCCTGGTTCTGAAGATGTAACTTAGAGTAATTGTGTTTCTTGTCATTGAATGAGCTCTTACCCCAAGTACACACTGCTAATCTCTAGATATTCCAGTTATCTATTGATGCATAAAAAAACATCCTGAACAAAAAGGCTTTCAACATTTATTTTCTCAAGATTCTGAAATCTGGGCTGGGCTAGGTAGGTCGTTCTGCCAGCAGTCACCTGGAGTCTCCTTGCGGTGTCAGTCATCTGGAGTTGACTGGGACTAGAAATCTAGGGTGGTGCCCCTCTCAGCCTTGGGTCTAGCTTCTAAGACAGATGGGACAGCAAGGCTGGCAGCATTGGTTCTCTCTCTCTCTCTCTTTGCCTCTGCTCTCTTCAGCAGAGTGGGTGGCCAGACCGCCCTACTTGGCGATTTGGTTCCAAGAGCATGCCTAGACTGGATGCTGGCACACTTGTCACCCTGCCATATCCTGTTGGGTAAAACAAGTTGTGAGGGCAGCCCAGACTCAGGGTAGGAAGGAAAGTCCACCTCTCTGTGGCAAGAGTGGCAAAGAATTTGTGGTCATCTTTAAATCACCTCACACAAAAATCTGATTGCTGTCTTTGCTATTTCCAGACCCAAAGGGAAGCTCTCAGCTGAAGGATGAGTGAGGGATACACCCCAGTCACTCTGTGTAGCTGGGGCATAATTATGACCACTGTGGACCCTGAGGACTGGTAGTGCTCAGGCGTTCACCAGGCAAGCAGCTCATTCTCAGGGAGCACTGCACCATTCTTGCCCAGGCAGGGTTGGGCAGGAATTAGGGGGAAAGCGTGGCAGCAATTCCAAAGCAGCAGGTTCTAGCAGGTGCCAGAGTAAGACTGGAGACAGGGCACATCCCTTATGTCACACTGCACACCAGAAGGCTGCTCCTTTTATGGGTTGGCTCCAGATAGTTATGGAACCCACTGGGGGCAGTCAGGCATTTGTGGGCCAAATCACATGTGTCTAAATAAAAACCAACATCATTCTTATAACTCAAATATAGTATATTCTTATATTCAGTACATCATAACTTGCATCATCTTGATTAAAACTATTAATATGTATAAAGAGCTTATAACAGTGCTTGGTGTGCGGAGGGCCTAGGCCTTACTAAGGACCAATAACAGTATAAACTGCCTTGTTATATTGATGGTTTCTGAGTTTTCTATGCAAGTGTGTGTTTGTTGGGCCTTCTGCATCCTGACCACACAGGAAAACAAAGCCTTCCTGCCTATATGGGAGCCACAGAGCATCCAGGTTTGCAGGCTTCTTATACACATGTGGGAAGCAGAGATGAGTCCAGCACTTGTTCTCCCACTCCCTCAGCAGATCAGAGTAGATGCCTCACTCCTGATATGATCTTCCATGGACCCTGAGATAAGCAAAGCCCATCCTGGAAGCCAGGGCACCAGAGGCCCAGCCCCCTTCTCTCTCAGCCTTTCTGCTGTGCTGCCCTCACCACTGGCCTTACACTGCCTTCTTTTTTTGAGGCACTCATTGTTCCCATGAGTTCGAGTTAATGGAACCTATGTGCTGCTTGCCAAGCACAAATATGCTTTCTACTCCCCTCCAAAGCTATGACTTTCTGTTCCTGATCTTTGTGCCAGGGGGCCCGGAACTGCATTCCAGGGCCTCTACATTTCAAGTCAACTGGAAAACACCAACCTGGTGGCCCAGAGCTAAGCCCCAAGTTATTCTAGCAGCTCCTCAAACATACTGGTTTCCAAAGATCTTTGCTTCTTGGGAAGTTAGTCTGGACTCACTGCTTTGGTGTAGTCCCGATTATCCGCCAACCTTTTGTGTGTGAGCTTTTCAAAGGACAGTTCTGAAGGCGCACCAGAACCAGACAGGGAAGAGAACAGCCTAACCTCTTTGTGTCTACTCTCCATGTTCATTTTGACTTAGTTTATCTTGCACTCCTTGTGCTAGCTCCAGAGCCAGGCCTTCTTAGTGCCTGCCTAGACACCTACATCCCTTTGCCATAAGCGTGCTCTGTGCTGCTCCACCATGGCCATGGGAACAAAGGGCCTGTGATATTTTCTCCAAGACCTACAAGAAAGAAGGAGCTAGGGGGCTGTGTCCCACTCACAGGTACACTCATCGGGCAAGACCACAAAGCACAGAATGGGGTGGCTGTGAATAAGGAGGAGCAGGGGGCAACCTCAGGGCCTCAGGGAGAGCAAAGGGCTCACTAGCATGGCGTCAGTGACACTTGGTCATCCTAAGCATAAGCTTTCCTCTCTAGCACTTCTGAGGTACAGGCTTGTCTGCAGAGCGTGTAGGAAGGCTTGCTGGCTCTGTGGACCCACTGCAGTCTTCAGGAGAGAGCCTGTCTTCCCTGTGTGGAGGCTTGTCAGCCTCCCCAGGGACTAAGTAAAGAGAGCACTGGAGTTAGAGCCTGAGTTCAAGCTTTTGCACTTACAAAGCTGGACTTCTCAGGCCCCAAGTGTTCCCAATGTAAGGTTCCCTTTACCTTGCAGAGTTGTTCGTGCTATATAGTGGCCAGTCCTGGACACGGGCAGCTCTGGGGAGCCCTTCTCCTGTGTGCAGTTCCCTCCATCGTAGTCATGAGGACTGCAGCATTAACCATTCCAGCTGCTAGGGCCCTTCGCACTGTCCTGAGCCATGGGTATAATTGGACATTTTTTTAGCAGTTGCATTTAAAAAGGTAAAAAGAAAGAGGTGAAATTAATTTTAATCTATTTTATTTAACCCGATATATCCAAAATATCATTTTAACATGTAACAATATAAAGATTCTGAATGAAATATTTTACATTCCTTTTTTCACACTAAGGCTGAAATCAGACATGATCTCACACTTCTAGCACCTCTCATTTTGGACTAGTCACATTTTCAGTGCTTGATAGCCACCTGGGGTTCATGACTTGAGGCAGGGTTTGGGAGCAGTGTGGCCCCAGCTGAGGAGGCAGAGAATGGTGCTCACAGATATTTTCCTTGATTAGAATCTTCAAAGTCCTAAAGATTATTTTTTTACGCCTACAGCACCTGGTCTTCCTAGGTGGTCTCCCATCCAAGTACTAACCAGGCCCAACCCTGCTTAGCTTCTGAGATCAGATGGGATCAGGCTTGTTCAAGGTAGCATGGCTGTAGACATAAGATCACCATTTAAACAGGACTTTGTATTGTATTTTCATTTCTATGCAGGATGGTTGTCTTGCTTGTAGCCGGGGGCCTCCAGGTCAAGCACACTGGGTGACAGGCCATGGCCCATGGTGGCACTGACTGCAGGATCACCCTTTATTGGCTTCCTTCTCTCCCTGTTCTCACTTCCCCACTCTCCAGTGCGTTTCCTTGGATCATTTCCCACGTAGACTCTTTGCACTTGAACCTTTGTCTTACCAGCTCTGCTCTGGGAAGCCCAAGGGAAGATAGGTTAACACATTTATGTAATGAGCACTGATTATTCTATCCATACTTAAGGTTTATTCTTGGCAAGGCCTATTTCTCAGATGCTCATGTATCTCACCTTTGGTGTCTAGAATGACTTTTATCCCCTTGGGCAGTCCTCTTCATTAAGCAGGCATTGGCCCTGCATTATGATACTGAGACCTCGTAAGCTTCTATTGGCAAGTGCCAGCACAGGTGTATCTTCTGTGCCTGGCCCTGACCATCCTCACTGGGTTTATGGTCCTTCTAAGTCAGCCCCTCACTCCCAAGGCCAACTATTATGGGAGCCTTTTCTGATCTCTAGGCTGCTCATCTCACTGCCACTGGATTTGACTTCTCAAAACACATGTCAGGCAGCACATGGCGTTTCCTAGGGCTCCAGTCCCAGCTGTGCCCTGCTCTAGCTGTGGTACTGTAGGCCTGCCATTTATCCTGTTTTATCAGTTTTGTCTGTAGGAACCCTACCATCAGCTGCCCAGTTTCTCTGAGAATGGTGAAAGTAGTTAAAAGAGGACTCTGGAGTTAGGCTGCCCAGTTTTGTCCTTTCTCAAGTGTGTTAGCTGCTCAGGCTGCCATAGCAAAGCTTATAGTTGGCTGTCTTCTGTGCCTTCATGTGGTCTTTCCTCTGTGCATGTCTGTTTCCTAACCTCCATTTCTTATGAGGACACAGTCATATTAAATTAGAGCCCACCCTAATGACCTCATTTTAACTTAACCAGATCTTTAAAGGACCTATCTCCAAATACAGTCACATTTTGAGGTATGAATTTTGAAGAGTACAGCTCAGTGCCTAACACTAGCTGTGTGACATTGAGCAGTCATTAACCTCTCTGTGCCTCAATAACCTACACTGTAAAATTGGCGTAATTACAAGGTTATTATGAATATTAGAGTACAAAGTAGTGGTCTTCAAACATTTTTGCTTGCATAGCCCTTAAAATCATTTCAAAAACTGTACCCTTGAATGTGTTTTATTGACATCTAAACTTTTTCATCATAAATATAAATCGATGCAAAGGATGTAATTTCCGGAGCATCACAAATATTAACATCGTAAAATAAAATGGTTAAATCTTTCTTTTACGTCTAACTAGTAACTACCTTTGGTGATTTCAAAAGATTTCATGAATAAACATTACCTATTAGAAATTTTGTATTGTTTCTTTTTCTCCTTGAGCTTTTATCTTCAGTTCACTTCCCCCACAAAATTTTATCCTACTTTAGTGCATCTTTTCTTTCGAAAGTTTTTTATTGTTCACCATATTATACTTCCCTGTAAAATAATGTGGATATACAAATTTAAATTAAATTTTTTATTCATTATTCAATAAGTCTCTAGGTTTAAATTTTTTTTTTTGGATTGAGTTATCAATATTGCACAATTAATAAGATTTGGAAAATGAGTATAAAATTAATCAGAACAACACAAATGTAAATTTAGATAAATAACTAATTATAAGAAATCAAGTTTATGAGAAATATATTTCTATTAAAATGGATTTTTATTTTACTTCGTATACCCTTGTGTGAATTTGGTTAGTGATAAAATTTGCATCGATTTTATTCCTATTTTTTAAAATAGATGTTAGCTTTGAAATACCTCATTCAATATAAAAAGAGGCAGGGATGGATGAAGTTTTTTTTATGCCACTCAATACTTTAACCTGTTTACAAGTTACATGTCAAAAGCCATAAAGCGCATAGAGTGATCTAGCATCAAAAATGATTTTTAAAAGTTTTTATTAAGTTTATTGGGGTAACATCAGTTAATACAATTATATAATTTCTAGGTATACATTATAATATGACATCTATATATTCTATTGTGTGATTACTACCCAAAGTCCAGTTTCCTTCAGCTACCATATATTTGATCTCCTTTACCCACTGCACCCTTCCCTTCCCCCACTATATTTGACCCCCTTTACTTTATCTATCTCCCCTCTCCTGCCTCACCCCCTACCCTGTGATAACCACTAGTCAGTCCATTGTCCATGTCTGTTAGACTTTCTTTGTCCTGTTCATTTGTTGCTTTTAGGTTTATATCCCACATATAAGTGATATCATGTGACTTTCAACTTTTTCTGTCTGGCTTATTTTACTTAGCATGATTATCTTGAGGTCCATCTATGTTGTCGCAAATGGTAGTATTTCATTTCTTCTTATGGTTGAGTAATATTTCATTGTATATATGTACCACAGCTTCTTTAGCCAATCATCTATCATAGGACACTTTGGTTGCTTCCATGTCCTGGCCACTGTGAATAATGCTGCTATGAACATCGGTGTGCAAATATCTTTACGAATATGAGTTTTCAAGTCTTTGGGGTAAATACCCAGTACAGGGATTGCTGGATCATATGGTAGGTCAATTCTTAGTTTTTTGAGGAACCTCCATACTGTTTTCCATAGTGGCTGTACCAATTTGCAATCCCACCAGCAGTGTATGAGGGTTCCTTTTTCTCCACATCCTCTCCAACATTTGTTATTACTTGTCCTGTTGTTTATAGCTATTCTAACTGGTATGAGATGGTATCTCATTGTGGTTTTGATTTGTATTTCCCTAATAGTTAGCGATGTTGAGTGTCTTTTCATATATTTATTGGCCATTTGTATGTCCACTAGGGAGAAGTGTCTGTTCAGGTGTTCTGCTCGTTTTTTGATTGGGTCATTTGTTTTTTTGTTGTTGTTGTTGTTATTGATTTGTATGAGTTCTTTGTATATTTTGGATATTAGGCCCTTATCGGAGGCATTCCTTGCAAATATATTTTCCCATTCAGATGGTTGTCCCTTTATCATGTTGACAGTTTCTTTTGCTGAGCAGAAAATTTTTAGTCCCATTCATTTATTTTTGTTTTTGCTTCCCTTGCCTTTGAGGTCAAATTCATAAAATCCTCTTTAAGTCCAAGGCCCTTGTGTTTAGTTCCTATGTTTTCTTTTATGCATTTTATTGTTTCAGGTCTTATATTCAGGTCCTTAATCCATTTTGAGTTAATTGTGGTGTGTGGTGATAGAAAAAAGTCTAGTTTCATTCTTTTGCAGGTGGTCTTCTAGTTTTCCCAGCACCATTTATTGAAGAGGCTTTCCTTTCTCTACTGTATGGTTTTGGCTTTTTTTGTTGAAAATTATTTGCCCATATAAATATGGGCTTACTTCTGGACTCTTGATTGTTTTCCACTGGTCCATGTGTCTCTTTTTCTACCTATACCATGCCGTTTTGATTACTGTCACTTTGTAATATAATTTGAAGTAGGGAAGAGTGATGCTCCAGCCTCATTCTTTTTTCTTAGGATGGCTTTGGCAGTTCAGGGTCTTTTGTGCTTCCATACAAATCCGATGATTTTTTTGTTCTATTTCTTTAAAAAATGCCAATGAAATTTTGATGGAGATTGCTTTAAATCTGTATAATGCTTTAGGTAATATGGTCATTTTAACTATGTTGATTCTTCCAATCCAAGTACGTGAAATATCTTTCTATTTCTTTGTATCTTCTTCGATTTCTTTTAATAGGGTCTTGTAGTTTTCATTATATAGGTCCTTCACATGTTTCATTAAATTTATTCCTAGATATTTTATTCTTTTTTGGTGCAATTGCAAAAGGAATTATTTTTTCTACTTCTTTTTTTGACACTTCATTATTAGAGTATAGGAATGCTGTGGATTTTTGAACATTGATTTTGTATTCAGAAACTTCACTGTATTTGTTTATTGTTTCTAGGAGTGTTCTTGTAAATTCTTTAGGGTTTTCTATATAGAGAATCATGTCATCATCAAATAGTGACAGTTTGACTTCTTTGTTTCTTATTTGGATGCCTTTAATATCTTTCTCTTGTCTAATTGGACTTGCTAGGACCTCCAATATCATACTGAATAACAGTGGTGATAGTGGACAGCCTTGCCTTGTTCCTGATCTTAGAGGGAAGGTTTTCAATTTTTCACTGTTGAGGGTGAGGGTTTGTCATATATGGCCTTTATTATGTTAAGGTACTTTCCTCTTATACTGATTTTGTGAAGTGTTTTGATCATAAATGGATGCTGTATCTTGTCAAAGGCTTTTTCTGCATCTATTGATATGATCATATGAGTCTTATTTTTTAATTTGTCTATGTGGTATATCACATTAATAGATTTGTGTATGTTGAACCATCCTTGTGCCTTTGGGATGAAGCCCACTTGATCGTGGTGCATAATCTTTTTAATATGTTGCTGTATTTGGTTCGCTAGTATCTTCTTTAGGATTTTTGCATCTGTGCTCATGAGAGATATTGGTTTGTAGTAAATATTGGTCTGTGTGTATTATCTTTACCAGGTTTTGGTATCAGAGTAATATTGGCCTCATAAAATGTGTTGATAAGTATTGCCTCCTCTTCGATTTTTTGGAAGAGTTTAAGGAGAATAGGTATTAAATCTTTGAGTGTTTGGTAGAATTCACTGGTGAAGCCATCTGGTCCGGGACTTTTCCTTTCTGATAGGTTTTTGATGATTGTTTCACTTCCATACTGCTGATTGGTCTATTTAGATTTTCCAGTTCTTTTTGATTATATCTAGGAAGGTTGTATTTTTCTAAGTATTGGTCCATTTCTTCTAGGTTATTAAATTTGGTGTTATATACTTTTTTATAGTATTCTTGCATGATCCTTTGTATTTCTGCGATGTCAGTCATAATTTCCCCTCTTTCATCTCTGATTTTGTTTATGTATGTCCTTTCTCTTTTTTCTTTAATGAGTCTAGCCAAGGGTTTGTCAATTTTTTTAACCTTCTCAAAGAACCAGCTCTTTGTTGCACTTATTTTTTCTATTGTTTTTTGTTGTTGTTTTAAATTTCATCAAAAATGATTTTTAATACACTACCAACTGACAACTGGATTAGGTCATTATTAAATTCTTGTTGAAAGCAAAGTATTGGAACCCTCCCTTTAGTGAAGTTAATGGCCCAGTCATTAGTCATTTGCTTCTCAGCACTGGCACCAATATTTTAAATCATCTTGTTTGGTGCCCAGGACACCAAGATGGTTTTGGGCCCCAGGACAAGCCTCAATAGTATAAATCAGCATGGGTGACAGGTGCCTGGGTTTTCTGAAGTAGAAAGGATTATATACAGGAGGGAGGAAAGGAATATAGCCTGACCTCAGACGTATTCCAGGAGAATGAATTATTAGGAATGAATACCATGAAGGTTGAGGATCTAGAAATAGATTTCTGTAAAACCATCCTTCTTAAGAGTGCCCAGGGTATGCAAACCTCATATGAAGACCACTGATCTGGATAATAAGCTTAGAATATTGCTAGGAACATATGACATGTTCAATAAATACTAATTATGGCTTTATTTTTGTTGCATCTATAAATTACCCAGCACATAGTAGTTGCTCAGTAAATGGAATACAGAGAGAGTTTAGATACTAATAGGAGGCTGGCCCAGATAAACCTAAAAAGGCCCCTCTAAAGTTGAGATTCTGTCATCCTGGTCTGGACCTTGCATTGGTCACCTGCCTAACAGATCACTCCAGATGTATGGCATAAAACAACAAAATTTTATTTTCTCATAATTCTGAAGGTCAGAAATTTGGGCTGAGCTTAGCTAAATTGTTCTGGTCTCAGCTGGAGTCATTCACTCATGCAGCTATAGTCCAATGGTAGATCAGCTGGGGCCTGGCTGCTTTGGAGCCTCAGCTAGGATGACTTGCATCTGTTCCATGTGGTCTCATCTTCTAGTAGGCTAGTCAGACTTCTTCACATGGTAGCAGAAGAATTTCCTGTCAGGAGGCCGGGGGACGGGGGGTTGGTGGTGGAGAGGGGAGGTGGGGGGGAGAGGAAAGGGAGAGAACAAACCTTTGAGCACAGGGGCCTTTTATACCTCTGCCTATGACACATTGGCTAATGTTTCATTGTTCAAATCATGCCAAGTGGCCAATCCAAAATCAGCGTAGGAGGGGATTACACATGGGTGTGGATGGATATAAGGAAATATGATCAGTAGGGCCATTGATGTAACAATATACAACAAAAACCCAGGGCCTTGTGGCTGCTTCAGCTTTACTTCCGTTTGAGGTGAACTCGACTGTGAGCTTAGATTGGACACTTGGTAGGATAACTGCTTAGGTATTCTTATTTTCCTCTACATCTAGACTCTGGTTTTTCTCAAGGAGACCTACTGTGGAGGATATCTTTCTCTAAGACTGCTTTTCCAAGGGCATCTTCTTAGTCCTAGAAGAACATAGATCAGAGGATGAAAACCCATTTTATAGAGAGGAGCATCTAAGTGGAGACTGGTGGTGCCAAAAGGCTTTCTCATCACTAAGGTAGACCCCAGGAGCTGGGTGACCCTGTTACTCCAGAGCCCTTCAGTTTAGAACCCAACTCAACCTGGCAAAAAATTTGATGTTTTGAGCTCTGTAACCAGGAAATATGGGCTGTATGGCTTCATGGCTGGCTTGATCCAGGTGTGGAACAGTATCAAGTCACTGTGGTGTCCATGTTCTGGCTCTACTCTATTCATCCAAAGAGAAGGTATGAAAACCCTGAGAGGTGTGAAAAATGAAAGGTAGCTTGTGCTAACATCTGGGCAACACATGGACATCTATATATCCTCATAATCCCTGAAGCATATATATCTAAAGTAGCATTTATTTATCATCTTCCATTTCTTTTTCCTTTCACAGCGAGACATTATTTGGTGAAATGCCCTCAGAACAGGTAGGAATATTTTCTTTCTTTTTTCAAATAAAACTCTTTGCTATTTTGCTTTCTTTTTATATTACCGATAAATTGGTTAAATTCGTATCTTTACCTGAAGATCTGCATATTAGTTCACAAATTAGCCTTAAAATGTGTTCTGCATGCATTCGCGTGTTTCTAGGCTCCATGCCCTAGCTGTTACTCTCAGAATATCCAATAAACATATGGTTAGTGCTGGTGCAACATGCATGCTTGAGGAGGCTAGGTGCCTGCTGCTGGAGAACTGTTCCCTCAATTAGAAAGAGGTTGGCAGCTGGACTGAACTATTTTGATGCCTTCTGACCACAAGCACGCTTTACCTTCCAACAATACCTGCTTGTCCTATGCCCCATTCTGCAGAATATAGGCATTACTAATATATGTGCTAAGATACTAAACTTTTTAACTGGTGGGACACACTTCACAGGTAACATAATAGTTATAGTAGATATTACAAACTCATAGTGATTAAAAATGTGAGACTTTCAATTTAGACAATATGGCACAGGTCAAATTCTCCCTGCTCTTTCATGCTAAACACAACTATAAACCCTAAAAATAATATAAAAGACAACCAAAGGAGGACTCTGAAAGAGTGAAAAGAAAATTATGAAAACCAAAGACAAAGAAAAAATCTTAAAAGCAGCCAGAGGAAAACAATGCATTACCTATAGGGGAACACAAATTTGAATGACAGTGCATTTTTCATCTGAATCCATGGAGAACAGAAAGAAAAGGCTCAACTTTTTTCAAATACTGAGAGAAAAGAACTGTCAAGCACAAATTCTATACCCAGAAAAACTATCTTTTAGGAAAAAAGGTAAATAAAGACATTCTCAGATGAAGGGAAACTAAAGAAATTTGTCACTACTTTGAAACAATAGCTGAAAGAAATTCTCAAAATAGAAGATAAAATCTTGGTGCATTAGGAAGGAAGAAGGAGTACTAGAAAGAGCATAAAAGTATGTATATGAGTAGACTATTTTTTTCCTCATGAATTTTAAAAATAGTATTTTATGATTAAAACAAAAATGATAAAACCATCTGATACTCAAGAAGAGTATTATATTCAAAAGTTAGAAAGGTAAAGTGAACTAAATAGAAGTGAGGTTTCCATACTTCAAAGTGACAGAATGTTGGTACCAGTAGACTGTACAAATCACATGTGTATGTTGTAATGCTCTCTCTCTCTCCTCTGTAAGATCTATCTGAAAGAGGATATCAAAGTAGCTATCCCCGCTTTTGATGCAATATCCTGTGGGATCCTGAGATACACAGAGCCCATCCCCAGAAGCTGTGGGACCAGAGGGCTATTCCCCTTTTCTCTCAGCCTTCCTGCTTTTCTGCCATCACCCCTGGCTGTGCTCCTTGTTTCCATGAGCTGGAGTTAATTGTGCCCATGTGTTGCATGCTCGTGGTTGGGACAACATACACGTGCAGTAAATGGAGAGTGCCCAAAGGATGGAGGAAGATGTACCATGCAAACAATAAAAATAATAGAGGTGGTAACTTTCAGATAAAAAAGAATTTCGTAATTATAAAGAGTCAACACATCAGATAGATATGACAATTATAAATGTATATGTTCCTAACAACAGAGCCTCAGATACATGAAGCAAAAACAGAAAATTGAAAGATGAAATAGATAATTCTAGAATAATTGCTGATTTCAATGTTCCATTCTCAATAATTCATTGACTATGTAGACAGAAAAACAATAAGGACACAGAAGATTAACCAATTTGACCAAACACATAAGAGTTCTCCACACAATGACTGCATGATACATTCTTTTCAAGTGTACTCGGAACATTCTCTAGTATAAACAATATGCTAGCTAGGTCATTAAACAAATTTATATAAACTTAAGAATTTTATGTATGTAAGAAATTATACAAAATCTGTTCTCTGACTACAATAGAATTAAATTGAAATTAATGACAGAAAGAAATCTGAGAAATTCCCAGACATTTTGAAATTTAAAACAACATGCCGCTAAATTAAACTGGGCCAACTAAGAAATCACAAGAAAAATTAGAAAATATTTTAAATTAAATAAAAATAAAAACACAGCATACCAAAACTTACAGGATGCAGCTAAAGCAGTGCTTAGAGAAAAAAAAAAAAAAAAAGGCTTTAAATGCCTATGTTAGACAAGAAGAGAAGTCTCAAATCAAGAACTTTAACTTTCACCACAAGAAACTAGAAACAGAAGTACAAGTGGGATTCAAAGTAAGCAGAATAAAGGAGATAATAAAGATTAGAACAGAATGCAATGACATGTGTGTACATACACACAGAAATGTAATGAAACCAAAAGTTTGTTCTTTGCAAAGATCAACAGAATTTATAAAACTTAAGTTAGACTGTTTATGAAAATAAGAGAGAAAAAACACTATCAAAATTAGGAAGGGAAAAAGGAATCAGAACCTACAGAAATTAAAAGGATTATAAAGAAATATTATGAATAAGCTTATTCTAAGATTTAGGCAACATAAATATAAAAATTCCTAGAGAGACACAAATTACCAAAACTAATATAAAAAGTTATAAAAAGTTATAATTTGTATAAACCTGTAGCAAGCCACGAAATTGAATTGTTAGCTAAAAACTTTCCAATCACGAAAAGCCGAGGCCCACGATTACTTTACTGGTGAAGTATATCAAGTATTAAAGAAAAATATAATGCCAATCCTGCACAAACTATTTTTTAAAAATTGAGAAAGCAGTCTTTTCAACAAATGCTGCCATGATGAAATAAAGAACTCTCACAACTCAATGATGACAAATACAATTAAAAATGGGCAAAAAGATTTAAGTGGATATTTCTCTTAAGAATATGTACGAATGACTAACAAGTTCATGAAAATATGTTCAATATCATTAGTCATTAGAGAAGTGCTATTAAAACCACAATGTGATGCTACTACATACCTTACACTCTACACGTTGCACCCACTACAATGGTTATCATAGAAGAGACAGGTAATTTCAAGTGTTGGTGAGAAAGTGGAGAAACTGGGACCCTGTAGATCTCTGGTGGAAATGTTAAGTGGTGTAGCTGCTTTGGAAAAAAGTTTAGTGGTTTCTTAAAACATTACACATAAATTACCTTATTACCCAGCATTGCACCTGTAGGATTCTACCCAAGAAAAGCATATATCCACACAGAGACATATGTGCAGTTGTTTGTAGCGGCTTTATTCATAATAACAAGAAGCTGGAAACAACCCAAATATATTCATCAATTGGTGAATGGATAAATAAAACTTAGTATATTCATTCAATGAAATGTTATTTGATAATAAAAAGGAACAAACTGCTGATATATGTTACAACATGGATGAACCTCCAAAACATTAAACTAAGTGAAAGAATTTAGATGCAAAAAATTCCATATTGTATGATTCCATTTGTTTGAAATATCTGGAAAAGGTAAATTTATAGAAACAGAAAGTAGATTCATAGTTGCTTAGATCTAAAGATGGGAGTAGAGATTAACAATAAATGGGCAAAGGGAACTTTCAGGGGTGACAGAAATGTTCCAAAACTATATCATAGTGATGGTACACAGCTTTATAAATCTATTAAAATTATTGAATTGTATATGATGACCAGTCAATTTTATGGTGAATAAATGATGACTGAATAAAGCAACTTTTCTCCTTTTTAGAGCATATGTCCCCATAAGGTCCAAGGACTAGCATTTCAGCTGTGGAGGAAGGTTACGGCTAGGTGGTCAAAGCTGTGGAGGGCCAGCCTGTACTGTTTTTCAGGATTTGCTTGCTATAATCTAGCATCTAGCCTTTCATCATTAGCATGCAGTTCTGGCCCTTTGGGTCTGCTTCCTTTCACTCACAGGCCTTCCCCTTTGGTTGCCCCTATTCTGAGCTGGTGTTGACCAAAGCTGGAAGTACAGGAAAGGGTGTCACCTCAGCCTGGTAGGCATTGGAATTTGGTCTCCCTCAGTCCCAGGATTCCAACCAGATGTCAGAGATGACCATAGAGTCCTATTAAAATGCTTTGCTTTCTAACAACTGGTGCTGTCAGATTGGTTAGGTGCCTGAGTTGACCTCTCTCTGTGGGCATGTCTTCTGTTGGCTAGCCCACAGATCTGCCTCTGAAAAGCCCACCTTTAGTCCACCGCACCCCAGAACCTTGCAGGGGGCAGACCCATTCCCACAAAGCTGGTAGTGGGCTCCCTGCAGACTTGCATTCATCTTCCTGATTAGAACCTCACGTCGATTTGACTAGGTGAAGCCCAGATTTCCTGCCATGGTCACTTGCTAGTGAACAGGTCAATCCTTGCCTTTAAACCAGCTTTGGTTTGTGTGCTCTGTCTCATGAGCAGTTCCTCCCACCCCTGTCTTGCCAAAGGATCCCAGATCCCAGCTTTATCATCTGTGCTATGACAGTGGTTGTCTGGGCCCTTGGAGCCTCAATCTGTGACCAGGACAAATATCCTTCTCTGTCCTCTGACCACTTCCTTCTAAGGAAGAATGGACAGAGAGCACAGGACCAAGGCATGGTGCCAGGAACAGGAACTCTCAGGCGGGGGCAGGACTCTCAGGAAGAGGCCATGTGCTGGCACTGAGCCTGTGGTGACCAAGAGAGGGGCCTTGCTAAGCGGCTGGGACAGAACCGTGTAATTCTAGGGAATTCCATGACTTTTCGAAAGAAGATCAAATGAAAGAATATAAGTCTTATCTCGAGTTTGTGTTATCTCTGAAGTTGGAAGTTGCCATCTCCTGGGAGGGGTGCCCCTGATCTTCAGGGTTAGGAGACTTTTTCTTCCCTCACTGCAAAGTCCCTCCTGGAGCAGAGACCTGGGCCCAAGCAGATATCTCAGGATTCAGTAAGATTTGAAACATGCCCGCCTCAGGGAAAATAGCTTTGAGAGCAACTCAACTGTATGAAATTCCTCCAAAAGTTCCCATAAAATCAGATTTAAAATTAAATGCCACCACTTGCATAGAGTTGTGATATGTTCCCACACCCCAATACATCTCTTTAGTGGATTCAGATGCCTTCTTGTAGGTCAGGTTCAAGAAAGCTGTTGGGAGGATGAACAGGAGCATAGAAAACACAATTCCCAGCTGGCGTGTTTCCTGGCCTTTTGTTTGACTTCTTATGGGTTTGAGATAACAGTATTGGCAAATGGGAGAAATTAAACTTAACATTATGTTACCTGTGCTAATAATAAGAGTTACAACTGAAGTTATCCAAACTTTCTTCATGTTTTCTGGTGCATACACTTTCTCAAAGATAAACATCGGACACAGGCTCTTTGTGTGTTGGATAAATTACAGGCACAGCTTTACTGTGGTTTGTGAGCTCATTTCACAGCATTTTTCAGTCTTTTCTTAATGAGCAGAGATTTTTAAACATATTCTGACAATCATAGTATGGGATTTACTTAAACCATAATTTGTTCAGGATCTTAAAGTGAGAGCAGAGATATGATTTCAAAGAGAACCTAAAGATACGTGCTTAGATATGTAACAAAACTTTCGTTCCTCTGTGAAAGGCAATCTGCTATGATAGTTAAAATCTCTAAGGCCAGCTGTCTTAGTTCAAATCTAGGCTCTGCCACTGATTACTGTGTGCCTTTGAGTAGTTTTCCAACCTCTCTGATAAACTGGGACAATAATAGCCCTAGCACATAGCATTGTTGGAAGGATTAAATAAGTTAAGCTGTATAAAGTGCTTCCAACAGTACCTGGTAAATGGTGAGCTCTATGAAAATAGTTCTATTATTATTCAGTCAATACTTATCAGTGAGTCTTCTGTATAGGACAGCTTGTAAAGCCTCTGCAGAGCAAGGATGAAATAACACACAGCCCTTTGAGGTCTTTGTGGAATGGGAGACCCAGAGAAGCAAAACTGTGGCAGCACCCCTGGAATGCCCACAGAGCTGTCACAGGCACCCAGAGGAGTCACTCCTAACCTCATCTCAGGGGTCTGTGGGTAGAGAAAGCTTACTAGAAGTGAAATGTGGGCCAAGTCATGAAGGACAAGTTAGAGTGCTCCAGGAGAAGAGTGTCGGGGAGGGCAGATGCAGAAGTAGGGAGAGAGTAGCACACTGGGTAAAAGAGGCTTGGCGGCTGGAAGAACTTGGTTCATGGGAGTGAGGAGCCCTGGAGATTCAGAGCAGAGCAGCAATGAGGAGAGGCTGGAGACAGGGAAGGGCCAGATGCCAAGGGATGGCAATCACATTAATAACAATAATCAAGCTGCACTTTTATTAAATCCCATGTTTTGAGCACAGTTCTAATCCCTGACATACACCATCTTCTTCACTCCTCACAACAACCCCATGAGTGGGTCCATCTTGTCTCCACCCCAACCAGCGCCCTCCTTCCACAGCCCCCAGGAGGAACAGGCATGGGGAGGATGGACCTGTGAGATGGGTCTGGCTATTATTCCTGGTATAATGTAGAGAACAGTCTACCTAGATTTGGCATCAGTTCCCACTGTGCCACCAGGTAGTTTGGTGACCTTGGGCCAATCACTCAGCTTCTCTGGCAAGACACAAACTTGCCTTTGTTCCTCACTCAGAGTCATTGTGAGGATTCAATTAGGTAACAGCAGCTGTAGCCTGACTCCTCACAATTACCCACTTTGTGCCCATCAACCTCTAAAGTTGAACGTTGTATGGGATTTATTTCTAATCCTCCTAGAAACCCCACGAGGCACAAATTACTCTCCCCAGATGAAAAATATGAATAAAACTGCCAACTATTAGAGAAATAGCTAGCCCCCTGTACCATTCACAAACCTTTTGATTATAAGAGACAGAAAAGCCAGCTCAGATGATCTTACCCAGGAAGAAACTTGGCTGGCTCACCTAACTGGGGATGCTATTGTGGATGGACCTCAGGGCGGTGGCTTCCATTTCTAGGTCTTTTCTTGGCAGTCCTTCCTCCCAGTGTTGATGCATCCTCAGGCTGGGCCAGCTCTCCTCAGGAAGGAAAATGTGGCAACAGGTATATTTACCCCTGACTTCATGAAGGAGTTGTCTCCTTGCCTAACTAGCAAATACAACTGCACCTCACTATTATGGCCAGAGGATAAGATTATGCTGAGGAGGGGGTGGGTTCAGACTCACTGAAACATGTGTCCTCAGCCCTGGAGGCGGGGGGGGGGGGGGGGTAGATTCTGAGCAGGTAATCTCAGTGACCTTTCCCTGCCATTATTATGACCCATGACCAGGACACTGCATGGAACCACTAAATATTAATGAAGAACCTTCCCATCTTACCAGTTAGCATTCAGAGATTTTAAGTTCACAAACAAAACTGCCAGCCTGGCAAAGCTTCTATGCCAACTTCACAAAGCAGGCAGGGACTACAAAGAAAGACCTCTAACAGTGAGGCCCCTGCAGAACCTCCTGGAGGATGCAAACCATTTATGATAAAAGGCCATGGGAGGTGTAGACAGGGAGACATCTTGGCAACTACCTCACAAAGGAGCAGCTTTTATACTGATCCTGTTCAGAATGTGCATGCCAAATGGTCGGAGGACAGAAGTAGCAGAAAATAATGCATCCTGACCCCTTGGGGTTTGCTGGTGTACCCCTGAGTTCTACACTTGATGTTGCCAGGAGCAGGGTAATGGGGTGATGAATGTACTGCATACAGCCTTGGAAAAGGGAGCATAGAGCTGCTTAGAAAGTAACTAACTCCCTCAGGGATTTGTGCCAGGCATTCTCATTATCGAAACTGGGACATGCAGGCAAGAGGAAAGGAGGCATGTAGACATTTCTGGAGGGAAAAGAGATCAACCGAAGCAACAACTTTGAAAGCCAGCGTGGAGCCAAAAGGGCTCAGGTGGAGACAGCTTAAGGAAGCAGGACTGGAAGGATGCCTGTGGGACCGAACAACACATCTCCTCAGCCCCACCACGATGGGCTTTCTTGGCTGGGATCTTTGTTCTGACAAACCACACTTGGCATCCCCAGCCGTGTTGAGATCACATCAGATCCCTTTGCAGCATGTGACAGCTATGCACCCAAAGAAGAGCACCTACTCATTCAACAGGAAAGAAGATCAATCAGCCCTCAAGGAAGCATTTTAATTAATAGTTCATATGTGGAGGCAAAAAGATTGCCCTAGACCAAAGGAAGCACTTGGCATCTGGGGGACAATGTTTGGATGTATGAGAGCCCCTCGGCATGAACAGTAACAGCAGCTTCAGTATATCCCAGGGAGAGCAATGTTGAGATGGCCCTTTGATGGTGGGGCAATCCCTCATGCCTCAGGTGCTGTGGTTCAGTGTGAGAGTGCTTTAATCTCACTTTCAGTTATGAAAACAAGGTGTGGTTGGGTCTATGATTCTTAGTTATAATTATATTCTTTGGTAAGATCATCTCAGTTTATGTTGTTTTATTTATTTTTTTCTACTCTCTAACACTCTTAGCTCTAGAGTAGAGACATAGATTTCCACATGGTTGGTCCACCCTTGTCCACCTCCATTTTGGCAGCTGGCATCACTTCTTCCAGACAGTTTCCAGGAACAGGAACGTGCTTCTCTCCTCCTCTGCCCACCCTCGGGCCAGGTTGGCCCTTGTTCTTGGGCCCCAGCACTCAGGTTGGCTCATCCTCTTCCCACCAGGGCAGCTGTAACAGTCCTAGGAACTCCCCACCCTGAATTTAGTACCAGCTTAAAATGCAGTAGAGTGCTGATATTGCCTTCCGGCACTTCCTCTTTAGGGAGCCGGTTTAAGCCTGGAGGAGTCATTGTAGATCTGACTTAATTTACCTTCCTCCTGTTCTAGTTTTCTTGTTTTCTATTGTCTGGTTTGGGCCTGGAGTCCTTGCTTCAGGGCCAAGAAGGCAGGCTGACCTGCATCAGATCCCATGTCCTCACCAGAGTTCTCTAAGGTGTCATTTTCCCATGTGGGAGGGTCAGATATTATAGACATCAGCACTTTCACAATGTCTTGCATTGGACAGAGACAAACATAGCTGTTATTAACTTTAGCTTCTGCAAAATGTAGTTGCTTACAATTTGTTCAACACCTGGCAAAACCCAGGGTGCCCGCTTATCTGTTGTTTAGGGGCAGCCATCTACTGCTCAGGGTCTCTCCTTCCGTGTCTTCTCTTCCTGTGCTGGTACTTGCTGTATCTGTGTCAATGTGAGGGCATGATATATTATCTTGAGCAGAAAAACTTTCTGACCAAGGTTTAAGTTGAAACTTGCAGACCTCCCCTCACGGTCAAGATATGGAACATGATATACCCAAGTGGCAACATTGTTCTCCCTGAGTAGAAGTGTACTGTGTTGCCCCCACACAGGGGATGTTAAGGTCAGTGGTATTTAGCCCTTTCATGCCCCATCTTATTCAGGCTACACTGTCTCATCTGACCCTCATAGTAACCCTATCAAATAGATGACAAGATTATATGTCCTCATTTTATAGGTTGTGAGATTAGGCTTGGGAAAGTGAATGATTTACCCAGGATCATCTCTCTACTCAGAGTGGAACCAGCTTTAGTGCAGACCTTCTGCCCTCGTTCCTGTGCCCATTCTCTACATTTGTCCACCACGTTCCATGAAACAGAGGTGCCCAGCCCGTGTGAGATGAAGTCTCCTATAAGAGGCAGCCAGGCCGGAACTTTATACATGTCGCAACATAGGTCCCACACGTGCGCCCCACCCTTGTTGGAGCCAGAAAGACAACCCTGTTCCCCACAAATAGCACTCCCTTCATCACATAGCTCTCTAATTTAGACAGAACTCCCAACCTATTTTCTATTTCCCTTAGTTTGACTGCCTCCAGCAACACTCCCTTGTGTCAGAGACAAAATGCAGTCTTGTTCCAACTAAAATGTAGAATAACTTTCTTATAAGTGAGTCATAAAATGGGCTTTCTTAGTCAAAAATTCCTACCAGCCCTGCTGACTTAATGGGAGACATAAAATTCTGAGGGAAAAATTATCTATTATATGTTATTGTGATAACTCATTGTAATAATTTCCATTGTTGAAGTATGACTTAAAACTAATTTTAATTTAGTGCAGTTTTACTGTTTTGAAGGAAAATGGTGATGACAAGGCAGATCTTTTCAGTTTACTAAAAGCCCTGGGCATGAATGCCTAAGTCATATCACTGATATCCCCAAAATTTTATATTAAAGAGCTAAAGAATTATATCCAAGAAAAAAGAAGAGGAAGGGGAAATATTATTTTATTCTTCATAGTGAGGTGCAGCTGGTGAGGAAGATCCAACCTCAGAGGCGATAGACAAAATGAAAATATTGAATGGTTTTAGCAAAGAAAAAGAATTACCATTTAACAAAAAGCTAAAATTCAAAGGGAATTGGGGGAAGTGTTTGAAATAAACACATTAGACCGATGTGAAAGGTGCATGCATGTAAGTCTGTAAGAAAAACTCAAGATCCTAGTAAATAAGAGCAAAAGATGCCCATACCTCATTCATAAACAAGGAGACACAATTAGACAATCACAGGAAATGTTCATCCTCACTAGCAATCAGAGAATTGCAAGTAAAAGGGGATCACAATTGTCTTCATTAAATAAGTAATTTTTTAAGCTGATAAACCTGATGTTAAAGAGGATGAAAACATAAATACCTTCATTTGCTCAGTGAGTGGCTATAAAGTAATACTAACTTGTCATGAATCATTTTGACAGTGGGTATTAAGTAGCCTTGAAATGGTCTGTCGACTAGTAATTCTAGCTCTAAGAATCCAACCTAAAAACAAAAATCTAGGAATGGAAAACCATTATGCGCAAATATATTTATAGCAATGTATTTATACATCGAACTGGGAAACAAATTAGATGTTTAGAAGTTAGGAAATGGCTATGTAAACTGTAGCATATCTTCTCACTAGAATAGTATGAAAATGTAACAGTAAGGAAGATGTAGATTAAATAAAAAGGAAGGTGTTAAATTGAAATACAGCATGGTTTAAAAAATAATTATAAAAAGGGAAGAGTTGAAAACGTCTACTCATAAATACGCACATGGATATTTATGGCGGTCGTATTCTTAATTGCCAAAACATGGCAATTAAGACATCCTTCAGTAGGTGAATGGGTAAATAAACCCTCGTATACCTAGACAGAGAACTATTATTCAGTACTAAAAAGAAATGAACTATCAAGCTGTGAAAAAACATGGAGGAAATTTAAATGCATGTTACTAAGTGAAATAAGCCAATCTGAAAAGACTCCATACTGTATGATTTTAACTATATGACATTCTGGAAAAAGTAAAACTATGGAGAAAATAAATAGATCAGTGATCTACAGGGATTGAGGGGTGGGAGGGATAAATTGGTGGAGAACAGAGGAAGTACAAGAAAAAGACTAGAAATGAAGATTTGTGTTATGTATTTACAAAGGTTATGTTTTGGTTATATTTATTTTCTTCTGTCTCCATGCCTGTAATTACCATTTTAAAACAGGACGTGCATTAATTTATGATTTATAATGGAAGTAAAAACTTTTTAAGAGTTTAAAAAACTTTGAAATGAAGCTGTACATGTGGTTGTATATTTGAGTAATTCTGAGAGTTTCTGATCCCTTTTTTTCTCTTAGCAATCAGAGTTTTGTAGACACATTCTTTTTGGCTATTTGTAAATTTACATCATTCATCCTGTACCCTAAAGCTATAGCCAGCTAAACTTTCTTTCCCCAATAAAAATAAGCCATCTTTAGGGAATCTCCATGCAAACTGTATTCTTGGACTTTTTTTCCCACAATGTGTGGGATTCAGTCTTTGTTTACTTTTAAAATTGTAGGATTATATTAGAATAGCCTATTCTCTTTTATTAAATATGTGTTGATATTTATTCATGTTTAGTTTACTGTTTTTTGAAGATTATACAATCGCATGGTTTAATAATTAACATTTAAAAATTAAATATTACTTAATTATACACACACACACACATAATAATTTTTCCTATACAGTCTCCCATCTGTTTAGCCCATCAGCACCCCATTCTAAGAAACCACTATTTTAAAATTCTTATGAATACCTCTAGAGTTTCTTCATGTATGTATATAGAAACACTAATATATATATATACTTATTTCCTCTATTTTTATGCAAAAAGTAGCATGTTTTACATATTGTCTAACATCTAACTTTTTCCCTTAACAATCTTTTCTTATCAGTACAAAGAGACTCTTCATTCCTTTTTACAGCCGCATAGGACACCATGTGTGGATTCACCACAACTTCCTTAACCAGTCCCCTGCTGATAGACAGTTGGGTTGTTTCCAATCTATTTGCTATTACCAACATCACCGTAATGACTCATACATATGTTTCATACAAATGCAAGGATATATACCCACAGAATAAATTTCTGGAATTGAAACTTCCAGGTTAAAAGGTATAAATCTCTGTAATCCTGATAGCCCAAGTTAATCCGATTTCTAAGTTTTTCTCTATCAGGAAGGGTTTACACTCATACCAGAAATACTTCCGAGTGCCCTATTCCCCACGCCCTTCCCAAAAGGGTACTTTGCTTTAAATTTGATCATTGCTATTCTGATCTGATGAGAAAAGAGGTGTAGTGTGTTTTAATTTGGATTCATTTCATGAGGGAGTTTTAGCATGTTATCATAGGTAAAAGCCTTTCCTCTTAAGTGAAAACTGTTTACCACCTTTATTCATTTTGATTATTAGGAAGTTAGTCATATTCCTCTGGATTTCCACAAATTCTTTATGTATCAGGAAGATAACCTCTCTTGGTAATTGTACCTCCTTGGCTGGAAAATATGCCCAAAGACAAGAGATTCTAAAAGGGGCTTCCCTCTGGGTTGCTAGAGCCAATAGGATACATTTGAAATAAGAGCAATGGCCATTCAAGAAAGTATACAGACTCTTCTATCCTACATGTAGTGTCAATAACAGATTTCATATCAGGAGAGTCTGTGCTTGCAGCTTTTGTATTGGCTGCTTATTGGCATTGTTACTTAAAGCAAGTAATTTAGCATCTCTGAGTCTTGGTTTTCTTACCTGTAATATAAGGTTTATCAACCCCATCACTTTGAGTTATCATGGATGACACATAGAAAGCACTACAGTGATTACACGGGGTCAAATAATTGAAAACAACACTTCTGAAGTTGAACTCACTTAGCCTGTACTGAAGTTAAAGGAACAGCAGGAGGAGAAACCATAAACAATCGTGGAGACCCTTAGGACTACCAGGTGCAGCTCCCCAGGGTCTTTTCTCACTTGCACAGGAGCTGCTCTATTTTGGGGTTGTGAACCACTAAGATATGTGTAAGGAATCTTGGAGCTCAAGTTTCTAGTCATATCTTAATACTGTACTGGTGATGTAGCCAATCCAGACTGTGTAACCAATGAAACCAGGTGTAAATCATCAATCTGTACATCCCTAAGGAATGTAGACAAGCTAGCCCTGGGTGTATCCAGGGATTTTTGAACTTTGAACAGCACATTAGAAATCACTAACTAGCTCATCTCATTGTCATTATCTCAGCCAAGGGTCATTACCAGACCTCCAGATATCCCTGGAGATAAGCAAAGAGCAATCAATTCCTGTCCAAGCTGTAAGATAACCCCTACCTTACACATGTGCACAGGGAACACTTGGAAACTATTGCTTTCTCTCCTTTTCCCTGGAACAAACCTTAGTCTTCACCAGGATGTTTTTCTTCTACAGCTCAGGGGAGACTGTCACCAGCGTGACCAGCTTGGCTCCATTACAGCCCAAGAAGGGGAAGAGGCAGAAGGAGAAAGCTGATATTCCTCCTGCAGTCCCTGCCAAAGGTAGAAAGTTAGCCTGCAATTACCCATGAGGAAAATACCATGACTGATCTAGAAGTGAGTCTGAGGTTTGATGTGGGATCAGGACAAGGGGAGTAGGCAGGTAGAGGACCTGGCATCCAATGATATATAGTCTGCAGAACCCCACTTAGATTCTAATCATAACTGAGCTTTGTGCCTTGTCTGGGGTTTGGGTTATGCCTTTGGTCCAGCAACCACAGACTGATTCCACAGTGTATTTCATGTTGAACTATCAACATACCCTACATATATAGTGGGGTGGGGCAAGGATGTGTCATCATTTTCCTTGCTCATTCAAGGGAAAAAGACTCTTTGTTCTAAAGTTGTAAACCAGGTACATAATTTATTTTAGATTTGTTCTGAGGATAAAATGAGGGTTATTTTTTGAATCCAGTTATGACTTAAGAGCCCCATAAATGAGAAAAATGGCTGTCTCTGGAAGAGAGAACTGCACACATCTTAGGAGAACTAAGACAATCTATAGATAGTTTCTAATATAACTTTGGTCAACTTGGGAGTTCATACCTCAAAGAATCTAAAATATAGTTGGAAGTACTAGGATTGCCCAAGTGAATAATTTAATAACAAGGCAAGATACAGTTTTTTCCTCAGTGGGGGCTTCACAGGATGTTCCATAGGTGCTAAGGCTTCACATATGTTGGATGGACAGAGGGGCTAGAAGGCATGGTGTTCTGTGAGACATAACAAGTGTAGATCTAGGGAGGTGAGGGGGCAGAGAACCCCTGCCTGGTCCAGACAATATGCTGCCGTATTGTCTCATTCAATCAGTGTAGATAGTACCCTCCCTTACAAAAGGTGAAAGTGAAACTCAAAGAACTAAATAGTAAGGCCTAGCTTTGAATTGAGGTTTGTCTGACTTTCAAGACCAAGTTCAAGCCCCAAATCATCTAAATACTAGTTATATGACATTGGAGGAAATGCTTCAATTTCCTCTTCTCTTAAGAGTCTTAGTTTCTTCCTAGATTTCCACCCTCCCTGATGACCAATCAGGGTTGCCTTGAGGGTTAAAGGTCACTACTGGCGGTGTTGGTGTGCAATTGGTGTGAAGCTCAGGGGATGTCCTAGCCTCAGCCTTTACCAGTTGCACCTGTTTCTCACCTGCTCATCTGATTTCTTTGTAAAGGGCAGTGTTTTATACAGTTGTTTTGTTTAATTAGATGAGAGGAGAAGATGACATGTCCAAAGACTAAGGGAGGATCGCCCCCACTGATACCTAGGTTAGAAATTGAAGTTCTTCCATGGGGACAGGAAGGGGTTCATGAGTCTCCATAGAGTATATCTGTGATGTTCATGATATGTGGATGTCAACAAGAGTCCTAGGATGAATTGCAAGCTGAACCCTTGACATACTTCCACAGCTCCCATAGCTGCCACGTTCCATAAACCGAAGCTGCTGAAACCACAAAGGAAAGTTGCCCTGGTGAGTAATTAAATTCTGAGTTTTGTTGTCCTCTCAACCCTCGAACACTTCAGGGTCCAAGTGGTACCTTTATTGACTCAAAACATGCTGAAAGTTCTTGATGCTTTTGTCCCAAATTTTTCAGAAACAAATCATTTTGGAAACCAGTTTATACCTATAACAATTAACAATAAAGTAAAGAGCTGACTTCAAATGGGCCTCTGTCTGACCAGCAGTTCAGAGGGAAAAATATCAGGTTTAGCATTTGTAGGTTTTGGTTAATATTAAGATTTATTTTCCCAGGCAGCCAGAATTGACCTCAGTCTCAATTTGGTCAATATTTATCTCTCAGATCAATAAGTCTTGATGGTCACTGAAAATAAAATCAATAGCTACTTTTTGGCTCACAAAGACCTTGGTGGGTAATTTAGAAAATAACTTGGAGTCATCTTTTTCTTGGGAGCCTGGTACTGGTGTAGGTATTTAATTCTGTAATTGTTCCATTCTGCCACGATCTCTGTAAAACAGTGTAGTCATAGGCCTCAGAGCTCCATGGTGCCTCTTTCCAGAGTGTTGTTGACACATGCTGACCCCAAGAGGCCAACCTGACCGCTGTCTCCACTAACTCATTGACAGGGAGGGAAAACATACATTTATTGAGCACCTACTGTGTGCCAGCTCCTCTGCTAGGTGCTTTATAGGCTCCATTTATCATCTCAGCTGCACACACCAACTCCTGGTGGACCCTTTAGATTCCAGACAAAAACAATAAGCCTGTGCCCTTGCATTTTCACCCTCAAGGCATTAACAAATGGTAGTTTTTTCTTATGTTTCCAAGATTACATGGTGTTTAACAAGAAGTGTATGTCCCAGAGACTAATAATGGTTGGAAGGCTTAAAAAAAAAAATGATGGGACTCAAAGGAAAAAAAGAGGCAAAAAATATTTTAAATATTTTATAATCAACGTATCAACACTACCTCCACTTTTTTAACAAAGCATCCAAGTACAATAACCTGCTTTCAAAGTTAGCTAATCAGAGAATGAGGCCAAACTGATCATGTAGGCTCTTTCTGATGGAGAATGTGATCAGTTTGTCTAATAAGCTCTAAACATTGAGAATGAGTCATTCCAGTATATCAATGGTTTTTTCATCCCTTTGGGGGCCAGGGAAGGAACACCTTCACAAAACTCAAAATGTGTAGTTTTCTTTTAAATTGGGGGTAGGAGTAGGCATTGGCTCAAAGGCCAGCTGAAACCTTCTGGGAACCCCCATTTTCTCTTTATGGCTAAGCGGCCCCACAGCAGAGGTCCCAGTACCTACTGAGCTAATCCACACACTTCCAGCAAAAGCTGCCACTGCTTCTTTGTTTCAGAAGAAACAGAGGAAGCTAGAAGCACATTTGATTTATTTTTATTGTATTAGATCAGTTATTGATTTAGAAACCCAGTGGAGGAAGAGAAAACAAAAAGTTTCTATGATATGGAGGTGAGACCTAACTGTTGAAAGGAGAATAGCAACAGGAAATGTGAGTTGGAGAGGATAGTAGTCAGTATCCCAAAACTAATTAAAAGAGAAGAGAGTGCTATCCTTTGGGCTCAATGAAATTTGATGCACCCTTCTGCTTCAGTTAGCACCCATACCCTCTTCACCGATGATCGCACACTGTCCTCTCCCTCATTAAGCCACTTGTGTATAGCACTTGTTAGTTGGAAGGGTCAGACCACCCTTGTTCTCTAAGGAGAAGATGATCTCTTGTAAGCAAAAGACTGAAGACAGAAAAATCAGGGACACCATGGGCTTAACTACAAGCTTCCTGGTGGGCCTCTTGTATCCTGGCTCTCCCACTCCAATCCACATATTAGATAATTGGGAATATGCTGCTGTGAGTATGAATGTAAAAATATCTCTTTGAGTCCCTACTTTCAATAGCAGCTGTACCATTTTACATTTCTACCAACAATGCACAAGGGTTCCAATCTCTCTATATCCTCACCAACACTTGTTATTTTCTGGTTTTTGATAGTCACTTTAGTGAGTGTGAGGTGGTATCTCATTGTAGTTTTGATTTGCATTTCCCTGATGATATTCCCCGGTGATATTGAGCATCTTTTTATGTTCCCTTCAGACATTTTTATGTCCTTTTCAGACATTTTTATGTCTTCTTTGGAGAAATGTGCATTCAAGTCTTTTCCACATTTTTTAATCAGATTGTTTCTTGTTATTGAGTTATAAGAGTTCTTTATGTATTCTGGATATTAACCTCCTATCAGATATATAATATTCAAATTTTCGTAGGTGACCTTTTCCCTCTCTTGATTGTGTCCTTTGATGCACATAAGTTTTACATTTTCATTAACACTAGTTTTAAAGTCCGTGAGGACCTATCCTCTTCATCACCTTTCCAAGTAGGGCACCTAGAATTTGCAGAGAGTGTGTGGACTGAATGAACAATTGAGTATGGAGATCTGAGACTGGAGTTTTAAGTCTTTGCTGCTCTACATGTAGTTAATGGACCAACATCACCTGGGAGTTGTAGAGACTCAGGCCCCACACTAGACCTACTAAACTCGAATCTGCAGTTCAACAAGAGTCCAGATAAATCTGAGGAACATTAAAGTTTGAGAAATGCAGTTCTGAATAACTTATCAAACTCAGTCAGCTCCTTTTGGGTTACCTGTGGAGGAGACAGCTACATTTTAGTAAGGTAGTTCAACCCACTGAGGAGAATGGTGGGTTTTTCTTATCAAACGAACAAAGAGAAAATTACACATGAGAACCTGCTTCTAAAGGGAATTGTGACTCTCCTTCATTCCTGAATGCCTCTCCCAAAAAGCTTGTCTCCATCTCAGTTGGGGGTAGCCCTGTCCTGTGATCCCCTATGGCCCCTCACAGGCTGAGAATTGTATGGAATGTGTGACCAAGACCTGCTTGTTTGGGAAGCTCTTGAGTTTAAAGTCTGAAGTAAACCTGCTGAAAGATCAGAACACCTAGAATTGACAGGAGGGAGGCGACATATTCCATGATTATTGAGAGGAGACCTGTCTCAGGAGCTTGCCTTCTACCCAGTGGTCAGCCCAGGACTGAGAGAGACTCTATGCCCTGTTCAGTGTTTGTCTGGTGTTGGAAAAGAAGCCCCATCTCCTAGCCCAGTTTTCATGATCGAGAATATACTGCCAGGGCCAAAAAGAGTGTTTCTCTGATTGGTGGCAGAAAAAGGCTTTGAGGCACACTAGGCACCAGTGATAGAATTCTGAGAGGATTTTAATAATAACCCAAATCCCAGCAAAATTGTTTCCAGAGGACACACATTTCAGGTTTCTTGAAGGATGTTTATAATAAACTGGAGAATTTCTCTTGTTGTCATTACTGTACTAGAACTGGTTTCAGTTAAATTTTACATGAAAAGGATATATTAACCTGCATAAAATATGTTCATAATCTCAATTTAAAATTAAAAAGAAGGAAAAACCCACAACCACATGTACAGTATATTGCCCCAAGTAAAAGCTTTGGGAAAAAAACAAAAATTTTGCTTGTACCACGCTAGTACCATTTTTACAGAGATAAAAATTCTATGCTCCCCTCGGTACACATGCACATCCCATTATTGTCACGGGGAGTTATGTATGTCGACTGGAGGGAAGGATAGATGCCGAGGCTTCTGAAAGGATGAGAATGGGGAAAACAGAAGTCATTGATTTCATGGGCTTCCTGCAGTCCAGAGACAACAGACAGGGGCTCTTTAATAAGTGGGATGCTATCATCAGGGAAAAGAGATCAGACCTCCAGAAATGCAAGTGGGAACATCTTGTATTAGGGACTGTTGAACCTGACATAGGCTGGTATTTCCTGGTAGACTTGAAGTTAATGCCAAGGACTCCTGCTACCTCTTACAGTCCACAAACAGCTCCAGGCTGGATGCTTCTCAGCCATGTGAGAGGTCAGTGGAGGTTGGTTGAGGTTTCTGAATTTATTAACGATGGGCCAAGTGAAACCCTTACTTCCAGGGAGTCTTTTAAGCCTGGCAGCATTTTAAGCACTCCTTAGGAACCCCCTTATGAAAAGTGCAGGATATCTACTCTAGAAATGCTATGGAGGAAGTTGCCTTATCCAATAATATAGCTTTATGCTCTGAGGAAGCAGGTGACTTCAAAACTGGCCAACTCAGGACTGTGTTTCTCCTGTATTGTATCATTGATTCACTGACCATTTTACAGTCATCCACATATCCATTCTCCAGGCATTTACTGAGCACTGGCAATGTGCAAGGTGCTGTGGGGACAGGAGCCTTGCAGTTCTGACAGAGATGAACAGGTGGCAGAGAGGTGAGCCAGGCCCAGAGGTCCAGCAGGCCGAGCCCCATGAGTGACCCCTTCTGGCTGCACGGGCCCTCACTGGGGTTCTGGGGATCCAGTCTGGGACCAGCCAATCCCTGTGTGTCTGCAAGCAGTGTCCCTGCAGAGCAGTAGCTTGTTTTCCATCTCAGCTCAGCTGATTTGCTGCCTTTATTGGGCACCTCATTGCTGCAATCATTGCACTGCTGGGAAATGTTTTTCTTTCAAATCTTTCACTCTATTTTATTTTTGTAATCTCATAGAACAATATCATTTGTGCTCGCATTCATTTTTTTTAAAAAAAGCTTATTTCATTTAAATTCTCAGTTTTAAATGCAGAGGACTTCAGAGTTGTTATTAAAAGACTTTTTCAGTCTCAAATTGAGAATACTAGAAATGAAGTGCCATTTCAGAAAAAAAAATAGAAAAGAAAAAAATATCAATGTATTTGTAACATTAGGCTGGGCATCCAAAATATCAGGAAGAAAATCTCTATTTGAAATTATGAGTTCGCCACAAACTAGCAATACACTTAAGGGGATTTTGTTTCTCTGGCCAGTTTCAATTTTAGTTTATTATTATAACTTTCTATAGCTGAATTTATAAATTTCAACAGCACATGTGATATCCAAAAGGCAGTAGCCTTGTGAATTTCTGATTAGAGTGTATATGGAAAGATGAAGAATACAAACTATGAATTCAATCACATGTGCCTATTTCCCACATTACATATGAATTCAACAAATGAGCTAGCATATCTACTACTGTTTATATTTCATCTTAACACTTGTTTTGTGCCATGTACTTTGTGTCAATGACATAATGCTGGTGGTGATGGATGGTGATAATGGTGATGAAAGTGGTGATGATGATGGATGATGATTGCAATGGTGGTGGTGATGATGGTGATGATAGAATGATGATGGTGGTGATTATGGTAATTATGGTGATGATGGTGATGATACACATACTTCATTTCTATGGTACTTCCTCGTTCAGGCATTAACCAGTGCTTATCAGTATAAACATGCAAACAGTATACTGGTAAGCACAAACATTGGGACAACCCTGACTAAGCATTATTATTATCTCCATCTCACAGATGAAGCAGAGAAGGCATATGGATGTAAACAGCAGTGCAAGCTCCTGCACCTGGAAATGGCAGAACTGGGTCTAACCGGGCACTTGGCTACAGGTTCCTGTTCTTGCCCACTGGGCTCTGGGCTCTGCTGCCTCTCAGCAAAAATCACTAATTAAGGTCCTAGTCCACTGGGTCTCAGGGTAGTTTCTGTCTTGACCTTACCGGAAGGATTTTTACATGAGGAAAGCTGCAATGGTGATTCCAAGTGGGTTGTAGGAATGAGGCTGGCAATTCAGAATCTCCATTTATTAGAATAGAAAGTGAAATTTCTTCCATAGACTCATTTCTCTGAGGTAGCCTCTGTTAGAAATGTGGCATATGTAAATAGATTCTCACACACACACATACACGCACACACACACGCACACATGCACACACACACAGCTAGATGGTGATGATAGATAGATAGATAGATAGATAGATAGATAGATAGATAGATAAATGATAGATATACAAAATTACATTTCTATGTATATATTCCCAAATTACATGATAATCAACCCACAATCAGTGTAGTCCATGGCCTCAGATTATGACAAATACATTTCTTTGTGCAGAGTTTCCTAAAAATGAGAATGAAACTAAACAAAATATTCAAACATTGAGTTCTTTTTTCATTAAAATATCAGGCTTGTATTTCTACATTAGTATATGTAGATCCACCTCACTCTTTTAATGACTACAAAGTATTACAGTATCATCATTTCTTCTATCTATCTGTCATCTATCTATCATCTATCTATCATATGTCTACATTTTAACCCATTAAATTGAAAGCTACATGCAGATTTTATATGATTTCAAATAGTAGAATTCAGGTATCCTACTTCTTGGTAGACTGTCTTCATGGAAACCCTAGATCAGCTAAAAGAGAAGAGTCCTTGGTTCTGCTTATGATTTCTGAGAGCATCCCATCTCTACATTCCTGAGGCCACAAATACTATCAGGAGGGTTTTTAATGACTGTGCCAAACTGATTTTCTTTGATTTTGTCTTAAGCTCATTAAGTCATTCATTTAAAATGTGCATTGGCTACCTCCAACATGCCAGGTAGTTAGTTACCTGAGCTAAGTTATATCAGTGGTGTGCTTCAGCCCACTCTTATCCAGTAGAGAGAGCGAATATCCTTGACATCTTGAAATCAGCCTTTGCTGGAGGATTTACACATGTAATCAGCAAGTGCCACAAATTAGGGTTTTTTGTTTGTTTGTTTGTTTGTTTTTGAGAGCCAGTTGCTCAATAACTTACCAGCATAGCACTGGCTGCAGCAGTGAATAAGTTTGTGTGGAACTGAGTGGTGTGGTCAGAGACTGGCTCTAGCACTAGCTCTGCTGCTTACTATCTGTTGTCCTCAAGCTTGCCATTTCTGTGCCTTTATTTTTGCATGTGTAAAATGAGAATGATAATAAGAGTACTTCCTGCATAGAGTTGTTGGTGCCCTAAGTAAACATTCTAGTGGGAGAAGGAAGAAGGTAACCAAATGAACAGTATGTTGTAATGCTGAGGGGTGATACGTGCTCTTCAGAGCAGTAGAGCAGAGGGATTGTGTTTGATAGGGAGGGGGCCTCCTTGGAGCAAAGGCCTAATAAAGTAAGGGAGCAAGCCACACTACTATGTGGGGAAAGAACATTTCAGGCAGAGAGCACAGCCTGGGCAAAGTCCCTGAGGTGGGCCCTGAAAAAGAAGTACTGTCCAGGTGTGTACAAGAAGCATGAAGAGGCCCTTATGGCTGCAGCGCTGGTCAGCAAGCAGGATGTGTGCTATGATCTGAGACTGGAGGAGTGCCAGGGAGAGATCAGGACAAATAAGACCCTGATAGGGACGTTGGATTTGATTCTAAGTGTGATGAGAAACCACTGGAGGATTTCGTGCAGAGCAGTGAGTGGCAGAGTTTGACATGTGTCTTTAGAAAGCTTATCCTTCCCACTATTAAAAAAATATCACTGGATCTCTTTGGCACTAGCCCAAGGTCCAGTGGGATCCATCAGAGTCTGACACACAATGATTTCCAAATGATCTCCGAATACTTTCTTCTCTCCACTTCTAAATATTTCAAAGGGAGCAATTGTTAAAATAAAAAAAAAAAAACTTGCTTATATTATATAATAAAAATTATAGTGATAATAATTTGAACACTTTTGTAGCATTTAATGCTTACCTACCAGGTAATTTTCTAAATACGTTATATGTATTAATGCATTTAATCTTCAAAATAATCCTATGAAATAGGTACTATTATAAGTCTCGCTTTACAGATGAGGAAATGAAGGCACAGAGAGGTTAAGTAACTTGCCCGAGATCACATAGCTAGTAAATGGTAGACTTTCTGTCTCCGAGAGTCCATACTATTCTGTAAAACTAGGCAGACCCTTGCAAAGTCTGATGAACCTAGAAGAGTGTTAAAGCTTGCAGTTAATTAGAAGACTGAGAGTGTTCAAGATTGAAGATTCTCAGAGTGGACTCCAAATAGAAACAGATAACCAAACAGTCTTTTTCTAAGCATAAACATTCTCTTGAATAACACTGCCAGTAAAAGTACTTTTGGAAGGCAGCTGGGAAAACATACATCTACAGTCCATGGGGAAGAGAAAATGAGTGACTGTATTTGATCACGAAGCTATCACTGTGCCACTGTGAAAGTTTCATGTATCAAGACTCTCCCCAAGAGCATTATCTATAATAACATTTTAGTTTCCGAAACATACATTGGTGAAATCTAGAGACATCTGTCTGATGACTTGTAAAGCCTCAGGCCTTTCCGTGCATGGCTTTAGTAAGTTCTACAGCTGGTCACCTCAGTCTGTCTTCAAAGCACTTAGCCAGGGGCATGTGACTTCTGTTCTGTCAAATTCATTCTTGGAATGTACTTTGCTGAGCATCCTTTGATTTCTTCAGACTTAAGAGCATGATGTGAATTTGCTTTTCTCAAGATTTCTGATTGACTACATCAAACCCAAAGTGCCAACAAGTCTAGATAGAACTTTGAAATCTTTATCTCTATCCAGGACTTCTCTTGAGTTCCATATTTTTTTCTGATTTATCCAAAGTCCTAGAGAGCACTGGGTTATTGAATAGCCATTAGTCACTTGGTAACCATTTGGTGGCTGGGTGTGGGGTAGGAATCTGGGCAGATGTAATCCAAGGTTTATAAATGTCTGGAGCAACAGAGGAAGCGGGCGTTTTGAGTCTCCTATGTGCGATGACCGAGGTTTCTGCTCTCTAGAACCTGGCTCAGATTGTCAAGACATGCCTAAATCAGCAGTCACAGTTACATGCTGCATTTGGGGAGTGCAGCTGATTTTAGCCCTCACCTCTGAGTGAGAATTCTGGTATCATTTATGCCAGTAGAGCCAGAGGTCCTAGAAGACCAATGACCTCAGCAACAAGGAGATGGTAAGAGTAGACCTGGATTGTGGCTCCAACAGTTACCTCAGAAGATTCCTCTGGGCTTTCTCATTCTACTCTATGAACACTTAGCTTCATATTTTCACCTGTTCAGCAGTCACATCTAATCAAGAATCTGTTGCCACCTCACACACAGCCTGACCAAAGCAGAACCTACACCCTTATCACCTCCATCCCATGCTGGTCAGAGGTACACCTACTCCTTTGAAGGCTAAGAATCTTGGGGACATGAGACTATAGACTAGAGTATCTAAAGGTCACCTATATATAGGCATTTTGATGGGATTCTCTCCTCCTCCATCATCCACTCCAATCAGTGACACCTCCATATATCTGCTCACAGAGGGTCTTGGATTATGCACCTTTAAGTCCTCTGTCTCTCCACACCATGCCAGGCTCCTTTCTCCTCATAGCCCTGTAGCTTAAACTCACACTGCCCACTGAGTAATGCAAGACTGTTCTGAAAACTCACTTTCCCATAATTTGTGGATTTGTGCCAGAGAAGCTTCCCTGTTGTCTTTGGAAGGTCACCATTTTCCCCTTGGGATCTCAGGGATTGCTCTCTGCCTGGCTAGCTCGCCTGGTTACTAGGCATTCACAGCAGAGAGCCTTAGTCACTTGCAAGGGCTGGGGCACCTTCAATGAACAGACTGTGGATGCCAGACAGGACTGCCTGGCTCTGAATCCAGACTCTACCCAGCAATAGCAGCATGACCTTGAGTAGGTTACCTGCCTTTTAATGCCTGTTTGTTCATCTGTGAAGTGAGCATGGTCATTGGATCCATGTCACAGGTCTGGTGTAAGGATTGAATGAGACAGTAAAGATCATTTAACATTTGCCAAGTTCTGATCTCAGAAGGACCAATTTTCAAATACCGCACTCTACCACCCGTGAAGGTCACTTTTGGATTGTTTCCTTTGAATCATTATTAAACATCTAGGTGTGGGAAAGGTGTCTCTTTTGTTTCTTTTGATTCTTCATTTTTATTTAGCTTGCACTTCAGGGAACTCGACTTCTCCTCTTCATATTTGTTTAAACATAAATAGATATGCCAATCAGCAGGCCTGTGAAACTCAGAATTAAGTCAAGTGGGTATCCAAGTCATGTTGATTCCAACAAGACTAATAGGGACCACAACATGGTTTTATTTCCTGAGTTTGGACCCATTGAGGCCCTCTATCAAATAGAGCTTCACAGAATATACAGCTGCCCCTTTTCTCGGTGGATGTCGTGAGGGGAGAGTTTGTTTTACCAGGTACTACTCTGTTGAATAAAAAATGAGCACTTATCTTGAAGGGGGAAGAGGAAGTCTGCCCTCGATAATATGTAATTCTCTCTTGGGTAAATAGAACCTGATAGTGCAACTCTAGTATAACTGCAATCACATTTTTTAACTCTAAGGTGACGTTAGCATAAACATCCCATGTCCTAGTTATTGATCTGTTGCTGTGATAATGGTATTACCCAATTGAACTTCTGACATTGGAGAATTTGCAGTGGCTGCAATTGCATTTTTTTTTATTCCTGCAACTTAATTTAACTTGCCCATCCACCTGTGATCTCTATGATAAAGTGTTGTTTTGTAGGAGTCTGCATAGAATGCTAAATCAATCTCTCTCTCTCTATCTCTCTCTCTCTCTCTCTCTCTCTCTCTCTCTCTCTCATTCTCTCTCTCTCTCTCTCTCTCTCTCTCTCCTAGTAGGAATTTTAACTTTTGGCTTGAATCCTGAAAACACACCTACAAAATGAAATACTCAGAAACTACAGATTAGGAGCTTAAAGAGTCAGGGTGTTCCCAAGTGGTGCACAACTTCTGAATCCTGTGTGTTGACTTTTCTAGTTTTAGCCCCATCAAGTAAATTATGCCCATAGACATACTTTCCATAATCAACACTCCAAAACTGAGACATAAAGGTTTAAATGAGAAGTGGGAGGTCCAGCCTGGAGGCTGTCATCTGCTGTTACAGCGTCTCACCATTGGCAGAATAGATGGATGGGGGTGAAGACATGGCATTTCAAACTCTGAAATTCGCATAGAGTCCACAGGTTTCAACACTATATTAGAAAACTGGGCTTTGTAATAACCCTTTCCTACTTTTTCTGAGGGGATGTTGTGCTATATGGAAGTTTAATGTGGCTCAGTGGCCACTGTTGAACACTTGAGTTCAAGTCTAGAATCAGTGAGGTCCTTAAGGACCATGAAAGGTAGCACCTATTAGCACCTACTAAGATGGCCAAAATAAAAATGCCAACAATACCAAGTACCAACAAGTACACAGAACAATTAAAACTCTCAGACATTGCTGGTGGGAGGGAAGAATGGTGCTAATACTCTGGACAAATAATTTGGCAGTTTTTTATAAAGTTAAACATATACTTTCCATATCACTCAGCAAACCCACTACTGTTTTACCTAAGTAATGAAAACATCTTGCAAAAACCCACACACGAATATCTATAACAACTTTATTTATAAGTACCAAAAACTTGAAACAGCCCAGATGTCCCTCAGCAGGTGAGAAGATTAGCAAACTGGCACGTGATGCACCATGAAATACTCTTTAGCAATCAAAGAGAACAAACCACCGATAACACACAATAACTTGGATGAATCGAGAGAATTACACTGAGAGAAAAAAGCCAGTCATAAAAGGTACACACTGTATGATTCCTTTCATATCACATTTTCTAAGAGACAAAACCATAGTCACAGAAAACAGATTGAGGGATGCCGGAGGGTAGGGCTGAAGGGAAGACATGATCACAGAAGGTAGTGTGAGAGGGTGTGATAGAACTTTTCTGTGTCCTGTCATGGCAGTGGTCCTAAATCTGTACATGTGTTAAAATGCAGACAACGGCCCACCTAAAAGAATCACTTTTAGTGCATACCATTTAAGAAAATTAAATTAATTTTTTTTAATCCTCTTGATGTCACTGGAAGACATATCAAGAGAAATGAGTAGAATCTTAGGGTTGGAGTACACAGGGTCAAATCAAACCATGAGAGGCAGGGCATCTGGGAGTGGGAGATGTGTGTTGGGGTACTATCTGAAGGAGCCCCAGAGCCTCTTCTCCAGCTTTGTTCCTCACTGAATATGGGAGTAAATGCATCAGACCTTAGTCCTTTTCCTCCCCTCAGGAGAGGATGGCTCTCTGGTGATGACACAGAGTGTGTTGATCTCTTGTATGCACCTACCCTAATCAGGTAGTTCATTTCCTCTTTCCTGAAGGAAGGCTATGCTCTCTTCTTCCCTTCTCTTCCAGGCTGCCATAACAAAGCAGTGCAGGCTGGGCAGCTTAAACAACATGATCCTGGAGGCTAGAAGTCAGATCAAGATGTTGGCAGGATTTTTCTTCCTGATCCCTCTGTTTGTCAAGGAAATAGCTGTCTTCTTGTGTCCTTACATGATCTTCCCTCTGTACGTATCTGTGTCCTAATGTTCTGTTCTTGTAAGGGCTCCAGTTATAATGGATTGGGGCCTACTGTAATGACCTCTTTTTACCCTAATTACCTCTATGAAACCCTTATTTCCAGATATAGTCATGTTCTGAGATACAAAAAGGGAATTTTGCAAGGAAACAGTTCATCCCATAGCAACTATTTTTCCAGAATCTATTTCTTATCTGTCAGAAGATATCCAGGGCTATTTATTCACATACTTCTTGGTAACTCATAAATAATTCTGAACATAGACAAATAGATGATATTTTAACTAGCTCCAAGAGAAAGTAATGACAGTAAAACATTTATTTATTCAGTACACAAATGTTTAGCATCTTTTATGAGGTAAACACTGTGGTGCCAAAATCATTACATACATCGTTTCATTTAAATCCCCATTTACACCAACAAGATGGATCCCTGAAGGTCAATGATAGACTGGCCTAAGGTCACACAGCTGATATTTGAACAGAGGTACAAATTCCTCTTGCACTCATGCTCTGAAGTCAACTGTAAGTTGATGGCTTCAGGTCTTCTCACTTTCTCCTCAGGAGCACTTCCATTGAACTGAGAATTAGAAGAATTTTCTTTTATTCCAGCCTTCCTTTGATGTATTGACACATGTCTCTATCCGAACTTCCATCCCCTCTTGCTCATAGAATCCCTTACAAACTAAGGAGTGGGTTCTCCATGGCTGGGAGGAAATGTGTGAGAAGTGGGATTAAAGATAAATAAAACAATGGGGTTTAGAACATACAGAATACCAAGCAGTTGAACACAAATAGCAGGCCTTTATTGGAGGGGTAGAAAGAGAAAGTGACCAGGAGTCTCTGCAGGCTGGTAAAAGGGAAAAGAAAGTAAAACCAAACAGTCCTGGGAAAGAGAAAATGACACAGTTGCTTCTCACATGTTTAGAAAGTTCTAGGCTACCAGGACCTCCAGCAGTTGGTCCACTTCTGCAGTCTATTCCTTTCTTCTCCTGACTTCCAGTAAATACAGCAATGTCAGAAGTGTCAAACTCATGTCTGAGGCCTGAAAATCCTACTTTCAGCAATTTTCTTTGTGTTTCAGTGGAACCTAAAGCTTTTCCAAGAGTGTTTGTGAACAGCCAGTTCAAGACTATTAAGTTTGTAGTCTTGAGTGCTAACGCCCCATACACTTCTGAATTTCCTTCACCCCCCCAAGAGCAGGATAGGAACTTGAAGAGGGTCATTTTGAGGGCCAGCAGATGGCAGGGAACTAACAGAAGGCTTCTTGATTTAGAGACCCACTTGCTGTACTTTAGTCCTTGAAATGCCATAGGCGCTAGGAGTGATTCCTTAGCTTAAACCCAGGATGGTTTTGATTTCAGACATCACCAGAAATACAGGTAGGGTCCTGCAGCAGGTTCTTTCCCCTTGTAATCACCTTAACCTTTACATTTTGCTCCTTACTTCCAGTTCTAGAGTCTCACCTAGTGCTACTGATACACCAGTACTTTTCTCTAAGCTACTTCCCAATGCACCTAAACCCTTTACTGAAACATTGGTGCAAAGAAAAGTAGCATTGTGGAAACTGGTGAGGAGTCTACACTTGCCCCCTTTCACTAGCCTTTAGGAATTTATCTCCAGGTAAACAAACTGGAAAATGTAATTAAACACATGGTTGATGGTGACAGCCAAGTCTGCATGCCAGAAAATCAATAGGTTCTTTAAAGGTGCCAAGGACAGCTATTATGCATCTTCTGTTGAAAACTGTATACATTTTACAATTCAGAGCCTCCTGTGTGCTGCTTCATATCTTCAATCAAATTATTATATCCCAGAAATATGCATAAGGGAAATGATTCTACACATTTTATGGTGGGGGGAGGGTTGGTGCTTGTAGCAGTAATTGAAGTACCTTTCCACTTACGAAAGTACTAATTTTATTTGTTTTTATTGCTTTTCTAGATGCAATTATTTATTTAGTATGCTTTGGCTTTATTACATTATATTTACTATAGGAATATCATAAAAATGTATGAAAACAATACACTAGCCAAGCCAGCCTGGTGACCTGTATTGAGAAAGTCAGTGTTGTTTTTCATATCCAAATGTAATAGAATAACTTAAGAATAAGCATATAATCTACACTAGAAAACAATGCAATTTCAAGGTAATATAATAAAACACCTGGACAAATATGATTTCATAAATCTTGGTTCTAAAATTTACATGAGTTGGGTTTTCATGCTTATTTGAGGACACATGGCATTTCTAAATGGAATCATTATAATATGAAATGTAATTAAACTGAAGGCAAGATGTAAATGGGATTTTTGTTGTCTTGTAAAATATGGATGACTAAATGTAGATTTTGGTGTCGAAAGACAAAAAAACAAAAGAGGCTCTCATGCCGATAAATGTTCTTAACTTTGAAATTTAAAAGTGTCTGGATGATTTGTGGAGGTCATCTGTTAACCGGCCCTGACCAGTATACACTGGCTTTAAGGAGTTCTTGTCAAGTTCTCTTTGTCTCTGGCTCAGTGTTCCTATTAAGGTGCTTCACTGCAAAATAAAAAGGGGCTTTTGGCTTTTGGCATTCTGTTTTAAGAAACTTACACTGAATGCAAATGGTTTTCTTGTCCTGAATTTTGGTGACATAACCAAGACATAGGCCCAAAACAGCAAAAATTGAAACAAAACTACAGCACAGCCAAAGCCAAAAATCAAAAAACATAAAAAGCAGAGCTGCTTAAATGAAAGTCATGTGTCTTTTATGACTATAAATTAGTGATTTACTTTTTCTAATTATGCATTAAAATTAATGTGTTGCTTAAATATGTGTACCTACCATAAAGTTCAAAAGATATCAACAAATGTGTGCAGCGAAACAGGAGGCCTCCTTCTGGTCATCCAGTTTTCTTCTCCAGAGGGAACTATGGATACCAGGGTCTTGATTTTCCAAGCAGGTTCCAGTGGTTTTCTGAGCAAATAAATACATACACGTATATTTACTCACATGTACACATATTTTCACAAATGATAGTAAAACACACAGTAAATATACAGCTCCACCATTCCTTTTAAAGTCTGCAGCACATACTGGTGCACTGTATGAATGCACCAGTCTACTATTGATGTTCATTTAAGAGTTTCCAGATTTTTGCTTATACCAATGAACACTTTCACCAACAATACAAGAAGACCTGTTAGCTTCTATTTAGTTTGGCAATATTTTATAAAATTTATTGAAGTATAGTTGTTAGACTTGTTATATAAGTTTCAGGTGTACAACATAGTGATTTTACATATATCTCACAATGTGATCACCATAATAAGTTTAGTAACCATCTGTCACTGTACAAATTTATTATGATATTATTGACTATGTTCCTTGTGCTATATATTACATCACCATGACTTATTTATTTTATAACTGGAAGTTTGTACTTCCTATGCCTCTTCACCTGTTTCACCTATCCCTCCAACCCCTTCCATTCTGGCAAACATCAGTTCTCTCAAAAGACAGAAAGTGATGTCTAAGTATAATTTTAAATCATAATTCTACTATTATGAGGGCGGTCAACTCTCATTTTACATGTGTCAGAGCCATTTTTATTTCTCCTGTGAACTCACTGGTCCTGCCTGTTGTTCTTTGCTTAATTTTCTGATGCAATATTGGCCATTACCTTTGTTGAATTGTAAGCCCCTTTGATATGATTTACTAATATTTCCTCATTTTTTCAATTGTCATTTGACTTTATTTAGAGAATATTTCGCCATATATAGCATGAAAATGTCCACATCTTTTCTCTGTCGCTTCTGGATTTTGTATCATACTTTAAAATGTATTCCATATGCTGAGATTGTATACTCTTTAATTGCCCACATGTTATTCTAGCACTTTTATGAGTTCATTTTTCGTATTAAAATGTTTAATTCATTTGGAACTTCTCTGGTGTAAAGAATGATATAGAAATATAATTTTTTTCAAATGGCTACCCAAACATCCCACCACCATTTATTGGACAACAATATTTGTGTTAATTTCTGGAGGGCCTCATCGATCCCACTTGCCAGTCCTACAGTGTTTTCATGATTGTAGCTTTATATTTTTAATACCACTAGAATTGAATCACCAAATATTTATTTCAATAATGTTCCTTAATCATGGTAAGAAAATATAAACCTATGACTACTTTATTCAAAATTTTTTAACAAAAATGTTTTTAAGTTACATTAGATGACTTTCCAATATCTATGAAGATAACAATATAGTTTTTTCATCTATTATTATTATAAATTATGTTAGTGGATTTTTCTAATATTGAAGTATCCTTGCATTCTTGAAATATAATCAATCAACTTAAAATGATTATCTTAACTTTTAATGTGTTTCTTCATTCTCTGAGTAAATTTGATTTGAAATTTATATTAATAAATGAGATTGCTTTAATATATGTGAAATTTTTCTTTTCTTTTAATGCACTGGATCAGTTTAATTACATTCAAATTATGTTTCTTAAAGGAATTTTTTTTTAAAGAAATTCTCCCATAAAACTTCCTGGGCCCAGTATTTTTCAGCAAGAGCTTTTTGACATTTCCTCTCCTTTTTTCCCTCCCTTCCTCCTTCCCTTCCATTCCTCTTTCCTTTTCCCTTTCCTCTTTCACTTTCTTTCTTTCCCTTTTTTAAAATAATGATTAGTATATTGGTATTTTTTGAAATTATTGTTTATAATTTATATTTTTTCTGGAATATTACCTATTTATCCTGTATTTCAAAAATTTTTACAATAAGTTGAGCAAAGTAATCTTCTTAATTTAAAATATTTTCTTTATTTACATTATATTTTCTTATTTCCAATTTTATTTCATTTTGTTTTTGTTTTTTTTTTCATTTAATCTCGATTAATGTATTTTTCAGTTTATTTTATTTGTGTTTTTCAAGCATAAGCTTTGCATATTTTTATTTCCACTGCTTTTTTTTTTTTTGGTTTGTGTTCTGATTCATACAGTCTGATTTTCATTTTATTGGTCCTTCCTTCTGTTGTTGTTGTTTTTAAATTATTTTGTTCTTTTTCTTACTTCTTCAGCTGTATATAAATATTTACATCTATGATTTTTCTTTGAGTACTGCATTTTTAAGGTTCTGGCAATATTTTCTTTATCATTATTTTGAAGATATTCTGAAATTCTGGTTTTATATAGGTTAAGCCATTTAAAAAAATTTATTTGAGGTGGTAGCATTCTAGTTTTGTTATTAATTTCTAGGATTTTTTGTTTCTCTCTGTTTATTCCTTTTGAGCAAAGACTGTTAGTTACATTATTTTCACTTTTCAGAATTAAAATTTAGTTTGTGGTCTAATGTTTAATTATTTTTTTGTTAGTGTTTTATATTGACTTGAAAATAAATCACAGTGTCTCTTTACAAGCCATAGTGTTTTTTATAAGACCTTGAAATCTATATTATTATGTTATTTAGGTTTTTATATCCTTGTAAATTTTTTGTCCATTTGCTCCCCTTCAAATCCCCAAAATGCTATGAAAATGTACACTTGATGAATGAATGTATGATGTAGAACTCCATGTGGTCAGCTAGAATTGTGTTGTGTTTTATCTTACAGCCAAAGATTGCTGAGGAAAACTTGACCTATGCTGAGCTGGAGCTGATCAAACCCCACCAGGCTGCCAAAGGTGTCCCCACCAGCACTGTCTATGCCCAGATCCTCTTTGACGAGAACAAGCTGTAACTCCATGTCCTCATCCATGATCCTATTTAATACATGCCACCTCAGTTATTTATGAAAACTTATTTTTATATTTTCACATGTGCCTTCTGTGTGGTGCGGAGCCCCTTTCTTATGGCATTCCAGGTGCCTCAGAGAGGTACAAGGTTCCTCTCTGAAAAAGAGTAGGAGTGCAGCCCTTGAACAAATCTTCTGGAACAAGATGTTTTGAGTCTGAGCTCTGAGGGGTAAGGATGCTGATTCTGAAAGCATCTAAGGAGATTCTTTGCTGAGCCAAACCCCTTCACATTTTTGTCTTCTTTCTCTGGGTTTTGATTTTCTTTTAAATCTTAATTTTAATCTTCTAATCTTCTACTCTTCCTGTATCCATGATATCAAGCTCATAGTAGATAGCTAGAGGAAATGTCATTGTAGGCCAAAGCGTGAGATGATAGATATGTACTAATTGGTTTTCAAAGGATCAGATAACATTGTTAGGGCACCAAGAGCAGAGCAAACTGCCATCGCAAGCAGTACTCAAGACAACATGCACTGACCCTGGCAATTTAAGGACAGAGAGGCACATTGTGGGGAAGTCTGAGGTCTAAGTGGACAGGAATGTCTCTGAAAACCCAGGTGCCTGTTTCCCCACCTATGATCACCCAAGGCCACAGGACAAATAGAACACTATGCTAAAGGGCTCCCCTCCCTTTGTCAGTGTGAACCTCTACTGGAATAGAAACTTATATTCTCCAAGAAGTTCTTACCCACCCTTTTCCAAAAGAGCAGGGGCCTCCTGGAAGTGTGCCAAAGTTACCAACTCCAATTGAATGCCCACTTCTGTGAGAGCAAAGTCTTTTGCCTGGTTCCCCTGGGTAGGAGAGTAAGAAGTACAAACTGAGCTGGAAAAGTGCGTCCTAACGACCCTACTATTACAAAGTGCCTTGCCCAACTCAACTTCGCATGTGAATTCTAGTGGGTTTGGGTCGGGGTCAGGTGGGAATGTGCAGCATATACATATGTGTGGAAGTGGCTTTGTGGACTTAGACAACATCCAGAACCTCACTGAAGATGGATCCATTTTTGCAGAAGGCCATCCTGTCAACTGTGTTGTTAAAAACACTTCTTTCTGTGTGAGTGTTACTTACTGCACACTTTAGAAATTGTTTGGTTGTGTAAAGGACCATGTATATATGATAAATTACATATTTTAAACACAACCTTGAGTGTGAGGTGTGCCCCTCTATATAACCACGTGAATTGAACTTGGTTGAGTCTCTTATCCTCTATCTCAGACTCATCTTTATATAGAGATGATTTAACCTCTTAAAATGGGTTAATGAATACTGCAAGATTCTGGGCACCGTAAATTGCTACACAAATACACTGTGTTAACATTCATGCTAAAGCCAGTTTGCATTTATTTTCAAAATGAAAATTTCTTTACTGTTTAAGTCTCTCATTGCAGTAACTTTAAAATGGAAATATTTGTCCATGAACTTAGCTCTATAGTAACACTCACAAAGACCCATGATAACTTGTGAGTGCCTCTCATGGTTTATTGGAAAGGGTCCAAATTGAGAGCAAGTAATGATTTTCCAGAAGCAAAAATAGCCTGACGTTACATAAAGGAAGTTGTTCTCTCTGGCGTACACCTACGTCTCATTCTCTCCTTCTCTGCGAGATTTCAAAGGTAGTGAGTACACCACATAGCTTTTGAGGAAGAAAGATCATTTGGAAGAACTCACTGGAATTTCTTCAAGCATCTCTTTAGGGAGGAGGCTATATGGTTAGCACACTATTCACATTGTAATTATCATAGGTATCATATCATATTTTATCATGACAATGATCCATCAGAACATGGTTATATGGTGTTTTGAAGAAGGGGGAAGTGATTTCCTGATTTACACAAAGAGCTGTATGAGCCATGTGAAGCCCTGGGGATGCTAGGTGGGAGTGGAGAGTGGGGCATATGAAGAGATGGTGGGAGAAGGCATTGGGGTAGGAGGCCCCCAGGCCTCTGCAGAACTGACGTGAACTTCGATCACCCCCAAACCCACCCACTTAAATTCATTGGGAGCTTAGGGCCATCATACATGGAAATGAATACATTCCACTAAGAAGAACACAAGCTCTTAAGAGCTGATAGCTGTAAGTTTGTCTAAGGCATTGTTGTTATTAAGTTCTGATTCTTTCTCCAACACTCAGGTCATAGGTGCACAACTGCATACTAAGGTGTGCAAGTGGGGGACCTGTTGTAAGACCATCTCCTCCTCCTACTGAAAATGCTTCCCACAGGAAATGTGGAAATTGTTGACAACATCTAAGCAGAGCTTGTCCTACTATTATCTGCAGAAGCAAACCAAGTAATCCCTACTCAGAACTGGAAGCAATGGATGATTTGTACCTGGTGCTTCTTTGGGGTGATAAATCTTCATGTTATTGTCATAGTAGACTTAAAAAATGAGTCTACTCATTTATTCTCTACCAAATACACTAGTAAACATGTATTGACATTTCTAAGGATAAATAAGTAGTAACATAATTCAAGTAGAAATTAGGAAAAGATTTTTTATTTGTTTTTACTACAAGGCATTTATGGGAACAACTATATATAAGCAGTTTTCAACATGCACAATTGCTTGTACATTTACATGAAGTTAAAACAAGAGTCTATTGTTTAGAATGCAGTGAGCAAATATGCTTAGACTTGATGGCAAATTTTGGCCTAGGCCATACATGGCATGGCATCATCACTGGAGCAAAGTAAAAAGATGTATTCCCAAGTCCTGAAATAAGCAGCTATAGTGAGAGGAAAGAGTTAGGATTTCTTTAGGATGATATCTTTATTAAAGTACCATGGTTCTGCTAACTCACAGGGCAAGTAAGAAACAGCCAGACCTACACCTTCTGATACTCGCTGGAGTGACAATGACAGTGAATTTTATATTTTTTAGTGAATAGTTATCTGGGTCATCCCACACATCAGTAAGCTTAAAGACTCACTTGAGATAAGAACATTAAACCAGTTGATGCTTTTAGGGACTATTCATGGCCTTGTTCATCACTCAGCTCTTACATGCATGACTACAACCTAAGCTGGGCCAAGGATAGGGCTCATATCCTAGGCCACAAAAAATGGTCCAGAGTAAGCGTGAGGCCTGGTCTGGATGATCAGAATCCTCGGGAGAAAAAAAAAAAAATCCTGGACACCTAAGCTGGGACACCACACATTAGATCTGCTTACAGTGATGTCTCTTGCCAAGCAGAGAAGCCTGAGAGCATGAAGGAAATGGCTGAGAGAGAAGAAAGAGGAGAATGTTCTGGAAGCACAGATCCCAGATTCCAGTCCCTAAAATCCCCCAGACTCTTCTTTTTCCTTCAGATCTTCTTTTGATTCAACAAACTATCCCCATTTCCACGATCTAACCCCTGGTCTTGTTCAAGCTAGTCAGGTTGCGGCAGAGAGAATTCTGACTGATACAGTATGCATCAAAGTGGCTTCCCAGGATGGGAAGCGAAAGAACTGCGTTTTCACCACCCAAGTAGCTCAATTATATCACATGAAAGAACTGAGCTTGCAACTATGAGGTCCCACAGCATTCCTCACCCTCTCTGTGAGCCTCTCCGGGTTCTGAAGACATCTTCTCAATGTACAGAGACTTAGGTTTTAGGACTTGTACTCTCCTAACAGAGGGGCCCGCGAGTTTGGAATAGGACACCAGCAGGACTGGGGAAGTACTGAGCAGCACTGGTGGCAGCAGGGGAAGGGCACAGGATGAAGAATCAAATGAACCCTGTTACATGAATGTTGAAGGAAGCCTTTCTGTGTTGGCCCTAAAGCTTCAGCTAGCTTCCACATAGAACATGATGTCTTCTCAGTATCCTGCCCCAGGAGACTAGGGTCAGAGGGACCCAGCTCTGTGACATTTGTAGCCTATTATGAGGTAAGGCAGCCACATGATAGGGATATTGACCCTCCATCCCTCTAGCCCACTCCCACCCTATACACTGGACAGAAGCTGTTCACTGGGATGGAAATTAGAGAAGAAATTCATGGTTCAGAGGAAAGGTCTGCCTTCAACGTGGACATGTCAAGCTTGAGCTGCAGAGGGATGTGCAGATGGCTAGGAAAGACTAGTGTTCCCTAAATTTTAGTGTATGCAAGGATCACTTGATCTCATTGAACTGTGGATTCTGGTTCAGGAAGTCTGAATGGGGCCTGGTAGTCTGTGTTTCTACCAAGGGACTGCCCATGCTTCTGGTATCCAGACAAAGGTGTAAGCTGTTGGGAAATATGGGTCTGGACCCCCCTGGGATGATGGGGGCACTCTCTGAGTATAGGTCACAGCAGAAGCCCTGACAGTAAGTAAAATCCCCAGGGAAAGGTGGCCCAATGCTCAGAGGGAAGTTACTCAGACCTGAGTGGTGGAGAGTGCCTTGCTGGAAGGTCCAGAAGCAGGCAAGGAGCCTGAAGAAGACCAGAGAAGAGCAAGCCATCAGAGGCATAGGAGAGGCCAGGAGAAAGCTGCCTCTGCGAGTTTTTCTAAGGAGGATTGTGGGCTTAGCAGCGTGAACTCTGCAGAGGTCAAGTAGAATAGAGTTTAAGCCTTGGATTATTCTGAATTACCTATACATTTCACATTTTTAAAAAATGTTTTGTTATGCAGGGGAAAACAATTTCCAAAGTGAGCAAGGCTAAAAGACTTTGGCACTGAGCCACAACTGCCCTGCTCAGCGTATTTTCTCTAAAGCAATCAGTGTCTTTCCATAGGGTGGTGATTTGGAGAAGACTCTTAATTAATGCATTGGGTGGGGTGTGAGTGTGGACAGGGTAGTTTTCTGCTTCTGTTTTCATTGATAAAAGATAACTTGGTGCCTGCATTCTAATAAACACAGCTCAGTTTAGCTTCACATCAATTAGTGTCTGATTGTTAAATGTTAATGTACTGCACCCTATAGTTTTAAATAGAATTAGAGATGTTTACAGCTTTGGTTAAATGCACCTTGTTCTTCCACATTAAACTTTATTACGAGTGTCCTCTGTCAGCAAATGGGAGAAAAACTCATTAGCAGCTGGTCTGTGTGGGGGCGGTGGCCGCTGATGAAAGAACCAGCGTTCCATTTTCCTTTATTACAGTTTTCTAGCTGGTGGGGTGGTTGGGTGTGATTGCTTCATATTTATGAGTATGATTAGAATCTCAGATTCCTGGGTCGACAGGGGATCTTAGGGAACCAACAAACACAGGAATTGTTATGCAGAAATTTGTGTTGTGTGTATGAGGGTCTGATGCTCTCAGTTTCCTACAGGGGTCCATGATCTGCAAAAGATGGAAGCCAAGAGACCCTATGCCAGGGTCCTAACTGCAAAGTCCCCTATGAGCATCATGATGAAGCCTGTCACTTTATAGCTGGGGAAACAAAGGAGCTAAGAAGAGACCTGCTTCCCTTGGGATAGGATCAGTTGGGAGCAGAGCCGGGCTAAAACCATACTCTCAACTCCTAGCCTGATGGCCCTCCATGCATCCCAACCCTAACCCCCACTGCACCACCAAGTTCTGCCTCCAGGAGGCCTACCTGTTCCCAATCTCCTCCTCCTGCCTGTATGAGCCCTGGCCTCTTGCGGGGCTGGTCTGTGGCTGAAGCAAGGATTAGGGCTGTCTAGCCTTCCTCCTGCAGGATCTCCTCTGTCCTGTCTTTCCTCAGCCCCTGAGAGTTTCCTGTTCTCAGAGCACCCCAGTTCTGTGTGCTCTCAGGTGGTACCTGGTGCATCTCATGAGCAATTTGCCATTCTTTATAAAAATGTCTTCTTCTGCTCCTACTCCTTATTCTTCCTGCCTTCTGGATTCCATCTTCTGGGTCTCCTTCACTAGGTGTCCTCTCTCTCTCTTTTTTTATATTATTCGACTTCTCCCTCAGTCTCCAAAGTGACAAGCATTTCTCAACCTGGGCACACCTCCTCTAAAATCATCTTTTCTTGCCCCTTCTCTCCACAGCCAGGAGTCTACACTACTTGCATTGACCCCTCACTCTCACCTCTGCTGGCTGTTTTCCTCCCATCCCCAAACTCGGCTCTGCTCAAGGCCTTGGGGGCTCATTGCTGACACAAGTGTCATTTCCCTTTTTGAAACTGATCCTCTAACTTTTATGGCCCAACTCACCTAATTGTACTTCTTAGGCCTTAAGTAATCTCTGTAATTGCCTTTCCTCCACTCAGCTCTTCAGCGATGTTTTCCTGTGAGGTGCCATCCTTGGCTTTTTCTCTGTGCATCCATACCCATGTCTCTGATATTCTCTAGCCTGAGGATTGCACAATCATAGCTCTAACTGGACCCCTTATTTGACTTCCATACCTACCCACTAGCCGTTTCCCCCAGAGCATCCCTTTTAGAAGCCAAAGTCTAATACTGACGGTATCATGAACACCTCAACCTCTTCAAAACCAAGCCATCCTGGATAAGAACACCACCTTTCTAAGACTAGACATCTGGTGTCACCAGAGATATAGGCCACAGGCAGCAGCAGAGGAATCAATGCTGACTTTTATTGAAAAATACCCAGTGCCAGGCACCTTGCTGAGCACATTTTCTGTGTTATCTCACTAAGCTAATGATGTTCTGCCTCAATTTGCAGGTGAAGAAACAGGTTCAGGGAGCTCAGCTAGCTTGCCCAGGAAGACAGAGCTGGAATCTTTTCTCTCCTATCTCCCTCCCTCCTGTCGTTGGCCCCTATTCGTTTATACAATTTTGCTTTCCAACAGTTTGACCATTTCTCTCATGGACCACTGTGTTCACCCCTGACCTGTCTTCCTGCCATCTAATTTGTCCTCAAAATGCTGCCAGAGGGTGCTTCTAAAGTGCAGACTGGCTGAGTCACTCCTCTGCCTGAAACCCTGCTTGCAACTGCTCTCAAGATGGAGCCCAGCATCCTAGAGAAATCAAGGCCCTTCTTGACCCTGCCCTCGCTGCCTTTCTGGTACTGGTACTGCCACGACCACCCATCCCCCATACTGTGCTCAGCCTTAGTGGCTGTGGCCATTGGGGCTGCAAGAGGAACACTCTCTGTCCTGGGTGTGGGCCTGCACCGGGGGTTCGCAAAGTCCTGAGAGCTGAGACCACATCTCTGGGTGCTTCCCAAGGCATCGCAGGCAGCCACACAGTTCCGGCTTCAGCAGCATTTAGAGAAAAAGCCCAGAACCAGGAAGCCAGGCATGGTTGCCATGCTTCCCGAGTGTCACAGACACAACTGGCTGTTTTGGTAGAGACCTCTCTCCCCAACCCCCTACCCCCCTCCACTGGCAGCACAGTTCTGGAGCAGCCTGCATCTAAGGCAGTAGAATGAGGAGTCCTCCAGCCCTGAAGAAGTGAGCTGAATTTTGTCTACACTGGCAGGGTGAGCATAGCCAGGACTGACATGGAGATAACCGCAGGTAAGTCCCTCTGGGCATTCTATGACTCAGTGGAAGGACAACCAAAGGAAAGACTGGGCACATCCTAGGCTGGGAGGTGACACTGAATCACTGTGGAGAGACAGATCTTATTGCTGTCCCAAGCAGGCAACACAGGACTCCCCAGTTACCAGAAGACAATGGCTCAGCGTCGAAGAACATGACCCCTTTCTAGAATGTTGTTAACTAACAGGACCTCAGAGATTCTTAACTTAAACCATCCTCCCATATCCCATCATTTTATAAATAAGACCATGATTTAAAGGTCATAAAACCTCATAGGTGGTCATCAGGATCAAAACACAGGTCTCTTCTTCTCCTGTCCATAGTTCCTCATGTCCTCCCCTTCTCCATGGCCACCCCAGAGGGCAGTAGTGTTGCAGGCTTATCAAGGAGAGGATGAGTGGGGAGCCTCCATTGGAAAGTGACAGCTAATGACTCCCCACTGAAATAAACAAGGTCAGCTTTGCAATGGAGCAGAATTATTAAATACGAAAAGCTTAGCTCCCCCAAGGGAATTTCAGAGGTCAACGTTCATCTCATAGGTATTTACTGAGCAGCAACTATGTGCTAGGCATTGAATACAGATGTGTGTATGAAGAAGTACTGACAATGGGCAGGCTATAATTGTGGTGATTACTGTTGGCAGGGTGCTTACCATAAGTTGGGCATGGTGCCATGGTGCTATGTACTACACAGCAGCCCTGAAAGGGAGGTGACATTGCTGCTATGTTATGGCTGTGTGAAATAAGGTCTAGAGCATAAGTGACTTTCCTAAGGTTGCATCATAAGTTGCCGAGCTGAATTAAAACTAAGGGTTACTCAGTGTCAATTCTATGCTCTTCCCATTGTGGTCTGTCTGGTATAAGAACCAAAAGAGAAGTAATCCCCAAGTGCCCTGGTAACCAGAAGGAGGGAAGGGTCAGGACAGAAATTTTGAAGGAAGTGTTCTGAACAGAGCTCTAGTGGAGGGCCAAGAATGTGTCAGAAGGCAGAGGATAGGGGCCTCTCTAGGCTATAGCTATCTCCCTGCATGCAGACAGCCTGCTAGGAGAGGCACATCCAGAGAGCAGGGTCATCAGGCCCCTCATCAGCCTCACCTGGGGTACTGCAGGGAAAAGGACTAGAGGCTGCCTGGGAAGTGAGATGGGCCTTTCAACTGGGATTTCAACAGCAACAAGCAGGGAGGAATGCTGGGCATTCCATGCTTTTCCTCACAACCAGCACTGAGGAGTGTCTTGTTTTATCATGAAGAAACAGACCATTCAAGTTAGGAGAAATACTGCAGTAAAAAGGACAATTTGGTGTGTCCAAGGGGTGGCAGAAAGAGTAACAAGATAACATTGCATAGATAAGTTATTTACCTTAAAGTCCCTAAAATTCTAGAATTCTTCCCACTCCCAATGCTAATGAAGGGAGATTGGTGGCTTGGTTACCTTGGGCTTTGATTTCTCTTGATTTTGACAGATTGGGAATTTGTTCCATATGGTTTATTTTAGATATGTGAGTGAAAAGGAGACCTCTGAATTTTCAACTTCTATTCATGACCAACCTGACCTTTGACAGCATCTGACTGGCAAGAAGGGGTGTCAGTGAGGAATTCATCCAGGGTTTGGACTTCCTCAATTAACAGACATAGTCATGGTGGTGACATGCTGTTTCTTTGCCTCTCCCCCAGGCTTCTTCCACCTGGTTAGGTTCCTCCTTTGGCCAACACTGGACAGTATCCCTGCTACTTGGGGGTTGACAGCACCCCTTGGTGGCCATCACTGAAAACTTGAGGACTTTTCTTGTTTCCACCCATCCTTCATAGGGACTTCTCTTCTCCCCTCTCCTCTACATTCCCACACATTCTCTTCATAATGCAACTATGACCCAAATTGCACTTTTTCTCTTCTTGTATTCTTTCCCTTTTCTTTTCTCCCTGTCCCTTCATTCCATTTGCAAGTGAAGAGGTTATTGGTACTGTATGCCAAAAGCAGGCTATAAACCAAGCAAATACATGCCAGGGGCAGAATCAGTCTGGTGTTATTTAGGCTCGCGTCAGTTTGTTTTTTTCTTTTTCTGGTGTCTTGGCTTTTCTCACTCAGTAATATGAGCAATAGGATTTAAGATCTGGTCCAGATCCTGGGTCTGCCTTTTCATTGTTGCATGTCTTGGGAAGCCCATTGAACTCTCTGACCTTAAGTGTCCTTGTGTGAAAAATGGCCAAGACCAACAGGATTTAGAGTTACCTTCCCCAGTGGAACAAATCCACCTGACGGAGAGAGGGCAATGCTTTACTTCTAGTCCCTAACCTCCATGTGGGCCTCAGAAGACAGCAGGGAGAGAAAGGTATGTAGAGGGCTCCAAGAGGGTGCTGCCTCCCCCCTCCCCAGGGAGGAGCTGACCCACAGACCCAGGACTGGGAGCACTTGTGCTGAAAGGTCTAGCCTCCAGAATGGGCTCTCCCATCAGCTTGTTCTTAATTTTGCTAGGGATAAGACATCTGCTGGCATTTATATGGCCCATGTAAACACATGGAGTGCAGAAAAAGCTTCCCAGGAAACTTCCTAAACACTGCCATCAGTCTCCAGCTCCTGATTATAATTCTCTAACACATGTCATCTTCCTTCAGTCAGGGCTCTCTTCAGGAACAGGGCAATTAAATAATGGCTTATTTTTTCCACAGGGAACTGTGAGCCCCACTAAGGGCAGGCCCCGTCTGCTTAGTCTCCACGCTGTCCCTGCAGGCAATCACAGAGCCTAGTATCCACCTGCTCTCAATACTTAGAAAGGGACTGAACAGTGGAGAAGGACAGGAAAGGTGCTTTGAAAATTAGAAACAAAAATACAACCCATACGGAAGGGATTTTTTTCCTCCCTAAAGGCATCCAAATCCTTTGCTCAAGCCACATTATCCAGTGCTTCCACAGCTCAGCAAAAAGACACTCTATATTTATCCTGTTGGAAGCTAGCTCTGCCAGTTTCCATCAAAGACCAGCCTGATATAACATGCTTGTCTGGGGCAACAAGGTTGCAGTGGCTGGCAGTACCCTCTGGCTGTGGTCAGGCCCGGTGGGAAGTGTCGACGAGACTCCTGGGGTGTCTACCACTTCACGGGCCTGCAGAGGTTCTTCTGTGGGACAAGAAAGAGCTGATGTGTTTCCCCAGAACTGCATTGTGCAATAACGCACTGGGAGCCTAGCTCAGAGCTAGCCTTAAGGTCTCAGATCTCCAGCAGTGTCTGGAACCGCCACAGTCAGACAACCACAGCTGAGGTCTTGGGTCTACCTGAAAAGTCCTTGATTTCCTAGGAAGATAACTGGCTCAGTTGTCTGAACAGTTCCAGAACAGTGTGTAGAGGCCAAGACAAAATTTTATTTACCAAGGTAAAATCCCAACTCTAAAACAATAGCTTATGTTTTTATGTTGCTTACACTTTACAAAGGGTGTTCCTAGTTTATCATTTTTCTCCCCCAAATTCAACACACATTTTTTTCAGCACTTTCTCTAAGGAAGGGTCAGAGGTTGGTCTAATTTCTGACCACTTCGTCTTTTCTCACTACTTAACAAAAGTAGGGTGTCTTCCATTGCCCCCCTGTACCCTCGGCCACACTCATCTCTCTCACATTCGTTGTCAGTGTCCTGTTGCCTTTCATACCCTAGTGATACCATGTCCCCGTCTGCCCTACTGCCTGTAATATTCAGCCAGGCTCAGTTCTCCTCTGAGTAGCTCAGTGTGACTCTACAGCTCACAAAATGACATCTTGCAATAGAGAGAAATAGAACTTTTAACCACAGACGAGCCAAATGGACAAATGTAAAATGGATTACTTTGTGTCCTATAATTTGAGCTGTCATGTGTCATCTGCAATATTGATCATCACCACTAGGACGGACGAATGTTTCTTTGCCTTTCTTTTTGTTTATTTTTTATTGTGGTAAAATATGCATAACATAAAATTAACATTTTAACCATTTTTTCAGTGTATAGTTCAATGGCATTAGTGGATTCTCATTGCTGTGCAATTATCATCACCGTCCATCTCCAGAACTTTTCCATTTTCCCAAATTCAAACTCTGTGCCCATTAAACACTAACTCCTCAATCCTCCCATCCTGTAGCCTCCTAGAAACCACTATTTTATTTTCTGTTTCTCTTGATTTGACTACTCTAGGTACCTCATATAAATGGAATCGTTTGTCTTTTCGTGACTGGCTTATTTCACTTAATATAATGTCCTCATTCAAATTTTAGCATGTATGAGAATTTCCTTCTTTTGTGAGACTGAATAATATTTCACTGTATGTATAACTCAATTTTGCTTATTCATGCATCTGTCGATGGATTAGGTTGTTTCTACTTTTTGGCTATTGTGAATAGTGCTGCTATGAATATGGTGTACAAATATCTGTTCAAGACTTGCTTTCAAAGGATGCATGTTTTTTGAGAGATCATTTTATCATTGCCCAGCACAGGGCCTCACACAGATGGAATGCCTAGTAAATATGCTTTGGCTGCTTTGTCATCATTTATCCCCTCCATAGAACATGGATCCCATACTCTTCAGATGAAGACGCCTTTGAAAGTTAAGGTTCTCATCGAAGGACATTTAGAAATAGAGATATATTAAGTTAACGATAACTAAAGACATAATTTAGTACTAAATTAGGTCTCTAATTTGTAGTTAAGAACAGTCTATTTGTTTAACTCAATGACTTGGGGAGGGGTAAAATGTCTTGAATGAGAATTAGAGAAAAGCTGCAGTATTTAGTTTTATAGTGGAATGTTCTGGTAGTCACATTTGCAGAGAATCATTTGAGATCTGTACCTGATCTGTATCCTCACAGGGATATAATATGACTGATGGGAATGAATAGGCTCAGGGGTGTGAGGGTGACTAGCACTCCATCAAGCCTCTGCCCTGCTGGCTTCTGGCTTTCCTACAGCCAGCATCCCCGTCCAGCAGAGTCTCCATCCCAGGAACCACTGGTCTAAATTCATCCATCTGAGAAGCCTAGCTATGGCCATTCTCGTTTCTGTTCTTTGAGAGGAACGATAAGGACATGAGGACTGATAGGCTCGAAGAGGGTCAGGACATGGCAGAAAGAGGCCAGAGATGTCTGAGCTACTGGAGGAGTGTGGGGGACATTTTTAAATTGTGTAAGTCTTAAAGCATTTTCCATCCACTTTCTTGCTGTCTCTAGCTTTTTAACTTCTCCAATTCTCAGGTTTCTCATCTGTGAAATGGAGATATTTCTTCTTTGGATGGTTACAAGGCTTAAAGAAGCTAGTACACTGAAGAGCCAGCAGACTGTCCAAGTGTGCTAAGTGCCCAGTAAATGATGCTCAGTGCTGGCAAAACTTCCAGGCCTACTGGCCACGCCCCTGCTCCTTCATTTGAGGTGGACTCACTTCTTCATCTGCAAGGTTCTGACAGTGATGGCATCCTTTAATACCTTTCATGAGGATGAAACGAAATTGCACAGAAGGCTGCTGTGCCAGGACAGGTGCACAGTAGGTACTGAATCTGTGGTGATGTCTTTCCTGGGACAGGGAGTGATTCTGAGTGTCAGACGCTTTCCTCTGCTTTCCTTGTGTTCCATGTATCTTAATGGCTACCTTGGGCCTCTGGTGGGGGCTGCGGGTGGGAGTCCCCAGCAGGCATCTGCTCAAGCGATACTAATTGTGCCAGGGAGAACAGCTCACTAGAGTGGAAAATAGTCCTCATATATCTAACTGAAGACGATAATGACCTTTTAAATAACAGAAGCAATTTTATTTCAATACCTCAATTACTCTGAACTCTCAAATGTCAAAGTGCTCGGCACTTTCAAAATAGCTTAATATAGACATTTATAGCACTTAGACACAGCTAGTTTCTTATCTAACCTAATTATGTGTTGTACAGGAAATGACGAAGCTTACCATCTGTGTTATTTTTCACAGTGATCCTTATGCATGGCTCTGGGGTTGGCCTGGAGTCTGGCAGCTGGAATGTCTCTCTTGCCCAGCAGGCACTGTTCTGGGATAAGAATGAGTGGGTCCTTTGTAGGGGATGGGGCTGGCCCCAGCTAAATGGAGAAAGGTGGGTTGATGAGGGCTTCTCAGCTTTATTAATGCCCATAGCACTTTGCCTGGATTTCAGGGACAGCTCCTGCATTTGTGAGGTGCCAGAACCATTGAGACTGGAAGGAATAAACAGGAAGTAGGTCAGTGTGGTAGGGGCAAGCACTCTGCCTCATAGGGCAAAGCCAGGATGTACCTCCCTGGGATGTGGGTGGTATGAGGCCAGGATCACCTGTCTTGGCCAGACTGGTACCTACCTTCTGTTGCCATTTTTTAGAGGCTGCTTTTTTCCATGTCTGCAGCCTGGAGACCCTTAGCCACCTTGCGTGAGGGACTGCCTGTGAGCCTTTCTTCATTTCTATTCTTACCCTGCCTCTACTTCTCTTCGTCACACTGCCCCAATCACAGTCATCTCCCTGCTTCTTCACAGGGCAGCATGCTTCTGCTTCAAGGACCTGTATTTGCGCAACCCTGTGCTAAAATTTCCTCCCTTGACACCTACATGGATCACAACCTTGTTTGCTTCACCTCTCAGATGTCACCTTATTGGGAAGGCCACTCCTGGCAACATGTCATATGTTTCTCTTATCCATATTTTCTTGCCTTTTTCCCACTCGCCCCCCCTTAGAATGATACCTTATGAAGTATTTTCCTTACATATTTATTTTTTGTCTCCCCATGTAAGCTCCTTGCAGGCTGGGGTTTGGGCTTATTAGTCACTACTCCCCTCCAGTGACTTGACTAGTGCTAGACATGTGGCAACTGTTTAATGAACAGTGTTCCATATATGGCGACTGAATGAGTGGATGGAAGGTGAGGACAGCAGGCCCAGCTCCAGGTTGGCATGGCCATGGAGGAGACCAGCTCCAGGCTGGTTGACAAGAATGCTCTGAAAGGTCTGCTTCGCTACTTACTAGCTGTGCCAGGAGCTCAGCTAAAGGAATGTGTGCTTTGCACATTATGCGTTTAACTCTCCAACAAGATTAGGTATGATCCTAGACATTCTACACATTCGGAAGTTGAGGCTCAGAGATGTCATGCAAGGTTCCTCAAGTTCTTCAGCTGGGCATGGGTAGAACTGGGGAGTAAGCCATAGCCTGTTCTACTCCAAAGTCACATCTTGGCCAGTTTGGTGTTCCCCACAGATGGCAGCTGCAGTGAGACTGCCAATCTTGAGAAGGTACAACTGTATTTAGCTAATTACTAGGTATCCCTCTCTCTGTCCAAGCCCTGTCCCAAAGAGGGAGCCCAATCTAGGTGGCCAATAGGCAGCCCCTTGCACCCAGTGTATCTTGTCTTCCTCTGTCTCTCCCAGTCTCCACTTTGCTGCTTTTTGCTAATGCGTCTCCAGCTCCCACTTTCTTAGTCCCAGTGGCTATAAATTAAAATGGATCTGGGGCCAATCTACAATGTGAAAACATGAAGTAGCCTGCAAAACAAAGCGATAGAGAATGATGGGGATCTGCTGCAAACTGAAAATGCTAAACCAACCTCACCAGGACATTCAAACTCAAAGTAATGGTTAACACTGCATGACCCAAACAGAAAATACCTGCAGGCTCTACCTAGTCCCCCAAACCAACCATCAGTAATTCTACTGTGGCCCCAGAATTGAGACTGAGATTGCTGGGTGCCTTAAGGTTGCTGTGGGTAATCACTAGTCACTGAGCACTAAGGGGCCAGGTGCGCCACTGGCCAGTCCTTTGGCCATTTCAGGCTTCTGAGGAGCTGAGGCCCCTAACATTAGTGAGACAGACCTTCTCACTCTGTATTATGGTACCCCAAAGTTCCCAGTCTGTGGTTCAGGTGAGAAGTAAGAATGCCCCACTTGCACTTGAATGAGCTATGTTTCCCAGGGCACAATGGTGGGTCATTCAGATGGGAACACTCAGTTATTTTAGGAAGTCACCTGGGGTGCATTGTACCCTCAGGATAAGACCTCTGGTGATTCCCCTGCTCCAACTTCTTCAGGGCTTCCCCCTTCCCCACCAGCCCTACTGCCTGACTCCCTGTGCTATGTCTCTCAACCTCACCCAATTGTACTATGTTTCATGCAGAAAATGGGAAGAGGATGCTTTCCCAGCTTGGAGCTGGCTTTGGTGTCCATAAATAAAGTTGTATTGGACATAGCCACACTCATTCATTTTGCATTATCACATTGTCTATGACTGCTTTGACACTATAAGGGAGAGTTACTTTTCTAGGAACTGCCAAACTGTTTCCCAAAGTGGGTTTACCATTTTATATTCCCACCTGCTGTATATGAGTTTCAGTTTCTCCCCATCTTTGCCAATGCTTGGTATAGTCAGTCTTTCAGACATTTTTACAGTGTTGTGACCAATCACTTGGTTTTAATTTGCATTTGCCTAATGATAATGAACATCTTTTCATGTGCCTAATTTGCCGTCCAGATATCTTCTTTGGTGAAGCATGTGTCAAATATTTTGCATATTTCATTTTTACCGGGTTGTTTTCTTATTATCGAATTTTGGGAGTTTTAACATATCGTCTAGATACAAGTCCTTGGTCAGATATGTGATTTGCAAATATTTTCTCTCAGTCTGTGGCTTGTCTTTTATTTTAAACAGTATGTTTTAAAGAACAAAAGAGCTTAAATTTGACGAAGTCTAATTTATCCACATTTTCCTTAAACAGATCATACTTTTGGTGTTGTATCTAAGAGATCTTTGAATAATCCAAGATCACAAAGAATTTTTCCTAGGTTTTTTCTAGAGGTCTTGTGAGTTTAGGTTTCATGTTTAAGTCTATGATTGATTTTAAATTAATCTTCTTTAGGGTGTCAAGTGTAGATCACAGTTTTTTCTTTGAATATAAATATCCAGTGTTCCAGCTCCATCTGATGAAAGGACTATTCTTTCTCTACTGAAATGCTTTGACATCTTTTTGAAAACCACTGACTGCAGGTCTGTCTCTGGACTCTATTCTGTTCCATTGCTTTGTCTCTCTCAGTGTTCATAGCATACCATCTTGATTACTGTAGCTTCGAAATACTTATTAAGTCAAGTAGTATTAAGTCCTTCAACTTTGCACTTTGTTCAATGTGTTTAGGTTATTCTAGATCCTTTGCATTTTCACATGAATTTTAGAGTCGGTATGTCAATTTCTACAAAAACAAAAACAAACAAACAAACAAAAAACCTGCTGTAACTTTGATTGAAATTGTGATGAATCTGTAGATCAGTTTTGGGAGAATTAACACCTTAACAATGTTGAGTCTCTTGCTCCATGGACAGCATTCTCTCTTCATTTATTGAGGTCTTTAATTTCCTTCAGCCATGTTTTTGTAGTTTTCAGAGGGGTTTTTAGATCCTGCACACCTCTTTTTTCTGTATCTCATGTAACATGTTTCTTTCATTATTGAAACAAATTTTTTTAAGTGCAGGCAAAATACAGAGGATAATATAATGAACAATCAAGTATGCACAACACATAATTGAATTTTGTCATTTGCTTCAGCTTTTTCTTTTAAATACAAGAAAAATAATAACAGATAGATTCGAAGATTTTTTTGTATTCCTCCTTCAGTGCCATTTGCCTTTCTCCTTTCACTGTCTTGAATTTTGCATCCTAGTATCTTTCTAGTATGTTTTCTTATAACTTCATCACATATATATTCATTGTGTGTTTCATGTATATTCATATGTGTGTTTATAAAAATGGTATACTATTCATATAATTGTACAATTTGCTCTTTTATTTCAACATATCGCAGTATATTTTTGGAGAAGAGTCAGTTCATTTACAATGAAAATATCCTGATTCGATGAATATTAAGTTGTTACTAGTTGTTGCTATTATAGTGATCCTGCAACACATAGCACATGTCTCCTTGAACACAAATGAAAGTTTCTTCTGGATACCTATACCTTAAGTGGAATTGCTAAGTATGTATATTTCAACTTTACTAGTAGTGCCAAATTGCACTTGCATTAATTCATGCTCTCAGTGTTTGAGTGTTCCTAGATTCTCAAAGATCTATCAACACTTGATATTTTCTGATTTTGTTTTTATGGATCTGATGATGTGAGATCCACAGAAGCTAATCTTTGTTTTTATGTGCATTTCCTGATTACTTGCAGATGTTGCACATTTTTTTGTCATATCTATTCCTAAGTATTTCATATTTTTATGAGATTCTAAATGGTATTGATATTTTAATTTTAATTCTTGATTGTTAGGGCTGAGAGGATTTCCTGAGAGACTGGATATAGGGTATGAGAGAAGAATATACTCAAAGATGTCCTCCTAAAAGGTTTTAGCCCACACAACTAGTAAGATGACACCTCATCTCTGATGTTGTCCAAGCAGAGACTGACTGTTAATAATCATATAGTAATGGTAATGAAAACATTTGTTATTATTATATTGCTGAGAATATCTCATGTTCCAGGTACTGTATTTCTCACCTCACACACACACTTTTTAAAAGTCCTAAAAACAACCATGTACAACAGATACTATGTACTTCCTGCTTTGTAAAAGACACCAAGAAAAGAGAACAGTAGCCAGCTTTCCCAGAGTTATCCAGTTTATGAAAGGAGGTCAGGCCTTGAACCCAGAGGTCTGCCCCAGATGGGAATCATAGCCCTATGCTCCCTCTTCTCAGGGTACAGTAGAATACAGTCTTTGGGAGGTGAGGATTGAAGTTAGGCCCTCCCCATTCTGCTAACCTGGTATAGGTGGATATATCCAAGGCCTTTCTGGGCTATCAATTCCCTGGGCAAAATGCAGTGCCTACCCCAGGACCTTGGGTAAGGATAGTGTCTCCAAGAGTGTAACTTGAGAACCTCAGGACCATGAGATAGTTTTAGTGGGTACAGGGGCAAGAGTTGCTTTTCTCTGTTTATTTTTATGTAATTAGAAAAAATAGAGACTATACATCAAACTTGTGATTTCACAGGCACCAATGCTTAGATGAGGTTAAAGTTCAACAAATGGATGAAGTTAAAGACAATATTAAGGTACTTGTAATTGATACAAGTGTTACAGAAAAATCATGAAGATGGTATAGGAGTGAAAAAAGTTCAGGAAATATTTGAATAAGGGGAATACCTCGGAGAGAAGAGAGAAGGAAAACAAGGAGGAGGAGGAGGAGGAGGAGGAGGAGAGGAGGAGGAGGAGGAGGAGGTATCTTTTCTTTATGCCTCCTTCGTCCTCTCGCTCCTCATCCTCCTCCTCCTCCTCTACTCGGCTCCTCCTCTTCTTCTTCTTCTTCTTCTCTTCTTCTTCTTCTTCTTCTTCCTTCTTCTTCTTCTTTCTTCTCTTCTCTTTCTTCTTCTTCTTCGTGTCTTCTTTCTTCTCTTCGTCTTCTTCGCTTTTCTTCTCCCTCTCTTCTCCTCCCTCCCTCCTCCTCCTCCTCCTCCTCCTCCTCCCTCCTCCTCCACTCTCCTCCCTTTCTCTTCTCTCTTTTCTTCTTGTCTTCTTCTTCTCTTCTCTCCTCCTGCCTCTCCTCCTCCTCCTCCTCCTCCTCTTCTCTTCTCCTTCTCTTCTTCTCCTCCTCTCTCTCCTCTTCTTCTTCTTCTCCTTCTCTTCTTCCTCTCGTTTTCGTCTTCCTTCGTTCTCTCTTCTCCTTCTCCCCTCTCCCCTTCCTCCCCTCCTGCCTCCTTCTTCTCGTTCTTTCTCTTCTTTCTCACGTCTGCCTTTCTCCCTTCTTCTTCCTTCTTGTCGTGGTCGGCGGCAGCATTTCCTGAGCTCCTGCTCTGTTCTAGGAACTGTGCACACTTTAGCCCATTTCATCATCACAATAAACTATAAGGTCAATAATTATTAGTCCAAGTTTACAAAGCAACAACAAGAAGTAAAGACAACTGGGCTGAGGGGCACAAAGCCTGAGAAAGCAAAGCAAGGTTCTAAAGTGTGGATATCAGGAGCCTCTGTTCCAAGGGGGTCCAAAGGCCTCCACGGGCTTCCTGTGACTTGTGCTCAGAGGGAGGATGACCCTTGAACTTCTAGGGGAGTTACCTCCTTTGGCAGTGAGCTTCTTGTGACAGGAGATATCCAAGCTGGTCAATCCTGACACAAGGATTCTGACTCCTCCCCTATGTTTTTTTATTCTTCCAAAAGCATCCAGGTTCGTTCTTCTTCCTTTGTGTTTTGTTGTGAGATGAGAGGAACAGCTGTTCTTTGAAACCCAGGCATTGGAGAGCAGGGTAAGGCACCGAGGCTCCAGTTTGAGGCTTTAAAATTTCATCTGTCTGTGGACACCCCAAGGAACATGAAGCCATGTGGTACTGCAGAAGTGGTGCTCTGGCCTAGGCCCTGACAAAGTTCTGCCACTGACCTTAGACAAGTCCCTTTTCTAGGCATCAGATTCCCATCTGTAAAATGCCAGATTTAGAAGGTCTGCGTGACTTCCGGTGACCATTAGCTCTTAGCATCTCTCCATTGGGCTCCAGCCTGGTTCAGAACAGACACTCAGCGGATCTTTGGGCAATGCTAGTGAATGAATGAGTGAATGAATTAATGAACAATTGCATGGATGGGCAGTTAATGCTAGCTGTAACTATGATGTCAGCGAGAACCCATCAGTGCCTGATGTCCGGGTAAAGACAGCAGGGCTTCAGTGTGTGTATTGCACAGCACTTGGGGCACTGACCACTCTGAATCACTGCAGAGTGGTTTATTTATAACAATGCATTTCTGACAGATGGAAGTAAGGGATTTGGGATGAGGGGAGTCTCTCTGTCAACCAGTTTGGGAGCAGATAGAGATCTCAGTGCAGGGCAACATAGTGTCCTCTGAGCTATCAGTGTTTTGGGGGAAGGAGACAATTTACTAAGAAGACTACGAAGGTTCTATAGCAGCAGCCCGTAAAAGTGAAAGGGAAACAACACACTCATGTGTGAGCACACACGCACACACACACATGGGATCTTGGCCTGTCATATGTCCCCAGAACTTACTAAAGCAAAACTGATTTGGGCTTAGAGAGATTTGATTTTATGCTAAACAAATTTTATCAGGATTTTCATATCAAGAGTCTATTTTTCCCCAAATGTGCCCTGCTTGGCTGCATGTTAATGTGGTCAAATCCAATCTCGAGTTCTTGCAGACCCTGTGGCCAGGCTCTTGGGACTAAGCTCCTGGCTACTGGCTGAGCTTGGAGGAAGCAGGTGTTGTCCCAGTGGTTTTCAGGGGCCCCAGCGTCTCTCCTTGGAATCCAGAGCACAAAGGGAGGTCAAGAGAGCATTACCATGATTAATGGGTGGGAAAGTAGTATTTGTTTGGAATGGTGAAGAGGCTGACACTTTTCCAGATGAGAGCAATGTCTGTGGTATCACTGGTGGAGGCAAGTAGGGGGCCCCTAGTCATCAGAGTGGTAGGGTCGGGGGTGGAGGATGGTCTCAAAGTTATTAAGAAATTGTGATGGGGAGGAGCTCAGCTGAGAGAGAGCTGGGCCTGGTTCCTGTCTCAGCCTGAGCCAGTGAAGGTGAGTGGAATTAGGTGTCCCTGATGCCAAAGCCTAGGAAGTCCCTCACAAACCTCCTGTCCTAAAACTGCAGGGTGGGCCACAGTGGGCAAATGCCATCATCTTATCCTGTCCTATCACCAAATACTCCAGAGCATCTTCAAACGGGGACCCTGGAGTCCCATTTGCATCACCCGGGAGATGGTTACACATGCAGACTGTGGCTTCTGCTCTAGCTTGTTAATCCAGATTCTCTGGGACCAGGAGCCTGAGAGTGGACTTGCATTCTAGATGTTTCCGAAAGCACTGCTGTCCCTATGTGAGCACTCCTGCTCCACCTGATAAATCTCTGGACACGAGAGCCTGTCTCCTGTCTCGTTTCTTCCTATGTCTCTCCCCAACCCAGGCAGGAGTTTCTCCCGGCATAGGCTGAATGTTTCTCTGTCCCCAGGGCCTGACACAAGTCCTGGCTCAGCAAGAAAAAATACTGATGAGTGAATGAATAAGTGATATATTGAAAGATTATATCAAGGACATCATTTGGTTCATTCTTTCATGAAATAAACAGATATGATTTTAACCTCACAACAAGCCACCAGGTAGACACTAGGATCTGATCTAACAGATACATAAACCGAGGCTCATGCTGGCAGGAAGTGGGGATGCTGAGGATGGGGCTCAGGCTGCCTGGTCCATGACCCTTTTATCCATGACCCTTACTGCCTGTATCTGTCTTCGGATTCGCTTTCCAGATACTAAGCTGTGGCTAGAAAGTTCGACATGGCTTCTGCACTGTGATCTTCTGATCCCTGTTGGATTTGTGGTGCTCACAGACCTGTATCTATGTGGCCCCTGCACCTCTGCCCAGGCAGCCAGAGCTCCTGGTTTCTGCTCTGGTTGACCCTATGCTAGGGCCCTTGGTGCCGAGCCTGCTTTCTCCCTCCCCTCCCCATGCCTTAGGCCTTTGCCATGAATTTCTCTCCATCAATGACAACCAGCAGGGAACTCAGCCCTTGCAGGCTGCTTCTGAAATATTGAAGCCAGCAGGAGCTTCCTGTACCCAGAGTTGCTGAGTTGCCGAGAGCCTTTAGACTCTGGACCTGCACCTGGGGCTTTTCTCCTTGCCCCCCACTTGGGCCTGCTCTGTTTGTTCTCCCAGCAGACTCTGTTTCTAACCCTAGAGCCTATAGTGGGGCCAAGTCTGCAGCAAGGGCCCTGAGTGTCCCTGCTCCCTCTGGATATGTGTGCAGAGCAGTTTCCCTCCTCCAGGTAACAGAGAACTGGTCCTGGAGGAGTGAGCCAGAGGGCCTGGTGAAATGCCAGGTTCTTGCTTTAATGCCACAAGAAAAGAGGCTGCGACCAGGCAGTCACCTGAATTTTCCCTGACGCAGACACTGGAGTGCCTTAACAATGAGCCTTCCTCCACTCTTCTGCCTCCTCTTCAGGGTACATTTTGCCCTCCACCCTTTCCTGCTCCCACAGGTGCCTCCACTGCTCCCAGCTCCATGGATGTTGTCAACTACTCACTCCAGACTGCTAACATCATCCTCGACCACATCCTGTGCCTCGACCATGACACCCTACCTATTCCCATGGAAGAGCTGCTGCCTGGACCTGCCATCATTTAGGTATTTTTCACTCCCAGAACCAGTAACTCTGAAACGACGTCTGACATGATGGCTCATTTATTCACCTGCACATTCACACACTTGATGCTCATGGAGCATCTTCTGTGAGTTGGACACTGGGGATATAGCTTCATGGGGTGGATGGTCTCTTTCTGCCTCTTAGTCCCACTTGCTATTCCCCCAGCAGTAGCCTTGAGCCCCCACAGTCCCAGAGCAACAGCCTTTCCCCATCCCAGTCTCCACCTCGCCTTCTATCTTTGCCCATTTGTTCTTTCTACTATAGTACCAAGTGCCCTGTGTCTTTGCCAATGCTCTTCCCTCTTCTTATAACACCCTACTCTCTGTCTCGACAAGGCCAAGTTATATCTGCCCTCCCAGGTCTTGCTCTAGGGCCACTTCTTTCAGCCAGTGCTATGGGGTAAATTTTGTCCCTCTAAAATTTATTTTTTGAAATCCTAATCCTCAATGTCTCATAATGTGACCATATTTGAAGATAGCATTTTTAAGGGGGTAATGAAATTAAAATAGCATCACTAGGATGGAACCTAATCCAATCTGACTGGTGTCCTTATAAAAAGAAGAAATTTGAATGTAGACAGTTATAAGGGGAAGACCATGTGAGGACACAGTCAAGGAGAGAGACCCTAAAAGAAACAACCCTGCTGGCACCTTGATCTCACACTTCTAGCCCCAAGAATGTAAGAAAACTTTTTGCTGTTTAAGACACCAGCCAGTGGTACTTTGTTATGGTGGCCAAACAAAGAAATATAGCCAGAATGCACCTATGCCTTCCTTAGGGCATGAGATGCCACTCCCTTTAGCCTTTCTATTTCAAGTCATATTTGTTTGCACAGACTCCAGCAATAAGACCTGATACCATCCCCCCATTTTCCCCATGATATGGGGTAGCAAAAGGCAGTGCTCAGGAAAAGCTTTTTGAATGACTGTACCCAAGAGAGCCTTTGGGCCAGCAGACCTTTCAGCCCTGGGAAAATGCTGTGAATCATGTTTTGAAACATGACAGCAGGCCCAGCTTTGATATTTATGACTCTGCTTCTTAGCCTTCCTTGGGAGTGGTGCTCTCTGCTCTTCAATTTATGGTCCTCTGGTGCAGCCCCAGATGGACTAAGAGATTGCAAATGGGCTGCCTGCTAATGGTACATGCAGAAAGTGCAGGGGGTGGCTGATCCTTGGCCCCAGGGTCAGCTCTTATGACCCAGGGGGTTGGTATCCTGGACCTGAGATGTGTTTCTTCCTTCATCTTGCCCTTTACAAAGACCTCAAAGTTTACAGATAGATCATAATTTCCTAACCACCTCTGACTATTGTGGACATAGCTGCATATCATTTATATTTCCTCATTAATCTTTAAATTGACTCACTGCCCCCTGGATGCCAGACGACCTAGGCCATAAGACATGTAGTCCATTTTCTTGCCATCCCCAGGCCTAAGCTACATTGGGTGGGGTCAGCCACTGGGGACTCTGCAGGACTTATAGAAATATGGAAACAACTGGAATTCCCTAGAAGGGAAACCTCAAGGTAGGTAGGTGATGCTAAGGAGTTTAGCCTCTTTAAGTCCCCATGTGCCTACCTGACCTTGATTTCACTGAGAGACAGGCAAATTTCCTTCAAAGTGTCCTGAAATACTGGGGCTGGGAAAGACATTAGAGTGAACAGGAAGCCATCAATGCCCAATGACTGAGCCAAGAGTGACCCAGGCACCGGAAGCTATTGGAATTCGTCAGAGGGGCTAACTACCCACCTGCCATGTATTTTTAGATGGGCAACAAAAGTCACATGGCAGTCCAGATTTTCCCAGGGTGAGTTCCAGCTCAAATCAGCATGTATAACTGTGCCCTTGTCCTCCATATAAGGACAGGCCCTGGGAAGAGCTTGCCAATCCTGAGACTGGCTGGGATCAACCACCTGCTTTGGGGTGTGTTCGTGTTTGTGGACACACACATATTTATATTTGTGGTCAGCAACTTGTTAAATTAAAGAGGAAAATATATTTAATCTTGGCTGGTGTTGTTGCAAAAAGGGCCATCCCAATTCAATTTGCTGGCTGTGATAGTGGATCTGAGGAAGGCCTGGGTGGGATGCCCTCCACCCCTAGGCTGACTTCTTTATGCCTGCAATGGGCAGCCTCATGTCTCTGTCCTGTGCCTCAGCCACGGTGTGGACCTTTACTTCCCATTAGGCTCTGCATGGCAGGCAGAACAATGGAAGGAGCCAGATTCCAAGGGAGGAGGCAGAAAGGGCTGAGAAACACTCTGAAGGAGGGCAGTGCTTCCCTGAGGCCTTCCTGCCTTTATAAGAATAGAGATGCAAATACATGAGTAGAAAAGGGCAAGGGTTTTTAAATCAAGAGCTCTCTTGCATTTGGAAAATAGTTGTTTTAATAAAATAAAGACAATACAATATTTCCCACCCATTTCAAGTAAGAGATCCAAATTTTTTATCAGTGCAAAAAGCCCTTTGAAAAGGTGAGTCGTGTATGATTTCCTGTGCAGGTGGTATCAGCAAGGCTCGGCTTCCAAAGTAAGCTCTCAGACCCCCATGTAAGCTCTTATCCATTTTGTGAAAACGCATCCTTGTGCAATCCAACGCCGAAGTCCCATGGGCCACGAAGAGGACTCAGAGTGTGGAGCTTGGACAGCTAGTCAGCCCTGTCCTCAGGGCCTGTGAAGAAGAGAGGCCCTGGGATTTCCTTTGCACCCAGGCACTGGATCAGCCTGCATTCTGCCTGGTGTGGCTGCCCATGTCTGATATGCCAGGGCTTCCACTGTCTCTTTTTTCCTACCCTTCTGCAGACCAGCAGAATATTCTCCCCTTCTCATCGCCAACCAGGAGTTTGGTCTGGTTTCTTGGGAAGAGAAAGAATAGACAGAAGTGTTAGATGCAAGCCTGATTCCTGCTTATCCCAACTGGCACTCAGGAAAACACAACATAGAAAGTTCAGTGCAGGACCCGGTAGAGCCTCTAAACAGGGGAGAGTGAGCGGGAAAACTGGGACATATTTTGACCTGGGGGAAACTTTTGAACTATGAGGGAGGGTTGTGGCTCCAAAGCACTGAGGGGATGTTCCAAGAAGCCCAGGCTCCAGAGCAGAGTGAAGCCCTGGCTTTTTCTCTCCAGCATCTCCGGGTGCCTCCCGCCCTATGAGAGATGCAGCCAGGCCCTTGTGTAGCGTCTGACACTTGGCTCTTCTACATTGGCTTAGAGCCCTCTAAAGGCATTTTCTGTAATGTAGGGTAACCATCACTCCAAATGTTATAATTCGCATAGACCTCAAGACAAAGTCCCTCTTTAGGGTAAAATTACCAACCAAAATACTTTTATACTTTAGAATATTTTTATGAATCCATGGATATTCAATAAGAGAGAGCAAAAACATATGTGTTAAAAAAAATTTTCTAGGGCCCTACACATCCACCATGCCTAAATCCTATGAATGGTGGGCACTCCTGGGTCCTTGTAGTGAGGGCACCCTAGGCCAAGAGCCTAGACTATCCTAGGGGTGGCCACAGCACCCTCTGCTGGAGGCATGGAGAAGCCAAGCCTTCATTACCTGGACATGGCCAGAGCAGTCACCGCAGGGCTGGTCTTGCTAGGCTTCCCTGTCAAAGCAACGCTGACATCCAGCTCTCTGCACAGGGCGATATTCTTCTCCCACTTTTGGCCTGTGGGGACCATGTGAGAGAATAGTTAGAAAACCCAAATGGCTTCACACACATGCACCTGTACGTTGACACACAGGGCCACAAACATACACACATATTTATATTTGTGGTCAGCAACTTGTTAAATTGAGGGGGAAAATATATTTAATTTTGGCCTGTGCTGTTGCAAAAAGGGCCGTCCCAATTTAATTTGCAGGCTGTGATAGTTACATGTGCTGACGTGCTGCGGTATCCATTGTGTACCAAATTGGATTTGTGTATTATTGCTTTCTAAATTGCATGCCTAGTTCAGCAAAATTGTTCATCACTGTTTACTGGCTTTATGCTTAATAAGATGTCCCACAATACCTTGCTTCCAGGATGTAATGCAGCCTGTAATTGCCTAGTAAAAATAAATTACATAAAGTCGGCATTATCAACTTATCTAAATCCTCTCACGCCACAACCAATAATTAAATGCCGAGGACATTTTTTCAAAAAATATAACTCAATGATTGTTACTTCACTCATTTTAATGACTGCATTTGAGGACAGACAGTAATTCCTTCAATGTGGAGCGTGAGTTGGAGAGATATAAGCTGGGTCTGTCCCTGTGAAGTCAGTCACTTGACTAGAGTCAGGGTGGGAATAATGCAGCTGCCCCAGCTGTCCCGCAGTGGTCCCTTATGTGGTGCAGACAGGCCCAAGCACCAGGCACCAGGAAATGGACGTGCATTATGTGTTTGTATAAAAGCCCAAACAACCAGCTCTTCCCGAGCACTCGTTATATATACCAGATTGAGTCCAAATCTGTAGGGTGGTTCCTAAAAGAAATTCTACTCAACTGGGTTGGTCCTGTTACAAATCACAAATGAATTTCAGGTAGAAGTTAGATTACATGTTCACACAAATGCAATATCCTTATTATCTTCAAAGATCTCTTTTCCTGCTCTTTGTGACATTTGTGTAATATATACAAGACAATACATATGCAAACATCCACGTGTCATGCCCAATACTAGTCCCTTTCCAACAAAAGAGTTTTGAGCAATATAATAAGAACAACAAGATCTCCTCTAGGTTAGGTTTATAAATCTGCACATGGATTTGCTACCTCTAAACTGGTGTTCAGACTGATTTTTATAATTACCTATGTGCCCTTCTGTCATTTTATACTAATCCTCCTATGAACTGTAACTTTGGCAGTTAATTCTGTGGGACAGTGGTGGTGACCTCAGGTCAGGACAGACAGAAGGGGAAGGTGTGGACCTGGGGCTCCTTTTGGCCTGAGGCCGCCTTATTAGTTCCCTAATATCATCAGCTGGTGAATTAGGTGACTGGTCTTTTGTCATCAGCTCACTACAAGTTACGATGTGCAGAAAATATCTACACTTGACAGAGGGGGAAATTGAGGGCCAGAGAAATTGCCTGTGATAGAGCTGGGTCTAGAGCCTTGTTTCCTGCTTTTTATCTCATGTCTCATCTTGCTAGATACCATTACCAATGAACACAGCCATCCCAACTCTTGATCCTGAGTAGAAAACTGTAAATCCACCTGCACTTCCAGAATCAACAGAATGTCCCAGAGGTGCCCTTTATTCATCCATCCCTCCATCCATCCACCCACCCATCCAACCAGGATTCTTGCCAGGACATCCATTTACCAACCATCTTCTGAGCCAATCCCTTTAGTTTATTGGACCTAGATAGCTTCATAAGTGTGCAGTTAAGAAGTGGCATGTTCTCATGCAGGTGTACAACAGAATTACATCATAAGCAGTCTGGAGAATAAGAACCCTGTGCTAGCTCTCTTCCAAATAGGTATGAATAGGGGAGGGGATTTGACTACTGCTCTCCAAAGAAGGGCTGTGAATTCTTTAGAATGCATAAGCCTCAGTGTCTCGATTTTTACTCTGAGACGGACTGACTGCTTTTGTTCCTAAAGGACCCAGAGATACTACAACCAGTGAACTGAATGCAGTTGTAGGTCCTTGTGAAGTCTCAGCTCTAGGTCAGCTCAGATTGTGGACAAAGGCTTCCAGATGGTGTTGTCTTGAAGGAAGGAGTTCCCATGTACAGCTTGGGAATGAGTAGGGGCTGAGCAAATGTCTTTATATGCTTGTGTGAAGAAAGAATCCATGAATCAGTGACTAAATGAATCAAGAAGGTGTGGAGTACATTTTAAAAATAAACTCATTAATAATGGCTGTTCTTTTCAGGAGGCACCCTTCACCAATCTGTAAAATTCTCTTCAGTGGTTGATTACAGTCCTGGGATGCAGCGGGGCTCATGATGACAGAAGAATTCACACTTCATGAAAGGTTAGCTGCATTGGGGTAAGTGGTAGGGGGCCATTGGGAGGTGAGAAGAGAAGGAGGTGGTAACTTTGATAGTGAGATTTGTGCCTTTACTCATTGTGGCCTGGCAGTCATGGTGATGGTAATTATATGGCTCTATCTGTGATTGAGGTCATCTTGGCAGTGGTCATGTCTGCTCGGTGGAATAAGTGAGAATGAGAGTCATAATATGCTTCTAGGGAATTTTGGGTAAGTTATTGAATCTCTGTGCACCTCAGTTTCCTTATCTCTCACATGGGTATCATAGTAATACTTACCTCATAAGGTTGCCATAAGAAGTGAGAGAATGCATATGCTCAATGAAACTGCTCATGGTCAGCTTTCTCCCTCACATTTCTGTAATGATGGCACGGGTGGTGGTGGTGCCAGTGGTTGTGATGACAGAAGGTAGAACAGATTTTCTTCTCTCCCCATTTACCACAACCCAAGAGAGCTCTGCTTCTCAATATTTTCCTGGAAGTTGGGTTGGGAACAGGACCCCAAACTACCTTTTAATAAGCCTCCTAGGTCATACCGATGCAGGCTAACTCTTAGAGCCACTTTGAGCAAATTGCCATGGAGATTTAGGTGAGTTGAGCCAGGATTAACAGGAAAGACCGGGGCCTATGGAATCACTTTCTCTCTCCGGAGATATGGCAAGGCTTCTCCATGCTCTTGTCTGCAGCCTGGCTGTCCAGGCAAGGACCTGGCTGGACCCAGGCTCTGGGCTGAGGATTCCAGCATTGAAGAGTCATCCAGGTAGATGGAGAGCATCAAACCAAGCTTGGTGAGGTGTCTCCCTCTCCTGACACTCAGAAGCCTACGACAATCACCACCGCCACAGTTCACATATCCTAGGAGTACCCCAGAGCTCACTGGTCCCTGCAGGATGAAACCAGAACTAAACAGCTTCTCCATGCTTCTTCACAATCCACTAGCAGTTAGCTCACAGTAAACTGTGCTCCTGTACCCCCAAACCTGGCAACATCCTGAGAGACTCAATGGCTTTCCTGGGCTCTTTAGGCCTGGGTGGAGCTGCAACCCTGAACAAAGGAGGGGAGAAGAGTGGGAAGGCTGAGCTAGGCAAGGACACTCCATAAGCATCCCTAGCAGGATGGTTACCTCTTGGGCTTGGAGGCTGAGCTAAGGGCTCCTCTGGTGCTGCCCGCCCAGGAACAGACATCTTCACATCCTCAGTCTTCCAAATCTGCCCAGAAAAGAGAAAACACCATGAGCTTGGGAAATAATTCTGTCTGCGTGATCAGGCCCCATTACATTCCTTCATACCTATAAGACCCTGAGGAAAGGGGCATGGTGCCCTTTCACTTCTGAATGTATTTTGGGAAAAAAAGTTACTTAGACTCCAGCTTCTCTGCACAGAGGTTTAGCCTAGCACAACTGCAACTTAGATAAGTTCACTCCTTCCCCTTGTGTCCATAGTTTATCTTCAATCAACCCTTACCTGCAAGGACAAGACTCAGAAGCCAGTTTATTATTTTACTTAGCTAATGCTATCTTGTCCCTCTGCTACCATCCCTGGAGGCATCCCTTACCACTTAATAGCTGGGCCTTCCCATCCTCTGTGTCTGGCCTTAGGTCTCAAGGCATGCTATGAGTGCCTCAGGCTGAGCACATATGGCTTCTCACTTGCTGGAACTAGATTTTCTGTTGCTGAAGAGCAAGGACCAGCCTCTACTTAAATGCTTCTGGGAGCTCCATACCATGTCTAGCACAGCACTGGGCCATGCCAGAAACTCAGTTACCAGGCTGAATGAATGGGTGCTGAGTGCATGAAAGACTCCCTCTCATGCTTTGGGTGGGCCTGTGAAAGAAATGCACCTGCTGTTCAGCCAGCCCAGGCTCCTACTCCACCAAATTCAGTTCTTTGTGATCTCCTCACATTCAAGCTGGCTCAGGAACCCTGCTTGCTGCAGACACTCTGTGCCCCTCATAGCTCACATTTTGGGCCTATAAGGAATTTCTCAGGGGGCCTTCCTCAGCCTCTTCTCTCCTGTCCATACACTTCGGCCACTCAGCATGCATGGCCTCCCCTATGCCCTTTAATTTCTCCTTATCCTCAGAATTTGGCTGAAATGCCACCTACTCTAATGTTTCTGTTGGAAATAAATCCATTTTCCTCTTGGAATCCACACCATGTTATTCATGTGCTTCCTGAAGCATCATCACGATTATCCTGAGACTCTGAGTATGAAGGTCCCTGGAGGGCAAGGTTAAGTTTTATCTATGTTGGCCCATAGCGAGCTTTCATAAATGCTTAGAGAATTCAATGGGCATTTTCTTGAATACCTTTGACTATTCAATTTACATTTTCTTTTATAAACTGTGGAATTCAACTGAGATGTTTTTGAGTAGGCCTCTTACTTATCCTTTATCTACTCATTCCTTCATCCTTTTTGTCACTCTCAGAAAAATCTCCTGTAATTTGTTCTTTCCATCTTATTCCTTCCACATCAATGTTTCTTTTTCCTTCTCTTCTTCATTTCCTAATGCTCTCCCTGTCCATGGCCCTCCTCAGAAGATCCATGGTACTCTGTGATTATCTTAATCATAGCATGAACTACATTCGTGTATTTTCAGCTTTTCTTCTCTTTAGAATATGAATATCTTGGGGACAATGGCCTATATATCATTAATCTATGTGTTCTCTCTGGCTTGTGTGAGTTCTTGGCAGAGAGAGAGTTCAATAAATGTTATGTGGGAGGGTGGATGGATGGATGGATGGATAGTTGGAGGAACAAATAGTTGGGTGTGTGGATAGATTTAGAATGTGTGGATGAAAGGGTAGATGGAAGGATCGATATATGGATAGAAGGAAGGAAGGAAGGAAGGAAGGAAGGAAGGAAGGAAGGAAGGAAGGAAGGAAACAGATAATAGTAATGTGTGTGTGTATACATACATATATATGTATATATATGTGTGTGTATATATATGTATATATACACACACATACACACACACACACACATACACACATATATAATTTTGTTATTCATTTACTTTTTCCTGGAAAGAGCCTTGCCTTTGCCCTCATTTGCTGTGGGGACCTGATCTGGGATGGTCTCAAATGTAGCCTGAAGATTTAGAACCTTGGAAAAAGTGAGCAAATGAAGATGAACACATTTCTCAAACCATGTTCTCATTCTGCCCAAGACACACTTACCCGGACCATGCCGTCTTGACTTCCGGTGATGATGACATGGCTTGTGTCCCATGCTGGCCCCTCTATCACGCAGCAGCAGGTTATGGCTCCTTCTGGGCCCCAGGCTGTGGTAATGCTTGCCAGGGACTGTCCATTGACATTCCACAAGGACAGGTGGGCTCCCGCACAGGAGACAATGGTGCCCTGCAATGTTGAGAATTGGTTTCCATCCAAGCTGAGATTACTGCCCACCCATTGGCTACTTGCTCAGCCATGCAGTTTGTATACCCAAATACGCTCAACCTATTATCTTCTGAAGACTAACAGAGATACTCCAAGACCTTCTAAGATATTCACTTCTGTCCAGCTAAGGCCTACTGTGCTTTCACACAACTGTAAGTTCCTGGCATTTTTCATATTGCAATCATATAGTTGGATACTGCTTTTTCCCACACAAGTCGACTGGCTCACCCTTTAGAATCTTCCCATAACTCTCTTTCTGGCAGTATACTGACTAGTATAAAAGACTCAGGCTGGATACCAGCCCTGGCTCTGGACACAAGGCCAATACCTGGCTGGACAGCCCTGTCCCTAAGAAGCAGCTTTGGCTATCTCTTGGTGTAGAACAGAGTACGGAGGTTCAAATGACTGTGAATGCTATCTCGTGGCTAATAAAATCAGACAATGTCCCTCTGGAGGGAATTTCTGAAGAGAAATTTCCCCATCGTATCTTTTGAAATGTTTATATCCAGAGTGTTTGCTCCTCAAGTCCTTGTCTATTTTTGTGCCTGGTGGAGTAGTAGCCTCAGAAGGGATGTAGGAAGCTCTACACCTCCCATAGCTCCCTGGGCTGGGCTCTATCATGTCTCTTCTTGCTTAGTACAGACTCCCTGAGGCCAGGAACTATGGCTGTCCAGCACCGATCACCTTGCCCAGCAAGTAGTTAGTGAATTAAGCTGGCTTCAGGAGAAGTTGAATTCAATAAGTTATTGTCCTGATATATCTTCTCTGAGATCATAGGATATCATTCTTTATGGGTTTTATGTTCTCCCAGGTCAGGATGTAGATGAAAAATGGGCCATATACTAAAGCTGACAAGCTCGGGAAAGACATACATGGTGGGCCTAACAAATTCAGAGACTAAAAGTAACCACATAGGATGGTCTCAACATAAATATTCCTAACTGAGAGCAGGTCATGGTATCCTTGGACTGTAGCTTCCTTAACAAAGGTCAGTATTTATCTTAAGTGAGGCTGTTTATTGTCTTTTTGCATCTAAGATAACATACACTTAGGATGTCAGAATGATCTACTTCTTCAGACCCCTCAGGGTACAACCTCAGCCAGAGCACTAGGACCACAGAACCCTCATTGTTATCTTGTTCCCCAAATACCATTTCTGTGTGCTGTAATTGTTAACTATCATGTAGCCACCAATGTAAAAGAAGTATATCTCTCTGTTTTACTTTTTATCTAATCTCAGTGATTTTCTCACTTTGCTTTCTCCTGCCTCCCTAATCTACCACCATTGAATGTCATGTAACCCGTTTTACTTCTCCTTTGATTCCAATAAATAAAATAAGCTGCAAAACTACCATTCTTCACAGCGTTTTCTCAATTTGTTGAAATTTTGCTTCCCAGCAATTGTCATCCATTTGGCTTAAATAATCTCTTAAAACACTCTTTCTTAGGCTGGATGTTCTCTCATTAACGTGGGTTTGGTGCCTTACCAATACATGCACTCATTCATCTATTCACCCACTATCCTCCCATTTATTCATCCATTCTCCATCTCTACCCTTCTACCTATTACTGGTTCATTCAAATATCCATCGAACTGCATACCTATTTATCCATCTATTCATCCACCTATCCGCTATCCATCAACCCATACATCCCTCAATCTGCCTATCCATCTGTCTACCCATCTATCCAGTCTTCATTCATCCATCCATCTATCCAACCTCCATCTGCCCAGGTAACATTCATTTTGGATTCAAACCTGTTTGGAGCACCATTTTCAGCCAAAGTTGATACCAGGAGCCTCCTCTATCATCTTCCCCTCCTCCTATGATCCCCTTGCCCATTCTGTCCTTGCTGTGGGCCCCCGGGGTTTTCTATGAGTAGATTCAGAGCCTGTGCATCATCAGGGAACACCGTGTCCTATGATGTGAATTCTAACTAGGGAGAAACTCTACACTGAGAGTTACATATGTATTTTTTTAACTCTATCTCTCATACTCTCATATTATCTCTCTCTCTCTCTCTCTCTCTCTCTCTCTCTCTCTCTCTCTCTCTCTCACACACACACACACACACACACACACACACACACACACACACTCATACACATACACACACGTTTCAGAAAGGCTCATCTTTGATAGCCAGCATGGAGGGAAAGCAGAAGCACTTCTTGTCATGGAGACCAGAGGTATCTTCTGAGTCAACACTGATTTGCAGTCAACAAGCTGATTAGTTAAGCCCAAAAGATCCCTTGCCAAAGCTAACTTCTTGCCCCAGCTCCTCAGTACCCTCAGCAGAACAAAAACTTTCCATTGCCCTCACCATTCCAAGGGAAAAAAAATAAGGAAGCAAAAAATAAAATCTAGATTCAGCTGCCACATATGTTACTGGTTCCACTCTGCCTGTTTAGAGAAAACTCCACACTTTGGGGACTTCTCAACATTCTGGGGCAGTCAGCATTTCTCTGCATCTGGGTTTTCTCTAGGGGCACTGTTTACCATGATACCACCCAGGCCCACAGACATGTCAAGAACACAAATATTGAGAAAGAGGAGCCTCACCGAGACATCACTAATGGCAATGGCAGATATGCCCTCCCGGTGGGCAGGCAGGTGGGCCACATGGGTGAGGTGGTCCAGGTCCCACAAGATGCAAGTACAGTCTTGGGAGCCACTCACCAGGAGGCTGAAGGTAACCGATGCTGCCAGGCATGTGACAGCCTGTGTGTGTCCATATAAGGCCTAAGAACAGAAGACAGACCCACAGGTTATGAGTGAGACCATCAATCCAGCTACTTGGTGAGATATTTTGCCCTCCCTTTTACTGTTAGGCCCCAGATGAGGAAACAGAAATGAAGTGATTCAGTTATTCCAAAGCCTGTGATGTGTGTGTGTGTGTGTGTGTGTGTGTGTGTGTGTGTGTGTATGCATCCATGGTTGCCCTCTCATTTTCATTGGTCTCCAGGGCTGAGGCCCACCTGAGGAGAACCAGTGTCATAACCCAAGCAGACACCAGCAGCACCCTCATGCTCTGTACCTCCTATATTTGTCTCTAACCCTGAAGCAGCACATGCTACTTTTAGTATGCAAGGGCACTGATTTACAATGTGTAGAATCTCAAACAGCAACATGAATATCATCTGGGAAATTGATAGAAATGCAGATTCTTGGGCCTGATCCAAGACTTATTGAATTAGAAACTCTGGGGGAGGGGCCTTGTTACCTGGTTTTCACAAACCCTCCAGGGAATTTTCATGCTCACTCAAATTTGGGCGTCGCACTATGGGAACCTCACAAACACATGTGCCCCTGAAAACTAAACTGGGAAGAAAGCAGACAGGTTTGGTCATAGTTAAAAGTATGTGACTTTTCAAGTCTGATGTATCTGGGTTCATAGCCGGTCTGGCCATGCAGTAGCGGGTGACTCAGGACCTCAGTCTTGGTCCTCAGATTGACCTATGCAAGGTCTGGCTTGGTTCATGGATGATTATGTGTTCACATCTAGCCATAGGCCTTCCTTCCTGAAGATATATTCTCGAAGGGCTGGGGCAGGCTACCAGGCCCACTGCTACTGGCAATAGTGTGGTTTCTACCACAGTCATTCTCAGGGGCTCCCAGGATGCATGATTTGAGAGTTCTGTATACAGACGTGCCTGCTTCCCTCTGGAATCAGCCAGAGAAGTGTGGAGGTGGCCGTCTCACAGTGGTCACCTTGGCTTACCTAGTGGTAAACCTCCACCTTCAGGACAGATAGCTGCTTACTCATTTGGGCCAGTGAGGCTGAGAACCATTTGTCAAAGCTGTCACTTTGCCTGGTCCCAGCAATTAAAAGTTCTGCCTCAGATTCCTGTTTGTCCTCTATGGAACTTAACATGCTACCCACCAGATGGTGCTGGCATGGTTCTGGGCATAACGCATGGAAGAAGATTTAGGTAATCTTGGGGAAATGGAAACTGTCTAAATGAATAGGGGAAAGCAGAAGATTTGACAGAAACGTTCCAGTTGTCTTCACAGAATAAATTAAGTTTTTACCACAGTGACTCTAGAGTACAGATTGGGGGTGGAGGCAGGTGGCAGGAATAAGGGCTGTGGCTTCAGAGAGAAAGTCTCTGATCCCCAGCACCTCTGTCTGTTCTCCATTTATGGAGCCACAACTGCTGCTTTCTGCAGGGGAGGCACTGGGGCGTGAGAGGAAGAGCCTGCATGCGTGGGGACCATCCACCTACATACACAGGCTTGTTTCCTAAACTAAAGCACCAGGAGACAGCCAGCACCACCCGCCATCTACAACAGCCTGGGAAATCAAACAAGGGAGACAGTAGTTTAAATGTGTTCTCAATCAGTTCTTTTGTTCCTCAGAATAAAACCTCTCTACATGACCAATGAAAATAACTTCATTATATCATCTTCTACCTAATTAAAGTAGCAAAATAATAATAATAATAATAATAATAATAATAATAATAATAAATAAAATAAAAATAAAACTTCGGCAAATAATTTTTCATTCTGGATATGATGTGATGAGATGGGTCCTCCCAATTAAGTGTTGGTAACAACATAAAGCTATAGAACTGTTATGTCACTGCACATAATTCTACTTCTTAAAATTTATTTTAAGGAAACGATTCATCAGAACAAAATAGAAATCTATATAGGATGTTTTCTAGTTAAAACTTGAAAGCAATGAAATTGTGTAGGTTTAGAAGAAATGGTTTATGAAACTGTGGTGCATTGACATAACAAAACAATTGAAATGTAATTTTATGGAAATAAAATAATATGAAAAAAGTGAAATGTAAATTATAGAGACTGTACAAAAGTGGGAACAACTTGATAGGCTGAGTGAAATAGAATAAACATGTTTACACAATGACCAGAATGGTATAAATGTGTGTATCTGGAGGTGGTAGTATGCGACAATGAAAACTTTTACAGGGATTGTAGAGAATTGTTCCATTTTGAAGTGAATTTTAAATTTGTCTTTAATATTGAAATATCTTTTAAAATAAAACACTTTCAGAACCTGTTTATGAAGCTATTTAATGATGACTTTCCTGTGCACAAGTTGGGAAGAAAATTCCCTCGCTGAGCAGCTAGTGGTCTGGGGGATCCCCAAGACCACGTCAGCCTCTGTAAACAAATGATAAAGGGTTTTATTTTTGCCTAGAAAATAAGATCATGTGGTATTTCCCATACATTTTTTTTCATGATTTAAAATAAGGAGAGGATGATAAATTACATTTTAATGCTGTCAATACAGGGACTTTTATGATACATCCACAATACTGAACAGGACCTGGGAGCAAAAATGGGAGGGTCACTTCCCCAGCTCTCCAAGGCTGGCTTTGGGGTCAGGTTGGATCTGTTGCCATCCCCAGAGTGATGCCTGGGAGAGGGGGACAGAGTAATACAGTCTTTTCACACAGGTCCAGGATAAAAGCCCAGTCTCCTGACATAGCAGTTGATGAAAAGGAGCAACACGAAAACATGAAAAAGCAGGTTCTCCAAGGCTGGCATTGGAGGATTCCTCTGAGAGTCTGGGGAAGATAGTTTGCACTAGACCTGTGCCTGACTTGCACAGCTGCCTGTCAGCAGGTGCCACCACCTCTGCAGAACTAATCAGCGCCCTCAGAGCTGACCACTTCATTCCTTCACCTTATGGTTACTGAGTGCCCACTGTGCACCATCCGTGTATGGGGGTGGCTTGGAAATGCCCAGAGAAAGCCAGTATCAGTTCCAGTGGAACATGTTCAGTTTAGGAAATCTGGTCAGTGGTGAGCTTTGTATGATTAATTTTGTTTTTGTTATTTTGAGGCTATATGGCTAACTACAAAACAGATATAAAAATGAATTGCATTTAGAGTTAGAAGTGTCCCCTAGTGATATACTTGGGCAAGTTCAAGAGTACACTGAGAGAAAGTATGGGGTTAAGAGTTAGACAAACTGAGATTAAAAAGCAAACTGGACCTTTCTGAGCCTCAGTTCTGAAAGTGGAATAATAATACCTGTTTTACAAGATTGGATTAATGTGCAGCATCTTCAGTAAGCAGTGAGTAGCACTCTGCTTATCACTCTGAATAGCTGTGGTATGTGAGGTGGGGCCAGTGGAGTCTTCTGCCCCTGAGTCTACTTCCTTTTACTCCAGCACAGCTTCTTCTGTCCTGAGATAGTCTTTCATTTCTTGGCTCTATGATTTTGGATGAGTCATTTAACTTCCTTGCATCTTTTTTCTCACCAGTAAAGATGATAATGATATCTATTTTGTAGACCCATTGAGAAGGTAAAATGAGGCTATCCACATAAAAGTGCCCATTGCAAATGCTCCAACATGTTCTCTAGTTCAAGGAAACCAGTTTCACTGGCACTGATATGTAAGTGGTATCTCTCACCGAGATGTGGTTCCCCATGGAGGCATCTGCCCTGTGCACTTGTCAGATTCACCCATGGTTATGAAATGGTTCTGTTATGGGTAGAAAATTTTCCAGTAAGCCAGCATTAAGGATTTACTCTGCTTCTGTAATCTGCTTGCTTGACTGATGTTAACCAGATCTGCTAACAGTCAACTTCTGCTTCTATAATCTGCTTACTTATTCTAGGCTATATAAACTGCCTCTAATGGAAGCTCAGGGCTGATCTCCTCTAACCCTGCATGGTAGAGAGTCAGTCGCCGGCCGGCTAATAAAGGCTCGCTGGCTAATAAAGGCTCACAGTTCATCTCAATTGGCTCCGTGGGTCTTGGATTTGATTTCACCACAACAGTTCCTTGAATGACACAGAACTATGTGCCACCCTCAACACCTCACTATGTTCTCTGGTCCTGAGGTCAGGTAGTTGGGGCATGGTGGGGCACTGTGCCTGCCCAAAGCACATCTTCCCAAGGCACCAGGCCTGCCTGAGGCCGCCATACCTGCTTGAGATGCAGGCCTCTTGGGCGGCCTTTGGCCATGCCGAGCTCCCATACACACACTACGGCACTGGCTCCAGAAGTGACAATTGTTGTGGGGGATGGGCATACAGCACATAGACAGCGTCCCCAGGCAGCCAGGTTCTCGAACGTCACCAGAATCTGTAGAAGACAATAGGGTGAGCAAGAGTACCAGGAAGAGCACGGGGCTGGAAGCCTGGGACAGGGTGACAGAGGGATATAGACAGGTCTGGATGCCACTAGGCTGCCCATGTGTCATGTAGATGTGTCACTTATTCAGGAACCTGACCCTACCAACAAAATCCAGGCCATCCCAAGCCTGTCCTCAAGAAGCTCATACTCTAGTAGGTGGGGGGAAACATGTGAACAAGTAGTTATGGGGACCCTGTGAACCCTTGTGAGCACAGGTAACACCAGGAGGCTAGCAACTCAGCCTGGGGAGTTCAGAGACAACTTTCAGAGTGGGTGACATCTAGGACTGTTTCGCTAGCTGCTTCATGAAGGCACCTGAGGAAGCTTGAGGAAGGATGAGTGAGAGCTTGGTGGATAGTGAATTCATGTCATGTTATATATAGGGTGAGGTGAGGGATTAGTAGGAAGGAAGTGAGGGTAGAAAAGGAGGCTAGGGAGGTGGCCACGGCCACATTCAGAAAGCAAGATAGCTAGATGACCTAAAGCAGGGGCGGGGCCAAGTCACAAGAGAGCTTGCTTCTGGTACCTGTTGAATGCTCAGAATGTGGCCTCTGAATCTAAGCCATGACTGGAGCTGGAGGAGCCCCCAGGACTTCCCACCCAGAATATGTGAGAATCTGGGTAGGCTCGATGTGCAGACAGTGGTAGTAATAGTGTGCACTGCTAACTCACAAGCTTGGCCCCTTGAAGTATGATTAAAAGCTTGGCCCACCAGGGCTCTTGGCACAGCCACATGAACCCTCTCACTCCCTGGCTGGGGACACAGCAACATGGAAGATGTGGGCCATGGGCTGCTGTGCCTGCTTTGGGCTCACCCATCTCCTGATCACCTCTGCCTTAACCAGAAGGAGGCTGAGGCCCTGTGGCCACCCTGATCCCCTGGTCTGCTCACCTTGTCTGAGCCGTAGTTCCCCAAGCAGCAGCTAAAGTCGTCAAAGCCCCAGCTAAAGGTTCTGTTCCAGAGAGGAGGCAGCAGCACCTTGTTCTTCTCCACAGCCAGGATGGTCTTCTCGGTGGGGACAATGTGGCCAATGGCACCTTTGGGGGACTCTGAGCCTAGAGAGAAAAGGTACATATCTGCCCCACAGTCAGTATGGTGAAGCTCAAATGTCAAAGGATCACACCCTCTTTAGCTGGGCCCAGAGAGGAGCCAGAAGCAAGTAACCCAATCTCAGCAAAGCACGTGCCCGGGCAGGAGCCGCTTGCCAAGGCACCTCAGTCCCAGGCCTCACTCCAGCGGACACATTAGACCATGTCCCCAAGCCGATCCCTTGGCCCTCAGTTCCTCCCTTGACTTAGCACATACATTTAGTGTGTGGCCATGCAGGTCTTCTATGTCTCTTAAGGGCTGATGGCAGGGGAGGAGAAGCTGAAGCTGTCAGGGCAGATGTCACAAAACCATAGGAGTCATGAGGGCTCTGTCCTTCTCAACCGTCCCAAGCACCATATCTAGCAGGGCTGGGTGTTTCAAAGACACTGTTCTTGGAATTCAAGGGAAAGAACTGCAATAAACCCTGTTTTACTTCTCAGGACCAGAATGTTCTATGCAGTAGGAGCTCCCCAAAGCAATACATGTCCCAGAGTGGCACAGATATTGGACTTCAAACACACACACAGCTTCTCTAGGAAGTAGCACAGCTAGAACTCACACCTGAGCCATCTGCCTCAGGGCACATGCTTTTGGCAACTGGCTGCAGGCTCACCTGGCTGATCAGTAGTAATGGTGTCTATAGGTACCAAGGACAGGAGGCTGCAACCCTCCCTCAGGAAATCTCGGACTTCCCTGTTCAGCTTTGGAGGTGAGGAGGGGCATGTGTGTATGAAAGAGAAAAAGAAAGAAGAAGAGGGTAGGGGGTGCGTGTGTGTCTGTATGTGTGTGTGTGTGCTTGTGTGTATGCATGTACATGAAAGAGAAAGGTATGTATCTCGGATAGACAGACAGATACATAGGTCTTCAGAAGTCAGAGTCTGACAGAAGTCATCCTAAACACTTACAGGGCTCCCCAGATTCCTGCTGTGACTTGAGACACAGTCAGACCACAAGATCCTGCTGAAGTCTGTGCCCTTGAAGGAATACCAGTCAATGAAGGGACAACCTAAGGAAAGGGAATCAAATTAAGAAAAGCCAAGTATTCACCTTTGACTGTGACCTGAGAGGGCCTCAGTGACTGTGGGCTGTAGAAAAAAGGCTGTGAGTAGCCAGGCAGGCTCGCAGGTGTGGAGACATCCTTTCCAGATGAAGGCTTTCCTACAGTGGTCCTGGCTGGGTGGGGTTTAGTAAAGAGCTGGAAAAGTAAGGGAACAGATGCATATTGCACAAGTCATTGGGGGTAGACAGCCAGAGGAAAAGTTATCAGCATGCTAGTGGTAGCTGTACCTTTACTCTGGTGGTCCCAAGGCTCAGCTTGCTCCTGACCTAGGTGACCATAGCCAGCATAAACAGGACCATCTGGTTCAACCCTCAGATGTTATAAATGAGAGGTCTGGAGCTCAGAGAGGAACAGCTACTTTCTCAAGGTCCTGCATAACACTGGCAGACATAATCTTCATGGCTACGAAATTTGTCTTCTTCACCAAGCTGCTTGGGAAGAGGATGACCTCACTGAGGAGTCCCTGATCCCTGGAAGAGCTATCTCTCATAATGTGAGGTCAGAATGGCCATCTCCCCAACCCAGATCACATGTTTCTCTTCATTTGCTTGAGCCATTTCTCATGTTTTCCCTTTCTCTTACATACTCTCTGTGGGCACATCCATCTGGGCATCAACACAGAATTCTTTAATAGCATCCATTCAAATATTGCAAATAGTACAGGCAAACTCCATTAGTGGCCTTTCTTATTTTTCTTAGATCTCTACTGTCAAATTGTCCCTAATGCTGAACTTTTTGCATAACCAGGCAAAGCATGAAGTGCAAGTCCGTGATATCTGGCAGAATCTTTGCTGTTGGGCCAGAGAGTATAGCTAAGTCAAGCTCCAGCTCTTAACCATCCCCTCCCCTACCTGACTAAGCTAGTGCTGGGCTACTTTCTCCATCCAGTGGGCACATTCCTGGGTACCACCATGGAGAAGGCCAAGGTGGGAGCTGGCTTCAGCTGGGGACATGAGCTCAGCAGGCAGCTGGGGGCCTCAGAGCAGCCTTGGCTCAGTTACAGCCCTCCATCAGATGCTGAACCATCTAGTAAAGCTGGGTGAGTGATCAATAGAAACAGACATCAAACAATGATTTTTAAATGAGCATTAAATAAAGAACATTCTTCCTTGCACAGCAGAATGACTAAAGCACTGTAGTCACTGTAACGGCTTTATCAGGCACAGCATCTTGATAGAACAGTGCATAGTTCTAAAGCATTTTAATCTTGTCTTCAGGATGGAATCACATGAAGAATTCAAATTCTTATAACTACTGAGAACTATTTTTTAAAAAAATTCACATGGTATATCATTATGTAAAATTAGAATCTAAACTTATGTGCACTCCATAATCACACTGGTGTGAAAATATTTTTAAGGGTACAGTTAGATGGTGGTGGCTACTATTTTGAATTTAATTGCTTTATCTGTACTATTCTTTTTTTTTTTTTTTTTAGAATGAAACCATTAGGCTACCTAAGCTTCTTTCTTGAAATTCTCTGCTTTCTACCAAGGCTTGCCTTGGGCAAACCCACATTTAGACATGCCATCCATTCTCCAGTACACCCTCAGGCCCTTCCAGTTTCCCCTTAGTGAGAGCTGGGCAGAACAGATGTTATTAGTTTTGCACTAACTGAGATGAGACCATTCAATCCTCATGGTTACATGTGGGGAATGTGGTCCAGGATAGTTCTAAAACTGGCTGGGCTTGTGCACTCATTTCCCAGCGACTCCTGAGTGCCCAGGCTGGGACTCCACCTGCTGGACCATGCTTCTGACCCCTAGATGGCCGTGCTCAGGGATAAAACTTCTCTATACTGAACTAATGTTTGAGAATAAACAGGATAAAATTAATTTAAAAATGCCTAACTTTCCTGCACACCATTCATCAGGGCATCTACGTGAATGCTCGACCTAATGCTTGCCATGTGATTATACTGATGGGGGATGGAGCCAGCGGAGCAAAGGCTCATGTGAGATCCCCGACATTTTACCAGGGGTCCCAGGGGGCAGAACTGAGACTCTCACACCAGTGGCAATGTGACATGGGCTTTGGAGCCAGCCAGATGGGGCTATAGCTCTACCTCTACGCCTGCTAATGCTGCATTGTAGGCATCTTATTTATTTAGCTCCTTTGAGCCCCAGTTTCCTCATCTGTAAAAGAATAATTCCTATACTCAAAGCTTATGAGAGGATTCAATGAGGAAATCACACTAATAATTAACATTTGTTGAGTGCTAATCATATTTCAGACACTTTTGAACGCTTGATATCTGAACGCTTGATTACTGAATCTTCACAACCACCTTACAGGGTAGATACATATGAATAATTAGATCCTACGGATTTATCATAGTGTCTATCAGAATGTAGACTTCATCATCATCACTAATGATGGCATCACATCAGGTGGTAACTCAGGGTTAAGCCTTGATTTTGAAGGCATAGGAGAATGATCAGAGACCATTTTGCCTTTCCAGTCCTCTTTCTTGCTTCCATCCCAGGAGAAAATGTCCTCACTCTCCCCCTAAAGCTCATGCTGGACACACTTGTTTTGAGAAAGGAAAACAAAGGAAGTGTCATGCTGTACCTGTTTGGGCACCTGTCCAAAGTTGCTGACAAACCCCAAGATGGTATTCCTGATCAGGGGGTCACTGATGTTACTGAGATCCATTTTGTCACCATAGAAGTAGGGGTGAAAGGTATTAACAGCTTCCACCGCAGCTGCCCCCTGCTGCTTGTACCCAAAAATGAGGTCTATCCAATGGTGGAGGTTGGCACTGACGAATTCACTTTCCAAAGCCTGGAACAGAAACCCAAAGAACATGAAACATGCAGGCCTTTCACAGACTCACATGCTCACTGCACCGATCAGGATGTTGGCTCTGCACAGGAAGTGAATGATGCCTGCCTGGGCTTGGTGAGCTCTAAATGGGCAGATGTGCAGGGCACCATGGACCAACCAATTCCTGCCTCCAATTAGTAGCAAAACAGATCTGTTTCTACCACCCTAGCTCATACAATACATAAAATAACCATGAGGATCACACAGGTTTTGGAGCGATAGCTGAATGAAAGAGACCAGACTGAAAATAAAGTCTTGACATCCTGATAAGAACTGACATAGGAAGAAGAGAGAGCTGACTGTCAGGAGGTTGAGACTAAGTATTGCAATTAGGAGAACACATTCTGGGAAGGATTGGACCCACGCATTGTTACATCTCTGTTCCTCCGTTTCTTCATCTGTAAAATAGGGACAATAATTGGACCTCTTTGCAGGTTGTTTTGCGTCCATGACTGGTACACAGCAATCTCCATGTAGTAGTATTAGCTCCAGTGATTACTCTGGACACCTACTAGGTACCTGACATGGCTTGGGGTTTTATTTTTGTTGTCTCTGCCCATCAGCACCATGTTTTGCTGGCAGGTATAATTACCCCACTTCTGGGGTAGGCTCACATGTATTTTTTGCAACTACTGTCCTAGTCCTCAACTTTCAGGCCCCAGAACTCCACAAGGGGCATCCAGCCTCACTGGGCAGATCTCAGTTCACTCAAGTACCTAGAGATTAACTGATATCTGGATCTGGGCCCCTTTTAAAATTATCCCTGGAAGGGAAAGAACAGAATATGCTTTTGAGGTACAGCTCAGTCCCTGGTAATGTGAACTTCCCTAATTAAGACGACTCTATCCAGTCCAGGGTATGCAGTGGGCAAGAGCACTTTATTCATGCATTGAAGGAGCAAGTATGAGGAACTTGAAGAATATTTTGTCCATGCTCAAGCTCTCTATCCCCAGGTAGGAAGACAGGAGATGTTCCAAATTCAGCCACAAATCCTTGCTCTGAGCTCACAGCTTCTAAGTGGGACCTAAACTTCACCCTTCTCAGGAACACAGCTCCCAACATCTACAGCCACCAACATCTACCTCTACCTAAAGGTGACATCTAAAAGGAAACAGAAAGAATTTATCACAGGAGTCCAAGCATGCTCCTTCATAGATACACCCCAGATGGTTGGTGCTGGCTTAGATTAGGGTGCCCAGGTTGGCAGTATTTCTCAACGTTGCCATACATGAGCAAGAGGAACCATGGGGCAGTGTTTGAACATCTCAGTTGACCTGAGAGATGGTACCTGTTTCTGCTGAGCAGAGCCCAAGATTTGCCATGATCATCCTTGGTGATTTCAATCTCTCACCTCTCAGTTTCTAAAATTCCCTTCTCCAGTGACTTTTGCCCTCATTCTACCTAAAGTCACCCATTCTCATAGACTCGCCTTAACCCAAGTCAGTATCTTTAACTGCTCTATCCTCAAAATTATTTATTCAAACAACCCAGCTGGTAAAAGCCACACCATTACTTTGCTGGTTGTTTACTTCCTAAAATTATTCCTCCACCTTATCAGTACTTTCAGTCTCCTCACTCCTTTATTTGTTTTAGTTTCAACACTCTCCTGTCTTTAGCCACACCTTGATCCAGTTTAGATTTAGTAGGTCATCATTTCAATAACAATATTTCTTCTTATGTTTTTTAATAAACTGTACTTCTATCTTTTCATAGCACTCTGAAAAAAAAAAACGCAAATATTATTTCGTCTTCCTGGCTATACCAGAGTATCTGGAGAATGTCACATAAAGCGATACATTGATTATCCTATAATTTTTGATCACCAATCTCAAATGGACACTGCGCATTGCCAGAAAACCAGATATGTTTCTCTGGCCAACTCATGCTTAATTGTTCCACATGACTGTTTCAAATTTCCTATACTCTCCTCGACTCTGACTCTCTTCCACTGTCCACTTTAAGCAGCTGACTATACCTCCCACTTTACAGAGAAAAAAGAAACCAATTAGAAACTCCTACTTATTTCTTAGAACACATATAAACCTACCTTCATCTGCTTACTTGAACCTACTATTAATTCCCTCTACTGAATTTTTCATTTCAGTTACTATATTTTTCAGCTCCACAATTTCTATTTGGTTTCTTTATACAATTTTTTTTAACTCTTTATTGATATTCTGTTGGTGAAACATCATGATAATACTTTAATCTTTAATCTTTTAAACATGGTTTTATTTAGTTCTTTGAACATATTTACAATAGCTGATTTAAAGGCTTTGTCTAATAAGTCCAAAGTTTGGGCTTCCTTGCATGCAGTTTTTATTGACTGCTTTTTCTCCTTTGTATAGTCCATACTTTATTTTTCTTTATATACTTCAGAATTTTCAAGGCTACTTGAAAACTGGACATTTTAAATATTATGATGTGGCAATTCTAGAAATCAGATTCTGAACCCCTCCCCAGGGTTTCTTGTTATTGTTGCCGTTTGTTGTTGTTATTTTTTCTAATAACTTCTCTTAACTAGTTTTATAAAATCTATATTTTTTGTTGTACATGGCCAATAAAGTCTCTGCTCTGTTAGCTTAATGGTCAGTTAATGATTGGATGAAGATTTCTTTAAATACTTAAAACAAATAGTCCCCAAGTCTTTGCCCAGGGCCTCTCTGTGCATGTTAGGGCATGGTATCAATGTTTAGCAAGGCAATTTAAAACTCTGCCTTTACCTTTACATCCTGCTTGCACCAAGCCTCAATGTCAGCCAGAATTGAGAGCTCAGGGCCTTTTTAGGTTTTTCTTGAGCATGAGCACAGCCTTGTGCATGAAAATAGCCCTACAGATGTGTGTCTTTCTGGGTTACCAGAGATAGCTTGAAGTTTTTAAAGACCTCTTATAAACATCTCATGCCATGGTTTTTCTTTTTAAGCTTTTTGGTTAACAAAAATATTGTTTGCTAATTATTATCTATAGCCTTTGGCAGCCACAGTGTTAAACAATTGTCTCTGATTGTTTTTGATAAATGTCATTAAAGAAAAGGCTGTTTGCACTGGGCAGGCTTTGAGTGGAGCCTTTCAGGGAACCACCAGACAGGTCAAATAATGACAGTTCTCTGGGTACGGGTCTTTGAAGGAGCGCCAACTCCATTCTACTCCCTCCAATGTTTGCCAGGCTGTTGGTTTTTACTGTGATTGTAGGCTCTTGGTTTTCAAGGCTACTATGGAGTTAGAGAAGAGAAATGGGAATGGTGCGAGTTAAGATACCACAGAGCTGCTATTCTTATCAAGATCCAGTGATTTTTCTTGAAGAAATACTTCCCTGATTGTTACAAGCCTTTGGTTAATTTACAGAGTACTGAAAAGTTTGTTATGACAAATTTTGCCATTATTCTTGTTGCTTTTATGGAGTAGAGGATTTTCAGAGATTTCTACTCTGATGTTTTCACTGATATCAATCATTAAATCCTAATACATTCCAACCCAGTCCTCATTTCACTAAAAGAGCTCTCCCCGGATCACATCTCTAATCTACATTTCATGGTACTGTGTGTTTAACCTTGGTAGCATTTTTTACAGATACAGTTTCTCTGTTATTTGCATAGTTATTTGATCAGTTTGGTTCTCCACTACACCACTGGCATCTGTAGTCATGCCTGTAAGAGTGAGCTTTCTCACTCACCCTAGGCCAAGAACTTTTCTGAGAACACCAGGGAGGAAGATGCTGCCACCTAAAGGGCAAGTTCATTTCTAGCCCAAGTACTCAAGATCAGTGAATTATGAAAGAGATGACTGATGTTACTGAGATTCCAGAGGCAAAGCAAGGATAAACCAGGGAAGAATTTTCTCCTTGCAAAGGAAGGACAGAAGAAAAGGCCCAAGTTTTGTTGTTAGTAATCAGGCATCCTCCAGATTATTTTTCTTTTCAGTTATAATTTACATAATAAAATTCACCTTTTTAAAATGTATAGTTCAACGTGTTCTGACAAATGTTGTCATGTACCAATTACCATAATCAAAATATAGGATATTTACATAAATTCAAAATGTTCTGTTATACTCCTTTGCTGCCATCCCCTACTTCAGACCTTGGTAACCACTGACCTGCTTTCTGTTCCTACAGTTTTACCTTTTACAGAGTATCACATAAATAGAATCCCATGGTATGTAGCTTTGGGTTATGGCTTTTTTTCCCCCTTAGGATAAGGCTTTTGAGATTCACCCACATTGCTCCATGTAGTAGTAATTTGTTCCTTTTTATTGTTAAGCACTATTACATTGTGTGCATGTATCATTTGTTTATCCATTTACCAGTTGATGGACAGACACTTCAGTTGTTTTCAGTTTTGACTAGTAAAAATAAAACTGATGGATTCCATGTACACATTTTCTGTGGACATATTTTCATTTCTCTTGGGCAGATAGTTACAAGTGGAATTGCAGGGTGATAATGGTAAATGTATCTTCAACTTTATAAGAAATTACTAATCTTTTTTTCCAAAATGGCTATACCATTGCGCTTTTCTTGTCAGCAATGTATGATGAATTCTGGTTGTTCCACACATTTGCTTATTCCTGTTTTTATCAGTATTTTAAATTTTAGCCACTCATGTGAATGTGAAATAACATCTCATTGTGATTTTACTATATGTTTCTCTGTTGACTAATGATGTTGAACATATTTTCATTTGTTTATACTAACCCAGGCATTTGATCCAGGATATGTGTCCCAAAATGGCTTCTGCCCTCAACCCACATTAGCCTTTTTGGGTAATAAACCAAGTCCTCTCCAGTCCTGGTAAATCCATTGTCAAGTAGAAACCCCTTGAGGCCTCTAGCCCCTCTCTGAACTATACCAGGCAGTATGGCTCAGGGCATGACCTTGCCTATAGGGCTAGCTAAAGACACTGACTTGCCCACCAGGGCATCCAACAAAAACTGAATTTTCTCCCCCAGTAATTCCTGCAGCAAACTGGCACTAAGGGCAAAGCCTAATGGAACTCCTGAAAGAGCCCAGAACCCTTCTTTTCCTGCCAATGTGGGGCACAGAGCCCAGCCCATTCTCTGGACTCCCTAGAGATAAATAAGAGCCTCAGAAATGCTTGTCGCTAGCCTTCAAATTGCACAGAAAGCCTCCCTGGAAATTAAGGAGATGCTGAGGCCTTCATTCAAGATTCCAGGGACTTCGGCATATTCTCACCCAACTCACCTGTCTGTGCAGGCTGACAAATTTCCGAGGGTCCTCATCAGCCCAGGGAGGGAGTTGCACATCCCCCAATGCTGTTCCGTCCTGCATGCAGCCTGAATGGGGTGAGAAACAGTGGGGCTTTGAGTAAATAGGAACCCAAATTGGGCTATGAACCAGGGAGTGTAACAGTGTGCTATCCAGGACTGCTGATTCCATGCATATCAGACTGTGGGCTGTATCCTACACAGGCCACACTGCCTCCTGCCTCTTCTGTCTGAAATGTCCCCACCCTTTCCTGCCTGGAATATTCCTACTTGGCCTCTAAGCCTTTGACCCCTCCATAAGGCCCTCCTAGCTTCCCACACGACATCTGTGCCTGACTCACAAGTGTATAAAAACGATTCTAGTGTCATCATTGTTTCTACTTCTTTCTTCCCACTGTTATGGCTTCTCATCTGGGTGCATTCTGTATAGTGCTGAAACAAGAAGGAGGTAACAACGATAATAAAAGCTATCGCGTTTTGAACACCTAAATGTATGCCAGGGCACTGTGCTAGGTGCGTGGCATACATCATCTTATTGAATCTTCATTTAGCTCTATAATTTATGTGTTTTCTCTTAATTTTTAAAGTGAAGACAATAAGGTTTTCAGAGGGAACTTCCCCAGACATTAAGAAGAGGAACCTGGATTCAAGCCCAAGTCTCTCTCCTTTCCATTAGCTGCACAAATTTGAGCAAGTTGCCTAATAGTTTTGGAATTCACTCTTCCCACCTGTTACTGCCCAGAGCTTGCATAAGGATTAAAAGAGAAAGTACAAATAACGTGCTCAGAAAAATTCCAAGCATATGAGAGTTGCTCAATAAATATTAGTTATAAAACCCTCTAGAGCCTTCATGGTGCAACTAAAATAAAATCTTTCTCTTCTCTCTCCGGCCTACAGGGCTGTGCCTGGCATGGCCCTTCTCATCATTTAGTATCAGCTCACCTGTCACCTACTCAGATGGGTCCCTCCTGGGGACCAAAATAACACAAGGCTCTCTGAGTCTTCAAACCAAAACCACTTTCTTACCTTCTTTTCTTGAAGGACTTCTCAGCATCATACAATATTTCACTTATTTATTTGTGCATATTTTATATCCCCTTACCCCAACCCTGAATGGAATATAAACACATTCAAAGCATTCTGTCTCAGAAGACACAAGTAATTCCTCAATTCCCCATTGCCTCTAAAACTGCCTTCCTACATCAGGTGCTTAATAACCCCTTGTTTTCCTGACTTTCCTGAGGATGCCTGGTCCTCAGCATGTTAGCCATTTTTGCACTAAGCCCCTCCTCACTTCCACATAGAGCCCTGCCTTTATTTCCAATCACTCCCTCACCCCTCCAGCACTCCCCTCACCCCAGGCTGTCTCTTTTGGCTTCTACCATTCCTGGTCCCCTACTACTTTCTCACGCCCCTCACCCCCATGCCTTGTGGGGGCTAAAGAATGGCCTTTGCATTCATCCATTCTCATCTCTGATGAACCCAAGTATCTGAGAATGTGAACATGGCTAAGCCCACCAAGTTCCATGGGATCAGACTTGTTAGACACAGGCCTAGGCATGGGGATGTTCTAAATGCTCCACAGGTATTTTGGCTACAAATCATTGAACAAAAGGTGAGCACCTGGCACCTGTAGCAGGGGCTGGATCTCCTTATCCATGTCCCCTAGGCCTGCACCTGGCCTGGCTTGAGGTACAGGCCCATACGTGCTATTTGGAGGGGAAGGGGAGCTATGGAGCCCCAGACGTGTGCTGGCAATGCTTCACGAGTATCCTCCACAGGGTGGGGGATTACATCACCTTGCCTCGGATGGAGAGTTGCCCATGCCTTACCCCAGACTCTGATCACATACCCCCTGTCAAGTCACCCTGACATTTGCAATGGAGGCTCCTGAGGTACACATACAGTAATCAGGGGACCTTCAGACTAGGCCTCCTGAAATGTTTGTTCTTCCTCTAAAGCACAAATAAATAAGCAGTCAGTGAGAAGGCATGGCTTATCCTGCGGTGTCTATACAATTACTGTTGAAAACCACCCAGCAACTTGTCCTGGGAGACCCAGCGTCTCTGGGTTCCTATCATGGAGTCCAGGCTAACCCATTTGTGGGACATGGAGGAAAACGGGCCAGACACAGTCAGAGGCTTGTCCAAGGTCGCACAGTAGGGAAGTGCCAGACTTAGCTATTAGCAATGGCTGCTGCTCCCTGGCTGCCCCTTGCTGCAGACTAGGGCCTAGGGACCTTCAGAGGAAAGGTCATGGGAAGAGCAGCTCTGGCAGCCTGGGCCTGGCATCCTTCCCCAGCTCCCACCTTTTCGTCAGGTGCTGCAACCCAGTGGAAGCCTCACATCAACTGCATGGGTCTCGTGAGGTTTCTGTTTAGTTGCTCAGCAAAGATTATTGACAAAGCAAACATTATTGACAAAATTAGTCCCAAACTGTGGAAAATAGAGCCCTGCACTTCCTGGCCCACACTTATCTCGCACAGGCTTCCACTCACCGAATTCCACTGCATTACAGTTGGTTAGGAACTCGGGCAGGTAGAAGAACTCCGGGGTCAGCTCCCTGACATCACTCATGTTCTCTCTGGATGCTGACTCCCATGCATTCTTTATGCTGTGGAACATTCTATCTGCCACATCAAAGCTTCCACCCTGTACGGAAGAAGGAGATAACATGATCAGCTGCTTGCCATGAGAACTCAGAGCATGCAGGGACTGCTTGTATGGGCCTCCACTCATCCATTCTGTTGCTGAGGCATGGGTTCTGCCATTAGAATTTTTCATTCACTCCCACACATATTCATTCATCAGTCCATGAGTGCATGTGATGGTTTATTCATGCATCTATTCACTCAAACTTTCTCTGGAACCTTGCACTGAGAGCTTCCACAGAATATGCATGGATAATAATACCTGCAATAAAGGGATCAGATCAGAAACAGAAAAACCATGGTTATTTGTCTGATCATTCCCCAAATTTGCTGAAGGCTAGCCCTGAATCAGGCACAAAGACAGGGTCTAATAAACCATTCTTGCAGGACCAAGACTGGGTCAGATATTCTATGAAGGGGTTGGGGAATGTTTCCTGGAGAAGTACACCCCTGCTGAGTCTGCAAGCCTGATGACAGAGAAGACAGAACAGTGTTCTGAACAGAGGGAAGCCTTTGGTCAGGAACAGAGGTGTAAGAAAGTAGGTTAAGTCAGGGTCATGTAACCTAGCATGGTGACATCTAACACAGCAGCCTAGAGAAGAGAAGGCCTGAGGATGGAGAGTGGAGGCACACCAGCATTCAAGGGATAGGATGCTAGTATATGAAGATAAGATGTCTGCAACACCAACCAAGGCCAGCCTTAATTCCAAGGCCCATTTTTCCACAGGTGGCTTAATGCAGTCCTGAGCTTGGCAGCTACAATTAGACCAGGTAAGATTTAAGGTAAATTCTTTCTTTTGCTTCCCTGTTCTTCTCATTCATCAAGCTATCCTGGGAATCAGAGGAGGCAGAGAGGTCCCAGTTGAAGGAATGAAGATGCTGAGGGCAAAGGGACTTCAGGAAAGATTTTCTGAAACTGGGTTTTGGGTCTACTTAAGTTTAGAGACACCCCAGGAATACCTTCCTGCCTGGGATTCAATAATTCACTTGTCCTCATTAAGGCCGGACCTTTGTTCAACCAAGACTTTCTTTCCGTAAATTTCTTCAGTGCACATGTGGCCCTGAGAACATAGGTTTAGCACCCAGAATGCCAGTCCCTCTTTTGCCCCCATTAGTTTCCTTCATTTTTCAGGCGACTGAGGTTTCCTGTTAGCATTTACCTAAGGAAGCTTGGGGCAGCTGCACAGTGGATGAAGGGTAAAGAAGGCAAGAGCTTTCTCTTGGAAGTCTACTCTATGTCAGCATGTTATACACATGTTGATACTCTCTCTTAGTCTTCACAGCAGGTGCATTAAGAAAGAATTAATACTTTCATTTTGCAGACCAAAAACATGCTCCTCAATGTTTACTGATTTTCCTAAAGTAACGAGTGGCAGAACTGGGGTCATATCCATGGTTACAACTCCAAAGGCCATGCCTTGCCTTGTGCCAGTTTACTAGGGGAACCCCTGAGCCTGGGCAAACTTATAGATTTTGTATGGGCCAAAAACATTCAGCTTTCTGAGAAGGAAGAACCTGCCATACACCGGAGGTAGGCCACACCAGGACATTGCAGGGGGCTGGTCAATTTTCCAAGCCAGATTTGAGGATCCAGTGAGATCCATGGATCACTCTCTGCACAGAGACAGGGACACCAAGAGACCCAGTTACCCGTGGGTTTGCAACCAAACAATAAATGGCAGCTTGAAGATGTGGCTTTTATCCGAGGTTGCTTTGCTCTTGGTTGAGATTAGAGAATGAGTTCTACCATCAGATTCAAATTGAAATGGAAATAAAATGGGGGAAGAAAATTTCTAAATAAATCTGTACCTAATGAGTTGCTCATTTAAAAGTATTAAGAGCTTTGTGTATTTAATCTGCAGCCTGAGCTTTACATCTGTGAGAGATTGATGCCTCCTCATCATCCTGTTTTCCTTTTGCAGCTTTTATGAATGCTGATGGTAATCTCCTGAGAAACAATATGATTTGGTAATAAAAAGATTACGTGTATTAAATAAAAATAATATATACATAGGAAATATTGTTAGTGCTACAAATCTAGTTAAAGATATTACCACAAAGAAAAACGTTATTTTTTTCACAGCTGTCTAATGCATTTTAGCAAAAGTAATGTCTTTAAAACTTAAGCCTGTATTATTTATAAAGGAAGCAATAACTGATTTCCCTATTTCCTATATTAATAAATGTATTTGCATACATTTGTTTCAAAATTAATGGATTTTGTTACTTCTGCAATACAAAAGAAATGCCAGTTCCCTAGAAGGAAAGTGGAGCTGCTTTGTACTTGTCTTGTAAGTCTGTGGGTGGACACAATTTATGGTGGCTGCCATCAGCGAGTCCTTGCCAGGACTCGATTTTCAGGAAGGGAAGGAAGGAGAAAAGGAGGAGATGGTAGAAGGAAGCAAGGGAGAGAAAGAATGTGGCAGAGAGGCCCAATTAAGCCTTACAGAGCTTATCTATAAGGAAAATCCAAAATAAAATAAAACCACAAAATTAAATCTAGAGATTAGATGGAAACAAAATGATTAGAGAGAATTACTGAATCAAGATCTATGCCTACATCTATTCTATAGATATTCTTGAATATCAAGAAAAATGAATGCTATGTGTATTCAAACAAATCATAAAAAAAATTAGCAAGGTTATTATTATCAATAAAGGAACAGCATCTTCTTGAAGATTTCTGAGGCAAAGGTTACAGTCATTGGATTGTAGGCCCTGCTAAGAAAGCGTCATTCATTTGTAAAGACTCTAGAAAGATATTTTGAATACTTAAGGGCTCAGCAATAATATAACCCTAGGTATTCTTCCTTAATTAAAAAATACTTTGAGGTGCTTGATTTTGTTAAGAGATGAATCAAAATTGAAAGCAAAATAATGAGGGAAGATGTGACCAACAAGGTCTGTTGCTGAATGTTGACAAAAGTTAAAATATGAGAAAATTCTATAATTATAGTATATTGATTAAAACTAGAAACACCCTTGAAAGGAGTGATCTATATCAAGTGCACTACTCTTTTCATGAGGACAAAATCTATGTGCACCTGTGTCCCTGGATAAGCATTTCAATTGTCATATTCTTAAACCTCTATCCAATATGGATAGGAAAAGTATGTTAAAAAAAAATGTACAGTTCTTGACCCACAGTCACAGGAAGTTCAATAACTGCATGTGCTCAAAGACACTTAAACATGTAGATATTTTAATAATATGTGCTAGGGAGTCTATTCTTCCTTTCAGGTGGGTCTTACCCAAATCAATCCACTGCCCCATCCAAATAATGGGATTGGTTTTATGAGTGGGCTGACAATCAATTGTCACGAGAGATAGTCTTTCCAGTAATTTAAAAGTATCCTGTATAAACAATCCATCCTGTGTATTGATACATCAGTTGATCTAAGCTGCTGTCCTTTGTTCATCAAAGAAGCTGTGTGCAGTGGAAAGCACCTTAGCTTTGGAACTAAGCCGACGTACAATGTGAACTCTAGTGAGTTTCTTGATCCCTATAACCTCCCGTGGCCTCCTCTGCAAACTAAACTTGGGTAATTGTTGTGGGTATGACAACACTGCATCTGTGAGTATGTGAGTGTGGGTGAGTGAATGAGAATGAGGGTGCATGAGTGTGGGTGTGTCAGTGTGTTGGGTGAGTGTGGGAGTGTGTGTATATGTATACATGTGTGATGTACCTCGTACAGTGTTAGGTACACAGGAAGAGGTGCAGAATGAACCCAGCCCCTATGTCCCTTTCCTGTTACAGACTAGGAACTGGGAAGCAACCTGAATGTGGGCCCCAATCTCGATGTGCATGGGAAATACCAGGGGCTCAAAAAAGGAAAAGGATTTAGAAGCTATTGGAAGTAGAAGATGGGGTATGAGGGGAAGTGAGGAGGGGTGGGGTCATGCAACAAAGGTGGGAGGGGCGGAGAATCCAAATGCCTGTGTGATGGGAAGGGAGATTGTGTGGGCATTGTCAGGGCAGTTTTGAGGCCACAATACCACCAAAGAAGTAAAGGGGAAATGTGTGCAGCTGAGGGAGTTGGACTTGGCTTTCTACCAGATTCCTCTAATACCCTACTTAGTAAGGTAAGCTTATGGACCAGTGCAGCTGGCTCATCGGTCTTGTTCTCACTTGCAGACAGGCTGACCCCAGAATAGCCATTAGCTTACCTTCCTGTAGGATGTGGCCTGTTACTCAACAAATAAAACCCACAAAGGCATTTTGAAAAACATGCTGCCTACTCTTAAGGGGTGGAGAGTGGACATATACGGAGCACTAGAAACACCGAAACAGTTCCCTTATTGTATCTCACTTAAAACTTACTAGCCACTGATCAGAAAAACTGAGACTCAGTTATTTAACACTGCCAATTAGAAAGTTCTAGAGCCAGGACTTTGTTCCAGGTCTGCCTGACTCTATTACACATGACTTTTTTTTTTTTTTAATCACTCTTCCTTCAGTCAGCATAGCAATAATTATACCTTTATTTTGGACACAGTTTTGCCTAGACTCGGGCCTGGAACCACCAAGCTCCAAGGTGAATAGCCTGGGCTGGCCAAGAGCAACCCACAGCTCTCAGCTTTCTCTGCAGTTAGCAAATGTCTTACACAAAAACCAGCTATCTCGCCTCAGGTGGTTTAGAAAATCCTTCCCTACTGCTGGTAACAGCTGACTTCACACGGGCTGTGACTTAATTAACACAGTACTTTATTTCAGCTCCTTATTAAATGCAGCAACATCACCACTGTGCGTGCCCTTGATGGTATGCTGGCTGCCTCACTCTGCCCTGCCCAGGCTGAGTCTGAGCTCAGGCTTTAGAGCAACCGGTGTTATTACTGGGGCAGAAAGAGGGGCCTGAGCTGTGGTCCCAGCAGTGGCATGGCTTCTGGTTGCTCACAGATACACTGGCTCCTCCAGGCAGGTGAGGTTCTCGAGAATTACAGCATCCTGGGATGCAAGCCCCTGGCCCTAGCACCAGGAGTCTCACACCTCCAAGGGAGGGGAGGTAACAGAGCTCACAGCCAACTAGTGCCTGGCTCCCATTGCCTGCATGTATCCCCTACTCATGTCACACTACATGTAAATCATATTTTCTGGATTGTAAGAATCTATCATTGCAATAACAAGTTTAAGCAGAAAAGCAAACACACACAACATTCGAGGTATGCATCAATTATGAGACTGACCCGAACGTAATAAAATTTAAATGTGAAAGGAATAAAGCACACCTGAAACCTAGGAATCAGAATATGACACATTGCAGTTCTTAGGTCCTTCATGCTGACCACGTCTCTCTACATGATTCTCTGTGTGCAGGCTGCAGTGCCCAAAGAAAGCTGTCCCTGCATCTCAACAGTGTATCAGCCCATGCTAGGTGCACCACACAGGCACATAACTCTCCACGTTGAATGTATTTCCATGGCCAAACCATCCTTCAGGGAACTCACTCTGGCTTATTTGTGCTAGTAGGCAAGAGGCAGAGTTTGCTTAATGCAGAATGCAAAAGCATGCATTTTGTTATGTTGATGTTTGCATGTACATCTGGCCTGGGAACTACCAACATTTTCACTTCCCTGCTCATCAAATAAATGAGGGGGATTCTGTACCCTCTCCACCCCTTCTCTACTCCATGATCCATGTTGGGGTTGGAAGTCTTTGGCTAATGAGAATACATGCGCCTTGTCACCAGACAAGGTGAAGCAAAGGCCTCTTAAGAATAAATGGCCCTGCTTCCTAGGAGGCAGGATGAGATTGAGGGAAGAGCCTGAGTTCAGGATGATGCCAGAACATTCCTAAAGCAATCTGTGAAGACTCCAGGACTCCCAAAGGAGAGGCAGGCATGGGTACAAATGTAGCTTTTGTACCCATTCCCTTGAGAGCTAAAATTCATCTTTTATTCTAAGGAAAAAACAGAAGACGGTTGGTTCTTCTGCTGGTTCCAAATGCTTGGACAAGTTATGACCCACTAGAAGAGCCAGTTAAAAGTATGTGAAATAGATTCAGAAGCATACATGGAGAGCTCAGTGTAACTCAGTAGGGTCAGTATACCACAGGTAGATTTGAACCTGGAAAAAATGGAGTTACATCAGACTTCAATATGGAAGACAAAGGTTCAAGCTAAAGGCTGTAGTTGTGCCACCTAAAAGCATATAAAATTGACTCTGCCATCTCACACTGGTTTAGACCATCTCAAACTGGCTGGGTCTGGTCACCTATTGACCAAACTGACTAAAATAAGCTCAAACTAGTTGTGACTAGTTTCAAAGTAGCTTTAACCCAATATTCTTCTGGGTTCGCAGCACACCCGTTTCATCTGGCTCACACCATCTTAGAATGCTCCAACAAAGTCTGGACTATCTGAATTCGTTTAAACCAGGGGGCACCAGCTTGAATAAATTAAGGACTGCTCAGATTAGAACTGGCTGATTGCAGGGGGAAGAGGAAAACTGACAATGATTGATCACTATATAGTGTCCAGCCCTGAGTTAGGGGCTTTACCCATATTTTCTCATTTAATCTCAACAGCCTGGTGAGATGTGCATAATTAACCCTCATTTCCTGGAGCAAAATAACTTGTAGAATATTTTGTATCTATTGAGTGGCAGAGCTTGGCTATAAATCTTGTGGCTGATGCTGTTTCTATTTCACTCTGTTCCCTCTATGTGAGAGGACCCTGAGTAACAAGTAGAGATAAGCTTTAATGCATTAGACTAAGGAGCCTCTAGAACTCCCTAGATAGCAAGTTGTTACAAAATGCATCACCCTCATCATCAACAGTGATCATCGTTTCTTGTGGATTAATGAGCAACATCTGGATGTGATTCCTGGCACGGGGTACAGCTCTGGGACCAATTGTGTTCCAAACCAAACTTACTTAAAATGCTTGTTGCCTGAGAAAGGCTCAGGGGAAGCACACTTATTATTTTTGAGTGAATTTCCAGGGAGAGGGGTTATACAATGTCTAGACAAACCATGCTGTTAAGGAGAGAGAAGACTGCCAAGAAACAACATAGGAGGGTTTTTGCTCATTGGAGAAAGCACCTTAAACTTGCCTACCCATTCCTGCCCAGAACATAGGAGTTGGCTTTCGTGCTGAAGAGTACAGACCCAGGCATAGGCTTTAGTGCTGACTTTGATTCTCTGGGAGTCAAGGTCACTCAGATGAGTGTCCACAAAGAGTGACCTTGCTGAGGAGGACAGATCAAAAAACATGAATCCTGGGACACTCATGTTTTTTCCTTGGTGAAGCTTTGCTATCAGAACAAGTCTATGCATGTTACGTGGCCTGCTACCCAACATGATCATGCCTTCCTCTCCCTAGGACATTTGCAAGGCCTGAATCAGGTCAGGCCCTAAACTTGGGTCATGTTATATTTGCTGTGGAGTTGGCCAAGCCAGCTGGCTGCAGCTGGGCTAGCCAATGGCACTCCGCAGTCAAAAGCTGTATCCCTAGGGTAATCTAAGATGCAAGATCCCAGGGATGACGTTAGAAGGGGAAGAGAAAAAAATTCTCTGTTGCCCATGAAGGACATTGTCCCAGCAATCCTACATGCCTTGGACACTACTGTCCCCTCTGAGTCAGACTTGCTCACTTCCAGCTCACGGGAAGCCAAGCTAAACTTGAATTTCAGATAAACGACTTTTTTTTTTTTAGTGTAAATCATTATTTATCTGAAACTCAAATTTACCTGGGTGTCCTGTAGTTTCATTTGTGAAATCTGGCAATCCTAAACTGGCATGATGATCTGTTAGTTTATGTGTGGGCAAGTTAATTAGTTTCTTTCTCTTGTTTAGCTGTTCATTTCAGTATACATATATTTCGTTTGCCCTTTTAAGCCTCTCAGCTTATATTTAGGATAGCTTTATGTATTCTGATGTCACAAGTGATCATCTTTTCATTTTTGCTTTTTTGTGTTTATTTTTATAATCTTTGACCACCTACCTTCAAGGAAATCTTCAAGCCTCCTGCTTTTGCTTTTCTACTAAAACCTATTTATGTTAAATTTCTCCCCCCCCATATATATCATTTCTTATATTTTAGAGTCTTTTTGCAGGATGGTAGAGCAGACATACAGGTGTAACTGATAAAAAGCAGCCTGACTTGGCTGCATGGTCTTGAATCCTGGAACCAGCCTCAAGTGGGAATCACTGGCTGAAAACTGGATTTCTAGCATGGGGGTCCCTGCCTCATCTAAACTCAGCTCTTAGTCTGTGAGATATGGCTGAATATGTGCAGGGGTCTGGGGAAATGTAAGGTGGGGAGCTCACCTGCAGACAGCAGAAGGCCTGGGTGAAGGGTGGCATCCGGACCAGGTAGGAAGCAACGATGATGGCCGAGGAATAGTGAGTACAGTAGTGGCACTGGACAGTCATGTCTCCTGCAATAAAAGGACATGCTTGGGTGTTTTTCCCACCTGTCCTGGGATAGGCTGCAGATACTCAGACTATATGGTGCTCAAGCACAAGCAGCAACAATGAGCCCTGCTTTAGAGAGAACCTGCAGGCCAATGGAGCCTTGGTGTTCTACTCATGGAGCAGAGAAAGAGAGGCTCGTTAACTCAGGGCCATCCTAGTAAGTGAGGACATGAATTTCCTCATTTCCAGAGGGGACTGGACCACTGGTGGCAGAGGCATAAACTTCCCCATTTTTCTGCATCTAGGATCTGGTGGAGCTGGAACACTGAGGCAGAAGCAGCACCACGGTGAGACTATTCCGGCAAAGAATATGAGTGATGTTGCCGCCTGTAGAGCATTGTGCCTGCTGTGTGCCCTCTGTCATTCTCTCCCTGAGTTCACACATGAGTTGATGTTATTCATTATCTCCATCTCACAATGAAGACCAGAGCAAATCAGAAACTTGCTTATGTCAGAAGTGAGTGGCAGAGCTGGCAAGCAGCAGTCAGCAGAGGCCTGAGCCAGCTGCTCAAGATATTTGCTTAGTCAGCTTACTGACAGCCCCATACTCAGCCTGAAGCCCTCCCTCATGTCCCACAGGAGTCCTCTACATCAGAGTTGTTTAGGACGTGGTTGGATATATTTGAACAAGGGACAAAATTCAAGGTGAAACTTTAATGCACATTTGGGTTAAATGGGAGAGGATGGTGTCAAAAAGGGCCCTGGGTGAGGCACAGCTGGTGAGATCTGATGCTCCTCTGGCCTGTGTCTGTGAAAAGAAAAGGACCTAGCAATGCCCAGCAGCTGGAGGAAGAACAAAGGCCAGAGAAAGGTCATATTGATTAAACTTTAACCTCCAGAGGAGATATCAGGGTAAGGAGGGCCTGCCCACTCCTCTCACCGCCTCCCACCTGCACCACAAGTTTTAGCGCCAGCCCCATGCAGTGTAGGGTTCTGGGCAGAGTCCATGTGGCCTCCGGGGGCTGCTTGGGATGCAGCAGGAGCCTGCTTTCCTGCTGAGAACCTGCACACCAAAGGCAAGGACTCCAGGCCCAGTGAGCCTTCCTGAAGTGTGCCACCTCTGGTTCATGGGGGAATTTTTCATAGTTCATGGATGGATATCCTTATTTTAATAGTTATATGTTTATTTCTAAGTGTTTAAGAAAACCAATATAGCTAGCATCAAATGCATAATAGAAAACTTTTAAAATCCATTAAAGTTTAAGAAGTGAATAAACTCAAAGAAAACCATTAAGGCAAAAAGAGCAGAGGCATGTGAATGGGCAAAATTTGTAACAGTGATATGCAGATGAACACAGTTTGGGAACTAGGTTCTAGAACCATGCAAACGCAGTCTCTGCCACTTAGAGGCTATGATCTCAAACAAGTTGCTTGAACTCAGAGTTTCAGTGTCCTCTGTGAAAAGGACCATTGTACATATAAATGCAGGTTTGCCTGTGCCTGGAATATAGAAGGCACTGAACAAATGTTAATTCCTTCTGCCTTTCCTGCTCCTAGGTATGGAGGTATGAGATCTTAGCATGATAGCTTTCAGTACTGGTTGCATGTTGGAATCACCTAGCTGCACCTCACAACAGACTTATTTAAATCAGAATTTCCAGAGATGGGGCCTGGACATCAGTATCTTTTAAAAGTTCTCCAGATGATTCTTACATACAGCCAGGATGTAGATCACTGGATGAGGGAGTTCTCTTTTCAAGTGTAACTATTTGTAGGCTAGGTGATGGCCTAAATAATTATCAGCTATGATTCTGAGGCATTCAGATGAACATTGCAGACAAAAATCAAGCTGGGACCTACTCACCTTCAGTCTTCTCGACTTCTTTAAACCTCTGGATAAATTTCAGCTTTCTTTCCTTGGTCTGGGCTCCCATGGGCTTCGAAAGATCCCGGAAAGTCTTGGGATTCATCAAGTTCAATGTCTAGAAGGCAGATGTGCAGCTGGAATTAACTCCCCTAGACCCTCGTGTGCCCCATCGAGACTTCAGGAGCCATGCTCTTTAGTTTTACGGTTCTCTTTATTGGTTTACTATCACTTCGTCTGACCCCATCTGGTGATTAGCAGGCATGCTGGGGTTTTACGGCCCTGGAGCCAGTGATCCACAAAGACTTAATAGGAAGGAGATGGAAATGAGAGGAGGAAAAGATTGAGTTCACATTGAACCTGTTTCAAGTTGACCCAAATCAGAACATGATCACCAGTTATTAAAAAGAGACTTTCCAAAGATTTCCTGTTGTCTATGGGGCACCTGGCACTGCTCTTCTGGAGCAGTTTGCTTCAATAGTTCAGGGTCCTTGTTTAGAATGAAACTCATTTTCAAGGAAGTGAGAAGTCTTCTGTTTGTGAAAGAAAGGAAAGAGACAGCCTCATAACTCTGGAGGCCCACTCCCTTCTGTACTATGAAGGCATGTAACCACACTCCTCCCTCCACCATTGGGAATATACAACAGTGAAAAAGACCTGAAGCATTTTCAGGCCAGATATCCTCAATGTTTTCTTTTAATAAAGATGTTCTGTGTGGTAACGGAGGAGCCACATGTTCCCTGGATTTGCATGTCATTGTAGAAGGTATTTATACCCTGCTTCCTTTTCACTAGCAGTGAATACCACAGTTTGAGGAAGTATAGGGCCTGTCACCATCTCACACCTGCAGAAGCCAGGTTGGGCAAAAAGGAAGCAAGCTCTCCTAAGACCCCTGAGCGTCAGGCCATGAACCGGGCTTCATATTTGCCAAATCTCCTGATTTTCCAAAAGATATTGAAAATCCATATTTGGGGAAGAAATTGCCAGTTTTTAAATGCAGTGAGTAACCATATCTGGGGTAAACAAAAAGGGTTAGTAAACCAGCACTTTGAAAAATGTAAGTGAAACCTGGGTATTGCAAGTTTCAATTCTGAAATACCTCAGCTTTAGGTGACCATGAGTGCAATGAGAAACAACATATGGCTGGTGAGGAAAGTTTTTCTGTGTGAAATGTCTTTAGGTGCATATAGGAAGTCACATAAGACTGAGGCTCCCTCTCCCAAATCCTGAGGATCAGCCATTGAAGCAGCCCAAGGCAGCACTGGCCAAGGCTAGTCTGACCCAGGACCCAGCCACCTTCTGCCCTTTACACACATAGCCTAACACACCTCCTGACAGCCAGAACCTCGAGCTCCTGCTCCATAGCCTGGTCTTCCCCAAATGAGGTCACTTTGGTCAGGCTGTGTCAGCTTTTCTCCTCCTCCCTCCACTGCCTCATGAGGTCCAGGGACAGAAGCCAAAAAAAGTGAATTATCTGGTCTTTCCATCGACCTCCCCTATTGCCACATGTCTCAGTCTAGATACCAGAGCAGGGCACAGACTATCATCTCAGTTACTGAAGTTGGGCCATAGGGGAGTGTTTGTTCTCTTTGTCTCCGTGTCTCTCTATTTCTCTCTTCTCTCTCTTTCCTCCCACACCCAAACATACATGTTGATTCTAGGAACAAATTCAATGGCCCACTTCACTTGAAGGAGCAGTGTTGGCGCATGGAGTTATCTCAGCAGATGAGCATTAGTTGCCTTCATTGTAGTGAGTAATCCAGGAAGCCCTCTGAGGCAGATGTTATCAATTGTCCTAGTCATGTTGATTATCTCACAGGTAAGACCACCTTTCCACAGGTGGGGCTGAACAGGAACCCAGGCAGCTGGACTCAGAGGCCTCCTCCAGGTCAAGGAGCTGAGCATGGAACAGCCTCAGCTAGGTGGACTGAACCTTGCAGCAGAGACTCTATGTGCAGATTTAGGGTGCTCTGGTTGTCACAGGGGTTCCCCATTGCCCAAGCCACTGACTGGTACCAGGTCCATGGCCTGTTAGGAACCAGGCTGCACAGCAGGAGGTGAGTGCCAAGCGAGCGAGTGAAGCTTTATCTGTATTTGCAACTGCTCCCCAATGCTAGCATCACCACCTCAGCTCTACCTCTCGTCATCAGGCATTAGATTCTCATAAGAACACTGGTCCCTGGTGCCAAGAAGGTTGAGGACCACTGGGTTATCAGGGTCAGAAAGCCTCAGGATGTCTGCATGGCATGGATGCATGTGAATACCGTACCTGTGAAGTGTAATCAGCCAGGACCCATGGGAACACTGGATACTGCATGTAGTCATTGTAGGTCCTCCCAGCCAGGGTGTTGAGGTGCATGAGATACTCAAAATTGCTGATGTCCCTTTTCTACCAAAAAAGACAAATTGGAAATAAATCAAACACAGTTAGCATCTTCTTGAGGGCCACTAGACTCTACCTCTCAGCCCTCTGCAGGAGACCCTCACTGTGTAGGTGACAGCAGACAACACACACTTTCATTGTTCCTTATGCACCTTGTGCATAAATCAGGCCACCTCAGGGAGGCCACTCTCATTCAAATATGAACTGAAACAAATAGAGTCTGGAAGCAAAGCTGACCAGAAAAAATATATATAGCTCAGCAGCCCACAGCCAAGGATAAAGCACTCATTTGTGTTAACCATTGGATGTGATACTGAAAATCTGGTTAAAATAAAAGCACAAATACTGTGGGTAAATTTACTGATGACCTTGTTATGATTTTAAAAAACAAGCCAGGAGGACTTTGCAGTCACAGAGAAAGAGGCCCTCCCCAGTAGGCAAAATGGCCTGTCCTCCTCTGAGACTTCAGGAACTTTCTTCTCCCTGTCCCTTCCTTTGAGAAGACGCTCACTTTTAGGGCCTTCCGTTGTACAGTCATGGGTGGAGACAGGGAATGCACCTATGAAAAGTTCACCAAGGCCAGCTAGTGAATGAACAGTCCAGTGCAGTTCCATATCATCTCTGATGTAGTACAGCACGCTGTGGTCTCTCTTTTCCTTGGCCTGCTTCTGAGTGACCAAGAGTTACTTTTTTGTTGCTATGTGATCTCTAAGACTGGCCCTCTTAGAATCCCTTCCTTTCACTGAGAACCTTAGGCTGAAAGTCAACTCATTCAAGCTGGGAGCCACAGTGAATGTCTGTGTCCTCCTGAGTTATGACCATTTATATATATGTATACACCTTCAATGATGGAGCATTGTGTGCACCTGGGGCATGTGTACATGTGTGCGTGTACATGTACGCACGCACACACACACATACTACCCAGCTCTGACTCCAAGACTCAAGAATTACCTTTAATCACTGAGATTTTTTTTATTAAATTATTTGGGACATTTTGGTAAATTAAAAAAAAAAAAAAAAGGTCCCTCCTGCCACTTTCACATGCTTTCTCTCTCCTTCTCCGGGACCTGAACTATTTTCTGATTTGCATTTCCATAGGCTTTCCTCAGACTCAGAGTTCTCTGAGGGGGTCACTGTACCTGCCACCTCTGCAGCATCGTCTTATCAGAGCCAGGGTATCTCCTGTAGGACAGAAAATAAAGGTGGTGACCAAATATCTCAAGGCATGAGCAGTGAGAAAGGTGGGACTTTCTGGGGCTTTGTAGGGCCAGGGCATCCAGGAGACTCACAGATTTCCAGGGCACATGGGTAGCTCTCCCAGTCAACAAGATTATTATCCGAGATCTTCTTGCCCCTACCCCACCCTATTAGAGGTTAGGTTTTTGTAGTCACTGTCACACTTATGTGATGCTAGAATATGCTGCTGCCTTAAGGGAGGCCTGTGGAGAGTCCCAGGGACATCCGGAAACAGGCTCAAGGGCCTCGTACCCCACACAGATTTCCCACAGATACATCTTGGCATTCTTTGTCCTTGTGAATATAATATATGTGAATATATTGACATACGTGTATAATATATGTATATAGTTAAAAATGCAAACAATTGGAAGGCCATCAATATAAAATGAGTTTCCAAACTACTGCTCCCACTAAAGAAGTATCCACAATTAAGTTTCCAAAAAAGTTTTTCCAATATGTCTGTCCATATCCATACAAGGTTTTTTTTTTTAATCGATGATAAACGGGATTTCCTCATCCATGCAGGACTCTATCCTGCTTCTCAGGCCAACAGCATGGCATTCACTTCTCCAGCAGCAGGGCACCACTGTATAGATGGATCAGGACTGTGTGAGATGGCCCTTGTGGTGGCTTTGTTTCCACAAATCATGTTTCCATGACCACCTTCAGACATAAATCTCTGGATACTTCATGAGTGTCTCCATGAGATAAATTTCTGGCAGGGATACCACTGGGCTAAAAAGTCTGAGCATTTTCAAGTTTGCTACATATTGCCAAATTGACCTCTTACAAAGCTGTACTTATTTAGGTTTCTACAAATAACATTAAGAAAACAAACTGAACTAAAGAAAAACCACCTTTGACTACTCTGACAGGGAAGATTTAGAAGTGTACCAAGATGCAGTGTTGGGGAGGATGTAGGGAAGGGACCCCCTCCATATGTAGTGTTCCCAATGCTCATCGTAGATTTGGAGAGACCAGTTCCTTGGCCTCTGTGGTGTCCCTTAGCAACTTTTCCAGTTCTGTTCCTTTCCCTTGTCTCCTTGAGACTCTCTTTCTGTTCTCAAGACCAGGTCTTTGCTCAGATGTTCTACCAAACCAAAGCAAATCATGTCTCTTCTTTTTAGCCATGCCCTCTACCTCAGTGCTGCTCAGGTGCCCAAAGACCTACCTACATGCTTTCTATGTTCCACCCACATGGACTGGCACAGGATCCTTCAGGCCTCTGCCTAACAAGGCCTGGCTGCCCAAATGCCCCAGCAGAAGCAGCGCCTCATCTCCCGCCACAGTACTGCTGTCACATCATCTGTCCCAGGGTCTCCATTCTTCCTCATTCAATTCTTTCCTTGGAAGATTTTCTATAAACAGAAAGCAACTCCCAGGCTGGGATTCACCCCTTCCCCCCAATAGATACATTATCTGTTTGGTCTGTTTTATCCAAGCAAATGACAATAAATAAAGGCAAAACATGGTTAATTTTTTTGCTTTAGTTTGCAAAGACTCAAGTGAAGATTTGGTTCTCCCTCTCTGTGAGCCGGCCATCTACCCTGTTCTGGAAGGCAGGCCACTTTGAAGGCTGTAAACAAGGGAAGAACTGAGGCTGGAGACAGTGGCATTCTTCCTCTTGTGAGGATGTGAGGTGAGCCTTCCTGAAGATGTGGAGCTGAGCTATAAGGATGTGGAGTTGGTATACCAAATACAAACTTCTTATCTTGCTACTTTATTTTAGATGTTTAACAAAGGAGCGGATCTAGAGGGGTAAAATGTGCCTGTTAGGGTCCGGGAAATGAGAGACAGCCTCTGTCATTTTGCCTTTCAGAAAGGGTTCTAGAATTTTACCTGTGATCTTTTGTGACACTGCCACCAGGTAGAATGGTGTGCAAAAGATAAAGGCATTTCACCATCCCATTCCTCATTTCATCGGCTATGAGCTCCAAGGAAGAGCCATCTTTTTGTTACCATCAGAAAGGATGTCATTACCAGCAGTGCCAACACACTAACTAAAGGTGAGCTGAATTTTTTAATTAAAAAAAAATCATATTAATCTGAAGGCAATCACAGAACTTTTGGAATGGTCTATGTAAGTTTCATAAATGTCTGGTAATTAAAGCATTTAAGAGTTGACAAACTGCATTGTTCCATCAATACAATAGAAGTTTTAGATTAAACAAGGTGCCAGAGATGGGTCCTGATTTTCCAAAGCCCTCTGAGGGTTGAGGGAGGCAGCATGCGAAAGAGCACTGGCTTTGGAGTCAATAGAACCTGGGTCCAAATCCTGCCCCCACCACTTCACCGCTCTGAATTGCCGTCACCTCATCCTTCAAACATGGTTTGCTGGGGATGCAAGTGCGATCATGGGTCTAGAAAGGCCAGCACAGGCTTCCTCAGTGGGCATAGTTCTAGCAGTCGTTGATGCTGTTCCAGAGCAGGGTCGATTCTTTCCTACTCTGAGTGAAAGAAGAGTGTGGTATAAGAGTAAAGACTGACTTCGGGTCAAGACTTGCCTGGTATCTTTCTGTACGATCTCAGAATAGTTGTGCCACCTATCAATCAGATCACTTGCTCTGTCAACCCAATAGCCAACAAGTGTGAGGAGCTCCTCAGGCTTTGCTATGGAGTCTATAGGACAGGAGTTCAGCCCACAGGGGACCTGAGATGGAGTCAAGAAGAACAGAAGAACTCGGTGAGGACTGGGGAGGCTACTCTGCCTAACCTGAAGGTGGCCTAGCATGGTGGACCCAGAGGACAGCTAATCAACCCCACTCCCACCCCAAGACAGGTCTCTAAGCTCCTCTGGGTGACTTCCAAAGATGAGAACACTATATTTAATCAGAACTTTGCAAGTAGTCAACAACTACATTGGGTTCAAATCCTTCCTTATTTTGAGGGGCGATTTTTATCCACACCGCTTCATTTTAATCAACTCTATGTCCTTCAACTCCTAGAAGTGCTTTAGAAGCTCAAGTAATGTTGTTACATGGCCTCGGAGCCCTCCTTACTCCAGTACCCTTGGTTTTCCTTATCATTTTGTTGTCTACATCACCCCCTTGGACCAGCTCCACCTGACTCACGAGTCTACTCCACCATGAGCCACAACCCCAGAGCAAGCCAGAGGCATAGGCCAGCAAATCACCTCCTCCCTAGAGAGGCTGGCAAAGAAGCCTGGAGGGGCCTTCAGAGGGTGGGGTAGGCCAGGCCAAAGGGTCTCTGCCAAGGGACTCAGCTGGTTGGTGGTTATACCCTCTTAGCTTAGGAAGGGATGGAATTTGAAGTCTCTGTCCATGCTCCTCCTTACCGCTGGGGCTAGGGAGCTAGGGCTAATCCTTAGGCACTGAGAAAACAACCACGGGCATCCAAAGAGGGCCTACAGGAGAACTGTGGCTCCTGAGCTAAAGTGGACATATTTGAAAATCCTGCCTCCTCTCCAAATTCTCCTGTGTGTGTTCCGTTTTTGAAACAGCTGTGAGCACATGGTGAAGTGAGTTAGTGAGGGACTAAGAGAGGTCAAGAAAACATAAAGCACAATGAGAAGAAAAGGCACTCATCTGGGCAAACTAGAAACATGTGATTGCTAGTGGGTTTGGGCTCTGTTCCAAAACAAGGCAAGTATCTGCTGGCTTCTTGCCCACCTTTTCACCTGCATGAGGCCTCAGTTTAAGCTCCAGATTGTGCTGAATGATGCTGGGGAGGCAGTCTGTGGCATAAGCAGAGTTTTGCATGAGAAACCAAGAGACTGGCCATAGAAACACACTTTCTCTCCTTTTTTTCTCCTCAGAAGCAATTTTACATTAGCCTAGTTTTCAGATCTAGGTCACAGGTCAATAGAAATCCATAAAGAGACAGACATTTTTGCAAACCAGAAAATTTCCTCTATATTAACAGGATATTGATTTGACCCCTTCTGTTACAACTTCCTGACTTTGTTTATTTCTCTAACATGTAGAAATCTTGCATACATCTCTAGACATAATAACAATAATTGTCTAATGCATTACAGAGTGCAAAGACTTTTTGCCTGTTGTCTAATTTTCTCAAAGCCATTCTCTGCATTGACAGATGAAGAAATGAAAGCATAGGGTGAGGGAGTGAGGTATAGACTAGGAAGTTTGCACTAGTTGGCTGGAGCCACCCCAGGGTCTGGCACAGAGCAGGTACCCAAGAACTCCCAACACATTGGGCTGTACAGAGCACCTGCGGGGACCAAACTTTGACCCAGGGCCCTAACTCCAAAGACAATCTCTTTCCTCTGAAGAGGAAAAGAAAACAAAAGCAAATAAAAAGCAACAACAACAAAAATCTTAGATCTGGCTAGATTAGAAGGCAGATAGATACCTGACAAACTAGTATTTTGTGTATATTGAGCATTAGAAAGGTAATTAAATTACTATTACACACCTAGGCCATAAACATAGTGCTGTACATGTTTTGATAGTCTGGAAGGTTATACAACATAAAGTTACCTCCAGATGCTGAAATTGAGTGGCTTTAATTTTATAAGGTTTTATGTATCTGCATTTTAAAATGTATTTAACTTCTTTTGTGTTTTCTTTCTTAAAATATTGATTTTATTTTTGCTTATCTGTATTTTATGATTTTTATATTATTTATTTTCTAATTTAAATTATGCACTTTTATGGATATTCTAATTACAAATATTCTAAGTAGTAGGATTTCAAGTAAAATTTTCTACTTATCTTCATTTGGAAATTATTTAAATCCATTTATTGTTTAAATTAAATGACCTACTTTAGTTTTGGATTACACAAAATAGTAATGAGAAAGCCTGTACATAATTTTTTTATGTACTTAATTCATGAATTTAAATTTTTATTATTAACTGTATTTCTAATTTAACGATTTACTATATTTTTATTTTTAAATTGAAACCATTACATTTTGCTTTTTTGTACTTTCCAAAATTTTTGCTACTTGAATTAATTTTGCTAAGTATTTTATTTATTTCCTATTTCTATCTGGGTAGTGCAATTTAGAGTATTTTTAATATTCATTTGTATAGATGCATTTCTAATTTTTCTACAATGTTATTATTTGCATAATTTTAATATTTATCCTTTTTTGCCAATTTTCTCAATCTCTAGAAGTTTAATTTAAAGAAAGAAATCTGAACAAAAAGACTATACAGGCACAAATATATTAATTACAGCCTTATTCATGGTAGTGCCAAATTGAAAATAACAGAGAAAGTAAAGTCCATCAAATTCAGTATTAACATGCATTCAATATAGATTTAAGAAACTACATGTCAGCATTGACATAATATTAATAGAGAAAACTGCAAGACATAATTAAGTTCAAATAAACAGATAAAAGAGCCTTCTCTAAAACCAAAGAACAGAAAAAAATATTTGGACAAATAACAAGGTAGTAGAAGATATCTCGTGGAATTCAGTGCTATAGAAGTAAGATATTTGTTTCTTGAAAGAGGCAAGCATGGCTTTTTTCTCAGTTGGCAACGTCCATTTCTGGCTGTCTCCGTGGAAAGCCACTCTGTCCTCTGACCTCCTCCTGCGATCTTCCCACCACACTGCGTGCAGGAGTCTTGCAACACAGAGGAAACCAGCCTGCTGGGAAGTTTGGGTGCCCAGGATATTCTTTCAGCCACTGTGTTCTTTCACCTTGCAGGCTGGCCTTAAACTATGCTAATTAACTCCAGGCAAGTCTCCTGTTGCCTGGTGACAAAGTTTCACAGTTGAAGAGGAAGAACTGGGACTGTCAGGGTAAGTTTTTCTCTGGTTGTGGCCTGGCATTTATAGGTTAACTTTGCCAACCACTTCAAACTCTGCTTTTTTTCTATCCTTCTTTGAGTAAGCAACTTTGGAAATGCTGGTTCTCTTGAGTGTACTTTATTTCAAATCCAGACGTGAGGTAATTCATTATTTAGGGAGGAGGAAGCTGGCCCTGAGACCCGGGTAGAAAGGGCAGCTAGCTGAAGACCCAGTGGTTGTCCTCAGGAGCCTGGCTGTGGGCAAGCTTGGAATGGGTCAGGCGCAAGTCTGTGGGGCCTTGAGGTCACTTCTAATTCTTTTTATAAAGTTTGAGCCTCCTTGAGCATTTGGTGACTCCATAGCAGGTAGAAACTAGCATTTGAACTGCTTCTTCCCCATGGCCTGTTACCCTTCTAAGGAAACTGCAGTATGGCTACTGGTATACTCAGGAGGCTCCAGCCTAGTAAGGTAACCTCAGCAGACTTTACTTGATTATTGCTAACTGTGGTGGGCTTTGGAGCACAATCTGCTTTTTAAATACAAGCTATCCTGAACACTGGAACTGGGTCTGGCAAGGAGACACTCTTTATGGAACACAGTAGTAACACAGGCCTCATGTCCCTATTTCCATGACAGGTATAATGAGAAAAAGTATGTGTGACTTTGGACCAGCTACGTGGCCTCTCTGAGCCTATATTGCCAAATCTGTCCAGTGGAGATAAAAATTAATATATTAGCTGGTTATGAGAATTACTCATAATGTCTGTAAAATGACTGGCCTATAGTAGGTTACCAATATAATCCATACACAGTCTGAAGGCAGGAACCTAATTTTAATGTGTTAAAAATTATGTAGTATCATTGCTTTGCAAAGAGTCTGGTGCATAGTAGGTTCTCAATACATTTAAGACCTATGTGGCTATTATGTGAATCAAATACTGAATACTAGCTCTTGTCTGATGAAATTGGGAGTCAGAAAGGTTAGGAAACACATACAAAGTCACACATCTAGAGAGAGACAGAGTTGTGACTGGTCTCCAAGCTGGTGCGCTCATGTCTTCTGGGTCTGAGCCTCAGCCTGGAAGGGAGCAGAGAGGTTAAGACAGCCACTGTCTGCTCTGCCGAGCATCTAAGCCTTCATGGTTGTCTAGAGACTGAATTTTAGATCTAGTGTGTGGCATGACTCCAGCTTCCTTTAGGGACTCCAAGGGTCTCCCACTGCTGCCCAATGCTTTTTGGCTGGCAATGCTGAGGAGAGGTGAGGGTGACCATGTTCTTCCCTCCACTCATCATCTGGGTGATGGGAGAGTCAAAGCTAGATATTTCTTAGTCCCTAAGTTTCCCTAGAACACAAGGTGTGCAACTCTCCAAATGGGTATGATGGGCTACACTCCTGCATGATCCGTTGCCAGCTTTCAGTTCATTGCCACATTGATTCATTACCAGTTTTCAATTTTCAAGCTCTCTACCAGTCTCACATAACAGAACTCATCTCAAACCCCAGAGCTAAGTCTAATAACACACACAAGCTTTCTTTTTGGTGAGGGATGAGCCTGAAGAGTGGGGTTTGACGTAGACTAAGATGAAAGTTCCCATAGAATCTGACTCAGTTCAGGCTAGAGCCTAGAAAATATGATGAGTCGTGAGCTTCCTTGTCAGCCCAAAGGACCAAATTTATCATAAAATGTTGCAAAGTCAAATTTTCATGGAAAGCCAAATGGCAGTTAAGCCCACAGACAAGGAAATTGAGCTGATGCTGGCTCTGCTTGACTAGCATGTGACTCTGACAAGGGACATACTCTGGAGGCTCAGTGCTTTATCTGTAGAATGAGCTGGATGGATTAAATGAGATAATGCACATAACACACTTGGACATAACGTTAGTGCTCAAAACAAAAGAGTGAGAATATATAGAAAACACCAGACCCACTAGAAATTTTAGCCTGCTCCTGTACTTTGTCTGACTTGCATATGCAATCCAGAAGACTGTTCTGTCAATTCTGCTTCAGCTACATATCCTGAATATTTACTATCCTCCTGTGTCTATCTCACCCCTTTAGTACACACCACCTTCCTTTCCTGCCTGCAACCAGCCTGTCTTCACTTACTCTCCCTTCTTTATCTCTGTTGACTTCCCAGCAGCCAGAGTAACACTTCTAAACTTTCACTCAACCCTCTGCCCTCATATTCTACCCAGTCCTCGCAGCACCTGCTCCCCCACATCTCCTTAAACACTTCAAGCTCCTCCACACTGTGAGGGCTCTTCACTCGGTATGAACCTTTCTGAAGTGTTCTTCCCCAAATCTTCCCATGTGGGAAGTGTTCAAGTTTCAGCTCACAAGTCATCTCAGAGAGGATTTCCCCTACCATCTCAGTTTAAATTAGCTCCTTTATCCCATTACTCTTTTCTTGACCCTTGATATTTCCTTTCACATCATCAGGTTATATTTTTTTGCAGAGCAATTACACCAACTGAAGTGATCTTTTGGTTTGTTTTATTTTTTATTGCTTGATTTACTTTCTCCTAAAATAGGAGTATCATGAGAAATACAATGTCTATTCATTCATTGCATATCTTCTGACCTATAAAATGACTCAAATACAAATTGTTCAATTGGGAGGGACGAGGGGGGAGGTAGATAGGGTAAAAGGGGTCAAATATGTGGTGACAGAAAGAAATCTAACTATGGGCAGTGAACACACAATATAATATATATATGTATATGTATACATATGTATATATACATATGTGTGTGAGATATATATATATATCTTACTGTTGAATAGTACACCTGAAACTTTGGATTTCATTAATGAATGTCACCATAATAAAAAATTAATTTTAAAAAGTTGTTGAATGAATGCATGAATGAGCAAGTGAGTATAGCTTAGGCTGTATGTGGCGAGCTTTAGAGGTTAAACGTGGATAAAGATATAACAATATCTACAAGGTACTATCATATTTACTTTTACTGTGCTGTTACTGATATTATTATTAAGAATTTGTATTTAAAAGGTGACAAAGACTTTTATGCTTGGAAGTCAGCAAAGATTGTCCCAGAAGTCCTACAACTGGGATTAATGACCAGTGGGGAGTGTCCTGGGGCTGCTAATTTGAGGGAGGTGGTCAGTGTGGTGCTGTTTGATGAATCTACCAGCATTATCTACCATGTTAAAGGCAGAGACTGCAGGAGCCAGATCACCATTCATACTGAGTACCCACCCACCACACACTAGTCGCTTAACATACCTCATTTCCTCTTCATAAGAGCTTGCAATTTTCGAGCCCATTTTGTAGATCAATAAACTAAGCTCATGATTAAAATCAGGCTGGCCCTAAAGCTCTGGATAAAACTCAGTTCTATTGGCCTCAAAAGCCCCTCATTCCCTGCTACCCACATGCCTGCTTTCTATTGAGCACTTTTATAAACAACAATAGGAACAGAAAAATAGCTAATACATGAGCACTATCCCCATTTGCAAAATGCTCAGCAGCTGCCCTGTCCTAAACAAAGTGCTGGCTGCCTTTATTGCCATAGTTTACTCCATTCCTAGCACGTTATATTTATTTGCCCAAGGTATCAGAAAAGGGGTCTCTCTTATTGATGATAGTGTTGAATGCTTCAGTAATAACTCCAAAAAAGCCTGATAAAGACTTAAGAAGGAAAGAGAACTCTGAATTAGGAAATGTATCTACAGAAAAAAATTAAGGTTAGAAGTCACAGCATTTTTGAAAGGTGTCTTACATAAAACAATAAGCATAAAAGTGCCCTTTGTACCCTTACGCCTAAAGCATCCCTTTAAAAATTAAATCATGGTCCTTCCAATGGCCTTCACCTCTGAAGGGAGAAAATTTAACCACTGTTTAAATAAATATCCTCCACCACATTGCACCATATTGTGGTCACCCACACATAAAAGGCTATGTGGTTTTTATATCACAGTCATCTGTACTTAACTAGGGATTTTCACTACAAGGAAGGGGCGTTAGCTCTCAGGCAACACCTCTGGAGAGAAACCAGAATGGCTGCCTGAGGCGGCTTACTCCTTTACCCCTCTTCCACCACTGTAGCACTGCCAGGCTCACAGAGGACTCAGGACAGCATGGAGCTGCCTCAGACAGCAGGACTCCCATCCCTGCTTAATCCACATGTCTGCGAATACCTCTCCAGTGCTCCTCTACTGGCAGCTCCCACCAGGCAAATCAGGATTTCAATTCACAATTGTCACTACCACCACTGTCTCATTACCATAGCTTGCCTTTACCAATCACCTTTCATGCTCTGAGCTGCTTCTCCTATGGAATCCTCACATTGCTGCATTTTACCTGAAGAAACTGAGGCTAAGAGAAGAACCATAGCTGGTCCAAGGTTAGAAGGAAGTGGGAAGCCAGGAGTTGAACCAGGCTTGTTCACCACAAACCTCTGGTTCTTCGTATATGCGGTGCCTTCTTATGTATGTACAAGGAACGCTCTCTTAGATATCCCTTTTAGACCCAAATGTGCTCAATATTTTAAAATCTCTGTCACACACACACACACACACACACACACACACCTATTTTAAAAAGATGACATGAGTGACTTCACAGAATTTATGTAATTGAAAAAGAAGTAGAGGTGTGTGTGTGTGTGTGTGTGTGTGTGTGTGTGTGTGTGTGTGAATGTATGTTTGTAATTAGGTGAGGTCACCAAGGTATCAAGTATAGACCAGCAAGGCAAGTATAGATAGAGAAGAGGAGCAAGTGGCTTGGCCATGGCCCCAGCGAGCACGTGGCAGAGGCAGCTTCTAACCCAGCCTAGTCCTCTCCCTTCCATGTCTGGGCTCTCTCTGCTGCCCCTTGTTGCCTATTCAGTGGGCTGAATTATGGGGTCAACACATGGTAGTATCCTGGTAGAACCCAGACTCTACTGGGAGCACATCATTCACAGGAGTACCAGCCCAGTATAACCCTTGATGCCAGCCTCAGGCCTGGGTATCTTCTTGTCTCAGGAAGAAATCGGAAAGGAGAGGGCACAACCCTGTCTGTGATCACCTTGGGGGAAACATAGACACTAGCCTGCTCTCCTTGGTTTGACATGTCCTGGGGATTCTTCTCATAACAATTAGAGTATCATTTGAAAAATAAGCCGGATCATGTCTGCCCCTCAATTTTTTTTTTTAATTGTACATCTGGCCTTTTTTTTTTTTTAACCTCCTTTCCTTCTTTCTCTCCCTCCCATTTTCTTGCCTCCTTCTTCCCCTCCACTTTTTGTCCCTCTCCTCCACCTTTCCATCTGATGTTTCCTCTATCTGAAACACCCACCTTTCATACTAAGTCACGAAAAAGGCCTCCGAAGCCCTCACTCATCCCCACTCTGCCCTTAGGAAGCAGCTGCTTCTATTATCCTATTTAAAGAAGTAGAGGCTGAAGCTCAGTGAGGTTCAGGAGGTTGTCCAGGGTCCCTGGAAGGTAAATGGGGAACTAATGGCAACCCACATGGGTCAAAACCCTGTGCTTTCCACCCTGTCAAGCCGCTTCTCAGAGATACAGATATCTGCAAGGGGGAGCCATGGCTGTGAAGAGAAAATCCAGTGATGTCTGTCTAGCAGTAGCAGTACTGAAACCATGTTTGCTGAAACTAAATTATCGTTCTACTTGAGGGATTAAAAGGTGCCAGGACTGACTTTGGTTCTTCTACTTTCTTGTGTGTCGAGGTTCGTTTTTGTGTTTTAAATGTGTTGGTTGATGAACAAGCCATTTATAGTCTGTTAAACTAATAATCTTAATATTTTATTTTAATTGTAAGGCACCTATTCCCTTTTGTTCCTTTAACAAATCCAATTAAAACAGAGCACATTCAAAATTACAAAATAGATGCTATTAAACCAATAAGAAATCATCATCTTTTGTTATTAGGCGATGTGACCCCCTGGGAACTTTTGCTTCAAATAAAAGTTGAATTTTTATTATCCACCGGGGGAAGGGGAAAGTTTGACAGATAACAGCTTCTCAGGAAGCATATGTGCAAAGCCTTACTAGTGCTAAGAATGGAAAAGAAAATAATGTTAGGGGTAGACAAAGCTATACATCCATAATCTTCAGTAAGGTGCTTAGAGCTACATTGATCAGATTAGTCAGGTAATTGCAAAATGACGTGAACCCAATAATTTCTACATGGATACTCGGTTTGCTGCAGCTCTGATGTCATGGGAAGAATGTTCTGCCCAGAAACAGAGTGAGCTGTGTGAGTGGATAAATCACTTTCTCTCCACCAGAGCAACCACTCCCAGTCCTTATCTCTGGGTTGAAGGACTGTTCCTGCCTCAAAGGAGAGCTATGAGGACTGAATGAAATGGCAAGTAGGGAGTCACTATAAAGAGGTGTGATATGCCTCTAAGGCAATAGTCCCCAACATTTTTGGCACCAGGGACCAGTGCTCCTATGAGAAACTATTGCATGATGATCTGAGGTGGAGCTGAAGCAGTGATACTCTCGCTGGGGAGTGTCTGCAAATACAAATGAAGCTTCCCTCTCTTTCTGCTCACCTTCTGCTGTGCAGCCCACTTTCTAACAGGCCACGGACCAGCACCAGTCCATGGCCTGGGGTTTGGAGACCCCTGCTCTAAAGGCTGGTGTGCATGTGTGATGGGGGAGTATAGCATCAAAGGACAGACCCATGGACGAGGCTATTTGAAAATAATGGAAGTGCATTGTACAGTGGTTAAACTTTAAAGAGAGCTCACATGGTGAACATCCAATTTCCAGTGGCTGGCATACAGCCTCTCAGGGCCACTGCACAGCTGGCAGCTCCCAGGGCAAAAGAGGGCACTGCTGCTCTGCTGAGCATCTGGTAATGAGTGGGCTAATGTTCTGGGCCAGGCTTGATGAAAAGCCTGTATTTTCACACTCACCATGGCAGCCTATGGAAACTGGAGGGGCCGAGGAACAACAGAGTTCTGTCTCCATTGCTGCCCACTTGTGGCACACAACTATTAAGTGAACTGGCTGGTGTCATTATGTGTACCCTTTACTGTTTCTCTCTCTCTCTCTCTTCTTTCTTTCTACTCTCTTGTTGTTAATCGCCAAGCTCTTAAAATCAAATGATTCCATTAATGCTATTTAAAAATCTTTAAAATTTATATTATCCAGATATACTTAGATGTATACATATGTTTCTATAAAAATAAGCACCCCACACATTGGCCCTTGGGCAATGGAGTAAGCAGGCAATGAGTCCAGCTGAAATGGTTTCTTCAGGGACCCTGGTTTACATGTGGTCCCTCCAAAAGGTCAATGGGACATCTGTATTACTGACTCCTGCAGTGACTTTGGACAAAGATTGCATGCCTGTCTTCTCACTCTGCATCAAGTTGGCCAGCTACTTCAGCCCAGTGTACTCCATCCCCCTTTAAACAGACTGCGGTGAGCCCCATTGCAGTTCCCTGGCAAACCTACGCCAAATGAAAATGAACCTGAGTGTGTGTCTGGCCACCCAGAGTCTGAGGACTCTGTGACACTTTGGTGCAAATATCAGAGAGCCCATGGGTAACCAAAAACAGCACACATCTTTTTTGAGGATGTCATGAGAAGAATAGCAAAATTAAGGCTGCAGGACAAGCAGCCCTAATTTTCTGTTAGAGAGGTGACTTTCACCCTGGGATTGCTAGGATTCCAGAATGTCTTCTGCCCCTTGGAGTCAGTGGGGACCAACAATGTGCCCTCCACGATGAAGCACTCCCTACTGTTTGAGCAAAGGCAACAGAAGGAAGAGAAAAGAGAAGCAGTACAGTGTACTCAAAAGATCATAGCTTTGATATCAGACACATCTGTTACTGTGTTGTATTATCTGTGTGAACTTAAAGAAGTCACTTGACTTTTCTGTGCCTTATTCTCTTATTTTAAAAATAGGATTGACACTTTGTGTAGTTGCTGTGGAGATTAGAGATACAGGAAGAGCCATTAGCATGCTTGCAAGTCACTTTAGAACATATCACCTAAGCGAATGATGATGGGCGGCACTTGACATTAGGTAGCATATTTGAAACTGATGTCAGGAAATCCCATCACCATCACTGTGTGGCTCCTGTAAGACTCAACCCCTCTGTCTGCATCTCTCTCCTAACTATCATCACTGCCTCTCCATCATCTCTGCCAAGTGTCTGGCATAGCTATTGCTGTGAGGGCCACAGAATCTTTCTGCCTCTAAGCTGTCGCCTTCCTAGCAGTCTGTCCTTCTGCCCCTGGGAAAGAGAGGCTCAACATAACATAGCTGGTGGCAGTAGTTGAAAAAATACAAAGCACTTCATGTTTCTATCCCCAGTGAGTCTATACTCCGAAATCCAGATAACACTGTAGAGCAAGTTGCAGAGCTCACAACTCCTAGGCCAGAACGGGCACTATGCAAATGTCAGTTCTTTTCCCCAGTGCAGACCCTCCTGGAGTCAAACACTAATGCCTATGTTAGAGGCCTGGCCAGAAGTTCCAGACACACCCACTCCACAGAGGGCCCCACAGTGATCACCCATGCTCTCTGCTGCCACGTGGCTTGTTCTAGGGAGGGGTAAAGGGCACAGGAAATGATTTGAAGCCATGTAGGAAGTTACAGCAGAGGGGAGCCTGGCCTGTTATGTGACTAGTGAATGGGTCTCATGAGAGTTAGGGGAGAGAATAAATGCAGTGACTTTTAAATGAGTGACTTTATTAAGGGAAGTTTGTATCATTTCCCCTTCAGAGACATCCCATAAACAAAAGATATTTCTCATCCATATGGCATGAAACTTGCTATGAAGTTAGTCCCCAAGACTGGCTGTGAAATGGTGGCGACTTTTGGGATTTTAATTTTACAATGTGTCTATCCCGTGTCTCAATGCATCAGTCAAAAGAGTGAAATAATTATTGTGAGATCACGTTAGCAAGTTGTTTGAAGATATTAGATATACATAAAGTCAATCTTACTTAAAAATATAAAGATACATAAGCATGAAGCACCAGATAAATTCTATCATCATAGTGATGGTAATAATCTTAAAACTGAAAATGATTGCAAATATTTCGATGCCATTAAAATATAGATTGCCATTACATTTTTAATTTAGATATCCATGGGGTGCCCCACCATGCTGTTTGATTCGCAGTGACTAGATCAAAAAATAATTAGAAATTAAAGTTAAATCAACTGGTCGAGTTTTTCCAAAGTATAGAAACCAATCGTATAAGACAAGACACAGCAGTGCATTTAGAAACTTCTGATGGTCGGGCTTCTCAGCTATTCATGTGAAATATCTACGTTTGTCTATCCATCCATCCCTCTGTCTATCTATCTATTTATATCTCTCTTTTCTATGATTGCCAGCTTCCCTTGTGTGGGCTGGTCCCACTCTTACATTTAAGGACTCTGTAAGTTGATAATAACAGGCCATCTAACTAGTTTTAGTCGTACCAAAATTCATCCCTTTCATGCTTCTTTTGTCAATATTTACTCCCCTACTCAATAGGCAGGCCTGGGCAGGATGCTAAACATGCAGAGTTGAGTGAGAAAAGGGATGTCTCTGCTTTTTGCAGGCTCCTCTCACTGGTCTGCTTCCAATGGTGCTCAGTAACTTAAGAGTCTAGGATGGACATTGAGTAACATAACACACCTGCCTTCCATAACCAAAGCAAGGGGCCCAGCCAGGTATGGTGGGCCTAAGGAGAAGCATAGACAAAGTTTATCGTGTTCCATCTGGCATGGGGACCCAAACACACTGATGAGGAGGTGGAGTACATTATCCCAGCCAGTCCCTACTTGGCCTCGCATGTGATTAATGAGCAGGCTCAGAGCCAAAGTTCCTGGTGAAGAGAAGCTTCTTAATAGGGAAGTATTCTGTAGATAGCTCCATGCTGCTTCCTCCCCATCATTTATCAGAGCTGGGAGGGCTTCTCATCTTGGTGCGGGTGGGCTGTGGCAAGCAGGCTCAGCTGGGCTAAACTGACTGGATCACTAGTCTACTGGGAGCATCCTCCCATCCCCTCTAAACCTTGCTTGTTGTGTTTGGCTTCTCTGAGCTGAAATTTATCTTAAACATCAGAACTACAAAAGACAACTTAGGTTTTGGGGTGCTCAGGGGACACTGGTGGCCAGAGACAGTAACAATCTAGATCTTAGCTCTTTGAGCTTGGGGTCTGGCTATGTTTATTGCTCATCTGTGTAATACAGAGGCCCGTACATAGTGGGCTCTCAATATACTTACTGAATGAGTAAACAAATGAATAAATGCAGAAATAAACATATGGACTTGGCTTAAATTAGTCCCAAAAGACTAATAAAGGTCATGGGAAAGGAAACTTTAGTATTTGTTCAGGCCTATGGGATAGAGTTGCCAAAAAAAAATACTATGCAAAATTTGGGACATATATATATATATTAAAACTATCGGTTATTTATCTCAAGCTCAAATGTAACTGACCATCTTATACTTTTATTCGATAAATCTGACAACCCTACCATGAGGACCAGCCATCAATAAATATATGATCAGCCCATCTTTTTTTATTATTTGAATTTTTAACCCAAGTGCAGTATGACAGTTCTTTGACATGCCACCTTGTGCAGAGCTGTTCCCTGCAGTATGCACATGTGCAAACACATGGTAGACATGCATACATACCATGGCAGTTCCCACATGGTATACATTTGGATGCCCTTTGGAGGGCACAACAGGGCTGAGAGGATGGGCATAAAACAGTCACAGACTTCCAAGCTGGGCTGAGCAAGCAGCCACTGTGAGACAGAGAAATTAAATATAGAGTCTCAACCATATTTAAGTTAAAAAAACTTTTTTTAAGTTTACCTACAAATAAATTGCCTATTTTTGTGTGGACAGTTCTCTGAGCTCTATTATATGCGTAATTTCATGTAACCACCACCACAATCAAGATCAAGGCAGTCCTAGCACCCCAGAAACTTAACGTGCTGTTGCCTTGTTGTCCAACCCATCCTGCTCCTGGAAACCACTGATTTGTTTTCCGTACTTATCATTGTGGCTTTTCCATAATGTCATATAAATAGAATCATTCATTATGTGGACTTTTGAGATTGATAGCTTTGCCTTAGAAAAATGCTTTTAAGATTCATCCAACTTGTGTGTATCAGTAGATTTGTCCTCTTTATGCTGAATAGTATACTATCATAAGGATATGCCACAATTTATTTATGTATCCACCCACTGAGGTTTTTGTTTTTCTTTCTTTTTTTGGCAATTCTGAATATAGCAGCTACAAACACAGGTGAATAAGTTTTTGTGTGCACGTAAGTTTTTGTTTTTCTAGGGTGAACACCTAGTTGGGGATATGCTGTATCATAGAATGACTGCACCATTTTAAATTCTCATCAGAAACATATAAGCACTCTTATTGCTTCACATCTTTGCCAAATCTTTGTGTTACCGGTTTTTATGTGTTATTTATTTATTATTATTTTTTAAAGTTTACACATTCTAATAACTGTAGTGGTATCTGATTGAGATTTTAATTTGCATTTCCCTGGTGACTAATGATGCTGAGTAACTCTCTGTGGGCTTATCCGCCAACCATATACCTTCTATGGTGAAATGTTTTGTTAAATATTTTGGGCGTTTTTTTACTGTATCATTTACTTTCTTGCCATTGAACTGGAGTTCTTTACAGATTTTGAACACTAATCCTTTGTTGGATATGTGATTTGCAAATGTTTTCTTCCATTCTGTAGCTTCTCTTTTCATTCTCAACATTTTTTTTTTTAACAGAGAAGAACATTTTAGTTGTATCGAAGTCCAATTTGTCAATATTTTCTTTTATGGGTTGTACTTTTGTCTAAGTCATAAAGATTTTCTCCTATGTTTTCTTTTTAAAATTTTATGGTTTTCCATTTTCCATTCATATCTATGATCCATTTTGAGTTAATCTGAGTTAGTTTCAGTAGGCTGAGATTCATTTTATTGCATATGGGTAACCAATTTTTCAACATTATTTGTTGAAAGTTTATCATTTCTCCATTGAATTTTCTTTGAACTTTTATCAAAATTTAATTGACCATATTGGCCATAGTTATTTAGATCTATTTCTGGGCTCTGTTTTCTATTTCACTTATTTATATATCTGTCCCTTCACCAATACCACATATTGTAGTCGTGTGTTTTAAAATTTGGAAGAACAGATCCTCTATCTTTTTTTTAAATTGTTTTGGATTTCTAGTTTCTTTTCCTTTCAATATAAATTTTAGAATCTGTTCATTTATATATACAAATAACTTTGCTGAGATTTTTACTTGTATCACATTGACCTTTAGACTAATTTGGGAAGAATTGATGTCTTAATTATATTGAGTCTTTCAACTCAAGATCATAGTATATTTCTCCATTTATTTAGATCTTTGCTTTCTTTCATCAGTGTTTATAATTTTAATCATAGAAATCCTGCACATTTTTGTTATTTATGTGAAATACACAAGTGTTTTAATTTTGGAGCATTATTATTTTTTAAATTTCAGTTTCAAATTGTTCACTACTAGTATATAAAAATTCAGTGTGTGTGGGGGGGGGGGGATGTTAACCTTGTATCCTGAAACCTTGCTAAACCCAGTAATTGGTTCCAAGAGTGTTTTTTTTAAGTTCTGTAGGATTCTCTATGCAGACAGATCTATGAGTAGGCATAGTTTTATTTCATTCTTTCCTATCCACATGACTTATATTTTTCTTGCATTATTGCAATGGATAGAATTTCAAATATAATATTAAATAAGGCTGTTTTCAAACTTAGCAGGGGGGGACATTCAATCTATCACCAAGTATGATGTAGCTATGTAGCAGTGTGTGTGTGTGAGCATATATGTGTGTGTGTGTTTGTGTGTGTTAAAGCCTTTTAACAGGTTAAAATAGAGCCTTTATATTATTGGTTTGCTGAGAGTTTTTGTCATGAATAGATATTAAACTTTGTCACATTTTTTTCTGCATCGGTTGATATGATCATGTATTTTTTTTCTTTTGAATTTGTTAATATACTATATTACATTGATTTCTGCATAGTGAATCAACTTGCATTCTCATTTGGTTGCCATGTATTATTCTATTTACATATTGCTGGATTCAATTAATTGCGTTGAAGATTTTTGCGTCTGTGTTATCAGGGATATTGGTCTATAGTTTTCTTTCTTTATATTTCCCAATTTGATTTTAGTAACAGGATAATGCCGACCACCTCAGAAAATAAATTAGGAATACTTCTTTCTTCTATTTCCTGAAAAAGAGTGTATAAAATTGCTGTTGTCATCTTTATATGTTTGGTAGAATGTGCCACTAAAACCATTTGAGCCTAGAGTTTTTTGGGTAAGCTTTTCAACTATGATTTCAGTCTCTTTAATAAATGTAGTTCTATATAGATTATCTATTTCTTCACATGTGCGATTTTAGTTTGTAGTCGACTTTAAGTTTTTTCAAGAGTTATTTGTACTATTCTCTAGATGTCCCTTTAATGTTTGTGGGGTTTTAGTCACATTCTCTTTTTAATTACTGATATTTATAATATTTGTTTTCTTTTTTTTTCTCCACCGTCAGTCTGGCTAGAGATTTGTCAATTGTATTAATCTGTTCAAAAAAACAGTTTTAAGTCTATGGTCATGTCACTCTGAACATGCCTGATCCCAACTAATCTTGGAAGCTAAGCAGGGTCGGGCCTGGTTAGTACTTGAATGGGAGACCACCTATGAAGACCAGGTGCTGTAGGCATAAAAATAATTGATAATAGTAATAAAATAAAAGATTGTAAGCAGACAAGGTCCTTGCAATCTGTGAGGGTTGCCTCCATTAAAAAGAAAAAAACAGTTTTAGTTTCACTGATTTTCTCTATAATCTTTCTCCTTTCAATTTTGTTGATTTCTGCTCTTGTCTTTATTATTTCCTCTCTGTGTATGCTTTAGGTTTATTTTGCTCCTTTTTACTAGTTTCTTAAAGTAGAGGTTTATATTACGGATTTGAGACTTGTCTTACTTTTTTAAATGTTTCCAGTGTGAATACTTAAAGCTACAAATTTCCCTCTAAATACTACTTTAGTTGCAAACCATAAGTTTCGATATGTTTTTTTTTCTTCAGTTCAAAATATTTTCTAATATTCCATGAGATTTTTCTGATTCATGAATTATGTGTAAATATGGTTTTTTAAAATTGTTAACTATTTGGAGACTTTCCAGTTATAGTTTTGATACTGAATTCTAATTTAATCCCATTATTTTTAGAGAACATTCTTTGTTAAGAACATACTTGTTAAGGATGACCAAGAATATAGTCTGTATCTGTGAATGTTGTATGTGCACTTGAGAAAAATGTGATTCTGTTTTTGTGTAGAGTGTTTTATAAATGTCAATTATATCCAGTTTGTTTATGGTAATGTTTAGTCCTTCTATATCTGTGGTTCTCCTCTGGAGGCAATTTTGCCCTCTGTGGACAGCTGGCAATATTTAGAGACATTATTGGTTGTTATAACTAGGACAGAGATACTGGTGTTTAGTAGATAGAATCTTCTGCTACTAAATGCACAGGACAGGCCTCCACCCCTTACCCCCATCAGCACTCCACCCCTGCCAACAGCAAAAAGTTATCTGGCCACAAATGTCAGTGGAGCTGAGGCTGAGCAACACTGTTCTTTGCTGATTTTCTTTCTAGTTGTACAATTAATTATTGACAAGTGTTGACATCTCTAACTCTATAGATTTTTTCATTTCTTCTTTCAGTTTTATCAGTTTTTGCTTCATTTATATCAAAGCTCTGTTGTTAAGTATGTATACATTTAGGATTTTTATATCTTCTTGGTAAAATGTCCCTTTTATTATGTAGTAGTCTTCTTAATCTCAGGTAAATTTTCATTTTCTGAAATATACTTTGTCTATAGTGATATTAATAAAGTCACTCCAGTTTTTCTTTAGTATTTGCATAGTATGTCTTTCCCCATTCTTTTAGTTTAACTTACTTTTGTTTATTTATTAGATGGCATGTAATTGACTCTTTCTCTTTTATTATCTATTCTGATAATTATGCTTTCAATTGATGTATTTGATCACTTTAATTTAATATCTGTATTGATATATTTAAATTTAGCTCTACCATTTTAATAGTTGTATTCTGTTTCTTCCATTTCCCTTTTACTGCTTTCTTTTAGATTATTTGAATTTTTTCTACTGTTAATTTTTAATTTATATATTTCAAATGTAAATTATATTTATGTATATATAATTATAATTATATAGATATGTACTATTTATATATATGATGATACTTTTATCATTATATATAAAACATATTTTTAAATCTATACATTTTTTCTGTGTCTGTATACTGCTTTAGTGGTTGCTCTGGAGATTTAAATATATATACTTAACTTTCCATAGCTTACTTAAAATTAATATTTTACCACTTCAAAAGCAATGTAAAAACCTTATTTATCATATAGGTATTATTAGCTTCCCCCATGATGTTGTAGTTGTCATATCTATTCCATCTACATGCATTGAAAACCCCATTAGACAGTATTATAATTTTTGCTTTCAACCATCACAAATATTTTAAATCTTAAGAGGAGAAAAATAGCCTATTATATGTGCCAGAAATCTACCATTTCCATTCCTCTTCCTTTAGTCTCAAAGCCCAAATTTCTCTATAGTATTGGTTCCCTTTTATCTAAAGAATCTCCTTTAGCATTTCTTTTTCAGCAGCTCAGCTAGCGGCAAATCCTTTCATTTTCCATTCATCTGATAATGTCTTTATTTTGCCTTTATTTACTGTCTGGTTAACAGTTTGTTTACTTTCAGTTCTTTTAAAGATATTTTTCTAGTAGGTTGTGTGTTCTTTTTCTCTGGCAGGTTTTATTTTAATTTAATTTTGAACAGTTTGATTATGTCTCTGAGTGTGCTTCGAATTTATCTCTTAGCTCGATTTTCAGTCTTTGGGTTCTGGATTTGGGATTAGGTACTGAAAACCCTGTTCAGGGTTTCATCCATGAAAAGGCATCTCATGGTACATCCAGGAGTTTATATATGTCTTTATTAAACTCCCTCCTCTTTGCAATTTTCCCAGCTCTTTGTGGCTCTCAGAACACACACAAACACACCACACACACACCACCACCACTACTACCACAATCACATAAACACACACATACTTAGTCATCTGGATAGAATTCTGTTTTCTAAATCTAGTATTTAGTTCCTGTGACTATTTCTGGCTCCAGGGCCATATGACAGAAGGAAAGAGAGAAAAAAGCAACCTCCCTGCTCTTGGAACAACAGTTTGGGCAGAGACAATGATTCTCTTCCCCCATAGTCTTGCGTACCTGCCTGAATGACTCCAGTGAAACAGGACTGCCGGGGGCTGAGGCTGGAGTGAATGAAAAAAACAAAGGGGAAAAAATAGTAGATCTCCTTCACCCTCCTTGACTCTAAAAGGCCCTCTTTCCTATTTTTGGTCAGAGAGAGAGGCTTTTCTTAGAAATCTTTCTGTCCCCCCTCTCCCCATGTAAAGTCAGTCTTACTTTCAAGCTACCTCTCCAACCTATATGATACTATTTATCCTTAGCATCCTCAGAGGGCTGCTCAATGCAGTCTGTCTAAGGTCTTGAGTTGCATTCAATGGATGAGATGGACAGAGTGTACTTCACAGTAACTGTAACTAGAACTCCAACTTTGATTTTTAAGCTGCTTTATTCCATCTGGTTCTTCAGAGCTACATGACATAGTAACTTCAATATTAGTGAACACAGTCCCATCTTTGGTAACCAGCTAATTATGCCTGAATGTGGTTGGTCCATTGTTTTTAAAGAATAGGTTCAGTTTACAAGTTGTATTCAAAAGAACATCAATGCTGCTGAAAGCTGAGATACTCTCATTGGTTTCCTATGGCGATCTCCATCCATCCCAGGAGGATCTGATCCAGTAGGACCGTCATAAGGTGGGAACCTCTGCTAGGAGTGGCAGGAGTTTTATACTAAGCACACGGAAGGCAACTTTTACCTACTTCCCTTTGACACTGAGGATTATTGTATGAGGAAAACATGTGATTACTGTATGAAGAAAACGGCCTGATTGCTGGAGCTTCGTGTGTTACATAAACTTGGTTTCTGAAAAAGGGCTTGAATAATGAAGTACAGAAACTGTAGGCACCTCTGCCACCCACACCTGTGGGAAAATGGAGGCACTAAAAGCATTTGTCTCCTGATAGCATGCTACTGTTTTGTCTGGAAACTTGGTCCAAAAGAGAAGAACTGATAGCATGAGGCACCGAGTTTAGAAAAGAGCTTCTAGAACATGACAGTACAGTTTGTATCTTCTTTGTAGCTATAGACCTTTCTCACACATGATCCTCAGTCTTCCTCTCTTTACAATGGGGATAATTCCACAGATCTTGCTGTATTGTTGATGATTAAAATCAAAATGTTTAAAGTTCCTGATAATATTTTATAGTTAGCATTAATCAAGCTTTTACTATGTGCCAGGCACTATTGTGATTGCTTTACAGTTAGGTAATTTACACCCTTTAAAAGCCATATAAAAGAACTGTTTTTCACAAATGAGGAAACTGAAACACCGAAAAGAAAATTGTTGTGGCAGAGCAAGACTTCTAACCCAAGCACCTAAGCCAGAATCTACCCATCACTTTGTATATTCTACTTCTCCGTATGGCAGCAGTCACAACTATTATCACACCTAGCGGTGCACAGGTGTCTATAGTTGAATTTCAGTGTAAAGGATATTAAGGGAGAAAATGCAAGGGGCAGGAGGTGAAAAAAGGCAGCATTCTCTTTTAAGTTCTGCCAGGCACTTAAGTTCAACCTTGGCCTCCTCCATACTCATGGGCATCATCTTACTTGTGGGCTGAGTGAAAGACTTTTCTGTGCTGCTCGAGTTGTACTGCAGTTATAGTAGTGAAAGCTTGATTAGCTCTTCTGGATTCAGAGGTGGTGAGAGATAGGAGTCCAGAAACTGTAGGCAGTTAAGTCATTCTTAACTACCAACTTATTCCCTCATATCCTGGCTATGTTGCTTCTGAGAACTCAGCGGTCCCACCGTAGGAACCCATGGGGTAACATTAAAAAAGGACTAGATTTGTGTGAAGGTCTTGGAAGTGGCAGATATCCAAGAAAACACTCCTACACATACACACATGTACCCCTGGGTGGGGGAAAAGGGGATTATGTGAAAGTACAGGACAATGGAGAAATTCATAAGTCAGGGATGGCATAGCCAGAGGAGCATTAAGAACCCTTCAGGCCAACCCTGCACCTCCCATTTCACATCTAGAAACACTGAGGTCTGAGGAGGGTATTCAATTTGCTGAAGGTCTTTGGCAAGGTTACTTCTGCTGATGCCCTAACTTCTCTCTACTTTCTGCTTTCCTTTTAAACTATTAGAGAACAAAGCATTATGATTTGGGGGAAGTCTAATAACCTCATGTCATCTCCTAACTTGATATTTTTTTCTCTTCTTATCAGAGTATATCTTCTAGCAATTTCATGGGACTTTTCCTCAAACTAATCACCAACTAATCAGAACAACATATTTCAAAAATTCCCTTACTAAAGAACATGGCCAAGAGCGGGAAAGGCCCCAAGGGCAAGAAGATCACCCTCAGTGTGGCCAAGAATTGTATCAAAATCACATTTGATGGGAGAAAACGCCTTGACTTGAGCAAAATGGGAATTACCAACTTCCCTAAGTGTATTCTGAGACTCAATGATATAGATGAGCTTGATCTTAGCCGGAATATGATCAAGAAGATTCCCGATTCAATCTCCAAGTTCCAGAACCTGAGGTGGCTGGACCTGCACAGCAACTACATCGACAAGCTCCCAGAGTCCATTGGCCAGATGACCAGTCTGCTCTACCTCAATGTCAGCAACAACAGGCTGACCACCAACGGGCTGCCTGTTGAGCTCAACCAACTCAAGAATATCCGCACAGTGAATTTAGGCTTGAACCATCTAGACAGCGTGCCCACCACACTGGGTGCACTGAAGGAGCTCCATGAGGTGGGACTCCATGACAACCTGCTCACCACCATTCCCACTAGCATTTTCAAGCTCCCCAAGTTGAAAAAGCTCAACACACAGCGAAATCCCTTTCCTAAAGGAGAAGAGTCAGATATGTTCATAGATTCTATCAAGAGGCTGGACAACTTATATCTGGTGGAGGAGAAGGATCTCTGTGGGCCTTGCCTGAGAAAATGCCAACAGGCCCGGGAAAAACTGAACAGAATCAAGAATATGGCCCCGGCAACACCGAGAAAGGCCATCTTTTCCAACTTGGTCTCACCCAACTCCATGGCCAAGGAGTCCCAGGAAGATTGGAGGTGACCTGGGATCTTGACCCTGAGGCAGAAAGAGTAAAGGGGAGGGAAGATGACAATGGGCTACATCCACAGCAAATTGAGAGATTATCCCATCACTGCTACAGTTCTTTCAGCCAAGTCCATAAAATACCTTTCCCTATCTTCTTGGCTTATGATTTTATTGATTGAAAGGCGTTTAGTTCTTTGCCATTCCACACATTTCTCTCTTCTCTGTGTGCTCATACTTACACAAACAGTCACTATGAGTCAGGAAAGGGTCATCCATCTCACTTCTGCTCCAGAACTCTCCTGCTTACAGCCCATGGCACTCTTACTCTTACTCACTTACACACTCTTAGTCTCATTTCAGGACTAATATCCAATTCCCACATGTGGATCTTGTTCTGTGGAAATGCTTCAAAGTACAGGAATCTCAGACATGGGTAGCTAGGAGGGCAGATAGACATTTATTCCTGGGAAGAGAACAAAACTGGTCCACAGAGATAAGCAGATATTATCATTAAGCACTGGCAAGCAACATCTTCAGCTCAAAGCAGTACTATCTTTTTCTCTTATCCGTGCTTGCATAATTTGCTCTAAGAGCTTTCTCTAGACTCAATCTTCAAGCCCTTGACTAGCTGTGAATAAATGAGTTTATACTCCCATCTTATTATGACCAATGCTTTTCCAGACTCTTGCAAGAGTAATTAAAGAACAGTTTCAGGTATGGTTAGATGCAGTCAATATATTATAAAAAAAATACCTTCCTAGGCACTGTGCTAGGTGTGGGGACTATGTACAATGGCAAAAAGTTTGGCTTGCCTTGTGTGACCTGTTGGGAAGACCCATTGAAAGAAGACAGGATAGAATGTCATTGTCTGAGGGCAGAATGTCATTGTCTGAACATGATGTTAGGAGACCAAGGACATGTGGTATGCAGGCTGGCCTGGCAGAAAGAAAGTCAAAGACTCCGAAGTTGGCCAGATCTAGATTCAGGGCAGCTTTTCTTCTTACTTGCCATCTCCCTGGGCACCTAACTTAGCTTCGGTTCCCTCATCTGTAAAGTGGGAATAACAGGGCCCCAAATCCAAGGGTCACTGTGCATCTAAAGCACATAGAACACAGAGTGAATACTCAAATGAAGTCAGTTTTCTCTAAGAACTGGAGCTTGATGCATCTCAAAGCTGAAATATAACTTTGGATAGTGTCCCTATTCATACCAGACCCTCTGGCATAAATAACAGTGGTAAAGGCAATCTTCAAACAGCAGAGAACTTTCTCTATATCACTCACTCACACATTCAAGCTGCCTAAAAGAAAAGGATCAGGAAGATAGCTTTAGTAAAGCTTTAAAAAATGTTTTTAATAAAGACTTTTCTGTATTCATGGCAAGTTTTATAGTAGTCAATAGAGAAGCACTGAGAGATACCCATGAGTTCAGTGAGACTAGCTTATTTCTTTTTCACATTATAAACTATGGGGTTCCTCTTTCCTCAAATAGAATGAAAACCCTATTCTAACCCAGTCACCACCCTCTCTGAAAGTCTGGCATAACCTGGTGACCCCCATGTGACCCCTGTGTTTTTGCCTCTGTGACCTGGAGTAATTGCCTCGGTTTTTCCTGTCTCTATCCCCAGGATACGCGCAACATCTCCCTAGAGTAGCTTATGGCAAAAATTCGAAGACTAAACAGCTAACAAGAAGAAATAACTCTAAAGAAGAAAAGCCCTCAGGAGAAGAAACAGAGTGACAAGGGGAACATTCTGGAAGCCAGGATCTCTGGTGCTGGCTAAGCCACTGACTTGCTTCTTAAACTCAATTTCCTTCTCTTAGCTGTAAATAATCTCTGTGTGAAAATGACTTTGGGAAATATGTGGTGTTTTTTTAAAACATATCTAAATAAAATATTTAAGAAAATAATAGATATAAATTACACGCAATTAAAAATTTAAAGGGATACTTTAAGACTTAAAAGACTTATGGTCACTCAAACTGGTAAAATCTCAATACCAGCCTCCTATGGTAAGATATGTATAATGCAATACCTTGAGCGACTAAAAATAGAATTTAAACAAATCTTTCAGTAATGCACAGTTAAGAAGGGAAAAGAAATTAGAGAAATGAACAACAGGGAGAAAAATAAGAAAAATAAAATGGCAGACTTCTGTCCTAACATTTGAACAATTACATTAAATGTAAATACACCCATCCCTCAATTTACTCAGTATGTTTTTCACATGAGTTTGTCTTACACACGGTAAATATCCCCTCCGCCCTCTCCCTCCTCTCCCCATTTAGTGGACTTTTTATACATGGTTTCCATTTACACAGTCTCATTCTATGCAGTTCTTTCTTTTTCCATTATTGGCGATTACTCTTTTTAAAACCAATAGCTTAACTCGGCAACGTACAAAGAACTGATACTAACACAATTATCACTGGAACATTTGAAAATTGATTGTCGCACCAAAATCAGTAACAGTTGAAACTGATTAACAAAATGTTAAATCACTGATAGATAGCTGTAGGAATTCACATGACACACTAGTTGCATCATAATTTGCTTAAAGATACGGACTTCCAAATATTTCAAGTGTTAAAGATAACAACTTTGTGCCAATTAAAAAGAGGAGGTTGATTGCTTTAGATTACAGCACAAACGACAGTGAATAAAATTTATTTCATTTTTTCTGAATCTTTATTAGCGATTTTTTGCGAAATTATGTGAAATAAATATTTTTGATTTATGTTGACCTATTTCTTTAGATTTTTTTTTTACTGATGGACTCTTTTTACATGGTTTCCTTCTGCACAAAAAAAATGTGGAATGAATAATCTGCATAAATTGAGGGATGGGTGTAGTCTTTATTTGTAATGGCTTCAAACTAGAAACAACCTAATTTCCCTGAATAGGCAAAGGTTAAACAAACTCTGATATGTCCATGCCATGGACTACTACTCAGTAATTAAAAGGAACACAACTTGGATGGATCTTAATGGCATCATTCTAAGTAAAAAAGGCCAGTCTCCAAAGGTCACATACTCTATGATTCCATCTAGAGAACACTTTCTAAATGACAAAATGATAGAAATGCAAAACAAATCAGTGGTTGCCAGGCTTTAAGGTTAATGAGGGACGGTAGACAGTAGCACAAGAGATATCTTATGGTGATAAAAATGATCGTGTATATTGTTGTTGGTGGTGGTGGTTACACAAACCTACAAATATGATAAAATGACAAAAAAAAACTGCATACATGTTGTAGCAATGTCAACTTCTCAGTTTTGAAATTGTACTACAGTTTCATAAGATACAACCATCAGGAGAAATTAAATAAAGGATGTATGGGGACTCTATGTATCATTTTTGCAACTTCTTATAAATCTGTAGTTATTTTAAATATTTAAAAATTAAAGACAATCTTACAACCCAGATGCAGCAATAATAGATCTTTGTACGTGTGTCAAGTGCTTATTTATGAGTAACCACGGCAAACTTAAAGCTCCTCAACCATCCTGAATAACTAAGGCATTTCAGGAGAAAGAGCACCTTCACCTGAGTTCACCTGGCTAATCTAAATTATCCACTGTTGATCACATCCTTGAAGATTCCTGAAACAGTTGCTAAAATGAAGAAAATGCCTGGTTTCTCTATCCATGTCCCAGGTTTTCTTGAGGTAGCTGGGCACAAATAGAAAGTGGGTGGGCAAACCTTGAACCAGCGAATTTCTCCCTTCACAATTTTGGGTTTTTGCACCCCTGTCCCTACCCCCATGGAAACATGACTGAGTGGAGCTGAGAGGACAAAGGGGCCAAGCTTGATGCTGAGAGTGGGGCTTCATTTAGGCTTCTGCCTAGAAATGGGTCTGTGGTAACAGCTAAGGATAGAGCTAAGAGAAGACATGAGCAAAAATGACAAAGACTAATCCATCTGGGTCCCGAAACCAAGGCCTGAGCACAACCGAGGAGGAGCTCACTGCAGGTCACCAGACTCTGCTACTTCTGGACCCTTGAACCAACCATGTGAAAGCTCCTAAATGCTGGGCATTAGTCATCCCACCAGATGGTTTAGCTCACCTCTGGTTCTAGTGATTCTGCTGTGGACCTGGGTCTGAGTTGTATAGTTTCTACAATTGCACTCCCAGGGCTGTGCTGTACAAGGAGCCTATAAGCATGTTTCTGCACTCAGTGATGGAGCTGAGGCTCTCTTTACAAATAATCACATGTGTTACAGATTCTTAGCCTCCCAGTTAATCAGCAGTGTTGATCTCAAGGGAGTAGAACTGAGGAACAGAAGTGGAGAAAAAAAGAACTTGAATTTTAGCCTCCACACTGTCAACAGTGGTGCCTCTAGGGTGTGGTTGACTATCGTGGAAGGTCTTCTTATGGGAATTTATAGCTTCCTTCAGTTGGTTTCCTGTTTTTCATCTTTCATTATTTTTCAAAAATAATCAAGAAAATTCTGACAACACTAAACTGTAGAACTTTATGTTCCCCAAAATAAATTTTTTTCTAAACATTATATTTAAGTAAGCTATATAATTGAGAGAACGCATCAGAAATTACAAACACCCAGATACAATCAAGTCCGTCCCCAAATATAAGCACTGCCTCACACTCAAATGCTTCCTTTAGCCCAGGGACACAGTTGCCTTGATGCCATATCCAGTGAGCATTTCAGAACTTATCAGAGACCACAGCTGTGGAAGGATGACTTTAGCACATTTGAAGATGTATGCTATGTGCAATGGATTTGAGAGAGGGAGAACCAGACGGGCATCCTAGCTTTGTATATTCTCTGAGTTTTATAAACTCTGGGTTAAGTATGAACTGAGATCATAGGGAAGGAATATAACTGAGCCACATTATGCTAGCATTCCCAAAAAATGTCTGTACAGAAATAAGTCCAACTATTAGCACCCTACATTTTCAGAGAACCAACATAGAAAATTATATTCTGCAGTGTTCTTTTTTCATATTTTATTTAAAAAAAAATGAAATTGACTTCTTTGGTACTCACTAGTCTTTAGACGAGGGCAAATTTTATATTCAATGCCAAGAGAAAATATATTCTGGGGGAAAATAGTTTTTTAAAACCCTCTGTTTCTTGTTATTTGCCATTGAAAATATGTAACCCGGCACAATGGGGGTTTTTTGTTTGTTTATTTGTTTGCTTTTTTAGTTTCAGGACAATTAGAGTATCTACTTTTTTCTCCTTTAGAGAAATTCTGGAGTAATTTTTAAATGATCTTTGTACCTTGTATTTAATTTTAAATCTGTTTCCTGCCCCATGTGTAAGGATGTGTCTTTATTCACACAAACTTTTCAAACTAGCTGCCCTTTCCCTGTAACTTTAGCTATTTTTTCTACTTTTCTGACTAGTCCCCATCATATCTCAGCAGAGCCTGCCTGTGTATAACATGGTGGAGCTTTACGGCTATCCAAGGGGTCTAGCTGGTTTTCTGTTAGAAGCCTTTGTATGCTTGCGGAGCCTAGCACCCCGCAGATATCTGATAATACTGCCTTCAAGATGGTCAGCACTTGATTAATTCTGGGATAGGCACTAACCCAACTTAGGCAAATGAAAGTCACTTTGGGGATTTTTGCCAAAATTACTGTGACAGAGCATTCCTGGTGTGGTGGAATTCCTATGTGACTGACTATCAGCCTAGAGCTGCTAGGGGCATTGATGCCCTTATGCTGAGAAGGGAGCCAACCCAGGGAAAATTCTCACTGTAAGATGGAGAGCCATAGTGTCTTGAGAGCTTACTGAGCCCAGAGATCCAGCATGCCTAGAACCAGACCTTTTTTGCCTTCGGGTATTAGAAGAGATGAATCTTCTTTTTAGCTTTGGCTAGTTTGAAATGGCTTTCTACCATTTGCACTGAAACATTGCAGAGAAAGCCACGTATGGAGATTATGCTCATATGAAACAAACAATATGAGATCACCAGGACTAATATTCAGCTTATATAAACAATTATGATTGTACCATTGTCGAACTATTGAAATACATCCATTCCAGGTTGTCAACAGCTCCTCTACCTCCAGGGGCCCCCTGCTGTCCAGGCCTCCTAGATCATCACCAGGTATCTCTGGGACTTCCCCACAATCTACAAAGTAAAGGGTTACTGCCTGGAACAACAAGGAGCTTCTGTTGGCAGCCACTCCAATGGGTCTTTTGAAGGTCATCAGTGACCACCATATCGCAAAGTTCAATGGTCATTTCTCAGTTCTTATTTTATTTAGCCTACCAACATTTGACCATTCCTTCCTTGAAACACTACTTGACTCCCAAACATCTTCCACACCTGCAATTCTTCCTGCCTTTCTGGCTGCAACTTCTCAATCTCTTCTGCTGGCTTCCCATTATGGCCTTAACTCCTAAAGGTTGGTATGCCCCAGGACACAATCCTTAAACCTCTTGTTCAGATGTACTCATTCTCTTGGTGATCTTATCCAGTCTCATGCTTTAAATACTATTCCAAATGTACCACTTACCTGGACTTCTCCCTGAACTCCAAATTTATATATCCCAATGGCCAGTAAGACACCTCCATCTGCATGTCTGGCAGGAATCTCGAAGTTAACATATCTAAAACTGAGCTCCTGGTATCACAACACTCCCAAAGTTGTTCTTCATGTGCTCTTCCCCATTTCATTTTCCAATTGCTCAAACTTAAATCCTTGGTCTTATCCTTAAATTTTTTCTCTCACACACACATACTTCACACTTAATTTGTCAACAAATCCATGAGATGTACCTTCAAAACTCATCCACGATCTGAGCACAACACACTGTCTTTGTGGCCACTCCCTGGTTCCAAGCCATCATGTCTCAGCTGGATCACTGAAAAGCTTCCTAACTAGCCTCCCAGCTCCGCCTTTGTCCCACTGTGATTTGTTCTCCACACGGCAGCCAGGCGAGCCTTTTAAAATATGTTAGTCACACTATTCTTCCAATACACCCAATTATTCTGAGGAAAAACCCAATGCTGCTACTGTGAGCCCCTAAAGCTTATATGAACTAGCCCCATTATCTCTTTCATTGCTCTGGCCCCTGTCGAGCTCACCATGATACCCTTGATGTCTTTGTTCTGTTCTTTCCTCTGCCTGAAATGCTCTTTCCCCAGTTATCTGCATAATTTGTTCCCTCAGTTTGTTCACATCTTAATTCAAATATTGTTTCTTGGTAAGGGCTTCCCTCACCAAGTCTAAGATTAATCTCTACCTCTATCTGCTTTGTTTTTTATACATATTCTTATTATCTAATATGCTTTATACTTTACTCATTTAAATTGTTTTCTGCCTATCTTTCTCTTGAGAATGTAAACTCAATAAAGACAGGGAAAATTCTGAATATTCTGCTTGTTGTTCTGTCAAGCAGAAGCACCACATGTAACAAACTATCAATAAGTAATTTTGAATGACTTGGTAGTCCCATTCCATGATCAGTACAAATATTTTGAATACCTCTCTTGTGGACATCCCTCTCCCCCTATCCCCACATACTCCTGGAGAAAACCAGCAACTATCTTCTTCTATTCTCATTTAACAGAAATAAAAGTATCTACTGATTGCAAATTGGCCTTCTGGGGAAGTGGGTACTTTTAAAGGGGGGTCTTGCGAAGGGCTGTAAGCATTCATTTCCTAAGAAAGATACTCCATGTCATAGATTCATAAATTAAATCTGAGTTGCACACCACCATACATTAATTTAGGTTCTGAGCTTTCTGAGAGTTTCATGTAGGAAGGACAGACCTAGAATTGCTCATACCCTTTTCCTCTTAAAGGCCTGATGTTGAAACCTCTTTGGCAATCTGTCCCACCCACCATGGGTAGAGGGCTTCTTCCTGCCATTTTGGTCTGACAAAGCCACAGAGCATGTGGGACCGCTAGCCTGTTTGTAGGGGTATAATTGGCAGAAGAAACTCCAGGAGAGGACAAGGGAGTATGTGGAAGAGAGGAAAAGGTGAAGGCAGACTGATGTGCTCTTAGCACAACTTTAAAGTAGGATTGGGCAGATGAAGAAAATCAAGGCAAGGCCAGCACCACACCCAGAGAGCATGACTAGGCTCCTCCCACAGCATTACCTTAGATTGACGGGGTCCTCTGTGATGCTTTTTCCCTTCAAGCTGGGTTGAAAAGAGTAGAAGCTAATCAAAAATAAAAGGATCATTTTATCAGCAGAGGCAAAACTCTTCTACCATCAGGGACACATTTTCAGAGTCAGGTAAAAGGTTGGGTCCATTCTTATACTGCCAGCCCCATCCTGTCCCCAGTTCTTACGCACTAGAACTGGGGATACTTCTGAGGAGCCCTTTAGCACCTCTGGCATTACACACTCTAGCCTTGATGATAACAATCATAACAATAAAATAATAGTTATAATAAAAACTATGTTTTTTAGACATCTCCTCTGGGCCAGACACTTGAAATTTCCATTACCAATTTCACAAACTACTGCTATACTCTGGGCACAAATGCCATCTTAATTTAAGGTTACTTGAACAGGCTGGAGTGCAGTTAGGCAACATTCACTGCCTGAGCTACCAATATATAAGACTTCTAGATTAACTGTGAAAAAGTTAAATACCTAGAAATCATAAGGGAAAATAAATGTAAGTTTCAGCATTGCATGTCTACTTCTTTACTTTGATCTAAAATGGAACTTGGAGAGAATTTTAGGAGGCAATACAACAGCAGTCCTTGGGGAAGAATCTAAAGGGAGGCTCACAGCCAAGGGAGACATGCCCAAAGCTGGTGCACACAGCCTTTCTGTGGGAGTTGTTTTCCTCCACCATGGCCCTGCCCTTTGGACTTAGCAAGTGGTCCTGGTGCAGTGACTGGCCAGGGCCAACAGGAAAGCAGTGCTAGAACCTCTGAGCACAAAGTGGCATGAGACATTTAGGTAAAGTATGTCAAATCTCACCTCAGAACTTCTAGTCCAAAGTCGAGCCAGACAATACCACCTTCCTGTTATTCCAACTTCTGTGTGGTCTGTTTATGGCTAGGCACCTACCTCTCTTCTGTCTCTTCTAGATTTTCTACAAATCTCTATTTATCTATAACTTTAATAATAATGAAAATGAATAACCATTATTATTAACAATTTCTTAGCTTAAATTTATTGGCTTGGTTAATCTATTTGGAGAGAGAGGTATTAAACTAAAACAGAAGGCTTCTCTTTTTAAGAAAAAAGATATTCCATGCAGAAGTGGGAAATCAGTGTGTGGAATTCTTTCCAAAGAAATATAAAGTCAGAATAACTAAAATTGGCAACTGGGATCAAAAAGAAAAATTATTTGGAAAATTAGAAAATAAAGCAAGAAAATTCTGGAATGATCAACAAATAGCTAGTTTCTTAAATATGTTGTGTCTGCACAATTTTTTCTCCTTTTACTCATTACTGTCCTAAACTACTTCAGTCCATTAACTGGAGCCTGTTTCCCAGCACTTAGAAAAGGTGCTTCTGTAACTTTCTATATATTTCGTTCAACAATTAAATAGCTCTGTGGGTTGGTAAGTGTTTCCTTGTGTCTGACCTAAATTCTGCTTACTGTGGGTTGAAAACAATTCTTCTGAGAACAGAGCTCAGCAGTATCTGTTCCTGTGCTCTCAGCTCAGGATCAGTTTCCTCAGAGGAGGACTTCAAACCCTTACCTTTTGAAGACCTTACTCCGATCACCATTGTAGAAGACAAGGAACTTGGAATATCCATTTCGGAAAAAGATCTCCAGGGCGATGTCCTATAAAGAGAAATCTTTTTACTGCTCCTGAAATTTCCTGGAATGGAGATACCTACAGGCAATAGAGCCACTGGCAATAGGTCATTTGAGTCTCTGTGTCAGGTTTGAAAAGATTTCAACCTCAAATAGAACCAGAGGGTGTGAAATGGAGAATCTTACATATGTGCCCTCAGAAAAACAGAATTTAAGAACTGAGGAACTGATTTCCTGAAAATGACTGATTTACAGAAGATCCAGACTTATCTCCTTACCAATGAACATCTGCCAAGAATCCCTCCCTACTCTCAAGCCAATGAACTTACTACTTGGAGACAGGCTGGACTTCCTCCTCTTTTCACTCCTTGCCCATGAATATAGCTACTTTCAGTGGATTTGCCTGTGTCTTGCTATAGCATGCATTTCCCAAACCGTTATTCCTCTACTATTCTTGAATAAACTCAATTTCCAGTAATTCAAGCTTGTCTCAGTTTACCTCTTCATTTAGGCTGACACAGGCAACCTTTCCTGGTTAGTCTCTCCAACCTCCCACAGGCAGCTATGAAGACCTTGGTGACAACGATGAGCAGGTCTCTGCAGAATGAGTAGGAGGGCAGGGGACCTCAGAGTTCCTTTGGCTTAAGCAGGAAGCAAGAGCCGCAGGCCCAGGACAAGTAAGGATCAGATGAAGAGGAAAGTGCTCACTGACACCTTCAGACACTTTCACATCCAGGTCCAGGGGTTGGTTTCCTGAACCAAAGGGTCATCTTACCAGAAACACTGAGGAATGGTCAGGTGGATGCGACTCCCAGTCAGGGCAGCTTTGTATGCTGACCTACAGATTTGAAGGCACAGGGTGCTTTGCTGAGCCATTTTGATGTGGCTACACTGACATAGCAATTTTGTTTCAAGGGTATTTTGTTAATACCTAAATGAATCCTACATGATTTCCATTTTTTCCACATCCTCTCCTCCTTTCCTCTCCCCCTCCTCCTTTCCTCTCCCCCTCCTTTCTATTCTACTCTATCTAAATAACATTTGGAATAGCAATAGAATGAGTCCACATTTGGAATGAGATGAGGTCAGGAAGAGAATTCCTAGGGCTGGAGAGAGGGATTGGGAAGAGAGAGGTCTGGGCATGGAGGGACATATATGGCAGATCAGGGTCAGACTCAGAGGTGGGGTGCTGTATCCAACAACACAGTCACATACTGCTTCTGCCCTGTTGGAAGTGAATTCTCAAAGTTCAGTTCATTGGGATCCTGAGCAGAGGAAAGTATTTGTAATGAAAATGCAAACCCCTCTCCTCTACAGGTACACATAAGATGCTTGGATTTTTTTTTTTATAAATAAAAATATAAATAATATGCAAATAGATGATGAATATAGACTCTTTAGAGGCTATGACTTGCCTCAGCAACCTTGTGTGCCTGGGCTCAGACTTTTTACTGGGAGAATCCAGGGCTGGACAAATGGTGACCTTGCTCACAAAGCCCTCCTGCCCCACCTTGCAGTGCACACAGGCCCTTCTCCTCTGACTTCTACCACTTGCAGGCTAGCCAACCATCTGGAAATAATCACTTTACTGGGGAACAGCAGCTCACTTACTAATACTTATTTGCTACTATATAACCAGTAAGGTAGACATATAGTCATAAAAAATAATTTTTGACAAGTAGCCAAAATAAAAAAATGTGCTAAGTACTATATATGCAATGGTAGAAAAGATTAGATGTGGGTCCTTTGTTCACTGGAGGGAAACAGGAGCCCAGAGACATGCCCAATTGTGCCAAGGTATCAGAACTGTGGAAAGCACTAGGCCCATGCTGGCTGCACTGCCCAAAGCTTCAGCGCATGCCTTTGTCTGCCTCAAACTCATCTCCTTGCAAAGAAGAGTAATAAGGTCAAGCAAAAGGAGAACAACTTGAGGGTAAAAGCAGAGGAGTGGGCAGTGGGGAGGAAGAGAGCTGGTCAGATGCCCACAGTATGCTGAACTCTCATCAGCAGTACAGCTGATTCTTTCTAAAATGACGCTCCAAAAGGCCTTTCTGAGCTTCACTTTCAGAGAATATAATGAGGCTAATATTTACAAAAGAAACATACTCTTATTCCATTATTAGGGCCAATTAGCGCCCTTTTGGCCTTTGCAGAGCAAAGAACCTAAAGAGAGAATAGGGGGAGAGATCCAGCCTGTCCCCTCCTACAAGGGTAGTCCCTAATCTCCTCCTTTGCCCCCTTCCTGGGACACTTCTGGACTTGTATGCTGCTTTGTTATTGCAGAGGTTGGGCTGGTGAAGGTGAGAAGTGTTCAAGGCCAGTGGGGTTTCCCAGAGCTTTTCCTTGTCCCTTTGCCACTAAGCTGATGCTTCTAAGTCATCTAAGCCCAGGGATTTATATGTGAGGTGGGACCAGAAACATCAGGTTGTGTCTGACAGTAGAGCTTCGCCTCTGAAAGGAATTGACTCTGTTTACCACCTGGGTGAGACTTTGGAGGCCCTGGGCGAAGCTCTAGAACCCTAATTGGAGGATATAGTCAGGAGATCTTTAAACCACTTGCCCCAGGAAATTACCGAGAACTTAGAGATAGATGGGGAGCGTAGAGGGGAAGGACAGCAGGCAGCTGAGGGGATCCCTGTGGTCAAAACAGGGCAAACTGGCACTCAACTTTCAGTCATCAGTTCTTCCCAAAGGCAATATATTTGCCCTGTCCTGTTTCCCTGAATATCCAAGGCAGCTCTGAGGCATGCCAAGGAAAAATAAAGCCAAGAGGATGGGTCCTAAATGACACAGTAAGAGAAAGAAGGGCCCGACAACTAAACGGCAGAGACTGGGCAGAGAGTAAAGAATAAAGAACTCACAGCCTGGGTAGCAGGCCCAACACAAGTCAGGGGAACTCACAGGTGTGTCCCAAAGGACACTGGACTGCACAGGCATAAAGCAGGTAACAGAGGTGTGTCCTCACATTCAGGAGAGGTGTTGATGACACCTGAACCACCTGTCCCATGAAGAGATGGTCCTTCCCGCACCCCCTCCCTGGGGCATACCTGCAAGAGGAAGCGTGCCTGCCGGAGCTCCCTGAGGTCACCATAGCTATGGCACTGGCATGAGTAATGGTCGGAGGACCTGTCTTTGCTGCACAGGTTGAAAATGAATGGGTCACTGATGCTGAAAAAGAAATAAGACACACGGTGAGAGGGTATCTGGTAGACTTGTCCCCCTTCCTGTCCCACAGCCCTACCTGAGTTTATGGGGGCACATTAGAACAGTGTTTCAGTCATTGCCAACCAGGGTGGCAGCACCACCTGAACTTATAAACCCTCAGTATCTGTCCTTATCAGCCCTGCCCAAAGGAATAAGATGGGGCATCAGCTTCACCAGGCGAGGAGTCACCAAAGCAAGGGGACAGCCTGCAGGGCAGGAAGCAGCACACAGTGTGGAGTATACATGTGAGAAGTTTCTCTGGATACAGTGGTCACAAAATAGGTTGAGGGGATAGGGGAAGAGTGAAAGAGATACCCTAGTCATGTTTAAAGAAACTTCAGACCCTGCAACATAGGGCAGAAAGATGACAAGACTCCTTAAGAAAGCCTATGTTCAGCATAGCCTCAGGTAGCTTGGAGCCTGGAGGGGTGGGGCAGACCCACCACTTTGGCATGGCATCTAGAATATCATGGGAGGAAGCAGCAGAGAGCCTCTGAGCCACTAAAGTGGTGTGAAGCAGGGCTGAGATGCCGATAGCCTGGGAAACAATAGCCACAGCCTCAGCAGTGACCCCTAGAGCATGTGCTCAGAGCCAAGGACCAGCAGAATGGCAGCAAAGGCCAGGAGAGATGCCATGCCCAGATATCAGGATGACTGACTTCCCTTGATAAAAATGGGACAGGAAGAAGAGGGGAATTCATGAATTTGATAAGTATTTATCCCAAGGAAACAAATTATGCACTGGAAGTAACTGCAATGCTTTTAGGTAACCAGATGAAGTTTTTTACCACCAAAACAAAGGGAACTTGAGAAAGAAATGTGATTCAGTTATAGATGGTCATATTTATGAATATCTGAGTTATGTGGTAATTTTAGATTGTGTACATGACCACAGAAGCTCTGATAAAATGGTCTTTTAAGATCTGATAAATGAGGGTCCCCCTAAGCAGCTCAGCGCTCAAGAAACCTGTGTGCCAATCACAGACCGAAAGAACCAAGAACTGAAAGAACTCTGCACCAGTGCAAGGTGCTAGAAATGAACACAAAGATTGTGTTTCACCTCCTCCTCATTCCAACATCAAGTGCCTCCTTCACAGGCCAGCCAAGAGGGCAAGCTACACATGGGGCCTCCATGACATTCTTCCAGGGTAAACAAAGAAAGAGATCAGGCCCTCATTCAGGCTGGCATAATTTCTCCAATCAATGGTCAGGTGTGGTGGCCCAGCATCTGCAGTGCTCAGAGCTTGGACTTATGCATTATGCTGAATGTTCACTGTTGGATAGAAGGCAAGGCTACTCAATGGGGACACGGTCTGATCTGACTGTTTAGCCCTTTGCATAGCCAGACCTCAAGGACCCGAACTCCAGCCCTTTGAAGCTCCTTCTGCCCTTTCTTAGGACGATCCTCTCAGATCTCCTGCTCTGAGCCATATTGCTATAGGATTGACCAAATACAAATGTGGCTGTGGCTCTGAATACTTCTGCCTGAATGCTTAGCCCCTAAGCTGAGCTTCCCCTAAACTTCTCTGACTCCCAGTGAGGCCATAGAGATAATTTCAATTCCTACCCTGGCTTAGGTCAAACAACACCCCAGGTCAAGGTACTTGTGATAATGACAATGACCACTCCATTATTCAATTATTGTCCAACACCCAATTATTGTGAGAATTTATACCTAGAATTTATACCCAGAATGATTCACTAGATCACAAACTCTTTACCAGACTCATCTCTTTCTATGTATGAAGTCTACCACAGTGCCTTGTACAAGAAAGTTTTTCAATATGTATTTGTCGAACTGAACTAAACTGAGAAATGATGCGTTAAAATACTGACTGATATGGAGGAAAAATCTTATTAAAAGCATTCTTGGATGGTTTGGATTCCCACCAAAAGAATTAAATGCTATATCTTGTGAGCTGGTCTACAACTGTTATGAGTTGAATTGTGTCCCCCCAAAAAATATGTTGAAGTCCTAATCTCTAATATCCTAGAATAAGATTTTTTTTTAGAAATAAGTAAATACTAGAGTTGATAAAATTAAAATGAGGTCATTAAGATAGATCCTAATCAGATGTCAGAAACATGGCGGAGTGAGAGACGTCCTCAGATGTCTCCTCCTAAAACAACAATAAGCTGAACACCTAAAACTCAACAAAAAAACACCCAACCAGCAAACAAGTACGTCTGAGTGAGGGATCTTCCAAAAAGAGGTACCACGAGCCAGAACCTCAGGAGTCAGGTGGTAGACCGGGAGAAACAAAAGCTGCCTCTCACAGCCCTCAGAGTTCCCTGAAGGAGGAGGGGAGAGAAGAAAGTGTGGTGGGTTCCTTGAACAGCCCTGCCTGAGAGAGCTGTGAGCTCCACGCAGCAGCAGTGCCCCGGGATCAGGGCAGAAAGCAGAGAAATGGGGGTGTCAGAGAATCAACAGTTTATTATTTCTAGCTGTGGTTGCAAAATGTGAGGCTGAGCCATAGTCCCCATTCCCCAAACCAGAGGGTCCCTCCCTCCATATCCTCCAAGACTGAACACCACGGAGTACCAGGGGAATCTGAGCAAATGCTACCAAAACTGTCACTAACACTGACAGGGACTGAAAGGGTAGCGAGCATGATTGAATATCTATAAGGGGGGAAAAAGGCATTATTAAGACTTCATATAAAGCAGGGATCCAAGAGGCTTAGACACCACCTACTGGAAACCAAAAGAAAAACACCTTTTTAGCAACAGCCTAAAGAGAGACCTTTATATAATACATTTTCTTCTGGGAAGAAAGGAAAAATACACTTCCATTAATGCCCAGGAGAAAAAATAATCCATTAAACACCATGAACAACCAAGGTGACAAGGCAGCTCAGAAAGAAAGAAAAAAATCTCCAGAAAATAAGCTTAAAGACATAAAATATGTGACTTAAGTGATGGAGAATTCATGATGGTATTTCTGAAAAAACTCAATGAGATCCAAAATAATTTATATCAACAATTCCAGGAACTGAAAATAAAACTAGATTTGCAGAATGAGTTTTTTTTAACGAGGAGATTGAAACCCTTAAACAACAACAACTAGAACTTCTGGAGATGAAGAACACACTGAAAAAGATGAAAAATAAAATGGCAAGCTTAGGAAATAAACTCAACCAAATAAAGGAAAGGATCAGTGATACTGAAGATAGAAATCTTGAAATAAATCAGAAGGAAGAAGAGAGAAAAAACAAAAAATGAAAAATAATGAAAGAGAAATACAAGAGCCAGCTGATACCATCAGGAAAGGAAACAAGAATAACGACTATTCTCAAAGGGAAAGAAAAGGGATTAGAAAGCATTTTCAGAAAATTGTTGATGAGAATTTCCCAAATCTAAGCAGTGAACTGGAGCTCAGAATTTAAGAAATCACAGAATACTCAATTATCTCAATCCAAAAAGGCCTTTTCCAAGACGCATTATATTAAAATTGTCAACAATCAATGACAAAGAAAGAATTCTCAAGGCATCCAGGGAAAACGGTCAACAAGGTAAAGAGACAATCATCTGAATTGGAAAATATATTTGCAAGCAACGTCTCCAATAAGGGCCTATCAAAAATATACAAAAAACTTATACAACTCAATAACAAAAAACCACAAACAATCCAATTTAAAAAATGGGTAGAGAACCTGAACAGACACTTCTCCAAAGAAGACATATAAATTGCCAACAAATACATGAAAAGATTCTCAACAGTGATAGCTATTAGGGAAATATAAATCAAAACCACAATGAGATACCACCTCACACCTGTTAGAATAGCTGTTATCAACAGGACAAGTAATAACAAATGTTGGAGAGGATGCAGAGAAAAAAAACCTTCATACACTGCTGGTGGGACTGCAAATTGGTACAGCCACTATGGAAAACAGTATGGAGGTTCCTCAAAAAACTAAGAATTGATCTTCTGTATGATCCTGCAATTCCTCTACTGAGTATTTACCCACAAAACTAGAAAATTCATATCCAAAAATATACTTTCACACTGATGTTCATAGCAGCATTATTCATGGTGGCCAGGACATGGAAGCAACCAAAGTGTCCTACAACAGATGATTGGATAAAGAAGCTGTGGTACATATATACAATGGTATTATTCAGCCATAAGAAGAGATGAAATACTGCCATTCGCAACAACATGGATGGACCTTGAGATCATCATGCTAAACGAAATAAGCCAGGCATAAAAAGTTGAAAATCACACGATATCACTTACATGTAGGATATAAACCTAAAAACAACAAAGAAACAGGACAAAGAGAGACTCATGGACATGGACAATAGACTAGTCGTTAACCAGAGGGTAGAGTGGAGGGCGGAGGAGGAAAATAGATGGGATAAAAGGGGTCAAATATGTGGTAACAGAAAGAAATCTAACTATGAGTAATGAACAAACAATGCTTTATATATATATATATATATATATATATATATATATATATATATGCCTTACTGTTAAATTGTCCACCTGAAACTTACTGGATTTCATTAACCAATGTCACCATAATAAAAATAAATAAATTTTAAAAAAGAAATACACTTTAATCTAAAATAACTAGTTTCCTTATATAAAGAGAAAACTTGGACACAGAGACAAACATGCACAGAGAGAACGTCATGTGAAGACCCACATAGAGAAGATGGCCATGTGACTGAAACAAACACCACCCATTGCTGGAAAACACCAGAGGCTAATAGAGGGAAGGGAAGATCCTCCCCTAGAGCTCTAAAGATGGAGTGGCACAGCTGATCCCTTGATATCCAACTTCTAGGCTCTAGGACTGTGAGACAATACATTTCTGTTTGTTTAAGCCACTTAGTTTTTGGTACTTTATAGAGCCCTATCAACCTAATACAATTACCCTATTTGGCCAAAAAGGGATCCCATAAAAGCCAAATATAACCCTCTAGAGAGGTTCTTAGTTTCTGAGGAAAGTTCCAAAGTACAAAGTCTAATTTCTGCTGGAGGATATGCTGTTTTCTTGAGTTTTATTTGGGATATTTTTATGGTATATCAGTGAGCTTCTTTCAAGGTCTAATGCTCAACTATACTCAATTTGATGGCAATCTTTTACAGAAACATTTCAGGGTTGACTTAGCTTTATTTTTAAGTAGCTTATTCATGTATCTTTCTTAGTCTCCATGGTCAAAATAAGATTTAATCCCCATTGATCTGACATGATCTAATAGGCTGTCTCTGAGAACTGCATCTACATGAGTGCCAGCAGTTTCTGAGAGCAGAAGACAAGACCTCGGAGAGAAAGCACTATCTGGTTAACAAATACTTCTTTAAAGTATGATGACTAAAATTACCTATGCAATCCCCAAATGATATCCCAGTGTAGTAATTTGTTCTCACTATACGCCTACATGCATTCTAGAAAAGTACATTTCCAGACATAGGAAATCTCCCTTGTCATTCCAAATCAGGTGAGTACCCAGAACCTGATGACTGGGCTTCTATTAAAAGTGCAGATATAGTCAATTTGTTCATGATTAGGTGCACCTCATAAACACAATTTAGCTAATCAATAAGATCTTATCTAACACCAACTCGATATAAACCAGAGGAGGAGAGTGAAGCAATGGATTGTGCAAGTCATTACGCAGGCACATCATGCTGAGGAGAATAGAGTAGAAGGCTTTCATCAGCTCTCAGAAAGGCAAGTCTGCAGACTCATTGTCCATATTGATTAGTATCAATAAAACATGAGCAATAAGATGGGATGTGTGCGCCAGGTATTAATTATGCTTCTCCTACCTTAGAAAAGCACAGAGGTGAACATTTGGTATGAATAAAAGATGGAAATTAGCAGAGAGAAAAATGCCAAGCATTTTAACACAAATCTAAAAGGAGGGTAGGTTGACATCTATTCTTCCACACTCCTTAAACTTCTAGTTTCTGACATAGTTTGGAAATGATAAGACAACTGAAAATTAAAATTCTTAGTTATCAGCAGGTAGTTCCTATGTCAATAGTCTAAAATAGCGGTTCTCAAAGTGTAGTCCCAAACCAGTAGCATCAGCATCAGCATAGAATTGGTTAAAATCTCAGGCCCTAGCCTAGATCTGGCAAATTAGAAATTGAGGTAATGGTGGATCCCAGAGTGTTTTAACAAGCCCTCCAGGTTATTCAATATATATTAATTTGAGAGCCACTGGGCTAAGAAGTCTTCTTATCATTATTTGAGCCTTGGCTAACCAGAAAAGACAAGGCTTATCTCGGTATGAAGAAATCTTCATCCAAATTTCTTCAAAAGCAACAGTCAAGTGAAAAAGTAACTTGTTGACTTAACTTCTAACAGAAGTGCAAACATGGTCAATTTAATTTTGAATGGCTGCACTCTATAGACACTAGAGATTTAATCAGTGAAAGCTCGACTGAACTCACATAGATAAAATTCATTTGGTTCTAAAAAACAAAACAAAACAAAACAAAACAAAAAACCCTCAGAATTTCCTCTAGTGTTAGTTGGTGTAAAAACTACTCTTCAAGTTTCTACCCAAATCTCACCTGTTCTCCAAGACCTGAATCTTAGCTCACCTCCTCAAGTAGTCCTCCTTTAACACACCTGCCTTATACCATCTCTCTAAGTGTGAACCCTGAAGAGTCTTCCCATAACATCGTTTTTTTGTATGTGTAATTTTTTTGTTTCGTTTGTTTGTTTGTTTGTTTTTTGTCCCATGATGCTAGTGTGCTCCAAACTCTTTCCAAAAGAACCTGTTTATGCCGGTGGTTATACTTGCTGGGCACAAGGGGGCAGTACCTGATATCTTACATAAGAATGAGCAATCAACAAGCTGTTGAATGACTAAGCTGGTGGGACTGGATTCTATTACTCAAATAACCTAAGTAGAGACCCTCTTTATCCTGTGGTGTACTACACATCAGCTGAGGCATGAGGAGTTGCCACATTACTATCTATTCCAGATTTTAGCTTTGGGGAACTATGGTCATGGATGCCTATGCCTAGGTTCTTCTGTTTTATCTCACAGTTCAGTTTCAGGCCCAAATCTAAGCCCATAGTAAGGACAAGGTGAGATGGGTAGGAGTGGAGGTGGCTGAAAAAGAAGATTGGAGCTCAGGGAAGAATCTGCTGGGAGAAGTTGGAACTCACTTGGATAAGCAGTGGCGGGTACAGTAGACATCACCCACGGGAGAGAGTGTGAAGTTTTCGCAGATGTAGAAGTGCTGACGGCCAAAGAGCAGAAGCCCTTCAGAGACCAGGTGGCCCTGCACGATCACCAGGGAGTACTTCTGTGTCACCTGTAAGGAGACAGTGCCAGAGTCAGGCCAGAGGCAAGTGAAGTATGTCTATCATTTTTACGGAGACCAGGAAAGCAGTGACTGGTCACCCACTGAGCACTTGGAAATAAAAGTAGCACTCTGTAAGAATGACAGAGTCACTGCCCCAGAGATACACTGCTCTTACAGTTTAAGTGACACTTTTATACCCAACACCTATCTAGTTATTTAATCTACCCAAGGTCACCCCCACCCACAGCAAGGCATGTGGATGAGTATTTATTGCTATACTAAGTACGATGACATTCTTTCTCTTACTTTAAGCCCTCCACAACTATACTAAACATTCTGTAGTTAATAGTGAGGAACATTTTTGAGGTATAAAGCATCCCTCAGTTACAGAGGCAAAGGAATTGTCCAATGATCAGCTGGAAAGTGATTGATCCAGGACTGGAACCAGGTCTGCCTAGAACCACAGGTGCAAGACTGGTAATGCTGTCTACAAGGCCAAGATGTGTGCAGAGGAGGCATGTGCTCCACCCAGATCCCTCCTTTCAGACTTAAATGCCCATTCTCTCAGAAGCTGGAGATGTTGGCAACTTTCTAATATTGACTTGGCTAAGGAGAGCACTTAGACAAAGGTCACACCCTCTTCCCAATGGCAATCTGTACCCAACAACTGGTCAATGTAGACTAGGATAAGCAGCAGCTGGCCTTGGTGGGCTCTGAGAATTTTGTAAAGAATTCCCTGGCTCAGCATTGGTGCCAAATCTGAATCTCCATTAACCCTTTGAACACCATTCACCCCACACAGGTGAATCCCTGAGACCCCTCCCTCACCCACCTCTGCACCACTCAAAGCTCTTTCAGCAGCTGAGCCTTATAGACAGGTGGCAGGTGGTGGCAGTCCTCAGGATTCCCTGAGCCTTTTGCTGAATTTCCCCAAACCCAATACTGGTGATGGCCAGCTTTGCTTCACAGTATGGCCTCTCATAGACACTTCTAGGTCCAGCACAGGCAGCAACCAATGATGATCATGTTGTAGCTCTTACCAGATAGTATCAGGCCAGTCAGAGACAGCAGCTGACCTTGGCCTGCACAGGAGTCCTCTCACAAGAGGCCCCAGAATCAGTATATCTGGTGGCTGGCTTCGAACCATAAGAAAATACCACCTGATTAGCCACACAAGCAGCACACCCAAAAGGTGTGGGCAGGCACCAGAGCCCACTGGGGTGAATACCATTCCATGGGATCAGCCCTAGAAGAGCAGCTCATTTACTGTAGTTACGGCCAATGTTCACAACCAGTAAGCCTGAGGGTCAATCCCACCCACTGACATGCCAATAGCAATCAAGGCTCAACTGCAATGGGAGAGCACACAGAAACCACACAAAGGACACTTCTGGAACATCTGACTCAGATGAACAGGGAGAGTGTGCCACTAGGTCCCACAGGACACCTACTACATAAGGTTACCTGGCAAACAATGGAAGATATAGCAGATCTACCTAGTACATAGAAGCAAACACAGAGAGGCAGACGAAAGAGGAAACAAAAAACATGTCCCAGATGAAAGAAAGAACAGGAAAAATCTCCAGAAAAAGAACTAAAAGAAATGGAGGCAAGCAATCTACCAGATACAGAATTCGAAATAATGGTTATAAAGATGCTTAAGGAACTTAGTGAGACTTCAACAAAGAGATAGCAAGCATAAAAAAAAGGACATAGAAAATTTAATAAAAGAACCAGTCAGAAATGAAGAATACAATAACTAAAATGAAGAATATACTGGAAGGAATAAATAGCAGATTAAATGAAGTAGTGATTTAGAGGACAAGATATCAGAAAACACCCAAGTGGAATAGCATAAAGAAAAAAGAATTCTAAAAATTAGGATAGTATAACAGACCCCTGGGACAATATCAGGCATTATAATGTTCATACCATAGGGATACCAAAAGGAGAAGAGAGAGAGAGAGAAAAGAATTGAAAACCTATTTCAAGAAATAATGACTGAAAACTTCCCTAACCTGGTGAAGGAAATAGACATACAAGCCCAGAAAGCACAGAGTTCCAAACAAGATGAACCCAAACAGGCCCACACCAAGACACATCATCATTAAATACCAAAGGTTAAAGAAAAAGAGACTCTTAAAAGCAGCAAGAGAAAGGCAGTTAGTTACCTACAAGAGAGCCCTCATAAGACTGTCAGTTGATTTCTCAATAGAAACTTTGTGGTCCAGAAGGCATTGGCACCAAATGTTCAAAGTGATGAAAAGCAAGCACCTACAACCAGCAAAGCTATGATATAAAATTGAAGAAGAGATAAAGAGCTTCCCAGACAAAAAAAGCTAAAGGAATTCATCACCACCAAACCTGTTTAACAGGAAGTGTTAAAGGTACTTCCTTTAGAAGAAGGAGGGGAAAAAAACATATAAATATGAATAACAAAATGGCAATAACTATGTACCTATTAATAATTGCTTTAAATGTAAATGGATTACATGCTCCAACTGAAAGGCATAGGGTAGCTGCATAGATAAGAAAACAAGGCTGTACATATGCTGTCTACAAGAGAACCACTTCAGATCAAAAGACACACATAGACTGAAAGTAAAGAGAATAGAAAGAGATACTTTGTGCAAATGGGAATGAAAAAAAAAAAAAGCTGGGGTAGCAATACTTATACCAAGCAATAGACTTTAAAACAAAGGCTAAAGTAAGAGGCAAAGAGGTACATTGCATAATGATAAAGGGATTAATTGAACCCTTTACACAGCTCTTACAAGAGGATATAACTCTTATAAACATTTATGCACCCAACATAAGAGCACCTAGTTACATAAAGCATATATTAACAGACATAAAAGAAGAGATTGACAGCAATACAGGACTTTAACACCCCATTGACATCAAGAGATTGATCTTCCAGACAGAAAATCAACAAAGAAATAGCAACCTTAAATAACACATTAGATCAGAGAGATTTAACTGATATTTTTAGAGCAATACCCCAAAGCTACAGAATATTCATTCTTTTCAAGTGCACATGGAATATTCTCTAAGAGAGACTAAATATTATGCCACAAAACAAGTCTCAATAAATTTAAGAAGACTGAAACCATACCAAACATCTCTGACCACAGTGGTATGAAACTAGAAATCGATTACAAGAAAAAAATTGAAAAATACACAAACATATGGAAACTAAATAGCACACTACTAAACAATGAATGATTTAACAATGATATCAAGAAAGAAATCAAAAGATACCTCGAAACAAATAAAAACAAAAACACAATGTCCCTAAATCTACAAAACACAGCAAAAGCAGTTCTAAAAGGGAAATTCACAGTAATACAAGCCTACCTCAAGAAGCAAGAAAAATCTCAAACTATCTAAACTTATACCTACTCGAACTAGAAAATAAAGCACAAAGTGAGTAGAAGGAAGGAAATAATAAAGTTCAGAGTGGAGATAAACAAAGTGTAGTCTGAAAAAATACAAAAGATCAATGAAAATAAGATCTGGTTCTTTGAAAAGATACATAAAATCAATAAAACTTTAACCAGACTCAACAAGAGAGAAAGAGAGAGGACCTAAATAAATAGAATCAGAAATGAAAGAGGAGAAGTGACAACTGACACCACAGAAATACAAACGATAATAAAAAAAAAATAATACAAACAATTATATGCCAACAAATTTGACAATATGGAAGAAATGGATAAAGTCTTAGAAGAAACAGAAAATGTGAACAGACATTACTACTAACAAAATCAAATCAATAATCAAGAAAACATCAAACAAACAAAATTTCTGGGCCATATGGCTTCACGGGTGAATTTTACTAAATGGTTAAAAGAAAACTAATACTTGTTCTTCTCAAACTATTCCAAAAAATTCAGGAGTTTGAGGCTCCCAACTCCCTTTTATAGGGCCACAATTATCCTAAATCCAATTATAAGCTGAAATCTCTTATGAACATAGATGTGAAAATCCTCAATAAAATATTAGCAAACTGAACTTAGCAAGGCATTGGAAAGGTCATACACCATGATCAAGTGGGATTTATTCCTGGGATGAAAGTTTGGTTCAATATCTGTAAATTAATTAAAGTGATACAGCACATAAACAAAAAGAAGGATAAAAACCATATGATCATATCAATAGATGCAGAAAAAGAATTTGACAAAATCCAGCATCCATTTATAATACAAACTTTCAGCAAAGTGTGAATATAAGAAACATGCCTTAATGTAATAAAGGCCAAATATGACAAACCCATAACTAACATCATACACAACAGGGAAAAGCTTGAAGTTTTTTCTTTAAGATCAAGAACAAGACAAGGGTGTCCACTTTCACCACTTTTATTGAACACAGTTCTAGCCACAGCAATCAGACAAGAAATAAAAGTCATCCACATTGGAAAGGAAGAAGTAAAACTGTCATTTTCTGCAGATGCCATAATACTATATAGAGAGAGCCCTAAAGAATCCACCAAAAAACTATCAGATTGATAAATAATTAAGTAAAGTAGCAGGATACAAAATTAATATTCAGTATAGGTTACATTTCTATACACCAATAATGAATTATCAAAAAGAGAAATCAAGAAAATAATTCCATTTGCAATTGCATTGAATAGATTAGATAGATAGATAGATAGATAGATAGATAGATAGATAGATAGATAGATAGATAGATAGATGATAGATAGATAGATAGATAGATAGATAGATGATAGATAGATAGATAAATGAAGTGTGAATAAAATGCCTAAGAATAAATTTAACTAAAGAGGTAAAAAACCTATATTCAGAAAATGATAAGACATTAAAGAAAGAAAATGAAGACACAAATAAATGAAAGCATACACTATGCTTATGGAGAGGAAGAATTAACATCATTAAGACATCCATGTTACCCAAAGCAATCTATAGATTCAATTTAATCCCTATCAAAATACCAATGGCATTTTCCACAGAACTCAAACATATAATCCAAAAATTTATATAGAGCCACAAAGATCCCAAATAGTCACAGCAATCTTGAGAAAGAACAACAAAGTTGGAGGTATCACAATACCTGATATTAAACTATACTACAAGTGTATAGCAATCAAAACAGCATGGTGCTGGCATAAAAACAGACATGAAGATCAATGGAACAGAATAGAGGGCCCAGAAATAAACCCACATCCTTATAGTCAATTAATCTATGACAAAGAAGGCAAGAATACACAATGGGGCAAAGGCAGTCTCTTCGATAAATGGTGTTGGGAAAACTGTACAGACACATGAAAAAAAAATAAAACTAAACTACTTTCTTACATCAAATATAAACATAAACTCAAAATGGATTAAAAACTTAAATGTAAGACACAAAACCATAAAACTTCTAGAATAAAATGTAGATAGTAAACTCATTGACACTGGTCTTAGTAATATTTTTCTTCTGATATGTCACCTTAGGCAAGGGAAACAAAAGAAAAATAAACAAATGGAACTATTTCAAACTATAATGTTTTTGTACAGAAAATGAAACCATCAACAAAATGGAAAGACAACCTACTGAATGGGAGAAGATATTCTGCAATGATATATCTGATAAGTGGTTAATATCCAAAATTTATAAAGAATGCATATAACTCAACACCAAAAAACATCAAATTTAAAAAATGAGCAGAGGACCTGAATACACATTTTGCCTAAAAGAACATACAGATGGCCAATAGGCATAGGAAAAGATGCTCAATTTCACTAATCATCAGAGAATTGCAAATTAAAACCACAATGAGATATCACCACATACTTGTCAAAATGGCCATCATCAATAAATCAACAAACGAGTATTGGTGAGAATGTAGAGAAAAGGGAATCTTCATGCCTTGTTGGTGGGTTTGCAAATTGGTGCAGCCACTAAGAAAACAGTATGGAGGTCCCCCCGCCAAATTAAAAATAGCACTACCATATGACCCAGCAATTCCACTTCTGGGTATTTATCCAAAGACATTCGAAACACTAATTTGAAAACATATATGCACCCATATGTTCACTGCAGCATTATTTACGGTAGCCAAGATATGGAAGCAACTTAAGACCTCATCAATAGACAATTGGATAAAGAAGTGGGTGATACATATATATAATGGAGTATTACTCATCCATAAAAAAGAATGAAATTTTACCATTTGTGACAACATGGATGGACCTGGAAGGTATTATGCTAAATGAAATGAGTCAGACAAAGAAAGACAAATACTATATGATCTCACTCATATGTGGAATCTAAAGAACTGAATAAACAAACAAACAAAACAGAAACAGACTCATAGATACAGGGAACAAGCTGATAGTTGCCAGACAGGAGGGAATTTGGGGGTATGGTGAAAAAGGTGAAAGAAGTAGTGCAAACTAGTAGTTACAAAATAGTCAAGGGTTTGTAAAATAAAACATAGGGAATATAGTTAACTATGTATAGTGCCAAGTGGGTACTAGACTAGTCAGGGAGATCACTTTGTAAATTATATAAATGTTTAACCATTATGCTATACACCTGAAACTGATATAAAATAATATTGAATGTTGACTGTAATTGAAAAACCAAAAAGGGGGTGGAAGGGGAAGGGGAAGAACAAATTTTCAGATATAAAGCAAGTAAATCATGAAGATGTGGTGTACAGTATAAGAAATATAGTAAAAACATTGTGATAGCATTGTACAGTATCAGATGGTTGCTGGACTTATAGTGATCACTTCTTTAGTTATATAAATGTTGAATAACTGTGGTGTACATTGCATTTCTTCTCAGATTTACCAGATTGGTATCTAAAAAATAGTATGTAGAACTAATATAATATTGTACGTTATAGCTATATTTTAGTAAAAATTTTAAGAAAAACCTGAAGGACAAACCCAAGCAAACTATTACCTGTTCTTCCATTTAAATCAGCATTGGGAGGGCTCCAACTTTAACTTTACTCAAGATTAAGAAATCTCTCATGTCATGATTCTACCGATCATTTGAGAAAGACTGGAACTTCTGATTCCTAAGCAAAATTTCTTTAAGATAAACTAGATGAGATATTATCATTCCTGACTAGGTGAATAACGAAGTATGTGGCCACATCTGGCCCTGTGTTTAAGGAACAGGTTGTCTGGAAACCCAAAACTGCCAGAGCAGAAACTGGAGGGTCAACAATCCATTGGGATATTCCATGAAAGCCCGTGGCAGCAGATCTTCCTGGAGTCAAGTCTCAGTGTGCATGTCTGATAAAGAGCAAGTTTAGCTGGAGGCTCTCAAAAGTTCTTTCCCACATTACTCATCTGCAAGTTAGTGCAATGCCCTAATTTTAAAGGTGTGAAGACTGAGGTGCAGAGCTGTCGTAGGAGGTACGCAGAACAGAGGTAATGAGAATATTTTCTTATGTTTGTGCAAAATCTACAAAGAATGTTTGAGCCTGCTCATATGTATCACATGTGCCTTTTTGTACATCTTCTGTTTGCCTAGAGTTTGATATTAATATATTCTGTTATACTGGCACATAGAATGAATATGGTCTTTTTTTTTTTTTTCAAAATAAAAAAAGCAGATTGCTGAGAAAAAGTTAGATATCTAGAAGGAGAATGATTATATGAATTACATTTGTGTTGCTACCTATGAAATCTGGCATCTACTCTTTCTACCTTGATTATTTTTAGATTGAGCAGTCAGTCACACTAGTAATCAAACAAATGCATATTAAAACAAGAAGAAGATACTATTTTTTAGATACAAATCTGGTAAATCCGAGAGGAAATACAATGTGTAAATCTCTTCCCATCAGCTCATCTTTTTAGGCAGAAACAAGGAGCAGGAATGCCCCCTGCCTGCCTGTATGTGCCACTTCCACAGGCAAGCCTGCAAATAGGCATCTCCTAGCCTTTCTCTGAGACTTGGAAGAGCCCAGATGGACAAGGATAGAAACTGCACCAGTGTAAAGTGAATGTTTTACAAGTCCCAAAGACTGTTCAAAGCACAGTGTCTAACATACACTGCATTTACTAAGGATCTGCTTGTTGGCAACTGATTGATAATAAAGCATGCTTCTAGCCGGAGCAGCTCTGAATATTGTAAAAGCTGAACTTACGGATCTCAGGCATTTATTCGAAGAATTAGTATGCATGAGAATAACGTGGATGCTTGTTAAAGTTTATATCCCCAGTTTACATGCCCAGAGGTTCTTATTCAGCAGGCACAGAGTGGGCCCTCGAATCTTCATTTTTTAATAAGCAGCCCAGAGGATTCAGATGTAGGTGATATGAAGACCGTACTTTGAGAAACTGACCCACAGACACCAGAGAGGCTATACAAGATGAGGTCTCATCTCATGAAGTATATTGCTCATAACTTTTGTTCATTATTTCTTCATGTATTTATTTAACAGGTATCAAATATTTAGTGTGCGCCCTGCACACAGGCACAAAGAGAGATAGAGCCTTCATGGTGCATGTGGTCTAACAGGAAAGAGAGAAAAGTACTGACTGTCTCAGGACAGTGTGGCAGGTACAGGTACTCAGGGGGCACTGAGCTAGGTACCTGGCCCAGACAGAGGTGAAAGAGGGGGTGGAGGTGACATCTGAGGAGTGATTCCCAAGAAGGTGACTCCAAGGCTGAGATAGGAGTTAAGAAGAGAAAAACAGGGGAGGAGCATTCCAAGGCATAAAATCTTGAGTCAGCTGGACATATTTGGAGATTATAAGTAGTTCCGTATATTTAGAGTACAGAGTTAGGAGTGTGTGTGTGTGTGTTGTGTGTGTTGTGTGTGTGTTGTGTGTGTGTGTGTGTGTGCGTGTGTGTGCATGTGTGTGTGTAAGCATGAGGGAAGCAAGTCCAGGGAGGTAGCAGGGCCAACTCAGGAATGGCCTCGTACCCAAAGTATGCCAAAGAGAGTCTCAGAAGGTGTTAAGCAGGGATGACATGTGAAGCTCTACATTTTAGAAAGTCAGTTGTGGCAATTCACTCAGAAGTTATTACCATGGAAAGGTTAACACTTCTTCACCTTCCACAAAAATCCTCTGTGAAAAATACCTGGGAAGAGCTTGATGCTGCTCTCTGCTGGCCAGAGTAAAAATCTTTCCCTTTGAGCTGATTCTTTCCTACTAAAGTCAAAATAATATTTACACTGTTTGTATAAAAAATAATTAATGTTGAGTTTTTAATATAATTAAAGAGAACAATAGTAAAACAACTCTCACTTGCGTTCTAACTGTGGCCTGGGTCTAAAGACTGTTTGCCAAGTGGATCCTTACTTCTGAGAGCAACTGTGTGGAGTATATACGGGTCTGTATTCAACAGCACCATGGCAGACTCAGACTTACATGCATTAAATTAACATAAATTAAATAAACCACTCTTCATGTCCATTGAAGCTGTTTACAAAGAAATGTGTTTGTGGTTCTGGGAATCATTAATCAATGATGCAAAGGTTGCACAGAATAATTACTGTCCCAGGTATCACTGGAGGCTATTAGAGCTCTAATGCTCACACAAAGAAATGAGTTAATCTGCTGCCATCCTGGTGGGGATGGGCCATCCAGAAACCTAGAAAGAGGCTAGGCCCTGAAGTTTCCTGGGCTCTGTCCAGCAGAGGCCTAAAAGCAAGTGTTTTTGAGATAGCATGAGAGGAGGAGGCAGAGACTCCCCACAGGGTTACCTGCCCAATTTGTGTGATGGCCCTGTGAAGGCAGGGGGTCCCAGGTTTTCTGAGCATGGACACGTGCCCACCTCAAACACCCTCTTGTGGATGTGCTTTCATTTAGAAAACACACAAGGCCTAAAGGTTTTATGGAAACATCTGAATTACAGGAATTTCCGGTTTGCATCCAATATTTGCTACAAAATATCTCAACACAAGTAGAATGTATCAGCCCAGGAAATGAAAACAATACCTCCCTCTACACACACACACACACACACACACACACACACACACACACACACCACCCCTACAACAGGCAAATTTTCTGTATCTTTGTTTGAACACATTCATGATTCGAGGGTCAGTACAATGATCCTTCCTTTCTCTATCTTTGACAGTATGCGTAGAGGGATAAGGCATGCACAGGAAGGCAGTGAACCAAGGCTAAGGCATGCACAGGAAGGCAGTTTGCTGTGCTGTGTCCCAGACAGAGATAGTTGCGTGTGGCGAGAGACCTGGAGGCCTGCCTGCTTGGACCAGTGTTAACCAGAAAGTTTACACAGGAAGTACTGTAGCACCTGGAGCCGCCATCTCCAAGACCCAATATGGGAAGGGTACTGAAAGACAGGGTGCTGGAGATTTTATGTAACTTACCTGACACTGTGGATTGGGAAATAGTAGACAGTGAAAACTCAATGAGCTTAGAGTAAGACAGCTCCAAGATGAAATCCCAGCAATTCTACTTAGTAGCCACACTAGGCCCTGTTTTTGCCATCTTTAAAATGGAAATGATAAAGCTTCTTTCACAGAATCATGATGAAACTAGATGAGATGCTATTTGAAGAACACACAGAACAAAGGCTCCAGCTGTTCGGTCACTGACATTTTTGCCAATAATGGTGATAAACGAAGAGCAAAATGAAGCTCTGAGTCTAGCCTAAGCACTTGCTCTATGCCAAGCTGCCCTCCTGGGCATGAATTGTTGACATCTTCCTCCTTGGTGATGGTGGTGAAGTTGCCATGGCAGCCAGCCTCTGCCAAGCCATGTCCCCACCTGTTCTTGGAGGGGCTCCCCTTGAGACAAATCCACCCAGCACATGCCACTCCTCAGGCCAGGTCCCCAAGCACTTAAGAGCAGACCCAAGTCATGGCTGCAGGCAGACTGCCCACTCTCCAAGCCCACACACTGCACCTCTGCACACATAGCTCACTCCCTAAACATGGCCTCCTGACATAGCTTCACTCTCCAGTTCAGCAGATTCTTCTGGAGCACAAATGCTATGTCAAGGAAGAAAGAGACGAGGATGAATCCAAGCTTATTCCTGACTTTAAAGAAATTACAAGCAGATTCAGAAATAATGGTAGAGCCATGTGATAAGAGGGATACTTGCGGTAGACCGGGCAGGATGCTGTGGGAGGCCCAGAGCCATGAGTGTCCTGCAGATGGGCACACCAAGCCAGGGTCACCCAGAAGGAGCCCTCGGCTGCCGGGGAGCGATGAGTGGGTGGGCATGGGACTGCGAGGATTTGGTTGGTGGGGGTGTGTAAGGGCCCAGTCACAAAAGTCCCATCTGCCCAACAGCCAGCCAGGGCTGTACTGCAGAGAGCTCTCAAGTCTAGACCTGACTCCTCTCTTCTGATCCAAAGATGTTCTTGAGCTCTGAGGCCTACTCCCTTGGATTCCTCCCTGCCTCACACTTTAAATTCAGGGACCTCCTTGGTTTTACCACAGAGTAAGCCAGGCCCTAAATCCAGCAACTTCCCTCATTTCCACAAAACACTGCAATGGGCACTGAACTTGTAGAGCGGCCACATCCCTGAAAGTCAGGTCTCTCATAGGCTCTATTCTGGCCCACTATCTCATCCTTTACCATCTCAGCAGGACAACAGACTCATTTAGACCCTCAAGTCTTCCATTCTTCCCAAGCATTCACCACAGCAATTCCCTAATCCCTGCAATTTTTTTGTCTCACAGGAGCATCCCATAGTCCGGCTGGAGTCATTTTTAAATTAGAACGCTTCATCATTTGCACTAACAGGCCCTTTCTCGCCTCCTTGGAGCCATGGCTTAGATGCCAGCATTCATACTGCACTCCTTCTTCCTTCCCGAAGTGAGAAAACAAATCCTAAGGGACTATTAAAAGAAGAGCATTGCCAGCAGGAACAGCAAATGTAACCCACTGAAAGCTACCCTGACACCAGGCAGAGTTTTTGACAGGAACACAGCACTTCTTTGATCTTTGACACAAACTGATCAGTCAAGGAGCATAATCCCATTTAAAAGACAAAGGAAATGAAGCTCAGGAGTGGGCCACTGAGCCTATAAGTGGTGGTAGGAGTAGATGGGCAGGATCTGTACAAGCTTCTGCTTGTAGTGTCCTCTCACCTACTCCCAGGTAGCCTGTCTACTGTGGCCCTGGCCACTCTCCTCCCAGACCTACTTCTTCAGGATTTAATTTCTCTGACCCTGGAGGAACTCAGGGTGAATTGGGAAACAATCTCTCTCACAATTTACCAAAAAACAAACAAACAAAATCCCAGAAGTAACAAGAACAAAAGAAATGAAAACAATTCATGAAAAGAATGGTCCAGACAATAACAAGGATCATCTTGCTCATGCAGCTCCTCAGACTCATTTATTTGGGTCCCTCACCCCTAGCTGACCCTCCTAGCAGGCAAGGGGACACCAAGTGCTAAGTGGAAACAAGACAGCTTGGCTCCCACTGAGTTCTGCTCACTCCTGTCTGCATAGCCTGACATCCCTGCTACCACAAAAAGCCACATGTGGCATTTCTGACAGCTTCCACTGTGTGACATGAAGACCCAGAAAGACTGAAGTTTAAGTACGAGACAAGAGGATGGGAAAACAGCCTCTTCCTGATCCTGTCCTGCCTCTCAGGAGCTATAAAAGTCAGTCACCTATGTGTTTCAGGCTCTTGTTCCCCTAACAAGACCCCTGAGGGAAATATCATTGGGTGGGACAATCAGCAAAAACAACTCTCAGAGACCAGCACAAGTACCAAGGACATCTGCCTGCTACACAGACTGGGCCTGGGACTAGCTCTTGGCAATGACCATAAACTCCAAACCTTGCCTATAGCTCAGCCTAGTCAGGGCTGAAACCACCAGGCAGGCCTTGGGAAACACATGGGAGTTGGGCCATCTACAGAAGCTCTCCTTGGAAGAACTTATTCCAAAGAAGAAAGACATGGAAGAGAATGTGGGATATGGATGCTGAATGATACCTAATGTGGCAGGCAGTATTCCAAAGATGTCTCCCAAGAGTGTTGTTCCCAGTTATCTCATCAAACAGTAACCTAGGCACTGCTTAAAGGGACTTTGCTGATAAAATTAAGGTTATGAATTGGTGGATCTTAAATTAGGAACATTATCCAGGATTACCTGGTAGATGCAATATAATCCCATGAGCTCTTAGTATCAGAAGAGTTGTTGCGAGAGATGTGGTGAAAGGAGGAGGCAGAGGGGACTTGAAGCAAAAGAGGGTCAGAAAGAACTGAAGGGTGAGAAGACTTGACCTCCTGTAGCTGGCTATGAAGATGGAGAGAGGGGTCCACAAGACAAGTGATGTGGATAGCCTCTAGAAGCTAAGAATGACCCTTACTGGAGGCCAGCAAAAAACAGGGATCCCAGTCTTACAGAAGTATGGAACTGAATTCTGCCCACACCTCAAAGAGCTTGAAAACAACTTAATTCCTAGATCCTCTAGAAGGTTGCCTATACCTTGGTTTCAGCCCTGTGAGACTAAGCAGAGAACCAGCTGAGTCATGCCATGCTCAGACTTTTGAGATAATAAATATGTGCTGTCTTAAGTCACTAAGTTTATAGTAGTTTTTTTAATGGCAGCAATAGAAAATTAATATACCAAATTAAACCAAAGCATTGCCAAGAAGAGATTCATCTCTTCTTATCAAAACAATGAAAAGAACAAATATGGAGACAATGAATAGCCCAATATTTTCTTACCCTTTCAGGACAGTAGGAAGGAATAGCTGGGACTTGAGATCTTTCTAACATGCACCCTTCATGTCTGGGACTATCACCTTGGCATTATAAACATTTGGGGCTGAATAATTATTTTCTGGTGGAGGGTGGGGCTGCCCTGAGTTTTGTAGGATGTTTGGCAGCATCCGTGGCCTCTGCCTCCTGGATGTGGTAGCACCCCTGACCCCAAGCCACAACAACTAAAAATGTCTTTAGATGTTGGCAAATGTCTCATGTGGGGGTAAAGTTGTCCTCTGTTGAGAATCACTATTTTATATAATCTTTTGAGGGCATAAATCAAAAATGTTTATAGTAAGAAAGCATTGATCTCAGCTGTTTTTCTTTTCAGTTGATTAGGCATTTACTAAATATCTGTTTACCTATATATGACATATCCAAACTATTATCCACTGTTAGCCCTCAGCAGCTAGATATTATGAATACATATGTATAAACATATATGTACTTGTATATGTATGTTACAGATATGTTTTAATATCCATTTTTTAAAATTTCACACAGTAAACATTGTTTCCATAATCAAAATAAAATGAACGTTAATTAATAAATCTTCAATCATGAGCATTTTCTAAATGGCTTCTCCAGGCATACCTGAGGTTAGGTACCTGGGGCTCCTTCCATTAAGGAGCATCATAACAGTGAGAGAGGCAGACAGGTGATATAGTGAAGATTGCCCTGTGTCCAGAAGCAACAATAGGAGGTAATAGCGGGTGGTGGAGACAGTGACAAGGGAAAGACCAGTTTTCTAGGTTTCAGAGAAGGGAGCGGTTGAGACCAGCTTCAGAGAGTCAGCTGCCAGGAGTCTAGCAGGCAGGATATAACAGGTAGATGAACTACCATGAGTAAGAACCTGGTGTAAGGTGTGAGGGGGACCTGCAAATGTGCTCTAGCCTGGAAACTTTGGGTTAGGTAGGTATATGAAGGACACAATGTTGTTGAAAAATTGCGTTGCTTGAACCATTACCCAAATCTGAAAGCAGTTAACTTGCTGAAAATTCTGTAGCAGTTCATTTGGCCAATGCATTTCATGCCAGTCCTTCTATCCAACCTCTGGAAGGAGCAAATCCCAGCTTAATAACTTAAGGAAGTCTCTGCAAAGACTCTGCCCATGGAAAAGACATGCCTCAGTTTTTGTACCTTGCTCATGCCCATCATAGGCAATCTGAGCTTATCTCCTTCTCCTTAAAATACAGGCTGCTTATTCAGTAAGAGCCCTCAGTTCAGATCCACTCCTATCCACCCTGTGGCTGGACAAGCTCTCGCTCTCTCTCATTCATCTCTGTGTGGTTCTTGCATAGCTTGCCAGCCATACTCTGCCCACTCCTCTGTTTTGCTGGAGCACCTTCTTCACCCACACCTTTTACAGAGGAGTTCATAAGACTCTGAGGTCCACTCAACCCTAATAACCACCCAACCTTTGGAAAGGGAAGATAATTTTGATGAGCACTTCACATGTGCCCAGCTCTAAGATAGTCTCTTTGCTTCTATTACCCCATTTAAGCCTTACAATAATCTTGTGGCATGGTTGCTAAACACCCCATACTAAAATAAGAAAAATTGAGGCTCCCAAAGGTTAGGTGACATGCCATTTAATATATGGTTACAATGGAATTAGAACTCAGGTCTGTTCTAGTCTAAGACATGTGCTTCATCTTTTCCATCTTTCTTAGACTTGAGTAAGAGTAGCCTTCTGCTAGTCTCACATTTTAGGGTTCCCTCTCTTACCTTCCTCCAGTCATACCAAGAAGACATTCCTTGGGCTCCCAACCCAGCTCCAGGCATCTCAGACCATGGACTTCCCTGATGACTGCCCCAGCCTGCTTCCTGACCCATGTACACTTCATCTCCAAGTTCACCCTTCTGACAGCTGACAGTGCCACCATTGTGCTAACCCTGAGGCTTGAGAGGTAAGGGTTTTGGGGAAAGCTTGGACATATAGGTTGGAATGTCCAAACACATCCACCAGGACCCCTCAAGATGTGGGATGTTTCCTTCGGGGTAGGCAGGCTGCAGGCAAGGGCCAAGGTGCTGAACTACAAGGTCAAGAATTTTAAATTTGAAACTGGTCTGCCAGGTTTGATAAAGATCAGTATAGGAAGCTAGAGCATGTTTCACCTAACAGTTTATTATCTTGATTTATACCTTTTAAACATTTTGATGCAGGGCATGTGGGTTCCATTTGCAGGCCTGCTCTGAGTGCACAAGTTCAGGAACATGTCTGTTCTTTTTGCTCTTTGATTTTTTTTTATAGTGAAGGGAGCTATCACCTCCCATGTGAGTGAAGAAAGTTTAGTTCTCTCATGTCTGATTATCTTGAAAGAATAATTATGATGAGTTGTATTACCTTTTCATGATCAACAAGCTCTTGTAAAATAACTTGTCTTTCTCGACACAGTTCCAAGAAATCTTCAGAATGCTGACTTTCGTGTAAAGCAGGGAAGAATGTCAGCTTGGTGCAGTCCACTCCCTCCTCACCTCTCTTGCTCTCATCTTCTTTCGGTGTCAGTTCATCTGCAGTAGCATAAAGGGACACACAGTTTTGGCATGAGCTGCCTGACATCACAAGGGGTGCTGTGCAGTCTGGCCTGAATCACTGAGAGGAACTGCGATGTTTCGGGACAGACGTGAATGGTGTGCATCTCAGTGTGTGCTCTTGAGGACACCACTCCTCTGACACTGTGGTATGGTGTCAACACCTTCAGGTTGATTCTCTCCAAAAGGTGTGCCAAGCCTGGGTGCTCTGAAGCTCTCCAATGACCACAGGACAACATTTTAAAATTCATCCTCATTAATCAATAAAGCAATGCCCAAGGCTGGGTTTACTTTACCTGAATTTCACTTTGTTCACTCTTTTAAAACAATGTTTTTAAAAAATTATGAAAGCATTATCTTCTTAATGTAAAAAAAAAGAAACCTTAGAAAACCCATGAAATTGTGAGAAATAAAATAAATATCACCCATTTCTCCAGAGATAGTGCTGATAATAGCAACTCCCATTCAGTAAACACTTTCTCTGTGCTGGATACTCTTGATGATATTTTCCTCCTAGTCCTACCCAGGTTGTAGATTTTACTTCATCCTAGTTTACAAATGGGAAAATGGAAAGAGGGCAGGTGCTTTGCTCAAGGTCATATGTCTGCCATGAACTAGAGGCAGAATCTGAACCAGATCTCTCTGAGTCCAGTCTGAGCTTCCCTTCCCCAGCCTGTTTGTCCTCACTGTTCGCAATTTTATTTATTTGCTTCCAATATTTTTCAGTACATATTTGTATAGGCACACATGGATATGTAATTTTTGACATGGTAAGAATTATATTGCATTTACAGTTTTTCTTTTCTAACATTTTTTCCTCAAGATTATATTATGAGCATTTTCCCATTTCATTAAACGTTCTTTGAAAATAATGTTCTATTGTGTGCCTCTTTCATAATCACCTAACTCATTTTCTATTTTTTAGAGATACAGATAGTTTCCATTTTTGTACTAACTACCATAAATGTACTGTGCTGCAGTCATTTGTGTACACATTTACACTTATTTCCTAAGGATGCACTCCTGAGAATGAACATTGGGTGCCAGCTAAATACATGCCTATGTGGATTTCTAGATCCTGCTCCTCTACCCCGTCCTGAGTGTCCACCTACCTGGAACAGGCACACTGCATGACTGTGAAGTCAAAGAATTACCAGTCATTTTCTTTATACCAAGACGCTCACCTCTTTGACCTCCTCCCCATCTGGGAGTCTCACATATGAATAAATGAAAGTGTCTGCTGCTCACAGCAGCAGCCATCATGGGATTTTCCCATGTAGGAAGAATGCTGTGTAGGTACAGGTGCCCATGAAGGCATGGTAGATAACCACGGCCCTTTATTCTTCTCTAGCTGAGCTCCCTACTGTGGGGTGGGTTCTGTATATTGGGGGTCAGAGGATTCAACAGCTCATGGACATAGTCCAATAAAATCAGCATACACTTTCCACCACTACATTCTCTGTAGCCATCCTCTCTGAGAGAAAGAGAGAGTAGGTAGACTATTGTTGTTGGTTTTGGGGTGGAGAGAAGAGAAGTAAGTGGATATGACAATGTTATACCAAGTCCTGCATCACAGTGAGACCCCCAAATTTGCCTGTGATCAGAGCCCGGGATCCTAACTTCTGGGCAATACTACAGACTGGCAAGAGCGCCAGTGCTAAGATGTCATTTATGTCATTTAGGAAAGGATACAACACTAGCTGCAGCCTAGGATACAATAAAACTTACAGACAGGGAGTGTCTACAGCAAAAGACAGAGTCTGGTGGAAATACACAAAATCTTTGTGTCTGTTTGTGTACTTGTATGTGTGGTTTGATGGGCTCATGCCAAAATGACCTCGGAAAATAAAGCCTGGATTTTCAGCAAATTGATTCAATCAAATTCTTCCATGAAAATTATACAAATAAAAAGTATACACAAACATAAAAAATGGCTCGGAGTACTTTTTTTTTTTTTAGTTTGAGCAATATAGTAATCCCCTTTATCTGTGGTTTCACTTTCCACAGTTTTGTTACTGGTGATCCAATGCAGTCTAAAAATATTAAATGGAAATTTTCAGAAATAAACAATTTGTAATTTTTAAATTGTGCACCATTCTTATTGGCATGATGAAAACTCCAGCAATCTACCTTCATCCTGACCAGGATTTGAATCATTCCTTTGTCCAGTGTATCCACATTTTATATGATACACACCTGTTAGTCACTTGGTAGCCTTCTCGGTTATCAGATTGCCTGTCTTGGTATCAGAGTGCCTGTGCTTATTTTACTTAACAGTGGCTCCAAAGCACAAGAGTAGTGATGCTGGCAATGTGGATATGCCAAAGAGTAGCTGTCATAAAGTGCTTTTGCACGTAAAAAGGTATGTATGTATAGGAAAAGACATAATGCATATAGTGTTAGCTACTGTCGTGGTTTTAAGCATCCACTGGCGGCCTTGGAATATGTCCCCCACAGATAAGGGGAAACTAGTGTAATAATGACTATTTTATCTGTCATTTTCATAATCAAAGAGTTTAGTGTAAAAAGTACTAAATATCTATTCTATCCATTTTTACTCAAAAACACATTCTGTTATTTTCCTCCTATGTATTTTAGGTCACATACTGAATATGCATCTGATCTGTGTGGGGGCACATTAAAGGTTTCCCCGATACGGCAAATTGATGAGATAGCTCCCCCCTCCCCCCCAAAAAAATTGTTATTTTTGCAAAGTTAATATAAAATTGTCCTCCTATGGGAGTGATGAGGTCTGAAATAGGTTCTTCTTCATTCTGGGGAAGACAATATGAAGAGAATCTTAGCACTACCAATTCTAGACTTGTTGCATTTTCTTCCTCCAAAAATATTAATTCTATATTTTTAAGAAGATATTAAATAAAACCAAGAATTGGCTTAAGTTTCAAATAAAGAACAGATAAACTGATAAACTGGATACCTTGGTTTAAAGCATTTGTTTGAGAAATAGCGCCATTTCTGTCTTGGCTTTCCTGAAATAACACCAGAGAAAAAAAGAGAAATTAAATCCTGGATACTACCTATATGCACCCGCATCATTCCACATATTCACAGACACACACACACATACACGTGACCCTTTCAGATGCAAGGGGAGAAAATGCTAAATTCCTAAAGGACCACTATAAAATGCAAGTATTAATGTTCCTGAGTCAAAGGGGAAAAACCCACAATCTTCCATTAAGCAGATTTACAGTAATTTCCAAAGATGATGCCAAAATGGGATTAGATAGCAAACTGGAAGTCTGTGGTATGAGCCACACTGGAGAGGGGATCAGGGGCCAGAGACCTGGTTCCATAGCTAAACTTTGGCTTTGTCACCTACACAGTATACAGGTTACTTATCTTTCCTGCCTCTATTTCCTAGGAAACATATTAAGGGAAAAATACTGTACACCACCAGATGTTTATTAACAGTACATTAAAAATTCAAATGTCTACCAAATAAATGAAATGTAATATTTTCATTAGATTTCATAAAGGACTTACTAGAGAAAAGATTCTGAGATTACAGACTAGACTATAAACCCATTGTCTTGAGTTGCAGTATTTGGAAGGCTACCTTTTAGAATCCTCTTAAATCAGAATTGTTCAATGTGGAAATGAAAAACTATTAACAGAGTTTTCTATATCCACTACCAATCCAACTGGCTCCCCCTCCTTTAGAAGGCAAAAAAATGTAAGTTTCATGACACAGAGTTCAAGCTTCATTACAGCAAACCTCCGGGGTCTGCCTAGATTCCATTGTTTGGGAATACAGTACCACTTCAATGTCATTTGGACTAGTGGGTCACTGGCTCAGGCTTGCAGAAATAGCTGAGTTCAAGATATTTCCATTGTAAAACTTGTTATGAGATTTGCTTGTGTAATAATGCCCATAGCAGTGCTGGTTATGACCGACTGCTCTGTGACAAATAACTTGTGTAAGCTGACAATGCCATCGCATGGTTCTTTCTAAACTCTGGCATTCAGATTCTTCCACCGAACTTTTGTGGATATCAGTGTTGTCTGGGTCAGAAGTATACGTATGAACCACTTACCTATTCATTCACTCATGCATTTATTCATTCTTTCAGGTTGTAGTTATAGCATTCCTTCTATGTTACCTGGTAGGATCAGTGATTATTTTCTTCTGTTAAACAGCATCAAGAATAAATTAGAGCACTCTTGCCTTTAATTACATACATTTTCTCTCAATCTGCCCATATCAAAGCTCTCCTGAAGCACACCAGGAGATGAAAACAACCTGAGATGGAAAAGCTACATCATCAGTACAGCATCATTTTCTTGCTGTACTGAACTCTTACCTTGAGCCTTTCTACACTCAGGGTCTCCAGGGGAGACAAGCGTCTGATGCGTTTCCTCATGCGAGCAGGTCCTTCTCTCCAGTCCAGTTCCCACCAGGAACAAGGTGTGGCTTCTGCCATTTGGCCCCACAAGCCCAGCTCCCCAAAAAGCTGTTCCTGGATCCTGGCCCAGGCTTTGGCTGCCTTGATGTCACCACATTTCCGCCTCTGGAAAGCAGAAGTGCAAAAATGTCACCCCTGGACATTTTTGTCACAGGCCTACCTGGCCCCAAATCTCCTGAAGTGAACAGACCAAGCCCCATAATTGTTTGAGAAAATTAGCCTCCTACAGGTACCCTGAGCACCCTCAGGGTGCGTAGTGTACAAAGAAGAAACTGGTTTCTTAATTTAGAGACCATTTAATTTAGGATGGGGGAGAAAAAAGCCATCCACCCTTTGGAATTCATACTACTGGGTGTTGGGCAGGGAGCAACAGGTCTCAAAGGCCCTGAAGTTAATCACTGGAGTGGGTTGAACAGCTATTCTATAAAATGGATGGATAATTTCATCACAGCCTCTGCCCTTCAAAAAAGACAGGGAATTTTACTACAGCCCACGTCCTTCAAAAATGACACTGAAAATACTCCTTCGAGTCCTCTGGACTAGCAGTGTGGTGGGAACTAGCAGACCAGCCAGCAGTAGATTGATTTGAACAAGTTATTCCTGTCACTGGACCTCAGATTCTCTAACTGTTAAATGGGAGCTTTGGCGTAGATGATGTCTAAGGGTCTTCAAAACCCTAATATCATATGATTCTAGAATGTTTAAGAATTCCAGAACGTTCACAGAAGCTAAAACCTTTGATATTAATGAAAATAATCCCAGCTATTTTCTATGAAAGTCTCATAGTTTGTATATGTGGTACTTGACTATTACAACTTCTGCTAGAGTATAATTCAAACTTTTATAAAATACATTGACATGCCCAAACTGCTTTTGTATGTCAAATTCAAGTTTGTACATCACCTATCAAGGAAATGTTTCAATTCAATTTAGGCAGTAGAATCAACACATGGTCTTTGGCATCGGATAAACCTGGGTCGTCATTCTGTTTTTGCTATTCACTATCTGCTAAACCTGAAGGAGCTTCAGCTTCCTCATCACTCAAATTTGCTTAATAATATTACCATAATAATAAAACCATGGGTGTATGTAAGGATTAAATGAGACAATATTTTGAAAAGTTTTATAGGGTTCCTTACCTAACTTAAGAGTTAATATTAATGCTGTGAATAAAGCAAGTCCTACTTCAAAATAAGATCATTTTGTTTCTCCTCAGTTCTTAGATTTATATCCAAAACATTTACAGCATTCTATACAATACTCCAATTGGTTAATAATGAACTCTAGAAAAAATGATGACTATCCAAAGCCTTTACCAGGAATTTGGTTACATAAAATAAAGACTTGGTTGTGGATAATATTTCAGCTCCCTGAAAATTTTCACTGTGTTTGCAGTAACATACTGAGAGCTTCATAGAGGATGAACAATCCCAAGCTATTGGGTTGTCTACCCTGAGCATCAAACCAGTCTTTTAAGAGCATCCTCTCCACCCCGAGGCTCCACTGATGTAACGATAGTGCATGGTGCCTGAGTCTTTATCACAGGACAAGTGAGTTGTCTTGATATCTGCAGCCACACAGATGTGTGTCAGTAATGAGACCCCCCCCCTCCCCAGAGATGAATGATTGCTAGTCCATGATAGAAAGCTACATGTGATCCCTGGACAGAGAACATGAGATGACTAAATAGTAAAATCCCTGAGTCCCTGTTCTTGCAAAGTGCTCTGTTATACCCATTTTCTGCACAATATAAGGTTCTCTTTCAGTTTAAAGCTCGAGTGGGCCAAATGCCACACTCAGAGGCAAGGATTATGGTATAATAGAGGCAGCTATGATTTTAGGCTAAATAGAAACTCTTAGGTAGCATCATTGAGATATTTATCTAGGCGACCTTCTCCACTTTCAGTTTCTGGTGCTTTTGGTGGAGCTGAGCCCAGTCCTGCTTTCATTCACCCAACTCTGGGGATTCTGAGTGATGGTGAATGGTTATAGGATAGGCTGGTGAGTATCATTCCTCAGGGTTGATAATGGTGCTCTTTGGAGCCCATACAAAGGAGACAGTACAGAGGGTTGGGTATATGAGTGCACATTCAGGGCCACCACTCCAGTCTCAGAACACCTTTATGTGCATCAGGAGAAGTATTCCCTGGGTAGATACAACCTACAGGCTCACAGCTCAGAAAGGAGACCGTGCCATTGCACAAGTTAGAAAATGGTTCTCCATTCATTACATAAACTCTTCCTTGTTCTGGGATGTACAGCCTGAGAAGCAGAATGTGAGTTCCTTTCAGACTCATGTGCTCTCTCATCCAGGTGCTCTGGTGCCTCGAATGCATTAGTAGCCTCATACATTTGTGTGTGTTTGTATGTGTGTATAAGAGAGAAAGAAAGGGAAGAGAGAGGAGACAGATTCCTTAGAGCAGAGTTTGAATACCTGGATCCAGCAATTCTTGAAGCCTGCTCTTTCCCTGAATTTTTCAATAAAACAAAACATTTTATTTGTTGCCAAAACCAATTTGAGTTGAGATTCTGATACTTGGATCTGAAAGAGCTGTGATAAACCTTAATGGACATACAGACACTGAGCAAGAAGTGGCAACACACTGTTGGCCCCTAGAGAGCACAGAAAAGAGTGTGACAAAACAGTGCCCCTCACATACTAAAAGAAAGGTTATTTCTGAAGTGGCGAGCACCTAGCAAAGAGCTTTAATCTGTAAAGACTGTAATGTTTTAAAAACAGCATAGGCATAAGGAAGCATTACTGTAAATTACAATAAAGACTTGACATAAGAATAGAACCAAAGCATCTGGACCACAGAGAAGAGAACAAATATAATTTGGAAAAGGCAAAGGAGAAGCTGGGCAGGGCCAGAGTACAGGCAACTGTTTTCACCAATACTTCTGGAGCGAAGAGAAATTTGGGAGATAAAAGATTGGAATTATTCAATTTCCTGATGATATAATGATGGAATATCATGTAATGACACTTAGGTTAACTTCCAGGGCACTGGGTCATGGTCATGTTATTTTCTCATACTGTGAGCTCTTGCCATCTTCAGTGACTTCTTAGTTGTGAGTAAATTGCCAAGTTAAAGCAGTCTTACATGACCTTTGACTGAGAGGCCTGTGGGCTGAGGCCCCTGAATCTTACTGTTACTACCTCATTGAGTGCGCCTGGGAGAAGCAGTCCTTGAAGAATGCAGCAGGCTTCATAAGCCTGATTTCTTCCTGGAATTTGAACTTGACTTTTCTGGAAATGGAGGGGGACCTGCATTGGGAAGTGTATTGCCTCTTAAAAAACAGGGTGAATGCTTCAGACCTCCTGCAGATGGTGATTACCTCTGCATTCCTTTAAACAGCAAAACAATCTGTCTTAAATATTTAAACACTTGGATTGTATCAGAATGTTGATTTTTGCAAACATACCTCAATAACAGTAAAAGTCTGTATAACTTTCTCAAGTACTCTCTGAACTCCAGTCAAGCCTGCTACTAAAAATGAGCCAGGCCACCTTCAAGAAGGCTGGATCCTTTCTGGGCTCAGAGCCTCTGCTGAGGTTCTGTCCTGCCCACATGAATTTTATACCCCTAAAGCTTCTCTCCCACTCCTGCCATGCTTGATAAACTGCTTTCTTGTAAGACAGCCTTGGGGGTTATGTTTCTAGACTGTGTGTTTCTGGAGTGCAGGCTGCATATCTCACAAATCCTTATTCCAGGGGCATGTTGTGGTCTCCCAAATGAGCTTATATGGAAGGAATTAGACCAGATTATGTGGCTTAAGTTGATCAGAGCCTATTACATTTCTCCCACCCTTGGGCACCACGATTTCACCATTCCTTGACCTCTCACTCACCCAATACATCTACTGGTTCCTTACACCCCACTGTTCCTCTCCTTGTAGTAGGATATCCTAGTATTGGCCTCATCACTCTGTTTGTGGTTATTTATTTACTCTTGGTCTCTCTACTGAGTTGTAAGAACACTCAAGACATACCAGTGTTATTGTAATCTCTGCCTGTTCTACACCTAGCATGAGTTTTGGAACAGATAAATTGTAAAGTAAATAATATAATTAGTAAGATTCTAATACTATATATTGTGTTCCATTATGAGCAATTATTTTTTAAAACTTTTGTTAACATCAAAACCAACTAAGATAACTTTTTAGCCATTCCATAATCACATATGGGACATCTATTCCCTGCCAACTACTGTCTAGGCACCTTATACTTGTTTTTACCCTTAATAGTTAGGAACCATTATCCCATTTTAAATATGAGGAACTTGAGGTTCAGACTGCAGGCCTAAGAAGAGGCAGACCTAAGATTCAAATAGAGATGTCATTGGCATGACAAGTAGTACTCTTTATCTAGACTGCAAAGAAATTATGTCTAATGAGGTATTTTAAATATCTAAACCTGCCCTCATTAGCAGCATCTCGTTGCACTTAGGATAAGATGCAAAGCCCTAATGTGGTGACAAGCCCTATTCACTCCAGCCCTGCCTCATCTTCACCCTTGTTGCTTACCAGTTCAGGTCATTCAGTCACTTCTTTCAGTTAATTGATGATATCCAGCTCTTCCTACTCTGGACTTTTCTCACATGCCCTCTCCTTAGCCAAAAACACTTCCTCAAAACACCTCAGCCCATTTCCTCCTTCTTCAGATCTCAATGTAAAGGTCACTTTCTTAGAAAGGGTCTCTTATCTGCCCTAATTAAGTTCTTTCCCTGTTATGATCTCTCCTTGTATCTGTATTTTCCATGTCTATTGCTCATCACAAGTTATAATGATGTATTTATTTGTGCAGTTGTTTAATGTATATTTTTCCTTTATAATGAAGATATCTGAGGATGAGGCCCATGTCTGTGTTTACAATTGTCTCTAGTTCCTAGCAAAGGGTCTGAGACACCCTGAGTATATGAGTGGATGAATACATTTCCTATCTCCTCAGTTGCTTCAAGTGTAGATCCAAATCCTCATGCACAGGTCATGCAAGTTGGACTGAATTGTTGACCACCAATTATTAATTTAAGCAGTCATAATTTAGACCAAAGTCTCTTCTGATTTTTTATTTTAGGTTCAAGGTGGATCCCAGTTTATTGTGTAGAGAAAGGAACTGTTTTGTTTTTTACCTGCACATGGTCTTTGTATAAAGATGCATAGAGCTCCTGACCTCTTCTTCTGTAGTTCTCGATACACGACACAAAGTTCTAGAGAAAAGAGAAAACAAGTCACAGTTTAATGATAGTTGTGATTTTAGATAAGAATAATTGCAGGATTTGCTGGTAAAATCCATAACAATCTCATGAACGAATGTTTTATCTATGCTGATACACTCACATACATGCATTCATGTTTGTGAAATATTTCTACTTGCAGCCATGATGAGTTAGCTGCAGCAGATTAATCTTCCTCCCAAGAATAACTTAAAAAGCTAGATTTGAATAATCTGCTTTAGAACAGCAGAGTGCTACCAAGAAGGCCAAGAATTAAGGAACCAAGATCTTGAAGAAAAGAAAACTCATGAGATGTGCCCAATGCCCAATATCTCTGGGGTTTTTTCCCTTGAGATATATTCAAGTTTGCAAATAGCAGGAAAGGCTGAGAAGCTAAAGTGATGGCTAAGAAGTAGAGAAGCTAGCAGAGCTTTTTAAAATCTCAGGTGGCTAAAGAGACAAAAGATAGAGTTCAGGCTCACTAAGTCATTTAGAACATAAGGAACCAAGAGCCCAGAAACAGGACAATAGAGAGAAATAAGCCCAGCTTTCTGCATTAATGTTCCCCTTTAAGCAGTCGTTGATTGATAAAGAGTGTGGGGTTGAGAGGCTGAGAAAATAGTAGAGCTTCCAGCAGTCTCAGTTTCTAGAAGTCACTAAGAGTTGGCTTGAAGGGAGGTCTCTGAAGGGTTGCACCATAGGGATCAAGGTAGACTGGAAACAAACCAGGCCTTACAAAGCTAAAACCCAATTTCCAAAAGCTCAACCTCTAAGTATATTATGGTGATCACTGTTACTACAAATGCATGCCAGAAGACAAAGTAACTCTTCTCTGGAGAAGTATCATATTATCTGAGATGCTAATTGAGAATTTTCGTACAAAATGTTCCATGATCAAGCAGCAATTACTATATTGCCCATAAAAAGGATCAACAGACAAATAAATAATAAAAACATACACACATGTATGCAGATATTAAAGTTATCAGACATGAATCTTAAATTAATGCAAATAATATGATCCAAAAATGTAATATGGAGAATTTTGCAAAAGACATGTACTATGAAAAATAACCAAATACAAATTATAAATCTGTAAAATAAATTAATTGAAATGAGAAACTTTATGGGTAAGTTTAACAGCAAAGTGAACACAACTGAACAGAGGATGAGCAAACTTAAATAAATAATCTTGCTAAAAGTATAATGGGATAAAAGTATGGAATATATTTAAAAGATAGAGTTCGATACGTGAGTAGTATGAGGAAAGTATCCTGCATATCAGAATTGAAGTATCAAAAGTAGAGGAGAGAAAGATGGATCAGACCCAATACAAAAAGTTAATGAGTATTTTCTGAAATCGGTGAAAGTCATAAGCCACAAATTTAACAAATTCTACAAATATAAAACAAGAAAAATGCAAAGAAAACCACACAGAAGCCCATCACAGTAAAACAAAAAAAAAAATGAAAGATAAAAAATATTCAAAAACACAGAGAAAAGGTCATATTATCTTTAAAGAAGGACAGTGAAAGAATGTAGCACAAGCAGACCTACACTAAATTAAATACAAAAAGATCTTTTCAGGTAGAATGTAAACTATTCCATACTGAAGCACGAAAAATAGGAATAAATGATGGAAGAATAAACATAGTAAAAATGACCTTATTATCTAAAGCATTATACAGATTTAATGCAATCCCTTTCAAAATCCCATCAGCATTTTTTAAAGAAATAGAAAAAAAAATCATCAGATTTCTACGGAAGGCAAAAGACCCCAAACTGCCAAAGTCATCCTGAGGGGAAAAAAACAAAGAAACAAAGAAAACGAGGCTGGATGCATCAGTCTGCCTGACTTCAAACTATACTACTAAATGACAATAATCAAAACAGCATGGTATTGGCAGAAAAAACAGACACACAGACCAGTGGAACAGAACTGAGAATTCAGAAATAAACCCATGTTTGTATGGGCAAATAATTTCTGACAAATAAAAAAGACGAAAACATACAGTGCAGAAAGGAAAGCCTCTTCAATAAATGGTGCTGGAAAAACTTGAAAGCCACCTGCAAAAGAATGAAACTAGACTTTTGTCTATCACCACACACTACAATTAACTCAAAATGGATTATGGACCTGAATATAAGACCTGAAACAATAAAATGCATAAAAGAAAACATAGGAACTAAACACAAGGGCCTTGGACTTAAAGAGGATTTTATGAATTTGATCTTAAAGGCAAGAGAAGTAAAAGCAAAATTAATGAAAGGGACCACATCAAACTAAAAAGCTTTTGCATAGCAAAAGAAACTGTCAACACGATAAAGAGACAACCATTCGAATGGGAAAATATATGTGCAACAAATGCCTCCGATAAGGGCCTAATATCTAAAATATAAAAAGAACTCATACAACTCAATAACAACAAAAACAAAAAAATCCCATAAAAAAATGGGCGGAGGATCTGAAGAGATACTTCTTTCAAGAGGACATAACAAATGGCCAACAAACATATATAAAGATGCTCAACATTGCTAGCTATTCAGGGAATGCAAATCAAAACTACAATGAGATACCATCTCACACCTGTTAGAATAGCTGTTATCTACAGGAAAAGTAATAATAAATGTCGGAGAGGATGCAGAGAAAAAGGAACCCCCACATACTGCTGGCAGGACTGCAAATTGGTACAGCCACTATGGAAAACAGTATGGAGGTTCCTCAAAAAACTAAGAATTGATCTACCATATGATCCAGCAATCCCTCTACTGGGTATTTACCCTAAAGACTTGAAAACTCATATCCGAAAAGATATTTGCACATCGATGTTCATAGCAGCATTATTCACAGTGGCCAGGATATGGAAGCAACGTGTACTACAACAGATGATTGGATAAAGAAGCTGTGGTACAGCCATAAGAGATGAAATACTGTCATTTGTGACAACATGGATGGACCTCAAGATAATCATGCTAAATGAAATAAGCCAGACAGAAAAAATTGAAAACCACATGACATCCCACAAGATATGTAGGATATAAAACTAAAAGCAATAGACGAATAGGACGAACAAGCAGAGACTCATGGACTTGGACAATAGACTAGTGGTTACTAAAGGGTATGAGGGAAACAGGGAGGAAGGGGATAGATAGAGTAAAAGGGGCCAAATATGTGGTGACAGAAAGAAATCTAACTATGGGAGGTAAACACACATGCTTTACTGTTGAATTGTACACCTGAAGCTTATTGGATTTGGTTAACCAATGCCGCAAAAAAAAATTAATTAATTATAAAAAAAGAATAAATGAAAAACTATGGAAATAATAAATATGTAAGTATATCTAAATGAATATTGGCTGTTGGAAGATAATTTCTTACACTTAAAAGATATGAATGAGGTAAATGAAAAGAAGTATTGTTTCTATAATTAAATTTCATAAATGGGGCTAATTTAAACTCTAATAAAGCAACTGTGCATTTTATAATTTCTGGAGTATCCACAAAAAATAACACAAAATATATAATATTCAGCTAATAGAAGGGAAGTAGAATAATTTTAAATAGCTGATAATATATTGAAAAAAAGAGCAAGCAACAGATATTACAAATGAAAAATAAACATTAAAGTGGAATTAAAATAAAAATGTTATTAATTACATTAAATATAGGTGAACTATGATCCAAATAAAAGCTAAACGAAGTTACACTGAATCAATAAACAAAATCTAAGTAAATTCTGCATACAGAAAACACTCCATGAAAAAAAGGACAGAGAAAGTTGAAAGTAAAAGGTTGAAAAAAGATAAAATGTACAAATATTAACCAAGAAAAATATAATATCATATTATATTATTTGTAGGCGTAGAAAATAGACATTTACATAACCTACAAAGTGATCACCTCAATAAATCTAGTACCCATCTGACACTTATTTACAGTTACAGTAATATTATTAACTATATTCTCTATGCTGTACTTTATATTCCTATAACTATTTTTATAACTGGCAACTTGTACATCTTAATCTTGTCCTCTTTTTCATCTTGCAACCTTCTCTCATCTGGCAACCATGAAAATGTTCTCTGTATCTATGAGTTTGTTTCTATTTTGTTCATTTATTTTGTGCTTTAGGTTCCACATATAAGTGAAATCATGTGGTATTTGTCTTTCTCTGTTTGACTTAATTTTACTTAGCATAATACTCTCTAGGTCCATCCAGGTCATTGCAAGTGGCAAGACTTCATTCTTTTTTATGGCTGAGTAATATTTCATTGCCTATATATATATATATATATATATATATATATACCATAATTTGTTTATCGATTTATCTATTGATGGACTCTAAAGTTGCTTTCATATCTTGACTATTATAAATAATGCTGCAATGAACATAGAGGTGCATATGTCTTTTCTAATTAGTGTTTAGAATTTATTCAGATAAATAACAGAAGAAAGATGTGGGATTGCTGGGTTATATGGTTGTTCTATTTTTAATTTGTTGAGAAAACTCCATACTGTTTTCCATAGTGGTTACACCAATTTATAATCTCACCAAAGTGCACAAGAATTCCCTTTTCTTCACATTCTTGCCAAATTTGTTGTTTGTTGATTTATTGATAATAGCTATTCTGACAGGTGTGAGGTGATATCTCATTGTGGTTTTGATTTGCATTTCCCTGATGATTAACGAATTTGAGCATCTTTGTATATGTATATGGGCCATCTGTATGTCCTCTGGAGAATACTCCTCCCACTTAAGAATTCTGTGAAATGTTTAAGCAAAAATTAATGTTAATTTTATAAAATATCTTCCAGAAAATAGAAAAGATAGGCATATTTTCCAACTTATTTTATGAAGCTAACAATATCCTTATATGTTAATACAAAAATCTTCAACAAAATATTAGTGAAGATAATTTAGCAATATATAAAAAGAATTATAGACAATGACTAAATGAGGTTTTTCAAGGAATAGAAGGTTGGTAAATAACTTGAAAAGTGATCAATGTAATCTGCCCTATTAGTAGCTTAAAGAAGAAAATTACATGATCATATCAATTGATGCAGAAGAGCATTTGGCAAAATTCAAAATTCATTCATGATAGAACTCTCATAAAGCTAGAAATACAGGGGAACTACCTCAACTTGATAAAGAGTATCTATAAAAACTCTACAGGTAATACCATATTTAATGTGAAACAATGAATTCATTGTAAGATTGGAAACAAAGCAAGGATGTCTATTTTCACAGCTTTTATTCAACAAAGTGTTCAAAAGTCTTAGATTTTACACCAAAAGCATGATTCATAAAAGGAAAAAGTAATGAATTAGATTCATCACTATAAAAACTTTTGCTCTGCACAAACCCATTTGAATAGGATGTAATGACAAGCTACAATGTGGGAGAATATTTGCTAGCCGTATATCTATCAAAGGACTAGAGCTAGAATAATATATAAAAAAACTCTTAAAACTCACCAGTAAAAAAAAAAAAAAAAAAAATCCCATTAGAAGATGTACAAAAGACAGGAACAGACATTTTACTAAAGAAAGTATATAGATAGTAACTAAGCATGTGAAAATATGTTGTACATCATTATCTTTTAGGAAAATAATAGTAAAAATTACAAGATATTGCTACATACATATCTGGATGGCTAAAATTAAAAAGTGACAACACCATATGCTGGTGAAGATACAGAAAAACATGAATTACTCATATATTTTTATTTGAAAGAATGGTGGACAGAAAAAAATTACAATTATTAAGACTTGAGTATTTAGCAGATAGTTTCTTGAAAATAAAAAACCTATTATCCCAAATAACCCAACTGACAGTATTTGCTTCCAAAGGAAAAATTTGAATTTCAAATTTCAAATATTAGAATGTTGAAAAACTTGTATCTGCCTCTCAGAGCATGACAGTTTCCCAGTAGCTAAAGACTTTCATGATTTTTCCATATTGCATAATGAAATGTGCCAACAGTGGGAGACCTACATAACTTAGGTATCCAATATTCCAGTGCATGTTATATGCATGTTTCAACGCATTTTCCAAAATCATGTGTCGGTTAAAATATTCATTCAAAGTACAAGATAGAACAATACATTTTAATGTAACAGAGTACAAAACTTTGACTGATATTGAAAACAATATAATTTTTAAAACCCCAATTACTATTTTGAAGTAGTGGGAATAGAGTGATTTCTTTGTTTTTTTTCTTTTCTTTCTTTTATTTGCAAAATTTTCCTTAATATTTCTGTTATATGTTTATATAAATTTCTAAGTAAAACAATCATTATGAACATTGCAAGTGACATAAAATGCTGAAAAATTTGACTAATTTTACATCGAAGGCAGAAGCCCAGACTTTCTTCTAACATGATGCTTTGGAGACCTGCAACAGGGGAAGAGAACTCTTGGGGAGAACTTGGACACAAGCAGCTCCTGCCAAATAGTAAATGTGCTATCTTGCCAAAGAGGGATGAGGCTTGTGTGACTGGCCCCAGAGAGTTAAGTAGGATCAGGGTAGGAAGTTTCAAGCAGGCAGACTTCAACAAGATATAGAAAAAAAATTCAGACTTCTATATTTTTCTGAGTGTTGCTGAATGAGTGTATGGGAAGTACAAAGAGTAGAAGTCAAGACACCTTGATCATTGGTCCTTACTAGCCACATTACATGGGCAAACAACTTAATATTTCTGACATTTGATTTTTCATATATGACATGAGGTTTACAGTGCCTCCTTTGTCTGAAGAGACATTATGCATGTAAGATGAGACAGTAGAAAGAACTTCATACACTGAAGAGTTACCCAGAGAGACTATTTTGGTGTAAGTCATGGATAAGATCAACTGAAAACAATTGATCTAAATGGTCTCTTCAAAATTAATATTGATAGAAAATGTTATATGAGTTTAGTTATAAATCATCTTTACTCTTCAAATAAGTACCCTGTCTACAATAGTTGCAGCCCAAGGCTGTTGATACCCTTGCTCAGATACTCCATTTCTAGCTTCATATTTACTTTCTGTTGTTAAGCTCAGCAAACATTCATTGTTCACGTACTATTTTTCAGTGCTGAGTTACACAGATGAACCCATATCTGGTTTTGTGGAGCCTAATGGAAGAGGCAGATGGTTATGAGCTGACATGGCCAATGTTGAGACAGAGCTATGCACAGGACAGGATGACACAGGATGCAGGACACAGATGAGGAGACCTTGACGTGAATCAGGTTCACAGAAGGCTCCTTGACTATGATGTTGCTTTAGCTGATTGTTGAATGAGAGGATTTCAATAGAAGTCTGACATGATCCCATCAGCATTTTTGATAACTCACTCTGGTAGCAGTTTGAAGGATGGATTTCATAAAGGAAGACTGGAAGTAGGGAGCCCCCTTAGAACACTGTGATGACAACGCATGTGAATTTTCACACCATGGAAAGAATGAAGCAAAAGAGTCTAATTCAAGAGCTATATGAAAAGTAAAATTAATAGGAATCGGTGACTGTATGAGATGATAAGAATTACTTCAAAATTTCTGGTTTACCTAATTGAGTGAATTAAATTAGACAAACTAAAAAAAATAGGAGAGATTACAGAACTAAACAAAAGTGCAAGTTGAAGGGATACGAGGTCATATTGTATTTGAAGTGTCAAATGTACGGCTAGACATCCCTAGAATAAAGCTCAGATGAGGGAGAGGTCTCAGGTTGATGCAGAGTTGTGAGTCACGAGTCAGGGTTTATCACATGAAAGGATAAACCCTGGGAACTGCTAAGATCCCCCATGGAGAGAAAGTAAAGAGAGATGAGACAAGGTCAGAAACCTAGAGAACACAAGGGAAATTTATGTCGGGAGAAGAAAGGTTAGAGAATTTTAAAGAAATTCAGGAAGTGAAATGTCATGGGAACCATGGGCCATTAACCATAGTAAATGTTTCAGAGAAATCCTGTAAGATGAGGCCTGAAAATGTCCATTGGGTCTGTCTGTAGAACTCAGCCATTGGTAACTTCTGCAAAAGTTATTGCACAGGAACGATTAGACAGCAATGATGTCAACTAGAAGTTTGGAGCTAAGGATAATGAGACAGTGAATATAGACAACTCATTCAATAAACTTAGTTCTGAAGAGGAAAAGAGGTGGGAGCAGAGTCATTCGATATAAGAGGAATAATACTATTCAACTATATGACTAGGCTAAGAGGAGCTCAACAGTAGATGAGAGAAGGTTGAAAAGCAAAAGAAAGAGAAAAGTTAGTGATGGTGCAGGTTCTATGGCGTAAGAGAAGAAAGGATGGGATTAGCAGCCCATGTAGAGGTTGATCTGAGCAATGAGAAAGGGAAAAGCTGGAGGGAAGGACTTGAGCACAGTGCAGATGTGGATGAGTTTGTAAGTGGAATACTGGAAAGTAAGGTAGTTTACACCTGGTGCCTTCTAGTTCCAGGGTGTGGTAGGGTTAAGATGGTTCTGCTTACCCTGAGAGCTGAGCAGAGCTCTGAAACAGAATGATGAAGTTTTCGAATAGTTGATTAGAAGGATGAGAGGAGGAACTGACCAAGAGCTCACTGATGTATTATCTAATGGTGCTGATCATTCAAATATTTACCTTTGATCCATTTCCTCAACATTATATCCTGTTAACTAATATTCACATAGCACTTTAGAACTGATAAAAGAGTTTCCATATGCATTTAATATTTAGCCTCCCGACAAATTTATATTGATTATTTCTATTTTACAGAAGATGAAACCAAGGACAAGAAAGGATAAGTGACTCCAACAGGAAGTGGCAGTGCCAGAAAATGAGTTCTTATACTCTATTACCACACACATTTTCACTCTGTAAATTTCAGTGCTAAGAAAACACAACTTTCTTATTGGTTATTGAGACCTTTCATGCCCTGGAAAGTTGTCACACTCAGGATATGGAGACAGGAGAAGGGCAATTTGGATCTGTTCAAGGACAAAAGCCCATCTGCCTGGGCAGCAGTGAATGTGACACATTGATTAGGGACAAATTCAGAGAACAGCTCTTACATGGCTTATTGGAGCTAAACAGCCTTTGCTTAGCAACTGCCTGGGCATTAAAGAGTTTGAGAACCTTTGAAGTAGAACAAAGGGTCTCCGAAGGCCATTCAGAGATTTGAGAGGGAAAGCAGATCTGGATTAAAAAGTCTGTACCCTGCTCTCCCAGTGCCTCTTTAGGGGAAAGTTTGGCTATGGAATACAGATCAGATCTTGGAATGGAGAACAGGGCACATCCCACCTGGAGAGTCACCTTTAAGTGAGTTGACCTCAGCTTAGCAATGCCCATCTTTGCCAGGGACATTTCTGGGGCTGGCCAGCTGCTAGTGACCCTCCTGCCCAAGCTGTCCCACAGGAAGTGTCTGCTGTCTACTGATGACAGTCATTACACTTGTTTATTTAAAGCATCATTAGTCCTGTATTCAGTTTTGTGGCATTGCAAAAAACGAGAAAAGCCAACATCTGAAGGCAGCCCCTCAGACCTTGCTCAGAAAGTTGGTACCAAAATTATAGTTATAGGCCCTGGCCTCCCCACCAGGCACCATACACACTAGGTCTGGGACTAAACTCAGTCATGGGAAATGCCAAGTCTTTACCTGCACTGTAGCTGTCCTGTGCTGACACCTTCTGCATTGCATTTTAATCCTTTGACTCACCATTTTTACTGCTAGTAATTTATTCAAAGGAAATCGTAAGATATATGCATAAATATTCCCTAGACAACATTTTCTGCCATCCTATTTATAGTAGCACAAAATGAAACAATTTAAATATTAGCATGTGAAGGGGTGGTTCAGCCTATGCAAAAAGTATTACACAGTCACACAAGTCATCACAAAGGGCTACCACTAGCCCATACAGTATCTTTGGGCCCCTTTGGGCAGACACTGTGCTAGACATAATTAGGTGACTTGAATAGTGGAACAAAGGCTGGATTTCAGTTTCCTTTTGCTACCCAACCATTCACTGAAGCCTTGGTGTCAAAAAGATTTAATGATAGGAGACCAACTTTATAATGTATCAATATTTTTAAAAAGAGATTAGAAAACAGTATGTTACCAATAACAACAATTAAATCTTTATAGATTTGCATAGAGAAGAAAAACTGAAAGAAATATAACGTGTTAGTCAATAGTACTTTCTGCCAATTATTTCCAGTTCTCTCATGTAGGTACGACCAATCTTCCTGCTACCTTTGAGTGAAGTGAGGCTGGGGAGAAGAAGCTATAAGGGCTCATAAGCAATTTGTTAAGCTCTTTTTGAACTGTCACAGCAACACTCAATATTCTAGATCATGGCTGCTCCATGACCAGTGTCACTAAGTGAGGATAAGTCACCAGCAGATTCCTGGCCAACTTACAATGTATTGGTAGCACAAGTGAGAAATAAATCTTTGCTATTTAAGGCAATCAGATTTGGAGGTGTTTATTACTACAACATAATCTAATTTTTTTTTTAATTATACACACCAAAATTGTTAGGAAGTGTTGTAGTAGAATTGCACTAAAACACATAAGATTCATATGGATTCATATTTGAGATCAGTGAAAAAAAATCAAGAACACTACAGTAAAAGCAAATATGAGGTCAATTAAACACTATGAGGAAAGTGCTGGAAAAAATTGAACAACATGATAAATAACAGGTTTAATGGATTATAGTCCATATTATAAATATGGATGAGTCCCTACTGATATAAATAACAGATTGAATAAATAAATGAATAGAGGGAAAAGACAAACCTTCTTTACAGAATTTCAAATAATATATGTACATACTTCCCCCACCAGGAAGTAGAACTTAATTCCTAACCCCCTTAAGGGTAGGATGAACTTCATGACTTGCTTCCAAAGAACTGAGTACGGAAAGGGAAAAATAGTAGCTTTACAGTGTCAAAATTTGGCAGGCACCACATGACCATGTGGTCTTGTACACTCCTATGCTGATATATGATGAGAAGGGCACTTCTCCGTGATCTTCCTTCTAAAAATTCATAACCCCAGGCTAATTATGAGAAAAATATTAAACAAACCCAAATTGAGGCACATTCCATAAAATATCTGACCAGTACTCCTCAAAACTGTCAAGGTCGTGAAAAACAAGGATAGTTTGAAAATTGTTACCAAATAAAGGAGACTAAGGAGATGGAATGACTAAAGGTAATGTGGTGTCCTGGATTGGAACCTGGGTTAGCAGGAAAACTGGTGAGAACAAAATAAAGTCTGGAGTTTAGTTACTAGTCATATATCAATGTCGGTGTCTTAGCTTTGACAAAACGTACCACAGTATTATAAGTTGTTAAAAGCAGAGGAAATTGGGTGAGGAGTACATGGCAGTAGTGAATATGAATATCAAAAGTATATAAAAATATTCTGAAATAAAAAGAATGTTAACAAATACAATAGAATTCTCACAATCATTTCACCTAAGCCTCATCATGAAACTGAGATAAAAGATATGAGTTCCTGTTCTCTCAGCTGGACACAGTCCTCTGTTTCCCATAGGTATAAACAGCTCATTAGATTGAGTGTAGTTCTTGTGTTTAAAGACAAATAATTTTTGGTAAATCTTGTTCCCCCAAATTGTGCAAGCCAACCACTTCATCAGATACTTAACAAAGAAATAGTAATTGATTCCCCATATGATGGAAAAGATGTCTAGTGGATGTATAGAAGGCTGATACAGAATTCACAAAACCACAAATGGTATCATTCTTGATTAACAATCTAAGAAAGTTTTAAGAGTAATGCTGATAACTTGATTTCCATTTTATGAGTATATTTTAAAACTTAACTCAATAAACATGATTTCAGTGTAGACAGTCTTTTTCATAGTTTTTTAAAGTTTCCAAATATTCACTAATAATTCCACAAAGGGAAAGCAATAACTATTCTGTTCAGTTTTAGTGTCAAATCTAGATTCCCTTAATGTCTGACTTTCTCTGGCCAAAGAAACAAGTGACGAGTTCAAGTTAAACTCAGGCAATCTCCTATTCATCAAGGTTGGAGTGAAACTGTGAATGTGGAGGAAATATAACATCCCCTGTGCATCACATGTTCTCACTCTCATTGGTCATTCTCATTGGGCACATTGGTCACTCATTGCTCATCTATCTTAGACTGGTGGGGCCTGAAAGAATGAGGGAGTTAATTGATTAACCATGCCATGTTCCTGGATGGCAGTGAGCAAGAGAGGGAACCATATCTCTGTGAATACTTTGTAGTTATAACAAGTAATTACTATTAATACTTTTCTCTTTCCCAGCATGCCTCCCCAGTGATCCCATGGTACAGCATAAACCCTGCAGAGGCAGCACTCCAAATTACAGTGGCTGGGTCCTCCAATAGAATAAGTTCCTCAATGACATTGCCCATCTCTATCCCCAAGGGCCTGGCAAATGGAGGCAACACTAAAAGTTTGAGAGAATGAAATGAAGCTCATAGACTCTCCCCACTCCATGGGCCAAGTTCTCTGAAGTTGGTCTTTCCCTGCCCAGAGTAAAACATTCCACAGGGTCAGTTGGCAATACTTCTAGGTCTGAAAAGGACAAAGGTCAGGAGCTGGAGCAGTTCTGGCTCTCATTACTACTGCCATATTTAAACCTAACTGAAATTTAGAATTTCCTGATTGCAAAATATTCAATAAACAGATTACTTACACAGTTTTTCTATTATGCCTTCATAAGGTTGACATATCCACTTTTAAATATAAACCCTTAGTGGAGATCTGATTTGATGATAAGCAATGAGAAGCCAATAAAATGCTTTTCCAGTTTTGTAAAATCCTGTGTAATATCTACACATGCACCCATAAAAGGTTAGAAGCCCATTATGAAGAAGGTACACCGTGTGCCAAGTGGCCTAGGCTCTGCATCCAGTCACAGTAATGGAAGGGACCTTCAGGGGTATCTATTTGGACAGTTCGGGTCAGAAAATTCTTTTTTTTCCAAGTGCCCAGATAATTGCACTTTTCTCTGCTGTGGAAACATAGACCTTGGATTCTTAATAAATGTCAAGCAATACCAGAGTAATAATCATATTTTCAGCAATAATGACAAACAACTGGGGCTCAGAGTGGGAGAAGAGGGAGCAGATCACAACAGCGCAATTCATCTCCCATTAAATTTACTCGCAGATTAATTTCTAAGATGAACAGTGGTTTCTAATTTGTCTTCTTTGAACTGTGATGTTTTTATTAAATTCAATCGTCATGAGTACATGGAGAATGACTACGTAAAAAAAAAAAAGTGAAACGAAACACTGGTGTAGCCAAGGATGAAAACTTCAAAACTGCACTGCAGGCCCTTCTCAAGAACCCTCCCTCCCTTTTCTGTACCTCTTTCTTGGGCTTAAGGGCCTCCATGAGGCTCAGACAGATGGGAAGTGTCGCCATGCAGCCTTTCCCTTTACTTAGCCTCATCTCCCCAGGTTACTGTCAGCCTTCTCCTCACAGGTGAGGCTCACGAAGGTGCACACCTTCTCAGACAGGGGCAGAAGGTTAGGGACAGAAGTGGTCTGGATGAGAGGTGAATGTGAGGATCTACCCTGAGGGTTTGAAACTCATGGAAACCTCTCCTCTAAACATGTTTTCAGACTTGACCTACTATTATGGAATAAATTGTGTTCCCCAAAATTTAAATGTTGAAGCTCTAGCTTCTAGTACTTCAGAATGTGACCAAGGTATTTGGAGATAGAGCTTTTAAAGAGGTGATTAAATTAACTAAGACTTTTTTTTTTCTTTTTTCTTTTTTTTTTATAGTGGGCCCCAACACAATCTGATTACTATCCTCATAAGAAGAGAAACAGAGGATACTTAGAAAGAGAAGATGGATATCTATAAGCCAAGGAGAGAATTTCCAGAAAAATCAAACCTGCCAACACCTTGATCTAGGATTTCCAGCCTCCAGGACTGTGAAAACAAGTGTCTGTTGGTGAAGCCCAGCCTTTGGAACTTTGTTCCAGCAGCCAAAGGAAGCCAACACAGCTCCTTTCACTCCAAATACTGCCAAACACTAAGGCAACCTACATACTGCAACTGACATTTCAAAGAGAGATGATAAATGAGGACTGGAGTTTATGGAAAGGATTCCTTCTTTAGGCTTAACAGAGAGAGGCAAGACCACCTTGGCCAGCAACGCTCCATCATTACCCACCTCCAGAGCAGAACCCTTGGTCTGAGCTCTCAGGACAGTGCTGGCTGCAATTTGAGTCCATACCGGGAGGTTCCTGAGGGCTACTCTGACCACATCTTGTCCTCCAGGAGGCTGACACACTTGCTCACCTTGATGTTCTTGAGGGCTACACCAGGATTTACCAGTAGGTTCCTGCAGTTGGGCTGCACATGGCTCACAGGCATCTTAAACACCAACACTTCACATGAATGTGGACTTTTTGTGAGTGAAAAATAGGCCTGGTTTCTTCTCTAGTCTTCTTTTCAGCCAACGATTCCCAGCCTCTGCTCCAATCTAGGCCTTGTGCTAGCCCTAGGGCTTTGAGGATAAACCAGGCACACAGCTTGCTTCCAGAAACTTAAAAATCTACCCGGGAATATAAATAAGAAAATTACACTCTCATGGAGGGGGCCAGGCTACTGTTGGCCATACAGAGTCACAGCCAGGCTGGAGAGGACTTAATGGGCTTTCAGAGGGGTGGTGTTCTTAAAGAACTGGAGAAAGCTCAGGCACTGTGAAGATGCTTGACTGTAAGTTTTCACAGATTGCTTATTTGTAATCTTAACTCCCTAGGAATTGACTTTCTCCTTTTATTATCATTTTTTGTGATTTCATTTTTTTTTAATTTTATTGCATACATCCTCACCTAAAGTTATTATAAATTCTCTGGGAAGTGAGTCAGATATAAATAATACATAAAATTAAGAGAAACTGAACATGATACTCTGGTACCAAGTCAGCAGCTGACCCACAAGGCAGATGGCTGCAACTGTTCCTTTGCACCTCGAGGCTTCCCTCCCTCACCACTAGTCTTTGCTCATATCCTTCCTCCTCTTCTGAGTCTCAGCTCAAACTCCTCTGAGAAGCTGGACTTATGTGATCACTCTCTTCCGGGCACATCTTGTTACATTGTAGTTATTTTACCCACCAAGAAGGTGGGCCGGGCAGGCCAGGGACTGTGACTTTTTATGCTAGTATCCCCTGGCCTTCACCCAAGGGCCTGGGATATAATAGAAAATCAATGAATGAGTATGGAATGTTCAAGGAGGGACAGTTAGAGCAGAAATGGGTATTTAGTAAATGAGAAAGAGATGCATATAGATGATAGATAGATGATAGATAGATAGATGGATGATAGATAGATAGATAGATAGATAGATAGATAGATAGATAGATACAGATGAAGTCATAGACATAGAGATATTTTCTGATCTCCTAGAGAATTTGGAACATGCTTGACAACTGGCTCCTGCCCCTAGGTCCTCCTGTACCACTCCCTCCATTTGATCTCAGCACTCCAGCCATGTGAATCTCCCTCTCAGTCCTCAAATGTACAAACTCATTCTCACCCTCAAGCCTTGACACAAACTGAGTCCTTTCTAGGGGCTCTTCCCCGCTCTGATGTTGGTTAGCCACTCCTCCCTCTCAGCTTCATTATCACTTCCTACAAGAAGGTTTCCGTGACCTTCCAACTGAAAGCAATCAAGAGGCAGGCTCCAGCACAGCATCAGTTTCCTCCAGATTATGTCACACTATCTAATATTTTCTCATCGATTTCCTTTTGCTTACAGTCTGTTTCACCCAGAGAACAGACACCTCATCTGGCACTCAGCCTGTACCGCAGGTACTAGGCTGAAGCTCAGGCTTCAGAGCGCTTGCAACAAGCGATTGGACACAGGCTCTTTTAATTGCACCTTTGTTATTCAAGGACCTCAGCCACTTCCTTTATCATTCCCAGTTGTACTAGTAGATAAATTAGCACCCAAGGACCCCAAGCCTCACTCTCAGGTCACCAGGACAGGGCTTCATTTTCTTCTGCTGTCCCACTCTTTCCCCTCCTCAATCTTTCCTCCCTTCTTTGCTAGGGCAAAGATCCAAGTTTTCTCTAACCCCTATCAACGACAAGAAAGAGAAGAAAATTTCAAAGCTTCCTATTCTGAGACTTTGAAAGACTTTTTTAATTAACCAAAATGGTTTCTCATAATAGATGGGTCCCAGGGCGAAAGCGCTGTAAGTCACGCGGCAGGCGCTTGGCACGGAGCTGGGAGTGGGGGTCTAGCGGGTTGTGAATGGCAGCATCGCCTCAGGAGGGCCCCAGACTGATTCTCCACTCCATGACCATCTGCCATTTTATCATTTATATAGTTGGGAATGCTTCCGTTTGTGACCTCTAAAGCATTTTTGCATTGATGAACATGTTTGTTTTAAATATTCAAATTGAGAGAAATAAACAAAAAAAAATGTGTTTCTGTATCCATAAGTCATAATTTTTAAAATTTGAAAGCCTGGCAAAGGGTGATGATACCTTCCCCTAACCACAATGTTAGTTTTTGGAATGTAGGTATACCTCACATTAGGAAATCCAGTATATTAAAATCTGAACCTCACAAGAGATTCCTGGACATAATTCACCTTTATTTTTTAAAAATTTTTTCTGATGGGTTTGTAGTGGTAACATTTACTATTTTCACAGAATTTTTTTCAATGGGTGCTGTTCTGAAATTGTCCATATTTGAGCTGTTATTTTTTAAATTAATTAATTAATCATTTTAAATTGTAGAAATTATTTAAATTTTTACTCCACCTACCTCCCCTCTCCCACCTGCCCTTTGATAACCACTCGTACATTGTTCATGTCCATTAGTCTCTGTTTGTTTGTCCTGCTCATTTGTTGCTTTTAAGTTTATATCAACATATAAGTGATATCCTGTGATTTTCAACTTTTTCTGTCTGGCTTATTTCACTTAGTATGATTATTTCAAGGTCCATCCATGTTGCTGCAAATGGCAGTATTTCGTTTCTTCTCATGGCTGAGTAATATTCCTTTAAAGTAAATGATTGTATTCAGTTTTCAACCCAAGATTCCTTTAAATTACCAGATTCCTAAGTTAATTTCAAACCTTTTTTAATTTACAAAATCTCGATCTATACATATTTTTTTCAGAACCAGTCTACTGTGATTCTTTTTAGATGTATACTAACTAGGGAGATAAATAAGCAGACTACAAGAACTCCTTAAATATAAAGACCATGTATTATTCATCTCTATGTTCCTATCAAGGAATGCCATGTGTAGTCAATAAAATTCATGTGCTGTTGAATTGCATATGATGAAGTATTTATATACATTAAAATATGGTGTGTTGAGCTACAGACTTGAACCTTAAATACTTTTAAATATTCCTCAATGACAGTCATATATAGCATATAAGCACAACCTGATTTTGTAGAAAGAAAGAAAGAAAGAAAGAAAGAAAGAAAGAAAGAAAGAAAGAAGGAAGGAAGGAAGGAAGGAAGGAAGGAAGGCCGATCCGAATTAAGAAAGGATGACCATGACTAACGCTCCCTCCCCACCCCCCATCACCTCCCGACCCTCACATCGCCCAGTCACCTCCCATCACTAAAGCCAGAACCTCCCTACCGTGAGAGAGAGAAGAAAGAAAATCAGTAAATTATAACAGAAGGTGAGAAGATCCAGTTAACCTTTTCAGACTAGATATTTCTGTTGGGTAGAATTCTTTAGAGAAGGAACTAAGCATCCATACCTAAGAACTTTTCAAAACATGATTTAGATTTTATGTGTTTTTCAATGGGCAGTGATTGTGACCTTACATTGAGAATATTGCATTGATGTGTGGAACTTGCACAACTCAGTGCCTATTCTCTTGGAGAGATTTAAGCTATTGCCTTGCTCCCAAAAGCAAAACAACTTTAACCTCATTGCTTGTGAGGCTGAATGCCCAAAAGAGTACTCAAGGATGTGGCTTTAGACTGTTTTCAGGTAGCAGATCCCATGGCAGCATTGCACTTTTGTGGAGTATGCTGATGGAGCTATGTCTTAGTGTCATGTTACAAAGGAAGAAGTGTATGACTAGCAGGAGGCAAGACTACAAGCAAGCCATGGGACGAAGTGAATTCCTGTCAGTATTGATTAATCATTTGTTGTGTGGGTTTTGTATTCTTATAAGTTATGATATGGTAGACCACATTTTAAGATGTTTTAAGAATAAAAAGTTGAGAGGAAAATTCTAGTAGAGAAAATTTTACCAGCTAGCTAAGGCAGATGTTTATTGCACATGAGGAGGCCACCATCCTCTGATTTTAGCAGCAAGATCCCTTGGTCAAGTCGGGGTCTCTGCTAACCTAGCCACTGTCCTATGTATGAATTAGAAAAGGAGGCCCCTCTGAACAAATGAGAACAAGGTGTCCTTCTACCAGGTGGACATAGACCACACTAGAGCTCATGGTTTGATAGAAGAGCTCAGACAGGAGTCAGAGTCCACCACATAAACTGCCCATCTCTATGTGGAGCCCTTTGCAGATCAGTTTCCTCAGTGTGATGCCACTGCTTGCTCAGCCCAGCCAGCCTCATAACCACTACATGTCTCTACGCAAAGATGCCACACCCCCACCCACCATATGTCACTATGCAAAAATGCCACACTCCACCTATCCCAGGGGACCAGCCTTTTTCTGCTTGGCCTATGCAGATATCTGTCTGCACTTACAGTGAGGAGCGGTTAGTGGTTTGGTGGGCTCTACTCATGGCCAAGCCCTGACATTGATATTTCAAGGGCACAAGTGACAGTTGCTGTTAAGCTATTATATTTTCTCTGCATTTACCTGAAATTTTGTTCACACAAAACTGACGGGCCTGGATCCAGCACCACCTAAATCCATTCCTGGGAAAATCATCCAAGAAAAGGTTGAAGAGGTTCAATATCATGAGCAGAGCCCTTTCCTTCTCACTGAACAGGTGACACCAGCTCAATGCTCAAATGACTCAAGTATCTTCACACAAGAAGATGGCAGAGGTGAATATCACATCCACTGAGCCCTCACAATAAACAAAGCTTTAGAGAAATGGGCATCCACGCTTCTATCAGGACTGTTTAAAGAATGAAGACTCTGGCACTTTGGGCGTGGTGGCTTCTATCTTAGGAGCCTCCCCTTTCTAGCAGATATGATGTTTCAGGAAACGTTCTGATCTGACAAGGTTACTATATTTAGCACTACAACGTGTTTGTTACAGCTATAATATTTCATCAGAAACCCAGAAGCTGTCCTAAAAAAGAAAATGTGAACTTGCAATGAAGGATGTTGGACCACAAGTTAGATCTGTGCAGCTTCTCTCTTTCCTATGCACATAGGGGCATGTGTGTTACCTGTTGTCAGCAAGTCATTGATTATATTCTCCTAACCTAACCTTACAGAAAGGATACATTAAAAGACTTGTCCTAAAACGCTTTTAAAGGTAAACACTGGAGAATTTAAGTTACGGAAAGTTTTCAGAAAAAACTTTGATATTTTACAGAAAATGTCAGTTCTGATATTTTTAGCACAAAAGACACAAACACGAATGAACATGTTAAGCACAACGATAAAATAAGAGCAAAGGTACAAAGCATAGTAGCAAATATATCAACTAAAAACTCTGTGTCACATATTATCATAACCTTGCTATAATTCAAACACTGAACAACAGAATGGCGACTTTTAATACATACCACTAATAGCAAAATGTCTGCTTTTATTGAAGAAAAAAACCCAAAAACTATATTGCTCTAAGCAGTTTTGAAATGAATATCTGATTCGAAACTTCCCCTGTGCATATAATTGCATGCTAATTTACATTTTAATTACTTCCTAAGAAATCAAAAGCATTTGTTGACAGTAGAACATAATGTCAACTTCGAGGTGCACTGTTGGTGGATGCTTAATCAACTTAATTAGATAATTAGTGATGTTAATTATCCTTCTATTATGAAGATAAAGATGTCTCACAAATGATACACTTGGTAAAGAAACATCATTAAAGGTATCAATGTTTGCTTTGTTCATTTACTTCTATTTTTCAAACTCCTATAACAGGCACTTGTGATCAATCAGTAACACTTAATTCTTCCTCAAAGTGGAAAAAAAAAGTCACTGTTTCCATCAGCCTGTTATTGAGTTCCCCCTTATTCTGGATACTAACACTGTACTGGCGATGTTGCTTTTTAAAAATCATCAGCTGTCAAGACCTCTCCACTGTGTTCAATTACGTTGTAGAGTCCCTTGTTCAAGGAGCTCCTTCCTGCTCACTTCTCAGTGATGTGATAAGGGGGTTCTAACATCATTTGTTTGCAAAATGAGGGGTGTGTGTGTGTGTGTGTGTGTGTGTGTGTGTGTGTGAAAGGAATAGAGTACATGAGAGAGAGGGCCCTGATTGAGTGCCCAACCACAGGAAGAAAACCTGAAGGGCTAATTCACCCCTCCCCACTGCCTAGCCTGTCTGTATGTCCATGACCTCACAGCGCGATGTCACCACGCTGCTGTAGAAGGTCAATTCTGGTTGTGATGTTGTAGCACAGCTGCCTGCAAAAATCAAGGGCTAAGATGCACACTACATAGACTTTACTTTCAGTTGAAGAGAAAAAAGAAAATTCAGAGGTTTAAGAAATAAGATCATTGGACTCAATCATTTTTCTCTTTCTTGCCCCTAAATAACGCCACAACCAGAATGTAATGGAAGTCCTTTCTGGAAATAATCTAAGTCCAGACATACCATGAATAGCTCTAAGGTCAGGCTAGGGAAAGTGGCATTATTTTTAGGGTCATTTATCTCAGGAAAAGCATTAAAAGAAAAAAGTCATTCATAGGTTTGCCCACTGCAATTAAGAAAACCATAATCATATCAGTAGAGTGGTTTACACTTTTCAATCTTTTTTATTTTTTATCATACTTTCATTTGTTTGAGTGGTTTTTTTCTTCTAACAGATAGTCCCATTTTATTACTTGCTCACAAAATTTTTCCCACAACCGAGCATAGCTGGGTTTTTCAACCACACGGCATTGTAATTTCTCATAAAGTCTGTGATTTTGGGTTTCCTGGATCACTCTTATTTTTCTTATAGTTTTCAATGTTTTTTTTTTCCTTCCAACTTGCTTCTTCTCTTGATTTGCTAACACAGGCTGCCCTTTCTGTCCTTCTGCAACACCAGCAAGAATGTACTAAGATCTCACCTCTCTGTACCTCGCTTTGCCCCATCGATTTCAAAAGTCCTCATGTGTCCTAATTTTCCCCCAAAATTTAGGCCACCTGCTTTGAAACTCCTCTCTTAAATGTACATTCATCTCCTGCAAAAGTTCTTTCTCTCCTGCCCATCAATGTGTTGAATTTACTGCAAGTTTAAGTAAACATATCTCATGTGAATTCCAGATTTTTTAAACCTTTTGAATTCCAGATTCTTTAAATTTCCTACAACCTCTTAAATATCTTTGACTCCAGCTCTTTTTACAGCAGAAATTCACTGAGACTTCTAACTTCCGGTCTCACAGGTGCATTTTTACTCCATCGGCTGTTACCCTCTACTCTATCACTTACATCTCTCCCTTTCATTTTAACATTCCTTTGTATGTTCACACTCTCTTCTCAGCTCTGTGCTCTCCTGATTCATGAGACTTCTTCCCAGCTAAATGCACTCTGAGGCTTCCACCTCCAGTTCTATTCACCTCCTGAACATGGAAGTGCCAAAGCACTAAACTTGAAAGCATCTGTGTCCTTGTCAGACCTCATCCTCCTTCCTGAAACAGAGGCATGAGTTTCTCTTAGGCTCCCCATGCCTTCAGCCTCAGCAAGACTGTCATTACTCAGCAGCAGGAGATAAATACAAACACACAGAAAAGTAAGATTAGAAACTGCTTGATCACTCCCACAGTAACATGGTAAAGCCTTCCAATTCTGCTCGCTTGCTTTTTTTCTGCAATTTTTATTTGGGTTTCATGATCTCTTTAAGGAATAAATAAGTATATGGAAACATTTACTCATAAAATGATATAATGTCTGGGATGCTGCTTCAAAATTGCATTGTGCTGAGGGAAAGAGTAGTTAAAAATGGAGATGGGACAATATTGGCCATGAGCTGAAGATTGTGGAAGTAATAGATAGATACATAGGGATTCATTTTATTATTTTCTCTACTTCTGTATATGTTTGAAAATTTTCCACAATGACTTTTAAAAGAAATAATGGGTAAGTGCACAGAGAGGATGGTCAAAAATGTCATTTCCCTTGCCAGGAACCTGAGTCATGGCTGTCCTTAATACAGCTATCACCCAGTTGCTGGTCTCCACCAGCATTTCATTCTCTGCCACAGGCAAGGCTGCTCAGTGGCTGGAGGTAGGAGACAGTGGGCCTGGGCACACATTCAGGAAAGCAGCCAATGTCAGGTTCACAATCGCTCTGCCCACACAAGTGTCCAGTTCCTGAGATCTTCAAGGCACTGCTAGTCTCATAGGAGGCTCTGGCGCATCTAGGTGGGCAGGGGGCTTATCCACAGAGCAGCCTTTGGAGGACCCCAGGGAGCCTTGGAGCAAATGTTTAGTGCATTTATGTTCTTGCCAGGGCAGACATAGAATTCTAACAAAAAGCTTGCCCTTGGTATTTTAGCAACTCCAGTGTGTGACCCTCTGGCTTTTCATGCCTGACATCCCCTTCTGTTAATTCTCATATGGCCCTGGCTTCCCTGTGTGGGCCATTTCAACTTTGAAAACAGCAACTGGACGTTTGCTCAACTATCTCCAAATGCCATGGAAATATTGAGAACACAGGGCCTGGCCCTAGTCCATGGTGTCTTGCTCCTCTACAAACCTAATTTTTGTTCCGGTGAGGCCCACCTGGTCCCTGAATGACAGCAGTCCACATATATACAATTGATCCAGGAGTTCACACTTTCCCCAATAAGGCACAGGTCAAGCAGTTGTACCCACCCAGAGGGGTTTCCACCACACTCTCAATCCCGTTCCTCTGGCTGTTCCTTTTCATTCTTTATAGAACCAACAGACCCATCCAAATATCTAAATTGCACACCTTCCCTGCCTGGGTCCCCTCTCTTCTCACCATGTGGTTCCTGTCTTTTGCGAAGCACCCCCCCCCCCCATTTTTTGGCCCATCTCAGCCTTGGTTAAATGGAATTGTCTTGTGTTATTTATTTAATTTCCACTGCTCCAATCACTGCTGCAGCAGTCCTCACCATCTCCCATCTGAATGATGCTACAGTTCCCAGACCAGGCTCTCCCTCAGGGGCCCTAAACTCTAATATAACTTGTACATACAGAAACATTCTGCTCCCCTAATTAACCCCCACCTATGGGTCATGGCACCCCCAACCTGACCCCATGCTCATTCCATCACTTGCAGCACCTCTGACCATCCCTCTGCTCCGCACAGGCTCTGTAGCCACTGACCCTCTCAGCCCCTTCCCACCTGGCCTCTAGGTCCTATGCCCAGTATGTTCATTTCTATTTGCTAATGCTTAAAAAAACACAGAAGATGACACACTTTATATTTTGGAATAATTTTGGATTTACAGAAAATTTCTAAAGATAGTACAAAGAGCTCTTATTGACCCCTGACCTGTTTTCCTATAATGTTAACATCGTTTTGACATTACCATGGTATGTCTGTCAAAACTAAGAAACCAATATTAGTTGTTGATGTTTATTCAACTTGTTTTTAAACATGAAAGCCCAAAACTAAGCAGATGGGTAAATTCACACCCACTTCCGTGAAGAGGAATGACTGGCCAGAATGTATGCCCTGGATTTCTCTACACCAAGGATGGAATAGTAAAGGGGCTTTCAAGACACTCTGAGTTGGCCTTTAGTGGCCTTGAGGGGTCCCAAGGTCCCAACCTCTGTCCAACACTCTGTACTCACAGCTTTTGCCCTAGCGGAGACTGTGACTTCACAATTTGACCCTAGAATGGATCGTGAAGGGGGGATCAATGGAAGAAAAAGAAGAAATAGCATCTATCATATCAGCCTTGCCTCAAAGGCTTATCTGCCAGGAAAAAGAAAACATTTTCTACTAGAAATGAAGATAGGCAAAAGGAATTAAGAATTGTACAGTGTATGTCCCACTCCAAGAAACAATTTATCAGTGCTGTAGAGCTGTCAGCTTCTGACATGATAAGGAATAACACCAAATGAATAATGTTTCCTCCAAAACCAACTCCTTTAATTACAAGCCTCTTCTTTCCAGAAGAGAGACAGAAGATGCAGAAACACCAATTTCATGCACTTGTGCCTGAATAATGTCTCCATGCTGCTTTTTCCAGATGGCGACTTTCTCACTGGAGGGACTAATGATGTGGGCATATTTAGGGAAAAACCAATAACAGAGTCTTTAACCTTCAACAACAAAAAGCATGTTGTACAAAATGTTCCTTGGGATACATTAGAAAATATCAATTACATTGCTCACTGAGGTGTAATCAGCTGTAATAATCAAAATTAATTTTTAAAAATAATTAAACAGACCCCAGGGCAAATAGTTGATGCTCTTATCCTATGACATCACAGTGTATACATGTACCTGAGAAGTTGTACCTTCCATTAGCAACAAAGGCATTTTGAGAGAATACATAATGGATTCGGCATCTGAGGCCAGTGTGTTCCACCCCAGCCAAAGGACAGAGAGTTCTATGAAGCTCCCTGCACATTCTTTAAAAAACTTCTATGTACCAGGCATTATGCCTAGCTCAGACTGAAGTACTAGAATAGGATATTGCTAAGCAAAACAGCAGTTAATTTTAAAAATTAAAACATAATCATTTTATTTCAAAATACATTTTCTTTTAAAAATCTGCAAGCTATAAGTGGAAAGAATGACAAGCAAACCAAATTGAAAGTAAAAAAGGGCTCAAATAGGAAGGAAGAAGCCAGGGTGTGTGTGTAAGTGTGTGTGTGTGTGTGTGTGTGTGTGTGTGTGTGTGTGTAAATGTGTTCTGTAGAAATTTATCCCACTAGGTGTGTGCAGTTGTAAGAGTTGGGCAACACTTATCTCTCCATGTTTCTGAGTGCCCAGATCCAGGAAGAAAACATAACAGTGACAGAAGTCTTGCTGTTCATAAGTTGCTGTGGAAAAGCACAGTTCTTCCTGGGGCTAACAGCTGAGAGTGGTGTCCCCCAGGGCTGCCCTCTCACCACTTTAGCCCAGCTACACTGGCCTTTGTTGCCCTAGGACACCCCATCACACACCAGCCTCAGTATCTTTGCCTGGCGGTCCTCTCTTCCTGATCACTCTTTCCCGAAGAGTCACAAGGTGTATGTCCTTCCTTATTTCTCTGCTCCCACATCCTCTGCCAGAGAAGGCTTCTCACTACTTCCATCTAAACAGTCTGACACTTCTCTTGTCACCCTCCCTCACTTACCCTACTCAATTTTTCCTCATTGCAGTTAGCATCCCCAACATTTATGAATTTATTTATCTATTTATTGTCGATCTTAGCCCCATAGAAAGCAGCCTCCATGGAAGCAGAGAAAATGTCAGTTTTTTCTTTTCTGTGACCTCAGTGCTTAGAGCAGAGTACAGTCGAGATTCAATAAATATTTGTTGATTGACTTACCAAATGATTAAACGAATGAGACCTCAACTGATGTCAAAACAACTTCGACAACTTACCTTCACAAAAAGACACAGCCAATTTCAACTATTCTTTTTTTCCAGATCTCTCAATAAGTCAAGAGTGAACTGTGACAAGTCACTATGAACTGACATGGCCCCAAACATTGCAGCCTATTCAAGCTTCTTTCAGATGAGCTGGTTCTCAACCCAGCTCCCCAGGACTTGGAGGCAGCTGAGCTGAGCCAATAGCGGTGACCTGGGATATGGTGTGGCACTGGTGAAAAGGCAGCATCCATACCTTGCAAAGGTTCCTATAAAATGCATTTTATGCCCAGCATCCCAGCTGTTCCTTCCCTAGCTCCCAGCCAGACTGATCTGGCTTCCTTGGCACAATGCTAACTTGGTCAAAGGTAGAAGCTCCAGGGTGAAGCCAAAAGAAGCAGCGCTGGACCCCTTAAGCCACAAATGTCAGGAGCAAGTGCTTTGGGACAAGGTTGGGATGCTCTAGCTTGCAGGGCTTGGTGCGGCTATACCTTGTACAGGGTGATCTCCTGGGCAAAGAGGGCAATAAGGTGAAATGGAATTTGGTAAACTGTCTTCTATTTCTATAGCGCTTATGGTTTCCAAGTTCTTCCACTTATTCTAGTGTAAACAGAGCATATTTATAGTCATAAGTTCAGGAATCAAGGCTCCGAGAGATTTGGGGATGGATGGCCTAAGGTCATGCTCAGCAGTATGGAGATGGAAGATGTTATCTTCTCTCTGCCACTCCTGGCTGCAAAGACCTCGGATTTATTTTTCTTTTTAGATGCAGTTTCCACATTTATAAAATGAGGCTAGTAGTGGCTGTGTGATACAGCTGTTACATAATCTAAGTTATTCACTCACTCACTCACTCACTCACTCAGTGAGTCTGTTGACAACTTACCGAGGGGTGTTTTCCTCAAGCTGATACACTGAAGATGCAGCCAACTCTGGCTCTGAAACCAGGAGGCCAGCCAGCCAAGTCAAGCTCATTTTCTATCTTCCCTACTATGTTTGAGCTCTTTCTCCATGTTCTAAAGGCTATTATCGCATAAGCTTGGGAAAAAAGAAACTCTTCTTCTATTGGTTGCCTGGGCAGGAAACCTTTCACTCCTCTCTTCTCCCCAACATCTGATGATAGTGCACCTTCCCATCAGTCACTGACCACAATGGATAACAGACACTGTGGGGACAGCAAGTCCAAGATTCTGAGCAGATGAGATTTGGAGTCAAGCTCACTTATCAAAATTAAATGGGCAGAGAGTTCACGTTGTGCAATGTGTCCAGCAATCATCTACTCTACCTCCTTGGGGAGCCCTTTCCCACAGCTTCCCACAGTTATCTGTCCCATGACGGAATTAAGGAGATAAAGACTCAGGGAAGTCAAGTAAATTGCCCAATGCCTCCTGACGTTTAGGCCATGTACATTCAATGGCCACAGTCTGCCTCTGAAGATGTCAGTGACCCCAACATTAGATGTCAGATTGTGTTTTGCAAAAAGAGCCTAGATGCTCTTGCAGAACCTTGCCACTTCCACACCAGGAGGTAGTCTATTTCCCTCCCTTTGACCTAGGGAGAACTTTGTGCCTGTCTCAGCCAAAAGAACACAGCAGAGAAGATGCTGCATGGCTTCCAAGGCAAGGTCATGGAAGACAACACCTGGTGTGCATGTGCTCTTTCTCTCTCACACACACACATGCTCTCCTTCCTCCTCCCTATGAAAATTATCCCTTGAAGCCCAGCCATCAGGTTGTAAGAAAGTCCAGGATACACAGAGAAGCTGTGTGTAGGTTTCAACCAACAGTCTCAGCTAAGGTCTCAGACTAAAGTCAGCGGCAATCACCAGATATATGAGTAAATGAGCCTTCTGTGGATGACTCCAGGAGAGGCCCAGTCAGTGTGGAGCAGAGACACCCCACCATCCCTGCTATGCTCCAAATTCTTTGACACAGCCTCCAGATCACACACACACACAAAAAAACTATTGTTGTTGCCACTGAGTTTTAGGATGGTTTGTTATGCGGCTTTAGAGGAATGGATTGGAAAACCCCAACAATTCAGCCCTACATAGTCAAGAGGATACAACACTACATCTCCCAGTAATAACATCAGCATTTCCGTTACCCTTTCCTAAGAAAACACAAGCCCCTACTGAGCTATGGTCTAGTGCTCTCTGAGCACACTTGACTCAAAAGGAGAATGAGAACAAGGATCAGTTTGGTTTTTAATGCCATAAGGAACACCTGCTCTTGGCATTCCACGGAAGTCCATATTCACGTCAAATTAAAACTAGCTTAAGACCTGGCTCCTTCATATATAGCCTCAACTGGGAAGCTATGTGCATACCCTTAAAAGTTCAGAAGAACATGGAATTAGATTGTCTATTGACAACAGAGTGAGTAGACATGGCTCATGCGGTTTGAAGCAAATACCTGATACTTCTCTAAGAAAAAAGAAGTTTTGGCTCACCTCTGTCTTGCACTCAGGGTCCTTGGCCTGCCGCCCAGGAATAAACCTCATGGCTGATGACAAGCCTCCACTCCACGAAGTGACTTTGCTGTGGTGTCCAACATTCGAGCGATTGGCCAGCAATTTCTTCTCTGATGCTGGAGACAGGGAAGCAAGGACTGTCAGAAGTAAAGTTGAGAGGAGAACATACACTATTACTACAGCTGGTTTGGCTTTCAAAGGGCTAGCAGGACCTCGAGTCCAGTGTGCCTGCCTTCAATAATGGGAACAGCCAAAGCTTACAAGCTCACATTGCCATCTTCTGACTAAGAAATGTAGTGTGGATTTTGGGGTCACCAGGCCTGGCTTAGACTCTTAGCTCCAAAGCTCACTGACTCAAAGTGAGATGTTGGGCTAGTTAGCTGAGTCTCAGAGTTTCATCCTGAAATAGGAATAATAGTGTCTAACCTCATTGTAGTGTCATGAAGAGTAAATAAGATTATGTGTTTCAAACACAGGCCCTGGAACATAGAAAGCTTTCGATACATGGTTGTTGGCAAAAAGAGAGCCATTTGTAAGTTTTAAGGTCCATCTCACCATTTTATTCCACATGTGTGCATGGGTGTTTGTGTGTGTGTGTGTGTGTGTGTGTGTATCTTATCTTATTGAACTTTTCCCTGAAACAGAATCTTACATTTTTACTTCAAATTGCACATGGGCTAATTTGGGAAGCGAGTGAAATAAAGTTGTTACACCACTGGGTAGTCTAGGACAATATACACTGAAATAACTAACTCTTAAATCACTGCAAATTTTGTGATGCTGAAAGACTTAAAACAAGTACATAGCCATAATTTGACAGTGATGGCCTCTTTGAAACAAAACTAAACCATTATTCCCACAGGTGTGTTGACTAATATGAGGGTAAAAAGTGTTGAGTCATTATTGATAGAATGTAAGGGACACTAATATCTTTGGGATGAAGATTTTCATTTGAAAATAAAGAACCTGAGGCTACAAGTCACTGCAGGTCTTGGTGCAAGGTTTCAAAACTGGTAGGTAAATATCAGGGCAGGCCCTAGCACTTCTGCCCAAGTTCCAGAGCCCAGGGTAGAGCTCTAACATGGTGGCTCTTCAGTGTCAGAGATCACTAGAATTTGCTTGCTTGGTTGGCATCTCTGGCCTTTTTTTCACCTAAGATGCAAAGCAGTCAGTATGTAGAGCCACAGAACTGGTGACAATACTACCAACATTTATGCACTCTTTGAGAGTAAAGATTCATGACATTTCAGTTATGTAAATCTCACCCACCAAAGTTATGAGAGAGAAGGTCTGAGTGGGAAAGGCTCTGGGCCTCAAGTAGAACCTTGGGAAAGTCTGGCTCTATGAGACCCAGAAGTCCATTCCCTAGAGGCAAGTGGACAGAGACCTAGGTAATGCTGCCAGGCCTTGAGCATCGTCTCCTCCAAAAGTGGGGTGACTTCTTCAATTTTCACTTCCCTTTCCCCAGGTTTTACAGAAAGATCGATCTTGAAGGTGTCTTCTAGCTCTTGCCGCCTCTGTGCCATGAGCTGCTGCCAGAGAGTCCTCACCATCTTTTGGATGTTGTGCTGAACTAAGAGAGAGAACATATCACACAATCAGCAGGCCTCAGTGCTTCTCCCAGAGAGGGCCAGAGATAGCATATCATGGCTGCTTTTATTTGAATTCTTCTTGAACATCATTCTATCTTTGCAAGCTCCAGCCAGAAATCAGTGAGTATGTAGAGCCACAAGACTCGTGACAATACTACCAACATTTATGTGAGCTGGCTCTCCCTCACTAAAGCCCCTACTTCTAACTACTCACCACCATAGTCTTGCCCGCTTCACATTTTCAGAGCTGGGAATCGTGGTCAATGGGTTTAGGGAACCTCTTTCTCCCACCTCCCAATTCTGTTAGATACCAAACAAAGAGATATCTGTGCAAGTTCTAAGTAACCAAATAGCTTCCCCTAAAAAGCTCCTTCCAACCTACCTTTTCTATTGGTTACTCAGAGGAATTGACACCCAACCTAAGGCTGTGCCCATGGGCCTAGGACCCAGGTTAGTCCTCTTTCCTTGTACTGGCTCAAGCTTCCCAATACTCCCCCATCTTATTGCCCTGTATTTGCCCAGGCATTGACAATCTACCAAGCCAATTCTGCCTGCTGTGCCCCTCAACTATAATCTCCTGATCAGTGCCTAAATGCCTTCTGATCTTGGACCACTGGGTCACCCCTCTGGTACCAGCCTCTACAGTCTATTTCACTCTAGGGGGATGGACATTGCTCAGTCCACTCTACTAGCCAAGTCCCCAAATGTTAATGTTCATGTTGTAATTAATACTGTCAGGGTAAACTTTAAATTCATGTGATTTTTGAGCACTGGCTTTGGGCACTTATCTGACCAGAAAACAGGCCCTTGTGCCTACCATTTAGTATAGCAAGCCAAAGAGGTAGAAGTTTTGCTGAAACCTCCTGGATAAAGAGGGAGCAATCTCTTAAACACATGGATCTGGATGCCTTTTTTTTTTAAAGTTGCCAATCCCTTTAATTTGACTTGATAGTATCAAATCCAAGAATTCTATGAAGCCAAAAATCTCATAAAAGAAATGAGTTTATTTATTACATTCCTATTTTCTAAGTAAGAAAGCTGAGAGCTAAATAATGGCTTAAAGTAGGTGACATGGTATGCCCATTTCTATATCAAGTGGGCCAAAGGAAAATTTAAGAGACCACCTGAGAAGTAAAATCAACTTACAATGAGAGTCTCTGGAATTTTAGCAGGAATACCAAGTTCCTAGTTTAACCAAGTCCTGCAGAGCTCTCTCTTCTTCTATCTATACATCTACCCTTCTATTTCATCCCATTTTTAATATAAAGATCATTTTAATTTCATTCTCTATCAGGTTACTTTACTGTACCACTACATCTTTATGGGATTTTCTAGTAACTCTTCTGGCTTTTGAATATTTGATTCTTCATCTTGGGAAAGAAAAATGGAAGAATGCAATACTAGCAGTTATCACTATCCACCTACTGCTCCCAAAATAAACAACACATAAAATGTACCATCGCTCAAACTTGGCAAGTCGTCCTCTCTTTTTTCTCTCACTTCTTCATTTGGAGAAAGAAACACTTGATGATAAGGAGTCATTCTAGGCTTGGGTTCCATTCCAAATCCTTCTGGAAAACTAGTAGGCAAGAGATTTTTCACTATAAAATTTAGTTTCCTTGGGATTATGTCATTATTCTTTATTACAAATGATTGCCCTCCAAACTCAGTACATATCAATATGGAAAAACTGTCTAATCAAGTTCAAGCAAACAGCTTATGACAAATTCTATAACAGATATTATATAATAGCATTCTGGAAAATAGGAAAACCACTTCTTTTTGTTCCTTCTTATTAAATCCAATCCATGCTCTCTTACATTACACATAATTTGGACAACCAGATAAACAAAGGGATTATATAGCTTATATTGTATAATCAAGTGTCCATCTGAAGCTTTCTTTTCTGCATTGACCCCATGAAACCTCTCTTGCTTTCTCCAGCATCAGAACTGGTCATTTCTTTTTGCAGATTCCCAAAGCATTGAACTCTATCTACCTTTGTTTGGCACTGATCTCATCCTGCCTGGAATGGGGGCAGGGCCAGCTTTATGGGCCTGTGATCTGTGCAGGGGTACAGGGTCCACACTCTGAAGGGCCCTATGCTTGGACTCTTCTGATACCGTCTTGAAATTCATAGCAATTTGTGAACAAACCCTCATTTGCACTCCGTTGTGGCCCCACACATCCTGCAGCTGTTTCTAATTTGGGTAAAGTGGTTTACATATTAGGTTCCCCATGAACTGTGTGCTCCGGGGCTCCTAGTTATGTTAATATCCACATGCCGTCTTCTCTGAGCCCTCTCAGCCAACCAAGCAGAATATACACTCAGTAAATGTTTGTAGATTGAGCCAAAAATGACTAACAAGGAAATGAAAAAATAGAGTATGTGAAAATGTCCATTCTTGAAATATCTAGAATGAAGTCCCTTTGGATTTTGGAGTCCATTTTGCTAAGAGGCATCTGAGGAGGGTGGACCTTTACGAATCAATTGGCATTCATTCTTCTTACCTATGCTCTCAGTATGGATAAGGCCCAATTCTTAAAACAGAGAAGAGAACCTCCAAATCTCATCCATACACTGAACATGGATTCTTTTATTTCAAACAAATAAAAAGTCAAGTGCCTCCTCTGGGCTCTGAGTATTTTCCAGTGCCTCCTAGAGAGTAATTCTAGTGCTTTGTAATGTTCAATAGTCAATAGGATTTGAGAGATTTTTCCCTAGTAATCAAACATAATTTGTACTGGTATAAATACAATCAAGAAAAGGGCAAGAGCAAAGTATAATCCCATAGTCCTCTCTTATTCTACATTCAACATGGCTCTCTATGAATAAGATAATATTCATAGGCAGCATGATGCCAAGGCACTGGCGTGCATACTGCCAAACATATACACAGAGAAAGTGCATATATACAGAGAAATCTAACATATTTCAAACTTTGGACTTCAAGAAAAGGATTTAATTGAGATTAATTTCTTTATATTAATATTTCTCACACAAGTATACTTATAAATGTTATTTTATATCATAACTGTGTGTATATTTTTTTCTATCAGCAAAATTATTCCTGGCTTGCATGATACAATTTATTATATGTGTTTCCATTTTGATTGTATTTACCAAATGTTAATATTTCTGAAGTCTGCCTGTGTTACAAAATCAATATGTAGATTTAATGTTGGCATTTTCTTCCCCCAAAATCAAATCAGTGAAGAGTCTTATGACCTGAGAATTGTGGAAGTACGGTAAATTATTATTTCATGATGATTTTAACTGTTCAGTCATATGGACAGGTTTGAGAAGGACCTACCTTATTATCGAACATTACACATAATTTGGACAACCAGATAAACAAAGGGATTACATAACTTATATTGTATAATCGAGTGTCCATCTGAAGCTTTCTTTTCTGCATTGACCACTGGTGGGGAAAGAAACAAGTGAGCAGCTCTTACCTTCTCACACTGAGCAGCAACAAACAATGCATGAGGCAGAGAAGGAAACTGGTGTTGGAGTTGTAGGTAGCAAAGATAATATCCCAGTGTTCCCATAGGAAGTCTAGGATGCTGAGAAGGCTGAGGCATTCAGAGAGGGACTGCTGGGGCTTTGAGAGGCAATAAAGAATGACTTTATTTAAACTACTATATAAAGCACTGATGACAACGTCCCTTTGTGAAGAGGCATTCTTGATGACCTGTGACATAAAATAAGCATACATATACAAACATACTTGTGAACACTTTACTATTTTATAGACTGACCCAGTTAGTTAACTATGAAAATAATACAATCTCCTTTTCTTTATTTCAAAAAGTGGCACAATCTAAAATTCAAATAGGATAACCTTCCTCTACCTTTGAGCTTCTATTGAAGTGAATGATCATTAAATACAATTCAAATTGTTAGAGTTTAAAAAGTTGGTGTAAAAAAATTTTTAGGTTCACCACAGTCATATTATGGAAAAGACAAGAAACCAGAGGTTGCTGAAATACAGGTATGTATAGTATGTAAGATACTATTATTAGTGTCTAATTAAAAAAAAACACATTATTAACTATAAATACTAGTTATTATGTACAGAGTGTTTATACTAATCCATTTTTCATGCTAAGCATTTTGCGCATATTTACATATATTGCTTCATTTAAGCATCCTAACATCTTGAAGTAGGCACTAAGATTACCCCACTTTATGGATAAAGAGGCCGAAGGTCAGAGATGTTAAGTGGTCAATAAGGATCAAATCACACCAGACACTTGAGCCATCTCTTAATCACCATATCATATAAAGGAGATGGGAGTCCAGTGAATTTTAACACATGATAAACTTAGATGGGTAAGGCAGAGAGTCCTGATTTGTAGACTTAACACTAACTGGTCCATCCATATTTTTTGGTTTCATCAAAAAGAATTTATAGAACAAAAATTAAATACAAAAGTTTTCAGTCTATTAGAAAGATATTTGTTAGTTATAGATTACTCTCTTAGAATTTTGTGGGTACTGCAAGTAGTTACATTAATGAAGTTAAGTTTTATTCAAATCTGTTTTAATTTGAAATTCATGTGTTTGCTATCATCTCCTATGCCTTATATGGGTCATATCTTTCAAACTGAAGTTAAGAGTCACAGGTAGCGAGTAGGAGAGAAGGATGGTAGATGTCGGCGAAACCGAATGTCCTTAGGTCTGGCACCTCCTAAAGACGCATTAGCCCCAAAGGGCACTCATTCTTTAGTATTAGCTCTGACTATTTGTTTTGACTATTGGAAGCTGCTATGGGCTGAATATTTGTGTCCCCTCCAAACTTTGTATGTTGAAACTCTAATCCCCACCCTGGGGGTGTCAATGACACTCTCCCTGTGGGGCATGAAAAGGAAGGAGAGTGGCCCTCCTGGGTTCTGCTGCAGAGGGCATGCCAAGAGCTGCTGGTAGGAGTTGCTGGAGGCAGAGTTCGATTAAGTAAGTGCTCTCTGACAATCACAAGTGTCCCACTGGCTGGGACCACTTGGTAGCATAGTGAAAGCCTCCTGCAGGAAGAATTCAAGGAGATAATGAATGGCCATTTGATCGAAAAGGATTCCAGAATAAAATGGGAGGCGAGAACTAAAAAAAGAGTTCAGTTATAGATTTCTGAGATTGTATGATTCTGTGTGTATACATGTATAATGATACATGTACACACACTTATATTTAAGGGAATATCTATAAGCATGCATTTGTATGTTTGTAGATATATCTGAAGAGAGAGTACATGCAAGAATAATAGGACTAGGTAAATATAGACTCTTGCTTTGATTTCAGGAAGGCCCAAAAATGACAAATGCAGGTGGACGCTAAAGAAGAAAATTACATAGATCTTTTGGAGATAAAGATGCTTTTGGCCCTTTCTTTGTTGATGACAAATAACAAAAATTAATATTAAACCAATAATGACAATAAAGACCAAGAGGAGATGTATAGAGTCCAGGAGGAATAGAACTCAGTTGTCAGCACAGGAGACCATGGCTCCGACTACTGAGACAGATTGAGGTGAAAGCCATGCAGGGCACTCAACAGCTACCAGGCATTGCCTGGGCCATAAAGGTCCTCTTACTTTCTCCCATTCAGCTCAGATTCTATCAGGAAGGATAGCAAGTTGATCTGGACCAACTGTATAGCCAGAAGCATATCATATAGACATTTGGTCAGGCAGCAGGAGTTTCTGTACCACTATGGCCAGTCTGGTATTCTTACCACCATGATGTGCTCTGTGATGAAGAGAAGGATGTGTCTGGGGTCTGCTGAGAACATCCCACTGTATAGCTTCTCTACCAGCTTCTGAGTGAAGTGAGAGATATTCATAAGTGAAGGAGCAACAGCAACTTCTGTGTTTGGCTGAGGCTCTTTACTACCTAAGATGGAGTGAGAAGACAGACCAAATTCATCAAAATCTGAATGGCTTTCTTTCCACAACAGTCTCCAAACCTCTCTTGTTAACTAACTATATCTCACTCACTTCTGTATACCTCATTATAACTCTCTATATACCCTGTTGCTCTGAAGATGGGGTCTTACAAACAGGTATACAATGAACACATATTATTCAAAATAAATTTATCTTGAAACATCTAGGCAACGATATAAACCAAGTAGGGAGGAAGTAAGTCCAGGGTAGCATTTCTTCCAGTTATATTTAGAATGAGAGTGGAGGAAAAGTTAGGTAGAATGTAAATAGGAAGGCTGTCACAGCGACCCGAGGCTCTGCTTCACTATAAGGCAGAAGATAAAGATGTAATGTGGATTATCTGTCTGTGCTCACCAGCCCGATGGGCATTATCCTCAAAAGTGGATATGATGATCTCAGCTAATCCTGATAAGAACTCTCTGAGTTAGCCATGATTGTTGTACTCACTCACATGTTTGGGCACCTGCCCAGAGTCATGCCACTGTCCAGTGAAAGATCCAAGATCAGAACTGGGACTACCAAGCTCACACTTTTCACCTCTCTACTCTACCACACTTCAGATACACTACAAGAAAGATCAATGGTCAGGGTTTCTATGTTGTGGCATAAAGAGGAATCCAGGAGATAAATTCTGTGGCTCAGAAACCACATAAAGTATTTTGTTTAATCTTGTTGGAAAGGTACGTTCCTCTAAATGAAGCCTCAATCTGAACTTCTTAGGGGCAATGGCAATATCTTCAACCAGGTTCATTTGTTTTAAAAAAAATTGTTGTACCAAGGCATAGGTGCAAAGAATAAGATGCTGAGCAGAAGAATGTTGAATTCCAGTTGACATCTTGACTTTCCTAATGGGAAAAGGACACAATTCTACTGAAGGCAGAGGAGAACTGGTTTTATCAGAAAGTCTTTCTGTTTCCAAGTGACCTAAGAGCGGCAAAGGTGTCATGAAAAAAGCAAGCATGCCTTCCCTGGGGCTTCTGGACAGGGTTGGTGAACTCTTGTTGAGGATTCAAGGAGGGACTGATGCGTACGTGAAGGGGTCTCCCTGTGGCTCTTAGAGTGCCCTGCAGCACTAAGGCGCTGCTTGCTCTAGAAGACTGAGATCAGTGGCTGGTGGACACACTGGCTTTCCTGCTCAGCTGTCAGCATCTTTGTGTCATAAACAGGGAGAAGCAGGTCACCCCCCACTCACCTCTGAGCACTGACATGTCACCTCCACTCATCATGTGAAATATTTCCATGGTGGAGAGCAGGACCTCAGATTGGAAGTCTCGCTTCTGTTGGCTACTGGCATTGTCTGGAGAAGCCTGGAAGCACACCCAGGACTAAGATAGCAGCCACATAGTTATCATATCCTCTCAGTGCCTACTGGGTCACCCTGCCTGGCCTATATGCTAATATCACAGCTGTGAGGAATGCTGACTGCCAACAATTCATAACTGACCTTTCTCCAAGGCATTGTCCTCTGCTGACCAAGTTCTCCCACCCAGAAGGTGATTCTCACTTTCTGGGGACAAAGAGGCAAGGGCGGGTGACCCATAGACAATGACCACCTAGCAGGTGGCTCAAGATAGGGCCAATTCTGGGGTGCAGATAGCACACCAGTGTTCCCCCTCGGGACCAGGCTGTGGCTTAGACACTATCCTGGTTAGATTCTTCCTCATCCTCCTTGCATCCCTTTTCTTCCTCCCCTGGGAGCATAGCCCCCAAAATTACTCTATACAATCTATATTTCATAATCTTCTTACAAGAACCTGTCTAAGACCTGCCTTCATTCATCTATCCACGTGCTGCTGGTGTGGTCCCTGCTCTTCCAGGACCTGCGGTTCCTAGAGGGTAAAGATTCTCTCCTAAAACATCACTGAAGTTTTAGGAGACATTCTTGACCACCAGCCAGCTGCCATCTACAGGCCTAGGTGAACTCTCACAAGAGATCAACCCTCAGGTCCCCCTACACATACCCTGCCCTCGAGGTGCCTGTGCCCTCCTAGGCCTGCTCCCCCACCCCAGCACATAGCCCAGTAGCACCCTTTCCATTCACCTCCAGGAGCACTTCTAGTGGCAGCCACTGCTTGGAGCTGGGAGCTGCCAGGAGCTCCCTCAAGAGTAGCTGCATGAACTCCCTTAGCTGTTTCCGCATGGGATGTGACTTGGCAGGAGCCTGTAGACCTTCCACAATGCTGTCATCTTCAGCCTCAGCCCTGGGACTGCTGGAATTCTGAGCAGACTCAGTTGTTACCCCCTCAAAGACAAGAGAACCCCAGCATGAGTGGCCTGGCTTGCCTCATAATGCTTTTACATCTATTTCTGATGTATGGGCAGGATTCTGATCAAAACATTAACATGTAAGAAAATTGAGGATCTGCAGAGATAGACAACTTGCTCAGAATCCCATAGCTCATAACATGGCCTGTCGGTGTCCCTGAACCCAGGATAGGTGGGAGTCATAGGAAAAAACTGAGAGAATACTTGGCAGTGAAGCCCAGAATGTGTTCTGGGCAAATCACTTCCTCTTGGGAGCCATAGCTCCCATCAGTCAATACTAAAAAGAATGTCACAAAGGCATGTGAGAACACAATGAAAGAATAGTGAATGCCATAGTGCCTGACTCTGGCATATGGTCAAGAAAGCTGATTCCCACCTAAAGAAGCCCTCACCTTTACTGCCTGCCAGGCTCTGCTGTTAACAAGTTAGGACCCTTGAGTGAAAAGGAAAGAAGGAGGGCTTCAGCAAGTCCTGACATCCAAGTCCTGAAACACTTTGGCCTTCACTTCTCATTTTTATGTTTATAAAAATACTGAGAGATGAGACTGGCATTGTTAACCTAGCTACATGCAGAAAGACATGGAGATGCTGGGAGGCTGAATGACATGCCCAAGGACACTCAGCCAGGGACTCCTGTCTCGTGCTCGGTGAACTTTCCATGCACGTTCTTCTGTCAGCACCTCCCTTTGCTCATTCATAAAATTAATGCAAGCATTTTTAATTAAACCATAAAATTTGTAATGGCACCTAGGGAGGTGGTGACTGTTTTAATTAGCTCCATGTGGCCTTGGCTGGAAAGATGCCATATAAATTCACAGTAAATTGAAGTCTTTTATCTACCAGCCCTCTACATGAAGAGGGTCTGTCACATTTTCTGGGCAATGAAGGATTTTTGGAGTCAACTTGGAGCTGGAGGTATGGGAATAAGCACTTTGGAACTGGAGCCAGAAGCCCAGGGACAGGGCCTCCTCATCCGAGGACTCTCATTGGGGTAGGGTGACTTTGGCTAGATGCTCCTCCAGGCAGAAACTGCTGAGCTTGGCGAGGAAGAGCCCTGGGTCAGAGAGTGCTCCACCTGCTGGCAGACAAACAGCTGGAACTTTGACTCAGAAAATGGTGAGCCTGGCATGCTATGTAGGGGCTAAGGTGGGGATCTGGGCTAAGAGTGTCAGACCTTCAGGGTTCTTGTCCCCTCCAGAGGACCTGCTTAAAGGGATGGTAAGGGACAGTCTATGAAATTGTCATTTCTCCCTACCTGGCCTCTGTATGCAGGTTCCATCCCTCATCCTTTCCAGTGTATTTTTTTTCTCTACTATTACTTTTCTGATGTGTTACTTTAATGGATGATAACCCAGAAAACCATTTTATCTTTTTGAAAATCTTATAGTTTTCATATTTAGACCCTTTATTAAAATTAATTACTTTTAAATTTTATTTGGCCATTTAATTATATTTTAAACCGATCAGATATAAGCTTTCAGTGAAAGAGTGGTGGGTAGAAAAGGGTCTATGGGAAGAGATGTGTGAGGTTTAAATCTTGGCTCTGTTATTACTCATCGCATAAACCATGTGTATTTCACTTTCTCTACCATTTTTTGAGATAGGTCTTATGGCCCCCACTAAACCCTATCTAGGTCTCAGCTTCCTACACCACCACGGAGAAGGTGACGAGCAGGTTTTTCCCTTTACCCTGATCCACATATGTTCCTTCCAGCTCCCAGACTCTCTTAGCCCACTGAGTCACACTTAGTCCCACTGACCTGCTGGAAATGACTCTCAGTCTCAAACTCAATCACATTTCTTCCCGTAGTCCCTTTACTTCTTCTCCCACTCATACCTTGTCCTTAAGACCCAGCCAGTCCCTCTGCCATCCCAGCCACCCTCTGACTGCAAGGAGTCCCAAGTCATGGCCTGCAAACAGGATGGGGGTCCTGAGAACAAAAGGCAAAGAAGGACACTCTTCCAGTTCCCCAACCTACCCCCACCACCTCTGGAGCAAGGCCACAGCCTCCCTGGGATGGAACTTGTTGTTTCACATGATCGGTGAGAGGGTATTCCATATAAAATTGGACTGGATCTACCATCAAATTTCTCATTACTGAGATTCCTAACAACTCAAAAAATTTATTGAATCTTAGAGTTGCAAATGACCTCAAGCTGCACCTCAGCCAAGAAAAGAAAATTACCCCAGTTATTTACTTACTGTTTCAGCCAAGTTACCTTAAAATGTATTTTAATTTGGGGGGTAGAGAGAAATTTTGCCCTTTGCTTTTGAAGGACTATGATACTCATCCCTTCTCTCATTGGGTAGGGTGGCGGCATATCCTACCTTGTGAGTTCCCAGGGGGAAGGCGATGGCGGCCAAGGTCTGGAGGAACTCTGGGGCCCGCCAGGCCGGATCCTGGGGGTAGGTGCTGTGCACAAGGCCAAGGAACTGTAGCACACTGGACGGGAAAGTCTGTGCCCAGGTGTTGTCTCCACAACCTGTCAGGGGCTGAGAGCACACTTCATGAGAGGCATGAATGGAATCCAGAGGATTTGAAATCTAGGGTGACTTCTTTTCAGAGACTCTCAACTAAACACCTCACTGCAAGACCCCTAAGACTATGGATTGGCACAGAATACTAATTATCAATTGGGGAAGGGTTTCACACATGCAGGCATTGTTCTGAGGGCTTCACACATACTCCTCTTCTCACCTCACAACAACCCTTTGAGGTAGGTCCTATGTTTACCCCTATTTCACTGATGGGAAGACAGAAGCATAGAGAGGTTAAATAGTAGTTTGCCAAAAGTCACCCAATGGGTAAAGAGCAGAGGCACAGTTGACGCCAGACAATCTGTCTATAAAGTCTACCTTCTTCCCCATATTACCTCTATATGATTAGACATGCATGGCCTCTGTGTTCAGGGAAGTCTCCAATCAAGGTCGACACCAGCTTTCCCCATGCCCAATGCTGATACTCCCGATTCTAGACATTGCCCTGCCTGATATCTGGACACACCCTGTTCAGAGCTGACAGAACTTAAGGAGACCCTTCCCCACCAGCCAAGGGTCTGGAATGGATCACGCTATACTGAGCTGATACCCATTACCCTGAGGGAACCTAGGCACCTGTCTGCCCTCATTCTATAACCTGGCCTCAGACATCTGGCTGAGTCTCCATCCTGGCTGTACACTAGTGTGCTGCTGGTACTCAGTTCCCTTGACAGCTGTACATCTGCTGCTGCCTGAGGTCCTGCTCTATCAGATTGAACAGTCTGAAATTTTAAATAGACCAACACTTCAGAGTCATACTAATAATGAGATGGAGTGACACTCAGCCTACTTTTATAGATGTTACAGACGGACACATAGGGTCTTCCTTTGGCCACTTACTCAGCTCCTCCCACCCATGGTTTCCCCATTTCCCCACCAGCCTGCTTCAAGTCCCGGCCCCATGCTCATGAGTGAGAATGTCCTGTTTACCAAGTAGATACCACATGTCTGGAACTGCACCTCATACTATAACACTCAAACCTAATCATAGAAAGAAAGGCAATGTGCATGTGATGATTAGAAAGTAGTTGAAAATCTCATTCACAGGATCCTTTGAGTTTGATATGGGCCAAGCAGGCAGGCAGACAGAGAAACTCCTTCTTAAGTCCCCTGCATCTGACTTCTCCACCAGTTTTGCACAGCACAGTATTAAATTTTCAGAGGAGTATCAGAGGTCAGTGTTCAGAGAATGTTTTCTGGAGTTAGTCTGCCTAGTTTGAATCCTGCCTCCACCTCTAATTAATGATATAGGTTTGGACCAGTTCCTTAATCTCCCTACCCTCCAGTCCCAATTCTATAAACAAGAACTGTAATATGATCTATTTCATAAGGTTGTTTTGAGGATTAAATGAGATATATTAATGCTTCAGGCTCATTTTCACAGTAACTAGCACAAGGTAAATACAGAAGAAGCTGGGAGAGAAGATCAGATAGAGAGGACTTGGACTTCTGGAACAGAAATACGGATTTTATACAGTGAGCAACCAGGACACTCTGAAGGCTCTAAGGCATGGCCATGCTCTGGAACATATTACTAATGCTGGACACACATCCACGCACTATTCCCCCACTTCTTGATCTTGCAGGAGTGAGTTAACCTCTATACCTACAGTTTCTACATTTGTACAATGAAGATAATGTTTCAAAGGATTGTTGCACACAGAGAAATGGCTAATATCTAAAAGCTCAACAATGCAATAAATACATTGGCAAGGACATGGAGTACCTAGAACCTTCCCAGAATAAGAGCTGGAGAAAATGTAAAGCGGCACTTCACTGTAGAGAATTATTTAGTGATAGCTACTAAAGCGAGCCATGTGTATAACTTATGATCCTCGATTTCTCTCCTGGGCATGTTTTCAACAGAAAGGAATATGTATGCCAACCCAAAGATATGTACACAGCATCTTTATTCATATTTCCAAATGGAAAGAACTGAGAATAGATAAATAAATTATGATCAATTATCACAATAAAATACTACTCAACGACAACAATAAAAGAATGAATTACTGACATATACAACATCATGAATGAATACCACAAACATAATGATGAGTGAAAGAAGCCAGATGCAAAAGAGTATATATCATATGATTCCATTTATATTGAGTTCAAGAACAGGCAAATAAATCTGTGGTAGGTTACCACTGAGCAAAATGAAGTTCCAAGGAAATAATAAAATAAATAAGAAAATGAAATAAACTGAGATCTGTTAGAGCTACTCACTACAATTAAGTATCTGGTCTTTTTCTTTTATCCTCCTAGTTTTTGCCTTTTATATTTTGATGCTTGTCTACTGTATTTGGTAAATGATGCTTTCACAACAGATATATTCATTGAACCAAAACAATCTTTGAGTGACTTTGTTTTGTTACATGTTTGTTAGATCCCAGAAGGTTGAGTCATGTTCATTAACCAGCCTATGAGTCACATCTGTAATACACCAGTTAACCATTTTATGTTTGATATTATAATGCAAATTTTTGGTCTTATTTTTTACTTCTCTCAGTATGCTATATATTTTCTTTAAATGCTTTTGTTATTCGTTTTGTTTGCTTTTTAAAAATAACATTAATTGATTAGGAAAGTACCAGATTCCTTATGCTGCAAAAATGTATATAATTTTTTTTAGTCATCCAAAAGTCTTCTGGCAAGAATAAGCCTACAATGGAACCATGAGTAAGTTCCCCAAAGATGGGAAGTATATAGATCACCTGCTCTGCCTAGAACAAAACAAAACTGGAAATGAATAACAATAATAAAAAACAAAGAGTTCAACCACATGGGTACCGAAGAATGTGCGTCAAAACAGTCTTTAAAACTACAATCACAGAAACTCTAGAAAACAATGAAATGAAAATGCCAAATACCAAAATCTTAGAACTATCCAGGAAAAAAAAAATCAAGAGAAAAAGAAATATATCCAAAGTTCATTCTTTAAATAAGTCCACAAGTCCTCAGCTTTTTAAGGAAAAGAGAGAGCACAAATTTATATATTAAGAATAAGGAAAGGAAAATAATCGCGCGAAACTTTAAATTAATTAAAAGAGACCATTTGTAAAAATTGAATAAATGGGAAGATTTTTTAAAAATATGAATTACCTAAACTAGGTCAAGGAAACATATAAAAGCCTAAATAAAGCAATAATGAGAAAAAATCAGGCCCCAAAATTTTATGGAAACAATTTACCACAGATTTAACATCTTCTTAAAATATAAAGAAAGGCAAGCACTCTTTTAAAATAAAACGAGCATAATATTGATATCGAAACCTAACAAAGCTATAAAATAAAGAAAACTGCAACCTAATATTATTTGTAAATATGCATGCAAAATCATAAATAAAATATTTATAAACAGAATAAGGGAGCATGCTAAAAGAATAAAAATAAAGTGACTCAGTGAGATCTTTGCAGAAATTCAAGGAAATATATTGATGTAATTCATCATGGATAACAGGCTAAAAAAAGCATATGACCATCTAATTATATGCTAAAATAGTACTTAATGAAAATTAAATACATTCCTGTTTTTTTAAAAAGAGTAAAAATTATGATCTGTACTTTCCTAGCATAATCGCACACAGAGAAGATATAAAGGGGCAATTCACAGTACAATAAATAGATCGTTAATAAAAGCAAAATACTCAGCTATGAAATCATCACCAGTTTGGCCGTGTTGTTGAGGCTCTGAGAACTGGCTGAATACTTCTATACAAGATGGTGAGATCTATCTTAAGTGGAGGAATATATGTGTGTAAGGTCTAATTCAACCTTTCTGAGTTTATCCAAAAGAAAACACATAAAGTACACTTTGCCTCACTATCTCGCATCCCAGAAATTACACTAAGGAGGACACCAAACTAGAGAGGAAAGATGTCTCCTCAAGAAAGTACATTACAGACTTTTGAGAATAATAATCATAACAAGAAACAACACAAAATTTCATCTACGAACAGATGATTCCCATGTATGTTTATTGGCATGAAAATAAATCTATAATATTTCAAGGAAAAAAAAGGCAAAAAGAATCTATGTGGTCTAACCCTCTGTAAATATGTGGTATAAGCTTAGAGAGGTGTCTGGAAGAATATTCCTCTAAATTTTACAGTGGTTATATCTGGATGAGCATATTTCAGGTAATTTTACTTTTTTTCTTTTCTCTTTTGTTTATACTTTAAATGCAAAAATGTCCCAACACACAACCAAGCTTCCAGTTGCCCCGGGGATCTACAGAATGAAGTCTGAATTTTTCAGCCTCCCATGCAAGTGCCTGTAGATCTGGTTCAGAATTACTACTGATCATAGGCTGCATGGCCTTCACCCCTTCATACTCGCCTTCATGTCTAAAATAACCTCTCCACTCACCTCTGGTGGACCTGGAAGGCCTGAATTGAAGGTTCTCCATGAAGCCCCTCCATGTCATGTCTAGAGCTGGCAGATATCTGTCTTCTCTAAGACAAGTCTCTACCTCACAGATTACTCACATTCAAGGCCCACATGTCCCTTTCCCCCTTCCACAGGGCCCTCAAAGCTTCTGACCTAAAGTAGCTGCCCATAAATACTCCCTTTGACTAAATGCACGAATCTCCTAAAGAAAAAAGTTAAATGCTTAAACAAATGTAAATAGCAGTCTTATGGCAAGAGGGAGTAAACCTCATGGGAAGCATTTAGGCTGGTTTTTCCATTGTATACCTAAGTTATCTCCAGGAACCTGCCTTGCCTCTTCTATCAAGCCTTCTGAATAATACTTGCTAATTGCTGGCATTTCTTGGAAATTACTGGGAAAAATCAAGCTTACCCTTCCAAACGTGTCTTCCCTTCTGATCCTTATCATAACATGTGGAGAATGGGTCTTACCTGGCTCAAGGTGGCTTTCAGCATTCCCAGGAGCAGCAGGGCACCCTCAGTACATAGTCCAACCCGGAGCACTTCTTCTGTGTGGTGCTTCTGCAGGAGCCACTGAAGCATGGCATCCAGGCTGCCCTGAAAGAGGAGGCCAGGGCTGCAAAGAGACCTGCAGCTACATACCAAAGGGATCAGATTTCTAGCCAGTACACTGTTTTCCAGAAGCCTCAGTGGGAAAGAACAGCACAGCAACACCTTAGGTGGCTGGTCCATCTGGGGAATTTCAGCTCACTCAGTACATAAGGGAAATGCACACCTCCAAGTAGGTGCTGAAGATACCCCACTAGTGACTCGCGTCGAGTTTAGTTCTTTTGGAATGACATCACAAATAATGTCCCAATCAACTTTAATGAATCTTTGTAAATGAGATTACAAAAGATATATGATGAATTCACTTGGGAAGAGTGCAGACTATAGTGGAAAGAGCATTGGTTGACAAGCAGCTTGATCTAACTTTGCCTCTTTAATAGCTGGGCTTAAGCAAACAATTTAGCTACTTGGCAGTTCAGTTTCCCTCTCTGTGAAATATAAATTACATTATCTACCCCATCAGATTATCATAAATATCAAGTAGAATAAAATATGTAAAGCATCTATCATGGGTCCTGACACTTAGCAAATCTTTGTTTCCTAGATACATTCTTGGAGAAATCAAAATACAGGGTCTTGATGAACTTAGCAAGAATATTCAGAATTTATTTTGAAGTGAGATCTATAAGACTATTAGCATTATCAAGATTTAGATCTATCAAGTATAAGGATGTGCAAGAGAGGTGCATTTTTGTGGCCTTTCAAGCCTTGCCTTCACCCCATTTCAATTCAGTACAGTTTACTCAACTCAATTAAGACCAATAAACATTTCTGAGTCTGCTATTTGTCAGGTGCCCAAGAAGATGAGTAAAAGGTAGGTCTGTTCTTAATGTGTTCAGTTCCTAAGGAAAGAAGGAAATATGTAAATATGTCTGTGCCACATAAGGCAAAGCTATGCTAGGCACAGAGGAGAGAACGGTTCTCTCTATCCAAGAGGCCTAAGCTGGAGATGGCATCTGAGGCAGATGATGGTGGGGGAAAGAGCTCATTAAAGGCACAGAGTGGACAAGCACAAAGTAGCTGGTTCTATTGTGAAGATGACTCAGGAGGATCACAGCATGAAGGGCAGGTAAGTAAGCAAGCTGGGCCAGAGAGACTAGTCAGATACCCAATCACAAAGGGTCTTGATGCTGGATATAGAGTCTGAACCTGATACCACAGGAATGGGAGCCAATGAAGACTTTGATTTGCTGGAAGTGAGTGAGTAAGCATAAGCAAGTGAATGGTAAGAGGGTATATACAGTGAGTGTAGACTCCTCTCTGGAGAAATTTGGCCAAGGAAAAAGAAAAGAGTGAAAAACAGGACAGCACTTGGTCAAGTGTGTGAGTCAATAGGGCAGCTTCTGGTTTTCAGTGGAACATAGTTTATCATACCGATGGTCTATGAGGAACAAGTCATTGAAAAGAATATGCTGAAAATACATTTAAAAAATGGATATGATTGAGTAAAATCACTCAGGAAAGAAGTGAAAGGAATCCATATGAGCCTTAAAAAGCTGTCCTTGGCCAGCGACAGTGGAGAGAAGATGATGAAGAGGGTGATGGCATAAATAGATGGAGGGCAGGATGCTTAGGCAATACCCCTCTTCTGGGCAGCCTCCAATCTTACTATGAGGTAAGTCATCTGAGCAAAGGGCAGCTGTGGGGCAAAAGACTCAGAACATATACGGTTTATATCAGAATGTAGGGGCATTACAAAGGTAAAGGGACATGTTTTTCTGAAGGCATTAACTGAGGCTCTAAGTCTGTGGTGACAACACTTCGCTTCCCCATGCCACCCCCATCACCATCAATTTCTCTAACCCCAAAGGAAAAAAAATTAAAAGTGGGATTGATCAAAATGGAGACCTGCTGGGGATGACTATGGGAGGCAGAGGTGCAAGAAGTCAAGGGTATCCATAGAGCCAGCCAAGGCATATTGACTGCTAAGGAAGTAGGTTAAGGCAATAGAAGCTGAAAGAAGGGGGCGGTCAGGAAAGGGTGGAGAGTCTTAGAGAACTGCCTTAGTCATGTAGAATCAGAAAACTAAGTGTGTCATTCCATCCCAGGAGTTCCCCAAGAACCTACTTTAGGCTCGTCTGTCAGCTCTGTAAGTGGTGTCTGTAGGAAGAAGGTGGACACGATGAGGTAGACTTCCGGAATATGAACGTGGTGGACCAGAAAGCCATTCAAGACGCGGAACCCAGGAAGCAGGCAGGGGCTCTGGTCAGGCGAGGGAGAGTAGCTCTTCAGGTTATCTATTAATCAGGTGGAAGGTACACAAAATCTCATCGAGAACAACTGCTATTGCTTCTCATCAAAGTGGGGATGGGGCACACAAGGGAATTCCCTTCCACCCGCCCATCTCGTAGAAATCCAGGACAGAAATATATGTCATAAAAACACGAACACAAGAAAGTACTCAGCAAGAAGTCTTTCCCCTATTCCTGACATGCTCATTCATTCATTCATTCATTCATTCATTCAGAAACAGATATTCGGTACCTGTCACCTTAGAGTCAACAAGGCAATTCTGTATTAGGCAACAAGGACATAATGTTCTGACAAAATATACAGGACCCCAGTCCCTCACTAAGTACTTACGATGTAATGGGAAAAACAAAAATTGAATGATTAAATATCAAATAAATATAAATTTGTGATAAGCACTATAAAGAAAAATAATAGGGGCAAAGAGAGTGTAACAGAGATGCCCTAAGGAGGACCCTCCTCTCTTGGAGTAAGTGAAATATGAACTGAGACCTTGAGGATAAATCCACATTAGCCAGGACAGGCCTGCTGGTGTTGTGGGTAGGAAGAAACATCCCAGCAAGAGAAAGAGAGACTTTGAGGGATGGAAAGAAGCCCCCAGTCTCTGAAGAACAGTGAGGACCTCAAGGATCCTGAAAGGAAAATCAGAGAGAGCTGGGCTGATCAGGATTCAGGGGTCAAGATGATCCTACTGCACCAAAGTCCTGAAGGTCCCAAGCTATAAGGAGACTGGCAGGTCCTCAGTCACAGCCCATGATGAGTTGGCACCTGGCCCCCTGGAAATGGCCGCGCACTCACCCATCACAATGTCCATGCCTTCAGAGCTGCGTTCCACCCAGGATCCTGCAGACAGGCCATCTTTAAATCGCCCTCGGAGGGAGAGGCTTGACAAAAAGTACAGCAGTAGCTTTAATCCCAGCACAGTAGTGTTGGGATGCAGATGACCCTGCATGAGCAGCAGGAACCAGTCAGGTGCCAGATTCAAGAATACCTCTTCCTTTGTCCTGGAGGATCAACAAATGCAATGAATTATCTCTCGGTCCATGAGCAAATGACATGTCTAGAAAATACAAATGATGTCCAGCTTCACTAATCACCTAGGAAAGGCAAGTTAAGGTTAACATCTGGATATCACTTATCAGAGTGCATATTGCATTTTAAAAGTGGTAAATAAGACGCTGGCAAAGTTACTGTGAAATAGATGAATCTGTCTACTAATGACTGAAGTGTAAGTTGGCTAAAGCTTTTCAAAGCAATTTGAAAGTATGTACCAATAGATGTAAAACACATAGGCCCCTTGACAACTCTACTTAAATGATAGTCACACTTATGCAGTGTCCAAAAGCCACCCATTTAATTACAACAATATAGTCACATAAAACAAATAATAGTTATTTGTCTCCCTTTTAAATACACTTGTCTAAACTAATCTAAACAGAATAATTCAATGTTTTTTCATCTTTACCAGTTTAGGCAAAAAAAAAAAAAAAACCATGATTAACTGTCACTTTCGAAAATGAATTTTAAAATGGTGCATCTGGTGAATACAGATTTGCTAAAGGGAACTGGAAGGCAGTAATGTGGGCAGTCAATCAGAGGCAAAGGCTCAGCAAAGGACTCAGCCTCCTTGGAGCCAGAGAAGGATCTACCTGGGTCAGACGGTGTTTCTTCTCGGCATCAGGTGCCAGAGTAGGCATGGTGAGAGTATGACTGCTAGACCAAGAATCAAGAGATTGTTCTGTTCTAGCCTTGCTTCTGAGTTTACTAACTGGATGACTTTGGTAGAACTCTTGATGTACTCTGGTTATTTTTCTCCATAATGGTGACGGTGATGGTGATGATATGATGGTAACGTTGATGGTGATGAGGATGATGGTGGTGATGATGATGATAGCAGTTAGCTTATGGAGTATGTATAGTATTACTGGCCCCATGCCCTGGGCTATCCACACATTAATTTACACCTATGACAGTAACTGTAAATAGAGAAGAGGCATCAAGGGCTTAAATTACCTCCCCAACATTCCTGGGAACAGAGCTTGCATTTTAACCCAGGAGGTTTAGACATCCAAGCCAAGGTGCTTAAGCACTACACTATATTTCCTTTCAACCTTTCAAAAAAGAAAAAAGGAAGAGGGAGGGTTTGAACTAATTCATCTCCAAGTTCTCCAGTTCTACCATGTTTTGATTCTAGCAACATAAAGACTTACCAGCTGGCAAATTTTTAAACACTATCTGCAAAGCTGTTTTAGTGAGGGGTAACTCCCACCCTCATTCCTCTCACAAACATACATGCACACTAAAGTGTCAATTTGGCAAGAGCAAGGATCTGGATTGACTTGCTCAGCACCACATCCTCAGATCGAGAAACAGTGTCTGGCACAGAGTAGGTGCTCAACAAACAGTTTTTGAATAAATGACTCCAGGATTGGAAGTAAAGCAAGTCGTCAGTGGGAGAGAGTTAATGGAATTTTATGATTACATGTTGTTTGAAAGTTAAGTGAAGGCAGATACTTCTTTTTCCAACTTGAAAAAATAACTAAGTAACTAACAGTAAATAGCAGAAGAATTTGGCAAGCCTTTTCCTTGATAGATGCTATTTAGGCTCACCATTTCACCATTCTATTGTCTGCCAAGTACAGGACATCAAAATCAGTAATTGTCACAACTTCCAAAACAATAACAATTATACAATAGCAATGGCAACAAAAGGAGTTTGTTGTAATTATACAAAATCTGTTTTGAGTTACTCATGCTCATTAAACATTTGCATCAGAATATCTTAGGGCAAGGTCTGCTTTATGGGGTGGAGAGAATATAATTTTCTTTCTGACTAGTGCAGGAAGCACACTGCAGAAAGCAGACTCGGAGATGCTAAACTTTTCATTAAGAAAAGGTTTTAATACTGCACCCTGTATGAGGCAACCTCGTGCCAAATTGCTCTTCCTGGAGCTACTTACTCAGAGGACAAATGAAGTTTGGAGGAAGATATTACATTGAGCAGCATCTCCAGCAACTGGTTTCTGAGCCAGATTGTCTTTCCAGATGTTTGGCTTCCAGCTACAAAAAAGAAAATTTAGATTTGAGAGAAAACGGATGTAAAGAGACATAATATTTGCTGCAGTAAGCAATCATATTCACCAAATGCTTATTTCACCCAGGAATTGGGGACAGGACTCTAAATTTTGGTATTCAACTCTAGACTTCAATACAATGCTTTAAAATTTTTTCAGGGAATGTTACTAAAGTTATCTTTAACTAGAGATGTTTTCAGTGCTCCCCATCCCCCCCCAACAATCCTAAAAATGATATGATCAAATTTATCTTCCAATAGAAGAAATTTTTTTAAGTATCATAGACCCCAACACTTTTTGAGCACATATTATGTGCTGGGTATTATGCGAGGCATTGGGAGCACAGTGTGAAGACTATGGTGCTCAGTCTTGGTTCCTGCCCTCAATTTACTCTCAGGCTAGGCCTTTGGCATGACAATGCTGCAGTGAAAATAGAGCTTAAAGTATAGAAAGAGGTATAGAGATCCAGTGGAAGAAGAAACTTTACTTCTGAATGTTGTTAAAGCCCTGAAGGACATGTTAACACTATCTTAATAGAAAATATTTTTAGACAAAAGTTTCAGATGGGAGTCTGTATAAAAAGGAGTGTTGACTAAGTTCACTGTCGGCCCATTATCCATTCATTTCTTCCTTTGTTTGGTCAGTTATTTTACAACCAATTCAGAGAACAAAACTGATGAGGCAGCTTGAGAAGTGGAGTCAAATTCCCCTCTATTTGAATTCTGGCCGCATCTCTTATTAAGGTTCTAATCTCTCTAAGCCTCAGTTTTCTCGCCTACAAGACAATAGTAATTTATTTCAGTCTTGATCTAAGGAGAAGAGAGGATTTAACTAGATTGAGTTATGCTCAATTTTGCAATAATAAGAATGTTCTATATCTCCTATGTCCATGTGGTAACCACTAGCCTCATGTGGTTATCCAGCACTTGGAATGTAGCTAATGTGACTGAGGAAGGGAATTTTTAATTGTATTTAATTTCAATTAATTTAAATTTAAATTTAAATTGCCACATGTGGCTCAAGGCTCTCATCTTGGACAGCACAGATCTGAAGGCCCAGGGCAAAACAGACTGTACTTGTTCCCTCATACCTGCCCTAGCAGAAAGACTATAAAACACTTCACAGCTGCTATTCTGCACCTGGTTGGGGAGAAAGACACTCAAAGAAACAAATCAAAACCTGTGTATCTGAGTAAGCCCAGGGGCTTTAGAAGCACAAAGAGGTCATTTAATGTGGCTTGGTAAACTAGGAATGGCTACTGCAGTGGGATGAAGTAGGGAGTGGGGTGGGCCAGGCCACATACTCCTATGAAGGGAACAGCACATGCAAAACATGGACAGAGATCCTCACACATTAGGACCTGCAGGTGCTTCAGAGTGCTGAAGTTGGGGCTCATCAGGAGGCAAGAGTGGGAAGATTCAACCAGGAAGTTAGGCAGGGGCTGGTGCCTGAAGGATCCTACCTACTGGTCTATAGGGAACTAAGTTTTATCCTGGAAGCCATTCCAGGTTTTTCAGGAAGAATATACAGTTTAATTTGATTTGTGACCCCATAAAACTGTCCTCAAAAGCCATTGTTTGGGAACAGCTGCTCAGCTATTGGTTCCTTCCCCTTCCTTTGCCTCGGCTTTTCCCTATACAAAATGACCCCACAACTTGTAGGGGTCACCATGAGTGTCATCTTGCTGTCTTTGGACTGGTGTTGGGGAAAGGTCTTCTCACCAGGCTTGGAAGGCTCTGGGGTTCCATCCACAAAGATCTGCCTCTCGTCCACCGATGAAGGTTTGAGGGTGTACACAACAAACAGCGCGATTCTTAATGCAGAGAGAGAAGGACACACTCAACAGCGGGCTCAGCCGTGTCTGCTGAACACATGTGAAGGCTTATCTACACAAATCCACCCAAATGTGGCTACAAGGGGGGTCAGAGGGGAATCACATTATTCTGTGATCAATGTAATATTTTCAGAGACTTCTAAAATCTACCAGGATTCATGAGAGCAGTGAATTCTGGTTCTGCCAGATCAATAGAACAGATAGTGCTAAAGACAGAAAAGGCTAAATGTTGTGCCAGTTGGAACTGTCCTTTGCGAAGTCTGCAAAAGGCAGATGTGTTGGGCCATCAGCTGGTGGCAATGGTTGTGCTCACAGAAAGTCTTGAATTCTTGGCACAGTAGATGTGTCTGAGCACCAGAGAGCACTGAAAAACATAACCCTGCTGGGTAGTCTCACACACACACCCTTTTTTTTTAACTCTCAGTTCTGAATAGAACCCACTTTGAAGGTTTCAATGAATAGAACCTGCCACTGCATTGAAGGGTAGTGATGCTGGAGTGAATGTGGTCAAGAGAGCTGGGGGTCCGAAGCTCTACCTTTCCCCCCAGGAAGTTTGGGCATGATACCTGAGCAAGTCCTTGATGTTGAAGTGTCCCCTCAGCTGACAGTCTAGTATGGCAATGATGATGGGGATCTGGGAGGGGGTGAGGCTCGGCTCATTGAAGAGAAAGAGGAGCTTGGGTATAAGCTGTGCCTGGTGAGCAACTTCAGCATTCCGAGGTCCTTCCCTGGTGAGCCCGGAAAAGAGGTAGTAAAAGCTTTTACTGGAATGAACCAAATTTGCTTTGTTTCTGCTAAAAAGGTTTTCCGGCTGTGTTTGCTCTGTGGCCCTCTGACTCCAATGCTCACTTAGCAACTTGTCAAAATACTGTCAGACACTCATCGAATATGCGTCTGCCAAGTGCCAGAGTCACTCTTGGATGAGGTTCCTGTACTCTTCCACTCCTTGGAAACTGCCTTCAAAGACAAGCCCCAGTTATTGACTTTTAAATTCCAAGCCTCAGGGAAAACTAATGGTGGGCTCAGAAAATTCAGAACAAAGACAGTAGACTTGTGTGTGACTGCAAGCACTTCCCAACAGCCAGGGGCACAAGACCCTTGGCTAGCCTGTCTGGTGTGTGCTCTTCCTGCCCGCCCCAAACCACAAAGTGGATGAACACGCAGCCAAGAGTCAAAGGGGAACAAGACCAAATTCAAACATCCACACTCTCCTTCTCAAGATAATCACAATGCAATTTCCAGTAAATTCTACTTCCCCTAACAAAACAGCTCCCAGGTTAAGTGTTCATCTCTTAGAAAACAACAGATAAAGAGAGAAAAAGTAGAAAATGGGGGGAAAAAGGTAGCGGAGGGTGACTTTGGGTGGATTGCTCCCTCCTGAACTGCCTTTTCAGCATTATCAAGTTAAATTCTGCCAAGCTTCATATCTCTGACGCGCAAAAGAGGAAAAGCTATCCCAGACTGTGTGTGACATATGTCCATTGCTTATAAGTAAGGCCCCACTGTCTTTCGTAAGCTTTCTCATCACAGCACCGAGCAGCCTGTTTTTCTGCATTCCTTCTCCACAGGACTGTTTCTTGTTCTTCTCCTAACTTCCAGCACTAAGAACCCATGTGAAATGGAATGGGTTTATAATAGATATTCAATCATAAGAGGCTAAAGGAAAAGATGTTTACAAATACATTCAAAACAATGAATGTGCTAATGACCACTGTAACAGCTGGACCCATGAGGATAGTGTGAACATAAGGAAAGTAGATATGTTGGCTTCCCTATCTCCTTTCTTCCTTATTCTGATCACAGCCCCTGGTTTTCTTTGGGAACCACTTTTTTCTAACTCCCTTCCCACCTCAGAGGTAAGGTCTTGTTCCCAGCCTGGCAGCAAGACCCAAGATGCCCCTGTGAGACCATCCTATTGCTAGGACTGTAGAGTAAAAAGGGAAGAGTAAGAAGCCTCTCTGCTCATTGTGCTGAGTGGAGAATATGCTCCAAGGAGCTTCCCAGCAGCCACCTTGCTGTCACAGAAGGCCTGCTGAAACAACACCGGTAAACAAAAAAGCATAGATAAGATCAGTGACAGATCTCAGGTAAAGAGATATGAGTGCCACCGCTATGGGTGAAGATCTGCCCCTTTAACTGTATGAGCAAAAAATTCCCTCTTTTTCTACTTACTTTCCTCCCTTTCTTCCTTCCCTAAATTGGTTTGAGTTATAGTTCTGACACTTGCAACCAAAAGAGCATTGACTAATTCAAAATGTGATTTGGAGAAGTTACTTAGGGGAAAGTGGGTCATGAGGCAAATGGCACACAGAGAAATGTTCTCCTTTGCTAGCCACATTTACTGAGCCCTGAGAAGGCGCTAGTTGCCAGGGCTAGAGAGGCCTCTCCCGAGGCCCAAACCAGCAAGTAAGATAGATGTGCCCCACATATGTAAGCATTGCTATAGGCTGAATGTTTGTGCTTCTTCCCCAAAAAATTCTTGTGTTGAAACCTAACCCTTGGTGTGATAGTATTCGCTTGAGGAGGTGATTAGCTCACGAGGGAGATTCCTCATAAATGGGCTTAGTGCCATCATGAAAGATGTCAGAGAGCTCCCTTACCCCTCCACCAGGTGAAATTATAATGGGAAGACAACCATCTGTAAACCAAGAAGTGGGGTTCTCACCAGACACTGAATCTGCTAGTGCTTTGATCTTAGACTTTCAGCTTCCAGAAATGGGAGAAATAAGTTTCTGTTGTTTATAAGCCACCCAGTGTATCATATTTTTGTTATAACAGACCAAATAGTCTAAGGCAGACATGCTACCACCAGGGGATCTAGTGCTCTGGGAATGGGCAAAAGCTGTAGTTGCCAAGCCACTGGCCATTCTGCCCTCACAGTCCCTGTTCTTGGCATGAAACCTTTGGTTCTAACGCCAAGGCCGCCAAAGCTCAGCCTACCTTGGTGATCGAAGGATTTCCACCAGATGGGAAAAGAGAGAGAGTTCCAGGTTGTCCGCAGCATTCATCCAGAGCTGAAAGACAACAAAAACACTGAAACCAAGGCATGTGAGGAAAAATGTTTCCAGGCATTGTGAGCAGAAAGAATGCTAAATGCAATCTCCTTGATTTGGAGTCATTAACACAATTTACCACCTCTAGAATCAGACCAAATCTCTTGACAGCTAGAACATAGAGGACTCCTACCCCAGGGGAAAGCTTAAGAATCGTTCTTCTCCTTCCAATCTCTCCTACTTCCTGGTACTTCACTGTAGGTCTAGAGACCTACCGAGGACATCTACTCTAACCAATATCTGTCCCATCCTGGGCCTTGCAGACCATATGTCCACACGCCAAACATATCTCATCCTAAAAAACAAATGCCAGTGTTCTCACAGGTTTCACTCACCACCAGCAAGTGGTAGGACTAGATTAGAAGCTGGGTCTCACCTTTCTGGTTTTATACTATAGCAACTACACACCTATGTTGTACATATAACACTTTCTTCCTAAAACCTGAAGCACAGCCCATGTTCCCTTCTCCTGTACTACAGAACGGTGAGTGACACAGGTGTGAAATTCACTGAGATCCTGAGAGTAAAGGTTATCACTCAGATTGTTTTCATTCATAGTAAACAAAATGCAGCTGCTAACCATACTCTGGGGCCAAGTTGATAATGAGGCTTCCTGTCTTATTTCTACTTCTCTTTAGAGAGCTCTACTATTTCTTACCTCTAAATACTGACATTCCCTAAGGCCTGTATCTAGAAGGTTCAAACATGGAATTACAATAGTGCTTCCATATAGCAGCAAAGAGAGCTTCTTACCTCCATTTCCTGGAGTTAAGAAGTGCCATGCAAAGTCCTAAAATGATATTATTTGCATTTAGTAGATGAGAAGAGTGAAGCTCATGAATAGACAATTCTCCAAGGAGGAAATACAGATGGCCAATAGACATATGAAAAGATGCCCAAGGTCACTAATCATCAGAGAAATGCGAATTAAAACCGCAATGAGATATCACCTCACACCTGTCAGAATGGCTATCATCGATAAATTAAAGAACGATGAGTGTTGATGAGGATGTGGAGAAAAGGGAACCCTCATACACTGTTGGTGGGATTGCAAATTGGTACAGCCACAATGGAAAACAATCTGGAGGTTCCTCAACAAATTAAAAATGGATATACCTTTTGATCCAGCAATTGTATTTCTGGGTACTTATCCAAAGAAAACCACCAATTTGTAAAGATTTATGCATTCCTATGTTCATGGCAGCACTATTTACAAAAGCCAAGACATGGAAGCAACCTAAATGCCATCGACAGACAATTTGATAAAAACATTATGGTTCATATATATAATGAAAGAATACTCAGCCATAAAAAAATGAAATCCTACCATTGGCAATGACATGGATGAACCTAGAGATTATTATGCTGAGTGAAATAAGTCAGACAGAGAAAAATAAATACCATATGATTTCACTTATATGCGGAATCTAAGGAACAAAAAGAACAAACTAATTGAAAACAGAGTCACAAATATAGAGGACAATCTGAGGATAACCATAGGGGAGGTGGTGGGAGGGTTGGGAGAAAGAAATGAAGGGTTAAAAAAATACAAATTAGTAGTGTTAGACAGTCATGGGGATGGTAGAATGGCATAGGAAATTCAGTCAACAGCAATGTAATGGATAGGTGTAGAGCCAGAGGAAAGATAGAGTAATCAGTGGGATCATTTCATAAACTATATAAATGTCTAACCAATGTACTGTATACTTGAAATTAATAATGAAAAAAGAAGAGTGAGGATCATAGAGACTAAGTAACTTGTCTGACACCCAACAGTTATTAATTGTCAGAGACTGGCTTCAAAGCCTGGTCTGTCTAACCATGGAGCCCATCCTTTTGCCTCTTCCCTGTGTTTCCCAACCAGGTACCTTCTGTAGACAGTGACCCACAGAGTCAATAATCAACCTCACTTGAATGAAGTAGGTGGCTATGACTCCATGCTCTTACTTATGAGGGAAAATGAAAGAGCCTCAGTTTATCAGGAGGCCCTTGAAGGCAGAGACCATCTCTCTCTAATCCCCAGGGCTTAGCACCATACCTACCACATGGTAAGCACTTAATAAGAATTCATTAATATTTTTAAAAGAGTGAATGCAAAGAAAATCAAGATAAAATAAGTGGATTTCTCTTAAGCCAGAAGTAGGCTGACAAATTTTCAGTCCCTGTGAGCAGTCACTTCTTGGCACACACAGAGGTAGGGTAGCTGCCATTTGGAAGAGCTGGTGTGGGCTGATGTTCCTCCAGTAGGGTTAGGGGTAGGCAAACATGTTACCCTTCTGATTGCTCATTCCTCCGTAGTCAGTTTTCCTTTATCTTTCATAATATGGTTTAGTTGTGCCTCATCTTTTTTTCTTGGTCAGTCTCAGTAGGTTTGTCTGTTCTATTGGAACCAGTTATTAGTCTTATTGATCCTTTCTATGTTTGTTTCTTTCCTATTTAAATCATTCACATTCTCTTTATTTTTTTCTTCCTTCTTGCTTGAAATTTTGTTTTTGTTTATTTGTTGTTTGGGTTTTTGTGTTTTCATGTTTGTTTTGTTTTGTTTTGTTTTGGTTTTGGTCATTCAAAGTTCTTGATCATAAGTCTCTTCATTAATTTAAAATGTTCTCTTTTCTAATATACACATTGATGACTGTAAATTTTCCTCTAAATCCAGCTTTCAGCAGCCAGCAGCCTTGCCACAGTGTTTTGATATATAGTGTTTTCCTTGTTATTCAGTTATACATCACTTTTTATTTGAATTATTGATCCTCTTCTTTATCTCACTGCCTTTGCCACAATTCAGGTTTCAAAATCTTCCACCTGGGTTTCTATGCCTATCTCATGACCTATCTCCCTGCTTGGGGCTCTTGCCTCCTGAGTAACACATCTAAAATAAAATTCTAGCATGTTATTTTTTTAGTTAACACCCTTAGGTGTTAGCAGTTTAGCAGAACTTATTGACAATCTAAAATTTGTTTATAAAGCCTTTATTCTAAAAACTCAATTCTGATTATTTATTCTAAGAAATTCTTTAAGTAGGGGAAACACATGCAGGAAAACGTTGTGTATAACAACATTCATTCATAACAACAACATATAGAAATGATCTAAGACTCTAACAATACAGGAATGGTAAAGAAACCAGGAACAACATGAACCTCAGAATAATGCTTGTAAAAGTCTGTAATAAAATTTCTAAAATGTTAATGTTATGTGGGAAAAGGTAGGACTAACAATATCTATACTAAGATTATGGCTATGATAGAAAATAGAAAGTACAATGAAAAGATGCATTCAAAGTTGACAACAGTTGTCTGAGTGTCAGGAATAGATTTTCCCCCTACTTTTCTCCAATTTAAAACATTCTGTGATACACATATATTATTTTAATTACCAAAAAAAACAGTTTTTAAAATACTTTCATAAAGTCTAGCACATTTTGGCTGAAATGCATGTCCTGCAGCTAGTGTCTTCAGTCTGTCTTCTCTCCCTCTCCCTCCAGCCTCATCTCTATTTGCAACAATTTCCCTGAAGGTGCCCTCTCAATCCTCATGGTTGCTCCCATCCCTACATGGGTGCAAGTAGCATATATTCCACCTGGAATATCCCCCACCGGGTGTAGTCTGCCAGGCACAGCCAAAGAGTCTCTGGTCCATAAAGCTGAACTGACTGTTCTCTTACTCCCACTCCCCAGATGTCCTGTGCCTGCTTCACTGGCCCCCCAAAAATTGTAGTGTCAATTTTGTCATGTCTCAGACCAAGACAGCTATGTGGAGGGGCCCCATCATGGTTATCACCATGTGTCCAGGACACCACCCATGCCTAACTCCAGTGAGCAATCAATAAATGATGCTTCGTGTATGGCTCTATCCACCAAAGTTCTGTCCAAAACTCCTCACTTAGCTTCAGGAGTACCTTCAGCATCTCCCAATCATCCCTTCAAATAAGCATTTGTAAACAGTGAAGCGCCATCCAAAAGAATTAGGATATATTATTTTAAACCCTTATCTACATATAGAGGGCTAAAGTTTTAAATATCTTTCCTAGGTACTATCTGGATTGACGCATACACCAACCTGTGAGGGAGAGATGATGGTCTCCATTTCATGTTCAAGAAGACTGGAGCTCAGAGAAGTCAAGAGATTTGCCAAAGGCCACACAGCCCATTGGTGGTAGGATTTTATTATAAACTGGGACCTCTGAGCTCCAAAGTCCTTGAGGTCTTTTCCCTCTCACAACCGTCACGACCACTGAGGAAGCTGACCTGTTTGGTTTAGAGGAAGCTCCAGACTTTCTTTACCATCATGCACTCCATTGGGGCTCAAAACCCATCTTTAGTTTACCTCAAAATTGCAGAGGATGTACTGGAAGACACCAACATTGGTGATAGCAGATGACCCGAAGCCCATTTCCGCAGTGCCAGCAATGGAGAGGACAAGCTGAAAAACTCGATGGTTTAGGAGAGAGGTCTTTTTCCTCAGGAGAAATGCCATTATCTGAACAGGTTAAAACACATAGCAGTTTCCTCATGAATGCGTCATTAGGAATTTTTTTCTTCACCTGCTCAATCCTCCCAGCACCTTTGGTCAGCCCAGTCTGAAACTCACTGCTCTCCAGTGCTACCTCCTTTGTTCCTATGTTCTCAAAAGAAAAACACACACCAATTTCTGTGGCTGCTTCCCCATCAGTGTCCATTTTTCTGTATTTATATGACTTTACCTCTCTCTAGGGACCCCCTGTTCCTTCCTGAATCTCTTTCACTGTGTTTCCAGAATACCACTCTCCACCTCTCCTTGTTTCCTCCTATGCCTCTGAGTGCTCTTTGTCATTTTCCTTACTGGGTCTTACATTTGTAATCATCCCACAAATGTTTCAATATCACCAGGAAGCCACTTGCTACTCATGAACCCAGTTACACCTAACATCACTCCGGGCGGCAGCTACCAGATGTGCCATTCTACTGTGCCAGGCACTGGGAAACTAGCAACGAGCAGGCAACCATACCAGGACAAATACACTGGGATCCCAGTGGCCCACATCCATCTCAAGGAATAAGATGGATTCCTCCTGGTCTCATGTCTCCGTTGACCTCAGTTACGTACAAGTCAGGATACACAGCCATTCATTGGCATCTGAGTTCTTATCCATCCCATCTGGATTCTAAGCTCAGCTCATCCACTGGTGTCAGTGGGCTTTGAAGGAGCGATAAGAGGAAGATGCCACTGTCCAGATGTGCAACAGTCCAAATGAGAAAGGGTGTGCCTGAAGTGACAGCATACTGCTTTCTTCTGCTCCGACCCTGACCTTTGGGCCAAAGAGACAGGGATGCTCTCTCCCAGCACTCCTTGCACCAGGAGGAACCTCTGCAAGCCCCAGCCTCACTGCAGCTTTTGTGCCCTAGACCTTGTCAAGACTTCAACCCTAGGCCTGTCCCTGGCAATTCCTTTCATAGCTGCCTCCTAGCCATGCAGGAAGGTGCCCAGGGCAATGACCCATCTCATACGACTTTGTGAATAGCAAATAGCAGTAACAATCACAGTGAACATGGACACAGCAGGCACTCTGAGCAGGCACCCTTCTAAGCACTCAATATATATTAACTCACTTAATCATCACAACCCTACCTAATAGGTGCTATTATGATTCCCACTTTACACATAGGAGAACTGAGGCACAGAGAGATTAAGGACTAAATATGGCTAATATTTGCAGAGCAATTATTCTGGGCCAGACAAAATTCTAAGCCCTCCAACTATATTAAATCATATAGTCCTTGCTGCAACCCCATGATACAGGAGGCACGAGAGTATGCATCACGCCATTGGCAGAGTAAAGACAGACAAGGTGAGTAACTTATTTAAGGTTAAATAGCAAGTTAGAGGAAGAGGCAGGATTCAAACCCAGCACTGTGGCCCAATGAACTAGCCTCTTAGCCATCTTGCTAGACACAATGGGGGGCCACAAATGATTCTTGAATTTGATAATAAAAAGTACCAGTAGCAACAGACATCCCCATCCAGATCAGAGCCACTCTCTGGCTGGCTGTCACCTGGCTTTCTGATATGGATTGACTCTCCAGAGTTTCAGGACCCAGGGGCTTTAGGTTTCTGTTCTCAAGAAGTCACTATGGAAGGAATGTCCACCGTGGCCAGAGAGACTTCTCTCTGCTCCTCAAGACGACAGCCCCTGGGAAGCTGTAGACTTAGATGAGAGAGTGAGATTACCTGGTACCCAAAGATGTGCTGCATCAGACAGTCACACATGACATTGCTGGTCAGGACCAAGTGTAGGACTTTCATAGCCGCATACATGGTGTGGTCATCCTTTGCTAAGGAAATGAGGCCCAGGAGGATGGCAGGCCCACCAATGAAGTCCAAGCTACTGGCAGCAGGGTTGGAGTGAAACACTCTTACCCCTGTGTGGGACAAAGTGGAATTCCATCAATAATTACAGCCTCATTCCAATGAAAAGTCCCTGGTAGCACGTTGGGGTGAATAAACTTCCAAAGCCACTCCCACTCACAGCAGAGAAGCCTGTGCACACGGAACAGGCTGGGAGGAATGATAGGGGACTTTGCAAGTCTTATGTTCTGAGAGATCCTGTGATGAGTTCTTTCTGGGTCACCAGAAGGCTGAAATTATCCAGGGGATTTCAGATCGCTGTACTTTGTCTCAGTTCAAAGTGCCAGATGAGCCAAATGCCTTAGGTGCCACCTGAACCTCAGTCCACTGGCTGCTCTTACAACATCTGGCTCCTGTCTGGATCCTGCAAGGTTGGGTCCTTGCACCAATTGGATGCTTTGCTCTTGCCCAATTGTAAGGCACTGACAGTTGCTGGCTATGGTTTTCATTCCAACAACAAGTCTCTGCACAAACTCCCCACTGTGCTCACTACACGGGCACCATTGTGCACAAATGAGGCTGGTTAGTAGCTGAGTTCACTAATAGCTGTCAGATGCAATAAGGTGAACTGACCTTATAAAATTTAGGAAGTCAACTTTCTGGCAGGGTTAACTCACCAGCTATTGCCCTCACCGTCCTGGCTCCCCAACAGGTTCTCTCCTGCCTGCCTCCCAGAATTCCAGGCTGAACAACTGATGACAACTGTAGTCTCTCTTCCCAAATGGCCTGACTTACCTAACTGGCCCACAACAGTGGCTCCAATGGTTCGAAGAGGACCCAAGAGATGGCCAGCACAATTTTTTAGCAAGAATACGGGAGTGGCATTGTCACGGGATGAAATATTCATCTAGAGAAATTGGTAACCATTAGTCCTAAGAAATTCTGGAAAGGAAGAGATCTTGTTAACAAGCTCCTGGAGGGAAGGTAGCCTGAGGCCTAGCCCAGTACTAGCACTCAGTGAATAAATAATAATTGATCCAATATCAGGGCGACTGAAATGAAAGTTCATGTTCTCATGTACTGCCTGCCAGGCTGTGGCTTAATCATAAGGGAGCAGCTTTGGTTATACAATTGTGCCACTGATGTCCCGCATGCTCATAGGAACTGCCAAAGCCACTCCCGTTCACAGCAGAGGAGCCTGTGCACATAGGACATGCTGGGAGGAACTAAAGTAGGCAGGAAGGACCCTAGGGCACTTGGAGATGAAACAGTGCTATGAAGGCCAGGGTTTCCTCCTTCCTAAGCTTGTCCATCCTCTGAAAGCCTCAGCCTCACTGGTTTCAGAAGGCAGAAAAATGGGAATCCTGGCTTCCTCCATCAGAAGGAACTCTGCTGGTAAGGCACTTCTTTGGTGCTCAACTGGACCTAATCCCTGATCCCTCTTCTGCAGTAAAGGAAGGTGGCTTGCTGTCTATGAAGGTAGATTAGCCCAAATTTACTAGCAGCAAGCAAAAAGAGCTCTTTACTCAGGAATTAGGAAATAGTAAACCTAATGGCATCTTTATCTACAAACATGTCTTCTTGCTTTCTTGTAAATTTTTTGTTTACGATAAACACAGAAATTCACAGAATGCTATAGTGTGTGTTGCAGTGTGCGGGGGAGGGTCATAGCACACAGAAAAGGGAAGTTCCATAGTGTTCACAGTGTCACAAAGATTTTTTTAATATTCCATTTGCTTTTGTTCTACCATGAAAAATTAAGAACACCTACTTTGTCCTTTGAGAAATTACTAATAAAAGGTTTGGTCTCTGGGGAAGCTGGTGGGTGGGAAGCCATAGGATATTTTAACGAATGAAGTGAGAAGCACTTCTGTGTGTATCTGTCTATACATACACAAACATGAATTAACTTTCATTGGATCACTGAAAGCTGAAGCAAGCTATGAGATCATGATTCCAAAAGGGGACAGCAAGTAAAGTTAGAAGGTGTACCTCTTTGGCAATCAGGCGGCTGTCCACCTCATTGTACATGTTTCTAATGTCTGCAACATTGGTGGTGGAGGAGCTGGCTACATGAAGGCCAAAGGAAACCCTTTCTTCTGCAACCAGTGGCACTGCTTCCATACCAGGATCTTCTCCTAAAATGACACATCTTCAATCATTTCTACTCTCACTTTACAGAACAGGAAATTAATCCTCAGAAGAATAAATATCTACTGCTACGTGGCAAAACAAGAGAGCATGTTTTTATCTTGTTATATTGTGTGTTTGTACATCATTACATGTTGTTACAAGTTTGTATTCTATATGTTGATATGTCTCATGTTTTGCTCCTACCTTACTTCTCTGACACTTATAAAAAAAATTATAGAGAAAGCTCAGTGTTAACCCTATAAAATAGACATATTACGGGTGTGACATTATTAAGCTTGAAACATCAATCAAGAATGTAACTTCACTCGCCGAAACCAAAATGCTAAGTGATAAGAAAGCTGACTTATAGAATATTAAACAGAATGGGCTGAAAGTCCTAAGATTTTCAGCGATCTGCATGTCCATCCCACTTGGAATTAGTGTCCTGACCCCTGCATCAAGGAGAGGAGCCACACGTGTGTCTTGAGAAGCATGGTAAGAACAGAGACTCAGTAAAACTTTGGCTCTAGACCTGACCTCTCACATTGATCTGGCCAGAATCATTTGCCAGAGGAAACGAAGTTTGAAAAAGATATGAGGTCTAGAGACAGAAACACTCAACAGCTCTCAATCGCTCTTCACGTACAATGCTTCTGTACAGAGATTCATTTATCATTATTCCCAGATAGGAACTGACCCCTTGACTTGAGAGCACAGAAAGTGATGCTTGCTGCTAGAACAGCCAGCAATCAATAATGAAAATGTGAATGTTTTGTCTGCCTGTTTAATAATTGAAGACAACAGTATACTTTAGTTAAAAAGCTTCTTCATTAAAAGGAATGTAACTTATTTATCTCATTCTCTTCTCTTTCTTGCTGATGGTATTACCCGCCCCCCGCCACTCTCCTCCATTATGTGCTTTGGAATTGAAATATGAAGGCTATGATCATTTCCTTTTTTTGTGACATTTTCTGTTGGCTTGTAAATATATAACGATCTAATTACAGAGGTCTTCCCTAATGACTGACCTGTGTTGAGTTTATTTTCCTAAATATGCTATAAATAAATAAAAGTCTATTTTTAAAACAATATCAGCAAGATTATTATAAACTAAAACCCTCCATACCTTGGGTATGCACAGCTTGGAAGCTACCAAGGTATCTTGGGCCAAGTTTGTTAATAACTTCCAGAGTTTCCACTGAGATGGCTTCATCAAAGAGGTATGTAGGGCCAAGACGCCATGTTAATGATGACTTTTGTTTCCATACTCGAGGGGTAGCAATATATCCATAAACATCTACAAATGACGATGGATCCATTGACAGAAAAGGTCCTGGTAAGGTCTGGATATACAACATCTATTAAAATAAAAAGAATGGGAGGTAGTTAACTTCAGAATTAATTAAATACATATGGATATAAAATGATATACCTTCTCTCAAAGTAAAAACTTACTTTATCTAAAAACATTTAAAAGATCACTCTCAAAGCTGAGAAACAGTGAAGCAAAGCAAGTTTATAAAATGCTGGTGGGAGTAAAAAAGTGACTCTGTGCTTTTGGAAACAAATTTGAAAATATTAAGACTCACTAAAATGTTTATCTGTTTGCCCCAGTCATTCCATAAAGAACCTAAATGTCCAGTATTGGCACATTAATTTTTATGTACAGACATACAGATTGGAAAGAAAAAAAATAAAACTGTCACTGTTTGCAAGTGACATGTCTATGAAGAATATTTCAAGGACTCTGCAAAAAAATTTGGGTGGTGAACACACAATACAATATACAGATGATGTATTATTGAATTATATATTTGAAAACTATATAATTTTATTAACCAATGTCACCCCAATAAATTTTATTTTTTAAAAAAACACAAAACTCCTAGAACTAATCAGTGAGTTCAGCAAGGTCACAGGATACATGATCAACACAAAAAAAAACAATTGCATTCTACAGACTAACAATGAACATGCAGAAACTAAAATTAAAAACAATACCATTTACAATTGCTCAAAGAAAATGAAATACTAATAAAACAAGTATAAAATATGTACACTGAAAATTCCAAAAGGATGATAAAAAAATTAAAGAAAACCTATACAAATGGAGAGGCCTACCATGTTCCTGGATAGGAAGATTCAACATAGTAAAGAGGCCATTCCTCCCCAAAATGATCTACAGGTTTAATGTAATTTCTATCAAAATTTCAGATGGCTTTTTGCAGACAGCCAAGCTAATTCTAAAATTTATATGTGAAGACACAGGCCATAGAATAGATTTAACAAATAGTTTAATTCTTAAATGAAGAATTAAGTGAGAGGTAACACCCTATCCAATATTAAAGCATATTACATAGCTACAATAATAAAGAAAATATGATATTGGTAGAAGAGTCACACACATAAATGGAAGAAAATAGAGAATCTGAAAGTAAACCCATACAAATATGTCCAACTGATTTTTGACAAAGATTTGACAGCAATTCAGTGGAAGAGAACAGCATCTTCAACAAATGGTGCTGGAGCTACTGGACATTCATAGACAAAGAAATAAATTTTTACCTAAAGCTCGCACCTTATACAAAAATTAGCTCATATTTCATCACATATCCAAATGTACAATGTAAAACTAGAAAGCTTTTTTAAAAAACATAGGAGAAAATCTTCAGGCTTTAGGACTAGACAAAGTTCTTAGACTAGAAACCGAAAGCAGTAGTGATAAGAGAAAAAAATTGACATTATACTTTGTCAAAATAAATCTCTGGCTCTACAAAATGCAATGTGAAAGAGGATAAAACAACCTATAAATTAAGAAAAATTATTTGTATATTAAATATTTGACAAAAACTATTATCTAGAATATAGAAAAACCCTTATAACCCAAACAATCCAATTAGAAAATGGGCAAATGACATGAACTGACATTACTGAAGAAGATATACAGATGGCAAATAAGCACATAAAGGTGTTCAATCTCATTAGCTACTAAGGAAATGCAAATCAAAAACACTAGATATCACTACACACTTATCAGAAAGGCTTATTAAAAAATAGTAACAACACCAAATTCAGAAAAACTGAATCGCTCATTTATTGCTGATGGAAATGTAAAATGATGGGCACTCTGGCAAATCATTTGGCAGTTTCTTATAAAACTAAACATGTAACTATCATAGGACCCAGCAATTGTACTATTAGGTATATATCTCAGAGACATAAAGACTTAAGCTCACACAAAAACCTGCACACAATGTTCATAGCAGTTTTATTCGTAGTAGCCAAAAACTGGAAACAACTCAGATGTCCTTCAATAGTTCAGTATCCATATCATGAAATACTACTCAGCAATAAAAAGAAATGAACTATTGGCACATGCAACAATTTGGATGAATTTCTAGAGAATTAAAAAAAAAAATCTAACCCTAAAATATTACATACTGTATGATTCCACAGACATAACACCTTGAAATGACAAAATTTTAGATTACTGGTTGCCAAGATTAGAGACAGTGGTGGGTGATGGAGTATTATAGGTGGTGGTTGTAGTTATAACTTTTATAAACAGGCAACACAGGGGACCCTTGTTGTGATGGAAATGTTCTGTATTTTGGCAGTAGTGGAGAATTCAGGGACCTATGCATATAATAAAATTGCATGAAACTGAATACACATACAAGTACAAGTAAAACTGGGAAAATCTGAATAAATTAGTAGGTTGTATCAATGTCAATATTTTGTTTTTCATGGTCTATAGTTTTGCAAGATGTTACCTTTGAGGAAAATTGGGTAAAAGTTACACAAGATTTCTCTCTAGTAGTTCTTACAACTACATTTTAGCCTACGATCATCTCAATAGAAATTTCAAGAAAATACAAGAAAATTAAAAACATGGTTAAGAGATTTTCACTAATAAAAATTTATAATTTCAAAGCTCATCTGGATAATTTTTTTAAATAATAATATGTTAACTAGATAGTATACAAAATTTTCTGTATAATGAAGTCACAACTATTTTTTAAGGGAAAAACCTGAAAGAAATTACAAACTATGCTAAGATACAAGGAATGTAGGTCATCTTTCTACTTTTCCCTATTTTTCGGTTATTTCAAAATATGTTTATATTATTTTTAGGAATATTAAATCAATATATATATTCACATGTATATAAATATATATTTTCTAAATGAGAGCTCATATAATTTTAGAAATATTTTTCTCCCTACTAATTAAATAAAATTTTCAAATAAAAGCAAATCAAGTTTTCAGACACCAGGTCTGCCTAGAGTGAAGTCCACTGTGCTCTCTCTTTTTTCCCACCTTCCCAGTCACAGACTTTTCTCTCTCCCACATTAAAGCTTTGCCCCACCCTTCCAATTAAGCTGGCCCCTTTCTTCTCAAATTCCTATTGCATATTCTCACTGTACCATTCAGATTGATTTATAAACTTAAGATGTTTCAAACTACTCCCACATCATTTTGCTCAGTTCAGGCTGTTAAAATACTCCTCACCATTCTAAATTTAACTTATTTTCTCTTGGAAATAATAACAAAGTCTCTGAAATTTGAAAACAGTTGTTAAGCTGGGTCATCTCAACCCCAACCCAAGCTCTGTCATCTTAGCCTTGCCCAGCAGATAGCTGCATCTAAACACAGGCCTTTATGTTTATTCCAGTTAAGTTTCACTATTGATACTGAACCAACTTGTTGAGATCATGTTGGAAAGTCAACTTTGTCAGTCTTGGCCCTTGGCCATTCTCCATGGCATACCTGAGCATATTTGACATATCAAACCTTTCTGCTCACTGACTAGTTTCACTGGTCCTATGGGGTTGGATGTTCATCCATGTACCAATTCATTCAACTACACTATCAGCCAGACCATGTTATTCTTTGTGGCTTTAAATTCAGTGTAATTCACCAAGTGTTTATTACATGCTTACTATGTGCCAGCCCCTGGTAAGTGCAAGCGAGATCCAAGTATCAGTATGACACACCTCTTAGTCTCAAGGTACATGAACTACTTCACAGAATATCAGCCTGTTTTGTGAAACAAGACAGAATAACAACATCTCTGTGAAAACAAAAGGCCAAAAAAAAAAAAAAGCTCATCTGTAATCATACCTTAAGAGATAAAAACAAAGACACTGTGCAACCACAAAGTGGCCACACTTCCATCCTGACTAATGTGAGTAACTCTTGCTGCTTCTACACTGATAGCTCTAGCCCTGCTCTATTCCTCCTACTTCCTAGGTGAAAATTCTGAACATACACAGGCGTTAAATTGCCTCTTTCTGACAGCACCCAAGTCAGAACAGACTGACCTTTACTTCTTTGAACCCTCCCAAATAGCACCTAAAACAAGCCCAAATCCTATACTCCTTATTACACCCTATGGTAAGGAGTCTTTGACTATAGTAAGCTTAACAAATCTAACTTTTGTTTTGTACTATATGTACACTCTTGGAAGTATTTGGCTGGTGGGCATGGACAATTCCTAGCACCTAAAATAGTATCTACTACACAGTAGGTGCTCAACAAAATAATACCTGACATATAGTAGGTGCTCAAGAAATATTTAATGAGAGGGAAAGAAAGGAAGAGAGAGAGAGAAAGAGGGAGGGAGAAAAGGAGCTCCCTTGTAAGTAACTAATTGCTTTTCTCTTGCTGCTTTCAAGATTCTCTCTTTGTCTTTATCTTTGGCATTCTAACTATGATGTGTCTCTAAATGACAACGATGAGACACTTCCTCCAAATACGTGTTCTCGTTCCATTATTTTCTTTGAGCACAGGACCATCCATTCTTCACCATTCTTGCTCTAAATCTGGCAAGGTGTGTTTGTGTCTTTGTAAGCTTTAGCACCTTGCTTCAAATTGTAGTATGCAGACCACCTACATTAGACTCACCGGGAGGTCTTTTAGAAAAGTCAGATTTTAGGCTTTGCTCAGACCTCTCTGGAGGGATTCATTCTTTAAAACCTGAGAAGCTTTGCCTTGTTTATTCTGGAGATTTATATTTTCTTACGACTATTCTCAAAGTCATAAGTGCCATGACTATTCTTGTTTTTGTGTTTTATCTTCTGCCCTGGTTGTGTGATCTCCATTTTCTAAAGATTCCCTTTTTATGGCTGAGCTCAACCAATTGTTCAGGACAGCAAGGGTGTATTGGACCAACCCCTTCAGCACCAAAAGAGAACAAAGAACTGGACTGAGGCTACCTAGGATGGTGTGGCCAGGAAGCACAGTCCTGGGGCAAGGGCAACTGAGGGAATCATCTCACCTTGGCTGAGCCAATGACCTGTCCATCCAAATAGGTAGAAACAGTACAATTCTTTTTCATTTCTTTGGTGACAACTACAGCCAGGTGATGCCACTGACCACAAGTCAGCAGCTGGCCACACCTGACTCGAAGCTGACGTCCTGCAGAGGGCTCAGAGTCATCCTCAGGTTCCATGACATCTAGAAGAGAGAACAAACACTACCCTTCACTTGCAAATTTATGCTGTACCAACCCAGGAGAACAAGAAAAGGGCTTTGGGCCCTAGGAACCAAGACCATACTCCCTCCCATAAAATAATAACAGCAGCTATCATTGATGAGAACTTACTTTGTGTCAGACAGTGTTTTAAGGACTATTATAAATATTAGCTCATTTCATTTTCATGACCACCCTGTGAGGTAGGTGCTATCATGATCCCCATTTTATCATCCTGAGGAACGGAGAAGTTAGGTAACTTTCCCAAGGTCACACAGACATGATACAAATCCAGGTGTCAGGCTTCAGGTGTAGCTCACACCAGACTGCCTCCACAACGATGCACATTTTCTAGCAAAGTCCTGAGCATTCTGGGTGTTTCACTATGACATTCTCAGGGCATGTGAGAACAGATATGGCCAAGATGTTCTGGAAATGGCCATCTCAGGCCACTTCAGGCCATCATAGGTGGGTCAACTTGGAAAGCCAAGGCTGAGCAATAAATGGCAGAGCCAGGACCAGCCACCAGCACCACTGAAGGAGAGTTGGACTCCTGGGCTCTTGTTCCAAGAACTGCTGATTTAGTCCCATTTCCCCCCAAGTGTGGACAAAACCAACTTTGACTCCCAACACCTTACCCAGGGGCTGAAACTCTTTCTCTTCGGTGGATACAATCAAGGAGAGATCATCCCAGCAGAGGCTGACAGAGAAGCAGACAAAAGGCTGCTCAGTCCTGGCCAGGTGGCGCACCAAGGTTAGGAAGCGCAGTGGGTGGCCTTCGGTGACAGTGCTGTGTCTGCTGATCAGGAACCAGCAAGAGAAGGTCAGGCCCCCCAGTGGAGGGAAGGACCTGTCAGCACCTGGAGTCAGAATACAAGCACACCCTTAGGCTTTGTCTCGTCTAGCCTCAGTGTCACTCTGATTCTGCCCAGAGGTGGTCTTATTGTGTGCCAGCAATGTGCCTCTCCTGACTCATGCTTACTTTACATCAACCCCACCCAGCAGGATGTATCTGTCTCCTTATTCATTCTCTCAGGAATAAGTCATATTCCCTCCAGGACTTGAGCCTAGATCCTTAAAGACCCTCTCCAGTTCTGCCCCACCTATTAATCCATGTTGCTTTACCAAGGGGATGGGAGGAGCACAACCCTGAGATCCATCACCATTTGACCCACTGGTTAGCTGACCTAAAGCTGGGCAGTTTGCTATGTGGGGCAGAGGGCACTAGCCTCGCCTGGCTGAACATTGCATGGAGAATGCTCCATTCCAGGGGGATCAATGCCCTCCCCCTTTGGGACATAGTTGGAAGCACTGGTGGGGCCCCGTCTACTTATTGAATGATCAGTGTCAGACTTGGTGCCCCACACCGATGGGCCATGAATGCAATGGCTCCTCAGCACCCACTCTCCCATAGAAACCCAGTCCCTGGTTCTCCTAACAGAAGGTGCTTGGCTTTCAGCTGAGTGAACCACTGTGTAAAGCATGCCAAGGTGCAGGTCAATCCCTACATGAGCCAAGGATAGGTTTGTTCTGGATGGCCATCAACCTAGAATTCATATTCCTATCTAGGAGTGAGGTGTCCGTTTAAGTCTTTATCAGTCACTGAAAAAATGAATTAAACTTGGGTTCAGCCACCAGGTAATCCACTGAGCCCATCAATGCTAACTGAGCCCCTTCTATATGCAGAGTCATGGGATCAGACACCCCTGCCTTAAGAGAGACATGACAAACTGGAAGGATGACTTGTCTACAGTTAAACAAGACCAAGAGGAAGAGTCATGCTTTCTTGAAATATCAAGCTGAAATCTGAAATCAAGCCTCCTTAAGGACTGACTCCCCAGGTGGAAAGAGGAGAGCTCAATGAGCTAAATCCCCTGTGAAGCACCTACCTGTCCCAATCCCTCCGGAGACTGAGTACTCGGTGCTGGTTCCCATAATCGTAGACAGAGTTGGAATGAACAAACAGCTGTAAACAGGAAAGTGTCTCAAATCATTGACCTGCAAGCCAGCCTCTGGCTATGACAACTCCCCTCTGTCCCTCTGCAGGGGCTTCACTCACTCTTAGAAAATGAGGTCCCAAGGACAGAAAGCAGCTGACGCTGGTACCATGGCCCTAGAGAAGGAATCCACACTGGAGGCTGGAGGAGTGAACATTGTAGAATGCAGACATGCCAGGGGAAAAAGAGGGTTCTGTCCCTACACAGTGGGGGCCACTGCCCCTGAGAAGCCACTGAGTAGACGGGGTATCCATAACCCAGACATGGTCCTCTGCTGAGTGGTGAGAGCTTATGGGAACTACAATTTTGTAATCAATATTATAATTTATCTGAGGCATTGGGAAATTGATAAAGTATTTTTCAAATAGAGGAAAGCCTATCATACCCATATCCTTCCACAGACATGTCAAATTCCACAAATGATGGAGCCAGGGCAGCCCTCTGAGGTTGCAGGTTGCGTGGGGAGGTCATGGAGATGAGGCTCAGTGCCATCTGAAGGGTGAAGCTCTCAGATGGCCCTGAGGGCATGAGAGCCTGTGAGACTGGTGGGCATGGACCAGCATCTCGAGTGGTTCTCACAGGACTTTCAGCAGTCATTGGTACCTTTGCCTGTGACCCTAAAACAGCAAGCAAGAGAAGAGATGTGTCTTTGTTCAAAGCATTCCCACACGTCTTCTGACAATAGTCCTGACATTTATGCCACAGCTTTGAAGGAAGTCTCTAGTCACCATGCATTTCTTAACCACTGTGAGGGTGGCTCTCCTGGGCCCTCCTATATGGGTTCTCTGCTGATTTTGATAACACTGACCCATGACAACAACCTGTTCCTTCTAGAAACTTCTTCTCCCTTTAATTCCATCATTCCTTCTCTTTCCGTTTCTGTCATTGGCTTGCCCCATTGGCAGTCACTCCCTGAGGCTTTGGGCTAGCTCTCCGAGCTCCACACTCTCTTTCACAATGGACTATCTTCATGAAAGCTCTCATCTTCTACCTCCAGCTCCCAGCCCAAGCCTGATTCCCTGTCTTTCTTTGCAACTGGGCCTTAATGTCTTATGTGACCTTACATTCAGTGTGTTCACAACTTTCTTTTCTCCATGTAGGTTCCCTAGATCAGCATCTTCCTAGGTACCATGCCTGATACTAGGGGATCCACCAAATGTCTTGGCCTCCTGATCCCTAACTCACCCCTGAGTTGAGAGCTGTGCAGAAAGCTATTACTGGGCACCTCCATAGGGAATACTCCAGCTATGTCATGACCTTATCACTATATCTGTGATCTGAACCCAAAGGGGTCAAGTATATGCTCACCATCACATATTTTATATGGAGGTAAGTATCGTCCTCCTTTTAGATCTGGCCTCTCTCTGGGATCCACTGATCCCTCCACTTTTCCCCACTTGCTCCACTGAACAGCAGGCAAATGAACTTTTAAACGTATCTGCTTTCTATCTGTTGTAAATGAGCCCTTGCAATAAACACATAATCTTTTTAAATTCCTGTTAACCTGCCTTGTTTCTTTCCTCCGTTCTCACCTGAGCATCCAGTGTCCCCTCTGTCCACACAAGATGAATTGAGAATTTTCACCGGAGCCAACAGAGGCAGGGGAGTTCCAAGACCTAAAAACTGTCTAAATATCATAACATACAAGAAAACCAGATGAAGACATTTAGTGGGTAGAAGTTTTCTGCAGCTTCATCTCAGGACTTTCCTAGATCCTAGTGCTCCCCAATTCCCCCTCCATGTTTTCCTCTCCCTGCCTGGACACTCTTTCCTCAAGTCATACAAAAACAGGCCATCCTCGTTCTAGCGTCCAGATCAGAGAGCTGGTGAGTTTTGACTTTTTAAGTGCTTTTGACTTAACCAGTGACCAGCTAAGAGCCTCATACTGGCCCTTGAAAGAAAAAGGAATCTGTTGAAAAATGATTTTGTCACATACTATTTATAACTCACACTTTTTGTTATAAAGAGCTTAAGCACAGTTACTGTATCTGGCAGCCTGCATGCAGGAAGACTAAAAGAGTCTGATCTGATCTCTGTGTTCCATGCCTCCTAGCTGAAGGGGTTGCATGTCTTCCGTCTCCTCTTCACTTGGTCTTGTGTGTCAGCAGGCCTGTGACCCCTGAGCACCACCCTCCCTACCATGACAGGGTGAGTAGCCTGGCCATAGGTACTAAAGAGACTCTCGACCTCCCTCCTTCAGCCTTTCTTTTCTCTGCTTTTTTGTCTTCTATGCCTCTGCTACAACTCTTTAGGAAACATGTGGCTTTATGGAGGGGCAGCCAGCAAGAAGGGCCCCTCAGGATATGTCCCTCTCTTTGTCAGCAGTCCTGGCCACTGCCCCTCACACCAGCTAAGCTCTCTGCAGTGTAGCCTTTCAAGTACAGTCACGTCTCACTGCCTCCACCCTTCTCAGCAGGACATCTTCACAGGCCATGTTCTCTCCTCTCCTCATCTGGTGAGCATCTACACAGGCCTCAGGGCTCACCAGGCTGACTTCCTTGAAGCTCCACCTCTTTACACCAAATCTCCCAACTGTGGTTCTCCCAGCTCCGAGCACCCACCCCCAGCGCTCTCCACTGAGCATTCCCACAGAGCTATTCTGTATTGTCGCAAGACCCTTTTACTATCATCTCCTCTCCCTTAGACCATCAGCTCATGGGAAAGCCTCTGTCTGCTTTGTGGGCACACACACTACTTAAACAGTCCAATGGCTCTTCCCTGAGCTTCCAGTGTGCAATGCTGTGAAGGACCATACCCTGTAGAGGACAGAAGGACATGAGGACACCTATTCCTGTGCACTCCTCCTGCTCACTGTGCATAAGCACAACTTTCAGGGGCTTGGCAGTGTTTCACATACAGCGCACAGTACCTTAACACATCTGGTTCAATGGCTTGAGAAGCAAGCTTTTCAAAAATCCTGATGAGACCGGAGTGCAGAGGGCTGCTTCCAGTGGTCAGGACCTGATGGCAGGAGGTCATGAGGGTCTTGAGCATTCCTGCCTCGCACATGACCTGACGGTTCTTCTCTGATTTCACCAGGGACTGTATGTGACTGGCCATGGAGCACTGGATCTCCTTGGAAAGCTAAAAGGCAACAAAAGCCATGAGTCCTCAAGGACAGAATAATTTGTGGGCAACACTGATAGGCTCCTGACTAGGCCTCAATTTGGTCGTGAGGCAAGGAGACTGCACCCATCACAGCCTGTTCTCATTGCACTCCCATCTGTCTCAAGTGTCCTCAGATGTGCCCTCCTCAGAAGGGCAGGCGCTGGAGTCCAGTCTATGGGAGAACGTGAGCCACTGTAATCAGCTGCCAAAGAGGTGACAGCTTAAATCAGAGACTGCAAACTGACAGGCAAGAGCCATATCTTCCCCAGAGATGTGTGGTGTTTGACTCACATGATGTTTAAGTAGTTTCTGAATTAATTACTAAAATTTAAAAGTCAGAAGATTTCACATAAAAGTTCAGACATATTGCCTCTCTCAAAAGATGGAAAGATCTAGTCAGGCAGGTTTTCAGTCTTGTCTATCAAGAAGCGGCTGGAGCTGGGCAGTGGCTATGCCCTCTAGTGGGTCTCACGTCCTCCTCACAGCTGACTCATTAACAGTCCTGCCTTTGAGTTTATACTGCTGACACCGATGGTGGAATTCACCTGGGAGAACAAGACTCAGGAAGCACTCTCCTCACACTACTGGTTGTGTCATACACAGCCCTCTCCACCTTCACTCATTGAACCACACCAGAGCAGTCATGGCTCCTGTGGAAGCCCTGGCTGACATCTTCCCTTTACTCCCCAGGTGTAAAGGGAACCGTCCTCTAATAGTCCTTTGTCCAATTCTTTACTTTAAACACATCCTGACATATGGACAGGCATGGTCTTATCTTACCCCTACAAAATTTCAAGTTGGTTCTCTATCTTTATACCAAGGAAGCCCATAGAATAGAGTGTGTTCAGTAAATATTTGAGCCAAATATAATACATCATTTTGACAATTTTTCTTTCTCCATAAAAAGATAAACCTCTGTAATTCCCAGCCCTCCTGAATATATAAATGGGAAGGGGTGAAATTTCCTTCAAAAAACTCTTAGGATGTCCACATTCTCTTTTATTGTAGTATAATATTGTCTAGACAGATATCAGCTAGATCTTGATGAAATTTTCCTGCAGTGGATGATATGGTGGTCCCAATCAGACCTCGTTTCTGGATGAGTGTATCCACTGCAGTTGCCCCTTCTCTGGAGAACTTTGCTCCCGTAAGTGGGAGCTGCCCTGGCCAGGGGCTATGTAGCCCCCCATATATGCATACACACACATATTTACATGTATGTGTACTCGCATATATAAGCATAGACAAACATTTCAAACACATGAATACACACAGAAACATATGTGCAGATGCATACATGTTCATATATGCACACATGTACATGTGTGTGAACACATACATTCATGTACACACACACACACACACACACACACACATACCAGACTGTAGCCAATGAGCTCATGCTCTTCAGTCTCTGTGGTGCAATTCTTGCTTCAGAGGCCCCATAAGCTCAAACTAAAGCAAGATTTCAGTGGCAAGTACATCCTCTCTCAGCTCCTTTCCCTGCACCATCCTGCTTCCCACACTCCCTTCCCCTGCACCCCTCCCTCGATGAAGCCCATCACCTGTATTCTTGTCTTGGGATCCACTTCCAGGGAAGCATTATAATGTTTCTCACATTGCACACATTTGCCCTAGCTTTGCCCTTGTTTCAAGTAAAGAGATCTATGACAATATAGATGACATCTAGATTAGTTTATCACATAAAGCTAGGAGTAATCAAAAAGGTGCTTAATGAAAAATCTTTATCAAATGAGGACTGGCTTCCGGATCCATCAAGTCTCACATTGTCTATCATCCACACGTGTTCCCTATGAAAGCTTTCTTGGAGTCAGTCCCTGCTTCTCTCTCTTCCCCCTTCTCTTGAAAATGAGTCCTAACTGCCTCTTTAACGTCAATTCTGGGCAAAGTTCTAGGCATTTCAAGATGAATATGTCTCTGTTCTCAAGGGAATTACAAACTAAAGGTGAGATAGGTAAAGGATAGTCTCAGTCCATGTTCAAGCAGAGAATTGATGTAGTCTGAGAGGGGAAAGGTTCCCCACAGTTCCTTGCACATTTCACAGTGTTCTTGGAATCAGAAGGAGTCCAGGAATGGCACCTACTTTTGAGGCCAAATTTTATCCTGTGATGGGAATATTTCCTGGGTGTTCAGGATGTGCCAGGCCCTAGCTGAAACATGTTGACATGTATAGATTATGCAATCTCTGTGAGGAAACTTTTAAAGGAGGTACTATTACTATCACCATTTTACAGATGAAAAAATCAAACCCAGACAAGTCAACTGTCCAGGCCACATAGTTAGGGCAAATCTCCTCCCGACATATGCAGTCATTTGGGGGAGTCCTGCCTAGAGATGGTCAAGAGAATGTTTATGTCACTAATGTACAAAAAATTAACAAGATTGCGTTATTCCACAGGCCACAAGCACAGTTTTGTATAATATGCTTCAAGGATTAAATTGTATGGTGAAACATATTTGCACTGTTGATAATCAGTTTCCAATTTTTCTTAAAAAATGAATGGGTCATATAGCTCACCCTCCTGTCCTCCAACCTGCCTTCCAGAAGCACAGCACCCAGAGCTCCTACCTCAAACTGATGGGTTTCAGTAATATTCCCATCTTTACTGTACCTTCAGCAACATTTCAGATTTAAAATTTTAGACTATTTAATTTTAGTTTAAAATTCGACTACATTAGAATGGTTTTTCAGGGAGACTGCTCCCAAGCAGGATTTTGACATTCTAAAATGTCATTATTTTGCCAAAGTCATTGATGTCATGGAGAGATCTAATCACTTAGAGATGATGGTCCCTACAAAGGATTGAATGTTTGTGTTCCCCCGAAATTCAAATGTTGAAATCTAACCTCCAATGTGGAGGTATTTAGAGGTAGGGCTTTTGGGAGGTGAAACTCCCATGAATGAGATCAGTGGCCTTATAAAAGAGACCACAAAGAGCTCCCTCCTCCCTTGTACCATATGAGGGCACAGTAAGAAGAGGGCCATCAATGTTTCCCCAGACACCAAATCTGCCAGCGCCTACAGAACTGTGATAAATAAATGTCTGTTGCTTATAAGCCACCCAGTGGATGGCATTTAGTTATAGCAGCCTGAATGAATGATGATCCCCTTCCCTGTCACTGTGGTGTTTGCATAGTCAGCTCGACCTGGTGTAGCCAACAGGGACCAGAAACAGAAGGTAGAAATGCTAAAAGTCATTTGCAGTGAACACTTCCATCGTTTTTACTTTGAAGAGCTCTTCCATGTGAAAACCTACACAACATCCTTGGTTCTCTTCCCCAAATCTTTCTTCTGGTGCTCTAAGCATCCCTTTCTGCATCCAACAGAGCCTGCACCTCTGCCTTCCTTCTCCATTCTTCTCAAAACAGAAAAGGAGCTTCCATCTTCTTGCCTTGAAATTTCTCTCTCATAGAACTTGGATTTTGGTAACTGCATCTCTTAATTTGGGGTGGAGGGAGCTGGGGAGTTGGAGGGTTGGAGAGTCATATGATGTGAGATGTAAAAATACTATTACAATGTGTTATTAATAAAAAATTTTAAAATGTCTACAACCTCTGATTTTTATTCATTTATTGCTTTGGGGACTTTTGGTTTTCTTTTTTGCTTTTCCACACTCATCCTCTACATGGGCAGGAATACTTAAAATTTTAATACACAAAAGAGAAAAAAGAAAAAGTTTTCAAAGGGGAGAAATGCTGATCTTGCTTAATGATACCACAAGTTTACTCCAAAATTGCTCAATACCCCATAATGGAGGAGGGAAAATTGATCGTCCTCATTATCACTGCAGCTCTGTCAATACCAATATTGCCTTGTTTTGAATAAAATGTGCTGTTTTTTTCAATGTTGTTTCCAGTAAAATGGGATTTTAGTGAAAATATGAGTAGTAGCAGGAAACCAGTCTGGTTTCTCCCCCTACAAAGGGATTGATTTTCCTAACGCATATTATTTCCAACACAGGAAAGGGGATGGTGGTTCAATTAGGACTCAGTGGTAAGCATGCAGGGTCACCAGGCTGGCCAACAGGCTGAACCCCCAAGGCAAATTATCACAAAGCAATTTGTGGGGTGCTCTTAAGGAGTTTTCTGTTTTCTCTACCTAACAGTTAGGACTTCCAGCCCATCCCTGTCCAGCTATGTGCGTTTATTCTGTGTGTGTGTGTCTCTCTCTGTATCTCTGTCCCTTTCTGTCTCTGTCTGCCTGCCTGTCTCTCTCTCTCTCTCTCTCTCTCTCTCTCTTTCCTGGTCCAGATTAATATGGTGCCAGAGCCCAATGAGGTAAGGGTCCTGGTGGGGTGGATCCTCTCAAAGTTTGGACATATCAGCCTATGTTGTGTATTCTGGACAATAACCACATTGTCCTGACATAAACGTATAAACTCTCAGGTAACCGGTGTCTTCTTCCCCTAGACATTTAAAAAGAATTAAGGATTTCTTTTGAGCTACTCAAATTTGAATTAGTTGCTTGTTCCAATTTATTTGAAATGTTCTTTATTTGATAATTTTGGAAAAGAGATAGTACAATTTAAGTGACCTTAGCTCTTAAGATCAAAAACTGCAAATGGGCTGCCAGGGATAAATAGGGCCTACAGATGTATTTTATTTAACAAACTGTTGAAGTTTTTATCTTTTCTTACTTACTTCTCTCGTTACAAGGGTGTAAACTTTCCATTTTGCCACAGTCCCCACCAGCCTGATATTTGTGGTGCCCATACAGCCTGTAGGCATGGGAGTTTGTGATCTTGGTTTAGGTGTAGGAGGGTCCAAATCTCACTGAGTCATTAGAACCCATGACTGTCTCCAGGTTTCATTTTCCATCTCTTTGGGGACACTTGGGACAGTCTCCTTTACCAGGGTCCCCACAGAGTTGCCCATGGCCATGGCTCAGTACTGCCTTTGCATAAAGACTCTGTGCACCCACCTGTGCTTGGAGGGGGAAGACCAGCTTCCAACCTCTTCCTCAGGGAGAGGAGGTGTCCCTCCTGCCAAATGTCCCCCATCTACACTTTCTGAAGCCCTCACAGCGCATGGTTGATATCTGAATATAGAGTCACTTTTCTCTCCCTATACTGCGAGGAAGGCAGATGTGAGTTTGATTCTGTTAAGTCAGTGTAAAAAGTTTGAAATAAAAATCATCCAAACAATGCCCACTGGGATAACATCATCCTGGCAATGTGCACCAGTGCCCACTTGCTTGTGCAAGGCCTTTTATACATTTCTCACAGCCTTGCAAGATTGGGACATTCTTGTCCCCCACTTACTTGATCATGTAGGGAATTCAGTCTCTGGGCACTTAAGTCTCTTGGCCAAAGGTCAGCAGGGCTGCCTGATGCCAAAACTAGAGCTCTGTACCTGCCCAGAAATCTATGGAGAAAAACCGGAAGAGAACTCAGATGTGCACTGTGTTCATTGGGTGAGAACAGACTTTGGGTCAACTTACAGCAGGTAGACAGCAGTTCCCCAGACATTACCAGGACTCTTAGGCTGCAACTTCCCAAGGGGAATAGGAAAGTAGATATCTGAGGGCAGGAGCAAGGACCTACAGATCAATGACTTTGAAGGGCACTGCCAGAATCTCCTAGGTCATTCAATAGAAATCTGCAATCTGGAAACCAGAGGCTCAAGGAATTAACTAGCTGCTTGGAGCTTCTTTTGTTTTCAGAGAGCTGAGCAAGGTTAAAATGCCTGCCTCCATCTCTACCCCCAGGTCAAAATGCAGACAGCATGCACAGTAGCCCCCAAAATGGACATGTGCAGTGTCCCTGGGTTAGAGTGGAATGCTTAGAATGTCACAGAGCATAGCAGGATGGGTGGGGGTGGGGAAGACTTTTTTAGGAAACCCCCTCAGGGAGCATAGTATAAATGGAAATGATGAGACCTGAACTCTACCTTCCTCAGGACAGAGGCAGTCTGCCTCACCTGTTTGCAGTTTTGATTTTTCCGGTTGCTTTCTCACTCCTTTGTCCTTTTAGATTTCCCATGAAAATATACCCCAATAATATAATATCCTCCACGATCACAGCCTCTCAGGACAATCTCAACTCTGGCTCTCTGGACCGTCTGCCCCTCTATCAAACTGGCTCTGGGCATGGCCGTTCCCTCTTCCTGACCCTGCTCTCTGCCAGCTTTCATCTCAGCCCTGTGGCCAGTGGAGAGCACTGCCCTGGCCTCCTCCACATGGGTTTTAGTCAGAACCTTTGGACAATATCCTCCACAGAAAGAAGTCCAGCTGTCCAAGGGTGTCCTGCTTGGGCCACTGAGATAATTTTCTGAAATTAATGTCACAGCAGTTTTCTTAAAAGCCTCTCTTAAGAATAAACAAAACAAAACAACAACAACAGAGAACTCCCAAGGCAACCCACTCTCTTCTCTTCTAGAAGGCAGATCACCTGTCTGAACATGATTCCTGTGAAGGGGAGTGGAAAGCAACCAGAAAAAATGCTAGTGGCAGGATCCTTGGGAAAGTAGGATGGTTCTCCCTCCACTCCACTGCTTGCCCTGGGCTGTGTTTGTTCATCCTGGACTGCCTCAGAGGTCCCTGGGGAAGCAGAGAGTAGCGACTACTTCAGGGCAATGGCAGGCGAGTTTTTCTCCCTTCCAGAATAGTCAGACCAGATTTTCTGAACTCAACGGAAGGCTGCCCCTGGCAGGCGGAAGGAGAAACATGTTTGTGGTCCTAGGTCACAATATTTTAAATTAACTTGGGCTTTCTCTCTCTCTCTCTCTCTTTCTCTCTCTCTCTCTCTCACACACACACACACACATACACATATATATAGTCTTCTCACCCATGCTCCCTCCCCACTACACTTTAAGCTACTGCCTGAGACAATAACTCTTTACTCTTTACTCGTGTTTCCCTAGCACTTACTCCTGTGCCTCAGACACAATTGCTGCCTAGTAAGTGTGAGCACAAAGGCACAAGGTGTTCTAGGACATATGAGGTGTACCTAACCTAGAGCACTGAGAGAGTAGTCAGAAAAGATGATGTGCCAATTAGTATTGAAGGATAATGAATAGAGAGCCAGGCCAGCAAGAGAAATGGTTTTTGTGGGAGAAAGACTGGCACATGCAAAGGCCGGGGTAAGAGTGAGCATGGCCTTTCATGAAAAGGCTAGGGGTCATGGACAGTTCTCAGCCCAGTTCATTCACCTCAGCACCAAAACCCCTTTTCTGCAATGAGTCTGTGGTCAGCCCTGAGATGGATCATAAGAACGTCATCGGGGAAATCAGCTTTTAAACATCCATCCAGGAGGATCCCTGCACAGCCTGGAAACTGAAACATCTATGAAGAGTTTCTACCAGCTTGGAAACACCCCCTCGATCCATGATAGCTGGATTAGATCACCAATGGAGCCCAGCATAGGGCTCCCTAGGATCCAATACCACTCTCTAGCCAGAAACCTTCCCACCTATGGATGGGGCATCCTCAGGTTTCCCAGAGAGGCATTAACTTATGTGTCTCTATTGCCTTGGCCAACATAAACTGCTAAAACTACTCATTTGTTAAAAGATATTTTTTAAACAGATTTTTTGTTGTTGTTGTTGTTGTTAACAGATTTCCATCCATGATTGTCCTGAGGAGGTTCCTTGAACAAGACTACAGACAACATTGCCTGTTGTAGAAATGAGGGATCTATTCACAAGCAAACTGCGGCTCGAGGCCTACCGTGTTGCTTCTGAGTTTCCAAATAGACATTCACCCTTCCTTCATCTTCTGGGTACAGGGCACACAAATATCTATCCAGAGAAGGTTCTCATGCTGATCTGACACTAACTGACAGGTAAACTTGGGCTCATTACTTTCTCGAAGACTTAGTTTCCTTAGCTTTAAAATAAGAATAATGCCAATACCTACCTCACGGTATGTTCTTGTGTGTGGGTGCCAATAGAAACAGCACCTATGAAAGCATTTTTTCTTATAGGATGCAACTCTTTTCAGGATGTTAGTCTTCTTTTCATATCTAACATCAATAAGATTCCTTCCAACTGAGTAGCCAGTTTGCATGGTATGGCCACTACATGTCATGCCAGCTCAGTACAAGAGCAGGAACACACACCTACTTTATCCTCGGAACCCATCATGAGACCTAACATCACTGAATGCTTATTATTTGCAGGCATTTTTCTAAGTGGTTTTGTGTACTAGCTCATTTAAACCTCATATAAATACCATATTTTAGATACTAGTATTACCCCATTTTACAGATGAAGAAAATGAGGACCAGAGAGATTATGGTTTGTTGATGAGGTTACTCAGTGAGTAGAGAGGCAGGAATTCAAACCAGAGGCATCTTCATTGCTGCAATCACTGCTTCTCAGGCCCCTGAGTGCTGAACCTTGCAGCACATCAGCTAGTTCCAGGTTCCAGGGCTGCCTTTACCCTGAAGGTTCTGTGAGCAGCAGCACCTCTAGCCTCCTATAGGTCAGGGACAGGGGGAGCTGAATCACCCAGAAATAAACCCAGGAAAATCTACTGAAACTGTTGACACTATGGATTGGGCACTGGGTACTCATCCCATTCTGTCTTAGGCCAACCCTTCAAAACTTATAGAAAAAACTAAGAGCTCATGGCCATGCCCTATACTGGAGTTACCTGAATTGAGTAACTGACATACAGTATTTTCTATAAATGACACTTACATGGGTTTGGCCATTTCTGCCATCTTGAGAGGCCAGGTGGATGTCTAAGATACATGTACCTCACCAATGATCACATTCCCAAAACATGGGCTCACAGAGCCAGTCAAGATCATAGGGTCATCAAGTCCAGGTGCTGGATTTTCGCCATCTCAAACCTAACACCCAGTTGGAATGCCCAGTGCAGGGTTGCCCACTACTTCCACAGCTATCCATCCAGTTTCAACACGTGTGCCCTTGTATCGAGCCTAAATATTTCACTGTTTAACTAACTGGTCCTTGTCTGTTTTTCATTGTTCTGTCACCAGTCAACCAAGAAGTATTTGCCCAGCTTTCATTCTCTCGGAGGCTTTTCTCTCTAGGCTACACACCCTGAGATCAGGCCCCTCATCATCTTGGTTTCTTTCCTCTGAATAAACATGGGTGTGATGTGTTAAGGGATCAGTGAGATCATCAACTCCCTTTGACTGAATACTAAACTTCTATATAGATAGCCAAAAAATAAAATTCACCATAGTGGTGTCCTCACCACACCTGGGACTATTATTGACCTTGCACTAAACCCCCTAGGACTCTCTCTCACACATGCTTCTGTCCTTTATGATCTCATGTGTGTGTGTGTGTGTGTGTGTGTATGTATTAAGACATGAGCACAAGCATGCTTATCTCTACTGAATTGTGACTCAATAGATTCTGACTTATTGCTTAAGCTAATAGAGACTTTTTGCATGCCCAATCTGTCACCTACCATTTGAGCTTCATTCAGATCACCGATCAAATGCAGAACAAGCAGAGGGGAGGACCCTAGTCTTTTGATTCATAAGTAGATGTTAACATACAGTTCAATATTAATTTTTTGCTATTAATTTGTCAGTAGTGTAATGTCAGTTGTAAACATACCTAAAATGTATTACCTTCCATTTAATATTTCCAAAATTTTATGTATTATGACCCAGAGTCTTAAGAACAAAGATTACCAAAGCCGGAAGAGAAGGATAGAGGGTATGATGGAGCCAGCATCTAATGAGTACATCCTGTATGCCAGGTACTTACTAAGTACAGTATATTCTCCATTGCTCTTCTCAATGAGAAAATATTAGGAGACCCTGAGACTTGAAAAGGTTACATCAGTTTCCTAAGATCACACAGCTAATAAGCGGCAGAACTGGCACCCCAACCCAGGTCTTATTCCAAAGTCCATGATTTTAACACTGCATTATGTACTTATAAAGAAGGGAATTTATTATCTCATAAGGGTCTGATGGTCTATCGAAGTGTTTTACTTGGTGGGCATATTTTGGCTTTGCTTTTGTTTTATTTCTGCCTAGTTAGATTATCTTAGAAAGGGCAAATACCCTTCCCTATAGCCAAAGGCCTCACCATTCCTATTGTTGACATCTGGCTTCATTTATGCATTTGCTTTACCCATCCGAACCCAAGACATTGAAGTCTACAACCCCTGTGACCTAGTCAAAATCTAAGTACCTGAATTTAAAATACAGAAAGAGGAAGTGGACTATATAAGTCATAAAAATAATTATGGCAACAAGGACTAAAAGAAAGGTCACCTGATAATTGGACTAGAGCTCATCCTAAGTTTAACTTCCACTCCATCACTCTATGTCCATTGTAGCTTGCTTTTCATCCTCTTTATCGCCATGTGAGATTATTTCTATATGCTCTATTGAAGAGGCTACCTTAAGAAGTCACCTGGAATTTGACTAGGATCTGAGATTTTCCACTTAGGAACAATAAAAAGATTTAGAAGATGAGGTTCAGAAAGGGCATGAGGAACCTAGAAATTCAACATATTTGGAATTTCTAATGTGTTATAATTTAACAAGGAAAGACTACTACTTTACCAATTTCCTTGTTGGAGGAATGGCTCTCTTTTTAAATACCCTGCCCTTACACAGTGCTACTCAGGGCTATTAATTCTGTCAATATTTTAGTTATTTGAAACCCATAAGATTAGTTCAATGTGTTGAAATACAGGCAAATTTCAGGAAAAAAGCACCCTTTTCCAAATTGGGGGACAAATGATTTAATAGATAAGTGCATCTCCAAGCCCAGTCTTATTTCCATCCCATCAGACTGTGTGGGAGGTTTCTGTGGCAGTGGAATCTGGAAAACACCCATCAATGACTCAATGTCAGACTAATCATGTCATTGATTCCCATGGCTACACTTCCTTACAGGAAAGACAACTTAAACAGAAGTAAGAGGTGTAGGAACCCCACATCAGGGATAGCCACCATCTTGCTATTATGTTAACTCTGTCACTTAATTGCTACAAGTTTCAAGTCCTCATCTGACAAATGGGAATATTGATATCCACCTTGCAGAGTTATTGTAAAGATAAAATAATAAAATACTTGCAGAGTTTTTGGCAACTAAAGCAGTAGCTACACTTAGCAAGTGCTTCCCATGCTACAGTGTTTGTTTTGCTCACCATGCTAAGTACTCATGCATTGCTTTATTTACTTCTCAAGGTAATGCCACAAGGAAGATATTATCCTCACACCACAGCAAAGAAAGTTAAAGATCAAGGAGGTTAAATAATTTTTCATGGCTATGTGACTGTTTAGTGGCAGAGCTAAAATTTGACCAAAATATGCTGTCTTCAGAGCCTGAACTCTGCCTTCATACCTTGGTGCTCATTAAACATCGTGGTGTTGGTGATAATTATGATAACAATGATGATGATAATGGTAACCCAATAAAGTTCAGTTCTCTTAACATGGTATTCAAGGCCCTTAATAATGTAGGTTCGATCAAACTTTTCAGCCCCATTCACTGTCTTTCTACCCACATGTCTATCCTAGTCCAGCTAAACTATTCAAAGTCCCCAAATGCACATATTCCTTTGTACCTCTCTTTGTGTCTGAGCTTCTCTTCCCTTCTTCCTTTACCTAATCTATCATGGACATGTCTTTTCTTTAAATCTTAGCTCCAATGTCCCCATCTGTCTGTGGCTTTCTCTCTCCTCTCTCCCAATGCCATGTGGACAACCTTTGTCACAGCCATCAGAATTGTCTTACTATCTTCTACACTCCTCTCCCTACCCACCTCAAATTCAGACTATGAGTTCCTATGACATTCACCTCTGAATCACCACTGGCACCTAAGGTTTACTAATTATCCCTAGAAGCAAATGTATCACACAGGTTGCTTCAGGACAGGCTGAGTTCCACCTCTGAGTTCTACATCCCTAGAGGAAGTAGAGTGGTGCTTGGGACCAGAAGCCCTCTTGCTATTATTCAGAGTTTTAGCCCACAGCCACATCCCTATGGCAAGACCCTCCTGGTTCCTGACCATGCGTGAAAGGGAAAATATCTTTGTTCCCAATCAGTTATTTTTTACTGGAGCTAACTCAGCATCGAAAGAACTTGAACTCCATTTTTGCCTTGTTCTTGGGATAGCAACATTCACAGTAAAATTCCCTCAGTCCAATTTTAATACTGGTAATCACACACAAACACACACACACACACACACACACACACACACACACGCACGCACACTGAAGTATGTGTTTCTAAGAGCAGCTCACAGTACTAGCATTTTGGAGAGGAAGAAAACACCTCTTGGTTGTGAACGGGGCAAATTTAATGTGGTCACAATTAGAAATAAGTCTAATAACTCATATGTGTAGTTATTTAAGTTGTTGCTTCTAAAATGATATCTACATCTTGGAAAGCCATCAATTTCTTACCCATAAGGTAGGAAGAATATCTGAAGAATGTAAAGTGGATAAGAGTATAGGAAACGCTGGGGTACTACCAGGCAGATCTAAAGGGAGATGAGTGGGAACTCACACCCCATTTTTTTAGTAACATTGCCATCTATTGAAATTTTCTGTTCCTTTTTCTGCACTAAAATATGCAGTCCTACAGTGTTTCGTTTCAGCATTTTATTGTATGGTCTTATTTCTCATTTGATTTACTGTTCTATTTGTTGTTATGAGGTTTTCCACCACCACCACCCCTTTCAGAAATTAATTACTATAATGATCCAACTTTAGCTGCTGATTTGGCATCTATAGAAAATATCTGAGAAATTGTTTCACCACATTTCATTTGCATACTTGAGGGACAGTGAGGGAGAATTCGATTTTTTGTTACTTATTGTGACCTGAATAAAGAAAAAGTATTCTACCAAATGGGATTCTCATCTATATACTTAATTTATCTAATTACCATCATAGGATGAGTAGAAATTCTTCTCCATACAGTAATGTTATAGCTCGTGAAGTTTATCTGAAACTCAGACTCATCCACAGAGTTACCTTGCACTAGGAGAGGGAAGGACAGGCCACTGTCTGCTCTGCCTCATTTCATCAGTCTCTGTCATCATGGAGTTTGCACAATGCATCTATAAGTAACTGCTTGATTTCTAAGGCCACCCAAACCACTGGCCTAGTTGTTCTTAATGCAAGTCCATTGTATGGTACAAAATACAGCCAAGGAAGCCAGACACCCTCACAATGGAAAAATGTATGCCCAGACTACACCACTCTGTATCCCTCAAGAGCTGCAAAGATGAGAGACTCATTCATCAAATACATTTTGACCTTGGGCCTGGAAGTGTTTCACATCTCTCCTCACTAACCCCAAGACCTTAGGAAGTTATACAACTTTCCTGAGCCTCAAGCACTTGCAAAATGGGGGAGATTCTCATATATTTTCATGAGCTGTTATAAATATTGATGAAATAATGTTCCTGAAAGAATGTGCATTAGTTTCTGATATGCTCTAGATAGGCCCTATCTTGAATATCAATGTAAAGAAAGTAAGGTTCTAGACTTTAGATAACATTTGGTTTAGGGGTCAAATATTTGTATCTATTAATTAGATACTTAAGGCGAGTATGGTAGTTGGTCTTTAAAATTGTCCCCCAACAATTCTCCCTCTCTTATACACACATGCTACCCACACACTAGTAGGCGAGGCATGTATCCCCTACTATTGAGTAAGTCTAAGCTAAACCTGTGACTCGCTTTGATCAATAGAATGCCACAGAACTGATGTTGGCTTGTTTCAGACCTAAGCTTTCAGAAGGCCCAGAAGCGTTTGCTTTTGTGCCTTTGGAAGCCCTGAGCTCCTGTGTGGACTGGAGGGACACAAGTAGAGGCCAAATGGAGAAGTCTACATGGAAGAGAACTCAGAATCCTACCAACAGTTCAAATCAAGGCCCCAGACATCTGACCCCGCTGAGCCAGCCTAGGAGCCTCATGCCATTTGAGCAGACTTGTAAGATGCCAATTTTATGAGTAAAGAAGCCAACTTGAATGCTTCAGCCCAGCCAACACCATGTGGAGCAGAGACAGGTTGTCCCTGCTGTGCCTGTCTAAACTCCTGACTCACAGAAACATGAGAAAGAATGACTGGTCATTGTTAACTTGGCAATAGTTTGTTACATAGCAATGGATAACCAAAGTAGTAATCTAACTCATTTCATCCCATTCTAGTGCTTTTCTTTAAATGTTGAAAAATATAAAGAACATTCAATTTACTATTAGATGTACCCCTGTTCATTGGTTTAAAACATCACTTTCCAGCAGAAGACAGGAACAAGAAAAAAGATTTCACTTACTACGGAACATGTAGACATGGGATCAGTTAGTCTTTTTTTCACTTCTGTACCAAATACTATAGGATTTCCTTAATGAAAACATTTCTCTTGGGGGAAGGGATTAAGAAGTACAAATTTTCAGTTATAAACATAGTCATAGGAATGTAAAGTACAGGGAATATAATCAGTAATATTGTAATAACTGTATGGTATCAGGTAGGTACTAGAATTATCAGGGTGATCACTTAATAAGGTATATAAATGTCTAACCATGATGTTGTGCACCTGAAACTCACATAATATTGAATGTCAACTAATTGAAAATTTTTTAAATTACAAAGAAAGAGAACAGTTCCCTTCCCTACACATCAAAGCTTTTTCTCCTCCACTGCACTTTTGCTGATTTCAGAGGGGTTGCAATAGTTTTACTAGGTCATTGTCATTTTTAGGCTGTGACTAATAATCTCACTAGTTGTTATTTCTTCCTAAAACATATCACTTCCTTTTTAACTCCCAGACAAAGCAGAGCTGGACCCATGTCTCTTAAAAACCATTTATATTATCCGAGCCTCCATGTTCCCACTAGTTAAAATGGAGACAATAATACTCCTCCCAAAATTGCTATGAGAATAAACATTGAAAGGGCCCAGCACCATGTCTGCTACATAGTAGCTGCTCAATTCAGACAAGATCGGGCACATTCAGGGTGTTATGGCCATAGAGTAGATGCTCAATTCAATTCATTTCCTTTCATCTGCTCTTGATAAATCTAAAATGTGTATTTTCCAGGTCTTCCTCAACAACTCTAGTTTCTCAGAACTTCTAAAGTACTTATCCTCCAAGCTGAGAGTACTTTCTCAGGATTTGCCTCATTCTGTTACTCAGTGCTGTCACCCATACAAGTTTTCCTCCCTGCAATGGAGCCTTAGTTCTGCCAGGATAGGAACCTAAGTCACCCTCTTCCCACTCCCTGCACCCCACTAATTTCAGGGTCCTGTGATTCTATGTCTGAATGGGTCTCTTGACTCGTTTCTCTTCACACTTTCCAGCAAACACCCTAATCAAGTTACAACCACATGTAACTTGGACTGTAGACAGGGTTTCCTAATTGCTGTACCCTTACCTCTTCCATACGGCCTCATTCCCAGGTCATTCTCCATGCAACACCCATAGAGACATTTTTAGTGCAAAAATTTGATAGTGTCATCTTCTACTTACTTGAGAGAGGTGGCTTGTTACCTTGAGGATAAAATCCCACACTGCGGCAGGGCTCCAGCCTTCCTATGTCTACCCCACCTTGAATATTTTCTTCTCTGTCCCTTGGCTTTCCTTAGCTCTAGCCACCAGCAGCAGAATCTTTCCCACCTGGTTAACTTCCACTCATCTTTTCAGGGTTCTGCTTAAATGTCACCATCTAAAAGATGGCTTGCCTGCCCTCCACCCCTTCATTTGAATTACATTTAATTAAGTCCTTCTTCCACCTCTATTCTTTTTATTCTCTCTCAGCACCCTGTTTTTCCCCCTTAATATCACTTGTCACAATCTGTAATTGGACATTCGTTGTGAGCTTACTTATTCAGTCTGACGGCATGTACCCACCTTCCAGTCCCTACTGCAGATGCAGGCCCCATGGGCAGCACTCATCTTGTTTAGCCCTGCATGACTTGCACAGAGCACCAAGTCAGGATTTCAACCAGAACCCATAGGATGGATGACTATGTGGGCAGTGAAGAACTTTTAGCTTTGCCACTTCCCAGTGCTGGCCTTAGCACTAGCATTTGCCCCATGAGGTTTATAAATCATTTTGATTGTTTTTGTTTTGCTGTTGTTTATAGAAGTTCACTTCATCAACAGAAGTAATCTATTTTGAATAGCTTCGAAAGGTGGACAGAACTCAATCAAGGGTCCCAAACACATTGACATTCCCCTGTAGGAAGCACTTCACGAAAGAGCTTCTGTTAATGCCAAGCACTGAGGACAAAGGCACAAAGGGAAACCAAGTCTCTGGCTTCAAAGATTAGTCATGTGAAAAAGGAAAATATATATGTTCTTCAACAGGTACCTGGGGGTGATCTTCATGGTACAACCGAGGCAGCAGCCTCACCATGATGCACAGGACTCCGGGGTGCATGATCACAGCATCGCTTTCATCTGCTCTGTAAAGAGAATGGAAGTGGAACATCAATCTTGAGCCTCCTAATCTCTTCTGTTTTTCATAGAACTTTGTGGATCTTTCTAAGACAGGCCACAATATACCACTTCAATCCACCACTTAGTATCTAACTTTCCTCACCTGTACAATAGAGCTAACAATACTATACTTTCCTCACAGAGATAAAAAATAATGTTTTTGTGTACTAAGGCATAGTGCCTAGCACATAGTTGGTGTTCAATGACATTCAATTCCCTGGTCCTTGCCCCTTCTTTCTAGATATGTGATGACAAAGCTCTCATTTTTTGTTAAACACACACACACACACACACACACACACACACAAGCTTCTAGATCCATTCTAGAAGAGTGTAAGAACACTCTACTCTTTCTTATCCAATAAATGCAACTAAAAATCCAGATAGAATACACGAGTAGCTCCCTGAGGACTCTGAAAAGCAAATGACAGCAGAGAAAGAAATCACACTCAAAGTATTATATATATACCTGGCAATGAGTTCCCTAGGGCTCCCCTCTTTGCATCCCCTGGTATAGGCTCAAAGAGAGCCTGAAATCCAGAGCTATGTACCAGGTGTAAACAAGACAAACATAGCTACAAGAGAAAGCTTCTGTTTTTGGTCTAAAAAGCAGGAAAAGAAATTCCTACAAGTCATAGAGCATGGAGGAGAACTGCCTTGTATTTTCTTCATTGAGCAACTCCATTCTCACTCACCCTGGCCTCTAGGCAACCTCATAACAGAAGCTGAGGCCAGGCATGCATCTGAAACTCACAGGAAGGAGAATCTTTCTCTCTTACCAGATGAACTGTGGTCCCAAAAGTGTAGGCAAAGTCCCATTGCTTTTTTCTCTCTTTTTCCTCTGCCTGCTTGGTCCCAGAAACAGGCTCAATTGTGGGAAATGTGTGGCAGAGCAGAGAAACAAAAGCCATGACTTTCTAGACAGAAGAGAAGGAAGGGGTCCCTGAGAGCCAGAAGTGTTGGGGAGATGATGAAGAGAAAGAAGCTTAAGAAAGTGAGATAATTAAGTTGTGTATAAAACTCTGGGTTCAATTCTGAGCTGCACACATGTGGATTTGATCCTAAACCACATTCCAAAGGCTTTAAGATCTGAACTTGGCAGTAGACCACCACCCAAGATGGGCTTCTATATGGGGACAGATCAAAAAACCTTGTGAAGTCCTTGAAAACTAAACTAATACAGAATGTGGGTGAGAACATGTGGCCTGAACTCTAACTGAGCCTATTTCCTTCTAAAACAAAGTAATCGACATTCTCCAGAAGATGTTAACAAGAGCCAGAATTTATAACATTCAAGATGTCCAGGATACAATCTGAAGCTGCTCGGCCCAGAATGAACCAGAGAAATCTCAATATCTCACCCAGAAAAAAAACAATTGACAGATGCCAAATCTGAGAAGACACAGATGTTGAATTATCAGACAAAAACTTTAAAGCAGCTATTATTAACCAAACTCTAAGTAGTAAGGGTGAATACATTTGAAATGAATGAAAAACTAGAATGTCAGTAAAGAAATGAATCCATAAAAAGAATCAAATGGAAATTCAAAAACTAAAAAATACAATAACTGAAATTTAAAAATTTCACTGAATGAAAACAATAGATGAATAAGAGAGGGAACGTTCATGAATTTGAAGATAGATCAGTAGAAATTGCCCAATCTGAACAAAAAATAAAAAGACTCAATGTCGCATGTTGCAGTATCAAAAGCTCTAATATTCCTTGTGTTTGAGTACCCCCCCCCCAAAAAGGAGAAAGAGTACAGTGTAAAAATTTCTTAATTCAATATGCTCACTCTGAGCACCAGGGCCAATTCGGCTGCATGCAGGGGGAACCAGGGACTTACAGGGAGACATTGTCAGAGTGAGGGCTTAGGCAAGACTCGCTGGGTACAGAAGTGCTGGCAGTAACCACTATTTCCTGTTGAGCCCTTGAGCCCTTCCCCATCCCAGTCCACAGGACACAATGCCACCATAGCCGTGACATCATCAAACTGGTTAACAGAGGATTCCCTGAAACCCCACTTCCCTCAACTCCAGGCCACACCAAGCCACATCTAGGCATATCCTCGGCGAGTCAGGTGCTCTTTGCTGAGCAGCACCTAGACTCACACTGGAGGTAGCTGGCCTCGGTTTCTGGCGTGGCCTTTTGAGGCAACTATAAGTACAGCCACTGGGGATTGCTTGCTGAATCGTAACAGGTGGCCGAGGAGGGGTAGAGGCTTGGGCTAAGTTTGGCCTGCAGCTGAACCCCTCTCAGGGCTGTGTCACTGGACATCTACTTCACAAATCCATACTAATAAGACTGGAAGATTTAGGATCTTGGCTTAGTACATAGAAACAGACATGGAAAGACAGCCAGACTGGGAAGACAAAGAAGCAGAACCTGTATGAGAGAACAGGTATAATGGAGTCAAGTAATCTAATAGATGCAGAGTTCAAAACACTGGTTATGAAGATGCTCGATGAACTTTTGGAAAGTGTAGATAAATTCAGTGAGATAAAAAAAAAACATAAAAATGGAAATGGAAATTATGAAAGGGAATCAGTCTGAAATGAAGAACACATTATCTGAGATGAGAAGTATAATAAACAAAAGAATAAACAAAGTGAATAAAGAAAAGATCAAATGCCCTATCTAGAGGACAGGAAAGGCAAGGACATGAAATCAGAATGGCAAGAGATAAGATGCTAAGACTATAAAAAATAATTTAAGGAGCATATGGGACACTATTAAGGGTCCAAATATCCATATGATCTGTGTGACTGAAGAAAATCAAGATGTTGAACAGCTGTTTGAAGAAATAATGATGGAAAACTTTCCTAACCTGGCGAAGAAAATGGACAAAAAACCCCAGGAAGCTCAGAGAATTCCAAAAATCAGGGATCTACAGAGGCCCACACCCAGACACATCATAATTAAAATGCCAAAGGTTAAATACAAAGAAAGAATATTAAAAGCAGCAAGAAAAAAAAAACAAATAATTACTTGTAAGAGAATACCCATAAGGCTGGCAGCTGATTTCTCAAAATAAACTATGCAGGACAGAAGGGCTTGGCCAAAAATATTCAACAGGATGAAGACCCAGGATCTACAACCAAGAATAATTTATCCAGCAAAGCTCTCATTTAGAGTAGAAGGACAGATAAAGAGCTTCCCAGACAAAAATAAGCTAAAGGAATTTATCACCACCAAGCCAATATTATAGGAAATGTTGGAGAGGCTTCTTTAAGAAGAAAACACATGTATCAAAAACAGGAATAAAGAATGGTAATCAAAACCAGAAAAAAAATTTAATTCAGTTAGTGCTTAGCCATTATTTCTTCAAATTCAATGAAATACATAACCTTAAATATTCAAGAAACTTAGCAAAACCCAAATGAAAACAAGAAAAAAATTCAAGTACATCATAATCAACTGTTGAATTCTAACAACAATGAAAAAAGTCTTGAAAGCAGCCAGAGAAACAATATATTATACACAGGGAAAGAACAATTTGAATGACTGTGGATTTTCTGCTGAGAAATCAGAAGGCAGGAGAACAATATTTTTAAAGTGTTCAAAAGAAATGCACAGAATTCCATATCCAGCAAAAATATCCTTTAGGAATGAAGGCAAAACAACTACGTTCTCAGATAAAGGAAAATGAAAGGAATTTCTTTCATAAAATTTAATTTAAAAAATAATATTAAAAGAAATACTTCAGATGAGAAGAAAATAATAAAGAAGGAAATTTGGTATTTCAGGAATGAAGAGAGAACAACAGAAATGATAAATATTTGGATAAATATAACAGACTTTTTATCTCTTAAGTTCTTAAAATATGTATAATGGTTGAAAGCAAATTGTATTAGATGACAACTACAACAAAAATAGGAGAAGACAAAGGTACATGCATAGATGTAAGGTTTCTATACTCTATTTGAGGAAGCAAAACATTAATTCTAAGTAGGCTATTGAAAGTCAAGTATGTATATAGTAATCCTTAGAGCAAGTACTGAAAAGCTAAACAGAGACAAAGTCAAAAATTCAATAGATAAATTCAAATGGAATACTAAAATATATTTAAATAATGCACAAATATGTAGGAAAGAAAAATAGCAAAACAAAAAAGAGGGAGCAAAGAGAAAACAATTAATAAGATAATAGAACTAAATCTAAACACACTGAAAATTACATTTAAAAATGGTCCTTCTACACATACCAATTAATAGACACATATTGTCAAAATGGAAAAAACAAAAGATCAAACTCTAGGCCATCTGTAAGTAACCCACTTTATAATGATATAGATAGGTTAAAAGTAAAAGATTAGAAAAAATTATACCATGCTAACATTAATCCAAAGAAAGCTGGTGTGACTCTATTAATCTTAGAGAAAACAGACTTTGGAGCAAGGACTAGTGCCAAGAATAAACAGGTTATACTGAATAATGATTAAAGGAGGCACAATATCAAAATGTGTAAGCATTTTACACAAAGCATCAGAATTCATAAAGAAAAATTGATAGAAGTGAAAGAGAAAATGAGTAAATCTATAATTATAATCAGAGATTTCAACACTTCTCTCAGTAATCAATAGAAAAAATAGACAGAAAATGATCAAAGATAAAACTAAACAACACCATCAACCAACTGATATAATTGACATTTATAGAAAACTCTACCCACCAACTGCAGAATACACAATCTTTTCATTTCCATGGAACATTTGTCAAATTAGGCTGTATTCTGAGTCATAAAACAAACCTTAAAACATTTCAAAGTAGAATCATACATTGCGTGTTCTATAATTATAATGGAATTGCATTAAAAGCAAATAATAGGAAAAAAAAAAACTAAAAATCCCCAAGTACTTGGGAATTAAACAACTGTCGGGAGCCGTTCTGAGGCAGGATTAAACTGCCAGTAAAGCTGGGAGTTTTTCAGAGCTGGCAAGCCCTGCAGTGTGCTGGCTCTGGAGGAGGTGCACCTGGCTTGGGGGAGAGAAACTGAATGTTCTTTGACCATGGGAAAGAGTATGTTAAGATAGCTACAAAGTTTCCTGAGTAAATGGCAGCGATTGTTTGTATACTTAGAGGATTTTGCTTCTTATGCACTCTGTAGGGTATAAATATGCTGTGTTAAACAAACTCGGGGCTGCTGCAGTATTGACTGGGAGCCCTCCCAAATCTCTCTTTCTGTCTTTTTCTTAATCCTCACTCCCCATCTCAGGTGCTGTTTGACTTTAGCTGGCTGGCTCTGGCAAACAACATATTTTTTTTTTATCATGGTAAAATATACATAACAAAAAAATATTTTAGCCACTTTTAAGTGTATAATGCAGTGGTATTAAGTACTTTTATATTGTAAACAACATTTCTAAATAGTCTATGGGTCAAAAAAAAGTTTCAAGAAAAACATTTAAATATTTTTAACTTAAATAAAAATTACATATGTCATAGAAAAAAATTGTGAGATGCTGTTAAAGCAGTGCTTAGGGGAAAATTTATGGGTTGAAATGCTTACATTACAAAAGATGAAAGATCTCCAATTAAAAATCCAAGTTTCCACTTTTAGATATTATTCTTAAAAAGAGAAAAATAAACCCAAAGCAAGCAGAAGAAATGTAAAAATAAATATAGCAAAAAAAGAAATTATTATGAAAAACAATAGAGAAAATAAATTACGTAAAAATATAGTTCTTTGAAAACATTTTTAAAATAAAAAACCACTAGCTAAACTAACAGAAAAAAAGGAAAAATAACAAATTATCAATATCAGGAATGAAACAGAATATCACTACACACCCCACAGCCATAAAAGGAATAAGAAGATACTACAAATTATACACATAAATTCAACAACTTAGATGAAATGGACCAATTTCTTCAAAGCTACAAATTACCAAAATCAAGCAAGAAAAAATAAACAGAATGGTTTATAACTATTACAAAAACTGAATATGTAGTTAAAAATCTTCCTACAAAGAAAATTCCAGGCCTAGATGTTTCCACTGGTGAATTCTGCTTTACATCTAAAAGATAAATAACACCAATTCTATGCAGTTTCTTTCAAAAGTTACAAGAGAACAATTTTCAATGCATTCTATGATGCCAGAATTACCTTGACACCAAAGCAGACAAAGCCAGTAGAAGAAAAGAAAACTACTTGTCAACATCTCTTACGAACGAGATGCAAAAGTTCTCAGCAAATTAGTAGGAAATCAAATATAACTATATAAAAAATAAAGGAGGCACTATGGCCAATTGGATTTATTCCACAAATGTAAGGCTGGTTCACCAATCAAAAAGATATCTGTCATTGTAATGCATCAATTTAATAAACTAAAAAGGAAAAGAAACATCTGACCATATGTAGAAAAAGCATATGTAGAAAAACCCTTTCAGTAAACTAGAAATAGAAAGAATCATCCATAACCTGATAATTGGTACCTACAAAAAATTAGCTAATATAATATTTGATGGTAAAAGACTGAAGACTTTCTCTCCAAGATTAAGACTAAGGAAAGGACGTCCACTCTCACCATTCCCACTCAATATCATGCTGGAACAACAGATTGGAAAAGGAGAAACTCACAGACTAAATGATTATCTAAGTAAAGTTAGCAAGGCCTCCGGATGCACAATTACATAAAAAATTAATCATATTCCTATATACTAGAAGTAAATAATTGGAAAAAATTAAAAATATCATTTAAAATAATGTTCCAGGTACAAACCTAAGTAAAATGTATTGGCTCCATACACTGAATACTACAGACCTTGATTAAAAAAAAATCACAAACCTATATAAATGGAAAAACTATGTTTGTGGATTGGAAGAGTCAATATAGCTCAAGTTTCAATTCTCCCTAAATTTACCTATAGATTTAATGCAATTTCAATAAAAATCACAGGATTTTTTGTAGATATATATATGCCAGTTATTAAATTTATATCTAATGGAACAGCAAAAGGCAAAGGAAATAAAATAACCACGACAATTTTTAAAAGGAAGAATAAATTTGGATGACTCATATTAGCTGATTCTATGACTTATTATAAAGCTGCAGTCATGAAGACAGTATTAGTGAAGGGCTAGATACACAGATCAATGGAACAGAACAGAGTCCATAAAAGACCTACTTAAATACGGTCAATTGATTTTTTACAAAGGTATAAAGACAATTCAATAGAAAAAGGGCAATATTTTCAACAAATGACATAGGAAAAATTGAAAATCTGAATGTAAAAATATTAATCCTGACTTAAACTTCATATCTTTTATAGACAGTAACTCAAAATGGATCATAGACCTATAAAACTTTTAAAAGAAAATGTCAAAGAAAATTTTTATGACCTTGGATTAGATGAAGAGTTCTTAGATATGGCACAAGAAAGCCAATAAAAGAAAAAAAAAGCATTCATCAAAATTAAATAATTTTGATCTATGAAAAATACTTTATAGATGAAAAGACAAGCTACAGACTGGGAAAAAATATTTGCCAAATATATGATGGAGTTTTACTGAGTAATAAAAATGTGTGAACTAATATAACAAATGAATGGATATCAAAGTCCTGTGCTAAGTGAACAAAACTAACCTTAAAAGATTAAACACTGTATATTTGCATTATATGGTATTCTGGAAAAGACAAAACTATAAGAATACAACAGTGGTTGTCAGGGGTTGGGGTGGAGAAAGGGTTTCACTAAAAAGGGGCAAATTAGGAACAATTTGAAGTGATAGGATTGTTCTGTATCCTACTTATAGTGGTAGTCGCTTGACTCTACATATAAATTAAAACCCATAGAACTCTACCAAATAAAAGGGACTTTTAGTGTATGTAAGTTGAAAAAATAAAAATAAAAACAAACCAATAAAAATCATAAGGCTGATCCAAAATTACAAACCCTGATTTTCCAATATTCTGCCCATAGTGCTGCTCTCATAACCTATGGTGAGATTGTTCTTAGCATCCTTATAGAATGGCTAAGGTACCAGGAGTGGTTCTAGCCTTTGGTCTTAATGTATTCAATGCAACTGAACAAATATCTATTGACCTAAGTATTTTCCAGGCACTATTCAGGCACTTTGGACACATCTATAAAGTAAACAAACTAAAACCCATACCCAGGACATGAGTGGAGAGGTGTATATACTAAAGGTAAACAGGTAAATTATACATAATAAAGTTATTATTGTTGTTATATAATATATAGCATTATAAATAGTATACTACATATTATTATATATAGTATAATACCTTGACATGTAATAATGAGTAAGTAAATTATATAGCATAAAGAAAGATAATTGCTATTACAAAGAAAAATTAGATCAGAGAAAAGAATCAAGAGTACTAGGGTGAAGGCAGGAAGCAATTTGTAATTTCACTTTCGGTGGCAGTGTTGTCCTCTTTGAGAAGGTGACATTTGTGTAGACTTGAAAGAGAAGATACAGATATTCAGAGGAGATGAAACAACTGGTTCAAAAGGCCCCAAAGTGAGAGTATGCCTAGTATGTGCAGGAAACAGCAAGGAAGTCTGTATTATTATTCTGATTCCAAAGCCACACAAAGTAACCTACAGACCAATATCCCTTATGGACATATATGCAAAACTCTTCAACAAAATACTAGCAAACCAAATTCGATAGCAAGTGGATTTTTTTCAGGAATGCAAGAGTGGTTCAACATAAGAAAATCAATGACATGCATCATATTAATAGGAGAGAAAGGGATCATCACAATTGATGCAGAAAAAGCATTTGACAATACCCAATACCTTTTTAGCATATATATATATATATATATATTTATATATATATATATATAAAGAACTCAGAAAATTAAGAATAGGCAAGAACGTACTCAATATAACAAAGAACATTTATGCAGATCCCACAGCTAACATAATAGTAAAAGCAGACCCTCAAATTCTTATGGAATTTCAAGTAACTCTAAATAGCCAAAACAGTATTTAAAGAGAATAAAGTTGGACAACTCATACTTTCCAGGTTCAGAACTTACTACAAAGCTACAGAAATCAAACAGTGTTGTACTGGCATGAGGAGAGACATATAGATCAATGGAATAAAATCAAGAGTCCAGAAATAAGCCCATACATCTACAGCCAATTAATCTTTAACAAGAGCGCTAAGACCACCCGATGGTGAAAGAATGACATCTTCAATACATGGTGCTAAGAGAAGTGGACACTTACACATAAAAGAATGACGTTGAACCCTGGCCTCACACCATAAAATGGATAAATGACTTAAAATAGAAACTAAAACCATAAGACTTTTAGGTGAAAACATGGAGTTAAATCTTCGTGACCTTGGAATTGACAAGTGGGTTCTTACATATGACACCAAAAGCATGAACAACAAAAGAAAAAATAGACTTCATCAATTTAATGGACTTCATCAATCTAAAAATTTTGTGCATCAAAGAACATTATTAAGAACTTGAAAGAAAAATCTATGGAATGGGAGAAACTATTCACAAATCATGCCGGTCTAGTATCCGTAGTATATTGAGAATTTCTAAACTAAACAAAAAAACAAACAATCCAATTTAAAAATGGGCAAAGAACTCGAATAAATATTTCTCCAAAGAACATAAACAAATGGCCAGCAACCATATAAAGATACTCAACATCAGTAGCCATTAGCAAATCAAAATTACAATGATTCCTTACAGATAACTCTTGGGTCAAACACCCACTTAACACCCACTACAATTTCTATAATTTTTTAATGAAAAATAACAAATGTTGGTAAGCATCTGGAAAAATTGGAACCCTTATTCATTGCAGGGGAGAATGTATAATTGGTTCAGCTGCTGCGGAAAACAGTTTAATGGTTCCTCAAAAAGTTAAACTTAGAATTATCATCTGACCCATCAATTTCACTATTAGGTATTTACCCAAAAGAACTGAAAGATATTCAAATAAATACGTGTTAACTGCAGCACTATTTACAATAGCTAAAAGGTACAAACAAGCCAGAAGTCCATCAACAGATGAAAGGAAAAAGAAATTGTGATATAGCTTCTGGTCAAGACAGTGAAGTAGGAAAACAATATGCTTTTCTCCTCTCACAGACACATGAAAAGTACAACTAAACTACAAAACACCCATCATTGAGAGTCACATAAAGTCTAGCTGAACAGAAGTCCTGCAACTGAGGACATACACAAGAGGCCACCTCAGGACTGGTAGGAGGGATGGAGACACAGAACAGACTGGTCTCACATCTACATGTGGCAGATGAGAATCAGGATGGATATCTTGGCTGCAGAGGTCTCCTGGGAGAAGCAAGAGTCTTGTTCTGGGATGAGAAGTCCCCACAAATTTTGGCTGTGGAAACCAGCAGAGATTGTGGCTAAATAAGATGAAAGATGGCTAAAGTCACAGATGTTCCTCCTAAAGGGTACTGCCCATGGATTTACTCACTGATGGACTTACTCGCTCTGAGCTCCAGTGCTGGAGCAGCAGCTTGAGAGCCATCAGGGATATACAGAGATGAATTGAATTGTCTGGCTCCAGGAAAAGGACTGAAGGGGCATCTTTCTCCTAGACAGAAGTGCTAGCAGAATCCATTGTCTCTTTATTGAGTGCTACCCCCTCTAGATGCACAGATGCAGGCAGCCACCATGTCTGAGTCTCCATCAACCTGGCTAACACTGGTCACCCCACCCTGGTGATTGCCTGACACCTCACCCCGCCCAACGTCCAAGCCCACTCAAGCTATTTCCAGTGCCTTTTCCATATGAATGGCCAGTCTGGGCTCATGATGCAGACTTTCCTAAAATCTCTCAAATGTTCACAAAACCCAAATAAGCAGCACCTGGTCTCAGCATGCCCTGGACCTCTTGCTGAGTAGCAAGAGTACCAAGCCCAGCAGTAAGCACTAGCCTGCCTCAGTTTGCATCTTGGCCTTTAGAGGCACCTCAAAGCCCAGCATGGTTAGCAGGCATCTTTGGACTCCCTGGTGCCAAAAAGCTTGGGGAACACTACCTAGCCCTGGAGATGTGGGCATATGGCATTGTTTGTTACCCAAGCTACTGTGAAAAAAGCAAAAGGTTCAATTACTTTAGCCATACAGTTTACCAAGTACCTTCACTAGGTCTTTCCAATTGACAGCATATTATATATGCATCCAGAAAGTCCAATATTGCTTGCTTTTGAACCCGTGGTGTTTCCCAGTGAATACTAGGTCCTATTCCAGATGTTTTATAATACTCGAGTCATTAAGTCTCTAAACCATAGATAGATATTGGTTCTCCATTGTATAAATAAGGAATGTGAGCTTCAGAGAGCATAACTAGGTTGCTGAATGTCATTCAAACTCAGAAGTCTCCAGGCCTGGGAGACCTCATCATTTCTCTGTCCACCGCTGTCTCCAGGTTTCTGCTCTCCACTTCAGTAAGCAGTCCTGTCAGCACACGAACTAATAGGAAGAAACCATGCCCCAACTCTGCTCCTCAGAGGCCAGTGTGAAGTTAACTAATCTGCATGTCAGTGGTGGGCAGGGCTGAGCAAAAGTTCCCCCATTTCCAGCTCACCGCCCTTCCTTTTATACCCGACTCTCTCAGAATAGGCCAGGTTTCACTTCTCTAATGATTAGGGAAGGTCGAGGGTGATGTATATCCTTTAACAAGAAAAAAAAATGCTTTATTTATGAAATCTGACTCTTATACATTTAAAAATTTCTCACTGTGAAAGCAGAATGATGTTTGACCCAAGAGTTATCTGTAAAGAATCAGAATCCCTCGTATACTGCTGGTGGGAATGTAAATTGATACAGCAACTATGGACAATAGTATGAGGTTTCTCAAAAAAATAATAATAGAATTGCCTTATGACCCTACAATCTCTCTTCTTGGTATCTACCCAAAAATATTGAAGACATTTATTTGTAAAGATATACATACCCCTCTGTTCACTGCAGCATTATGCACAGTGACCAAGACAGGGAAACAACTAAAGTGTCCTTCAATAGGCAACTAGATATAAAGATGTGGTACATATATGCAATGGAATATTACTCAGCCATAAGAAAAAATGAAGTATTTCCATTTGAGACAACATGGATGGATCTTAAGAATATCATGCTAATAAGTCAGATGGAAAAAGTCAAGACCCATATGATTTCATTTATATGCGGGATATAAAATTGAAAGCAACAAAGGAACAAGACAAACAGACAGAAACTCATAGACACAGACAACAGTATAGAGGTTACCAGAGGGAAAGGGGGAAAGGAGGTAGAAAATGGTAAAGGGGGTCAAATATATGGTGATGAAAGGAGATTTGACTTAGGATGATGAACACATAATGCAATGTACAGATGATATATTATAGAATTGTACGCTAGAAATCTGTATAATTTTATTAAGCAATGTCACCCCAATTAAAAAAAAAAGAATTGAAGAAAGAAAGAAAGAAGGAAGGAAGGAAGGAAGGAAGGAAGGAAGGAAGGAAGGAAGGCAGAAGGGTTGTATCGAGAGATCCCTAATACAATCCCTACCGCCAGTCACTCCCAACCCCTCCGCAATAGCTCCCGCCCTCCTCCCCAAGACAGTAACTAACGAAACGCAAAGAAATCAAAAGCAAAGAAAGAAAGAGCGAGCTGGTGCTGATGCCATATATATGTTAGAACCCAAACTTTAAACTGCAGGCTACTGTGTTAGAGCATTTGGCAAATTACCATTATTGTGAGAGTATCTAGAGAAAGCAAGAATAATACACACATACACACACAGAGGCTTTGGAGGTAAATCTGGGTTCATAGCTTGTCTCTATCACTTACTAAATGTATGACCTATTGGCCATGTTATTTATTCTTTCTCAGCCTCAACTTCTTTATTGATAATATTGTAGATTTGGGAGGAAATTAAATGAAAATACGTACTTAGTGTTCAGCCCCTAGAGACTTTCAAGAAATGACTTGATATTTATCACCCAGTACCACTTTCTAAATGTCTCTGGTGCTCAAAAATACTTCCTAGAGGAGCTGGTAGAACAGGTTGAATAAAATTCAACACTGAGATCTCAAGTTAACCTGCATATGTCCCAGTGGCAAAGGCATAGGCCTCCTCAGGAAACATCCTTGGAATAAAGATTAGGAAACCTCAAAAAGAGAATTCTCCCCAATACAAAGCAAGAAGAGAAAGGCTTGACTCACAAAGGGTAGCTACAGCTTCACTGAGTTCATTCTCATGTTTGTAGAAAAGCAGGCTGTCCAGAGTGAGGGCGGGCTGCATGTAGCCTAGGAAAAGGAAAGTCGTGGAGCAAGACTCACAGTTGAAAATCATAAACCACAAAATAAAAAAATAAAAAAATGAACAAGGAACCATCAGTAACAGCCACAGAAACAACAGAATGGAGAATCAGACTCTCAAAAGACACAGAAAAAAAGAATTATGATTTGTATGTGTGAAGAAATAAAGAAGAAAGAAACACAGGCAAGGAAAAGAGCTATAAAATCATCAAATTTATTTGAAAAAGATTGAAACAGTATATCTAGAGATGTAAAATATGATCATTAAAATTAAAATTCAAAACCTAAATGGCTGGATTAAACACCCAGCTAACAGGAGATTAAATGAGTTGGCAGAGAGATCAAAAGAAATTGTACAGAACATAGCACAGAGAAAAGATGTGGAAAATGTGAAAAAGAAATAGAAGATATAATAAAATAAAAGACAGAATAAAAAAGTAAAGTACAGAAAAACATAATAGAAAAATATAGGGAAGAGGTAGTAAATTAAGGAGAATATTCATAATTGAGGAAAGACACTAACTATTAGGTTCAGGAATCCCAATGAATTTCAAGCAGAATAAATTTTTAAAATAATCCAAATTAAGCACATTATAATAAAACTATAGAACAATAATAATAAAAAATAAAACAGCCCGAGAAAAATAACAGATTACCTTCAAAAGAAGAACAATGAAAATACAGTTAATTTCCTACTGGCAACAATGGAAGCTTTTGGCTTCCATTCCATCCTGTGAGAAAATAACTATTAACCAAAATGTATACCCTGAAAAACTATCCTTCAGTAATTAGGAAGAAAGTAGACACTGTCAGACAAAAACCAAGAGAGTTTATCACAAACAGATCCTCACTAAAGATCTAACACATGTATTTCTGGCAGATAGGAAAATAATCCCAGATGGAAAGATATAAATGCAAGAATGGTGAGCATAGATATTGAAAAATATGTAGGTAAATCTAAATAAACATTGTTTAAAAGAACAATAAGAAATTCCTTATTGAATAGATTAACTAAAATCCGATAGAATTAAAATATTGGGGAACAGTAATATATACATTAGGAAACAGTAATGATATTAAATGCCTAAGGTCATTACATATTAATTAGAAGGAAGATAAATATAAACGGTAGTAGTGCACAATAGTTAAACATTATGAGGATGCCTGTTAAATTATTTCTGGGTAACCACTAAAAGACTAATCAGAGAGTGTAAGTTCCAAACTAATAGATAAAAAAATTTTAAAAACTCAATTCAAAAAAAGAAAGGATAAAAAAAGGTTAAAAGGGAAAGTGAGACACATAGAAAATGGAAAATAGCAAAGTATATATCATTCCAAATATGTTAATAATTATAGAAAATGTAAACAAAGCACATGCTCCAGGAAAATAACAAAAAACAGTAGTTTAGAAAACAAATAAAACAATACAAAAATAGTTCTCTACTGTTTACAAGAGAAACACCTAAAACCTAAGGACACAGACAGTTTAAAACAAATGAATAAAAAAATTCCAGGCATGTGCTGACCCAGAAAAAACTAGTGTAGCCCTATTATTATTAGACATAATTGTTATGGCAAAATGTGCTATTGGACATAAAGGTCATCGCATAATAATAAAAATTTTTATTCCACTAGATGATGTAAAAATTATAAATATGTGTGATTCTAATAGCCTCAGGTATATGTAAGGCAAAAATTAACAGAAATTGACAAATCTACTATTAAAAAGGAAGATATTTAACATACCTTAGTAACTGATATGCCAACCAAATTAAGAATCGTAAAATTTGAACATGACAATTGACAAATTTGATCTAAAGGACATAAATATAACAATAAATATAACAACTGGAAAATATGAATTTTTTTAAACACACATGGAATATTTATGAAAATTTACCACATTTAGTCACCAAATCGAGCTCAAGTAATTAAAAAAAAAATTAGCACTATACCGTCCACCTTCTCTGATAATGATAAAATTAGAAGTCAATAACAAAAGTGACCAAAAATACTCTATAACTCTGGAAAATTGCAATTCAAACAAGGTTTAAGAGTAAAACTGCAAGTCATAAAGAAAATCAGGAAGTACTGCTAAATTATATTGAAAGTACAATATAAAAAAAAATTTGTGTGATACAGCTAAAGTAGTCATTACAGAGAAATTTATGTTTAAAAAAAAGACTGAAAATTAGTCTCCTAATCAATTAAGTTAAGAAAAAAGAACATCAGAATAAACTCAGAGAAAGTAGAAGGAAATAAGAACAAATTTAAAAAAAGAAAACTATGTGTGAGAGACAGGAAAAGCTAACAGTTGGTTCATAGGACACATGATAAACCTCTAGGGGACAAAGGAGAACACAAATTACAATGTTAGGAATAAAAAGTTAAAAGGATATTGTAAACAGCCTTTTGCCAATAAATTAAAACTTAAATAAAATGGGAAAATAAAGTTGAAAAATATCTTACTAAGAATGATTCAAGAATAAACAGGAATTTCTCCTTACAAGAATAAATCTCACAAGAAAACATCAGGCTCATGAGGTTTTACTGGCAAGTTCTAGCACATCGTTAATAAAGAAGGAATACTGCTCAACTCATGCTATGAGGCTAGCATAAATTTTATAGTAAAAACAGTCAAAAAAAAAGGAGTGTGAAAAGACAGATTTTCTCATAAACAAAAATTCTTTTAAAAAATAAGCAAATCAAATCCAGCAATAATTATATCATGAGCTAATTGTCCAAGATTGCAAAATTAGAAAACCAATTAATTGACCAGATTAACCAATCAAACGAGAACAATCGTATGATTATCGCAGTAGTTAATTTGACATCCATCCCCCTCACCACCAACCCCTAACATTGAAGTCTGGCCAGCAGGGACTCTTTTTGGATAAAAATGTGTAATATCTTTCAAAAGAGTGCTCTGTGGTATGAAAGGCAAGATGATATAGAGAAGTGGCAGACAATGTTAATTTGTGTTTTGTTATTGCTTTAGAGGAATGAAAAAAGATACCAATTGTTGTTTTGTTCTTTCGTTTTTCCCCACCAGCTCTAAGGGGCATGGAAGGTTGGAGGTTGGTTCTTTGAGCTCTCTTGTTTTAGTGGAATTCTGTATTACAGGAATGAAAATAAAAAATAGTTTAGGAAAGACTGAGCTCATTGAGGAAATTGGCCTACAGAAGTAAGAGGAGCCACTGTCCTTGCCAGGGAAAGTGGAAGCGGTAAAAAAGAACAGAAAGAGTCTCATGATTGGGAAGGATACTATGATTTGTGTCCTATAAGTCAAAGGGCTTACCATCCCCTAGCAGTGCCCTTGGGTGGGGGATGGGGCAGGATAGATAAGGCAAAGGCTCCCTGCCCATACCAAGGATGCCTGGCACAGGCATCAAGGCTCCCAGGAGCAGGAAAAATGCCAAAGCAGAAAATGAGCCTATCCACAGAGTTCCACACGGAAATTCCAAGATCACTAAGCTTCCCTGGTTCTTAGTGACCCAACAGCATCCCCCACCCTTGTATTAACTCAGACTAGTTTTCTGTCAACTCCCAGAGTACAGGAATTTGAAGTCAGAGTTAACATGATTTAAAGAAAATAAAGTCATCTGACATTTCTGCATATCTGGCTTATAGCTAGGCTCCCTACCCACTGCACGTGTGTAGGATGTTTAGGCAGGAAATGAGAAACAGACATACACTGATGACCCAATTGCAGAAGCAGGCAGCAGAACTCTACCTCTCATCCAGATCTGGCCACTGCTCAAAGTTGCCTTGGGGGTCACTGCTAGCTTCTTCATCCTGGGCATCCACAACTGCTTCTTGTTTGGCCCTCGGGGACTCTTTCAGGTCCCTGCGCAGGTGGAGGGTGCCACTGACCATGTCGTCCAGAAAGCTGAGAATCTGGAGGCAGCTCTGTATCTTGGGTGGGAATGAACCGGCAGAGGAAAAGGCCATACTCAGTAAATCAGCAAATGGCCTGGGCTTTTTGTCTTCCCAGGAGTTCAGAGGGGCTCCCTCTTCCTCCAGGGCCCCAAAACAGCCTAACAAGCAGAGGTCCTCAGCCAGCTTCTCAAAGAGCCCATTCCTCTTGAAGAAGTCACCATTGACAGGGTCCAGGTGCAGAGCCGCAGACACAGCACAGAGGGTGTGCAGAATCAGGTCCAGGGTCTGGCTGGGGATCACTATCCCCCACATCTGCAGGGGGGGATCCTGGAGAGATCCCTCCAAGTCAGAGAGCAGGGACAGCAGCCCATTGAACCCACTGGAGATTCTAAAAGCAGCACGGCCTTTGGGGTTCTCCAGGATCCGGAGTAGAGACTGAAACACCAATGAGATAAAAAATGAGTAAAGCCTAGGAGGCAGGTCTTTAACACTGAGCTCCTGCACATGCCTGCCAAAGCACTGAAGGTGCTCTTCCCTGCTCAACACCCCAGGAACAGCTGGCTCCCTGAAGAACAGTTCTGAAACACTGAAAGTTCAATACCGTTCCTCTTAATGTTTATTTTAGGTTTCCTCTCAGAGCCTTTTTTCAAACGGCTGCTCTTAAAGAGTATGCTAATTTATAGATTTGATTTATTGTCCCGTATCTTCACTTACATACATCTCCCTCCAGAAAGCTTTTCCTGATCCCTAACTCATACTCATCCCAGGTTGAGTGCTCACAGAAACCCCTCTAATTCCCTGCTTGTCTCAGCCCTCCACCAGATTGAGCACCATGCAATCAGGCTTACTCATTGCTATGGAATATAGCATGTACTCAATAGATATTCACTAAACGAATGGAATGAAGCATTCCTCATATTGCAGATGAGACTCACAGTGAAATCTATATAAAGTAGGTTATTATTTATCTCCCTCTCTGTGCAAGCATGGGTAATGAGCAAAGATAGTAAAATTAATCTACCTAAAATCTGGTGTGAACATGTGAGGGAATCAAGGTAGAGAAGAGAAACCTATAATAGAAGGAAACCCATAGGTACAGCATATAGGAGACCATGTGTGGAGTTTAGGCTATGATAACACACACACAGTAGAATCTACCTGCTCTGTATTGCTGAGATTTTTACTGAACAGCCAAACTTTTCATTCCTTCTAAAATCAAACATTTATAATGCACTTAAGATGTGCCATTTATTGAGCCCAGTGCATAGTATAAAATAGGTACTCAATAAATGTTTTAGAAGGAAGGAAGTACTGCATTTCAGAAGTTCTCATTCTATGCTAAAGCTCTACCCTTAAAAATAAAGAATGTATGGATGATTTTATATAAATATCAAAAATCTCTAGCTTTTGATATTTAGTTATTTACTATTCACAAAAATCTGTATGGGACTCCATCTAAGACCCAGGCACTTTATGCGTGTTTCCTAGAGAGTGGCCAGTCCATGTGGTTTTGGCTCTGGGGGGAGATTTGAACTGTTTTGTCCTTTCAGATACTTAATGCTCTAGTGACACAGGGAAGACAATTACCTACACATGCACAACATAGAGTCAGCTCCAGGATGCTTGAAACAAGTTTCAAAGAGAAAAAATAAATTCCCAGTTTTGGAGGGAGGGGGTGATGTTGTGTCTTAAATACATAGTTTAGGATGACAATCTATACCATGATGCATGAAAGTTAATGGACAAAAAGAAAACTGGTAAGTCAGATGTAAAAATTAAATAGATAAAAGAGGAAAGAGTTTTAAAACTTCCATATAAAGTCAAATAGAAACTCAGTCAAGTTTCAGGTAACTATGAACTATGAAGTCATGTACTTTTTGGGAGGAAAGGTAATTTTCCAGTTCTACTGCTAAAATGCTGGCAATTCTAACCTAACATTAGTGTTCATCTGAAACAATATAATGTGTGCCCCTAACGCCCAAATTTTGTTATCTAATATTATATTCTCTACTGAAACCTGAGCTGCTTGGTGGCCAGTCAATCCCATGTTTGAGTAAGAGAACACAAATTGGGCCAGGAGGACTGAGTGAACACACACAGGCAAAGACTCTCAAAGATGATGAAATAATGACCAAGGAGTTGGTGTAAATGTTCTCACTGCCCCATCGATGACGTTTTGAAACATTAAAAACAAAACAAGACAAAGATTTTAGTAACTAGGAGAATTCACAAAAGGCCAAAGTCCACAATTATGTTCAAAATGGACAAATAATAATACAGAGTGAGTGAGAAAAATTCATCCTCACCAATATGTGTAAATTGATTTTTCCTGGTAATAGAAAAAGAAAATCCATGACTTATGGTGGTGAGATCAATGATTACCCACCACAGCTCAGGGACATAACTATGGAGAAATTGAATTGTCATTTTGTTCTTTGAAAGAATCTCAATGTCAGGACCACCTACTAATAAGGGATAAAATCAGAGTTGTGGGATATACTTTAGGAAATGGGCTTTCCAGACTGCCAGAAAAATGGAGGCAAAAACAAAATATTAAGGACTAGACAATGACACCTGCTTTCTCCTGCTGGGTGAGAATATGTCCTAACTACTTCTGAATCTGGCTCAAAACCAGGAAAAATTAACATTTGTAGACATGTCTTTAAAGAGAAGCATTGAAATTATTAGAGCAGGTTCTCCAGACTAGTGATGCTCAGTGAATGTAAAAGCTATAGCATGGCAACAATGAGCTTTCTACACTAGGCTATATCTTCCTCTGTGTGGCAGCATCACTGTAGTTTCCTGCTCCTATCACCTACCCTGGGAACATCAAGGTCAGGAGAGGCTACAGACATATGCTATGTCTGCCTGTCTTGTGTGAGAAACTCACTCCTGACAATATTATTCCTTTCACGGAGTTGGAAACACACTCTAACTGTGCAGTGTGTGAGATTATGCTTTCTTCCTGCCAACTAACAATCCACAGGCAAGGCTGAACACTGGTGTGTGTTAAAGCATGCACAGCATTGTCTGAACCTGACCTTATGCCTGGTCACGTGACTCATGCCATGAAAAATAAATCATGAAAACATCAGGAAATCTTATGCTCTAGGATGTTAAATAATCCAAATTTATGTGAGTGTTTTCAATGGCTCCTAAAACCACTAGGGGTTGTTTAAGACAAATAGTATGAATGAAGCACTTCTGTTTATCACATAATAAAACAAATAACAAAAAGGGAAAATAATTAAAAAATAAAACTGATCAAATTATAGACAATTGTCTGAGCTCTGGACGGCCACTAAAAACCCCCTCTTCCCTCAAGACACCACCTTCCCATTATCCAAGTTGACAACAGATATTGCTTGAAAGGACTCCATCATTCAAAGTGTTGAGAACCAATATTTTAAAAAGAGAAGCAACACAATAATAATCTTCTTTACCATCTGTGTCTCTCAGAGGGTCTGTTCCCTGTAATTTCTAGATGGCTCTTTTCTCCTCCTGTTGGGAGGGAGCAAGAGAAAGAGATGACTGTCCTTAATTGTTGCTTTGTTTGATTTATTAAATTCAGAGTCATTATCTAAAATGGGGGTAATCTCATTAGGACTTAGACTGCTCTATTATTTCTTGGGATGGGGTTAATTTCATATTTGCAGAGTCATAAAATAAAGAGTTCAAAATCCAATTACGAAGGCTTAATTTCATAGCAACTAAAGAGAAACATTTCTATCATAAAGAAAAATAAATATTATGTTACTTCAGGAAACGATTTGTCAGGAACTAGGGGCCTAGGAGGAGGGTCTCCATTACTGTCATTCAACTTTGCATGATAATGCATCACCTAGGCTGGCTAGTCTTCAGAAAGGAGTAAATTTAATGAGCTAAAGTCAAAGTAATCAGGCTAAGGTTGACACATTTCAAAAAAGGTCAGTGTTAAGCACATTTTCTCCTCCTTAACTCAGTTACCATGTCATCTCTCTGAGTTAGTATTCCTCTAGCTTGAATCTATAAAATGAATGTCTGCAGCAAAGCGCTAACTACGTTAGGACTAACAGGATTTATTTCACATTCTATTATTTGTTATTCCTCATAATTTTCCATGTGTCATACTGGAAGACGGGTGAGGTAATATGATTAAGCTCAGAGTTGAGCAGCTTAATGTATATTAGCAAATCAATCTGAATTTGCACATAACCCAATCATGGTCCCACTGGCTGTGGAGAGGAAATTCATTTGCTTACATTATTCTTTAACTCAGTTATCGTTTGCCAGAATTAGGTGGTGAAGTCACATGTACTTCTGTATTGGTTTGGAATTGCCTCTGGATTTTGGAAACAACTGCCCTAAATTGGGTGTTTCTGGTGAGATTTTCTCCTCAAGAGCAGCTGGCTGATTCTGCCTCACAAAGGGAAGTGAGGGAGACACCATGATGTGAATGCACTTTAGAAATGGTAAACCTTTACTGGGGGGCAGAGGGTACTGTCTTTGTGGTTCCCCCATTCCATAACTTTCCCCTCATCTTACATCCTAACCCACTTTGCAGACATGTTTCAGACAAATTTCACTCTCAACTTCTAAAAAGAGAGATCCAACCAGAAAGAGCTAATTTTACATCTTTGTTACTAAAGTTCCAAGATGATTTAAAAGAAATGCAGATCCCACATCAGACTGCAGCAAATGTTGGCTATTTGCTCACATGGATCAGTGGTGGCTGAGTCTGAAACAGACTCCTGGGCCCCATCCCTCCCCACCACCCACTGGGGCAGCAGTGTGTTGACAGACATGGTCCTGGGAGAGCAATGGCAGCTCCAGATGCCTTCCTGACCACCCAGCAGTGCCTTGGCACCCAGGGAGAGGACAGCACATTGAACACAGGGTATGATTGTTAAATAAGCTTACACTGCTTATCCCTGACATGCTCTCTTGATAGCGTGATTTGGAAATGATATTGAATCTGTAAAACAACATAATGGCTTTACATTGCTAATTCTGGAAATTCAGTCCTATTACCCAAGGGCTGACGTTCCAATAAGGCGCCTCTGGGCTGTAGAGTAAACGAGATGAACTTTCTATGAGCAAAGCAGTAAACGAGATGAACTTTCTATGAGCAAAGCAGTGCGCTCTCTTCTATGAACACAGAAATACTCATATTCCTCAAGCGAAGTAAAATCAAAACTTCCTCTCTGTATATTTGGCTTTCAATATGAAAATGTCAGAAATATATGGGGATTCCAATTATTTACCCAGTAAAGGACCAGAGTCCTGACTGCCTTGGCCCATGCCTTTCTTGTTCCTTATCACAATAAGGCAAATGTGAATCAAGCTGAACATAGGCATGTTGGAAAAAATGCAACAAACAGCATGATGAAGACGAAGGAGCACTAGATTTTAAGTTACTAGTCTTAGGTTCAAACTCAACTTCACTATTTAGTATTAGAAGCTCTCCAGTCTTGTCTCCATTGGAATATTAAGACTGGACCACATACATGAAGCTAAGGTCCTTCCCAGCTATAAATTGTCATTAATTCTTGATATCTCTCCCTGACTATCTCCTTTACATGCCTTCTTCAATCTCTTTACTTCACATAATTATGGGACTCTAGAGTCTTTCAAAAGACATTTAACTTTGTTTTTGTATTTCATATAAATCACTTTCACAGGTTTTGGGGGGTTGGGGGGAGGGGGACTGTAATTAAATCATTGTTTCGGTTCTTGTCATTTAAGAAATACATGATAGTCATGGATATAATGCCACTTTTAAATGAGCTTCTTGTGATGCTTTTGCCACACCAAGCACTGCAGGCTTAGATCATGTGATGACAGTAACATAGCTACATCAGTGTCTGACATTGGCTCTGCAGAATGATAAAGTAGATAAAATAAACTGAACGCCATTCCCTAAATGTTAAGATGGTTTTGTACAAAGGTGGTCATGGCTAAGTAAGGTTAATGATTTAATTTTGGAAGTCAGAGTAATTTTGTATTATTTTTTAATTCACCAGTTTTCAAGTGTGGTATGTTAATGACACATAAATGTGTATTTTATATGAGGCTATGTTACACATACATGTGTGCACGGTCCCAAAGTCAGCTTCCTGGGAAATATTTGACTTTACATCTGCTCTTCTCTTAAACAGCATGTAACAATAGAAAAGGAATTTTTTAAGGCATAAACCCACAAAGACAAAAGGAATGAAAAAGCAGGAACGGCAACAAAATTGTGAAAGCTATAAAGCAGAAGAGATGGTGGCAATGATACTTATTTTCATCTTCAAGTGTTTTAAGATAATTTGATGATTACTAAAAATATTACAAAAATAAAAACATATACTCCTCTTTGTTGCCCAAAGGTGACACCCTTGTTTTACTTCTCCCTGTCATTCACATTTCCAGTGCCTTTGATTACCCTTTGCTTTCTTTACCCAGCTCAAATATTCTCTGTGCACCTTCCTCAAACATGGAAGGCAGCTCCCAGATGACAAGGGCTGTTTCTCACTCAATGTTGTGTCCCAGGCATTCTGCATCAGACCTGGTCATTGCTAGATGCTCACTGAATTCTGGACAAGGAAACAAGGCAGCCACCGATTCAGGCTCCACTCCCTTAGTTTACAGTGTTGCTGGGAGGTAGGTGCCCAGCCAGGGAATACATTTTCTGGCACCCTTTGAATCCAAGATGAGTCTCATTCAGAGTTCTGACCAAAGAAAATTGGACAGAAGTTAACATGTGCCAGTTCTAGACCCAAACAAAAATTCCCTGTGCAATTCTCCATTTTCTTCATTTCTTTATTTACTGGCTGGATTAGCTGCCCAGGTGACAGCTGTTCCTGAATGATACCCCTCCAATCATTGATTGGACTGTATGTACATCAGAAAGAAACTCCTAATGTGCCAGGCTACTGAGGATGTGGGGGTTTATTTGTCGTTGCAGCTGGTACTGCCGTACCTGTGTAATACGGTGACCAACTGAATGAATGAATCCATGGGCCAATGCCAATCACCCTCCACATGTCCATGGGAAAGCCCATCACAAAGAGGACATTACCTTCAGGAGATCCAGTTTCAGCTGCAGCTCCTCTTGAGTGGATGAGCACAAAGCACCCACAATGATGCTCATATACTCCTCAGCGTTTATGACTGAGAGTTGCTCCAAGATGCTGAGTGAGGCTCCCCGGTACCACTCATTGTCCAGGAAGATCTTGATGAAGGGCACCATGCCATGGTCTTTCAGGACAACTGCAGACCAGAGAGACAGTATGGGGTTAGAGTGCTGGGGACCCCGGCACCTTAGTTTCAATAACAAGGAAATTGTAATTGAAAGTTCCTTACAATATCCTAGTCTGTTTTTGCTACATTCTCATGTGTCTCTTCTGCCCATTAGAAACGTTTTTCAAACTCCATACCCACGGTTAAAATGAGAAGAGGAAAAGAGAAACTGTGGAGCTGAGAATTAAAAAGAAAAAATGCTTTCTTCTCCAGTGAGAATTCTGTTTTTGAAAAATGTCTTTTTCTTTTCCTTTTTTTTTTACAGAAATCTGAGAAATATAAATTGCAACTGGATATACTTCTGCCTTTTATTTCAACATAACTCCTAATCCAGGGCAGATGGCAATTCTCTCTCTTCTCTCTGCCAAAATTCTCAGTGAAATCAAACCATAATTGAAATTAATAATATATTTAATTCCTAGGTAGTTTCTTGGGAAGTGGAGGATGTGGAATTAAAGAAATTTGGCTTGTGGTATGTTTTTGTTTAAAAGTAATCCTAAGAATTTTTTCATCAAGATTGATATTTGGAGTAATCACATGTGGAATGAGAACTGGGAAGAAACTATATTGTTCAAATGTGGATTTGACTGGTCAATTCCATAAAGTATGAGTTCTCCAATTATGGATAAGATATTCCCTAATTGGAAATTATCTTGGAGGTCTGTTTAACAGTAGATTCCCGAGCTCTACTTTGGCCTGCTTCTAATTAAATCTATAGGAATATACATTTTAACAGCACCACCAGGGAACCTTTTATAACCTAACATTAGAGACCCTCTGCCACAGGAAATAATCATTCACATTTGGTATAATTGGTCTGTGAGTGCTTCAGATAAAGATGCTCCAAATCACCAAGCCCTCTGATGTTACTTTGTTGAAGTATCTGTCACTTTGTTGAAGCTTCATAGTATAAAATGTATGAATGCATATTATATGCACATTTAAAAAAAAAAAGCTGCATGGTCCTAGAAAGCTAAAAAAAATTTTTGGATGTTGGAGCTAAGTCCATTATAGGCTGGAAGCATATCAAATTAAAAATGACAAGCTTTCTTTGTATTTTATTAGTTAGATTTTTTTTTTAAGCATCTAGTCAGTGCAGCAGAATCTTAACCGATTTCACATTAAAGTGTGGGGTGAGGGGTGCTTTGCGGTCTCATAAATTTAGAATACAACTTTCCTCCCAACCTTATTTAGCAGCTTTCAAAGAAAAAGGTGTCAACTGAGGCATCTACCAATTTACTGATGATCATTGAACATCAACCAGCAAATGGACATTAACCACACATTAGTGCTGGTCATTCCTTGGATATAACCTTTGAACTTTGAAATAAATCACTGAAAATAATTACTGTTTACCAAGCAGTGACAAGACAAATTTGGTGCCATCCTTACCCGCATTCCGTACTGAGCCTTTCAGAAGTGTGACTACAGTTTTCAGCATCACACAGGTCAATTCCCTTTCTGGATCCTGAACACTGGGGGTGGACTCTTTGCTTCCTGCCATATTTTAAAAACAATAAAACAACAACAACAATTAAGTGCATATGGTATGATCCTAAATCTCTGATTCCATTAGTTTTCTATCTTGTTATGGAAATGGGAAGGTAATGCTTCTATTATAAGGGAGTATGCATCCCAATTTTCTAAGATGTAACTCTACCGCCCCTTAGAGCAATAGTTCTTCAACTTGGGCACATCAAAATCTTCTGAAGGGCTCACCGTTAAAATCCAGAAGCTGAGCCCTTTCCCCAGAGTTTCAGACTTAGGAGGTCCTGGGTAAGTTCTTATAATTGCATTTCTAACAAGTTTCCAAATGATGCTGATGAGGCAGATCTGAGGACGCCTCTTGGAGAACCACTATCCTGCATAATCTCTGAAGCCCTGCCTTCTTGAGTATCGTTTGGACACTTGTATAGTTTGCCATTCCTGCCAGGGAGGGAGAATTGCCAGCTCACACCATAGGCATGAAGATGCCTGAGAGATTCTGGGGTAGATAGATGTCCCCATTAGATCCATGAGGGCAAACCAGGTCTGTGTGTTCAGCATTGAATCCCTAGTGCCGTAAAATACCTGACATGAGAGGGAAATTCAATACATAGTTGGGGGAATGAATGAATGAGTGAGTAAAGGTAGAGTTTATTAACTGGGAGACAAATATCTAAGAAACAACAAGAAACACCTAACAATAGAAAGCATAAAGTAAGATTGGATACATCAGCTCACGAAAAAAAGTTCAAATTCTCCTGGGATTGGTCATAGGTCTGGGATTGAGTTTAAGAGCAAATTCAATGTCAGGCTGCTGAAAAACAATACACAGTTAAGATAACACAGAGTTAGACAAAAAGACTGTGGAAAGAGCACTCGAAAGAAGAACACGCAAAAGACACTCCAAGGCCTGACCCAGGGCCCAGCTATGCTAAGATGGGAGTGCCTTATCCTTAGCCCTGACACTCCCAGGGAAGCATGGGTACTTCCTGAACCCCAAAAAGTATGTAAGAGCTCCTCCTTGCAAGTTTATCTCAGTCTCCCATGAGGTAGCACAAAGCCTATAGGGATAAGATGACCAATGTTTCTTGAACACTTATGCACTAAACACAACAATGGGTCATTTTCAGATATTTCTTTGTTGAATTCTCACAACAGCTCTATGATACACACACACACACACGTATATATGTACATATATATATACACACACACATATATATGTATATATGTATGTATGTATGTATGCATACATATGTGTGTATGTATGTATATGTATATATAGATATGTATGTATGCATATACATACATACGTATATATATGGCTTCCTGTGTCTCGATGTCCCTCCAGGCTGAAATCCTAGAGGGGCAAGTATAAACAGATTGAGGGAAAGCTGTGAGGATCTGAAAGGAGTTTTCACACCAATTCCTGTTTGAAAGTTGGTAGAGGTGGGCATTGCAGATAACCCCATAAAGTGGCCCCAACAGAGTCCAGGATATCACTCCTGAGTGTACTCTGGACTGGAAAGAAGGACCCTGAAGTCTCATGGGAGGAGCAGAGGTTGATAATGTTAAGAGTCCAGAGTGTAAGGGCTGAGGCAGGAATGAGAGGATGATGCCAAGGAGCCACGGGTGCACAGCTCAGCAAAGTACACACAAGACTTAAAGGGACAAGCCGGGTAGCAATGACCTCTGCTCCAAGCGGAATACCATTGAGCCTAACAACACTGAGTGAGCAAGTTAGCCATAACCCAGCTAACCTAGACAGGTCCCCAACACGAGCCCTAAGCCTCTCTGATTTTCCTTCCCCTTTGAATTACTGAGGACCTGTCCTTCCCTCTGCTATCTCCCTATCTAAATATTCAGACAATATTTAGTGAAAAAGACCTCTGAAAGCTGAGAATTCATGGGCAGGCGTTAGCCCCATGAGTCTGTTTAAAGTTACACCCATCCTCCTTATTCCTTCATGGGAAAGATCAGGTCAGTTATACAAATAGGGAGGCTGCTGCTCCATGAAGTCATGTGCCCCAGGGATACCTTTTCTGGCCCTCATGGCACTAGGTGACATGTGCACGCTCACTTTCTCGGTTATGTTGGTGGGCGGCAGGGCAGACTTGCAGACCAGGCCCAGCTAACACTGACTCCCAACCTGTTCTCCCTCCCCCTACTCTGACACTCCTACACACCTGACTTCCTCAGGATCTTAGCGTGCTTCCGCAGCTGGGCTAGCAGCAGGCCCAGGAGCCCCGAGTCCCGGAAGATGTCAGTGAAGAGTGGGTCCGCACTGGCTATCCTGAGGACACTCTGCAGCGCCACAAGGGTGCAGAGTGGCTCAGGGTTCTCCTTGATCAGGCGCTGCACCTTCCCCAGAATCTCATGGGGCACATAATGCAGCTCGAACACCAGGGCCTCCAGGAGCTGGAAAAAGTGTATCTGCACTTGGGCCGGCTTCAGTGGTACCATCTCCACAAACTGCGAGATGGGCTGCAAGGTCCACTCCAGCAGGAAGAAGTTGCGGGCATTCCAGGACCACATGGTTCTAATGGCCAGCAAGACTTTTGTGCAGAGAATAGAGTTACTGGCTTTGTGGAAAACATTCTGCAGTACTTGGAATGCTTGAAGATTCTTGACAGTCACCCCTGAAGATGAAAGAATAATTTTGCAAGTCATTTCTCCTGCCTATGCCTAGAAATACAAGTTTGCATTATCATTAAGAAATACCATTTACAGTTTCTATTTTCTGACACCTGTTAAGTAAATGTCTATCAGAAGTCCAGAAATCCAACTGCCCAAACTGCAAGGCTAGAGTCGTATTGCCCAAGATGTGGCAGATAAATGAGTACTCAAAATGTCACTCTCAACCGAGATGATATATGAGTGTCGAATGCACACCAGCTTTTCGAGACATAGCACAAAGAAAATAATGAAAAAATTATATCATTAACAATTATTTGTATTGACCCCATGTTGAGATGGGAATATTTTGGATAAATTGAGTTAAATAAAACATATTATGAAAAACAATTTAAGCTGCTTTTCTTTAATATGGCTATGAAAACATTTAAAATAAAATAAGGTAATGTGGCTCACATTATGTTTCCATTGGGCAGTACTGGGCTGGTAGATTGGTTTCAATCAATTAAAATCAAATTATGTGAAAGATTATTAAGCAAAGTCAGTTTTATTTCTAAACAAGTTGTTAAATAAAGGCACTTTCCAAACCACCTTCTCCTTTCTTTCCAACTGGAAAGTTAAACTTTATTCTCTCTTGCCCAGGAGATGCTTCATCTGAAAGCTCCCTGCCTCCAGCCCTCTGTGCTTTCGACACCAAAGATGTTTCTAGAACTTCTCTTTGATCCACTTTGATCCAGACACTTCCTTGTGAGCCTGCTGGAGTCTCATCCAATGTCTTTTCCTATACTAACCCCAAGCTCTGCAGCCTCAGTACTCTGGTCTGTGAAGGTCTCTGTGCCCATTTCCCCAGGCTCACCCAGATGTTTCCGGTCACCATTTCTTTCCCTAGTCTGTACTTTCTGGCTTTAAACTTCTGCCCCTTCCTTTGTACCTGGACAACCCACATTTAGCTTTGAAACCTCATGCTCTATGCAGGATTTCTTGACTAATTCAGACACCCGCCTCTTGTCACCACTGTGCCTAATGCATTTATCAGTCAGTTATGGAGCAGATTATTGTTCTGTGTACGTGTGACAGTCTCCACAGAGAATTTGGAGGAAGCAAACCCCGGGCCTGTTCACACTGGTGCTCAGGATGGGGCAGAGCGTCTGCTGCACAGAAAGCACCAGTGAATGCTGATCGAATTTATCAATCAATCAATCAGTCAGTCAGTCAGTCAGTCAGTCGGTCAAATCTTAGAGAACTGAGGAGGCACTGACTCTGAGCCTGGGTGACTGTTTCAGGGTCACCAGTCCCCATTATGTAACCAAATGTCACAGAGTAAGTCACACCAGAGGTGGCAGCGGAGATCAGAGGCTCCCTTCATTATTCAAGTTTTTGCCTGTATTAATCAAAGATTTCCTCTCAGTCCTACCCAAAACATTTAGAAAAACCTTTAAGGGAGAGATTTTAAATCCATTGTGTCCCTGACATGTGCCAAATATTTGTTTCCTCACAAAGAATCAGAGAAAGACCTATATAGCTTTGTCAGAGCATAGCTTCAACTGCTGCCAGGCAGCCAGAGACACAAAATAACTCACCAGAAGCCTCATGATGGAACTTGAAGCCTTCAAGTTGAGGGTAAGTAATACTGTCAAACACCTTCAGTTCTGACTTCCCACAGGTTGTCAGCCACACCACCAGATCGAAGAGCTCCTCCAGGTGAGAGTCCACTTCGCTCTGGGTCAGCCCTTCGTACCTGCAGGGATACATGAGGCCAGCTCCCTGGACTTCTTGGACAGAGCAGCCATGTTTGCTTATGGTGCTCCTCACTGGGATGCAGAGGTGATACATATTAAGGTGCTGGAGAAGATCCCAAAGGTATCCACCAAATCAGCAGTAAAAGGCAAGAGGAGTGCCCAGAGTAAAAGTCACTCTATTTTCAAAAGTCAGGCTTAGATTTAAACATGCAGAGAAAGATGGGAAGAGCAATAGCATTGGCTCACAAGAAGGTACTTTCCGTGGCTTGGCCCCACAAAAGGCATGCACTTCAGGCACCAACAGCAAAGGAGCACCCCCAAAATAAGAGATTTAGCATTTCCCAAGAGCAAAAAAATGAAACATTATGGGAAATAATCGAACTTTATTAGACATTTTTATGCTTATTTCAAGATAGAGTATTGTTTTTGTTTTTAGCTACTTATTTGTAGGTGGACTACTTTGCTCTTCTTGTGGAGAAGGGTCTCTCAAGTCTTATTACAACTCTGCCATGTCGAGAGTAAAAGTGTTGGCAATGTGACTTCAATTAAAGTAGAAAGGAAAATCAATGAGCTGCAATGGATCCTTCCTGACACTCCCTAGAATGGGCTAATTTCCTACTTCCTTCCTCCCACAAGAAGTCTGGGGAAAGCCAAGCCCCATTTAATAATAATATTAAATAAAAGAGGTTCTAGAACTGCTATGACATAGATCTCTATGGTAGCAGGAGCCAGTTGGTCATGGTTCAGACTAATATAAAATGTGACATCCCCATAAGGACATTAATTGTTATGTCCCTTTGGAAGAAGGCCCTCAGGGTTGTCATTTAATCACACCCTTTTGGAGACTCTGGACTGAGAGACTTCAGCCTCCTCATCCAAGTCACCCCTCTATACTGGAAGCCTAATTCTAGTGAAGCCTATAAAACACAGAGTAAGCTGCACCCCACAGAGGAGAAAGGCTTTTCATATTCTCAGCAAAGCCCAGGAAATATATGTGGTCTTGCTCTTAGGCAGCTTTCCTAATATCAGTGGAAGATTTTGGAAAATCAAGGAATTTCTTTGATTTCCAACTCTTGGCGTATCCAATCCCTGCCAAGTCAGAGCAGAGGAATTACTCTCGACCCAGCTGAAAGGTATCTTTATTTGGGTTTCCCATGGGTCAAGGATTTGCAGAAAAGTAGTTTGAGAGCTGATCCCAAAATACCAGTAGGGAAGAGGCGCTGTGCAACAGGGAAAGGAAGAAAGCCAGTACAGAGTATTATCAAGCAAGTTCCTCATTGGTCCATGGAAGCTTAATCCTCTTGGGGACTCTGGGAGACAGAATAGAGCCCACATATTTCCACAATGGGCAACTTTGCTAGGTATTTATCAGATTCTTCCAGTCATTGCTTGAGGGCTGGTCCTAAGGGTTGCTAATTCTTTAGCACTTCCAGTCCCCAAGCATTTAGGCAGAGCTAGTTACAGCAGCCCCACAAAGCCCTCCAGCATAGTCCTAGGGGTTCTGACAGTTGTTTGTCAGGCCCACAGGTATATAAGTGATACATACCACCATAAAGAATTGGTAAAACTATTATAACAATCATTCACTGGTTCTCTGAGGAAGTGGCTCTCAAATCCGCTGCACATCGAATCACTTTTGCAATAAAACTCTCTCTGGCCATGCTCTACAGAGATTTGTATTTCAGAAGACACTCTGAGAAGTCTCAATATCTGCCTTTTTCCAAAGTGCCCCAAATGATTCTGAGGACCTAGGTTTGGTGGTTTCTCCTGCACCAAGTACAGCCACTTACCGGAGCAACACTTTGAGTAGCAGAGGGTAACCCTCCCCATTCTCAAATTCCAGGAGCAGAGCCGAGGAGACAAGGTAGGAGTCCTTCACAAAGCCCAAGATGAGGCTCACAGCCTCGCTCAGTTCAGGGGCAGAAAGAGAGTCTGCAAGCCTGGAGAGGTTCTGGAGTGAGATCTTGATACAATCCATGGCTACAGGAGAAAAACAAAACACACCACCGTCTCCTCAGAAGCACTAACTTTTCTGCCAGTCATTCCCTCCCCACCCCCCTTTAAACTATACATCAAGATGTGAATGAGAATTAATCCAAAACATTTTTCTTTTGCCTCTTGGATCAAGAAGACTCCCCCACGGAAAGCTCCAGCTTGAGAGCCACATTCTGCAGACCCAAAAGGAGAACAGGCAAAATAGGAAAAGAAAGTTTCTTAGCCCTCCACTCCTAATTCTCAGAATGTGAAAGGGCCTAAATCCATTAGGTAAGGAGATGCAAGACCCAAGGCTAGAGTATTGCAGAAGGCCTTAAGGAAGCAACACTGCAAATGAGCAGATATTAGCTCAATGAAAAGTGCAGGGAGGGATATATAAGTATGTGATAAGGGGAGACCAAAAAGAATGAGGAGGTTGGAGCCCAGAAGTGTGGACCACAATGGAGGGGGAGGAGAGCTGGGCCCTGTGATGCCTGGCCATTCTGGTTACTCCACAGTTGTGGGAAGGCAGGAAAGATTTGAGTCAAAAGAGATGTCATTGGATTTGCATTTTGATTAATCCCTGTTGTTAGGGCTCTTTCATTGAAAAAAGCCTCTTCTGAGTGCTGAGAAAGTCAGGAGAATTGCCTACCAAGTACTTAAGATAACACATGCTCAGTCCCTCAGATGCACCAGAAAGTCTGTGTGCTGGGCAGAGCAGACCCAAGAGTTGAGAGCCTGACAGGTAATCACCAGGCCATCCCTTACTTACCGACTTTCTCCTCAGCCTATATGCCCATGGAAACTACCCATTCCCCTAAGGGAGTACAGTGCTCCTTGCTGAGGCAGAATTTTTCTTTTCCAGTTGAGAGTAACAATAAGTGAGGAACACTCACCACCAATGAATGCAGCCTTTTTTCAGGAGTCTCCAACTCTAACCTATGGGAGTTGGGGTGCCTGGGCTGCTAAGCACCTCAGACCCAGCTCAGCCCTAGACCATTTCCTCCAGTCCCTGGCCTCACTGGGTGTTTTGAATCCCTAAACTGGGGCTGCCATTATATCCTAGACTCACTTACGGTAAGAGAGTGGGCTTGAGTTCTCCCAGCTCTCACTGGCTGATGTTCTTTGTTACAGGAGGTCCCAGAAAGCAGACAGATCACATCAAGTGTTTGAAAATGAGCAGGTCACACTGGCAGGCCACTCCCTAAAAGTTCCCGTACCTTGGGGTCAGCCCAAGGGTTGGAAAGCTATACTCCCAAGAAGCACTTCAGCTTGTGGAGCTGAGAAAATGACACATGGTGGGTGAGGTCAGTGGAAGTAAACCTTTGTTAAAATGTTTCCCTTGGAGTTAGCCATGCAGAGCTTCCCTCCCAGCTCTACGAGGAGGCTAATACACTTTGCTGAGATTCTGTGAGCCAATGTGGTGTCTGTGCTTTCCCAGCATTATCTGGTTTTTCAAGAGGAGGCAGACGATGCTAAGGGAGCGTCACAACAATCCAATGAGATCAGTGGGATTATTATCCTCATTTTACAAGTGAAAGAACCAAGGCACCCAAGTGGTCATTCAACTATGAGGACAGAACAGGAGTCCACATCTTGGCTGTCTGGTTCTAGAATCAATGGCCTTAACCCCTAAACATACCACCTAGAGCAGAATCTAAGGCACTGGAACTAGGTATCTACAGGTTTAAATTTTGATTCTCTTCTTCGGTAGCTGGTGAGCCTTGGAAAATTCTTCAGCAACTCCTCATTTCTGTTTTCCCCATTGTAAATGGCATTAATCATTAATATCTATCTCAAAGAAACAAATGAGATAACATACAAATAGACCCAATGCAGTGTCTTCTTGACAATATGTGGACAGTAAATAAGTTTTTCTGTCCCTCTCTCCTCCAATGGAATACCAAAATGGACAATAAAAGCACTTTCATGAATGGAATCAAGCAGTAAGGGTCATCTACTAGGCATAGATGGGCATCAATGAAAACCTTGTTTGTCCAGCTCTTTTTTGGTCTCAGAAATCTATCCTGAGGCTGCAAGAGGATTCCAGGGTCTCGTTGTAGAAAGTGGGCCCACAGCCTACCCCCTGTCCCCTGAGGACCTACTTTGCAGGTATTGGATGATGCTGAGATTCTGAGCCCTGGAGATTGCCCTCAGCACACAGAAGGTAGGCTCCTTCCAAAAGCAACAGCTTTGCTCCTGAAGACAGGTTGTGGCAATCACTAAAGATTTGAGCTCATTCCCTGAGAGAAGTCCTTCCAGCCCCTGAGACTCACTGCAAATATTGAGCAACATCTGAAAAAAAAAAAGACAGAGAAAGGAAGTGGAAGAAGGAGGGAAGAAGGGAGGAAACTAAGAAAACTTTGGTCAGGAAGCCTCCTTCAAGAAGTGAGTTTGTTCCTTGTTTTTCCAGAGCACCAGTGGGCATGCATTAGCACAAAGGATGGGTTCTGTGGGCACCCTCTGCCCCAGGCCAGCACGGTCAATCATGCCACCTAGAAAAGCATGATGGGGCCTGGGAATTAAGTCTGAACCTATAATCCTCATAGAAGCAGTAGTTTTCCTTTCCAAGTCATAATAACAAAATTTTTGGCTTAGAAGTTGTCTTTTTATATAGAAATGCTGGGGAAATGGCATCAACCATTAAAATACAGAATTAACAGGACCCAGTGTTATTTAAAAAGAAAGATGTGCTCCTGTAGCACTCAAACTCTACTTCTCCGTAAGATCATAAGCATTGTTCCATAACCTCGTAACCACGGCCCTTGTCCCTGCCAATTCAGTCTCCCTATGGACTTCAGATACTGTCTATCCACTTAGAGTGAATCATGGCACGCAGAGTTCAGTGGGGACTCGCCCTGCCTCTTCTTTCTTTGGCTCTTGGCAATCTAATTGGATCTCCTTCCACATGAGTCCAAACTGGGCAAATCTCTGCAGGTGAGTGTGCTCATGCAACCCTTTGCTTGGATGACCATTTTTGCTGAGCACCCCTCTTCTCCCCTATTGCACCTCCACCTCAACCTTCAATTCTGGTTCGATGTCATTTCCTCAGAACAGCCTCCTTTATGCTCTACTAGAAGTCAGTTGCCTAAGCTTATTTCCCAGCACACCTTTGACCTTTCCTTCACAGCACTTAAAAAATTAGGCATCACTTATTTATTCATGTGACTGTCCCCCTGTTGGACTTCTGCATCTTCTTTCTGTTATTTACACAAAAGAAGGGACTGTGCTTGCTGCAGGAACCGTCAGTCTGGCAAAGAGTCATACCCAGGAGGAAATTTATATTTTTGTGGAATGAACTAAGGAAAACCCTGAGGAATGCAGACATGGTTTATCACAGTGGTGTGTATTCTGTTCATCCATGGAGAAAATTGTGAAGGCTGGGTTGCACTCGCTCCCTGCAAGTCCCATAAAAGCCACACAACAAAGACTTGTTAAAGTGCCCACTTGGAATATGGTTATATACAGGTAAATGAGGCCTAAGAGCCCAACAAAAGCAGCTTAGGAGATAACCCACCATAAGTAGAATCCACAAGAACTTGTGAAATACCTTCTGGTAATGATGTTTCTGGCTCAAGAATTAGTCTGAAATGGATATTAAAGGGAACATGAATGTTCAATGGATAGCTGCATTTGAAAATTCCCAAATAATCCTCAGTATCTGCTCTGAGTGAGATACTGCTTGGGACCTGGGCAACAAACATGAGTAAGACACACAATCCACCTCACCCTCCCTTCAGCCCCCAAGGCCAGAGACTGGCAGAAGTTGTTTTCCTAGAGATTGCAGCCTCCAAGGAGCTGGGAAAGCGAAACCTGTCAGTAAGCAGGCAGGGAAAGAAGATGAGAAATAATGTTAAGAGCTGTTTCTGGTAGTGAGAAAGGACAGGAGAGAGGAGGACTGACAAAAATAAATCACATTTGGTGCTCAGTGGCCTGAGATGGCCTCTGAGGGAAGGAGGTGACATCACTAAGTAGTTAAAAGCCTGACTGCAAGTTGACTCAGGTGCCAGATTCCCAGAGTTCCTACCTAAACAGTCCCCCACCCACCCACTACCTCTGTGACCCTGGGCTTATGTTAACTCGCTGTACCTTAGTTTGTATAGAATCTAGACCACAATACTACACACATTCTGAGATGAACAAGAGGGCTCTTAGAGGTGACAGATGTGCGGCCATGGCACAGAGTGGGTGCATACAAGTATTTAGAAAACATTGGCTACAGTTATGAAAATGGGGTCAGCATGCTTGTTCTCAGGAGAAGTGGCCAAGGAGAGGAATTTCCAGATGCTGAAGAGGGTGGACAAGACTCGGGGATGCAGACTGGAGAAAAAGCTGGTAGAGCCAAGTGGAGAAGGAATGCACCTTTCTGGGAGAGAACAAGAGGAATATTGATACAGAGATACAATGAGATAGAAAGAGAAGAAGAAAATCTGCTTTCCAAATGCACAGAATTCTCAGCACTTGTTGAACATGGAGACAGAGGAGTGAGCTGGGCCCTAGAGAACAGAGGAGCTTCAGCATTAGGGCCAAGGAAGATGAGAGCATCTCTGAGGAGCAGAGCACGGTCTTGGCCCAGAGGTGTCCAGCCCCTCTTCTTACTCACCTGCACAAACATCCTCTGAACTTGAACATCATTCTCAAAAACCTCATCCTTTTCCAGAGGAAAGACAAAGAAGAGGTAAAGGCACTGCAGGAGCAGGGTGGGGAGCCCAGATTCAGCGACTTTTCCCAGTGTCTCCTACAAAGGAAGAGCAGACATGAGGTGACCCATGGCCACACAGCCAGCACCACACTGCTCCAGACCTAGACCCATGCTTTTGGCCTGTGTGGCCATTGTAGCTGAGAATGTAGGTAAGTCACCTCCTCTCTCTGGGCAACGCATTCTCTAGTAAGAATGGAGATAATCATAGGACCTACCCAGGGTGACCGCGAAGATAAAGTTTATATAAAGTGTACGATGTGTGCTCCATGAACACTATCTTTTATAAGATAGATAATAGGAAGGAAAAGAGGGAGGAAGGGAGAAAGGGAGGGATGGAGGGAGGGACTGGTACAGAGAGGAAAACAAGGGCTTTCCTAGATGATCACATAACTGACTTTGGTAGGTTGCCTCTTGATTAAGGAAATGGAAACTCAGTCAGGAGGGGGTGGTTGATATCGAATGCAAACAACTGAATGAAGGACCTGTTCAGATCTAAAACCTCATATGACCAAAACGACTCTATAGGTGAAGACAGATAACCAGAGCTACCAGACAGAGGAGAGAAGGAAGCTGGCAGAGAGCAGACCAGCCTGAGCATGGAGCTCCCAGAGGCCTTTCTTTCATGGGCCCTGCCTACAGCTTCACCAGCATTTCTGTAGCTGCAGTCTCAGCACGTGTGTGTGCTAACACACACATTAACCCTGTACCCGAGGCATTAGTATTCCCAATTCTAAAATTAGCAAGATGACAAAGTCACAGAGAGGTAAAGCAATTTGCTGAAGGTTAGATAGACATAGCTTGTCAGCTGAAAAGGCAGCATTCAAACCAGAATTTCAGACCCAAAAGTCCATGTTCTATATCAGAAGGGCAGTGAGGGAGGAGAAATGAGAAATCAGTTTCATGAAAAGAAAGATACACTTGACGTGTGCCACTGCCCTGTGCTGGGACTTCCCGGTGCACATGATGAGGAATGCCCGGGCCAGGGCCAGTTGGGCCTGGAACTTACCGAGTCTGTCCCAGTGAGCACAAACACTGACTTCAGGAGCAAGTAGCCATCCTGGTCCTCATCCCCCTTCCATCGCAGCAACTGGCCAGCTGCTGCCCGCGCTTGCTCTGGGAACAACATAGGAAGAAGAAAAAGTATCACCAACAAGGAAATGCAGTAACTTCCCACCCAGCTTCCCCTCCACTTGGATTTATCTCTCCATGAGATGCACTTTAGCATCTTTAGACTTCTGCTTCCTGCCTTCCTCACAATGCCACCTGAGCCTACACCAAACATTTTACACTCTGCCAGACTAATCTCCTCAGAGGATAGCCTTTATCATACCACTATCGCTGTGCAACAACCATCAATGGTCTCCTATTGTCAAATAATAACAACGAGCCCCACAGCGATAAACGTCCTACAGTCCGGAGTCTTCATTCCACTTTCTATAACACACATCCTTATATTGGAGGGATTCCTGAAATCTACACCATACTCAAGCTATACATTCCCCCTGGAATTCCCTCCAGAGCCCGGCCTCCAGGGTTCAGCTCCATGAGTGGAATAATGCAAATCAAGAGACCCTGCAACAAAAAAACATGCTTTGGCCTCTTTTTCAAGCTCTCCACTAAACACTCAGGTGTACTTTTATTTTAGCACGACCTCTCAGAGCCCTGGTTCGTTCTCTCTCTCTCTCTCTCTCTCTCTCCTCTCTCTCTCTCTCTCTCTCTCTCTCTCTCTCTCTCTCTCTCTCTGTGTGTGTGTGTGTGTGTGTCCCTGTCCCTCCCAGGTGCTGGAGAGTTCTTCAAGTCCCTCTTCCCTGCTCTACTAGCCTTTTTCTTCTTTCCCAAGGTACTCAGAGGCAACACTGGGCCCACTGAGCTCTTTAGAAGGCACTATGCTAACTCTACTAGAAGGCAGAGAAGGACTGAGCAGGAGGCCTGGGAGGAGTCTGCAGAGCTGTTTTGCTCTCTAGTAAGCTTTCCCCAGGACCTCTGTTCTCTTACCTGCAGGCTTTCCCACAAGTGCCTTGTGTATTTCTTGAGCTAGCTGGTTGGAAACATCTTCTGCCAGCCTTGCGAGACTGGGAAAGTGGATGATCCCCACAGAGTGTTCCCAGGCCTGAATGCAATGAACAGGATTTGGTCAGAGATATCAGAGCCACAAAGCAAGGCCTGAAAGTCACCTCCCTCTGTCCTGCCCAATCCAAATCAATGGCTAAACTCACCTTCCCACGTGCATCCAAAAGGCCACCACTGTATCGCTACTCTAGTGCCTGTGAATTCTTCAGTTTTCTGCTGAGTACCAAACCCACAGCCAACTGGGCTCTAGACATCTCACCTGAACTTGTGTTTCTGATACATCAAACACACATAACCGAATCCACTGTTTTCCCTGCAAATCTGCTGCATCTTGTTTCAACGAATGGCCCTAACAAGCACCCAGTTGCTCTAGTGGAAACTTCCAAGAGTGATTCTCTAGGTCTCCCTCTCCCTCACCTTCCTTACTCTATCAACTGAGCAATACCAATGCCTCATTGATTCTCCTCTCATACACTACTCAAAACTCTGCAGATATCATAGTTTTAAGCATGCCATTATTTCCTGCAGATAAATTTCAAAAAGTGGGATTCCAGGTGAAGAGTGTGGGGATTCTTTTGTTCATTTGGTTTTGTTTAGTTAGTTTTTAGTGCTTTGGTACATATTACTAACTCACTTTACAAAAAGTTTATCAAGTTAGCCTCCAGGGACTTTAATCAAGAAAACTGGTTCCTCTACAGCCACGCCAACAATGAGCACTTGTCATGCTTTTTCATCTCAAAGGAGAAAACTTGTAGAAGAAAAAATATCTCAATTATAGTCTCTTGATTACTAGAGTAGATGAACACTTTCATGCTTCTTGAATTGCTTCTTTTTCATCGCAGCCCTAATAGAATCGTAATTCTATTATGATGTTCATAGTTTTCTTATTTATTTTAAAAAGTTCTTTGCATATAAAAATGTTAACTCTTGGTCCATAACTGCAATTTTTTAAAATATGTCATTTTGTCTTTGAACTTGGTATTGTTTGGTTTTGCTGGACAGAAATCTGAAATTCATATGAAATGAAATTTCTCGACCTATTTCTTTGTTTTCTGACTTGAGTTCCAGGTTTAGAAAATTCTTCCCCACTCTAAATTATTGTTGTTTTTAATCTCCTATTCCTTTTTTGATTTCTTTAAAATTCTTTCTTGTCTGTCCCTTCTTTATTTCTATTCTCAGACTTTTTTCTTTTATAGTTTAGGATACTACTTAATAATGGTCATGACTTTTAAAATTCTGCATGGGATGCCAGACTTTTTCAGGATTTCCCCTCAGTTTCTATAGTAATCCTGTTATAGGTCTGCTTTTCATTGGAGTCTTTTCCCTTTGTTCTACCATGTTATCACAGGCCAAGTTCACTAGTCCTAGGATGAAGAGAGCTCTCTCCAGATCAAGAGTCAGAATAGAATGACAAGCCTTGGCCCAGGACTTGAGTTCTGGCATTTCCCATCTTAAATTCCCCAGAGGAAGATATGCTGCTATGTGCACTCCTGGCAACCAGTAGCCTCTATGAAATGCTCTTTTGCTAGACTCCCATCTACTGCTCCTTCTCACCAGCCATATTAAATTACATTCCTGCCCAAAGACCTGACCAAGTGTTTTTAAGCCGAGATCCTCATTCTAGAAAAGGCGAGAAAGGCATCAAAATTCTAAAGGGAAATCATTTCAATGTGTTTCCTTGCTATAGATACTATATTTGTTAAAAAGTAAAAACCGTTAAAAATTTTGTCTATATTAAAAGATGTTATACGAAACAAGGAGGCAACCCACAAATTGGTAGAAAATATTTGAAATGCATAACTGACAAAGGAATAATATATCCCTACTGCTACAATTTAGTAAGAAAAGACAAATGAATTAATTTAAAAACAACAGGCAAATGAAATAAATAACTAATAAAAGATAAAATAAATAGAAAATTACTAAAAATAAGAAAAATGTATATTAAAACCACAATAAGATATTTTCTACTTTTCAAGTTGATAAAAATGAAAAGCCTGACAATATTAAATGTGGGTGAGGTGAGGGGCCACGGAACCTCCATGCTCTACTGATGGAGCGTGACTTGGAAGAACCTCTTTGAAGAAATTTTTAACCTGATCCAAGAAAGTTAAAGGGGCACATGTCCTACCACCCAGCAATTCCACTCGTAGGTGTGTTCCACAGAGAAAGGTTGGCACATGTGCACCTGAAGGTGTGGACAAGAAATATGTGTGCTACATTATTTGTGATTGTAAGAAATTGGGCAAAGAAAACTTAATTTTCACCAATAGGACCATGAATGAATAACTTGTGGCATATTTATATAAAAGTGCAATATAGAACTGAAAAAGAAATGTGTCAATGCAGATAAACTCTAGAAACTGAATGTTAAGTGGAAAAAGCAAGTTGCAGAAGTATGCTACAATTGGTCTGTGAAAACCTGTGAGACTATGTATAAATTGCACAATAATATTACTTATAGTTATAAAAATATAGCCATATTATTGTATAATTTATATGCGGTCTCACAGGTTTTTAGAATCATGCTGTAATATTCATTGCAACTACATGTATATTCCCCTAATGATTCAGCAGGATAGAGGCTACCCTTAGAGGAGGGCAGAAGCGGGATGAGCTCTAGAATGCATGCGCAGGTAGTTTTAGTCTATCTGAAATAATTGATTTCTTTTATATGGGCAGGGAGTACTTGGATATTTATTTTGTTTTGAAAAAAAAAACTTTGTATCTGAATTTGTAAAATTTTTTGTTTTGTAAATGAACATAACTGTCCCTTTCATTTGTAAATTAAAAAAAGAACATCACGATTTTACTAAAACTACAAAAATGCTAGAAAAATGGTCAATGCTACTGCATATAGTAGACCTTCAACAAGTATTCGATAAGTAAATACATGATTAAGAAACCCACAATGTGCAGAATAATGGCTAAATGTATTGCATGCTGATTTTGTGCCAAATGCTGGGCCACTTACATGCATTGTTTTCACTGACAACAACCCCTTGAGATTGGTAGTTATTATTTCCACTTTGCAGAAACTGGCTGAGCTAGAAGGTAAGCCCAGAGTAAGGCACAGAGTGAAGAGCTGAATTATCTTATGCATACCCAAGTAGCATGTGCATGTCTAAGAATTTTATGGCTACCACCTAGAAATCAGTTACCATCAAGAAACTTTAATCCCTGGAAAGAAAAAGTCCTTTGGTTAGGAACTTATGTGGTAAAATTCATTTTCCTCCCCAGGAAAGAAAACTCTGCTATGATGTCTCCCTAACAAATTTCTGTGCCTCCTTCCCTGCACTGGCAAACCCCTCAAAGACCAATTTGCAGACAATTGACTCAGAAGCATCTAGATCGTCTTCGTGCAGTGGGACTTCAGGAGGCACTCTACAATAAAGCAAATTGGGCCACTGTGAGCTGAACAGTAATTGTACACTCAGCCAGATCCTCCCAAGGCTCACAGTCCTTCCTGGGACCACAATAAGCACTTCTGGAGGCCACATTAACTCTTTCAGGCCACTCGGGTGCTATTTGAAACACGGAGGCAATCATTTACTGAATGATACCGTGGAGACCCCAAAGAGTTAAGGCAACTTCCAAAAGGACCTAATATTTTCCCCAAACTGGGACTTGCATGCTGGGAGAATATTGCTCAATATTTTTAAAAAACTCTTATTTACTCACATTATCTAAGCTGCACTATCATGCCTGTGGCTGTCCCCTTATACGGCAGAAAGAGAAAGAAAATAATGCTTTGGTCTCCAAAGGAAAATAAGGAATAACAAAAGCTCCTGAGGAGATGGGAGAAAACCCCAGCTTTTGAATGACAGAGAGCCTGGTTGGTTTCCAAGAATGACAGCAATGTTACTACTTCTCCATTATAACAGAGTTTGGTGGTTTGGTCATTAAGTAAAGAGCTCAAACATTTCAGAGACTTTACATGAATTTCTCCTGCTAGTGTGACTCAATTGAGTCTCTCCCTTGTAAATTAAAAAAAAAAAAATGGTGCACCAAAATTTTGTTAACACACTAAAAATGTTGTTTCCCTGAGGTGGGAATAAACCACATTGCAGGACCCACTCTGAGGAGCTAGAGCCAGAGATGGACAGGAAGGGATATTGATTGTCACCATCCCCTTTCCCTCTGGACTCTACGCATGGAAATAATTGTTGGTCATCTTTATTATTATATTTAAGGTTACTTATCTCTTATGTATTGTCAGTTGGGTCCATGCCACGTAATGGCATGAACTCCACACAACTGGCCAGGCATTTAGCCTAAGAGCTCACAAATGCATATGAACACACACTCACTTCCAAGTACAATCAAGTGTTAATTTCAATCCCTCCACACTAGGAAATGATTGAATTTCTCCCCACATAACCCACCGTTCTGGTTACCTATTACTATATAACAAACCACTCCAAAATTGAGTGGCTTAAAATAACAGCAGTCATTTATTTTTTTTTTTTCCTGGACCTGCAGTGCAGACATGGCACAGCAGGAAGAGATTTCTCTGCTTCACTCAGCTCAGGCAGCTAAAGGAAGCTAAGAGAACTACCTCCAAGATGGAGCTCTCACATGGTCAGCAAGTTGGTACTGTCAGCAGCAAGTGTAGCTATAAGGTCAGGGGCTTCGATTCCTCTCCACATAGGCTTTTACATAGGGCTGCTTGGTCTTCTTCACGACATGGCAGCAGGGTTCTAAGAGTGAGTATTCCCAGTGATAAGAAAAAGCTGCACATCTCTTGAGACCTGGGCCTGGAAATGTCACTTCTGCCTTATTCTATTAGCCAAGTCATTACAAACCCATTCAGATTCAAAGGAAGAGAACGTAGATGCCACTTCTTGAAGGTAGCAGTGTGAACCCATTTGCAGCATCTGTCATCTACCACATCCAAAGATCTCCTTTTTTTTTCCCCCATGTAGTCCCAACCTCCTGGTTGTCTGTCCCAGAGGGATTTTACACTAATTCCTGAGAATTCCATATATCATAGTCTGCTGTCTGTCAAAGTACATATTCTAAGAACAATCTTCAACAACTACATCTATGAGTCTAGCTTCCTCCATGTCTATTATTATCAAATATCTTTAGGCAACATGAGGACCTGAAGTGGTTCCCTTTGCCTTAAAGCAAACTCAGCTGAAGGCCAGCAAACTGAAGGCCAGCAAGACCTGCCCATGCTTGCTAAAGGAATGCCTTCTCTTGGTGATATCCTGTGATAAGAAAGGCTCTAGAAAGAATAAAGCTCAAGGTTCTTGGCATAAAAATAACAAAAGTAAAGTGAATCCTTCCTGAAAACACTGCCCTGCATACTGAAGTCATTGGCTCTGTGCTGCTTCTTGTGTGATGCAATAAAATCCCCTCCTTGTCAGAAACCTCCTGGAATCAGCTATCTAAACATCACATGTGTAGGGAGCAGCATTCTTTTTGTCCCCCAAAAGGAACATAAGTACTAGCCAGGAAAAGCCATTGTCACGTGAATCATGAGGTAAGGAAAGAAACCAGATGTGTTCTATTCCACAAATCTCAGCACTTTCTGATGGAGCCCGATGATTAACTGCCTAGGTTAAGTTCTGCTCCCAATAACAGCTGATTGACCTTGGACAAGTTATGCAACATCTCTAAACCTCTCTTTCCTCATTTATAGAGCTGAGATAAAAATAACACCAATTTCACATCGTTATTGTGAAGGCTTATAAACACTAAACAAAATACCTGGTTTAGTTAGTTAGAACTTGGTGAATATTACTAGCTATCATCAGTGAAATTGACCACTTTCTATGAACTCCTCTTTGACCTATGAAGGGGAGTGATGAAGCCTGGTGAAGGAGAAGAGCCTGCTGTTCTGGATGAGCATTTTGTTTCTGATTCATCCCCTCAGTGCAGCTCCCTGTTGGGGTTCCAATGCCCTAAGGCTCCATTAGGTTCTTCCTATTAGCAAGACAGCAACCACAGTGTTGAGTGGGTTTACTCCTTAAAAACCCTGGAGATGAGACAATGGGGCTAGAATTTTATATAGGACCAACCAACTCCACCTTTGTACTTGCCTAACAGGTAATGCAAATTTATGTATAAACAATGACAGGAATAAGGAAAAGTTCATCCCTGCTATTGATTTGGAGGAGTCAGATAAGAAAGAAACCCAAAAAGGCTAAAGGGAGGTTCTTTAGGGAGAAGATGCCAAAGAAGTAGCTCCAAGGGAATCTACTACACAAGACAATGCCTATCGCCAAATCTCAAAACTTGTTAGGTCAAGGCAGGTGACGGTCACTGAAGTGGGGCACGCACTGCCATCAACCTTCACTAGAACCCTGACTACATATGGACCACCCCTTCCATGCTGAGTCTGACTGATAAAGAGTCTGATCCAGTTAGATAAGATTCCAAAATCCAGGAACATAACTTTTTTCAAGCAAGGGCAACAATTTAAAATCTCTTGTGTGCATTATCTTAGAACAAAGAATATTCCAGATGATCTTAATTTTCCTTGGGCCTAAAGTGAAAAGAGACAGTTATAGAAAGTTGAGATGCACCAAACAAAGTGTTCCAAAAGAGTTTAGATGCACTCAGGAGACTGAGAGCTCAGTTGTGCCATGGTTTCCATGACAACCAATATATGCATAAAGCTTTGACATTAATGGCTACATCCACAGGACATGGAATAACTTTTTAAGTCCTGGTGTTTTCAAGGGTGTTCCTTATAGAAGACCTTGAAGAACACCCTTTTATGGTTATAAAATTCAAAACAGAGTGGGCACAAGCTAGACTTCTTAAACATTCCAATGGATATTTCCAGCCTTCATCTACAGCTCAGATTTTATCTGCATTACACCCAGAAAAAAAAAAAAGAACCTCCCACTTCCCCCCAACCCATGTTTCTTTTCACTATCAACTCTTAACGACGAAGTCTGAGGGCTCTGGCTCTGGTGGGATTTTTTTAGTCAGAACTTAATAGAAACAACAGGCTTGCAGACATGTAGGACTTAATTAAAAATGTAGATTTTAAGAAAGTGATTAAAAGCCTGTAATATTCTGCTTCTCCAGAGTTCATCAGAGATGAGGTTGATCCCTTCTCCAGGGATCCAAACATAGAGATTGTGTCAGTAGTTTGGGGGATTGTGATTACAGGATCTTCAACTACATATGTGCAGTTAGTATCTGGGAGGCTGATGGGAAGGTAATAGGGGTTGTGTCTGTTTTCCATGTGCTGTGGACTTTACAATCATCATTTTATCTCACCTTCACAGTCTCCCAGCAAAGTGTTATTAATTCCACTTTACAGATGATAAACCGAGGTTCAGTAATATTTAGTAACTTGCTCAAGGATCTACAGCTAATACGCAGTGAATCCAGGGCTTAAGCCCTGCTCTCTTTGACTTGGATACCCATGGACCATTATGCCTCTAATTGCTAGGGCAGCGTTTGGGAGAAAGGGACCAATATCAAGGTTCACTTATAAGAACAAATGCTTGCTCTTCATAGAGTTTCAAGCTCAGATGCGTATAGGGTCAGATAACATAAATGAGTAAGGTACACCGGGTTAAGAATATTAGGAAGTGAGGGACTAGGGTAAACTGAGAGAAAAATACCATTTCCTGTCTAAAATGGGTGCCCATAACCATCTCCATCCAATTATTAGTATAGCTATCAAAATTTTCAAGAGAAATTGGAAATCTGATTTTCAGGTGAAACTTTCCATTTTGAAAAATAATAGGCACTAACTCATTTTTAACCCCTACAACAAAACAAAGCATATTCTAGGTGCTATTCAATATCCTCTGCTCTGAACTTAACACTCTATGAGGGTGAAACCTCTGTCTTCTTTATTCTCATAGCCCCACTCTTTATACAACAAATGAAGGAATTCTCAAATCAACAACCTGGACAGAGGCGAAGAAGTACCAAGCCCTGGCTCACAAATGCAGAGTACCTTCATCAGAGCTAGGCTGCCTAGAAGAGTGGGACAGACACAAAGCAGTGGATTAACCCATACATATTCCTAGTAAATTTCAATCAGGGCGGGAGGCTTCTCGCATTTTGCCTTTCATTGAGCAATGTTGACATAAGAACTAGGTGAGACCGAGCTATCTCCTACAACCCAGTGGGGTTGTCAGGGTAGGAAAGTTAGGAATGAAAAACCTGAGCTAGCTCTTCTAACCTGGATTCTCTTTTCTGGCACATTGCCTATGCCCCAGTTATCCAATCTGTGAAAGGAGATGAATGGGGCATATAAGTCCAAAACATGGAGGAAAACAATAAGTTATTTGACATTTTTTTTTTACAGAAAAACATGCCTAAGTATTCAATGCATCTTATAAATATGATCCCAAGAAGATTCTGAGTTACCTTTGGAAATCCTTAAATATTTCTGGTTAATAAGTTAGATGAAGCGCTAACAAAGGGATTTCCAGTAAAAACCTGCCTAAGCCTCCATCGGTCCTACTCTGTTTTCAAAGTGAAAAGTATCTCATATTCTTTATGTCTTGATTGTATGTGTATATTTTTAATAATAAGCCAAAACAATATTGAAGCAAAAACTAAATCCTCACAAAAAGATGAGTTTTCAACTCTACAACTAGCCTTCAATATACTCAAGTATAAGGCAGACCTCACTGTCAGGAGCTTTGTTCCAAGACGGCAAAGAAAATCCCTTGTACTCATGTTGTTGCCAACTGCCACTAGCCGGAGTGTGAACCCAGTGGACAGGCTGGACTTCTCCTATATCCCTGTAATCAGGATAGGGAGTACTATTTGGTGCACCCCACTGATTATACCTCAGTTTGCATTATTGGTACATTTGATGTCCTGGCTCTTCTAGGCCCTGGTGTTGGCATGTCTCGTGTTTGAGTCACAACCATCCCTGTGAGTCATGTCTCAAGACACACACTCCTTTTTTAGATCTCAAAGGAGCGTGTCTCTTCTCTAGCTTCCAAGCTGGGATTGTGGCTGAACATTATAACTTTTTTAGCTAAAGAGACAACATTATTCAAGAGCCATCTATCCATCCATCCCAAGCCCTTCCTCATCCTGGAGATGAGCCTTGCTTGCCATCTTTATTAAATAGCAATGCACTCTCCTCTAACACACCAGGGACCACTTGTGATTATATTAAAACTACCAACTCCAGCTTCCAATCATTCCAGAAGCGTCCCCAGAGCACTATATCTTCTTACAGTTTCAAAAATAAGATACAAACCTTTAGGAACAGTGGGAGAACACTCAACAGGCTCTTCTGATGTTCAGCAGGGCTCGTACAAGCCAACTGCTGATATTCCAGAAACTTCCTTTCTAGCACCTCCCAGAGAGCTGTGGGAGACTTGCAGTCCCCTCCACATGGGAAGTCAGGCTGGGCAACATCAGACTGGCCTTCATTTTTGAAATCTGGGTCCTCAGCTCTGTCTTCAGCCTTTGAAACATCTTCTGCCTCCATGCCTTAGCAAAGCAGATCTGAATTCAGAACAAAAAACAAAAATGAAAAGTCCTGTCACAGCAGTTCCTGATGAAGCTGGTTGTGGAACAAGATACTGTACTCACTCAGTACAGTTCCAATTGAAAATGGTTCCTCTAAGAATCTGAAACTGACTAAAATAGGAAGGCTTTTTAAAAAAGAGATTGAGATTTATAGTAATGCATACATATTGACAATCCAACATGTGCCAGCTTTTTTACATAGACTCTCTTACAAAAGAAATGGGTGTTTTGATTTTTTCTATATAGTAAGGAAAACAACTTGGCCAAAGGCATACAGGCAGCTAGATATCCGGTTGAAATGTAAACCTTTAACACGAAAGCCTGTTTTCTTATTACCTGATGCTGCTCCTCCTTTAAGAGGCTGAGTAAATAGAAGAGCCACATGTAAATGTCTTACCAATATTCATAGAAGTATATAATTCTATATCTTCAATTATAACTTTCTTCTACTCCACAAGTCGAAGTATATAGGCTCTTCATCCTCAGCATTATTTAGTTCACACTATTTTTAGAGGAGTTTGTCCTCAAAATGACTTCATAAACCCCACACTAACCTAAAGGTGCTTCTCTACTACTACAAACAAGAGCTATCTGTATAAACCGAAGATCTCAGGTCAGTAGGCGTAAAGACAATAACTTATGCGATAAAAGTAGACAATTATTGATTCGCCATATAGGTAACCTCATGAAGGTACCTTTGTCTATGTCCTTGACTTTTCAATTGCCCTACTTTTCAAGTGAGTCATGACTGACTCAGCATAGAAAAAAAAATTTGCTTGTTGTTGTTATTTAATTGTCAGGAGTGGAAGAAGATACAAGTAGGAACCAGACTGTCCAGGTCCCCTACCAGATGCCACCAACCAAACCACAATGTCACCATGCAGGATTTCATCCTAGAATCTGGTCAGCAACAAACCACCACCAACCTAGGTTAGCAACCAGATAAAAGAACACACAGAGTGGGTCTACCGGTGTTTTGCTCAGGGCATGAGCAGCTGAGGGCCTGCATCACACTTTGTTTTCAGCCCAAACACACACCCCTTGTAGGCTAGAGTGAAAATTAATTAAGGATCCTGTGGCCAGACTAACCACTCCTATTTGAAACTTCTTTACCCTCTACATACAAAACTCCATGTGTTCCTGGATCTTCTTTTATCACACATGCTTATTACTCTCAAACTTCATTTTCAGGCATCGTTTTCCCTTTACAAATGTCATGTAAGTTCAGTGGCAAAAACTAGGAATGAATACAATATCCAAAAGAATATCAAGCTTGCCCATACTCAGATTATCTATAAAAATATAGTTTAATAAAAACACACTGATAATATTGTTGAGGAAAACTTTTTATTTGTACTTTTGCTTTTGTTGGTTGGTTGGGCTGGAGGTTAGCGGGGTTTTGCTTCCTTTTTAGGACTGATCCTCAGGAACAAGTGGTGGGTGCCTCATATTTCTCTGTCCCAGCACAGTCTCTTCCCTGACCTTGGCCAGGCTCTTTTTTGGCTTTGTTAGTTTATTTGTTTATTCCTTGGACCCCTGTTTCCCACTCCCATTCTTTTCTTTCCCAGCCTGCCCATCGCACCTGCTTAATAGTATGGGTCCTCATAAAACATGGTACAGGTGCAAGATTTCTGAATGCATGCGTTTAAAGTTCCCCAAATGACCTTCTGCATCTTTCCTGCAGCTCATTTTTTCACTCAGCATTATGCCTTTGAACCTAACCATTTGACTCTATGTTTGTCAACTTCATTTCCTGTAACTGCTGCCCCATGTTACAAAGTGGACATCATATGCCTATTTATTTGTTCGCTCTGCAGTGATAAAGCACAGATTTCCCATGACTTCCCATACTGCACTCGATCCTGTCTCGGACATTCCATGCAGGTCTTCTCATGGGCTGCACACGACTAGCTCTGAGTATGAACGCCAGAGCAAGAGTACTGAGTCAAAAGTATATATCTACTCAATGCAACTACATACTAGTAGCCAATATGTCTCCAGGACGCTGTCAACAGACCATACCCCCCAACAGAGCACTTGAAGGCTCTTCTATCATCTCATCCACATCCCTGCTTTCTAATATTTGCCAATCTGACTGAAGTAAAGTGATCCCTCATTGCCATTTTAATTTGCATTCCTCTAACCTACTAATAAGTCTGAGCATCTCTATAAGCCTGTTAGACTTTTAGATGTCCTCTCTACAAACTGACTATTCATAACCTCTGTTTATTTTTTCTTGTCTGTCTTTTTCGTATTGTTTTGTAAGAGTTTATATTCTAAAAACCGGTATTTTGTTGGTTTTTAAAATCACAAATATCTTCCCTCAATCTGTTCTGTTTTTCTTATAAATTAGTTAATATATTTATATTTTGTCAAAAAACATAATTTGAATATTTTCCATATTGTTAAAGATTCTCTGCATTTTCATTTGTAATGGCTATGTGGTGGCTGTAGAGCCACATTATTCGTTAATTTAACTAATCCCCTGCACTTAGGCATTGAAGTGATTTCCAATTATTAATTACTATAAACAAAACTGTAATGACAGATTTCTGTCTAAGTCTTTCCATATATTCATGATTAAACAACAGATTATAATACGTTCCTAAATTCCTAAAAGGAAATAGCTGGACCTAAAGGCAGGCAAAATTTTCATGTTCTTGACACATATTTCCAAACAGCCTCTCCCAAAATACCATATCTATGTACAGTCCTCTTTATTGAGAGTGTATGAGAGTTTACATTCCTTAGTTTTCTTTTTTTTTAACTTTGTTGATCTGTATATTTTATTGTAATATGAGGAGTTGAGTGTGTTTCTGTCTGCTGACTAATCTTCTTCAGGACTCCCTGCAGAGGCTTTCTGGAGTCAAACTCTACCTGACTCCATGAGTTCCCTAGAGGAAATCTCAGCTATTTCCCATGGCTTTCATTGCCACTGAGAGCCACATATCGACTAAATGTTAGCTCTTTGAAAAAAGCCTACTGTGCCCAGATCAGGAAAAGGCACAATGTAGATGCTCAATAAAATGTTACTGAATAAATGAATCTCTCTACTCAAATTTCTTTTTCTGTAGCCCAGACCCCTCTTCTAAACAAGTTTTTTTTTTCTCACTCTAAAATTTCTACTTGAATTTCCTTCAGACTCTTAAAGTCACTATGTCCCAATGAAACTATTATTCTCATTACCCACTGAGCCAGCCCCAAGTCAGACATCTCGACTTGCAGGATGGCTACTAGAGACAAACTAAATGTTGTCTCCATCATATAAAAATCATTTCATGGCCAAATCTGTGGTGTTGCCAACTGATTCATTCAACGAGATGTGTCTGAGGCCTTGCCAACACACATATTTTTAGGATAAGCAAGTGAGAAAACAAAGTTAACATCAGATCAGAATGTGAAAATGTGGTTCTGGGGAGCACAGCTGAATATCAGGGAAATACTAGAAATAGCCTCAGATCTCTTCTGAAGTTAAGAAACCTTGTTTACTGAAGTGAGACATTGAATCAAGTTCCCTTGAATAGACTGAGATTTTGGAGAAACAAGAATTTCCATGAAATCCCCTGGAGAAGTTATCTAACTCTAATGTCAGGCCATGTCCCCCTCCTATTTCTCTGCCCATCACCTAGGCCTGCTTTGGTTTTATTTGTAAAAGGAAGAAAACAGGGAATGGCCTGTCAGAACTGTGTGAAGAACAGCAAGAAGAAATCATTATAGTCCACTTCATTGTCAAAAGTACCCTCTGTAAGTGGCAGTACTTTCTTGTCCAGAGCAAACAGGACCAAGCCGGAGGGGAAGATCACTAGGAGTCCAGGGCAAGGTTGGGATTAGGGTGAGACAAATGAGGCACTCACCTTGGGCACAGATTTAAAGAGGGGAGGGTTCCAAAAATCTCAGTAGCCAAGTTAAATAACATTTTTATGCAATATTTTTGAAAATAAAAATTAACACCAAAAAAATTACATGATGAAGAAATATCAAAATTTTAAATGCCACCTCCAGGCCTGGACTTCTGCAGATTCTACTCTAATACCCAGTGCAGTAGCCACGAACAAAGCCTCAGAAGCCAGGCTACTCCGGTTCAACTCTAATGCGATCAGATCATTTGACCAAGGGACTAAACGCATGCCTGTCTCAGTGTCTTCATTTGTAAATTGAACAATAACAGGACCCTCACAGGGTGCTGTGCAGATTGAGTGAATGCTCAACACATGTCATTGCTAGGATTGGGAGATGGGCATTTATTGGTTCCTCCTTGATGCAAGCATTTGCATATGCCACTTCACTTAATCTTCCTACCACCCAGCAATATCAAAGCTAATGGCCTTCATCTCAGATGGTACTGAGATTTGAAGCAGAGAAACAACCTACACGGCATCCTATTGCCAGTCAGCAGCTGAAGCAAAGTCCACTTCATTGTGTCAATAGTTTTGGTTTTGATGCCCCAGAGCATCGCCTGCAATGCACAACAGAGGCTGAGCTCACCTGGGGCCCAGGGTGGAGAGAGGGGCTTCAGACCTGCTTGGCCAGGTAACACAGGCTGAAGGAAGGCTTACCACCCCAGAATGTTTTATTGGAGAGGAGGGTGGAGGAGAAGGTACCCTTGGCAGAACCAAGAACTAGAGGCTATGGTGAGGTCTCAGGGCCTCCAAAACAAACAAACAAACAAACAATACCTTTCTCTCTGCCAGCAAGCTGTTTCCCAGTTTGGGCCAGGCTTGAGGCATGCGACACACAATCCAGGCAGACTACAAGCCCTGCTTTCCTGCTGCCTCCATGAGGGAGAGAGAGGCAGCTGTGTAAGAACCTGCTCACTCATGCAGCCTCCAGGCAGAGGGGAGCCACAAGACAAAGTCCAGTTCTCACTTGTATCATCAGAGCTCTGCTTCATAATGTTTCAGAAGCAGAGCACCCTGTGCATCCTGCTCAAAGCTGCCACTCTGGAGGGTGATATCTGGAGCCCAAAGAAATGACTGTGTTGCTGAAATTTGGGCTGCTGCACCAACATTCCAATTGATTGTTTCATCTCTGACTTTCTATTGAGCTGGGATCTGGTGACAGAGTTTCTATAATGAAAGTCAAGATGAAAGTCTCCTTCTCCTTTCTTGTCAGCATGTATGGTTGTTCCCTTTTCTGGATAATACCTCCCAGGTACAGATGCAGACCTGTTTGCCATCTACATCATGGGCAGTGGCCCCCAGGCACTAGGGCTGGAGAAGCCTTTTTACTAGATGATACAGAACAGAACGGCAACTTCCTCTGTTTCTCTTTCCATTCAAAAGCCAGTTCCTCACTGCCTGTCAGCAGATCCAAACTCTATTGCTCTTGTGTCAGCAGGGACTCTGCCTTGACCTGGAGCACTCAGGGAAAAAAAAAGCAAAAATAAAAATAAAAATAAAGTATTCTTGTTCCAAAAACATGTGCAGAGTGGATTAGGCCTTTCTTCCCGCTTCTCCACCATTTCCCATTAACGAGAGAGCTTGCAAGTTCAAAACAAACTAAAAAGGAAGAGTAGGGGGACAAGACAGAAATTGTAGCAACATGGAAGCTTTGTTCACATCTCATGCCACAGCCCACTATAGTTAATCAGAAGTACTGAGGGGACAACGGCATTCTCATTAGGGAAATACAGATTAAATCCACACTGAGATACCAGGATTCTCCTAATAGAACGTCTTTAATGACAAACAAAACTCAGGAAGTGTTGGCAAGGATACATTGCAGCCACAACCCTGACCCTTGCTGGTGGAAATGCAAATGTTACAGCCACTCCAGAAGACAGTTGGGCAGTTTCTGAAAAAGTTAAACATATATCCAACAATTCTGCTTCTGCGTATTTACTCCAGAGAAATGAAAACTTATGTTTCTACAAAAAACGTATACACGAATGCTTATAGTAGGTCTATTCATAGCTGCCAAAACCTGAAAACAACCTAAATGTCCCTCAAGGGGTAAATGGGATGCTTCTCTGTTAAAAGAACTACTGACTCACACAGCAACCTGTATGAACATCAATGGCTTCAGGACAAGCGACTGTTTATATGATATTCTGAAAACGGCAAGATTACAGGGACAGAAAATAAATTAGTAGTTGCCAGGGATTAGGGGTAAAAGGTTGGCTACAAAATAATGGAAGGGAACTTTTAGGGGATAAAAATGTTCTCCATCTTGACTGTGGTGGTTGTCACACAACTGTCTACATTTGTCGAAAGGGCAAAATATTTTTGCATATAAATTATAGCTCAAAAACCTGACATAATTTTTTTTTTAAAAAAAGCATTCTGAGGTTGAAAGAGTACCAGAAAAGTCAGAGGCAGATGTTTTAGGCTCGTCGCCTGTTTTTAACAGGGATACAACTACACAGTGAATTGCAGTAATACCTCCACTAACTGAAAGGTCATTTTATCATGGCTCTCCTTTCTTATCTCTGTATGATTTCACTTTATCTTCATAAGGACACTTCACAAGGGAGAAAACAATAGTAGTATTTTCCAGGTGTTGAAAGCAAGGTTCAGAGAGGTTCAATAGCTTCCAAGGTAGCCACATTGAAGGTTCTATGTGTCTGACTCCAAAATTCACAAGCTCCTCCTTAACTATAACCCCTGTTTCCTGTGAATTTCACATGTCTGGTACAAAATCAAAGCTCTTATAAACATAAACTACACACAGATAGGGACTCACTTGGTGACCCCCCCGTTTCCATCTCTGTGTTGGTCAAGTGTGAGGATTGCTCCCCAATTTCTGGTTTACATTTCCATCCAGTTAAGAAAATAATACTTATAAATAATCATTCTATCAAATTGGCTGAACTAATAGACAAGGTGGGTCAATTATAAAAAGTAAAAAGATACCCAAAATAATTGAAAGCAGATCAACAGATTATTTACAATAGCAAAAAGGTGGAAACAATCCAAATTGTTTCATCAACAAATAAATGAATAAACAAAACAAAAGGATGGAATATTATTCAGCCTTAAAAAGAAAGGGAACCCTGACACATGCTACAACACAGATAAACCTTAAGGACACTGTGCTAAGTGAAGTAAACCAGTCAGAAAAGGACAAATACTGTATTATTGCATTTAAATGTATTACTTAAAGTAGTGGAATTCATCTAGGCAGAAGTTGAATTGTGGTTACCAGGAGCTGGAGGGAGGGAAGAATACGGAATTAATGTTTAATGAGGGAAGATTTCCAGTTTTGCCTCTCCAGTTTTGGAGATGGATGGCAGTATAAATGCACATAATGCCACTGAACTTCACACTTAAAAGTGGCTAAAATGGTAAATTTTGTTATGTATATTTTACCACAAATACATACATACATACATACCTACATACATACATATATACATACATACATAGAAGATAGATAAATGTTAAAAGAAGAGGGTGTAATTCCTCCAGTTTGATGACTATAATAAAATAATAACAATAATAGTATCTAACGAATTTGTACTATACACTGGGTCCTGCACCAAGTGCTTCACTTATTTAATTATCCTTGAGCTCCTGGCATGAGGCTACAAGGACTGTTCTGACCTCTCTTAGAGATGAGGAAACAGAGTTATCATTGAGTTTCAGCAGCATTCCCCGCAGGACACACCTGGTATCTTCAAAAAGGGGACAGGAATCCCCTCTGACCCAAGACTTTGGTCAATGTTTGCTACACACACAGTTTTGTTGGAAGGACAAGGATGAATCAATTATGGAGGTTCTGTGTCCACACTTGGGTTAACTCTGGAAAGAGAGTACAGACATAGGACATAAGGGGAGAGGCAAATGAGAGCAATGAAATCAGAGGAAATAAGAGATATAAGTGGCTTGGACAACATAGGCCCAGAAAGCTCAGACACGTAGCTCTAGGGCAAGGACCAGGACTTGGCCAGAAAGCTCCTTGGGCTGCCCTTCCAGTTATTCAGTGTCCCCACCTCCTACATCCACCAGGGGTTAAGAGTGCCTGCAGGTAAAGAACGGCCAAGCCCAGGTCTCTACATCCTGCTTCAAATGGCTCAAGAGAGATGGCTCAGGTTGTTTCCAGAAGTTTAGGAATTCCCCTGAGGACTGAAATGGGGACTACAGTTGTCAGGAACCAGGCAGGTTGAGCAATATCTTTCGTGGCCCTCAACACTTCCTTTTTATGATTCTAGTCCATGCACTCCTGGCCAGCACACACCTCTGTGGTTTTTGCAAAAGCAACAGAATATAGGAACTCAAAGTATCCTGCGGAAGAGGCCCAGTTTTGTATCTCAGTATGTGTACTGACTTCCACATTGCCAAAAGTGTCCAGGGAACAATTCCTCTAGACAGACCCTTAAAGCTTAGCTGCAACTGACCTATCACTTCAAAACAAAAATGTGGACTGGTGACAGCACAGATAACAAAAAGGCTAGCCCCCATAACCTGGAGCCTTTCCAATGTGGGAGTTAATCCATGGCTCAGTCTCCAATGGAATGTAAGGAGATGATGCTTAATGGCCATAACTGAATGAGTGTCTACTAACAGAGCTATCTATCTATGTTCCCTAACCTTAGAAAACTTGTAAGGTAGGCATTATTATTCTCATTATACAGATGGGAAAGCAAGACTCAGAGAAAGTGAGATTCAGAGAAAATAGTTTATCTGGAATCAAACAGTTAATATGCACCAGAATCAAGGTCGAACTCAGACTTTTCTGACTCTACAGCTCCCCACCCTTGAATAAACCCCATAAAATAGCTTGAAACACTTACAGCCAGCAGCAGTGCAGGGGGCCCTGGCTGGACTTACAAAATCGTTGCTGACTCCTGACCATAGGAAGTTTAGAGGCAGCCCTGCTGTCTGGCCCCAGTTCACACTACAAACAAGGAGGCATAGGACAGGACCCTGTCATCTCGCCATTCCCTCAGGGAAGAGCTGATCCCTGGGTGCTACCAGGCCAAGGGTTTGCTAAGCCCTGGCACAAGGTAAACAGTAGCTGGCTAGTCGCTCCCTGGGCTGACACCAGCTGCACACCAGTGTTAGTCACCTTCCAGGCTAAGCCACCAGAGCTATAGCTTTACTCAGCTTTCTTCAAGTGGTGAGTCTTTTTACTTATTAAATGTGTAAGCAGCAGAATTGCCCCTGATTCACACCCTGGACTTGAAAGCCCACAGTCAGGGGAGCAGGGGGACCAACGAGTAAGCAGAAGTGGAGTAGGTGTTGGGTAGAGATGTGCCTGGCTGTGGGGCACAGAGGAAGCTTGTGGCCCCGCCTGGGAAGGGATGTGGTAGTCTCAGTATGTGTACTGACTTCCACATTGCCAAAAATGTGGGATGGCTTCTCAATAAAGATGGTGCCCATAATGGGCACTGAAGGAAGAGAAGGAGATGATCTTAAAGTCAAGAGGAGAGAGACTCTAGGCAGCATGGGTGTTCAGGGATGTGGGTGGAGTTCAAAGACAAGAAAGCACTAGAAGCACGGTATACTTAGTGAAAGGATCATGGATGGTAGTACCAGACATGAACCTGTTTCATGCAGTGGTCCTGGGAGTCACTGGGGGGCTCTCGATGGGGAGCAACAGTGCCCCCCTGCTAGATACTGGGCCTTCCCAGTGGGTCCAACCCTTGCCCCAGGTGCTTATAGCCTGCGGGGAGAGGGGTAGGAAAAGGGTTGCTGTAATACAGTGCCCACCGGAGCAAGAATCCAGCACTAAGCGGACAAATGGAAGGAGCTGGTTATTGTGGGTGAGATGCGGGTGGTGGTGAGAATGGGAATGGTAAGAGGGGCTTCACAGAAGCAGGGTTTTTGGAGAGGGAACCTGCAGGGAGGATATGAAATAAGCACCTGAACAGATTAGAGAGGAGTGTTCCCAGTAGAAGGACACGCAAGAGGTAAGAGAGGTGAGGTGGGTATGCATGTGGTTTTGTGCCACTGTGAGGGACGTGAGTGCAAGTAGGAAGAAGAGCCTGGGCAGAGGCTAGGTCACAAAGTTCTCCAGACGTTGAGCCGCTTGCACCCCATTCCTCACCCTCTCATCCCAGGAAGATTAAAACCATCGGGAACTTTGCATCAGCCCTTATACTTCTCAGTCTACTTGTTAAGGTGCAAGAAATAAAAAGATTTTCAGCATTGCTTAGTTGACACAATCATCCTGGTTAGCTTATTAAATTTCAGTATGATTTAGTCAGAAAATGTGCACAAAAATCACAAAACTATCAAATGCATCTGGAACTATGCATTCCTGGCTTGCAGGGAATTAAACACCCCTTAATTCTCATGGAATTAATTATTATATTTAAAAATTAATTTAAAAATTTATTCTTGATTCTCGTGGATAAAATAAAAAAGAAAAAGAAAACACCAGAGCAAAGGCACAAACCACCTACATCACACATAGAGTTAATAGTTTTCTTGGAAAAGGAACCCTGATACACTGCTGGTGGAACTGCAAATTGGTACAGCCACTATGGAAAAGAGTATGGAGGTTCCTCAAAAAAAAACTAAGAATTGATCTACCATATGATCCAGCAATCCCCCAAAGACTTGAAAACCCATATCTGAAAAGATATTTCCACACCGATGTTCATAGTAGCACTATTCACAGTGGCCAGGACACGGAAGCAATCAAAGTGTCCTACAATAGATGATTGGCTAAAGAAGCTGTGGTACATATATACAATGGAATATTACTCAGCCATTAAAAAGAGATGAAATCCTGCCATTTGCAATAACATTGGGGGACTTTGAGATAATCATGCTAAGCGAAATAAGCCAGACAGAAAAAGCTGAAAATCGCATGGTATCACTTATATATGGGATGTAAACCTAAAAGCAACAAATTAACAGGACAAACAGACTCAGGGACATGGATAATGGACTAGTGGTTACCTGAGGGTAGGGGATGGAGGAGGAAGGGGTAGGTAGATGGGGTAAAGGAGGTCAAATATAGGAGGTTTGGGGGAGGGTGATGTGGGTAAAGGGGATCAAATATATGGTAGCTAAAGGAAACTGGACTTTAGGTGGTAATCACACAATAGAATATACAGTTGTCAAATTATAATGTACACCTGAAAATTACATAGTTGTATTAACCAATGTTACCCCAATAAACTTTTTAATACATAAATAAATAAATAAATAAATAAATAAATAAATAAATAAATAAGTAAGTAAGTAAGTAAGTAAGTAAGTAAGTAAGTAAGTTTTCCCGGGCTCCTTGTCCTAGACTATGCTAGGCAGAACTAGATCCAGAAAACTGCTTTTAGGTTAATGTAAAAAGAGACACTTTCAGGTGCAACTTTGCACATGATGCTTTTTCATTGAAGTGCCGAGAAAGGAAACGCAGTGCTGGCAATGGCGAGACAGGGTCATTTTCCCCTTGTCTGAGTCTCTTTGTCTCTCCCTGACTCAGTTCCTACCTGTAACATGAGGTTTTTTAAGGATCTGTCCATCAATGAAGGTCAACTTTTCAAATGAGCTTCATATTCAGAGCCTTCAAATTTCTCCTCTGAGACCTGGACATTTGTTTAACCAGAATGAGTCTCCTACATGCTGGCAAACCTCTCAATATGTCATGAATATTTTTAACCCAGACCTTAATTCTTCTACATGTCCAGAAGATGGAAATATGGTGCCTAAAGATACTCAAAAGGAGTGAAGGAACCTTAGAATGCTACACAGTGAGCAAGACAGGTTCTCAGGGTGACTGCCCTCTATGGGGCACCTACTAGTAGCCTAAGGTAGGCCAGCACCATCCCCCACTGCTTCTTCATCTCTCTGCCAGCCTTCCCACAGCAGGCTTCTCTGCTTCCAGTCTTCACTGCCTCCCACCCCACTCTACATTGTCAGACTTGGCAGCACAGCTCCACTATGTCACCCCCTTGGTCAAGTGTCTTCAACAGCTCCCATGTTCTCTAAGAGCATTCCCAAGCTCTTGGCCCTTGATAATGTGGTCCCACCCTCTCTCCTGCTCAATTTCCCACTATACTCCAGTAGGGTCTAGCTGAATGAACTGTTCACTCAGTCTCTGACCCTTTGCCTTTATTCAGGTGACTTTTCTGCCTAAGATGCCTCTCCTTTGATTGCACATGTCCAAAACCTGCTGCCTTCCAAACACAGCTCCTGGCTGCCTGCTAGGCACAGGGTTTCATGATGCTCCAACCAAAAATAACCCTCCTTTCTCAAACTTCCAAACTCCTGTCATCACGGGGCTATCGGGTGATTAGAAAGCAGCCACTACCAGCAAGTGACAGCACTTTGCAGTTTTCAATGTTGCATTCACACAAGATTTCAATTGGTAATTACACCAGAGTGTGCAGGGTTATGATCATCTAACCCCCACCCTGCCCCAATAGGAGTGAAAGTCACTTGCCTGTGGAGTCAGGCAGAGTAAAAGTAAGAATTTTGTAATTCCCAAATTTATCATTTTCCCCCAGTAACTACTGCCTATAAGTGCAGCACTCATCACTTTCTTCCTTATGTTATCATTATTCAGGTATATGCTTTATCTTTCTCATTCCTGTATTTCCTCATTTCTAAGTTTCGATCAATTATAAAATGCTACAGCTATTTAACAAATTTTCATTCTAGAGGGTATCACCACATTAAACACACATGTCAAAAATAAGACTGTTCTGACACATTAAATTGGGTGATGAAAAAGTAAATGTGTCATTTACATAATGAAATGTTTCCTGGAGACAGGTGCGTGAAAGTAAAAACTAAAATAAACTAAGATTCTGGGTGCTTTGAGATTTCAAGGTATTGCCCCTGGTTTGATTGGGTTTTTTTTTCTTCTTTTGAATATCTGGACATTTGCTCATCCTGATTCTTCTGACTCTTTTCTCACACTTGCACTCAGAAACTGGCCCTGGACCTGCGCAGTTACTACTGCATGCGCTGAATGCAGTGCACGCTGGTGGGAGCCTCTAGCACCTGTGGTGGAGCTGGGTAAGCTGTTGCTCACTGCTCCCCATCTCGTGCAGCATCATCTTCATTGCTACCCTCCTCCTGCTCCTGAAGGACCTGTGCTCTCAAGGCAGAAACACAAGATAAAGAACTGCAGAGCTGTTCAGCCCTACCTTCATTACACACATCTCCCTGCCCACTACCTTCTGCAGAAGAGGCCACTCTCTTGATCTGGTCCACACTCGGAGACCCAGGGGAAAGCCTTGTGAGCTTGCCATAACCTGTTTCAATGCTACTAACTCCCAATTTGCTTTGACTAACTTCTTCAAATAACACAATTTCTTCAGGTGTACATATTTTTATTCATTTTTGACTGTATCTCATATTTCGTGCATATGCTTTAAAAAGCTGATATTGGAGTGCTATTTGGACAATTTTATTATTATATCAAAAACATAAAAATAAAGTATTCCCTTCTCTTTTTTTTGCATACCACTTTTCATATCCAAGCATATTTTACTTGTAAGTAATATGTAGATAATTAATTGCATTAATCACTCATCATCATATCATAAACATATTGTTTGTAACTTTTTTCTTAAATTATCAGATTTGATGACTGTGAAACATCCTCTTGATCAATCTCCCATAATTGACTCACTCACTCCCTAATAACTGGATGCTGAGGGTGTCTCCATTGCTACTACAGGCAATGCTGGAGGAAGGGACAAACAAATTATTTAACTTCCTATGAATCATCTGTGAAGAATTCTCCAAAGAAGGATTAAGTATTGAGCCCAAAGGGAAGAACAGTTTTCACACTTGTGCCAAATGTTGACTATTGCTTTCCAGAAGTATTTCCTCAACTCTTCAGTGGTAGTGTTGCCAAGTGCAAAGTGCACGGCCTTTAACACCAGATGCAACTAGGTTCAAACCCCAGCTCAGTTACTTACTGCCTGAGGAAAGAAAGGCTTACCTCTCTGAGCCTCTATTTTCTCATCTGTAAAATGGGAGTAATGAAACTGATTTTACTGTGGGGATTAAATGAGATTGCAAATACTGTAACTGTGCAAATCTTCACTTCTTTAAAATGACTTTTCTCTTCTTTTTCTCTTTGATTCAAACTGGCCTTGGGCTCACTTGCTTCTTTTTTCCTTATCCTTCTGCCTACTGCATGACCATTCCCTTAATCATTAAACCCATAGATCAGCATCAAACAAAGCCTCAGATGTGCTGACCACAGAAACAGAATTTCGGTCAAACTAAAGATAGTATCTTGCAGCTCCAAACTCATGAAGGCAGAAGGACCCCACTGGCAACCTCTTGAAACCAGACAGAACTACACCATGACTGACATCAGGACCTGATGCAATGATCAGCTGCCTCCTACCCTAGCCCTAACCAATTAGTAGAGCCCATGACCCCAAATCCTTTAGCTATAAGTTTCCCCTATATAACCTATCCCTTAGAGGCCATCGGAGAGCCAGATCTTCGAACGCTACCTCACCTGTGTCTCCAGGATTGGCACCATTTCTTTAAATAAACCTCTACTTTCTTTGCTGCAAACTCCTGTTCGTGACTCTTTTGGCTTTGATGTGTGTAGGCAAAACAAGTTTGATAACAATAGAAGTGCCCTACCCAGTACCTGGTTTATTGTAGGAACTAAATCCATTCTTCTTACCTCTATATTTTCTTTCTCCTTGAAATTATTTGAGACAAGAGGCTTTCACTTCCCTAATTTCCCATCTTTCTTGAACTGTGATCCCCACAAAAGCCTCTGGCCATGAAACAAGACCTAGCTTACTCTGAAGAATGACATCCAACCAAAATAAATGAAAGCTGCATGTCTAATATGAAATTTTCCAGTAGCCACATTTAATAAGTAAAATTAAATAGGCTAAATTAATCAAATCTACTTATTTAAATATATTTTAAAATATATTTTATTTAACTCAATACATCTAAAATATTATATTTTCAATATGAAATCAGTATTTTTCAAGTATTGATAAGATATTTTATATTTTTTTATTGTTTATTTGTAATACCTTTAAAATTCAATGCACACTTTACACTTACAGCACATCTCAATTCAGACTAATCACATTTCAGGTTGGGCTACAGGCTACTGTATTGGGTAGCCCAGGTCTAGACTTTAAGAATTAGGCTTTTAACAGATGTGTAGATGCTTCAAATGGGACTATCAGCCAAGGATTTTGGAATGTTGCCCTTAGGATGTAATTTCAGATGCAAAATGCAGGTGCATTTTTATGGTTTGCATCACTTGGAGAAATATAATAAATGCAAGGCCCCAGTTGTAAACAAAATGGCTAACAGCTCTATGGCACGGCTCAAAGAACTCTTGAGAAGCTCATCTTCCCCTTCCCCTTCTGTACAAGATATCTCCCCTCTCTCCCTTAGGTGGTCAAGCTGTCTTGCTTTTCTGCCATTAAGGTCCCTTAGGGGCACAGGGAGCCAATATTTCATTTCTCCACTTAATGTCTAGTAGGCATCTCCACCTTTATATGTTCAACCCTATATTCTGGAATAACCATCACCTTGCAAATATACTACTTCTGCCCTTGACCCAGCTCAGTATATGACAACTCCATTCTCCCTGTAGCTCCAACAGCCTCTTAACTCATAGTCTTGCTTCTTCCTTTGCTCTCCATAGAAAAGCTAAAATGATTCTTTTTAAAAATGAAAACATACATCAGCAATAGTAAAAAGTAAATATTTAATGACACTTGAAATGATATAAAAAATAAACTACTTAGGAATAAATTTAGGCACAATATACACTATTTTTATGAAGAAAACTATAAAATTTTATTTAAATACTTTAAAGAAGACTTAAATAAATGAGGAGACAAACCACATTCATGAACTGAAGGAGTCATTTTCACAAAAATATAACCTCTCTACAAAATACATTTCCAATAAAATCTGAACATAGCTTTTTTGTGAAGCCTGAAAAGCTGATTCTAAAATTTATATGAAAGAAGAAAGTAAAGAATGTCCAGCCATAATGAAAGAAGGAAAAAAAGAGGAGACTTTCCCAGGTATCAGAATTTATTATAAGCCTACAGTTACCAATATTATATAGTATTGGCAAAAGGATAAACAAATTGACAGAATAAACAGACCCGCATATATTAACAATTTGACTTACAACAGAATCACTGTAGATCAATGGATAAAAAATGACCTTTTTAATAAACAGAGCTAAGACTCTTGGTTATTTACATGGGAAAAACAAAATAAAATAGAATCCTCCCCCTATCTCACACCATATGGAAAAATCATTTCTAGGTGAGACTGAAAAATGTGAAAATCAAAATTATTTAAAATTTTTAAAAATCATGTAAGACAGCGGTCCCCAAACTTTTTGTCACCAGGGACTGGTGCTCTTATAAGAATCTGATGCCTGATGATCTGAGGTGGAGCTGAGGCAGTGATGCTAACACTGAGGAGCAGCTGCAAATACACATGAAGATTTTCTGGCTCCCCCGCTGCTCACCTCCTACTGTGCAGCCCAGTTCATAACAGGCCACGGACTGGTACTGGGCCATGGCCCAGGAGTTGGGGACCCTTGATAGAGAATAATTTTATAACTTCACTGTGAAGAATTTCTTAAAACATATAACAAGTATAAACTGTAAAAGAACATATGGATAAATTAAGCTTATTTAGAATTAAGACATTTGGTCATTAATAATAATCACAAAGAATGTAAGGAGACAACGCACAAACAAGAGAAAAATGTTTACAACATACACAAATGACAAAGGATTAATATCTGAATATGTACTGAATTACAATAGGACAAAAGACAGATGGCCCCATAGAGAAATGTACAAAAGATCTGAACAGGAAAAGGAATACAGAATAACCAATAAACATATGAAAAGATGCCCAACCTTAGTAACTGAGGAATGCAATTTAAAACATTGTTTGATTTTCATTTTCACCGGATTGGCAAAAATTAAAACTTTGACAACATCAAATGTTGGTGAAATGTGGAGCAATGGAAACTTTACACATTGCCGATGGGTGGGGAAAATGATACAATCACGCTGGTTTTATCCATACATACCCTATGACCCATTAATTCCATTTCTAGGGTATATGCTCTAGGGAATTCTTGCATGCATACCCCAGGATACATATACAGAGAGTCCTAGCAGTGCACCCAAGTGCTAGAGCCCCTAGCAGCTTATAATAAAAAAAAAAAAAAGAAATATTCCAAGTGCTCATTTGCAGTAGAGAAGTACATTGAGATATATTCCTATATAGCAGAATATTATACAGCAGTAAACATGCATGAATTAGAGGCACATGCAACAATACAAAGGAATTTCAAAACTAATTTTGAGCAAATTAAGCAAGTCTTAAAAGAATATTTAATTCCTATTTACAAACTTCAAAAACATGCAAAATTAACACATATGTAGCAATTTAAATAAAAGAGTTAAAACTATAAAGATAGTCAAGGAAACAGTAAGCCATAAATTCAGGACAATAGTTTTCTCTGGTAAGAGTGGGAGAAGGACAAGCACATGGAGGACTTCAAAGATGCTGATGATCTCTAAAACAACACTAAGGTAACAGCACACATGTTTATTCCTTATACTCTACACACTTTTTCTAAATTTTCTTTGCTATCTAGTCAGTATTTAAAAGCCTCCTGAGCCAGAGAAAGAACAGCCCAAGTCCTCACAGTGGATAGGAAAGCCCTCCTTGACTTGACCCCACCCATCCCTCTCTAGCTAGTCACTTGCACACCTACACCTCTCACTGCTACACTGGCCTCCACCAGGGCTCCACCTCTGCACCTTGGCCTTCTCCACACCCCTGCCAAGATCACTTCTCAGAAACCCACAGGGCCTGGGCCTTCCCTTCTTTCATGTCTCCATGCAGAAAGCAAGTACATTCTCAGCCTTCCGGCCCTCATATCCCACCTCCAGTTCCCCATCCCACTTCAGCCCATGGCACCAAGCACCACTGACCCCTGTTCTCTGATCATGTCACCTTTAACAGTGCCTAAAAGTAGCTTTCAATATATGCTTGTAGAATAATTAAATGTATGACTATACAGAATATCATATTAAAATCGAAATGTTCCATGAAAAAGGTAATACATGAAATCCTTGCTTACCAGATCAGCTCCTCATCACTTTAGAGAAGGTGGGACAGAGAACCGATTCAGCATTCTCTAAGGTGGGATTTCAGGAGGAGAGTAGGAGAGCGAATTCTCAATTAATCAGATGGTCCTGCTTATTCAGAAAAAATTTCTAAAGTTTAATGTGGTAATTCAGATGAACAAAGAGAGCCCCCAAAAGGCACCTACTTACCAGACCCCCAGGAGTGACCACAGGGCCACGACAGAGTCAGCTCTCTTGGTGATCAGTCTGAAGTGGCCCCCACTGCTTGCCACTTTTCAGAGTCCTATGCGGGGGCTGGGCAGGGGAGCCTCACAGCCAGCCCCCTCTCTTTGTTTCTGAACAATTGGCACAGACAGGCCCAGTCCAGCTTCCCTAGTTATGGCAAGTCACCATCTTTAAGGAGAACTGTGAGAAAGGGCTTGACCTGAAGCAGGAGGTTGAGCAGTGGTGCTGAGGCCTGGCCTGGCTCGGCAAACCCCAGCAACAGCATCAGAGTGGCCTTGACCACGTGCACCGCCCACCCTGCACATACTTCCTGCTCATCAACTTACCTCCTCTCCCACATCCACAAACCCAGGTCAGGCACTGATGGTCACATGTGCTCCCCTGCTTAGTTTTCCAGGAGGCAGCCAGAAGGTTCCTTCCTAACAGACAGGACCCTAATGCCCACGTCTGTGCTGAGCTGGTGTGTCCAAGAACAAGGTAACCTACCCAGAGGTATGTCGGTCAGGGCCTGCAGACATCAGGTGGCATAGGCACCCCCATACACAGCCACAGCCCCTCAAGATTGGGGGAAGAAGACCAGCCTACCATCATCAGCCTTCAACGGCGTTTCGCTATGAATCACTCGAGCTGGGTCTCTGCTCATTTCCTGGAGAAAGCAGAAGTGGAGAGTCCGCAGATGCCTGCTTCTGCCCACTCCCCAGCCGTCAACAGAGCTGCCTGAGTTCCAGTGGGTAACTCGGGATCTGCAGTAAGGCCCCTTAGGGCAGTAGCTGGGTGGTTAGTCAGTGCTGGGAGTCAATGCTAAAGACAAAGAGGAAAGGCTTATGAATAGTGGACATAGACTTCAGCTATCAGACTGGACTTCTCTTTTCTCTTTTTCTATGTCCTACCTAGCTTCTCTAAGCCTCCAGTAAAACGAGGATAATGGTGAGACAATTAACATCTTTAAGTCTGTTTCTTATACATGGAATGGGACTAAAATGATGCTCTACCAAAAATTCAATGTTGGCAAGAGGATTTTTAAAACTAAAAAGAGCTATACAAATGCCAGTTATTATTATTGAGAGAGCTACTCATGCTAAGACACCAAAACAGCCAAGGCAACTATGAACTGCTGTGTAAACATGTATTTTTTTTTTTTGAGCGGAAATGTGAGATTCTGTGATATGTTTTTAATGTCCAAAAATAACAATTTTACTTCTGCTTCCAGTTACACCCTCCCACTGAAAGCAACTCTAAAATAGAACAAATATGTGAGACAACTGTTTTTGGGCATTGAATAGCAGGCAGCATAAGACTATGATCTTTAAGTTAAGAAAAACATACAATTACCTTGGCTTTCTTCCTATGGGTGCTTTTCTGCCATGGTACAAGAAGGTGAACACCCAAGGGCGATTATCTCCCAGAACTAAAAAAAGTATAAGTCAGATAGTTTTAGGTTTCTGAAGGGGCTGAAATTCTCAGGGCAGGGTCCTATAAAAAAGTGTGTTGTGTGCAAATTCACTGTGTGTGTTTTTAGCCAAGGGTTGCCTGTACATGCATGGGGTGAGACTCCAAGGGACACAGGAGAGATCACCTGACCTAAGGTTGAGAACTGAATGGAGGTAACAGAGATTGAAAAGCATTAGGAATGTTGAAGCTCCATCTTGTACGTAGTGGAAAGACTTTACTGAGCATTTTAGGATTTTATTTTATACCCCCAGAAAAACTACACCTGAGAAACAAGAACCATAACCTAGAATAAGAGCCATAAAGTAGGAAAAAGTTTCAAACTAAAGTAGAATAACCCTAACAAAAATAAAAGCAAGCCTGGCAGAACCAAAAGTATATTTCAGTAATTTAACCTCCAATTAGAACAAAACTCATCATCCTTTAAAGGAAGAAAACATAATGCAGCATCTTTTCATGTAATGCCCACACTGTTCACCTACAACTAAAATTAGTAGAAATCTGAAGAAACAGAAAAGTGTGACCCATAAGGAAACAAATATCTATCAATAGAAACAGACCCTAAAATGAACCAGATGTTCGAATTATCACACAAGGACTTTAAATTAACTATTCGAAGTGTTTTCAAAGACTTAAAAAAGATATTCATAGTAATTGAAAGGTGGGAAATTTCAGCAAATAAATGGAAAATATAAGAAGATTTCAATGTAAATTCTAGAACTTAAAAGTGTACCTGAAATGAAAATTTTACTGGTGGGCCAACAGCACACTGGTGATCTAAAACAAAAAGTTAATGAACTTGAAGACCAATAAATAGAAATTATTCAATCTGAAGAACAGAGAGAGAAAAAATTGACTAAAAATAAACTTGCACTCAGTTGTAATTGGGACAATATCAAATGGTATAATATGTGTGTAAACTGGTGTCACAGAAAGAACAGAAAAGTAGCAAAAAAAAATTTGAAAAAATAATGTTGAAATTTCTTAAGCTGTTGAAAAACAGCAAGTTGCAGATATAATAAACTTAGTAAACCACCAAGAAGAACAAAATAGAAAGACAATCACACTTCAGCACGTTATAGTCAAACTCATGAAAACTCATGAAAATCAGAAAGAAAAGATTATTTTGAAAGTAGTCAGAGAGAGATCTTTGGAAACATGGCAGAGTGAGAGATGTCCTCAAATCTCTCCTCTTGAAACAGCAGTAAGCTGAACATCTAAAACTCAACAGAAAACACCCAAACTGCACACCAGCACGTCTGATCCGCACATAAGAGCTACCACCGGTCAGAACCCCGGGTGTTAGGGCAGTAGACTTGAAGAAATAAAGAAGCTGCTTCTCGAAGCTGTCAGAACTACCCGTATGAGAAGGTGCCGTGAGTTCCCTGAACAGTCCTGCCTGGGAGAGTTGTGAGTTCCACATATCCAGTAGCACGGCCCAGTCATCAGAGCAGAAAGCAGAAAAGTGGGACAGCAGAAAAACAACGGTTCATTTTTACCTGCCAGTGTTGGAAAACCAAGACTGAGCTGCAGCCCCCAACTCCCAACCCAGAAGTCCCCTCCCCTCATACACTCCGAGACTGAACACCACAGAGCCCCCAGGGGAATCTGAGCAAATGCTACCAAAACTGTTGCTAAAACTGACAGAGACTGAAACTGAGGGTACTGAGCATAATTAAATATTTATCATAAAATAAAAAGGCATTTTCAAGGCTTTATATAAAGCAGGGATCCAAGAGGCTTAGATGCCACCTACTGGACACCAAACAAAAAGCACCTTCCTTGCAGCAGGCTAAAGAGAGAACTTTATACAATAAATCTTTCAGGAAAAAAAAGCAGTATACATTTCCATTAATGCCCAGGCGGAGAAATAATCCATTAAACACCATGAACAGCCAAGGCTACAAGGCATCTCAGAAAGAAAGAGAAAAATCTCCAGAAAATAAGCATACAGACATAAAAATGTGCAACTAAAATAACAGAGAATTCAGGATGGTACTTCTGAAAAAACTCAGTGATTTTCTAAATGAGTCATAGCAACGATTTCCAGGAACTTTAAAAAAAAATAGATGAGCAGAGCAAGGAGATTGAAACCCTCAAAAAGAACTAACTAGAACTTCTGAAGATGAAAAACACACTTCAAGAATTGAAAAATGAAATAGCAGCTTGGGAAATAGAGTCAACCAAATAGAGGAAAGAATCAGATATATCAAAAACAGAAATCTAGAAATAAATCAGAAGGAAGAAGAGAAAAACCAAAGAATGAAAAACAATGAAAGAGAAACTCAAGAACTAGCTGATACCATCAGGAAAGGAAGCATAAGAATAATGGGCAATATTGAAGCAGAGACTAGAAAGCATTTTCAGACAAATAGTTGACAAGAATTTCCCACATCTAAGGAATAAGCTGGAGTTCGGAATTCAAGAAGTCAACAGAACACCCAGTTATCTCAATCCACAAAGGCCTTCAACAAGACATTTATTAAAATTATCAAAAATCAATGACAAAGACAGAATTGTCATGGCAACCAGGGAGAAGACGATAACTTATAAAGGAAAACCTATTAGATTTTCCTTGGACTTTTCAGAACAAACCTTACAAGCCAGAAGGGAATGGAATCAAATATTTAACTATTAAGTAAAAGGAACTACTATCCTAGAATAATGTATCCAGCTAAGCTCTCCTTTAGATATGAAAGAGAATTAAGACCTTTCCAGACATACAAAAATTGAGGGAATTCTCCACTACGAGGCCTGCACTACAGGAAATACTGAATGGGGTCAGCTTACCTAAAACAAAATAATAACAAAAAAAATACAAAATTAGGAGAAAAGTGACTATCAGGTAAATAGAAGCAGAGAAGTGCAAAACTTACTAAGAATAGGGCATTATCAGCTTAAATAATAAGAGAATTGCAATAGCAAGATAGTAATGAATGTTCAGCATACCTAGGGACAGATTGAGACAACAATGACTGTACATATAAAACTATCCTTTACATATTCGTAATGGTAACCACACACCAAAGATTCAGAATTGAAGTATATAACATAAAACAAAAAGAACCAGAGGCAAAACCCACAAAAGCCAACCAAAATAAAGAAAATAGAAACACAAGGACAAGGAAGCAACTGAAGCACCAAGTTACCAGAAAGCAAAAGATAAAATGGCTATAAGAAGACCTCTTATTTTAATAATCATTCTAAATATAAATGTACTGAACTCACCAATAAAAAGTCACAGATTTTCAGATTGGACCAAAAAAACAAGACCCAACTATATGCTGCCTCCAAGAGACACATCTCAGCAAAAAAGACAAATATTAACTCAAAGCAAAAGGGTGGAAAATAATATTTCAAGTCAATGTCATTCAGAGAAAAGCAGGACTAATGGTACTAATATCAGACAAAATGGACTTCAAAATAAAAAAGGTAAAGAAAGATACCGAAGGACACTTCATAACGATAAATGGAATTATGCACCAAGAAGATGTAACACTTATTAATATTTATGCTCCCAATCAGGGAGCCCCAAAATATGTAAAGCAATTACTAACAGAACTAAAAGGACAAAAATGGACAGATAATCCAAACAGAAAATCAATAAGGAAATAAAATCCTTAAATGATACATTAGAACGACTGGGTATAATTGACATTTACAAGCTTCCATCCCAAAACAACTGCTTATACATTCTTCTCTAGTGCACATGGAACATTATCAAGAATTGATCACATACTGGGACACAGAGATAGCCTCAGCAAATATAAGAGGGTAGAAATCATACCAACCATATTCTGATCATAATGCCTTGAAACTAGAGATCAACTGCAAAAAGAAATCAGGAAGAACCACAAATACATGGACATTAAACAACATACCACTGAAGAATAACTGGGTCAGAGAAGAAACAAAAAGAGAGATCAAGAGATACATAGAAACAAATGATAATGATAGTACAACATATCGAAAATTTGGGACACAGAAAAAGTGGTCATAAGAGGAAAGTTCATATCATTACAGGCCTACCTCCAAAAATAAGAAGGAGCCCAAATAAACAACCTAATGCTTCATCTTAAAAAACTAAAAAAAGAAGAACAAATGAAGCCTAAAGTCAGCAGACAGAAGTAAATCACCAAAATTAGAGCAGAAATAAATGAAATTAAAACAAACAAACAAAAACGATAGAAAAGTAAATGCAACAAAAAGTTGGTTCTTTGACAAGGTTAATTAAATTGACAAACCCCTGACTAAACTCACTAAAGAATAAAGAGAAATAAAACAAACAAAATAAGGGATGAAAGAGGGGAAATTGCAACTGACATCGTAGAAATACAAAGGATCATACAAAAATACTATGAAAAATTATATAACACCAAATTTAATTATCTAGAAGAAATGGACCAAGACTTAATCAAGAAGAAATGGAAAATCTAAATAGACTAATTAGCAGTACAGAAATTGAAACTACCATTAAAAACCTACCAAAAAGCAAAAGTCCACGACCTTTTACTATTATAACAAAAAGAATAAAATACCTAGGAATAAATTTTAAAAAACATTTGAAGAACCTATATAATGAAAACTATAAGACCCTATTAAAAGACATTGAATAAGACACAAAGAAATGGAAAGATATTCTGTGTTCTTGAGGTGGAAGAATCAACATAGTTAAAATGATCATATTACCTAAAGCATTATACAAATTTCATGGAATCTCCATCAAAATTTCAACAGCATGTTTTAAAGAAATAGAACAAAAAATCATCAGATTTTTATGAAAGCACAAAAGACCCTGAATTGCCAAAGCCATCCTGAGAAAAAAAGAATGAGACTGGAGGCATCACTCTACCTGACTTCAAATTCTACTACAAAAAAAAAACCAGTAATCAAAATGGCATGGTATTGGCCGCAAAACAGACACATGGACCAGTGGAACAGAATCGAGAGTCCAGAAGTAGCCCAAATTTATATGGGCAAATAATTTTCTACAAAAAAAAAAACTGGAAAGCCACCTGCAAAAGAATGAAACTAGACTGTTGTCTATCACCACACACCTGAATATAAGACCTGAAACAATAAAATGCATAGAAGAAAACATAGGAACTAAACTCAAGGACCTTGGACTTAAAGAGGATTTTATGAACTTTACTTCAAAGGCAAGGGAAGTAAAAGCAAAAATAAATTAATGGGACTACATCAAACTAAAAAGCTTCTGCTCAGCAAAAGAAATCATCAACAAGGTAAAGAGACAACCATTAGAATGGGAAAACATATTTGCAAGCAACACCTTCAATAGAAGCCTAATATCCATAATATACAAATAACTCATACAACTCAATAACAACAACAAAAAAAAAACAAATAATCCAATCAAAAATAGGCAGATACCTGAACTGACACTTCTCCCTAGAGTACATACAAATAACCAACAGATATTTGAAAAGATGCTCAACATCACTAGCTATTAGGGAAATACAAATCAAAACCACAATGAGATATCATCTCACACTTGTTAGAATAGCTATAATCAACAGGACATGTAATAACAAATGTTGGAGAGGATGCAGAGAAAAAGGAACCCTGATGCACTGCTGGTGGGACTGCAAATTGGTATAGCCACTATGGAAAACAGTATGGAGGTTCCTCAAAAAAAAACTAAGAATTGATCTACCATATGATCCAGCAATCCCCCAAAGACTTGAAAACCCATATCTGAAAAGATATTTACACACCGATGTTTATTGCAGTAGTATTCACAGTGACCAGGACACGGAAGCAACCAAAGTGTCCTACAATAGATGATTGGCTAAAGAAGCTGTGGTACATGTATATAATGGAATATTACTCAGCCATAAGAAGAGACGAAATACTGCCATTTGCAACACCATGGGGGGACCTTGAGATAATCATGCTAAGTGAAATAAGCCAGACAGAAAAAGCTGAAAATCATATGATATCACTTATATGTGGGATAAAAACCTAAAAGCAACAAATGAACAGGACAAACAAACAGAGACCCAAGGGCATGGACTATAGACTAGTGGTTACCAGAGAATAGGGGATGGGGGAGACAGAGGTAGGTATATGGTTAAAAGGGCTCAAATATAGGGTTTAAGGGAAGGGTGAAGTGGGTAAAGGAGATCAAATATATGGTAGCTGAAGGAAACTGGACTTCGGGTGGTAAAAACACAATAGAATATACAGATGTCAAATTATAATGTACACCTGAAAATTATATAATTGTATTAACCAATGTTACTCCAATAAACTTAATTAAAAAAAATTAGTCAGAGAAAGGAAATATATATAGGGGAACAAATGTTTTATTAGAAACAACAGAAGTCATAAGACAATGGAAAGTTATCTCTAACATACTAAAAGAAAAAAAGAAAAAATTGTTAACCCATAATGCTTTAGCCAGTGATATCCTTGAAAAAATGAGGATGAAATAGTTATTTTCAGATAATAACAGCTGAAATCATTCGTCTCCAGAAGACTTGTACTACAGGATATTCTAGAGAAAGTATTTGTAGTTGAAGGGAGAAACACCAGATGAAACTTGATTCTACAAAAAGGAAAGATCACTGTTAATGGCAAAGATATAAGTAACTAAAAAAAAAAAAAAACTATGTGCTTTTTCCTATCTTAATTTCTTTAAAAAGACTGTTTAAAGTGAAATTTGTAACATTGTATTTTGGAGTTTATTCCATAGATACATGGAATATATATGACAACAATTGCATCAAAGATGAGGGATTAATGGAAGCATGCTGTTGTCAGCTTCTCACCTTTTACTTGGAATATAGTATTTTACTAACTCTAAGTAATAATAAAATTGTGATAAATTAAGTATACATGTTTTATTTATAGTTTTGTGTCAAAGACACAAAGGAAAGTCAAAGTTCAGTTCTAATCAACAAACCCACGCTAAGCATCTATTCTGTGCCAAATCCCAGCTAGACTCCAGAGAAGCAGATGAATAAAGCAAATCCTCGCTTGGGGTTATTTCCTACAATTCAAGTCGGCAGATGGTCCTCCCTCATATAGCGATTTAGAAACACAAGCTTCTTTGTGCCTTAGTGTTTTGTTGTTATCTGCATCCAGTGAGCAAAAGGGGAAGGAGATCTGACAAGGTAGTCCTCCACTCATAAAAGCCCAGCCTATAAGTGGCAAGTATTACTTCAATTCACATTGCATTGTAATTGCATGACCATATCTAATGGCAAGGAAGAATGGAAGTTCAGTGCATCCATGTGCTATCCATAATCCTCCAATTAGGAGAGAATGCATTGTTGTAGGCTATTAGTCTCTGCTGTACTCTCTTCCAAACACTTCATAAAAGTTTGGGTTACACAGGTAGAACAATTTTTTAATCATGCAGTTAAGATTTGTGCATTTAAATATACATAAAACTTTACATTAAAAAGCTATAAAAATAAGTGGGGAATGGGTGGAGGCATAAATGAAAAAAAAATGGCAAAATGTTGATCAAGGTTGAAGTTAGACCTTTTAGCACATGGATTCATTATATTATTATGTTTACTTTATATATGTTCAAATTTCTTCCATAATAAAACATTTTTAAAAGGAAAATGAGAGCTAGAACAAAATGTGAAGGTTAGGTTTACCAGAAATTAAAATATATTCTAAATCTTCTGTCATGAAAATAGTGTTCACATGGATAAACACAACAATGAAACAGAGTAGAATATCAAGAAATAGACTCAATTACATATGTAGATTTATTATACTCAAAGATGACATCTCAAATCAATGAGAATAGATGGACTATTAATAAGTGATGTTCAGATAATTGGATATATACATATACATATATAAATAAAATTAGATCATTTCTCATAACTCAATAAAAGCCAAATTGATTCTTTATTTACACATAAAAATCAAAATTAAACAAATACTAAAGAAAAAATAAAGAGAATTCACATATCTTTAAATGGTACTAGTAGGAACATAGTTCTGGAGAAGTGGCCACCAAATGGATCAGTCCCAAGGAGATTCCAGGCTCACATTCAGGGAGCCAGACCATGAGTGAGAGCTTGAGGATGGGTCGGTGTGGAGAGCTACAGGCCAGCATGGTTCCAGCAGGAGCAGATACAGCTGAACAGTGGGGCATATGGCACCAGAGGCTCCTCACAGCCTCGGGGCAACCATAATAAACCATGAGTACAGTTCACAGGTTCATAGGGCTTTGCCATGGAAGGATTGGGCTGATCACCACACGCAGACAACTGCAACTGCAGCAGCTGCTTAGTGAGGGTTGAGGAGGAAGGAAGAAGAGAGTGGGCAGAAGGAGAGGAGCATGCTGCATGTGTAGTGCCCAGAGCACCATGGCAGGCCCCAAGAGAGTCTTGGACAAAGATAGCAGCAGAAGTTTGCCATGGCAAGGCCACAGGGTAGAGGGATCAAGATCTTTGGATGGTGGCCCTTCTAAAATTATTCCTAATCTGGGAGAAGCTGCTTTTCCATTTCCAAAGGCCATATTCAGCACTTAATAGGTACAAAGACTTTCCTCACAGGTAGGGCCTGAGAAAAATTTATTTTTGAATGGAAGAAAGAAAACATCAACAGCATCAAGCACTTTGAAGACAGTTGGCAACACCTTCCTGCACCACAGAAAGGATGGAAAGTGCTCAGAGATGGCTCTGAAGGAACACAGGAAAGATGGACAGGAAAATATCCTGAGGGAGCTGTGCTGCAGGCCAACCTAGAATATACAGGCAAGCTCAGACAGGACACAGCATATACAGTGCTCAGCTTCCCGAGTTGTAACTAGGAAGATAAAGTAGAAAAGTAGAAAAAAATGCACCCAAGAGCCTGATATACACCCTCGGAGGTCTAGCCAGAAGTTACAACTGCTCCCTGGGCAAGCAGCGAGTAGGCACATCTACAGGAGGTGCCATTCCTCTTGTCCCAGAATCCCACTGCCTGCGTCATTTCATGTATCAGACTCCTCCGGCTCCTCCCTGGTTCGCAACAGCACTCATGGCAGAACACAGCCAGCCTGGATCCTGAGAGTTCTCTCTCATATGAGGGAGGCCTGGCCTCCTGAGAGATATGCTCTCTACTCTCACAGCACCATTTGGACCAGTGAACACCTGGACCAACCAAATGTGGCCTGAATGGTACCTAAGAAGTGACTGCAATTGGGTCACTGTGGGTAGGTATGAGTTGGGCCCCCAATTAGAACAATCACTGATGGCAAGGACGCCCATCAGACTCACACTGAGCAAAGCCAGCTCTTTTGGCTACAACCCCATGGGACACTGGGAGAGGAGGGGATACAGGGAAGGTGGTCTCATCCATGCATCTTACGTCCGACCTGGCTCATACTCCAAAGAGGTAACCTTGCGGTGGTCATTGACAGACCACTAAGCATGTCCTCTCCTTGAACCGAAGAAGAAAAAAAGAAATGAGGGTATGTTGAGTGAGATGCTTGACTCTGGAGGAAGGCAGAGGAAACCAAAGTCCAAGGAGCCTATGACTGGTGAGTTCGAAGAGCTACATAGGTTTAGTAGGCTTCCCCAGGAACCATGCAGAGAGGCGGGGTGCTGGAGCAGAAAGAGCAAAGCAGCTTGGCTTCTGTTCTTGGATGTGCGAGTGGGTTTGGTCAAGGTTAGTTGCCTCTCGGTGGAGGAGCTTCCCCTTCAGCTCCTGACGAGATGAAATGAGATGCTGTAAAGAAAGGGAATTACCTTTCTCCTTGTCCCTGGGCCATTCACAGGTGCAGGCTCCCTCATGGCCATCCTGGGGGCCTCTTTGCTTTCACACAATCTCCTCCACATAGTGGCTTTTAGTTAACAGGGAAAGCAGGGGGTCACTGCAGGTGGGCCAGCTCCACGCTTCAGTAGCCACCTTGCCAGCTGGCCGGTGGCCCCTATGGGTCTCCATTCAGGCATGGCTCCCAGACATGCCCTGCTGAAAGAGACAGTGTCAGAGGTCAATGTGAGAAGTCCAAACATCAACAGGAACAGGGCCATCACGGTTCCCACCAAAGGCACTGAGCCCATGTGGTCAGAAAGGATGCTACTGAATCCTGCCATCCTCCCTGCCGAAAGCACCGTTCCCAGTAATCTTGAGGCCTGACCAAGGAAGGGGCAGCTAGAGGACCGGTCACACCTTGCTGGTGAGCAGGCACAGGGGACAAGTGTTGGGGCAAGCAGAAGGGAAAGGGTGATCTCGGGCACATTACTTAACTACACAAAGACCATTTTCTCATCTGAAAATGAAGAAAATTACAGCCATTTCACAGGGATTTTGTGTTAACAAGAATTAAATAGATTAAGTGTCTAAATCTGGCAGGTTAGTGTACCCTCCCTTTCTCAACAGCCTTGCTTGGGGGCGCATCAGTGACTTTTTGCTATCGGAGGGCCCTCAAGGGACGGGCAAGTGGGAGAGGCCTCCCCACCCTACACTGCACCTGAACCACTGGGAAGGAAACCCCCTCTGCAGCCTAAAAACTTCCCCATCCCCCACGAGGGGCATGTGAGATATGAGGTTATCTAAAGTGGGAGTCTTAGGCACTGACTTCCTCCTCGGGGACACCACATTTCTTTGGGGGGTGGGGAGATGATGTTCTGGCAAATATCGCTTTATCTTAATTCTTCACTGCAGAGAACAAAATCTTCCAGGTTAAGCCACTAAACTATAGGACTCTGAGTATGTCATCTAGACAGGCTGAGCCTAACATAAATTTAGAATAATGAGGATCATATAATAAGAAGGTATCATACGGCAAAGTGCAATGTTTAGTCCACGTAAATGTTTGTGGTATATAGACAAGCACAAAATATGAACATTCCCAATGTAACTGGAGAATTTCCCCTGGCTGGCAGAGGGAAGAAAGAAAGTCATGAGAACTGGAAATAGGGATTTAAATGTGACTTTCAGGATGTTTGCACATGTGGTAGAAAGCAAAATATACTGTAAAGGGGATTACTGCAAAGTATATGGGGTCTGGATTGAAGGAAGCAGATGTTTTTAATAGAAGTTATGTTATTTTTTTCTTAACTTACAAAATTATACCTGTACATGGATGCAAAATTCAGTGTGTAAGAACATAATAAATAGTTTTCCTTTTGGCCATAACCATTTCCTCTTTGGCCAAATAATCACTAAGAGTGACTGCTTTTAGATTTTCTGGTGGTGGTTATCATTACAATTTTAACTAAATCTTCTATTTTAGGATTGAAGAGGAATTTTCCACTCAAATGGCTAACCTTGTAATAAGCATTTGTTCTGCTTCTGTAGACATGCTTGCTGCATAGGCCAAAGGGCTGGGTGACCTCGAGATCAACTGAAGACTCACCCTCCCCTGTGCTTGTTCTGTCTAGATGACAGATGTGTATCTCCTTTGCTTGTTTGCAGATAAGCCCTATAAAAGCAAGGTTACCTCTTTGGCGCCCAGATCCTCGGAGTGCTAGCTCTTCTGGGACCATCAGCGTAATAAACCTGAGTTCTCCAACTCTCCAAGTGGTGCTTGGTTTCTCGCTGGTCTGATTTTTCTGCAACAGGATTAATTTGAGACAGTACCATTAGACCTTCAGACAAGAAAAATAAGAAAATTATTGTTTGCACTATTTTTTCTTCCTATCCCAAATCCCTTGATTTGAAATTTTATTTTATTCTTTTAAATGTTGCCTTTCAAACTTTGTTCATTATATTTTTATGTTCCCTTCTAGTAATTGCTTTCATGATTTTTAATAGTATATTTGCTGAACTATGTACTAAATTAAAATAGTATTTGTTGCTATGAAAGATGAGGATATTAGTGTAGTTATTCTTTCTCTTCTTCCATCTTTGTTTTTTAAATTATTATTTTCACATCATTGTGGTTTAAAATATTTGTGTTAGCAAGTAAGAGACAGCAAGTCTCTTGCTTTGTTGATAGGTTAACTCTAAAAACAGAAAACTAATAAACAGCATTGACAATATTGTGGTCTCGAAGATAATATCCACTGCAGAACCAAGAAAAATGATTGACTCAGAAAGAAGAAAAATACTCCTGTGTCATTAAAACTTTTAAATAACATAAACTTATCATTAAATAAATTATATTAAAAACAAAGTAATAAATACTAAAAAATTACTCGTTACTTTGCTACATTTACTCTTGTGCTCTTCGGGTTACTAACACCTGTTGTGTCTGTGTGGTGGAAACACTACATACTGATGCACATCTCCCAGCTGAGTTTAGTGCTGGCATGTTGATAGCTTAAAATTGGCCACGTCGAAATCGGTGGGAGAATTTACACCGTGGAAAATAGAAAATACTACAAACAAGAGCTTGATTGATTGTTCTGTTGATTAGACTTAAAGTGTTGAAAATATTTATATTTTAGATTAAATTTAAATTGTGCCGTGTCTACAGCCATTACATTGTGAGTAGCACAAAACACTGAGTAAATATTTTTCCAGTGTTTGAAAACAATAATCCAATTCAATAGTCTCTCACACCATTGAAAACCAAGTAAAGTTCTAACATACATGGTGAGAAAACTGAAAATGATTTCAGTTTAGTGAATATAATCTGTATAAAGATGAGAAACAGTATAGCAGTAGATTATATATTAGATTTAATAACTATAAATTATTAGGTAAAGTATTATAGGTCAGCATGCAACTCTATTTGTCAAACCATGGTTAAATTGAGACTTCAGGTTGACTACACATTCAAGACTTTGGCTAAAGGTAAGGAAAATATTCTGTAAGAATCGATTGGCGTCATGGAATTGCATGTTTTATTATTATTTGAAAATTATGTGCTATGCGCTCGTTGTATAAGTAAAATTTATAATAAACCTACATAGGTGGAACAAAGAAAGGCAAGGAGGAAGAGAGGAAAGGAAGGTACATTTTTGAGAGTCAGTTGTTAAATCATTCACTAACCCACCATTGTCTCAGAGGCAGGCTGACCTTACTATCTCATTACATAAGGAATTAGGATAAAATGGGGAAAAACATCTTTCTCCTCTCTTGCTCCAGGGCCACTGAGGTCCCAGGGACTACCGGACTCATTAGGTGGATAAGTAGGACTCATCAACCAGAAAGTGGAAGCAAAAGCTTGGAAATAGCACAGCCGACAGGGCAGTTCACTCCTTGGAGGCTTCCTACACACATCTCTATAAAGGAGCTGCTGATCCCTCCTCCAGCCCCAGCTTCATGAAGCAGTTGTGAGACTCAAGACCATATTACATCTACAGGCCCAGTGTCAGTACTTGCTCTGTAAGAGAGGTGACCCCGTCCACACCACCAATTACCAACAGAACCGTTGCTCAGACAACCCATGGTCATCCACTGCCAGGCTTATGCAGAGATCCTTGGGAGTTGCCAGTACGGGAGCCGTTGCAGGGACTGGCCCAACTCCAAAGTTGGGAAAGGGGCAGAGAGGCAAAGCCAGTTCCACTTTCTGCTCATACTGTGGAGGTACCAGCCCAGGGAGCACATTTGAATCCTCAAAACTCAGCCACAGGTTCATGTCAAGTTTTGAGGGAAAATGTATGAGCAGTTTCATTATAACTCACTATGTCTAAGTCCTCTGCAGAAGTACCTCTCTGTGTTTCCAGAGAACTATTACATGTGTGAATAATTGCTCTAAAAATGGGTATATGTGACTATCACCCAAAGAGATTGAGTGCCTCCTTGTTCCAGACATTTCTTACAGAAAACCCCAAACTTAAAGTATTTATTTACTATTCTAAGGAAATGACCCAATATTCAGAAAAGACTTTCTATATACCTGCCTCAAATCTTTGTTTAGATAATAGAATAGAATAAATGCAAAAGCAAATTAATGCAGAAAGTTGTTCTCTGCATGTTGGAAATAATGTGAAGTATTAAATTTTAGAAGGCTTTAAAATAAAATATTATACAGTCACTAATAGGTCATTTTAGATGTTATTTTTAACACTGTGAGGAAATGCTCAATTTTAATGTTAACTTAAAAAAGCAGGCGAGCAGCATCATGCCTATGAGTTCCTGCTCTGTGGTCAGAGATCCTGAATTTGATCCCTGCCTCTGCCCCTCGTTAGCTGCCAGATCTTGGGTAAGTCTCTTCAGCTCCTTAAGCCACAGCTTTCTCTCTGTGCCATTGGACGACAGCAATACCCTTCTTCATGGGTGACTGTGAGGAAAACAATGAGATGGTTCACAGCACGTGCACAGAGTGAGTCTTTGTCATCATCTACAACCAGCATTTTTACTGCATCTACAGCAAAATCCATCCACAAAAGCCTGGAGAGAAATGTCACAAACCATCCCCTAGTGGTTGTCACTGGGTCACTGGGGGGAAGAACGGGGGAGGGGGGGAGATGTCCTTTCTGGGTTGCACTCTCTCTCCACCTCCCCTACTGCTCATCCACATGCAAACTGCTCTGTTAGAGTTGCCTCCTTGCAACTGTGAGCTCTTGAGCCAAGGACCACTTGTTTATTTCTGTAGCCCCAGCCCCCAGCACAGAATTTCACAAACAGTAGGTGCTCGGTAAAACATCTGATTGTCAAACTTTTTCAAGTTTTATTGGAGAATGTTGTGGATATCTACGGCTATATAACAAAATACAGTGATTTAAAATAGCACCAGTTATTGCTTCTCATGGTTCTGTGGGACAGGAAGCAGATAGGGCTCTGGTGGGCAGTCCCTCTGCTCCCCATAGTGTGGGCTGGGGACTGGCAGCTGCATTCCCTTGGGGACTGGTGCCTTGCGGGGCGGGGGGGAGTCCCCACATGGCCTTTTGTCATTCCTTAGATTCTCACAGGCCTTTAACAACATGGCAGTGGACTTGCAGAGAGAGAAGCTGCCAAGCTGAGTAAGGGTTAGGTGCAGAACTGTAACCGCATCAGGTCCACCTCATGTGAGGAAGGGCATATGTGCACAGGGAAGGGAGAAATTTGGAGGACTATCTTTGGAGCATCTGGTATTGATGGGGTGAAAAAAAGAAGAAAATGCATTTTCTTAAAGTAACTCTAAGCTAGTCTGGAGAAGCATTAGTGAAGATTTTTGCTGTTTGTTTTTTGGAGTGCAGCAGCTCCCCGGTCCAGGAGCAGCAAGCCCAGAAGTCTCCCTTCAGGTGGTTGTGCTCTCCTTCATAGCAAGTAACCACAGGACTGGGCACCCAGTGGGCCCTTGGAGAAACCTACCCAGCTTGTTGCCCCCAAAGATCCTGAGCCACAGCACCTGTGTGCCATGTCCTGGGCAGGGGAGGCTGAGATGAGCTGGACAGCCTCTAAGTCCTGTGACAGCCAGTCTCTGCTGGAGGAGTGACCCCGATAACCCCTTGCCACTAAGACACCAGCATTTATGTGCCCCATGAGTGCTGACAGAAAGTGCTACATGTTCAGAAGGAGCGGGGCCCTGCCTTGGGCCCCATGCTTTGAAGGCCCACGATATCCCAAATATACAAATCTACATATATTAAAGAATACATGGGCACCTCAGTACTGGCCTAGTGAAACCCACAGCCCTGACCTTACACACCTGCTCACTCATAGAGATGAGCTCCATGTAGATATGGATGTAGCACTATCTAGGAGCTGTACCTCTTGCCTGTATCCTCAAAAGAAAAAGCAACTGAACTGAATGTTATGATTCAGTTTGTAGGTTCAGGTTTAGGTTTAGAGATTGTGCTGTCGCCAGCATGAACACAGCTGCAGGATATATGGAAGAATTGAGTTTGGAAACAATAGAAAACATTTAATTATCTTTTCAAATCCTCTCTCCCAGAACACTTGAAAGTAGAAGATTCTCCATAGCAAAATCTCATTTCCTGATAGTACCAAGAATCTATTTTCTAGCTTCTCTTAGAGTTCAAAATCATAGTCCCATAGGTACCTACCTGTACATCAGTGCAATAGTCACAATGGTTCTACATAGTAGCTTGGAAATGTTTTATAATGTTAAACAATTCACTTACTCTTAAATGCATATATGTAATCTAGACACAACATTCACAAAGTCTGACACCGATCCTTCACATTGACCACTAGAAGAAAATGGATACCAGAATTGCCAATAGTTTAATTTCTATATTTGTATTATATTTTTTAAATCACAATAAAGAATTAGTTTTGTTCGAAATTTTTAATATTACTATATTCATTAATTATCATATACATTTTGCCTTTTGATCTTTTAGAGAAATCTTTAAAAGTGTAATAAGAATCTACATTAGCATAGCCCCAACATCCTAAGAAGACCTTTCTATATGTATACATAATAGACTCAGAATGTACATAGTCTCTATTAGTAAGCATTCACTAGTTTGTACTCTGTGTTTTAAACTTTTCATTTTGAGGTTATTATAGATTTCCAGAAAGTTGCAAAAATGGCAGAAAAAGGTACCCTTTACCCAGTTTCCTGCAATGGCTACATCTTAAGTAGCAATAGTGTAATATCAAAACCAGGAAAAACTGACATTGGTACAATGTGTATCATTCTATAAGTTTTATCACATGGGTAGATTTCTGTAGCCACCAAGGTACAGAATTATTTCATCGCTACAAAGATTTCTGTCATGCTACACCTTTATAATCACACCCACCTCCTGACCCCTTGATCCCTAACCTCTGGCAACCACTAATCAGCTTTCCATGTACACAATCTTCTCGCTTTAAGAATATTATATAAATAGATATATGACCTTTTAAGATTGGCTTTTTTCTCTCAGTTAGAAATAGAGCATGGACGACCCACTTCCTAATCCTCTCGAAAGCTAAATTTGGAATGGAAAAAAACTATCATCACATCCTACCTTATTGTTAATGCCTTTAGTTGATGCTTAGTTAATTTGCAACTTTTTTCATTTTCTAAAATACACATTTAATGTCATAAATTTCCTTTGAGGTACCGTGTTAGCTACATATAAGTCTTACAGTGTGTTGTTTGTATTGTTTTCAATTCTAAGTATTTTGTAATTTCTATTCTAACATCTCCTTTGAGACATAAATTAACAATTTGTTTTTCAATGTTTAGATGTATGTCCTTTATTTTTAGCTGTCTTTTTCGTTATTGATATTTAATTTTATTGCCTTGAGGGTAAAGAATTCTAAATATTGATTCTTTGGTATTTATTTGTTGAACCTTTGTTGAAGTAATACATGCTCAATTTCTATAAGCATTTCAGTGGTAAAGGTTTTTATGTATATTTATAGTATCAGTTGTTTATTATGTTATTCAAAATTTTTACTTCTCTACTAATTTTAAGTTGTCCTGCTTATTTACCAGTTTTGAGAATGTTGTCATAAAGTTTCCACTAAGGTTATGAATTTGTCAAATTCTCCACATTACGTCACAGATTTATGTTTGCTTATTTTAAACTTTGTCATTGGGTATTTACAGGTTCAAGACTTTTATATCTCTGAAAATTGTTCCTTTTATCATCTTATAACAATCATTATCCTCAGTAAAATCTTTTCCTTAGTCTATCTCATTTCATATTAATATTACTACAGCAATTTTCTTTTAGCTACTATTTAGCTGGTATGTCATTTTTGATATTTTTGTGTTCCTGTAATTTAGCTGTACTGGCAAACAGTTATAATTTGATTTTTTAATCCAACCTAAGTACCTCTATCTTTTAATATGTGAGCTTAATCTATTAAGATTTACTATGATTACTGTTATACATATTTTTTACCTTCTCTTTTGTGTTTCTATCTACCATGATTTTTCCTTTCAATTTTTTCCTCCTTTTCTTCATTATGTTGAATTTATTAAGTACTTTGTTTTGGTCTTTATCTCCCTCTACTGGTTTGGAAGTCTTACATACTATAGCTATTCTTTACTTGTTACTTTTAAATTTTAACATGAGTACTTGACTTTAAAAAGTCTAGTGCTGTCTGTGCAGTATAGTAAGGCTACTAGCCATCTACGGCATTTGATCATTTGAAATAGGATCAAGGAAACAATTAGGTTTTTTATTTTCATTAATTTTTATTTTAATTTAAAAATTGATACACAATACTGTTGTCGATAAGTTTTTACATATGTTTGGAACAATTGGGGTAGGTAAATTACCTTTTTTAACTCTAAATTTTGTGAACTCTAAATAGAGATGAATTATTTCCAATGGAAATTTAGCATCTAAATGGAGATGTACTATAAATGTAAAACACTCACCAGATTTGGAAGACTTAGTATAAAAAAATATATAAAATGTTTTCATAATAATATTTCTATTGATCATAAATTTTATATAATGAATTGAATAGAATATATTGTTAAAATTATTTCTTCTTTAATGTGGCTTCTAAAAAATTTTTATTTACTTGTGTGGCTCACGTTATATCTCTATTAGTCAGTGCTCATCTAGAGTTAAATCTTCAAATACCCAGCAGTTTGGATGCTCTATTTCTCCTAACTCTTCTCTTTCATGTTATTATATTCAGTATTTAGTTATTATGTCATATGCAACATTACTTTCACCTTGTTCTCCTTGACCCCACCTTAATTCATTACTCTCATTTCTTTTATACATGATGATGATTTAGATTTACCACCCATACGCCTGGCATCCCATGCCTTCTTCGCAGTTCAGTTCTTTTCATCCTGTTTCCACAGACTGTGATGGCTCTCTCAATGTCACTAGTGATACAGAAGACCAAGTCCCTGGGCAGAGACCCACCTGTGCAGGTGCTAGGGCCTCCATCCCTCTGTGGCGGTACAGCTTCTCCACTGTTCCACTGGGACGCCATGTGCAGGAGCCACAAACGCCTGGGGGAGCTTGAGCTGCAGATAGGAGAGAGGCCTCTAGGGCGGCACTCTGCTCTGGTGCCACATGTTGCTGGCTATTCTGTGGCTGGTCACCACACTCACACTCACTTCTGACTCAGAGTGGGATTGGGGATGGGCCAATTCCCTTCCCCCTCAGTCCATTCCCTTTAATCTCCTCCCGGAAAGTATGTTTGCTTCTCTTGGCCTCATACTCTAGGGCAGATGAGGGGCCTTACTGCCTCTGCTATGTGAGCTGTATTTGACTAGGGCTATGGTCAAAGCATTTTCCTTTCTCCCAAAGCCTTAGGGGGACATTCCCCAATGTCCCCGCCATTTCTCACAGACACATCCCAGCCCAGTAGCCAGGGCCTGGACTAGGTAAGGATGTAAGTGAGGCATTCATTGCCTCCTTAAAATTTACACCATAGATGCCTCACTTGCCTCACCCTCGTGGCAGCCTTGAACCCCCCAGAAGTATGTGTTTCCCATGGGTGCTATGCAGGTGACTCCCCACCCCACCCCACCCCATCCCACCCCCACCCTCACCTCCAAGCAAGAGCCACTTCTCATAAAGGCTTCATCAGACTGGTTACTGCTGGAAAAACAATTAACGCCAAAGTAGTGGGCTGAGTTTGCCATCTTGTGGTCATAATTGCCAATTACAGTCAGGGATTGTTCAGTACCTGTATTATTTCAGTGTTTCTTTTATATGGGAATATAGAATAATGGAAAGCCCTCTTCAAAAGAAGGGGGAAATGATCCCCGGGCTCCAGCATCAACTTAAATATTTATACACATATAATAATACCTAACCTTCCAATGCTTATAACAACTAGAAAAATCAAAACTTTTCTATGTAAAAACAAAAAGTCCCCTGTGAATTCAATTAAATGTGATCTACAAGGTGGTTCTGGCTGAAATTGTGACTGCTTGTGTTCAGTGGCTTATTGAGCAGAGGCCTCCAGAGGGCTGTTGTAACCATCCCAATTTCTGGGGGCTTCTAAGCCTCTTGAGACCATAATTTCAGGGAAGCCAGTGAGCCCACTGATGGTGACAGGTTCCTGGCTAGGGCTCACCTAGTCACCTTGGAGGCCCCAGACAAGGCCCAAGTGGTAGCCACAATCTGGCTGCCAGTTCCCCCAGAGACCCACTGTGCCAAGGCCCAACATATTAAACGTTAAAGACAGACTTATTCTCCATGACTTACTGCCAATTCAATTTTAAATACAAATGCAAATTAAGGTACAAACACCACCTAGAAGCATTTGATTATAAGGTGGTTATCTGACCTTATAAAAATGGTTTACTCTTTAACTTATCACTAAGTTAAATGTAGAATTCATAAAAATGTGCAGGAAACCCAGTTTGAGAACCAAACACTATCCTAGCTAACGTTGCTGCAAATGTTGGGGGAAGGTGGAGGAACAGGCACTTCCTAAGCCATGAGAACAAGTACAAAGTATTTAGCTAATTTCTTTGCACGACTTACCTCACTCCATCCTCACAGCAGATCCCAGGAGTCAGCAGTATTATTATCCTCATTTTACAGGTGGGGAATGGGGCTCAGAGAGGTGGCATGATTTACCCAGAGACCCAGCTAAGAAGTGACCAGAGCAAGTGTCAAACTCAATGTGGCCTGACTCCAGTGCCCTCATTCTTTCTGCTGCAGTTTTCACCACCTCCCCTGCAAAACTAGGTAGAGAGTTCACTTTCCTTGGTGCATGCACAGGGGAGGCCTGGTTCACTGCTTTCTAATCAAGTCCACAGTAGGAGTGGGGGCGGACAGGGTCTAAAAACAGCACACTACACCTTGCTTCTTAGAAGTTCTGAGTTCTGGCCCTACAGCAGGATGTGTGCCCCATTACCTTTTCAAGCAATTCCTCTCCACCATAACCATCCCCGCCCCACTCCCAGAGGCTTCCAAGGGCTGGTGAGAGGTTACTACAGTGCTTAAGGTGGATAATTGGCCCTGTCCTCTGCCATCATCATTTCCCTGAGGCTGGACTGATGGAGTTTCCATCCCACTACCATTCTGCTAAGGTGCCAAATCAGGCTTTTCAAGGCTACCATTCCACAGCCAGCCATGCCTACTTATGTCAGGGAGGGAAAGAGCAAGGGGCCAGCCACACTGAGCCCAGGTGAGAGGGAGGCCCACCCACCCTCAGAACAGTGGGCTCTCTGCCCACTGGAAGCCCAGGTCAATGGGGGCCACTTGCCTGCTTCTCTCCTTGGCCTTGGCTTTCAAGAGCTTTTCGATCAGCTTCCCTTGGTTTCAGATCTTGGCAATGTCACTTGTAACCTGTCCCGTTGGGGAATTCGCTGAACCTCTCTGACTTCAGTTTCCCAATCCACAAGTGGCTCAGATCTCCACTCTGTGAAGTGGCTCAGATCCCTACTCTGCACCCTGAGGTTTCCTCCCCTGCTGATGACTTCTTCAGCCCCATCTTCCTCCCCATACTGAAGGCCCATTACTGGGCCAGGGGTGGGGGATTCAGCTGCTCAGAGGAAGACTGTAGAAATACCCAGGAATTCCACACACCCTGCCAGGCACACATGGTCCCAGGGAAGGTGAGGCTACAGGGGAGGGTGGCAAGACAGAGCTTGTGGACCTGGAGGCTGGGAGGACACGAAGATGGGGCTGTGAGGGAGGAAATGAGAGGCGGAGCCTGGTGGTGCCCGCCAGGGGGCGCTCTGCACCAAATCAAACTCTAGGCCGGCGTCCGAGAGCCGCCCTGTCCCAGCCCTTCCTGGCAGAGGTCAGCTTCAACTAGGAAACATTTACTGACCCAAGGTTGCTTTGGGCTCTTAGCAAGCCAAGGATAACTGCCATCAACTCATCATCCCCAGAGGCACCGAGGAGCCAGGGAGCCTGCGTCTGACTAATGACGGTCAGCCTGGGGCGGCTTCCTCCTGGTCCTGCCTGCCTCCCCTGCCCACTGGTGGGTCACATGGGGGAGCTGGGGACAGGGCCAAGGCCATGGACACCGAGTGAGAAGAAGGGGTAGAGAGCCCGAGTGCTCGCTCCTTCCAGGCAGTTCCCTGAGGAAGGATCCTTGAGCAGGCTCCAGGTGGCGGAGAAGGTGTCCGGCTCCCGGTACCAGGTGAGCAGACCCCAGTGGGGCAACACCCAGGCAGCTTTCCTGGGTGCCCAGCCCACCCACAGTCCAGATACCCACCTTGTGATGGGGCGCAGCCAGGGCCCCCCTAGGAGATTAATAAGGAGCTAAAGTGTAAACACATGGCTAGGCCAATCCAGGACAACCGGGGCCATCGTCCCACACTTCAGGGATGAGGTGGCAGTGAATAGAGCAACCTGGATTTGAACCCCTAGTCCCACCGTGTTAAACTGTGTGATTTGAGGTGGCTCACAATTCCACAGTAATACTCACCTCAGGGTACTGTTGGGTGTATGTGTTTAGCACTACTAAGTGCTAGCTGTCATTATTGATAAGGTCTGTGGCGGGGTGATACCCGTTTCAGGGCATCCTGGCCTAAGTTCAGGAAGACCTAGTGTTCCCAGCAGTGCCCTTATGGTGAACCAGTTCTATTAGCTTTGAGTCTAGTGCCTGCCAGAGCTGCTCCTGGCTGAGTCATCCCAACTTGCTCTCCATGCTGCTCTGCAGGCCTGGGAATTTTGCTCCAGTTGTGCTGAGTTTAGATAGGATATGGTCGGCCTTTAAATACCTCTGCAAAGAAAGGTGGGTGAGGGCAAGGTAAGAGCTGCCGTTTTCTTGTTCCTCTCTGTCCCTGAGGTTGCTGTCTCCCAGCTTGTGAGCAGAGCCTACCATACCTACCCTTACACCCATGTTCTCCCCAAAGTAGATGCCCACACCCTGGAGTCTTGTCATCCCCATTACAAGCTGAGGTCAGTGAAAGTCCCTGCTCCAGCCAGAACCCTCCTGGTATGATCATGCCCCCCACACACACACACCCACACACACACACATACACCCTGCCCCTCCCCCACAATGTAGTGGGGCCAATGAGAGGCAGAGACCTGTCCAGGGCACACACAAATAGCATAGCCAGGACAGAGGCCTAGCTCACTGTCTCCCAGAGAGGCCTCTTTGCTCTGTGACAGTAAAGCTGAGCTTGTATTGTTGACTTGGCCAGGAAAAGGGGCTTGGAAAGAAAGTAAGGTCAGTCAGGGGAGGAACTAACATTGTTACACACACACACACACACACACACACACACACACACACACCCCTGGGGGTTAGTCTCCTTTATCTTATCCTTAGAGCAACCTCCAGTGGGCATTGTATTTTTGGAGCCCTTCTCCCCTCCCCTTCATCATAGTGCTCTCGCATCTATTCTAGTATCTGCCCCTTACCTATACCAGCCCAGATGCCTGCAGAAGTCAACTCCACCCGGTTCCTGAGACAAATCCAGATTACTTTAGCTAATCAGCACTTCTTAATACCCAGCCATCGGGGTTGGTTCAGGGAGGCCAACCTTGATCCAAGAGATGTTGGGAGAGTAGGGAGCGAAAGCATCCCAGCACTTCTAAGAGAGACAGAAGATAGCTTCTTTCTTACTATTAGACGTGAAGGAGGAAGTATTAGCTCCTGAAGCTGGTGTCTAGAATTTTTTAATAATAAGACAGCTTTGATTAGGATGAAACAGACACCCCAGGAAGCAAACAGAACTGGGGAGAAAAATAGACTTGGTTAACTACATCAAGCTGCTGGATCCAGCCATGTCTGAAGTCCATATTATGAGGATTTTCTTACTAAAGAAGCCAATAAATCTCCCCTTATGTTTGAAGCCAATTTTAATTGTCTTTTTTGTTTCCAAAAACTGAAAGTTCTTACCTAATTATCCAATTTTGACCAAAGGTAAAACGGATACCCGTTATAGGACTGCCAGATAAAATACAAATACAAGACTCCCAGTTAAATCTGTATCTCAGATCAACAATGGATATCTTGATAGTGGATGTTATGTCTGTGCAGTATTTGGAACACGCTTATACTAAAATTATAACTGGGCATTGTGTATTTTGATTTGCTAAATCTAGTGATCCTGTTTCAGTAGCATGTCCAAAATTTACACTATTAGAAAAAGGAAAAAACTGGATATGGATGCATGGTTTTTAGTTCTAAAGCTCCTACTATACCAGGTCATTTGACAGGCTCCTTCCTCTCACTCCCCATTCCCCTTCATTGCTCTCCCATTTCCATGTGCTTAACAAACATGGAGAAATGTCACTCTGGGTCCTAATGATCCCCAAGTTCTGTTCCAACTCCAAGGTTCTTGGGCTTGATGTTCCACTTCTCCTCCTTACCCCACCTCCCCAACCCCGGCTCTGGACCCATCTCTGCTCTGTACTTCAGGGATCCACCTGTCTTTTCACTTTGCGCTTTGCACTGGCTTTCCTTTGCAAGCCAAACCACTGTTCACTCAGGGCCCAAGGACATAGCAGCATCTCTGGTTTGGGGTTTTGCTGTTCTCCTCAAGCAGTTAGGCTCTTACCCTTGGGCTTCATCTACTCCCAGCTGCTCCAGGTGACTCTTTAGAGGCACAGTTTGGCCCCTCCTCTGTACTCTCTGCTCCCCTTAGAGAACACCCACAGCAAGGGCTGTCCACTGATTGCCAAGGCCTCAAGCAAGATGATACTATACCCACACAGGCCACTGACACTGCTGTCCAGCAGCCTGTGGCAGTGACAGACTGAATCCCTGCTTTCCTGCAGCCCATAACCAGATGGTGGAGGGTCCGACCACTGTGAGTGTTCACTATGCTTGTTTTATCCGAATGACAGTGGTTGGTTCTGTAATCACAAATGTGGTACAAGTTCGATCCAGCAGAGGCAGGGGAGCAAAGGAGACAAGGCTGGTGCGGGAAAGAACATTCTGGTGATGTCTTTCCAACAGCTGCTCCTTCACCTCTGGAAACTCCATAAGTACATGTTTCAATGGAATAACACTGTCCCCTAGAAGTTGCCTTTCCCTTCGATTGCCACAACCACGATGTCAATGATATTGATGGCTGGAGAAATGTTGCTTGGCTGTTTCATAACTGGGATTTTTCTTTTTTTGGTTTTCCACAACTGTAAAATGATGCTGCATTTCCAGAAATGGAACAAGAAGCCAAGCCACTAGCAGCCAGTGGACCAGACAGGGTGAGAGTCTGCTGCTGGCTGCTGCCGGAGCTTTGTCTCCCCACTGACAGGATGGCAGTACACACCAGATGAGGGTCGTGTATGACATCTGGAGATCATGCTGTCGATTTACAGGTTGCTGTTTGTGCCTGTTTTTGAGGCCTTCTGGAAAACATGGCTCCTTCCAAATCCAGGTCAACTGATTGCAAAGGTGAAACACCTGACATGTGTGGAGGGCTTGGCATTTTAACCCCCACCATCTCATTGATCCTCCATTCCCTCTGAGAGGTCATTGTCATCATTGTTCCCATTTTACAGATTTGAGGAACCGATACCCACAAGCCCTGTGACTTGCCCAAGACCTTTTCAAGATCCCTGGGTACACTTGTATTTAAGGGACTAATTCCTCACAGTGAAGCTTCTTGTTTGAAATCAAAGAAAACACCAGATAAAGGGCATTCTAAATATATTTCTTTTCTATAGATGCTGATCTCCTATTACTGGAAAACAGGAATTAGCTTGTCTGCTTGAGGATGTGGTTGGTTCTTTATAAAAACGATACACAAGAAAGATGCACATAGACTGCTAGCTTCATTATGCTGCCGACAGCTTCCAGCAAAAGAAGAACGTTTGCAGCCAAATATTTTGGTAAGAATTCTATTTTATTCTTTGCAGAGTATGATTACCTTTGTTCTTGGCTTCTTATGTGAGGAAATGAGAGGCCACCCAAAGGAGCTATCATGGTTTTGTGGTCTGAGAGCACCTAGGGGCATCGGTGGTCGGGGCACAGGCACTGGCTGATGGCACAGCCCTCACTCCTGAATTAGGCAGCTGTTCGTGTCTGCCTGAAAAAGAGACTTCAGTGTGACCACTATTGTTGGGGGTCTGTGCTCCGGTGATTCAGGGCTCTGAGGACATTCAGAATCTGTATGGACCTCCATGTCCATGGACCACGATTGCCTGAGGCAAGGCCTTTATGGGTGGGATGGGGGTAGGGAGGCTGTGCCTCCTAAGGCCGCTCTGCACCTGGCTTAGAAACTATCCAACCAGGCACTTAATTTAGAAACAGAGAGGACAGGTCAGTAGCTCCCGGCATAGTAGCCCAAGCAGTAACTTCAACAAAGTGGGACAACTCTGTGTGGGTCCCATGAAAGTGCTGGCTGTCTGGCTGTCATGGACAGGTGTCAACTGACTGGGTCGTACAGGTGTTGGCTGGCTGGTTTATGCCATTATATTTTGTGTTCTATGGATCTGGGCACCTTCTGGTGATGATCAAAATCCCAGCTACTAATGGAAGAACCGCAGTCAGTGATCCTCAACCTGGCTGTGCATTAGAATCATGAAGGAGCTTTTTAAAATCCCTAGGTGTTTTTATACTGGAGATTTGGGTTAATTGGTCTGGATGGGTCCCAGACATCAGCATATTTTTTAATTCCCGGGTGAACCTAATGTTCTGCCAGTGCTGGGAACCACCAGACAGAGCCCAGGGCAGCCTCAAACTGCATACTGCAGCCTTTCCTAGGGTCCAAGTGAGTATTTGTTGTGGTGAGGAGCCACGCTCTATGTTCACAAGCCAGGTCGCCTGAATCTGACTCTAGGCTGAACACTTCTCAGGGTGTTAAACCTCTCTGGACCTCCCTTTCTGTGATAGGGGGTGGGGAGCAGCTGAGATTGGCCTTTATCTCTGTTTAGTCCTAGTGTACTGGGTGTCTGCAAAATCTCTAGGCATTTTCCTCTGAGCTGGGTTTATAGCATCATCTGATTTGAAAGGAAAACTCACTTGCTTTTGTGGAAGGCTCCAGCCACCAGATTGCCATGCCTCATGGCCTCAGGGTACAAATGCTAATTCTTTAAGAAGAAGGTAAATGAGATACTGCACAAGATACCTGAATTTAAAGAATTTGATTAGATTAATTTTTATTGCAGTGACATTCACATAACAAAAATAACCATTTAAAGTGGTTAATTCGTACACTTAGTGTTCTGCAGCCACCACCTCTCTCCAGTTCCTAGTGTTTTCATCACCCCAGAAGAAAAGCCTGTACCCATTAAGCAGTTGCTCCTAACCTCCCCACACTATGGCACCCGCTAATCTTTCTGTCTGTAGGGACTTCCCTATTCTGGTATTTTATATAAATGAAATTGTACAACATGTATCTTTTTGTGACTGACTTCTTTGACTTAGAGTAATACTATCTTTAAGGTTCATCCACACTGTAACATACATCAGTACTTCATTATTTCGGACTGAGTTTTTAAATTATTAGCTGACCACGAACAGCTTGGCAGCTTTGCAGAAAAGAGCCATCAGTGCTGTTCTGTGGAAGGAAACATGAGAGTCAGCACAGGGGAAGCGGCTTCTCCTCCCACCCAAGCCCTCCGTCTCTTCTCCCCCTCTCTCTCTTTCTGTTTCCCTGTCTCTTTGTCTGTCTTTGTCTCTGTCTAACTGTCTCTCCCCCTTCCTCCCTCCCTCCTTCCTCCCTCTCCCTTCCTCTCTCCCCATTGATTATGGAAGTTATTGAGGAAATTGAGTGTGTTTTAACTGAAATTTTCAGAGAATTAGGGCAAATGGAAGAGTCTTTGGAGTAAATTGTGCTGCCATACTTCACTTTGCTCAAAATTTTGTCAAGCCCAGGAAGCAGGAAGCCCGAGGCCAGTCAGTATAGCTCTGGGTCTCTCATTCAGAAGGCTTGTGCTGAATCTCTCACCCAGCCCTGGGCACCCTTGACTCCAGCCCTTGTAGGCTTTTCCTGTGGCACTATCCTGCCTGTTCAGACCAGCTATGCTCTCTACTCACCAGCTTCCCAAACTTCTGCTCGCTGGCCTGCCTAATTCTCTCCCAAGGGCTGGTGGCTTCTCCCTGTAGTTGACCCTCCTGGGCTCCCCTATCTGAATCACAGTAAGAAGAAAGATGGTGGCGTCTGCCCCTGTCTGGCCAAAGTGTCCAGAATGAAGGAAAAAGCAGCTCTGAATCTGGCTATTCCTACAGGTTCCAAACTTCCTGGACCACAAGCTAACCCTTCAGGACCAAGGCCAGGGGGCAGCTTGGAAAGGGCAACCTCCATCACACCTCTCCTTTGTGCTTTCCCAATGCTGTGGCTTTTCACTTGGCCTTTCTCTGGAACATCTCCCTCCCTGCTGTGAGTGACAGGGATGTGAGGGGATCATGAGAACCCAGGTAGGGTGGCAAGAGTATGTCCTGGGAGAATAGAAGACTCAGAGAAGGGAATTGAGGTAGTAGGAAGAGGGGTGGAAGTTGACAAGAGTGGAAAGGTAGGTTGATGTCATGTAGAGAAACTTGAACTCTTTCTCATGAGCAGTAGGAGCTGTTAAAAATTGCAAGCATAGGACTGATCAGGTCAGAATTGCATTTTTATAGGAAGAATGACTGGCAGCGGAGTATGAAGTCAGCTCTCACCTCTTCAATGGTCTTACTGGTCCCAGGGCCCTTCCAGCCCTGCTGGAACAAGGTTTTAAAACCTAAAACTGATTAAATCCGTCACTGGTTGAACGCATCCCAGTGCATTCCCATGTCACTCCTCCATCCTACCCACCATTACCCATCACATCAGCTTGTACATCCCCCACTACTCGGCACAACACAAGCCTCCTTGCTATTCCTCAGATGTGCCAGGTCTTTGCCTGTGCTCTGTCCTCCCTCTAGAGCACTCTCCCCCACAGATATCCACATGGCTCACAAACTCACCTCCTTCAGACTTTTACCTCCTTTTTTATCACCTGCTTTTGAGGCTTTCACTGATGCCTGTTTGTGTCACAATGGGATAGATAGTGATTGCACAGTAATGAGTTCCAGGTAATCTGCCCATCAAAGACCCAGGCTGATGGAACAACCATTATCTCAAGTGGAGCTGGTGGCCAGGATAGATAGCAAAGGGAGAGATTGAGCTCTAGAAGGGTCTCACATCAGCAATGAAATCCTTGGCCTGAAAGTCACACTCCACTTGCAGCTCATTGACCCAACGACCCACCAAAGGTCCAGGAAGTACAGCCCTACCACATGCCTAGAAGAAAAAGTTCGAAAGTATATAACAAACTGTACGAATGACTGCACTAATTGCAATGCCACCCCAACATTCCTATCCTTCTTTCTTACCTTATTTTACTTCATAGCATTTGTTATTACCTCACATATTTACACATTTTAATAGCTTTATTGAGGTATAAGTTACGTATAATGAAATTCACCCATTCTAAAGGTACAACTCAATGATTTTTTTAGTAAATTTACAGAGTTGTACGATCATCACCATATCCAGTTTTAGGACATTTATATCACCCAGGAGTGTCCCCTCATACCATCGCCATTAATGCCCAGCCCACCTGCAACCTAAGGAAAGCACTAATTTGCCACTTGTGTCTACACATTTGCTTTTTATGGACATTTTCTGTAAGTGGAATCACATGCTATGGACTCTTTTGCATCAGGGTTCTTTCATTTAGCATAAAGTTTCTGAGGTTCATTCGTGTTCTCATGTGTATCAGTAGTTTGTTCCATTTTAGCTGAATAATACTCCATCATATGGATGTTTATCCACTCACCAGCTGATTTACAATTTTATGGCCTAGCATATGGCCTGTCCTGAAAAATGGTCCATATGCACATGGAAATAATGTATATTCTGCAGTCATCATAAGAAGTGTCCTATACATATCAATTAGATAAAATTGGTTGATAGTGTTGTCCAAGCATTTTATGTTGTTGCTGATAGTCTGCCTAGTTCTATCAATTATTGAGATTGGGATATTGGACTCTCTAACTCTTATTATTTACTATCTGCTGGCAGTTTTTGCTTCATGTATTTTGAGGCTATCTTGTTAATTCTGTGTATACTTATCATTGTTATTGCTTCCTAATATATTCACCCTTCATCATTGTGAAATATAATTCTTTGTTAAAATGTTTCTTTTCTTTTTTTTCACATTGTATAATTCAACAAATTTTTTTCAATTAGAGTTGACATGCTATAATATATTAGTTTCAATTGGTAATTAGAGATATGCATAACTCACAAAGTGATCATCCCACTAAATCTAGTACCCTTCTTCCCCCTTACATATTTATTACAACATTATTAACTATTTTGCTTATGCTACACTTTATATCTCCATGTCTATTTTGTAATTATCCATTTGTACTTCTTAATCCCTTTGCCCTTTTTCACTGTCTTCCACAAATCCCCTCCCATCTAGTAGCCCTCAAAATATTCTCTGTATCTATGAGTTTATTTCCATTTTAGTTGTTGTTGTTTATATTGTTCTTTAGATTCCACATGTACAAGAAATCATGTGATATTTGTCTTTCTCTATTTGACTGATTTCATTCAGCGTTATTCCCTCTAGGTCCATCAAGGCAACATCTTTTACCATCCGCTTCCTCTTAGTCTGTGTGTATCTTTTAATCTGAAGTGAGTCTCTTGTAGGCAACAGATGTAGGGGTCTTGTTTTCTTATCCATTTAGCCACTCTATCTTTTGGTTGTAGCACTTAATTATTAATTATCTTCCTGTTGAAGTACTTGTTGATAGGAATGTAGTTATTACCATTTTTTATTCACATTTTTGATACTTTTTTTTTCTTCTTAAAGATGTCCCTCCAATAGTTCCTATAATACTGGCTTGGTGTTGATAAATTTCTTTATCTTATTTTTGTCTGGGAAGCTCTTTATCTGTTCTTTGACTAAATGATAGCTTTGCTGGATAAAGTATTCTTGGTTATAGATCCTGGGTTTTCATCACATTAAATATTTTGTTCCAAGCCCTTCTGTCCTATATAGTTTCTTTTGAGAAATTAGCTGCAAGTCTTATAGGTGCTCCCTTGTAGGTAAAATAATTGCTTTCTCTTGCTGCTTTTAAGATTCTCTCTTTGTATTTAACCTTTTTTGAGACTCTGAGCTTCCTGGGGTTGTAACTCTATTTCCTTCACCAGGTTAGGGAAGTTTTCCATCATTATTTCTTCAAATAGCTGTTCAATGTCTTGTTTTCCTTCGGGTACCCCAATGATATGGGGCTTTTTTACATTTAATTGTATCCCGTTGTCTCCTTAAATTACTATTATAGTATTAGCTTCTTTTTTCTTGCTGTTCTGATTGTGTGTCCTTGGCTTCCCCATCCTCTACATTGGCTGAATATCCTCTTCTTTACACTGTTTATTGCCTCTAATATACTCTTCATCTCAAATAATATGGTCTTCATTTCTCACTGGTCCCTTTTTCCATTTCCATTTTTTTTTCAACTATTGTGACATTGGTTAATGAAATCCAGTAATTTTCAGGCATACAATTCAACAGTAAGGCATATATATATCGCATTGTGCGTTTACCGCCCATAGTTAGATTTCTTTCTGTTACCACATGTCTGATTCCTTTTAACCCATCTACCTGCCCCCTCACCTCCACCCACTGGTAACTACTAATCTATTGTCTGTGTCCATGAGTCTCTTGCCTGTTTGTCCTGTTCATTTTTTGCTTTTAGGTTTACATACCACATATAAGTGATATCATGTGGTTTTCAACTTCTTCTGTCTGGCTTATTTCGCTTAGAATTATTATCTTGAGGTCCATCCATGTGGCAAATGGCAGTATTTCATCTCTCTTTATGGCTGAGTAATATTCCATTGTACAAATGTATCACAACTTCTTTATCCAATCCTCTGTTTTAGGACGCTTTGGTTGTATCCATGTCCTGGCCACCATAAATAATGCTGCTATGAACATCGGTGTGCAAATATCTTTTTGGATATGGGTTTTCAAGTCTGTGGGGTAAATACCCAATAGAGGGATTGCTGGATCATATGGCACATCATGTCTTAGTTCTTTGAGAAACCACCATACTGTTTTCCATAGTGGCTGTACCAATTTGCAGTCCCACCAGCAGTGTATGAAGGTTCTTTTCTCTCTGCATTCTTTCCAACACTTGTTATTATTTGTCCTGTTGATAGCTATTCCAACAGGTATGAGATGGTATTTCATTGTGGTTTCGATTTGCATTTCCCTAATAGCTAGTGATGTTGAGCATCTTTTCATATATTTATTGGCCATTTGTATGTCTTCTCAGGCATCTGCCCATGTTTTGATTGGATCATTTGTTTTTTCATTATTTTTGAGTTGTATGTATATTTTGGATATTAAGCCCTTATCGGAAGTATTGCTTGCAAATATATTTTCCCATTCAGATAGTTGTCTCTTTACCTTGTTGATGATTTCTTTTGCTGAGCAGAAGCTTTTTAGTTCGATGTAGTCCCATTAATTTATTTTTGCTTTTACTTCTCTTACCTTTGAGGTCAAATTCATAAAATCCTCTTTAAGTCCAAGGTCCTTGGGTTTAGTTCCTATGTTTTCTTCTATACATTTTATTGTTTCAGGTCTTAAATTCAAGTCCTTAATCCATTTTGAGTTAATTTTAGTGTGTGGTGATAGAAAACAGTATGGTTTCATTCTTTTGCAGGTGGCTTTCCAGTTTTCCCAGCACCATTTATTGAAGAGGTTTTCCTTTCTCTACTGTATGTTTTGGCTTTTTTTATCGAAAATTATTTGTCCCTATAAATATGGGTTTACTTCTGGTCTCTTGATTCTGTTCCACTGATCTCTGTTTTTCACCAATACCATGCAATTTTGATTATTGTTGCTTTGTAGTATAATTTGAAGTCGGACAGAGTGATGCCTCCAGCCTTGTTTTTTCTCAGGATGGCTTTGGCGATTTGTGGACTTTTGTGCTTCCATAGAAATCTGGTGAGTTTTTGTTCTATTTCATTAAAAAATGCTGATGGGATTTTTATGGAGATTCCATTAAATCTGTATAATACTTTAGGTAGTAGGGTCGTTTTAACTATGTTGATTCTTCCAATCCAAGAACAACGAATATCTTTCCATTTCTTTGTATCTTCTTCAATTTTTTTTAATAGGGTCTTATATTTTTTATTATATAGGTCCTTCACATGTTACATTAAATTTATTCCTAGTGGTTTTATTATTTTTGTTGCAATTTCAAAAGGAATTATTTTTTCCATTTCTTTTTCTGACACTTCATTATTAGAGTCTAGGGACATGGACACTATGGATTTTGAACATGATTTTGTATCCAGAGACTTTACTGTATTTGCTTATTATTTCTAGTAGTATTCTTGTGGAGTCTTTAGGGTTTTCTATATAGAGAATTATGTCATCTGCAAATAGTGACTGTTTGACTTCTTCATTTCCTGTTTGGATGCCTTTTATATCTTTTATCTGATTGCACTCACTAGGACCTCCAATATTATACTGAGTAACAGTGGCTATACTCGACAACCTTGCCTTGTTCCTGATCTTACAGGGAAGGTTTTTAGTTTTTCACCATTAAGTATAATGTTGGCTGAGGGCTTGTCATATATGGCCTTTATTATATTAAGGTACTTTCCTTCTATACCAATTTTGTTAAGTTTTTTTTATCATAAATGGATCCTGAATCTTGTCAAAAGCTTTTTCTGCCTCTATCACTATGATCATATGATTCTTATTTTTTAATTTGTTTATGTAGTGTATCACATTAATCAATTTGCATATGATGAACCATCCTGGTGCTTCTGGGATGAAGCCCACTTGATTGTGGTGTTTAATCTTTTTAATATGTTGCTCTATTCGGTTCACTAGTATCTTATTTAGGATTTCTGCATCTGTGTTCATGAGAGATATTGGTCTGTAGTTTCCTTTCTTTGTGTTATATTTACCAGGTTTTGGTATCAGGGTAATAATGGCCTCATAAAATGAGTTGGGAAGTATTGCCTCCTCTTCGATATTTTGGAAGTGTTTGAGGAAAGTAGATATTAAATTTTCTTTCAATGTTTGGTAGAATTCACTGGTAAGGCCATCTGGTCCTGGACTTTTACTCTTTGGTAGGTTTTTGATGATAGTTTCAATTTCCATACTGCTGATCAGTCTGTTTAGATTTTTCAGATCTTCTTGATTCATTCTAGGAAGATTGTATTTGTCTAAGTACCGGTCCATATTTTCTAGGTTATTAAATTTGGTGTTATATACTTTTTCATAGTATTCGTGTATGATCCTTTGTATTTCTACAATGTCAGTCGTCATTCCCCTCTTTCATCCATGATTTTGTTTGTTTCCTTTCTCTTTTTTCTTTAGTGAGTCTACCCAAGGGGTTGTCAATTTTATTAAACTTATCAAAGAACAAGCTCTTTGTTGCATTTATTTTTGTATTTTTTTTTTGTTTCAATTTCACTTATTCTGCTCTAATTTTGATGATTTCTTTCCATCTGCTGACTTTAGGCTTCATTTGTTCTTCCTTTTCTAGTTTTTTAAGATGAAGCATTAGGTTGTTTATTTGGGCTCATTCTTGTTTTTAGAGATAGGCCTGTAATGACATGAATTTCTTCTTGTGACCACTTTTGTAATGTCCCTAAAGTTTTAATATGTTGTACTATCATTATTCATTTCAGTATATCTCTTTATCTCTTTTTTATTTCTTCTCTGACCCATTCATTCTTCAGTAACATGTTATTTAATCTCCATGTATTCGTGGTTCTTCCACTTTCTTTTTATAGTTGATTTCCAGCTTCAAAGCATTATTATCAGAGAATATGGTATGATTTTAACCCTCTTATATTTGTTGAGACTATCTGTGTCCCAGCATGTGGTCAATCCTTGAAAATGTTCCATGTGCAATAGAGAAGAATATATATGCAGCTGTTTTGGGATGAAAGGCTCTGTAAATGTCAGTAATGTCCAATTGGTCTAATGTGTCATTTAAGGATGTCACTCCTTTATTGATTTTCTGTTTGTCCATATCTTACAGTGGGGTATTTAGGTCCCCTACCATTTTTATGATTTTTGTCTTCTTTTTGAAGTTCTCACTGAGGTCATCTACACTTTCCCTAAGCTCATTGAACATCTTTATAACCAGTGTTTTGAACTCTGCGTCCATTAGAGTGCTTAACTCCATTATTTCTGTATCTCTATAATGTCTTCTCATGTAGTTTCTGCATCTTTGTCTTCCCATTTTGCTTCCTTTCTGTGCCTGTTTGTATGTACTAAGCAAAGCTCTTATGTCTCCTGGTCTTATTAGCATGGCTTTTTGTAGTAGGTGGACAGTGGCACATTTCTGATAGGGATTTGACTTCAGGCCAAGTTTAGCCAGCCCCATCCTGTGCCTCTCCTACCTTCTACCATTACAAGTTGATTAATTATCTCTCTCTCTAACTATAGTGTTTCTATTCATCTAAATCTCTAGTGATTTTACTTGCTCTTTGCTCCGTGTTTCTGTCACAACCTTGATTTGGTCACAAGAAGGATAATCAAAGCCTCCATCATCTATGCCATTTTTCCCATAATGTTTCTTTTCTTAATGTCATTTTATTTTATTTTAAAATAGCCAGTTCCAGCTGTCTTAAAGTTAAAGTTACATGACATATCTTTTTCATCCTTTTCCTTTCAATGGTTTTCTATCATTGAATCTTCAATGTGTTGCTTACAGACAGCATATATTTGGATCTTGCTATTTCATGTAGATAATCATTGCCTTATGATTGGAGTATTTAGACCATTCACATTTAATATAATTATTGATATGATTGGATTTACGTTTGCCATTTTGTAATTTGTTTTCTATGTCACCTCTATTTTTGTTTCTCAGTTCCTCCTTTACTGTATTTTTTTGTGTTAGATATTTTCTAGTACACAATTTAATATCTTATTGATTTTTTGACTATATTTTTGTTTTAGTGTTTCCTCTAGGGATTACAATATGCATTTTATTTTAATCTACTTCAGATTAATACTCGATTCCAGTAAAAATATAGAAACTTTGCTCCAAAGTTCCATTTCCTCATACCTCTTTCATGTTATTTTTTCAGGTATATGTTAAATCTACATATTACAAACCTCAAAACCACTGCTGTAATTATTGTTTAATACAAACTTAGGTGTTTAAAAATGTCTTCCTGGGGAATCGCCCTTGTTTCTGTGTAATTCAGTGATTAGCCAATGATCAGAGAGATGTTGTATTCATACCTTGAGCCAATAAAGCTTTCATTCTCTGCCAGTAGATCTGTGTGGAGTAGGGAAATATGGTCAAAGTCGAGGTTGTTTTCAAGTTTTACCTGGCTTTTACTTTCTGCTGGGCCCTTCATCTTACCCCTGTTCATATGCCAGAAATTTTAGTTGGCAAGAGTTTGGGGGTACCCCAAGCCCTTTATGGTCTTCATTGCACATGCATGCAGCCTGTGCCAGAAACATGTTTGTCCTCAAAATGACTGTAGTCTCAGACAGAATATCAATTCTCCCTGTTTACCTGCTGCCAAGATTGTCTATCCCATTGTCAATGTCTCTGAATGTGAGCATCACCCACCACTCAAAATTTAATGAGCCATTTCTGACTATGTTAGCAAAGTTGCTGATCCCCATGATGTGCCCTACCCTGGTAGAAGCTTTGTGATGCCTGAGCTAGGGAAAGGAGGATAGAAGCATCTTTAGGCAAGAACAAACTCTCACTGTTCTTACCTAAAGTACCCCAATTTTTCAAGCATAAGTGCTTTTCGGGTTATTCCATAGTTTTCATCAATTTCCAGAGAATAGAAATGGTTATTTTTGTCAATTTTGTCCAGATTTATAGTTGCACTGAAGAAGACGATTTGCTGACCTCATCACTCAGGCATAGCTAGAAGTCCTGCCTCCTACTTTTTTATTTCATCTATTCTCTGTCTCCCCTCTGCTCTTTAAATATAGGCTCTATTCTGCAGGCTTTATTGCCACTGCCTTTTTAGTTACTATTCAAGCACCATTTAGACAGGAAGGTGAAGATTAAGGTTAGACATGGTTTTGCAGTGCCTAAAATGATGCCTGACACATAGTATATGTTTAATAAATGTTTTTTGAGTGAATGAATGAATAAATTGCATGAAGAAAGGCCTGATATAGGTCAAGTGGCCTTACTGAGGCCTCTACTCCATAAGAATATAGAGGGGACAGTAGATTCAAGAGATATTAGGGAGAAGACATGGACAGTGCTTGTAGTGCTAGATAAGAGAGGCATTGAAGATGTCTAGGATTTCCAACTGGGTAACAGGATGGAGGTACAGAGTAGTCTTGCAGAAACCAGGTTCTTCATCACAGAGCTGAACACACACATACCTGGCCCAGGAGTCAGAGAAACTGAAAGAGGCTCCATGGGAAGGTGGAGTGATGGCAAACATAGCCGCTCCTTCACATCAGTGATGTAAAGCAGCTGATCAGCAACAATGTGTGTGTGCCATAAAATGGCTGCTTTTTTTCTTCCATCTCCCAAGTCTTTTAAGAATCCCTCTGTGGCCCAGCCTAAAGGGTGGTCATTGAAAGTGTCCTTCAGCCTAGCCAAGTTGCATTGTAAAGACATCGTAAGTCTTTATTCTCTGGTTTGAGTTATGGGAAGCCAGCGGAAGCTGTGAGGCCATTCTAAGATTCCAGCAGAATAGTTCTAAGAAGGGTAGCTGATGGGCAGGAGGGAAGTTGGTGTAGGGAAATCGATGAGGTATGAGGTCATTTCAACAGTCCAGAGAAGGACCGATGAGAAGCTGGGGCATAATAGTGGTGATTGAATAGTCTAAGAAAGTAGAACACAGAACTTGCTGACTGGCTGCATGTGGAAGGGAAGGACAGAAGGAGGAAAGCCATGGTCTAGCCTCTGGCTTGGACAGCTAAGAGGGTAGAGATAGATTATTGGGAGGGGATACAGAGGAATAAACAGGTATGGGAAAAACTGCTTGGTGCCCTTGCTGACCAACCCTTCCAGCAGGCTGTCCTCTCACTATTCCATCTCACCAACTCCAACACTATCCACCCATCTATCTATACATCATGTGTCCTCTATGGACTGCTCTGAGCAACAGCTCTGTGAGTAAAGGGTGATGCCCACTGCCCAGCTTCACACAAACAACTATCCATGGCACCTGCCTCCCACCCAGCACCATAGATATACTCTTTATCTGCAGCCTCAGAACTGCTGGGTACTCAGAGCAGGGGACTCTTGGCAGCATTCATCTAGAGGCCTGAGGGTGAATCAGCTTCTTGGGGACTGAACTGGTAGGGACGGTGGCAAAATATGTGTAGAGGACAGCTTTTCTGACTGTCCTACTCACTCACTCTAGTCTTTAATACTGGAGGAGCTCTCGGAATTAAGAAAAAATCCCAGATGACATGAGGAAGCCCCTTAGACCCTTGCCTACTCTGAAACTCGATGTCAGCACTTTGCTTTTTACCTTTATATTCCAATTCTGTGAGCAGCTCTGTCCCTGTTTTGCTCCTTCTGACTTCCCTCTCAGTGCTCTGGGCTTTGTGTGCCAGCCCAAGTTTCGCTTTACCTGCCCGCTCCACTAACCTCTTAACCAGTTACATTGAATGAGGACTCCCTGCTTGCCTCCCACTGTCCCACTAGGCATGACTTAGCCATAGATCTACACACATTTATTGAGCCTGTACTGTTGACCAACAGTCGCTGTTCTAGAACACACACACACAGATACAGTCCCTCCTCTCAAGGAGATCTTGGTCTGTGGATGGACAGAAACCTGGTGTGTATACAAGGAGAAGATGAAGATGGAGGAGGGGCCCAATGATGCCCAGGAGGTCAGGGCATGGTCCCAGGGCAGGGAACAGCCCAGTCAAACCTTGAAGTGTGGGCAGCAGCAGCCAGGTAGGCAAACTGCAGCGGGCATTTCTGGAAGAGGGCCAAGGCTGGACCAGGCACTCTGAGAGTTCCATCCAGCTCATCCCCAGGCTTCCTGCACTAACACCAAGCCCAACCTGTGACATTCAGGCCCACAGACAATACCAAAGCAGGCTGGGCTGGAAAGATCCAGCTACCCTGGGGTCTCCTCCATGCAGTGTCCTCTCGGCTAGCATGCCTTTATCAATGTCCACTGATAAATGCTGATGCTGTTTGGGGAAGGAAAGGGGAAGGAGGAGTAGTGTCAACCCCTTAGCACCCATTTCTCCCCAAGGATGTTTACCTGCACCTGGCTGCATGGGGCCCCTAAGAAATGAGATGAAAGGTAGAGTGTTTTTTATTCTCCTTTTCCTTCTTTTTTAAATGAAAAAAAGCAATGGAGGAAGGACCTAATGCTTCGAGATGGTTTTAGAAACTAAAAATGATAAGTAATAGCATCGAGATCATCTTACACAGTTTACGACTCACTTCAACATGACAATCTCATTTAACTCTTGTAGCCAGACTGTGAGATATTAATATCTTCATTTTACAGATGAAAAAATCATTTCATTCTGCTCCCCCAGTCAGGAATGGTGAAGCTATATCCAAGTTTTGGTTCCCCAAAAGCAGAGCCCAAGACAAAGGCTTGGATACAGGTGGCTTATTTGGGAGGTGATGCTATGAAGCAGGAATGAGGGGGCACTAGAGTAAGACAGGGAAGGAGAGAAGGCCAGCATAAGAGGCATTGTCCAGGCCACTGCTGTCAGCAATAGCAGCTTCTATCCAGTTCTGAGAGGAATGCAAAATGCCTCCCAGATGATGCCAGAAGGATAAACGTTCAAGAGTTCTCCTGCTCCCTTCTGTCTCAGTGGAAGGCTGCCCCAGAGGTGTGGCTGTCCAGCACTTTCAGACTTCACTTATTTGCATGGAGGCTATGGGACCCCTATGGCTTCAGAGAAGGCCCTCAAGGCTAAGAGCCTAGAGTGGAAACCAATCAGTGGGCAGGAACTCTTTGTATCTTCTGTGACTGAAATCAGAGCTGGCCACAGTAATGGGACATGGGGCACCCGAAGCTATGCTACAAGATATATCTGATGTCCCCAATACTTCTTCCAAGCTGAGGGTCATGTGTGAGCTGGACAGGCCTGGGGACACACAGAGTCGGGGTTCTGGGAAACCAAGTGCATAGGTGGAGGGGCGGAAATGGGGGGCAGTAAAGAAGAGAGGGGACCAGAAACAAGATAAAGCACCCTACTTCATGGTCCCAGAGGGGTCCTTGACCCCAATGCCCCCCATGGGAACTGGAATTCTCAGTTACAGTGAGAAGGAAAGACAAGTTTATTAGTCTGCTCACGCTACTATAACAAAGTACCACATATTGAGTGGCTTAAACAACAAATTTATGTTCTTATAATTCTAAGGCTATAAGTCTAAGACTAAGGTCTAGGCCAAGTTTGTTTCTTCCGAGGCCTGTCTCCTTGGCTCATAGATGGCTTCCTTCTGCCTGTGTACTCACATGGACTTCCCTCTGTATCTGTGTCCTAATCTCCTCTTCTTATAAGGACACCAGTCAATTTGAATTAGTACCCACTCTAATGATTTCACTTTAACTTAATTACCTCTTTAAAGACCCTATGTCCAAATACAGTCATAATCTGAGGTACTAGGGGTCAGGACTTCAACATGTTAATTGGCCCTGGGCACACAACTCATCCCAGAACAACAGGGAGAGCTCTCTTGCTTTCCTGGGTTCTGAGCTATTAGCTATGAGGCATCTGCGCCCAAGGAACAATGAGGCCAGGGACAGGCTTGGCAGAGCCCTCAGCCAGTGTCTAGACAGAAGCTCTGCCAGACACACTGTCCTCTGGGGAGCCAAGCGGAAGCCCACACTTATCCTCCCCCAGCAACTGAACCAAATAGGGACTGAGTCAGGGGCTTTCCTTAGGGAACCATTTTCCTGTGATGATTTCTGTTTCTGCACATCTTGAAGAAGTGACTTGGCCTGAGAGTGGTTGCAAAATGGCAAACTGTAGTAAGGACTCACAGTCCTGCATGCTGCAGTTTTCCCTCCCATGCAATCTCCTCTAGTGCTACCCCAGCTCTATGAGGTGGAGGGGCTCTCCGCTTGGCCAGATAAGGAAGCTGAGATTCAGGAAGTTAATTAACTCCCAAGGGCAAATAGCTAGTGAGAAACTGAAACAGGACTCAAATAAGATCTGGACTGACCCATTTCTACTGCTCATTTGTTGCTGTAACCACACCTTTAGGGACATCGACTGCATCCCTTGAGCATCATCTTCCCTACCTGAATCAAATGTAACCATTAGGCTCCCTACAGTATGACTGGGCTAGTAGTGGTACAAACTGGCTTCTCTCAACATGTTATATGACTGGCAGGGTAAGACCACCAGCTCGTTACCCTAGAAACAAGGGAGGGAGGAAGCAGTATCCTGGTGGCCTGGGAGGAAGGTAAGGATGAACATGGGGACATAGATGCCCATGGTGCTGATTTTCAGACACCTGCCCTAAACACCATCCAATCAGGGCATCCTGAAGACCAGCTCAGCCCAGTGTTCAGTTAAGAAATGGTCCCTCTCCTCTGCCCAGATCTCTGCTCTCTTCTCCTCTTAGTCCCATAGCATGATCCAGTTCCTGTCAACTTTTGAGTGCACAGGGAAAGTCAACCCTCCCACACTGCCACTAACATTATAAGGGTTATATATCTAATAAAAACTGAAATTCAAGGAAGGGCACAGGGTAATTCCTGAATGAATAGGAATTCCCTTCCAGACAAACCATGGGTCCTGCTGTTAATCTCTGGCTGTGAATCATTGCCTTTAGGATTTTGGGTGGGGTGGGGAGTGAAATGATAGATTTGTTCTGATAAAGCCTCTTCGTAGGGACACTGGGACCTTATACTTGGAGGCAAGCACCAAGTCTTACTTCTCCAGTATCCCAAGGAATGCAAACTCATGACCAGACAACTGAGGGTCCCAGAGGAAGGTGGACTGTTGTAGAGATAAGAGCTAGCTGGGACTGTTAAAGGTGGATAGGCCTGGGAAGATGACTCAGTGGTTCCCTAATGAAGGATTGAACATTCATTTGGTCACTTATCACACATTTGTTTTGCCAGGCACTCTTCTAGACACTGGGGTACAACAAGTAACAGACCTGGAGCTCACATTCATCACTTGTTATCATCCAGCAAAAGCATCTGAAGGAAGCTGTTCTCTGAAGTTCCAAGTGGGTCATGGGCCTCTGGGCAGTGAAGCAGGATCTTCCAGGGGTGGGGGCAGGAGTTGCAGTAGTAGTTTTTTAAAAAAGAATAGTCATTATATATAGAAGTTGTAAAAATTTAAACTCCCTGGCTTCTGGTTCCATCTTTGACATGTAAAAAAGCTTAGAAATTATTGTTCCTGCCCTTACAACAAGGGAAAAGCTTAATAAACTTAAAATCAATGACTTTCCTTTGACCCATGAGAGGACTGAGGTCACAGGGCAAATCTAGAGTTGTAGAGAAAGTCAGAAAACAACAGCCAGGAACAGAAGCCACTGACGCCATAAACTGGTAAGAACACTTAACTTGGTAAATTGACTACTTGCTGGAGGCTGATTGTAGATTATTTAGAAGAGAAATTCCTGGGACCCAGTATTGGTGAAGAGGCCTCCCATATGTCTGTGGGTTTTCCCTCTATAAACTCCACCAGATTCTCAAGACAGAGAATCAAGAAAAATCTCCCCATGTTTTGGGCAGGCAGGAGGGTAAAAGTAACAATTGTGAAATAGGATCAGAGCGTTCTCAATAACAAAGTCTTGCTCTCCAAGTTAAACAATTTACCAGATTCTTAGCTACCTGACATAAGGGCAGTTAGCCAACTCCAGCTTCCTCTAGACTTCTCTCTTACCTAAAAGGAGAAGAAGAAGAGTTGTGTAATACTCCTGAAACTAACATAAAATTAAAAAATTTTAAGAAGCTATATAATACTTCTGAAGGTCATAGCCCAGGATCTCAGGCCCACAAAAAGAATGATAATTGGTCATAAGACTATAAAATGATTCCCCTTCTCACATCCATATACTCTACTATAGCAGTACAACTAAAAATGCTGCAAGGCACAGACTCTGTTTAAGGAGTTCTTAGGGAGACCCAGAAACAACAGAGGAGGGGGAAAAAGGATACTAGAGAAAACTGAAGCCTCTGGCACTTACAGATACAATAAATGTTAATTGCAGCACTACTCCTAGCAAGACTAACATAAAACCTCAAAGTCCTGTTCACCTTCGTTCCTATTATCTGGTACATTATGTATGGCTTCCAACAAAAAATTAGAAAACATGAAGGCAAGGAAAACATAACCTGAAGAAGTAAACTAAGCATTAGATCAGCGGTCCCCAACATTTTTAGCACCAAGGACCAGTGTTCCTGTGAGAATCTAATGCCTAATGATCTGAGGTGGAGCTGATGCTAGTGCTGAGGAGTGGCTGCAAATACAGATGAAGCTTCTCTGGGTTGCCCACCGCTCAACTCCTACTGTGCCACCCAGTTCCTAACAGGCCACAGACTGCTACCAGTCCGCAGCATGCGGATTGGGAACCCCTGCGTTAGACAGTTCCACATATAAGAAATTTAGAAGTCATCTCTCTGTCTTAACAACAAGTAAAGAGCTGAACAGACTGAAAAATAAACTCTTCTAGAATCCATAAGGGAGGGAAGGACACAGGACAAACTGCTGCCCCCAAAATTAGAGACAGGTGAATACAGGCAGCCATGACTTACTGGAGCAAAGACCCATGAGTGAAAACTACCATGAGAATGAGAGTCAGGTAGAAAAATCTGAGCTGCAATTGATTAATTGCTGGAGAATCAAAATGGACAATACTGAAAGTTAAAAACTCCAGGGGACCGAGTCATAGGCAGGCCCCACAATATTGTGAGATTTACCTACAGGAGCTTGACCAGGTTCTCACAGTAAATACCAGAGAAAAACCCCCTTGTGCTTCTGGCAGAGGGAAGGGACAAAGAACAATTTTGAAATAAGCCAGAGAACTCTCTTCTTCTCAACAAAGCCTGAACTTAAGGGAAACTAGTTAACCAGAGCCTAACATGCTGGGGTTATTAGAGCCTTAATGACCTGGGGAAGGGAAATCCCCAACCTCAGTCAGCTCTAGCTTTTCATGTGGGAGAAGGGAAATCCCCAACTCCAGCCCGCACTAGCAAAGCATCAGAACCAGACTCAGATATAATGGGGGTTTTAGAACTATCAGATAGAGAATTTAAAATAACTATGATTCGTATGTTAAGGACTCTAATAGAAAAAGTAGATGACATGCAAGAACAGATGGCTAATGTAAGCAGAGAGATGGTAACTGTAAGAAAGAATCAAAAGAAGTGTTGGAAATCAGACACACCATAACAGAATGAAAAATGCCTTTGATGGGCTCATCAGTAGACCAGACAGAGCTAAGGAAAGAAGATAAGCCATTAACAAATTCCAAACTGAAATACAAAGAGAAAAAAAAAAAAAAAGAACAAAAAGCGGAATATCCAAGAACTGTGAGGTAATTTCAAAATGTGTAATAAATGCACAATTGGAGTACCAGAGGAGAAAAAAAGAGTGAAAAGAACAGAAGAAATATTTGAAGTAATAACAACTGAGAATTTTCCAAAATTAATGACTATGTGGTAGAGAATTTAACCTTACACAAAAAGAGAGCCAGTCTTCACCTTTGAGTTCTTTCATAATCTCTGTCATATCTAATACGAGTGTCTTCATTTAGGGCAAACGCTAGCTATGCCAGACCTTAGAGTGTTGCCAGCCACACCCGATAATCTTAGCATAGAGACTGCCCAAGCCAGAAAGATCAACTGTGTGATTTAAGGTGAAAGCTTTGAGTCATGAGCTATCAGTCAACCTGGAGGCTGGAGATCACCCAAGTGGATAGTCAATCAATCAAACCTATGTAATAGAGCTCAAATAAAATCTCTGAAAACTGAGGCTCAGGCAAGCTTTCTGTTTAGCAATACTCCATGCATATTGTCGCATATTTGTGCTGGATGGGTAATATATCCTGACTCCACTGGAGAGAACAAGGGAAGTTTCACATTTAGAACTTTCCCAGACTCTGCTCTATACATCTCTTCTTTGGCTGATTTTAATTTGTATCCTTTCCAGGCAATAAACATGACAGTGAGTATAATAGTTTTCAGTGAGTTCTGTGAGTCTTCCAGCAAATTATTGAACCTGAGAGTTTGGGGGGAATATCCCCAAACTTGCAGTTGGTTCAGAGGTGTAGGATTGTGTGCCCTCAAACTTGATAACTGACTATAAACTTTGCAGTTTAACCAACTCCAGGCAGTGACAGTCAACAAACCACAGATCCAGGAAGCTCAGAGAATACCAACTAAGATAAAATTTATCCATACTTCTTTCGAATCATCACTATAGACATTATGGCATGCTAAAGGAAAGAATTTAAACAGTATAGAAAAGTATAAAGCAGAAAGCAAATACTCTAAACTTCCATTTCTACTCTTTAGAGATAACTCCTGTTAGCTCCAAAAAATTTTGACATGTACCTGCCTCTTTCCTTTTGAGGAAACAAATAGAATTGAAACATGCATACAGTTTAACAACCAGCTCTTGAGCTATATAACGTCCACTTTACGACTATACCATCAGTTATTTCACAATACATAGTAGATTAGCCTTTAGATGTGTTTAAGACTGGGTCCTCTGGAAAGCTGACTCTGAGATGGAGATCAGCATGCAGTAAGTGTATCAGTGATTGACACCTATGAGGAGTTAGGATGCAGGACTGAGCAAAAGGAGAAGTTGGACTGCAATGCAGGCACAACAGTGTCCTTAGTCGACTCTACACTTAGCTGAGGCTGGGGCGGGCTTTCAGGGCTGTGCTCAGTTGGGTCAAGAAGACCAGGCCTTTATACTCCTAGAATCACCAACCTTTGGTGTCACTGACCCCAGAAAGAGGGTGTACCCTAGGTAAGGAAATATCCAGCTGAGGTGGAGGCTGAGGGCTGTGTGTCAGCAGCTGGAGGACCAGACCCTTTAGTCCTAGAGTCATCTGGGTGGCACAACAGAGCCCACTCCAGGTTGTCTCTAGAATTTTGCTGTTACAAACAAGGCTGTGAATGCACCTAACTCTGCAAGGTATTGTATCTGCAAGATACAGTTCCAGGAGCAGACAGGCTGGATTAGGGGTGTGCATTGCATTCCTCCCTTAGTTGTGGTAGTGGCCACCCCATCATTAGGCCACAGCTGCCTCTCAAGCATGGTGTTCCCTTTTCTGCTCAGACTCCTTGAGTCGATGTACAGGAAAGCATGTTTTTTCACCTCCTTTTGAAACAGGTCACCATTGCCCCCTCATCCTACCTGCACCAAAGAAAATAACTCCAAGAGAAGGTGTGGGAAATGGAAAGGGGTTTAGGCCCATTTGTGATGAAATCCTTTTGGTCATGATGTGCTTTAATATATATTACTGAGGCCATGACTTGACAACTTTCAAAAAGTCTTTATCCTTTAAATTTGCTAACAGGGGTTACCAGGAAGAATCAAATGCCTTGAAAGCAGATTTTTGGACATATCAGTGCTTTTGGGGCCTTGAGGGTAAAAGGAGCAGCCAAAAGAACAGAGATAGCATAGGATAGACCCCTCACTCTAGAAATGGATGGGGCCACCTGGTGTTACAAACCCTAGTAGGCTGGGGTTGAAATGCCAGCTTAGCCTATGCTAGCTGGTGAACTTGCACACATCGCCCATTACCCCTGAGCCTCACTTTCCTCTTAAAACAGAACTTAACAAAACATCTTTGAGTGATGGTATACATGGACCATATTATCTGAGCGTAGCACATGGTGTGTGCTCAGCAAATGGTAACTGGTAAAATAACAATTGCAACAATTGCACTAAGGGGAGATGCTGCCACCGGGCACAGTATGCTCCTTGCCACATCAGGAATGGTTCTGAGATTACATGAGTGCAGGGCTGGGAAGGCAAGGCCATCCCGAATAGAGAGGTGCTGGTCAGGCACACTGGGGAGCCCCAAGGCCTGATTCATGTGCCCACTGCAAGAAAGAGAAATAAGCCTGATTTTAGTCCCCATGCTGCCATCTCTGGCCATTGCTCCCCTGCTTTCGAATCCCAGAGTACTATGTTCAAGCCTTTTCTTTGGATTAATTCTCCAGGCAACTCACAGTGCAGGGCTAGAGTCTAGACAGTGCCTTTCTGCAAATAATAAAGGTGTTTCTTCTTTCAAGGTGAGCCAGCCCCAGGCCCAGACCTATGGCTTGTCAAACAGAGCACCACCTGAATGAAGCCAGCCCCCCACCACCCCATGCCTCTTCAGCTATGCATACAGTGGGCAGGGCCCAAACTGCCCAGGCCCACCCACAAGCCCTCATAGTGTATGTCCAAACTTTTAATGTTGAGATCTTTCATAAATCCCTTAAGATAGCAAAAAAGGACTAAAATTCAAAATTGAAAATGGCATGGGCACATACCTGAGCTTCTTCCCGTTGCCCTGCCCTGCCCTGAGACAGATCAGGACCCTGTACAATCCCTTGTTCCCTGCTCTCTCCCACGAGCCCAGAAAGGAATGTGACAGGCCCTGCTCATAGGGCTCACACCTAAAGGCAGGACAGACAGCCTTGGATATATACTTTAACATCTCTGTTTCTCCGACACCAACTAGGTATCCAAAATTCCATTCGATTTAATTCTGACACCGACCATCCAGAATTAAGGCAGACCATTCAGGTTAAGGGCTCAGTCCCAGAAGACTGCCCCTACTTCAGACACCAGTTGCAAATGTGGTACCTAGGCCACCTGCACTTCTGTCCAACTTGACTACAAACAAAGTTAGAGGTTCTCATGACCTTTTCCTCAGTTTTGATTATTCACTAGAATGGCTCACAGATTTTAGGAAAACACTTTACTTAATATTACTTGTTTATTATAAAGGATACAACTTAGGAACAACAAAATGGAAAAAAATGCATAAGGCCAGGTATAGAGCGAAGGTGAAGGTAGGTATAGGGTGCAGAGCTTCTATGCCCTATCTGGGTGTTCCACCCTCCTACCATCTGTTTAGCAAACTGGAAGTTCTCTGAATCCCATCCAGTGTTTTTATGGAGGTTTCATTATGTAGGCATGATTGATCAAATCGCTGGTCATTGGTGACTGACAGGACATCAACCTCTGGGCCCTCTCTCCTCCCTGGAGGTGGGGAGTGGGAGTAAGGAGTGGGGCTGAAAGCTCTATCCCTCTAATCATGCCTCAGTCTTTCTGGAGGCCAACCTCCATCCTGAAGCTCTCCAGAGGCCTGCCAAGAGCCACCTTACTAGCATAAACTCAGGTTTGGTTGAAAGGGGCTCTTTATGAATAATAAAAGATGCTCTATTACTCATAAAACTCCAAGAATTTTAAGAGCTCTGTGCCAGGAACCAGGAACAAAGAACAAGCATATATTTCCCATCACACACCTCCTCCATGCTGTGGTCCTAGAGATGAGGGCTATGTCTCTCCCATGTTGGGTCCTTGCAGTGCTCAGTGCTGGGGTTTGTGTATCATGGATTATTAACAAATATGTATAGAGATGAAGGAATCAAATATCTGCCACCTTCCATGAAGCCCCAGTGATGTAGCCATGGAATAGAGCTTTAATTCTAATGATAAAAACTTAACAAATGTCATGTAGCAACTCCTATTTATTGAAAACATACTCAGTTTCAGGACCATTTAGAGGAAAGAGTCTTGAAAACTGCATCTATTTTTCACAATGGCTGTAGGAGGTGGTATCACTAGTCCTGATGAGGTCCTGTGAGGCTAAGACTAGGGGTGTCAGGATTCAAACCCAGCCTTTTTTTTTTTTTTTTTTTTGCCGACTCTCTGTGGAGTCTCCATGCTGGGCTCCTAGGCTGGAATCAGGACACAAGAAAGACAGAACCAAAAAAGCCTGGCTAGGTGAGTCTGTTATAACTGAATTTGGGGGTGGGGTGGGGTTGACTACTGCAGTGTAACACACCACCGTCAAACTCAGTGGCTTCAAATGATGAATAATTACTCTTGCTGATGAGTCTGTCAGTCAAGCTTTCCTGGGCTCACATCGTCTTCCACACTCAGCCTGCTGGTGAGGATGGCCTCACTCCGCATTTGTGATGTTGCTGGCTTTTAGGTTGGACAACCACAGGGTTGATGGAGCTACATGTCTCTCATGGATTCAGAGAAGTGTGAAGAATTTGGGAGATCCTTGCAGTCTATCACAGGAGGGTCATGGCAGCTTTTAAGAATTGGAGGCTCATTTGCCCAGGTTTCTCTTGGGGCTAGATTTTCTGCTGATGAGCTAAGCATTTGGAAACACATTTTCTGTTTTAGGTGACACACTGTGCACATATAAATCACTCTTTTGCTACAATCACAGGATGGTTGAGTTACCCAGTCATGTTCTCACAGATCTGAAAGATGCCATGAAAGTTATCTAGTCCTATTGCCAATTTTTCAAAACAGAACGCTGTTCTGTAGAGGGGAATTGCCTTAGCTGAATGGAGCAGAACACTGAGCTGGAGCCTAAATTTCAGGAACCAGGTGTGTAATGGCTACATCTTCCTAGTCTGCCTAAAGAGATGTGCATATATCCTCTCATTTAATCCTCTCAACAACGCTTGCCAGATGATATTCATGTCCCCATTTTAAAGAAGAGGAAACAGATGTGGAGAGATTAACTGATTTGTCCAGTGTCAAGCACCTCGTCAGTGGCTGAACTGTCTGAAAACCAAGTGTGACTGCACAGAGAGGCTGATTCAAGGAAACTAACCGAAAGATACACACGCTTACCCCAATATTAGGGAATTATATTTCACATGGAGAAAAAAACATTAACCACAAGTTGTTTCAAGAAGTGGCATTTTGCAATCAGTTTGACTTCCTCTTAAGAAATGTGAGAGCAAATGAGTCACAGTGACCCTCTGCGCCAGGTTCCTCTTTTTGGGATGTACCCCCAAAACATTCTCATTGTGGCAGATTCCATGTCAGCCCCAGGACCAGGAACTTGGTGGTGGGTTCAGGTTTCTTTAATGTCAAGGCCACCCCTTTGTTCTGAAGGGTTCTGAAGGGATAGAAGTGTCCCTTGACATGGACAACTGAGTGGCCTAATAGCACTCAGTCCATTTTATTGTGTTTGGAGCCTAAGCGATGCACCCTCTTTGCATAACCACTCCCTATCCCAACTTTCCACTAAGGCACCATTGCAGATATGCCCAAGATGGCTCAATCATTTATTCAACAGTTATTAAGGCCCCTGGAGACACAAAGCTGTACAAGGGATGATGTGTTTTCTGGAAGAACCAGTAGGAGAGTTAAAACATAAAGAGCAAGAATTAAAGCTGTTACCATGCAGCTTCCCCTCACATTGCCACACAGAGACCCTAGGCTGCTCTGGCAAGTGCTGGGTGACCAGCTGGGGGCAGCAGAGAGCAGTGGGTACTTCTAAGGCCCTTGTGCAGAGGTGGCCAGGGAGGTCTCCCCTGGCTGATTGAAGGCAGGAGGGGAAGGCAAAGCTCATCCTAGGAGGACTAGATAGGACCAGGCAGACTCCATAGGTGGCCAGGCTAGGTTGGTGGGCTGGTAGTCCCTGGAGGCTGGGGGACACAGTGGCACAGAATGATCGAGCCTCTTACAGAAGGCACTGACATGTTGACTAGACTTTATTACTGACCAGAATTAAATATTATGAGAATGAACATTGAATATGGAGAAGAGCAGAAAGATATGCTACCGGTAGTGATGAGGAGCTTACCCCCAGTTGGTACAGCTCCCATGTTGGGCAGCAGCAGATAGTGACAGAGGAATAGGGCTACAGACACAGCAGGGCTAGAGCATTTTTCCAGGATTCCTGGCCTGTGACTCTGCGACAGTGAGCATATTTGTGACGGGGAGCTGGTGAGTACGTGGCAGTCTGCACATACATATGCATGTGTGAGTGATAAAGTCAAATTCGTGGGAGAATATGAGCCTGTGTCTGAACCTGAGTCTGATCATGTGCCTGGGAAAGTGCGTGTGTGAGAGTGCATATGTGGCTAGTGAATGTGTGCAAGTGGAGTGTTAGCAGTCTCATATGTCCACCTTCCCTCTCTCACTAGATAATAGGCTCTTAGAGCAGTAGCCCCACTTCTCCAGTTATCCATTTAATAACTGGCATAAAAGAAGCCGCATACCTATATTTTGTGGAGGGTCAAATATATACCAAGCATGTGCTGTTTTAATTCCCCATCTCATTTAATCTTCATAGCAATCTTAGCAGGTAGCTCTGACTGTCCCCATTTTGCAGGTGAGGTGACTGAGGCACCAAAAGAGGAAGAGGCTTGTCCAGTACACTCAGCCAATGCATGTTGGTGCCAGATTTTGATCTCAAAGCCCAGGTTCTGTTCGTGACACCACACCACCTCCCATACAATGGCAAACAGAAACCAAGAAAGCAAAAAGTTCGTCAGGGGGTGGAAGCTAATCAGAATGTTTGGATCTGCAGAAGACTGATGGAAGCTGTGAGCCCTGGGTGCTAGTGTCTTGTGTACTCCACAATGTATTGGCTGTTATGAGCAGTGGGCACAGCAAGTGTTCCCACCATCTCACTTCCTCTGAAGCTGCCTCCCCACTCTGTTCCCCATTATATTCACACCAAGAGACTGCCTAGTGAGCTATGCAAAGCTATAAATAGAAAAGCAATGTTTGGAGAGGCATGAAATTATTAACCAAAATGCAAACCTCACATGCCAAAGAGAGCAAAACAAATTGCAAGCTAGTGAGCAAACTCTTGTGTGCCGGACAATTAAGTGTGTTACTTCCATCAGTAAGAACATAGATTGCATTACAGTTGTGCCTGAGGAGATGTAACATTGCAGGACTATCTCTTTACCTAAGGTATGAAAATACAGCTTTCTGAGCCAAAATCTTGGACAAGAATGAACCAGCAGTGGGTCTTCCCAGAGTTTATTCGGTTGTCAATGCTCAGCTGGTTCTTGCCATGGAATTTTATGCTTATGCACACTCTTGTACATGTCCTTATATAGTGTTTGGCAGTTTGCAAAGAACTTTGACATATGCAGCTTTCCTACCTTAGCATTGCCCATTTGGGATAAGTAGAGCAGAAATTATCATCTCTATTTGGTAGATGGAATAATAGGCTTATGGATGTTAAGGGACTTGCTCAAGGTAACTCAGATCAAGATAATGGAGCCAGAAGTCAGACTCAGGTCTCTTGTTCCTCATACACTTAGCTCCCCACTGTGAGATGCTCTGGGGCTCTTTTCGCCTGGCCATGGAAAGCATTTCCATTTTGTTTTAGTTGAGGCCTTAATCATCTCTTGTCTAGACCATCCCAAACCTCCTGCTTGATTCTCAGCCTCCAGTACCCGCAACAGATCCACCTTGCACTGCTCAGGAGCCTCCCAGGGATATTAGCTGGGCTCTGGGGTAGACCACTACACTGGGGCTTGATGGCCAGGTGACACGTTTTAGCTATTCTAGGTCCCTTACAATTCCATTTAAATTTTAGAATCAGCTTGTCAGTTTCTACAAGAAGATCATCTGGGGTTCTGATGGGGATTGTGTTAAATCTGTAGAACATTTTAGGGAGTACTACCATCTTAACAATGTTAAATCTTTTAATCCGTGAGCAAAGGATGTTTTTCTACTTGTTTAATTTTTTTAAATCTCTTTCAACAATGTTTTATAGTTCCCAGATTATAAATTTACACTTGTTTTCTTAAAGTTATCCCTGTATATTTTACTCTATTTGATGTTGTTGTGAATGGAATTGTTTTCTTTTTTATTTCATTTTCAGACTATTCTTAGCATGTATATAAAAAAATGAAATTGATGTTTGTATATTGATCTGTGCCCTACAACCTTGCTGAACTCATTTATTAATTCTAAAACTTTTTTAGTGGATTCTTTAGAATTTTCTATACATGTGATCATGTCATTTGTGAACAGAGATAGTTTTACTTCTTTCTTTCCAATCTGGATGCCTTTATTTATTTTTCTTGACTATTTGTCCTGACTAGAACGTCCTGTACAATATTTACTACAAGTGGTGAGAGCAGATATCCTAAAAAGTCTGTTGAGATTTTTTTGCGTGGCCTGCTGTTTGGCCTGTCCTGGAGTATGTTCCATGTGCACTTGAGAAGAATATATATTCTGCTGTTGTAGGGTGGGGTGTTCTATAGATATTTGTTAACTCCAGTTGGTTTATAGTATTGTTCAAGTATTCTATTTCCTTATTGATATTTTATCCATTATTGAAAATAGGATATTGAATTTTTCAATTATATTGTTCACTATCTATTTCTCTCTTAAATCTATTTTTGCATCATGGACTTTGATGCTCCGTTATTAGGTGCATATGTTTAAAATTGCTATATCTTCTTGATGGATTGACTCTTTTATTAATATATAGTTCTTTCTCTCTTGCAATAATTTTATCATAAAATTATTTTGTCTGATTTCAGTGCAGCCACCCCAGCTCTTTTGATTATTGTTTATGTGGAATATCTTTTTTCAATTCTTTCACTTTCAACCTGTTTATGCCTTTGAATCTTAAGTCTCTAGACAGCATGTTATTGGATCTTGTTTTGTAATCCATTCTGCCCACCTTTGCCTTTTAATTGGAGACTTTAATCTATTTACATTTAATATAATTACTGATAAAGAAGGGCTTACGTCATTTTGCTGTCTTTTTTCTAAATGTCATATTTTTTTTTGTTCCTCAGGTCTTTAATTACACTTCTTTTGTGTTAAATAGATATTTTCTGGCATACTCTTTTAATTCCTTTGTCATTTTTTATTGTGTAATTTTGGGTATTTTCTCAGTGATTGTTTTGGGGAGCACATCTTAATTTATACCAATCTAGTCTGGATTAATACCAAGTTAATATAAATAGTATATAAAAAAATTTGCTTATATATCTCCATTTTCCCCTCTTCCACTTATGTTGTTATCATCACCTGTTACATCTTTATACATTATGTGCTCATCAACTATATTTATCATGTCATTTTATGCACTTACCTTTTATATTAGATAAGAAAAAAGAGAATTTACAAAGAAAAATACATTAATAGTTTCTTAAATATTTACATATATCACTATTTTTACTGGTTCTTTATTTCTTTGCGTGGATTTGAGTTACTTTTTAGTGTCCTTTTATTTTAGCCTGAAGGACTCCCTTTAACAGTTCTTGCTGTGCAGGTCTGCTAGCTGTTATTCGTCTCAATTTTTATCTGGCAATGTGTTAATTGGTCCTTTGTGTTTTGTTTTGTTTTCTTTTCTTTTTTTTTTTTTTATGCCTACAGTACCTGGTCTTCCTAGGTGGTCTCCCATCCAAATACTAACCAGGCCTGACCCTGCTTAGCTTCCAAGATCAGGCGGGATCAGACGTGTTCAGGGAGCATGGCCATAGATAGTCCTTCGTTTTTGAAGAATAGTTTTACCATATGTTGAATTCTTGGTTTACAGTGTTTCATTCAGCACTTTGAATATGTTATTCCACTGCAAACTAAAGTAAGACAGTATGTATGTACCACATACTCACAAATGGCAAAGGTGATACCCAGGCAGGAGATGGACTTTGAAATAAATGAGGATGAAGTAAAGGTTAGGAGGAAAGGATTGTTTGCAAGCAGAAGGGCCTCATCCAGCCCCACCTTCTGGGTGAGCTGAGATTACTTTCAACCATGACCATGAGCCTCATCGAGGAAATATGATAACAGGCTGTAGAGGGACAGAGCCACAGTCTGGAAGGATCGCCTATGGTTTCCAGTCTGAAATATACAATAATTAACTTAGTGACATAACTGGGGAAATAAGGAAGGAAATACCATCTGTGAAAAAAATGGACAAGTGGAAGACTGTACCATCTGTGCTGAGTTAGAAAGATTAGGAAGTGAGAGAGAACAGGAATTTGAAAGCATTGACTGAGGACATGATATAGGCATCAGAATTTTGTGGGTTGAGGCAACCCAAATCAGCTAAAGCCAGAAAAGGGAATTTAATGGGAGTTTATCAGAGATTTACAAAATCCTTTGGGATCTGAAGAACCAGGCTTCGAAAATGGACAAGAATGATTGTAGTTCCAGAGGGCCTATAATCAAGAGACACAAGGATCATCTAGAAAATGCATGGTCAGGACACCCTTTTGGATGCCTTCACCTTGCCTGAAGGCACCATCATCACAGCTGGACATTGTCACTGCTGCTAATTCTTGAAAGTCTCTTCTAATCATCTCTCAGTCTTTTCAGACACTATCAGATTAGATCAAATCCAGGCAGGAGCATCTGGTGGGCTGAGCCTGGATCACACGGCCACATCTGACTGCCTGCAAGGACAGAGCTGATCTGTTCATTATGGCTTCCAAAAAGGGAGGTCGTAGCAGAATGCTCCAAAATAGGAAGCAGTTAGGTATTTAACAGCTCAAAAGCCAGTTCTGTTCCACTATAGATGAGATGAAAGGAAGGTGTGGTTTTGAGACAGGGGACGCTTGCATGTGTTTGTCAACTTGGAAAAGAGAACCAGTAAGAGAGGGAGGGATTAAAGATGCAGATGGAAGAGAAATGATTGGAAGAGCAGGCCATGTGCCCACAGAGGGCTGATTTCCCCAGAGGAGAGGAACAGGAAAAGAATCTTGACCTTGGGGAGAGGTGTGAGTTGAGAGAGAAGGCACCTGGGAAATTTCCATTTTTTCCATCTGTTCTAGTCCCTGCCTTTCCACAACAAGCAGGTGTTTTCACAAGGGAGAAGATTTGTTTTTCAATAATGCAAAACTGACCTAAGTGATGATTCATTTTGTAAAATCTGACTCTTTAGGGTAGAGGGAATCATTTCAGAGCCGCTTCCTTGTTGGACCTGTGTGAGGATAGAGGTTGCCATTTGAGCCTGGCAGGCTGATGCTGACCGTAACCTGGGTCCCCCAACCGCTGCTTTGGGGGAAGGGCGGCAGCTCCTTGGAACTTCAGTATATCATATTCCCTGGACCCAAAAACCCACTAGTGAGGTCATATTTATCTCTGTCCTCTCAGCCTTTGACTGCCAGAAGTAGGCACTCAAAAGGGGACACTTCCTACCCCAGGGTGTCAGGCCTCATAAGCTGAAATCCTTCCTGCCACCTCCCATAGCTCCCTGAGCGAACTCCACACACTCATGGCATGGCCTGTCCCACTGCCTGTTCCACACACTCTCTAATAGAAGCTTTCCCTTCTGAGAAACACACAGTGAGACTTTGCAGCAAAATAAAATCTTTATCTGAAAGCTGCCCAGTTAAATGTAGAGTCTAGACAGTTGTCCAAGTACAGCAAAGATTCTTAGGTGAATAGTATTTATCTGAACCCAACCTTTACGGAGGCTTAAAAATGAAGCTTATGTATTCTGTAGAATCCCTCTGTGGTACACACAACTGAGCTGCTCAGAGCCTCCTTCAAGAAAAAACTCGCTGCCCAGCTGCAAAAGAGTGGGGTCAACCACCAACTTTCAAGCCAACTTCATGCTTTTCTTGGGTGGCCCCCAGCCAATGACTTACGCAAGGCAGTAGTGGCTAAGGTCATGCTTCCTCCCCAGCCAATGACTGTGAAAGGCAGTAGTACACGGGCCTAATTACCTCTTATCAAAGCTAGACCCTTCTTCTGAGCCATCTACTTCAGAGTTCCCAGGTGTGCTGGCAGAGACAATATCAAGTTTATACAACACTCTGACACTCCCCTCCCACCCTGCTCTTACTTCCATCCATTTCATGAACAGGTGTTAATCCCTAATAAATCTCTCATCTCATTGTCTGCCACTAGAAACCCAGCTGGTATCCCACTCATTCATCCATTCAACACAAAGTAAATATGTCCTGGACTTCAGCTGCCTGGACACTAGCTGTTGCAAAGTTAAAAGTAGTGTGTGACAAGTGCTAAAATGGAGGTTGGAACAAAGGTTATGATATGTGAAAAAACTCGAGACCCCTAAGCCACCTCCCTCCCACTCCCAGACTAGGGCTGCAGGAAGGAGTCTAAAATACATGCCTGGGACTACAGGTCCTGGATTTTCCAAACAAAGCCTGCATATTATGGTCTGAACTCTCAAAGCCCAATCCTGTATTCTGCATCTTTGTCCTTCTGACTCTCTGTCCAGGGTCCCAGGATGCAAAAGACCCTAAAAAGTAGGAGTCCAGGGCTCCTCTTTTCTGGGGGCCTGGGCTATGCATGAGATGGTAGATTGTACTGTGTGAACAAGACTAAAATTAAAAGCTAAGCTAAGCATCTGGAGGAGGAATTGGGCAAAAGGACAGAGACAGACTTTAGGCCTAAGGCAATAGGATCGAGGCCAGGAAAGCAGCCCTACCCTCTGGAACACAGCAGCTTGCAGTACCCAAGGGCCAAAGGTGAAACCAAGGATATGCTCAGAGTACCAGCGAGGCAAGGCCACCAAAAGGGCAAAAAAGTTTACCTTTGATGAATCCCACACATTTTACAATTAAAAAATCTAGAAAGAATATTTTAAGTTCAGCATACTGTGAGTTTTGTTCATAGTTTATATTTAAATTAAGGGCTATAATGTTTAAGTTATGGGTTAACTTTTAAATTATGGGTTAATTATGGGTAATTTAAATTTTATATATTTAAATTATGGGTAAAGTCTTAATTGGGTCAGGCAGGAGAACTTTTAGAAGGTTCCTGTGGCCTCAGGCAGGGGGGAAGATATTAAAGATGCCAAACTCTAACCATGGGGCACTGAGCAAAGAGGTGATGTTAAAACAGGGTCCAGAAGGCTGTATCAAAGTTTGGTAAGTGAAGAAGGGCAGGCAAGTGTTTACCTGGCAGGAAGGTTAGCTGTAGTGACAAAGAGGACCAAATATCTAATGGCTCTCCCTCACATAAACGACTTGAGATATTTCCAGGTTGACAATGGGGGCTCAACTCAATTCAGTCATTAAGGAACCCCAACTATGGGGCCTCTGCCATCTTCTCCATGAGACTTCCAAGGTAGTCCCATTCTAGTCCCCTAGAAAAGGGAGACACTCATGGAGAAGTGTTGAGGAGGAGTCCTGTGGGCCAGGCCTGGCCAGGACGCATCACACCAGACTGCAAGGAAGCTGGGAAATGTTGAGCATCTAGGCGTGCACAGGATGAAGGAGAGAACAAATTTAGGTGGAGAGCTAGCACTATCTGCCCACAGCAGGGAGTCAACAGTGACTGGAGCACACAGATAATGTGGTAGGGAATGACCAGGGGCATGCTGGCAAATTTCTAACAACCAGATCTTCAGAGGAAAAAAATTAAGTTCTGATTGATAGCATTTTTCTATCTTCTTGGTGTACATACTCTCATCACTATCAATTTCGAACCACCAGAATGACCACTGGGCAAGGAGTTGGGAAGAGACATGCAGTAGCAGCCTGATATATAATTATATTAGAGTTCTTTAGAGAAAGAGAACCAATAGGAGATAGATATAGATGATATAGATATAGATATATAGATAAATATGGAATTGGCTGAGAAGTCCCAAGATCTGAGGTTCACAAACTGGAGACCTAAGAGAGGCAATGGTATGGTTCTAGTCCAGAGGCCAGCACGCTCAGGATCCAGGAAAAGCAGGTATTCAGTTCAAGTCCAAACACAGAAACAAAACTATGTCCTAGCTCAAGGCAACCAAACACTTTTGCTCAGGGGAAGATCAGCCTTTTTGTTCTGTTCAGATCCCAACTGACTAGAAAAGGCACATCCACATCAGGAAAGGCAATCTGCTTTATGCAGTGTACTGATTCAAATGTTAATTTCATCTAAAACACCCTCACAGACAATCCCAGAATAATGGTTGACATAATGTCTGGACACCCCATGGCCTAGTCAAGATGACTTTACAAATAGTATTTTTACCATATAGACGTGAATAACCTAAGAATCTAAACAATAGAAAAATTAAGTAAAATAATTAGGAAGTGATGTGTGTCAAGCATGTATTACCTTTGTTTTTTAATATAATTTAATTATAAGTTTATATAATTAAATTGTTGATGATAGCTGTGTTAAACAACGGACTTGCAAAGCCCCTGAAAATTTAATAATCAGCTTTTACATCTGTTGGTACCAGTCAGTTGATTCAGCCTACCACTGGAATGGACAGAAGTGACAGCCTAGGGAGCTGGAACATCAGATGCCTGGCAGTAGAGACAGCACTCTAATCAGGAAGTCAGGGTACACTGGTGATGTTGACCACTGGGTAGGCATTTCCGAATTAGGATAGCAATGTTTTCTCCCTCTGCCTCCTAAAGAGCTCACTCTGTACTCCCTGTAACTTCTGGAACAAGGAAGCCGGCTCTGCTATCTCTACAGCACCTTGGTAAAAATCAGAGAAAGACTCGCCCTTTTGGTGGCAGATCCTCCTTACTAAGCTAGAACACATGGCAAAACAACAGAACCCAAACCCAGCCCTGCTCCCCCTCTACTGGACAGTGTGTGTATTGCCAGACTATCCCGCAGTACCTGTGGCTCTACATGGAACAGAGCTGTCTCCTGTAGTCTTGGGATAAATACCCCTTACCACTTTCTAACCAGAGACTGACTGCCCAGTGTGCACCTCCCGAGAGATGACAATAGGCGAAGACTTCCTCTGGTGGCCCCAGGCTCAAAGACATGCAGTTATCTTCTAAAGTAGTGGTTCTCAGTCATGGCCTCACTTTGGATCACCTGAGGAGCTTTTATAACTCCCAATGACCATTTTACATGCCAGACTAGTTAAACCAGAGCTGTTGGGGGGTGGGATGCAGCAATTAGTTTTCAAAGCTCCCCAATATGTAGCCAAGGCCGAGGATCACTGTTAATGTAAGAACATCCAAACCCATAGAGAATTTTTATAAAAATTTTATTTGAGCCAAACAGAGGATATGCCTAGAAGCAAGATCTCAACAGACTGAGATAGATAAATGCCTTCAAGAAATGAGTTTGTAGCTTCTTTTAAAGAGGGAACATAAGGAAGATGACATGAAGGTGGAAGAAAGCAAGGCGGGAATCGGATTACAGGATAATTAACAAGATTATATGCTCTCTTGACAGAGTCTTCCTTTAGATGAAGGGGTCTGAAAAGGGGCATTTCAAAGGTGTGTTAACCCAGATGCACTGAAACAATGGACAGGGCTGGCTTAAGGCAAAGATAAGCCTTCTACTAAAGAAGTTATATTCCTGGAGCGTAACTGCGCCCTATGACCTGCCCAGTTAGGCATTTATGATCAAATCACCTTGTGAGGTTACTTTTTGTAGAATCTCTTTTTTGTCCACACACTGATGTGAAATCATCCTGGCTCTGAACCAACAATATAGGTATGTGAACACCCCACCAAGATGTGTGTTTCGGCAGATGCCTTCTGGAGAGTTCTGCCCACCAATCCTCTCTACTCACCCTTCAGTGCCTAGCAGTGCCCAGCACAGAGCAGCCCTTAGAAATTGCTGAAATGATGCAAGGCAAGAAACAGTGTGGGGGCCCAGGACCGCTGCCAGAAGGGGCAGTGCTGTGCAGCAGACAGAGGACAGTGGGAAAAGAGACCATCTCTCTGGCTCTACTGCTAAGTGACACTTGTATCTTCCCTCAGTGGCCTCAGTTTCCTCCTGCCTTTAAGTGACAGGAGTGGGGCAATTCCTTCAAACAAACGCTTATGCAGGAGGCCATTGTTTTAAACAGATTCTCTCACTCTGCTCATGTCTCACCTCACCCGCCCTCCTGCCAGCCTCAGAGGGACCTGGAGAGCTCTCAGAATCCTGCAGAGGAAGTTTATAAACTCAACTTCAGGAAGGAGGGGCTCTGATGGCCCTCCCAGCTGGGACTCCATAGATCCCCTCATGCAGAAAAGTACTGAGAATATGATCTGAGGGCAGAGAGAAGCAAAGGGCTTCTTTGCCCCCTCCCCCATCCCCCACCATTCTCAAGTCCACAGTCTGAACTGGCTCCTGACCTTTTCCCAGTTTTACTTCTGGGTTTAAGCCCAGAGTCTCTGTGGTTTTGTCCAATTCCAGTGCTGATCCCCAGAAAAATAGGCGAAGTGACTTAATGTCATGGGGTGGGGGGGCGGACAGCTGCACAGTAAAAGCGCCTTGGGGAAGGGTGGAAGGGGTGATTTCTTAACCAAAACAAGTGTGAGTGGACCTAAACTAAATCCTCAGGGCATTTTCCTGCCTCTGGTTTGGAGGAAGTGGTCCAGGCTGCATTACTCACAGGACTTTATGATTGCTCAAGACCTTGTCACTGGCCACGGGACCTTGCCCTGTGACCTTGATATCTATGTGAGATTTTCCAGCTCCAAATCCTCCCCACTCCTGAGTGGCTCCTGTTTCAGCCTGACCTAGCCTCAAACTGGCCCAAGAGGAAAGGAGCACAATTTTGTCATTCAGTGGTGTCTTGGATATGCCCATCAAGTCAGTATTCCTCATGAGGCTCGTGGCCTGAGTCCAGCCTGGGGCTCAGTGCTGGGAGTGCAGGAGGGGCATTGGGCAGTCTAAGGGACACAGATAAGAGCCCTGGGGAAGTGCTTAGTGGCTCTTTCTGGTGGCAGGATCAATACAGTTTCACAGAGGACTGGCTTGGCATGATTGGACTTATGTAGTTGCAACAAAGTAGGGAAAAGGAATTTAATAGAGAGGGAAGTACACGTGCAATGGCACAGGAACACAGGAATGGGTCTGTACATATATATATATTTATATTTATATTTATATATTTATATCTAGCATTAACAAGAGCTAGCTCACAGAGGCAGACATGGACAGTAGCCTTGAATGTTATGTCAAGATACTTATTCAAACCTTCTGAGGAATGGCTGAGGGCCAGAATAAGTGACTTGATACTGAGTAAGACGGCTTTGTCATCATGGACTCTCTCCCTTCAGCTTGGTCATTTGATCCACCACATCCTGGTGAGTCCTTAATCTCTCCAATCCTCCCTTGCCAGACCCTGTCATCTCTAGCAAGGACTGCTTCAGTGGGCTCCCAGTGGACCCCCAGCCTATGGACCCTCTTCCCCTCTAGCTGCTAGAGTCCATTACACATCAATATGACCTTCTGGGATCAGTGGACATAGGAGCACTATGAGAATTAGGGAGAGATCATCGTTGTTAAAAGCAGAGAGATTTTTGTTCACACTTCTTGTCTTCCAACTAAGATGATCCCACAGGACCCAGGCACAAAATCCCAGCCCCAGGTGCAAATGCCTAACAGGGCACATGGGTGATTTTCAGGGGCACAAAGGTTGGTTCTCACCATCTGATGCATTCATTGAGGGCTCTCAAGCCAGGAACTAACTGTTCATGTGATGGTTGGAATTTGGGTATTTAGAAAGACGTCATGGAAAAGCATGAGCTGTAGACCCAGAGCCCTGACTTTAGATCCCCCCCCCCCCTTGAAAAGATCGTGTGACTTTGGGAAGTTATTTAACTTTTATGTGCTTTATTTTCTTCCTCTGAAAAGCCATGATAATAGCACTTGACTCCAGGAATTTGAGAATTAAATGAGATATTAAATACAAAGCACCAATTTCAACCTTGAACACATAGTAGCACCTAATAAATGGTAAGAATTACTGTGATTGCATTTCCGAGGTAATTTTTAGGATCTTGAGGCTAACCCCCTTAAAAGCTCAATTATACATTCACACTTTAGAATTATGCTAGTATGAAACAACTATGTCAATTAGCAGAGATTTACTACTCAGTAAACAGTTTATGAAATTCTGAGCAGCAGAGAAAGGTAACATCCCTATCAAGCCTCTGTCTCCCTGCTGATCCAGTCCCCTGAGGATCTGAACACTGCGGAAGCTGCGCGGTCCTTCTAAAACACACCTGTCTTTCAACAGTTGGAACTGTGAGCTCCTGGGCCCTTCTGGAGGGAATATCAGGCAGAGCAGGGGTCCCATTGGACAGGCTCTGGAGGCGTGCTTTGCCTGCTCGGGTCTTGGCCAGCCTCTTACCAAGAGCGCTGTCTCCCCAGGGCCTCGACAGAGCAAATCGGCCACTGAAGTCCTTGCTTTCCCTGCAGCCTCGTTGTGTGTCTTGCGCACCCCGACGAGCCCTCCCCGAGCAGAGGGCGGATCCGAGCCGGGAACCGCCCGCCCTCCGCTGGGATGGTCCGCCCCACCCTCCTCGCAGACCGCCTGCCTGCTGCGGGCGTGGGAGGAGAGATCAGCGTGCCCGCTGGACTCAGATAGGGGACTGACAGCACCACGTGCACGCTGACCCAGCAGAGAGACAGCCAGGCTGCCCCCCACTCTCCCACCCCCGGCTCAGTGATTGATCAGCAGCCGTTACTGAGACTCTTAATGGTTCGCTTGGATGGGAATTAATTCTGGAATGGATAAATAATGCATTGAGGTTTATGGAGTCCAAGGCAAGCCGGCGGTCCGGAGCCAGGACAGAGCCCAGGGAGCCTTGCGAGTGACGCCAGTGGCCATGGGGGCCCTTGCGGGGCATGAGGGGCAACTGACTGAGAGGAAGAAAAAAGGGAAGTGGATGACACCATGATTGGCTCAGCGACACTGGTGGGGTGGCTACAGGATCATGCTGAGCCCAAAGATCAGGCAAGCCAGGCGGGGTAAGTCCAACTTCGTAGGGGGAAACTGGGTATTGTGTGGGTAGGTCTCTTGGCCAGTGTGTGTGTATACTTAGCCAGGTGCCATGCTGGGGTTTAGATGGGGCAGGACTGATGTCTCTTCCTAGTGAGGATCCTGGGGTCAGTAAGGTCATACCTGAGACTACAAAGGTGCAATGGCCATCTTTGGGCCCCAGGAAGTTTGCTGGCTTTACCTCATAGTCTGTTTCTGGGTGGCTCAAAGTGACCAGGTGACAACTTTGGGGAAATTTTGTTCCTTTACTAAAAAGGAAATGCTCAATGCTCAAGATGTGTCCCAGCAGCCAAGATATAAGTGTTCCTCACTAGGGAAGCAATGCCCTGGCTTTTGGAGACAGCTGGGTCCAAGTAAGGGTCCTCATTCCAGTGGCCTGGGAGGCTCTGCAGAGCCTACAGTAGCTGCCACCGCTGGGTACAGGAAGCAATTCCTCAGGCAGCGGGAGGCAGGCAGGAGCTCCTCTAGAGAACTCCCAGGAAGCTGCCACGCCTGGAGATGAGGATGCCTGTGGGGGGAGCAGATGCAGAGAAAGTAAGAGGTGGGACTCAGAGAGCCTTTGCAGGAGTGATCCTGCAGTACTGGGCTAGTGCCCTGGTCACCTGTGTCCCTGTAGAGTGTCTTGGAGACTGAGGACAAGTCCCAGGGCTAGGGGACAGCCTCTTTCTGGACAGCAACTTCTTTGCTAAGGCAAATGTCATTTTAGATGAGAACATCTGTCTCTTAAAATAGAATGTGTCTTTTCAGGTGGTCAGTGTCTGTGGAGGACTGAGCTTCCTTGTGACCAATGAGCATGAGGATGGTAGTTTGTAGGTGGGTGGAACATCTGCCTGGAGAGCTTGGAAACAGTGTGAGTCTCACCTAGAGGAGGACCCTCCAGCCTCCTATAAACTCACAAGGAGCACACACATCTCATCAGCATGTCACAGACACGTGGATGACTTTGGAGGGGAAGTTGGCCCTCCAGAATGTGGTCAGAGCCATTAGGACTCCTGCTTTGGGTGCTTGGGATGGAATGTAACCTATGGGCACCAGTGGACAAAAGAGGGTCATGCATGGCTCTGCTGAGGGGTTAGGGGGCAATCTGCTGACTACCCAAAAGGTGGGCCAGGCCAGGCTCTTTGAGTGAGCTTAGGTCAACACCCCCACTGTCTTACACACTAGCCACTGGCCACATGCGGCTATCGAGCACTTGTTATGTGACTAGTCTAAATTAAGAAAAATATACACTAGAGTTTGATGACTTGCAAAAAAAAGAAATGCAAACTATCTCAATAATTATGTTATATTGATTATATGCTGAAATGACAATATTTTGGATATATTGAGTTAAATCAAATATATTATTAAAATTTTTTCACCTGTTTTTTCTTTTACTTGCTTTTAATGTAGCTACTAGAACTACTTATGTGGCTCACATGATATTTCTATTGGACAGTGGTTATCAGAAAAAGATCAGTGCTTCAGTAAAGGGCTCTCAGGATATCTGCCTTTGAAAACCCAAACTTCTTATAAGCAATTGTTCTAGGTCATTTGTTCTCAATCAGGAATGATTTGCCCTCAGGGGACATTTGGCATTATCTGCAGACATTCTTGGTGCTACTGGCATCTAGTGGGTAGAGGCCAGGGATGCTGCTAAACATCCCACAATGCAGAGGACAGGCCCTACGACAAAGAATTATCTAGCCTAAAATGTCATGAATGCTAGTGTTGAGAAACCCTTCTACTAGATGATATTATCTGGTAAGATATGTTAAAAGATGAAGTTAATGCTACTATTCATCAGATTTTAATAATATATATAATCACTTACCCACAAAAATGTATGATCATAAACAATGACAAGAAGCATTCTAAAAGTATAGACTACGAAAGAAGCAACAAGAGGAAGTAAGTGGTTTTTGAGCTGTAAGCTGAAGGCAAAGCTTGGTAGAGGGATGTGTCCACCTTCTAGGCAAAGAACAAGTACCATAGGAAGAGAGGGGCACAGGAAGCCGGAGCTGGGGGCAGGAAGGGGCAGAGGACACAGCATGATGATGGAGAACAGATCAAGAGTTGGATCACACAGGGCCAGGTTTGCAGCTTGTTAGGGAATAACTCTACCTAAGGACATTTCAGGAGAAATACAACCTAAATTATATATACGTGCCTTAAAGAAATTAGACTCTGGCAGAAAGAAGAACTTTCATTAAAATTCATCCCCCATTGAACCTTTTAGAAATTGGGCAGGATATGTGTTATAAATACAGCAAGTCATACTTTGCAAATTCCAGTATCCGTTATCCAGACACTGCCTTGTCTAGATTGTTCCAGACAATACATATTCAATATACATTTCCAGACTACAACACTGTGTGGATACATACAGTTGCATGAAAAAGTCTGGGGTCGCTTTCTGGGATAGTTAATGAACTCTGCCCCAGTCAACCAGCTCAGAAGCCTCTGTGGTCTGGCCAAAAGGCCACTCTGCAGATAGGGCTTCCCAGGAACCCTTTCCCAGGTCATGTTGGCTGTTAGCTTCCTGGCAGGTCCCCATTCAGCCCTGAATGAGCACACAATGGCTGCCATCACTCTGAAAGCCATCCTTGCATCTCCTTCCCATGGAGGAGGAGATGCCAGGATTAAGAATCTCTCAGGGAAAATCATACTGTCGCTTACCTGCATATAGAACTAAGGTTGATCAACTGTTGTATCCTAGCTGGTTTCAACCTCCAAAAAGGAGTTAGAGGCAAATGTCAACACACACACAGAGACAGACACACACACGCACGCACGCACGCGCGCGCTCCCTCTCTCTCTCTCCCTCTCTGACCAAGTAATACAAAAAAGTAGGAAGACACCCAAACCAGCTAGAAATGGCTCAAAAATAGGCCAGTAAATTCAAATAGTGTGCTTGGGTTTAAGTGTATGACACAAATCAAATTGATTTAAGGAAAGTGGTCCAGATTGGTTTATACCAGCTCAAACTGGTCATTAATACTGTAGATGTTTGTAGCTTGGCATTGCCTCCTTGGAACCAGTACAAACCACCCTAGCTATTCATGACCCATTGATGCCAGGCCAAGCCATTTGGAACCAGACATGACTGTCCCTGCCCTAATTAGCTCCCACCTGGCTCAGAGGGTCCTTTCCAGGGACCCTTCCTGACAACACCACCACCCCCAACCCTTCTGCATGCTCTTCCTCTACTTAGCCCCATTGCTTTATTCCCAGAATGGGAATGAAGAGATAGCTCACCACTGCCCGTGCCAATTTTCCCAGACAAAAAATAGAATAAATTCATTAAAACTCCATGAAGATAGATGCCCTCTCTCCTGGGAGCAGTGTATGTAGTTCTCCAGGATGACCAAGGGCAGCAAAGCCCCAGGCCACACCTTGAGCCCACCACCACCCACCCTCAATGAGTCATCCTCTGCTCACTCTGCCCCCAGGGGCATCTGATTCATCCCTGTTTTTCCAGGCCATATCAGAACAGAGCCTCCAAATACTTGACCCTGTTGCTACCCCAGCCAGTTGGGACTGCTCCCCTTTCTGAAATCCCATTCTTACAGGAGGAGGAGATATTGGGGTGTGTGTGTGTGTGTGTGTGTGTGTGTGTGTGTGTGTGTGTGTTCCCCCCCCCCCCAAAGATTTATGTATTCCCCCAATCTTTTTTATTATTTTTTCGGTTACAGGTGACATTCAGTATATATTCCTACAGTCTTGACTGAGGCCTCCTCTATGCCCATTAGGACCACCCAGAATTAAGTTTTATTGCTCTGACCTTGCCCTTCCCTTCAAAGATGAAGTGTGGGAGGCAGCCTTGTTCTTTACTTCTCAAAGAGCTCTTGCCTCTGCCTTTGTCACTCATCTTCATGTCATCATTGTACTCAAGCCAGTATCATCTCTAACCTAGACTATGGCAGTAGGACTCTGCCACACCCTACCTACACCATCTATTCTCCAATCCAAAGCCAGAGCTGTCTTTTCAAATGTAAATCCAGCCATGCACCCACCTTCAACCCCAAATGGGAATTCTTCAGTGACTTCCTCAGTACTCTTTGTGTTAAAATCCAAAGCTCTTACCATGGCCCATGACGCCCCTCATACAGTCCAGCCACTGGCCAAATCTCCCGCCTCCTCTCCTTCTCCAAGCCCCAGCCACACTGCCCTTTCTTGGCCTTTCTGTTCCTCAACTGTTGCATAGACGTCCTTCCAGAGAGCCTTAGCTCACTTTCTTTCCTCTGCCGGGAATCTCTCTCTCTCTCTCTCTCTCTCTCTCTCTCTCTCTCACACACACACACACACACACTCCTTAATTTTGACCCTCCAGTTCTCAGCTCAGATGTTATCAACCAAGGAAGCCCTCCCACACACCTCAGCCTAAGCTGGGTCCTCAGTTCCCTGCTTTCTTTTTCTTAATAGCATTTACCTTGGATTAATTATAGTGGTACACTCTTAAGTGGGTTGGTCTGGTGAATATCTGTCACTCCACTGGACTTTGAGCTCCATGAAGGCAGGGACTTTAATGCCAGGCATCTGATGGGCACTCAATACATACATTTTAAATGAATAGTAGAAAAGTGTTAGCCTGAGAGACTGAAGCACTATCTCTGCCCTAACTTGCCCAGATCCTTAGGAAAGTTGGCCCCTCCCTTGACTGATTTACATGTTACAAATATTTCCCCGATTTCTTACTTGCCTTTTACTTTTATGTTAGAGTTTCCCCCCCCCCCAGATGCATATAAGCTTTTAATTTTTATGTCATCAATCTATCAGTATTTTTTTTTTAGTGTTTCTGACCTTGTTTAAAATGTTTCAAGATAAAATTGATCTTTGCTACTTAGGAGGCTCCTGCATTTAGAGGAAATTATTAGATTGATGAGCAAAGCTACAGCAGCTGTATTCTCGTCCTTGGCAGGAATATCAATGTCTTGGAAACCTTAATGAATGTACAGAACCTGGTCTGTATTTTGGAATAGAGGAGAAAGCTCTATGAGTGAGATAAAGTACTTTTGGTGGCCTTATTGTTCTTGATTTTCCCACAAGAAAGTAAACCGACATTTATTGTGTGCTGTCCTCCATGCTCCAGGCATTTCCATTATACTTATTTAATTTTCATAACTACTGTATGATGAGGCATTAGTATTCCCATTTTAACAGATGTGGAGGGGAAATCATGGGTGACCTGCCAACAAGGGGTGGAATTTATATTCATGTCTGTCTTATGCTGAGACCTTTGAGCTCTCTCCCTAACCCAACACAGAGATTCACACCATCCAAAGACCATTGCACCTGGCCTGCATGTCTCCAGGGAGATATAGGTTCTCTGAGTAATAAGATGCAGTGATATTTTTTAAAAAGTGCCCATCACCTATGAACACATGGAGATCATGTTTAGACAACTGTTGGAATATTTAAGGTTAAACTATTAATATGTAGTAGGAAATCAAGCAAATGAAAAAACAAGGCAATTATAAACTCCAAGGAAAGCAAAAAGGGCTACTACATGAATGGAAAAATTATTATAGTACACTATATGGCTCAACTGGGACTAGCAATTACACAGTACTAATAATGCAAATTATGCATACTGATCAAACCAAAATACAATATAACTGTATTGAGAAGGTGGGGAAGGTGCTTATGTATAGTGGAGGAAGGGGAGTAAAATAAATAAAATCTTCACCTTCCATAGTGAAAAGTCAACAGGTAATACTTAAAAGGGAATAATCAAGAAGGGATGTGGCATAAAAACAGGCATATAAATCAATGAAATGGAATACAAAGCCCAGAAATAAAACCATACATATATGGTCAATTAATTTATGACAAAGGAGCTAAGAATATACAATAAGGAAAGGATAGTCTCTTCCATAAAACGTGTTGGGAAAACTGGGTAGCCACATGCAAAAGAGTGAAGCTGGATCCTTTTCTTATCCCATACACAAAAAGCAACCCAAAATTAATTAAAGAGTTGAACATAAGACCTGAAACTATAAAACTCCTCAAAGAAAACATAGGGAATAAGCTTCTTGAAATTAGTCTTAGTGATGATGATCTTTTTGGATTTAACACCAAAAGCAAAGGCAAAACAAAAACAAAAAACAAAAATAAACAAATGGGACCTGCATCAAACTGAAAACCTGCATAATAAAGGAAACCATCGATAAAATGAAAAGAAAACCTATCGAATAGGAGAAAATATTTGCAAATCATATATCTGATAAGAAATTAATATCCAAAATATATAAAGAACTCACACAAACAACTCAATAGCCACCCCCAAAGAAATCCAATTTCAAAATGGACAGAGGAACTAAACAGACATTTTTCAAAAAAGAAATGGCCAACAGGTACATGAAAAGGTGTAAATTAAAACATGTAATATCACCTCACACCTGTTAGAAAGAGTATCATCAAAAAGAGAAGGAAAAACAAGTGTTGGCTGAGATACGGAGAGAAGGAGTCCTGGTGCACTAGCAATGGGATTATAAATTGGTGTAACCACTATGGAAAACTGGAAAACCACTCTGGACCTATCATATGATTCAGCAATCTCACTTCTGGGTCTATATCCAAAGGAAATGAAAACAGGATATCAAAGGGATAGCTGCACTCCCATGGTCACAATAACCAAGATCTGGGAACAACTTAAATGTCCATCAGTGGAAGAATGGATAACAAAGATATGGTATATATTACGTAGTGTGTGTATATAACGCTTATACTGTAATATACATTAATATGTAGTATATATGTTATATATAGATAATACACAGTTGAGCCTTGACCAACACAAGGGGTTTGGGGCACTGACCCCCCTGCACAGTTGAAAATTTGTGTATAACTTTTGACTTCCCAAAACCTTAACTGTTAATATCCTACTGTTGACTGGCAGCCTTAGTGATAACATAAAGTTAATTAACACATGTTTTATATGTTTATGTCTTTTGTACAGTATTTTTACAATAATAAACTAGAAAAGAGAAAATATTATTTAGAAAATCACAAGGAAGAGAATACATTTACAGCACTGCATGTATGTATTGAAAAAATCTGCATATAACTGGACCCATGCAATTCAAACCTGTGTTGTTCAAGGGTCAATTGTATATATATTACATAATATATATTTATATATATACACAATGGAATCTTATTCATCCATGAGGAAGAAGGAAATCCTGCCATTTGTGACAGACAGCATGGATGGGCTTGAGGGCATTATGCTAAATGAAATGAGCCAAACAGAGAAAGACAAATACTGTATATTATTATTTACACATGGAATCTAAAAACAAAATGAAAGGCAAACTCATGGAAATGGAGAGTAGAAAAGTGGTTACCTGGTAACGGGGCAGGGGTTGGGGGGGGCAGGAGGGAGAATAGGGAACATTTGGTAAAAGAGTACAAACTTTCAGCTATAAGATGAATAAGGTCTGAGGATCTAATGATGTAAAACTCACCAGTTTACATAGTTGATGACATTGTGTTGTATAAATGAAATTTTCTAAGAGAATAGAATTTAAATGTTCTCAGAAAAAAAGAAGACAAATATGTGATATGATGGATACATTAATTGACTAGATAGTAATGAATCAAGAAAAAAAAAGTAGCAATAAATAAATACTATTTAGAAATGTGGAGGTAAACACCAAAGGAACCAACTAAAATGGGTGAAAGTGGCTGCCTTTGGAGATGGAGAATGAAGCAGGCAGAAGGACAAGAGACTGCCAGGTTTCACCCCAGGGCTTGCAGGACTACTTGAGATGTGATTGAGGAGTAATAGCCTAGAGCTCTGTAACCTGTTACCAGTTCAAACTGGAAGATTGTGCAGAAGGAAGTTTCTGCTCTTAAGGAGTGACAGAGGGGTTCACAGACCTCCTTTAACTGCTGAGTTCTAAATGGCATGGCCTTCTAGGATATGCCCATGCTGCCCCTGCCCAGGCTTGTTGGGTACTCTGAGGGCTTCCTAAGACAAGCCACCTCCAGGGCCCAGAGAGAGGGATAGCAAAGGGACAGTAACCTACATAGTTGATACAGCATCTGACTTTGCCTAAAATTCAGACAGAGGATCCAGGGCTAGGAGATAGGTCAGTGAGGTATGCCAGGTGAGTAGTGGTCCCCTTATTTCAGGTCAGATGTGGCTCTGCTGCTTAGAGCTGATACCTTCCCAGGGAGGCTCCGGTCTCCAAGTCTGGATGTCCTCTGTCACTTGCCAGGCCTTCTACTCCACACAGACAACTGAGTTCTGTCCTCTCTGTCCCTTCCAGAAGTTTGCTCAAAACTGAAATGAAATTGCAGAGGTCCTTAGATGACCAAAATATCTAAGACAAGTCCCAGGGACCTGATTAGAAGAAATAAAAATTCGTGATTTGGGGATCTCTGAACAACAGGGGGCCTCACAGAATGATGCATCTTGATTTTTTAAATACCGTTTATTCTAGGATTTCATTGTTTATTTCTAATATTTTTTCTTATTTTTAATAGATGTACATAGAGTAGAAGGCACAAATCATAAGTGTACAGCTCAATGACCACCCCTAGATCAAGAATGAGAGCATTTTCTTTAACTCCAGAAAGTTCCCTCCTACCTCTCTTCAGCCCCTCCTCACAACCAGACTCTCAGACTTCTGATTTCTGTCACTGTAGAGAAGTGTTACCTGATCTTCAGTTTCATATGAATGGAATCATATGGTATAACTCTCACTGCTAACTTTCTATAGAGAAGGAAGAACAGTGAGAAGGTAGCTGGTGAGTGTTTAGGATGTGCTGGATGTGTGCTGGACACTATTTACATGCCCATATCCAATTTTAATCCTTATACCAACACTGTGAGACAAGGCAGAAAGTGGAGGCAGAATAATTTATGTAAAATGCTCAAAATCACACCACTAAGATCAGAAGCAGCTTAAACACAGGACTCAGGTCTGAAAAGCCTTTATCCCCAAATACAGACCTGTCCAGAGGCCGGAGGAGGCCGAACGGTGTCACTGAGCAGCTTAGGCACCAGTGATACAAGGTGTCCGATTCCTCACAAGCACCTGTTTCCATGGGCAGGTGTTCACAACACTGTCATCAAGTTCAGGGGAAGAAACAAAAGATGGGATTATATCACTCGCACTGTCCTGGTTCACCTCAGATTTGTTCATCTGAAAGGCAGCCAGGCCAAGCAGCAGGTTAGTGGGAGAGGAGGGGGAGTCAGGATTAGATGGGATGAAAAGGATGGACACCTGTGCAGGTGTCCTCATTAGGGGGTACCTACAGCACTGGCCCTTGGTGCCAAGGTGTGTGGTGGATACAGGCAGACCTGGCCTTATCCACCTGGTGATACTAAGGAATCTCGCTTCGGCTGCTATTTTATTTCACCCTGCTACATTTCTGACAAAATTAGGCATCTTGAACTGCAGACTTAAGATAGCTTCACCTCCTGCTTGCATTAGGAGTCAGACACATATATAATCACTTATGAACTGATCAGATATATAATAATAGCAGTAACCATAGCTCATGCCTATTGAACTTAGGTAACTGTGCTTTAGAACAAACATAGCTCATGAAGCAACTTTATTTGTGCCCTCTACTGTGCCTGGCAAGGCTCTGTGACAACCCTGGGCACTCCTATATAATGAAATGCCCTAGAGCTGCTTTCATTTACAAAATACAAGACTAGTTCAATACTTCCGCATCCATCCCAAGGCCTCATAACTGATTTTTACCCGCCTCTTTGAAAGTGTGCTTCTTGCTCTGGCTCTCACTTCAGAATGTCACATCTCTGTCTTGGTGCTGTGTTGGAGCTTCCATTTTCGTGTCCCGTGATACCATGTGTATAATCTCCTTTAATTCTCAAAAGACCCCTGTTGAGAAAGTGACCACTGTTGCCCATTTTCAGATGGAGAAACTAAGTCCAAAAGAGATTAAAGAACTTGCCAGCCAGGAAGGGTGTCCAGCGAGAAGTGGCAGTGCTGGGATTTAAAACCCAAAGATTGTTGAACATCATTGTGCACTTCCTTGTTCACACACCAGGCCCTATCTAGGCATCAGGAGAGGAAAACCATCCCAAGGGAAAAAGTCTGGGTGCAGCTGCAATGCAAGAAGACACTGGTAGGGAAAAGGCAATACAGCAAGGGGAACAGACCCAGCCCATATCTATGTAGGGCTTTAAGCAGGGGAGCAGCATGGCTATACAGAGCCTTAGACAATGATGCTTGCCGCAGTGTGGGCAGCGGGTCTGCAGACAGTGACAATGAGGTCAGAGAGAGAGCAGGCATGCTGTGGGAGTGATGGCGTTTCCCATCTACCATCCTCAGAGAGCATGAGGGGACAAGGAGACATCATCAGAGTGCATCTTCTGGGAGCTTTCAGTGGCTGCCAGCCAGGTTCCCCTGCCCCTGGATATTTCCCCCGTCCCTAGACTGCCAGTCAATCTGCTGTTGCCTGAGGCCCATGTGCCAGGAGATGAAGGTGGCAGTTTGTGTCCTGGAGAAATGCACTGAAGACCCAAGCCTCCTCCCTCCTCCTACCTCTACTCCCAGATACCAGCTGATGGAAAAACTGAGTTCTTTCCATGGAAGATGCCCCAAGTTCATAACACCAGCACTCTTAGACACTTGGGACATAAAGCACTACCAGGTACTGGACCAGAGGAGCCCAGGCTGAACTACCAGACACAAGAACTGGAGAATTAGCCATTACGTTACTGTTTGAAGATGGGAATAAATGACTTATTTGCAAGACAGGCTTGAACTGGGTTAGCCCTGGGCCAGGAGGCTGCTTTGGGCTCCCTCAGCAAGACAATCAGAGACCTGCCCTGACTCTGCCAAAATATCAGCAGCTTCAATGATTACTTAACTAAGAGTGGAGAATGTATTGATCAAAGCTAATGGCTCCTAGGCAGGCAGAAATGAAATTTATCATCAATATCGAATTACATCAACTCCACCAATCCGAAGCTCCTGGTGAATAGCCTGCTAATCTGAACAGGAGCAGAGGCGGCAAGCTGGGGCCAGCTGCTCCTGGACAAGGTCCAGTAGAGCCCAGAAGAGGAGAGAGAGGCTTCCAAGGGGCTCAGCCTGCAGCAACGAGAAGCAGAACTAACCACCATCCACTTGGCGCTGCTCCATTTACCAAAGCGCTTTCAAAGTGTCATTCATTTCATCTTCACCATTGGCTAGGAGTTTGTGTTTTGCTCTCATTTTACACGGAAACCTGGAGCTCCAGGATAAAGGGCCTCAGGCCTCCAAATCTTGTGCCGCTTCCTTGACCTCACACAGCCTCTCCATACTCACTGCCATACTAGGAAAAAGTAGAACTACAGTTTTGTGTTTTGAGTCTCCTGCCGGTCACTTCTCTGATACAAGCACAGAAACAGTGATCTTGTGCCCTCGAACCTTTTTATCATGCGGAAACAGGCCATGGGTGGGAAAACTCCTGGAGGCAGATTCCTTCCAAACCCAGATCACCTACAGAGGTGCAGGTCTCTTGGATTTAGTCTTTCCCATCTTCTTGGAGATTCCTGCCTCATGTTCCTTCGTTTTCAGCAAACATTTATTGAGAGGCTCTGTACTACATTCTAGGGATTCAAGAGTGAGGAGGGCACCTTCCATGGCCATAACAAGAGCATAAATCAGTACAGCATAGAGAAGCACACTTCCAGCCAGAGGTGAGTGCACAGCTACAGGGGCAGCATAAAGGATGGAAGTCAACCCTTCTGCTTGGGAACCTGCTGGAGGAGTCTTCATTCCATAGGAAATAGCTGCGCTGATGCTTACAGCTCATCACTGTGGCAAGCACAGAAGTGCAGGTGTACGGCACAAAATGGCACATGTGGGAACCAGTTGTGATTTGGAAAGAGTGAGGTGTGTGGTGTGAGTGGGAAATGAAGCTGGCTGCACATAGGTTCACAGAGGCCTGGCTGCACATAGGTTCACAGAGGCCTCCTCGTCCTTAGACTTCATACCCATGTCAATGATGGCTAGAGGTGTCTTTCCCCTAAAAAAGGGCACAGCCTCTTCCAGTTAGATGCAACAAGAGGGACCCTACCGTGGGATGATGGTTGAAGGTCTAGCCTGTGGATAGAAGTTAGAGGAAGTCCATCAGCTTTTCTTTCTCAGAGGAAGGGGTTTTTCATTAGTCTTATTGGGGAGGGGTCAGGATATGATCCGTTCTAGGGCAGGGTCCTGGGTCCTATGAGAGTTAAGGTTAAGGGCCTGGGTGCTAGACTTCCTGGCTTTGACCCAGGCGCTCTCACCCTGCACAATCTTCCTGTAACCCCTGCTGGCCAAACCCCTTCTCCACCTAATCTTTCACTGTGAGAAGAGGAAAACTTTTCCTCTCCCTTCTTAAGTTCTAAGACTAAGGCCTGCAAATTAAACTCATAAAACACAGATTAAAAGAAAGACATATCAATTTTATTGACATTTTTTGCAGGGGAGACTTTACAGAAAAGAGGTAAAATCCCAAAGAGTCAATTAAAGCTAGGGGCAGCAAATTGTGGGAAGGCAATCAGGAAATGTTTGGTAAATAGAGGTGGTTTAGTTAAGTTTGTTATACAGACTCAGGTCTGACTCCAATAATATGAATGTGTCCTCTTCCTGGTACAAGAGTAGGAGGCACCTTTACAGAGGGAAATTTATACCCTGCTTTTAGGAAGAAGGAGGGAGGGAAGAGAACTCCTCCTGTATTTTCTGTTTCTCAATTGCCTGCAGCTTAAAATAATCAATATACCAAAGTCACATATTTTGGAGTGGCATAATCCGATCCTTCTCATGGCTCACTCCATTCTTTCCTCCGGCTGCAGCTTCACCACTGACCTCCCAGTCTCCCCGCCTGACCATCTTGCTGCTGTCTTCACACTGCCATTTCCCCCTTACACTTGCCGTGAATACAGTCTCTTGTATTGGGGTGTCTCTGTTCCCGTCTTACCTCTGCTAGGGTAGGCATGTGACTTTCATCTCCATGCCCTAGTGGCTAGCACACGGTGGATACACAAGAGGCCCCTTAAACTCCATGAGCAAATAAATGAACACTAGATCCAGTCAAATTTGGAGGTGTTCACTGCATGGAAGTACAGTTTGGGTGTCTGTACCCTCTTGCAGAAGGCCAGTACCAGCTAAGCCAGGAGGCAGACCTAGGAAGAGCCAATAAAAATAACTATTAAGAATGTGATATTTTATATTAATATTTTTAAATCGCTAAAATAATCATGATGAAAAAATTCCAAACTTTCTAGACTACCTTACCATTATTTTAGAATTAGTACTTTTTCTTATGGGAGAGTAGGTTGTGCGCTTATTGTCTTTCATCCTAAAGGCCCTAAAGTGAGACTCATTAGGAGGGCCTGGCTGGTTACCCTTCAGAGGGGGACCCAGCACAAAACAAATGGCCAAGTGGAGCACAGAAGGAAGCTAAGTAACAAGTTAAAATATATATAAATATAAAAGGTAGGGGGCACTGAGGAACCATCATGTAATAAATTATCTGAGGCTCATACAGTATTCCCAGGACAGCATGGGAACCTGACCAGGCCCCCTCGCCCTCGGCTGCAAATTGCATTAAGTTGATGAAACCATTTTGTCCACATACACACACGCTCCCAGAGTGCCCCTTCCATTACCTCACCTCTTTCTTCTCAATCAATCTTTCGGCCTCAATACTTACCCTTTAAATCAATTCAGCTCTGAGGGCCATCTTGCTATTTCCCAGCCCAGCTTTTAAATCCCATTGACTTTTATAAATCAATTGTGTTTTAGTCCATGCACAGCCTCTCCTCTGTGCTCCAGGGCTGCACTTACAGAGCTGCTGATGGAAAAACACCTCTGGCCTGCTGCAGGGGGCCTAACCCCAGTGTGCACCGTCCAGACACCCCAGTGGCTTCCCAAGGCCAATGATGCCACAACCTATTCAACAGACCCTGAAAACAGCCAGGTATGTTAGGGGGTGTTCTCCTAAGTAGACTCTGAGATAAGGATTTTTTCATGCAGTAATTTCTTAAAGAGGTGCCCTCCCAGGAGATACCAGTAGGGAGTTGGAGGAGCCGAACAGAAGCAACAAGTCAAGCTAGGGTTCAAAGCCTGATAAAGGGAACTTTGAGGTGTGACTTCCATCTCTTTACCCCTATGAGTAGTTTCTGACTGGAAACCAGGCTGCAGGGGCTTTCAGGCTCCCACATTCAGGAGTCTTGGCCAAGGGCTAAGGGATAGGGGAGGCATGTAAACTTCTGGGCACTTCCAGTTCTCTCAGTGCCTGCTCAGCATGGGCTCCAATAGCCCACAGGCAATCTTTCAAATCACCCAGCAGTCCTGAAAAGCCACGGGGAGTAAGCTATTCAAAGTAAAAGGAGACTGGGGAAGGGACATAAAAACAAGAAAAAGGAATTTAAGGATATTTGGGCAGGGCTCAATCCACCATGTAAGGTGTCCGTGAGTGTTCTTAGTAATTTCTAAGCTAAAGCAGCTCCAGGTCCTCTCGTTGCACACGGGGTGAGTGAGCGACTGACTGCACACCCTCACTGTGCCCCTCCTAAGTCGAGATGTGGTAGAGCAGATGAGCTCAAGTGGACCCAGATCCACCGGAGAGGCTCATCTACAGAGAGGGGCTCCCTGACCTGGTCCCTCCGGAAGGGCCATGGGTGGGCTTGGGCCACGCTTCCGTGAAGCATCATCTGTTCAGCCTGGAAGCTCCGAGCAGGCAGAGGCTAGGCTTCTCTGCTTTGTGTTGCAGTCCACAGCCTAGTGTGGTGTTGACGCAGATTATTACCTACAAACATTTATCCAACTTCTGATATTTTAATTGCTACTTTAGATCTCCTAAGGGATCTAGCACCATTCCATCTTAAAGTTTTTATTTTGATTTACATAAGCAACGCTGCATTTACTCCCTGTATAAAATGTTCTATACTACAGCTCGGCCCTCCCCTTTATGAATGTCACCACCATTACAGTTGTAACATGTTCCTTCTGTGCAAAAACATGTCCCACTGATAATGCATGGTGACATTTTTTGTTTGGGTGTTGTCTCTTTCTTCCCTTCTTATATAGTTTGATATTTTGTGCATTGTTTTGCAGCCCACTTTTTTCCACCACTATAATAGAATTGATGTAAATGTTAAAGCAGCAAAAGAGAGATGGGAGGGTTTGGGTACATCTTTAAAAAGGTAGTGAGGAAAAGCCTCACTGAAAAAATGACATTTGAGTAGAGAATGAAGAGGCTGAGAGGAAGTGCTGCAGGGTAGGGGACAAGAGCAGGTGCAGAACCAGGTGGCGGACGCATGGCTGTCCTGTTTGAAGGACTGCAGGGACCAGCGTGCCCAGGACTGGGGAAGCATGAGGAGGTCCAAGAGGTCACTTTAATGTAGGAAGGAAGCAAGAGAACTAAAATGTTACATCAAGCTATATTCAGAGACTGCAGTGTGCTGATCAGCCCTATAGACTGACCGCAAGGAAACCTGTAGAATAAAAGAAGATTTCTGCTGGGATTGCTAAGAAACCAAAATGGAGTCTTTAAGTCAGCCTTACATAAAATAAAATCATTCATTTCCTAGGGCTAAAATAATGGAGAATTTAGGGATCAAAGGCTGGGAACTGCCAGCAGGCCTTTCACACTACATACTGTAATTCTTTCTCACCGTATGCCCATATCATCAAAGGGAAATGGGTAAATTGAGTCTTTAAACTGTAATTCACAGAAACTGAGAATGATGTATAAACTGGCTTCCCCGGCACTCCCTGCTCTTTTTTTCTGTCTTGGCTTTTTTCCTTTGCTTTCTTTGGTCTTTGCTTTTTATTCTACAGAGTGTTGCCCCTTCTCTAATAAACTTTCCGTTTGACTCTGACTCTGGCATGCATTCGAATTCTTTCTTTCTTACTCTCAGCCAAGAACTGTCTTGGCGCAGTCCTTGAGTTCCCTCCACCCGGGGACTTCCCCCTGTCCTGCATCCATGTGTCCCACATGGTGGCCCAGTCCTGAGGACCCTTGTAGACTATAGTGATGGCCCTGATGTTTATGCAGAGGCAGGAAAGGGAGTCCTGCAGGAAGGAACATGATCCTAACTCTCATTTTTAAGACTTTTTTCTGGCTGTTCTGTTAAAAGACTGCAGAGAAGTGCAGAGGGGCTACAGCAGTGTATCAGGAGAGAAGTGATGGTTCTGGGGAACAAACCAGCCTGAGGGTGGTGTTTCCACGGACAGATAGGGTAGCAGAATTCGGGCAGGGAAAGACCAGGAGTTCAGCTTTGGATTTGTGGGTCTCTGATTCAGGATTGAGCTCTGCACAGGTGCCTTCTGCACATTGAGGGTGTTGAAAGCCATGAAATAGGAGATCACGGAGGCAGTGAGTGTAGATAGAAATGGCACCCAGGACCAGTCAAGAGGAGGGGAAGATGACTAGACAGAATGGCAGCCAGTGAAGAAAGGGAGAGGCAGCAGAGAGTGGTCTTGGAACTCAAGGGTAGAAATGGTACTGGAGGAGGGAGGGACCAAGTCAGTCAGTGTTGTGAGGGGTCAAGGAACAAGAGGACTGATGTGACCCTTGGATTGAGCAGCATGAGGGTCATTGGTGGCCTTGATAAGAGCAGTTTCAATGCAACAGAAGTAAGGGAAGCCTGACTGGGTGGGGTCAAAAGAGAGCAGGAAGCATCTGGGATGACAAAAAGTCCTAGAGGTGGATGGTAGCGATGGCTACATAGCAATGTGAATTTACGAAATGCCACTGAGCTCTACATTTAAAAATGTTTAAAATGGTAAATTTCAGGTCATATGTATTTTACGACCTAAAGAAAGGAATAGGAGATGAATTGGAAAATGGGAGTGAAGACATCTTTTCTGAGGTGTTTGTTACTAAAGGGAGCTAACCATGTTAGCATGTACATTCATCTCATTCTCTTTTTAACTTTTGCAAAGAATCCTATAATGTGAATACAGCACAGTTTATTTAGTTATTTTCCTATTGTTGGTATTTGGGTTTTTCCTTATTTTTAGGGATCATGCAGAGTGCTCCCAGGGCATCCTTGTGTATGACTACCTATGCCCTTATGGTTCTTTCTATAGGAGAGAGGTAAGAAGCAGAATTGCTGGGTTGTAGAGTAGGCATGTTTTTAATTTTAATAAATACAGCCCAATTATCCTCTACATTGTGGTTTATAATTACTCACAAACTCATCAACACATTATACAAAACTTTAAAAATGTATCTATCTAAAGGGTACAGAGTGCTGTATCATATTGTAGCTAAAATTTGTATTTCCCCAGTTACAACTGAAGTTCAGCATCTCTACACATATTTTTGGCCACCTGTACTTCCTTTTCTGTACATTGCCTATTCACTTTTTTGATTTCTTCAACTCTGAGAAACAAAAGATCCCTACTTCCTTGATAGGAAATGGCATGGATCAGTGACTCCTCCGCTGGCCCTGAAACTCATGTTGCCTTGGCAACACCTTGGTGCTACACTGCCCTTTGCCCTTTTCTAATAATAAATGAATCTTTGGGTACTTGAATTCTATTTCATCCACCCTAGGTTCTGACCTCTTGCGTTTGAGTTGACTTGTGTTTTCATCCAGGGCAGCCCTTGGGCAGACAGAAACCAAGCTGTCATATCGCCCACACATGAGAACTCTCCTGTTTAAACTGTTTCTTCCTTCCCTCCCTGGCCCCATTGACTTGAAGCACTTAGGGGCCACTCAGGCTCAATTCTGCTTGGGAAGAATTACACATCTGTAGTGATCAGGACTGACTGGGTTTGAGTTCTGCCTCCACCGTATAATACTGGTATTTGTGACCTTGAGTAAGCTTCTTTCCTCTGAGTCTCAATCAGAACATCTGAGAAGTCAGGGTTAGTCTGAGGAATAAGTGAAATTACTCATGTCAGCTGCCTGGCCACATTCCCACCTCTGGCCTTCGCAAGCACTTATACGTGTTTGTCCTGTCCACTGCCCACACACCCCACCTTCATCCTGTCCATGCATCAAGTTTCTTCTTTCTCCCATCTCAGCCCATCTCAGGCCAGCTTTTCTAGGAAGGCGTGGCCACTGCTAATGAATGCAGTGAGATCCAAGTCTACCAGCATCCATTGACTGGGAGTGCTCACGTCCCCTCTCACCAGGCCACATGACAGGGCTCAGAATGACCAGCACAGTGGGCCAGGGCACCCGAAGGTTCATGGCACCCTGACACAGGCATAGTTCAAGAGGAGCAGCAACACAGAGTGGTGGGAAGTGGGGGTGCGAGCACAGTCAGGACCAAGTGCAAAGAGAATAAACAGGGTGGGAGTTTGGGGTGTTTGCCACAGGTAGGCTCTCTAACTCCCAGCAGGTAGGGCCCCAGAGCAGGAGGAAGACCTTATCATCACTAAAGGACCCCTGTCCACATCCATCCATGCTGCCTGCTTCCTGCCACAGTTCAGGATGTTGTCTTGCTGATTCAGGCCAACCCCCACCACCACCTGAGCACAGGTTCAACATCTATCAGTTACCAGACCCCTCAGGCCCCTCCTTGGCTCATGGACCCTACCCACAGCCTCACCTCTCCCAGTCCAAAGGCCCTCACTTGTCAGCTTTTGAACAGGCTTAGATCTCCCTGTCTTAATTAGGGACACCCTGCCCTCCATTCCACATTCCACTCCAGAGACCTTTCTTTTCTCCACCCTTCTTTTCAGGGACCAGTCCTGGAAGAGTTCTCCACACTCTGGCTGCACACCCTCCTCCCCACTCACCCTCTGGTCCTCTCTCTGTAGGCGGTTCCTGTCCCACCCCTCCACCTGTGACCTTAACCCTTTCTCTGTCATGGGCATGCTTTTCCCTTTCTTATAACCCTCTCTGGGTCTTCTACGCACTTTGTCTTTGGTGGTTTCCCATTGCTCTTGCAGCTCGGCCCAGAGTTGGTCACAGCTGCTCTGCTTTTTCCCGTCCTTAACACCAAGTTCCTAGGAATTCTGGCTTCAGTCCTCTTTTTTCCTCACTGTAGAGGCCTCCTGGGCGGTCTCATGGATGTCTAGCAGTTTCATGAAAGGGTTAAGTGCACAGGCCCTGCAGAAAGGTGAATTGAAATTCAAAAACCGGCTGTTTTTGAACCACATTGCTAATTTCATTGGAGTGCTACATAAAGGTGATAAAACTGGACCCATACCTTGAATGGAAGGTAGGACTTAGACAGTGAGGATGAACAAAAAGACATTATGATGGGATATTGTCAAGTATGACTGGAGCCAAGGACGGTGAGTATCAGAATCACTTGGGCTCTTTCAAAATCTAGATTCCAGGTCCTTCCCCTCAGAAGTTCTGATTCAAATGATCCGAAGAGTTGTATTTCTAAGACCCCCAGGGAATATAATATGCAGACGCCTCTGGAATCCAGGAGCTGGGCAGATGGGAGGTACGTGGTTAAGCTGAGTGGTGTTCCATGAAAGAATCATAACTGCCAGGCCAGGGAGTGGATTTTACTCTGCACATAGTTGATAAATATCACAACTACTTTAGAGAAAAGAAGTATAATGATTAGATCTATGTTTAGAAAGATTTCCTTGGCAAGTGTATCTCTCTTTTGGAGGCTCCTATCAAAGGCAAGAGGTAAGAAAAAGGAGTCCAGGCAAAGATGTTAAGAATTTTAATGGATTCAGTAAAAGAGAAATGAAAATGGAATAAGAGTGCAGAGAAAATCTTCAGAATTTGAAAACTACTTGACCATAGGGCCAGAGGGGAAGGATTTGTCAAAACAACTCCAAGCTGTCAAGGCACGTTGGCCATGAGCCCTCAGTGAGGGGTTGGGGGAGCACATTCGGGAGAGACAAGCCAGCATTGAATTTGGACATGAGCTTAGGTGATCCTGAACCATCCCTATGGAGATGCATAAGGTAGGGCATGTAACCCTAAAGTTCTGGAGAAAGACCTGAGCAAAAGTAAAGACATGGGACTCAGGATGGAATGGAAGGCAGCTAGGGCATCCACGGTCAACAGCAGGACTTTCAGAGAGAACAGAGGACGTGGAGGCCAGAACGGGCTGGGCAGACCATAAGAGACATGGGTGGAAACTCAGGCAGCTGGGCTCTGCACAACGGTAGGAAAGAATAACTTCAAGAAGAGAGTGAGGAACTTTGAACACCCAGGGGTCTCAGAACCAGACTGTTGGATTTGACCAGAGCAGTTTCAGGAGAAGAGAAACTGTCCAAATGCAAAGGGTCAGCAAGGACTGGGGGATGAAGAAGGAGAGTCTGGGAGTAGAAATAAAGGAAAGAAATACAATCTCATCTGGTACACATCAATTTACTTGGAGACCAGGAACAACAGAAAGGTGAGGAGCAAAGTTGCAGATTGGCTGGTAAATGCAAGAACGAGTGAAGCTCGACCCCAGGTGCAGGGAGCTCTGAACCCCAGGTTCAGAGGCAGGCGGTTTTCCTGGAAGGAGGAGTTGGGTCATGCCACCAGACTTGACTCCATGATTGCCTTCTTTTTAGTCTCTGGGAAAAACTGCTGCCCTGAGAGATCCCCCTTCAGTTAACTGGGGTGAAGCCTGGAAACAGCCTACTTTCTCTCTGAACCAAGCACAGCCAAGGCAAGGCTGGAACATTCAACAGCCAAGGATGAGAATCAAGTCAGGCCAGCAAGGACCTACACGGTCTGACTTGCATGGCTGGTGGTACCCACTGAGCAGTCACAGCTGCTTGGTGTTCCAGAAAAAAGAGATGATGCCTCCCCTTAATCTACTGCTGTCAGTAATCCAACCCCTTCCAGAGCAGAGCCCTCAGGATGGCCTCAGTATTTTTTGCTTATGTAAAGGGGTAGATTTGGGGTTATATCCCAGCCATGTGAGACCGAAGGCAAAATTGACAATCACCAGACTATAGGGTCTCCTTGGATACCAGCCAAATGTCATGTTACATTCAATGTCATATTAAGAACCAGACACACCTAAAAATAAGGGTAAGCCTAACTAGTCTATGATGTTTGGCAACCATGACTTGCATCCATTCCCTGCCACACATGTAGAACTGGGTAAACCTCTTGTCCTCCCATCCCCACCCCTCAATCGAGAGGCAGAAAGACAAAGACACAGATGTTGCCAGCCACAGGCCACATGTCCTGGTAAGGGAGGAAATGACTATCTGGAGGAGATTCAGAAGGTTCGTTCTGTGGAGTTGGATTCTGAAGGATGAGTAGGGACATGCCAGGCAGCCAAAGCCAGGAGCTGAGTGGCATAAGGATGGAAGAAAGATCTAGGTTAGTGGGAAAGTGTGGGCAGAGGGTAGATCAGGCTTAGGGAACTGCAGTCATTAGTATAATGGGAGAAACTTACATGTTCACAAACATGGAATGAAAGGTACAACACAATACCTGGGTCACGGGGACCATAGGTTCCAATCAGAAATGAGGATCTGTGGTCTAAGAATTATAAATGTAATTACATTAGGACTCAGATTTGTTCCTCCGAAGTCCATGATGGCCCCCAACACTGCAGCAAAATCCTTGATATTGAACAGAAAAAGAGATGAGGAGCTTCCCCCAGAACAAAGGAGAAAGAGGAAGGGGAAGGGATAAGGAGCAATGAGAGGGGCAAGAACTCAGTCACCATCACTCAACCCTGGAAGCAGTTTCAGCTGGGAGAAGAGGGAGCCTGAAGGGCAGAAGGGTCCATGGCTCAGAGGATTTGAGGTAAGAGAGATGGCCCCTCTTACCTGCCAGGTTGTCATCAATAGGTCCCCAAGAAGCTGAAGCAGAGGCCCTGCTGTCCAGGCAGGATGGTCCCATGGAAGCAGTAAGGCGGTTTTGCAGAGGCTAAGCGAGGGTGTGCAGGTCTGATGCTGCCAGAGGAGGGTCACCATACAGAAACCAGGGAATAGCTCTGGATGGGGCCACCTCACTTGGGGCCTGAGTAACAAGAACCCTACTAGAATGTAAGCTCCAGCAGGACCCAGATTTTTATGGGTTTTTTAAAATTAATTTTTATTTTTCAATAACAACGGACATAAAATATTATATTAGTTTCAGGTATATGAAGTAGTTTCAGGTATACATTAGACATTTTATGAAGTGATCACCCAGATAAGTCTAGTACCCATTTGACACCATCGATAGTTAATACAATATTACTGACTATATTCCCCATGCTATACTTTACATCCCCATTACTGTTTTTATAACTGGCAATTTATACTTTTTAATCTCTTCACCTTTTTCATCCAGCTCCCTAACTCCACCCATCTGGCAACCATCTATTTGTTATCCATATCTATGACTTTGTTTCTGTTTTGTTTGTTCATTTATTTTGTTTCTTAGGTTCCACATGTAGGTGAAATCATATGATATTTGTCTTTCTTTCTCTGACTTATTCACTTAGCATAGTACCCTCTAGGTTCGTCCATGTTGTCACAAATGCAAGCTGTCGTTATTTTTTATGGCTGAGTAATATTCCATTGTAAATATGCCACATCTTTATTCATTCATCTATGGATGTACACTTAGGTTACTTCCATATGTTGGCTATTATAAAAAATGCTGGAATGAACATAAAGTGCATATATCTTTTCAAATTGATATTTTGGATTTCTTCATATAAATACCCAGAAGTAGAATGCCTAAGTCATATGGTAGCTCTATTTTTAATTTTTTGAGGAACCCCCATACTGTTTTCCATAGTGGCTGCACCAATTTACAATCCCACCAATAGTGCATGAAGGTTCCCTTTTCTCTACATCCTCACCACTACTTGTTGTTTGTCAATTTGCTGATGATGGTCATTCTGACAGGGGTGAGGTGATATTGTGATTTTAATTTGCATTTCCCTGATGATAACTGATGTTGAGCATTTTTTCATATGTCTATTGGCCATCTGTATGTCCTCTTTGAAGAAATGTCTATTCAGGTCCTCTGCCCATTTTTTAATCTGACTGTTTTGGGGGGTGTTAAGTTTTATGAATTCCTTATGTATTTTGAATATGAACCCCTTATCGGCTGTATCATTGACAAATACTTCTCCCATTCAGTTGGTTGTCTTTTTGTCCCATTCAGTAGGCTGTCTTTTTGCAAAACCGTTTTAATTCGATGTATTTCCATTTGTAGTTTTTTTTTTTTAATTTTGTTTCCCTTGCTAAAGGAGACATATTTAAAAAAATATTGCTAAGAATAATGTCGCAAAGTTTACTACCTGTTTTCTTCTAGGAGTTTTAAGTCTTTAATCTATTTTTAATTTATTCTTGTATATGGTGTAAGAAAGTGATTCAGTGTCATTCTTTTGCATATATCTGTCCAATTTTCCTAACACCATTTATTAAGTAGACTGTCTTTACCTCATGGTATATTCTTGCCTGCTTTGTCATAGATTAATTGATCATACAGGCATGGGTTTGTTTCTGTGTTCTCTATTATGTTCCACTGATCTGTGTATTTGTTTTATTCCAGTACCATCTGGATTTTATCACTATAGCCTTGCAGTATAGTTTGCTAACAGGTAGCACAATCTCTCCAACTTTCTTCTTCTTTCTCAAGATTGCTTTGACTATTCAGGGTCTTTTGTGGTTCCATTAAAAGTTTAGTATTATTCTAGTTCTGTGAAGAATGCCATTGATACTTTAATAGAGATTGCATTAAACCTATAGATTGCTTTGTATAGTATGGATATTTTAATGCTTTTTCTTTCTATCCATGAGCACAATATATCTTTCCATTTATTTGTATCTTCTTAATTTCTTTCTTTTACCTTCTTGATTAAATTTATTCCTAGATATTTTATTCTTTTTGATGCAATTTTAAATGGGATTGTTTTATTAATTTCTCTTTCTGATAATCCCTTATTGGTGTATAAAAATGCAACTGATTTCTGAATATTAATTTTATATCCTGCTACTTTCTAGAAATGATCATTATTTATCAGTTCTAATAGTTTTTTGGTGGATTCTTTAGGGTTCTTTATTATAGTATCATGTTTTTATATCTTCCTTTCCAAGTTTTTTTTAGGCAAGGCAACCCTTGGTTGACCTCACAGGACCTTGTCACCTTACAATCCCTTATTTTATTTTTTTTATTTTTTATGCCTACAGCACCTGGTCTTCCTGGGCGGTCTCCCATCCAAGTACTAACCAGGCCCGACCCTGCTTAGCTTCCAAGATCAGATGGGATCGGGCTTATTCAGGGTGGCATGGCCATAGACTTCCTTTCCAATTTGGATGCCTGTTATTTCTTTTTCTTGTCTGATGGCTGTAGCTAAGACTTCCAATACTATGCTGAATAAAAGTGGTGAATGTAGATATCCTTGTCTTATTCCTGATCTTAAAGAAAGAGTTTTCAGCTTTTTACTATTGAGTATGATGTTAGCTGTCGGTTTGTCATATATCAGCTCCATTTTATTATGTTCAGATATGTTCCCTCTATTCCCACATACTGAGAGCTTTTTTTTTTATCATGAATGGATATTGGATTTTGTCAAATGCTTTTTCTGCATCTATTGATATGATCATATGACTTCTAAGGTTCATTTTGTTTTTGTGATTGATTTGTGGCTATTGAACCAATCTTGCATCCTGAAAATAAATCCCATTTAATCATAGTAGATGATCTTTTATTGCTGAATTCAGTTTTCTAATATTTTGCTGAGAATTTTTGCATTTATATTCATCAGAGATGTTGATCTATAATTTTTTTTTGTAATGTCTTTGGTTTTGGTGTCAAGGGAATGCCACCCTCCTAAAATGAGTTTGGGAGCCTTCCCTCCTCTTCAACTTTTTGGAGTAGTTTGAGAAGGATAAGTATTAATTTTTCTCTAAATGTTTGGTAAGATTCACCTGTGAAGCCGTCTGGTCCAGGAGTTTTGTTTGTTGGGAATTTTTTGGTTACTGATATAGTTTTGTTAGTAGTTATCAGTCTGTTTGGATTTTCTGTTTCTTCCTAATTCAGTCTTGCAAGAGTGTAGGTTTCAATGAATGTATTCATTTCTTTCCATTTTTTGGTATAGACTTGTTTATAGTATCTCCTAATAATCCTTTGTCTTTCTGTGGTGTCAGTTATCAATTCTCTTCTTTCATTTCTGATTTTATTTATTCAGGCTTTCTTTTTTCTTGATGAATCTGACTAAAATTTTATCAATTTTGTTTATCTTTTCAAAGAATCAGCTCTTGATTTCATTGATCTTTCCTATTGTTCTCTTTAGACTACATTTTGTTGATTTCTTCTCTGATCTTTATTATTGCCTTCTTTCTACTCACTTTGGGTTTGTTCTTGTTTTTCTAGTTCTTTAGAGTTGTTTGAGCTTTTTTTTGTTTCTTGAGTAACCTGTATTGCTATGAATTTTGCTCTTAGAACTGCTTTGGCTGTTTCTTATAGATTTTGGGTTGTGGTGTTTTCATTTTCCTTTCTCTTAAGGTATCTTTTGATTTCTTCCTTAATCTCATTGTTAACTCATTCATTGTTTAGTAGCATGCTATTTAGCCTCCATGAGTTTGTGTGTTTTTCAGTTTTCTTCTTGTAATTGATTTCTAGTTTCATATTGTTTTGATTGGAGAAGATATTTGATATGATATCACTCTTCTTTAATTTATTGAGACTTGTTCCTTAATATGTGTTCTATTTTGGCTAATGTTTCATGTGTCCTTGATATGAATGTATATTCTGCTTCTTTTGAGTGGGAGGTCCTAAAAATATCAATTGAGACCATCTTGTGTAATGGATGATTTAAGGCCACTGTTCCCTTGTTGATTTTCTGTCTGGATGATATAACCATTGATGTAATGGGATGTTAAAGTCACTGATTATTACTGTATTACTGTCTATCTCTTCATGTCTGTAAATGTTTGCTTTATATACTTAGATGCTCCTAAGTTAGGAACATAGATGTTTACTAGAATTAAAACCACTTGTTGGATTGATCCCTTTACCATTATGAAATGCCTTTTTCTGTGTCTTGTTACAGACCTTGTTTTAAAGTCTATTTTGTCTGATATATATTGCTACTCTAGCTTTTTTTCAATTTCCATTTGCATGAATATCTTTTTCCATTCCTTTACTTCACTCTGTGTGTGTCTTTCAATCTGAAGTGGGTCTTTTGTAGGTAGAATTTGTATGGGTCTTTTTTTCTTTCAATCCATTCAGCCACCATTTAATCTATTTTTCATGTAATTATTGATAGGTATATACTTATTGTTTTCTGATTGTCGTGTCGTCCTCTTCCTTTCCTAGTCTCTTGCTCTCATCTCTTGTATGCCAGTGACTTTCTATAGTGGTATGGTTGGATTCTTTTCCCTTTATTTCTTTTATATCTCTCATAGAATTTTGATTTGTGGTTATGTGCTCTGTCTGTAGCAGTCTGTCTTAAGTCGATGGTCACTTAAGTTTGAATATATTCTAAAATAACTACAATTTTTACTCATCTCCTTCACATTTGTGTTTTAGTCATTATTTTTGACTTTTGTATATGTGTTTGTATGTATCCCTTAACTTATCGTTTTAATTACATATAATCTTTTTTCTTTTAACCTTTGTACTAGCTTTAGTTGGTTGACTTACTGCTTTTATTGTTTGCCTTTGTTAGCGAGAAATTTTTTTCCCTATATTTGCTTATTCTTATTTCTGATATTTTCTTTTCTTCTTAAGGAAGTCCCTTTAACATTTCTTGTAATACTGGTTTAGTGGTGTTAAACTTCTGTAGAACTGCTTTAGGTTTTTCTCATCTGGGAAACTCTTTATCTCTCCTTCAATTTTAAATGAGAGCCTTGCTGGATAGAGCAATCTTGGTCATAGATCTTTACCTTTCATCATTTTGCATATTTTGCACCATTCCCTTCTGGCCTGAAAAATTTCTAGTAAGAAATCAGCTGACAGTCTTATGGGAGCTCCCTCGCACTTAACTAACTGCTCTTCTTTTGCTACTTTTGAAATTCTCTTTTTGTCTTTAAACTTTGGCGTTTTAATTATGGTGTGTTTTGCTGTGGTCCTCTTTGGGTTTATCTTGTTTGAGACTCTCTGTGCTTGTTGAATTTGTATGTCTATTTCCTTCCCCATGTTAGGGAAGTTTTCCATCCTATTTCTTCAAATAAGTTTTCAATCTTCTGCTCTCTTTCTTCTCCTTTGGGTACCCCTATGATGCAAATGTTGGTATGCTTGATGTTGTCTCAGAAGCGCCTTATATTTTTTTTAACTCTTTCTTTTTAAGTTCTGATTGGATGTTTGCTGCTACCTTATCTTCCAGATCACTGATTCAATCCTCTATTTCAACCAATCCCTTGATTCCCTCTAATGTATTCTTTATTTTAATTATTTTATTCTTCATTTCTGACTTTTTAAAAAATTTTTCTATCTCTATTTTTATATTTCCTATCACTTTGTTAAAGTCATCACTGAATTGATCTATTCTTCCCCTAAGTTTATTGAGCGTCCTTATAACCAGTGTTTTGAACTCTGCATCTAACAGATTGCTTGCCTCCAATTTGTTTAGCTACTTTTCTGGAGTTTTGTCCTGTTATTTTATTTGAGATGTGTTGCTTTGTCTCCTCATTTTGACTGATTTCCTGTGTTTGTTTTAACATATTAAGTAGATCTGCTATACCTCCTGATCTTGGCAGAGTGGCCTTATGTAGTAGGTGTCCTGTGGAGCCCAGTAACATAGGACACCTGAGCTGGGTGTTCCAGGAGTGTCCTTTCGTGTGAGTTGTGTGTGCCCTCCTGTTGTATTTGAAACTTGATTGCTGTTCACATATCAATGGGTGGCCCTCGGGCTTAACAGCTGTGGGAGTTGTCTGTGACTATAGCAGATGAGCTGTTGTGCAGAGGCTGATCCCATGGAATGGGAGTCTCTTCAATAGGGCTCTACTACCAGCAAAGTTCAACCTCCAGGAGTGTCTTTGTGGAGCTGGTTGGGTGGTGCTCTGATGTGGCCTTAAGCTGGCCATCAGGTATGTTGGTTTGGGAGCCTCTTGGGAGAAGCTCTTGTGCTAGTCAAGTTTAGCCTCCACTTGTGCCTGGCCTGGGGCTGTCTAGTCGGGGCTACAAAGTGATCTGCAGTTAGTTGCTGCTTATGCTGGGCTTAGAGAGGTTGTTTTGTGAACTGAAGCTGGTCGCCACTGATATTGGGCTTGGGACTCTTTGGTGGCCACCACGATGTGAAATGAGGCAAGCTGCCAGTTGTGCCACTTAATTAAGACTATGTTCTAAGCCAAGACTAGTTATACCAGACTTAGGGTTATCTGATGAGCATTACAATGCAAGTTGAGACCAGTTACCACTTGCAATGGGCTTGGGGAAGCTAAGCAAGAAGTACAGGGCACGCTAAGGCAAGCCACTGCTTTTTAGGGATTTGTGGACCTTTGAGAGATTTTAGGAAAGTCCACAGCACAAGCTGAGGCAGGCCGCTTATATGGAGGAGTCACTGGAAGAGGTTTGGCCAGACATTCCAGTTGAGTGGGACGAGGTATCAGAGAATCACCAGGGTGGGCAAATGGTGTTACCCAGGTTCATGGACAGCTTGGGTGCCTGCTTGTGCCTGCCTGCTGGTTCCAGGACAAGCTCAACAAAGGAACAGCGGCATCTGCCAGCACTTTGGTCCCAAACCCTGCCCCTCAAGCCCTCAACCTGTACCTAGTCAATTTAATTCCTCCACATATGTCCCTGGCACCTTTCTAGCTACTGCTCCCATGCTGGAGCTCAGAGCAAGTGAACCTGTGAGAGAGAGGTCTGTGCACACACCCTTTAAGACCTGCAATGCTTAGGTCTCCAGCAACCTTGCATCTCACTTGAACATAATCCCAGCTTGTTTTCACAGCCAGATGTTAATGGAGACTTCTTTTTCTGGCATCAGAGCCTTGAGCTGGAGATACCAGGACATCTCACTCTTCGGAGGGGATCTCCACAGTCGAGATACCTCTCCTGATTCTTAACTGCCACAACATATATGTAGGATCAACCTGTTCTGTGTCTTTAACTCTCCTACCAATTTTGATGTGGTTTTTATTTATATCCTTGCTTATATCTTATTATAGACTTCCGTTCAGCTAACTTCAGGCAGATCTCAATGATGGTTGTTCTATAATTTAGTTGTCATTTTGATGTGCTTGTGGAGGGAAGCAAGCACAGCATATACCTACTCTGCCATCTTCACCAGAAGTCTTATGTTCCTTATTTCACCGCTGTATTGCAGCACCTGAACAGTGACTGGCACATAGTAGGCACTCAATAAATAGTTGCCGAATAAATGAATGAACCATAAATGGAAGGACAGATGTGTAGGTCCTTGGGTAGATGCATGCATAGATGCATGCATGGGTGAACAACACTGGGGAAATTATAAATAGAGAACCTAGGATCCCAGAGACATAGCAAGAACTACCCAGGCAGGCTGTGTACCTACTCCAGTTGGATATCCTTGAGCTATTGCTGCTTAGGTGCTCCAGCCCATGCCTCTTTGAACCCGAGTGGGTTCAGACCAGGCATGATCATACCCTAAGCTCCCATGCCATGGTCACAGGGCAGCTAGGATGCCAAGACGGGGCAAGGACTGACAACACACATGCATCCTTCCTTTTTACCGTGTATATTCTTGACTTCCAGCCCGCTCCAAAAGCCTGGTGATGGGTGAGCAGAGCCGGAGCCCCGGGCGGCTATCCTGCCCCCAAAAGCTGGGCCCCGTGCTGAAGGCAGGCTGGCTGAAGAAGCAGAGGAGCATCATGAAAAACTGGCAGCAGCGCTGGTTCGTGCTGTGTGGGGATCAGCTTTTCTACTACAAGGACAAAGATGAAACCAAGCCCCAGGTGAGAAGCACATAGCCTGTGTCTAGAGGGCATCACTACAGGGCTCCAAGGGAAAGCTAACTATGCCCAGGAGATAGGGAGATGCAGGGAGACCGTCCCTTCACTCCACTACTCAGGCACCCAAGTCTCTGACTCTGTTCAGTGACACTTCACTGGGATTTCTAAAGTGAAATCCCCTATGTTCCTTGTGTCGCAACCTGTTTTATTCAAACGCATCCACAGCTTCAGTAATAAACATGTTTCCTTATGATGTTGATAGAGAACATCTGTGCACAGCTTAAGGAAACAAGTCTTTCCTGTGCTCTTTTCAGCCTCTTTGTGCTTTCAAGGAGACACTAGTGCACACATTTTGTTGCTTCTATTGTCCAGGGAAATGGTAGCCAGATAAATCTAACCTCCCTGTGAACCCTTCTTGTGAAACCCTCTGCCTCTCAGTGGCTGCTTCTGTTTCTTCCAGCACTGTAAGATCTACCTCAGATGTTTAACATGTCTGCCTTTCCACCCAAATGGTACTACGTTTATTCGCTCAGAGCTAGTCACCTCCCCCTCCCATGGTGTGGCCCGGTCACTGTTTGACTGTGCATATATCATAATAAAGTGTTGCCTTCCAAGGCAACTGGGCTTAAAGGGCTTGGGCAATCTAGTCCTTGTTATAAGATTCACAGACAGAATGGACATCTGGGAGAGACCCTTATTTTTCTTGGGGAAAATGCGGAAGGGAACTTAAAGGACTCATCCCAAAGGATTCATCCAGTCACTGCTCCAAGTCAGAAAGAAAAGAGCTCTCTTTTCCGAGGTCAGGAGTCACAGAGCCTTGATGGGCAGGAGCTTGTGCGCATCTCAGCAGTCCCCACACTGTGGTGGTGGGGTCTGGGGTGGCAGCCAGAGAAGGGTGCTCATGATGGGCAAGGTGAGAGAAAGGTACCTGGGCACAGCATGAATCAGGGCAACCTCACAGTGAGAAAATGCATCTAAACTTCACCCCTCTTTCAGTTCTTCTGAGTACATCAAGGAGGAAGCGTCAGTCTGCTGCTTCTTTAACACTTCTCCAACACTTGGTTGGGATCCTCCCTTGAAAAAAATTAGGGGTAGGGGCAAGAAAGCAGGCCTCATCCCAGAGCCTTCAGTGGCAACAATAATGAGCTGCAAGTTAATAACTTTGTCTTCACTGTGTTTATTCTAATGGTTAATTTCTGTTTATAGAAAATAATACTGGCATCCATTCATGAGAGTGATACCATGTTTCCCTTTCTAAAATATGTTAAAAATAATGTGTTGCATAGCAATGTGAATGTACTCAATGCCAATAAACTATATACTTAAAATGGTTAAAATAGTAAATTATGTTTATATATTTTACCACAATAAAAAATATAACAAGTGACTCTGCTTAAGGAAAACTTTTACATAAATAAGAGTAGAAATAAGAGGTGAGTATGGCAGAAATTAGGAAGGCAGATCTAAACTAAAGGTTAGGAAACCCTGATCTTGTTCAGCCTCCCCAGTTTTATAAGGAATAAAAACAATTCCCAGAGAATAGAACAACTAGGAACTTTGGAGTCGGAGAGATCTGAATTTGTGTGACTTGGGACATCACTTAAATTTTATTTTTTTCTTTCAGTTTTACCATTGCTAAAATGAAGACATTATTACCTGTGTCACAGAGGTACACAAAAGATTATATTACAGGACATATGCATAACCAAGCACAAATCCTAGCACATGGGGTGCTTAAGTCTGGGTACTCTCATGCTCCTTCAGTCCTTCCTTTGCTTTGCCTTGCTCCCCCACTCCCCTGGGTCTGACCCTTAGCCTGCTCCCCAGATGGGCACCACATCTCTGGCTTGCCCGCTGCCATTTTCCTTCTGGCCTCGATTTCTTGTGTCGAAGACCAGCCCTGGCCCTTCAATGGTGTCTTGGCTTTTCTGGCTGACATGTTGGTGAAATGTCTCTCTGATGACAATGACCAAAGTTTCTGGGGTCTCCAGTATCTCAGGATCCCACCTGTGGCTCCTACTGTCATCCCCTGCCTGGCCCAGTCCATGGCACCATCTCCTGGGACAATTGCATCGTGATGTGGGTGAGCCAGATGAGGTCATCCAGATGGCATGTAGGCCACTGGCACAGGCTTCCTCCATACTGTGGCAACCCTGAAGTGGCCCTCACGCGCCAGCTGTAGCTCCATAAAGAACCTCCATCTTCCAGATTTCCTGAACCAGATACTTCTCTCCCTCACCTGACACCTCTTCCAGACTTCAGTGGCTTCTGGTGGAATTACCTAATAAAATGGAGGTATTAACATCCTCAGTCACCAGCCTGGATGCAGGAGAAGCCCTCAGGCCCAACCCATACTAAACCAGGGCATTTATCTCCAAGGAGGCATGGGATCCCTGAAAGGAGCGAGTACCTTCCGAGGGATGCCAGCGTCACACCCAGGGCTCCTCTTTTAGCCTCTCAGGGCCTAGCTAACACTCCCAGATCCTCTTGGGACATTATTCCTCCCCATAATCTCCCTTCCCCCAATAGCTTGACTGCTATGGCAGCCACATTGCACCGGTTCCCAATCTCGAGGAGATGATTAGTCTGATAATTAGTCAGATTTAGCTTCTACAATATGATTTCAAACCTGCATGTCTGCTGGCAAAATAAACCACAAACTTCTGTTTAATTGCATGAACTACATATAATGGACTAATTCTCAATATCTGGTTCCTGGAAAAAGGTGCCCTGCTCGCTGTTTACATTGACAGAGTGCCCAGGCAGTGAGTACCCTCCTGACAGATGGCCTGTCATCTCTCTAGCAGATGTAGTTGTCCAGAGGAGGGATGTCCAGCTATTCTTGATGCTGTTCAGGGCTCATAATACATGATAAGGATCACTCTTAGTCCACACTCTTGTTCTCTCTCCAAAGTCCTATGCCTTCCATTCCCCTTCTCACTAGCAAGCAAGAGGGTCAGCAGAGGACATAGAACATAGAGATGGAGGAGGAGGATGTGGCCTGCACAAGCTCAGATGGAAGGACTAGGCAAAAATGCTTTAAAACAGAATCTGAAAGTGTGTCCTATCCCTTCAGCTTTTCCCAATACACGTTTCTGATAGTTCTCAGCAGACAGACTTACAATTTTACTAAGAGAGGATTCCAGATTTTTTCATCTTACTGATTTTAGCTTATGCTTAAAATGTTTCTTGGATCATGAAAACTGCCACATTATTTGTTGATCAGCCTGGTTCATTTCCATTGTTTGGAGACTCACTTTAAGTCTGGTTATCCCAATTCTTTACTTGTGGGTTTCTTGGCTTTGAATAGAAATGGAATAGAATAGAAATTGAAAGAATTACTTTCAAAACATAAGACAGAAAAAAATGCAACAAATTAAATATGACCAGTTCAACAAATGGGCAGAAAATGGGGGACAGGATAAAAAGAGAGAAAGGCAAATAGAAAATGTAAAATAAATAATTAGATAGCAAGGAATAGATACAAACATTTCAGTTGTTATAATAAATGTGAATAGGTCAGATTTGTCTGTTTCTTAAAAGAGAGAAAATGAAAAATTGGCTTTAAAAAGGTGAGAGCAATAAACAAAAAAGCTGAAAAACAAAAGAATGGACAAAATATAAGCCAGCAAATATGAGCAAAAATAAAATAGATTTAGCAACATCCAAATCAAATAAAATAGAATTCAAAGTGATAAGAACCAAAGGGAATAAAGAAATATTTTATAAGATAAAAAACAACCAGCCAAGAAAATAGAGCAGCTGTGAACATTCAGGCTCTTAATACATAGCTTTGAGTGATACATATATGAGGGGAAAAAATACTCATTGTTCTTCATCTTTTCCAAATTTTTTGATATCATAGAGACACATTCACTGCAAAAGAAAAAAAGGCTCAGAAATTAAAAACAAAATGAAAGAGTGAGGGTGTCCATGCAAGAGAGACCTCTACAGTAGAAATAAAACACACACACTTCATAATACTCCTAAATTAATAAAATCAAAACTTCGATTCAAACTTCCAGTTAAGAATGACAGATTTTAAAACCACCACACTCCAGTGAAAAGCAGTGAAGGCATGCTTTGAAGGTATAACCACACCTAGGTGAAAGGGGCAGGAGGGAAAAGCAGCAGAAGCACTTGGTTGCTAGAAAACAAATGGGCCAAGGGAGCTGATTTAGCAGACCCAAGGGAGCTAAATTCCAAGCCAGCACTAGGGAGAGCACAAAAATCCAACCAGTTTGCAAAACGGCACCCCCACCAAAGACTCAGCAATTGGCAGGACCAGATATCTCTGGAAATGAGGGCAAAAGAGGAACTAAAAACATGTGAGCTGATTGAAAGTCAGTTTAAAAAGCAGTTAGATCCCAGATCTCCTGAACAACCTAATGCAACACCTTGACTGCCCTACTCCCTGGGAGGTAACACTGGACTTTATTCTCTAAGAAGGATTAAGAGGGAGGCTTTTCAGAGTGAGGAAGCAGGCCCAGCTATTGGGGAGAGGACCATACACAGATGGAGAACAGCAGGATTAGATGGGAGTTAGCCTTCCCAGTCTTCATCCCACATTTGGCTTGCAGATCCCCGCAGTCAGGAACAGCTAGCTCTCAAGAAGGAAATGACAGGCCAAGAAGAAAAAACAAAATGTACTGACAGCGGGGGTCCCCAATGAAACAAGCCAGGCAGATTCTCTCTCTCTCTCTCTCTCTCTCTCTCTCTCTCTCTCTCTCTCTCTCTCTCTCTCTCTCTCTCTCTCTCTCTCCCTTCTCTTTCTCCTTCCCTCCCTCCCTCCCTCCCTCTCTTTCTCTTGTCCTGCCATGGAAACAGTTCCCTGCTTATCCTCATACAACTTCCAGTGAGCTGCTTAGAGAACCATTCCTCGGTAGGAGTGAAGAAAGAGCTTTGGGTCACTAGACATTTAAAGAAGGAACCTCACATGAAGGAAGACAAACACAGGAAAGAGAAAAAAAGCAAATTAGAGGTAACAAGAACTATACGAAGAGAAAAAAACTTTTATATAAAACTATCTTTAACATCTCCACAGAGAGACTATAGGAATGGACAGTCAGAGAACAAACCCGCTCTCGGAATTCAGAAATAAGATCACAGAAACAAAAACTCAAAGGAAGGGTTAGATGAAACTTGATACAATCTCCCGGAAAGAAGAGAACAATAGAGAGGAAAAGAGGAGAGACAATCCAATGTCTGAATAGGAGGAGTTCTAGAAAGAGAGGAGAGAAGAAAGGAAAGAATCTTTAGAGAAATGCTTCAATTACATTACATTTCCCAGAATGGAATTTAAACACTGAGTCCTGCCTGGCTGATATAACCCAAGTTACCTGGGAGTTCAGGAAGTTGGGGTTTGTGGGCAGGGCAAGGGTAAATAAAGCAAACTCTCAATCTTCCATGCAGGAAATTCCATAGATAATGCCTAAAAATTTAAATCAAGATATAGTAATATATGCATATATTTAGAAATAAAAATAAGAAGGAAAGCACCTTATTAAAATTGCTGAAAGTGATGACTAAAATCCGGGCAATGGTAGAAGAGGAAGAAATTGCTGCCTTATAACAAACTCTGTAGAACTCTGATTCTTTAAATTGTGTTTAGATATAACTTTAACTTTTAAAAATGTGAAATAAAACTGAAAAATTTATTTTTGAAAATTTCAGAATACAACTATTGCAAATCAAAACTGTAGAGTAGAGCTGTGTGGAGGGCATGTAGAGTGAGGTGGTGATCAAAAAATGTGAGATTTAGCTATGATATTTTAATTCCTCACAGTAATACTATGTTCTATGAATTTCATATTTTAAAATATTTTTTAATTTAAACAAAAAAAAAATTAAAACCAAAAAAAAAAAAATGCAACAGGGACATGGCCCTAGAATGGGAATCAGAGGAGGGGGCAAAGGGTTCCCTCTTTCAAACAAATCCACTGAGCCCAGCTGGGCTCTGCAGAGCTGGCACTGGCACAGTGCAGGTGTTCAGAACACGTGTTTAAAATGAACTTGGGGAGATCTGTGAGTGTGATGGCTCATGTCCAAGGAGAGCCCAGTCTGTAATGTATAAGTGTGAGGCTCAGCATATTATCAGGAACACAAACTGTGGACATGGTACTGGAAGCTGATGTGCACGGACTTAAGTGCCATACCCAGGCAATGATAGGGAGCCGTGAAGGTTTGGGGGCTCACACTTGGCCTTCAGAGCTCCAAGATGGAAGTTATCCCACAACAGCACAGACAGGGGTTGAGAAAGGGCCAGGCTGGAGAAAGAAAGATCATTCAGGTGGGGCTGTTGTCCTAATACCTGATGCGGCTTAGAAAACTGCCATACTCTGGAATCAGGGGGTGAGAGCCTTAGAAACAGCAGAAGAGAAAGTGTGGGAGGTGATGCCTACAACCTCTGGGAGCAGAGTCTCAGATCTACACCTCGTATGGCTAATGCAGCAGAGATTTTTTTTGATTTCTTCCAGGAGAATAAGTGATGGAAGCATGACAGTGGGAGAGAAGATTGATTTAAAGTCTAATTTAATTTAGAGTAAAAGCTTAGAATTGGAAGGAGGAAAGACATGATGGATGAGAAAGCAGATGCACTTCTAGGAGTGCACATTAATATTGGACAATCAGAAACCAGAAATCTTTAAGAAAGAGGAAACCACAGGGAGGAAGGAGAGGCCACCTGACCCTAGAGCTTGCAGGTCACAGAATGTTTGAGCATGAAGCCAATCATCCATTTCCTTAGGCTGTTGTTTACCAGACTTGCACATCAAAGAAAAAACAGTGCTGTCACAGTTGGAGTTTTTTGGTCCATATTTCTAAAGAAAGTGTGTGGATTGTCTCCATTTTTTCAGATGAGGGAATTAGGAGGCTGGCATCAGGCCTAGGGTAATGGTACACTACCATATGCCTGAAGTTTATGAGATTGCTCGCAGACATCTCTTTATTCTGCTGCTTAACGTCTGGCCAAAGAACTTCACGACTTCAGCTATGTAAGACCGTACCCACCGTGGCCTTTATCTCAGTGCTATCTGGGAGCATAATTAAGACACAGTCAAGCTGATCAGAGTCCATCCCATGTGTCAGATGCTCTTTCTCATCTAGATTCAGCTAGAGTTGATTTAACAAATCTTAACTTCATAAGTTGTAAACTGTTACTCAAACCAGCCAAGAAGTCATTATTATTAATTATTATTATTGCTATCGTTGCTATTACTACTGTTATTTTATAACACTTAATGTCTATTCTCCATTTTAAACAGTAAACTTCATTCAGGCGGGTCCTCAGTCTGTCTATCTATCATTTTTCTTTTTCCACCACCTAATGGTGCCTGACACATAATTAATGCTCAGTAATATTTGATGTTTGTATGAGTAATTGAATGAATGAATGAATGAATGAATGAATGAATTGCTGCATCCAGCAAGTGGTAAATCCTTCCACGTCCAGCACGGCCCTGGAAAATAAACCTGAGTGAGAACAGTGGTAGATTGAGAGAACAAAAAAGACAGAAAACTGGGGTCAGGGGGTCCACTGTCCACTAATGGTGGACAGTTTCATTTGTGCAAGCTGCTTTTATACAAGAACATACAATTGCTACTGGCATAAGCAGTTCCTCTAAAGCATAGTAACACTGTTTCTTCTACTTCTCCAAGGCCACATTTTAAATGGTCTTCAGCTTATTTATCTTCCCGTGGCTGCATTTGTATTGTCTTGTTCTCAGAAGGAGTTTGCAGAGGTGAGTTAACCCTTGGTTGACCTCGTGGATTTCAAGGACCTTGTCAGTTTATAATCTGCTCTCCACAATGAGTGAATAAAAATAAATAAATAAGTTAAATGAATGAGTGAACACTCTGACCCAGTCTTGTGTTAGATCCTCAGTGGAAAAATATTTTATTGTATTCGTAAAGTGCCTGAAAGTGCCAAGGAGCTTATAGGGCTGCCTTCCTCTATTAGAATGTAAGTTCATCAAGGTCAGATTTTGTCTGTTTTGTTTACCTCTGTATCTTCAGTGTCCAAAATAGTGCCTGATATGCAGTAAGAAGATCAATAGATGTCGATAAACAATGCAATTTTCTTTGAGCCTCACAGCAAACTTACAAGGGCAGATACAATTAATTTCCATTGTACAGATAAAGTGATAGGAAGATGGAATGAAAGCTTGCATACTATAATGGAAAGAAAATAATATTTTGAATCAAAGAAACTGAGTTCAAATCCCATTTAGACCACCTATGAGCTGTAGATTTGGGCAGATCATTGAAGCCCCTCTTGCTCCCACTTTTGGCGTGGTGTTCCAGAGCTCCACTGCATTAAGGGTTAGACAAATGGAAGTTGTTGTTGGTGGTGTTATCAGTGGTGCCTAAAAACTCATTCGTATAACCCTTAAAATGGGATCGAAACAGAAGAGAAAAGCAGGTGACAAATTCAGAAAGCAGGGATCACTCAAACCGGAGTGGCTCCCTGAGAGCAGCCCTGCACGTGGCCTGCATTGTCTTTTTCAATTAGGAGTCCAGGCCAGTGGCTATCAGGAGTGCCATGGACTGTCTGGACCTCAGCAAATTATTTTACAGTATCCCACATGATAGAGGAAAATGACAAATTTCTGCATTTTGGCCTCACTGCTTACAAGCTAGTAACCAGAGAAGGTATTTTCCCCCCTCACCCCCAAGCCTCAGTTTCCTCTTTGTGAGATGAGAATAACTACACCTACTGTATAGGACTATCAGAACAGTAAGATTAAACATGTAGGAAGTACTCCAGTGGTATTTCCTTCTCCCCTAGGTGGAACTGTACCCAGTGAAGGTTTAACAAATCATCCAGCTCAGTCAAGCAAGAGGAGTCCAGTGGCATGGCCCTGGTCTTGGTTCTGCCTTACTTCATGGGTTTGAATCTAAGTAAAAGCTAACACATGTGCATTATCAACCAGTCATGCTTCTAAGTGCTTTGCACGTATTAACTTGCTGTAATTCTCACTGCAACTCTACAAGGTATGTAATTGCCTCCACGGATGGCCACCACCTATTCCTCCTTCCTTACCCGTATACAAAGCTCTCCTCTCAACAAGAAATGGAGTCTCTTTCCCCTCCTCTGCACCTGAGCTGCCCTCAACCAACAGAATAAGACAGAAGTGATGCTGTACAAGTTACAGGTTCGGCCCTTGAGATGCCAAGCAGTTTCTGCTTTTGCTCTTGGAAGTTGCTGTTATACTATAAGGGTGTTTGAGTGGACCACAGAATGATGAGAAGAAGTGGGGAAGAGAGAGACTACATGGCCCAAATAGATGAGTGAGGCCTTCTTGGACCTTCTAGCGCATTCCAAACACCAACAGAACACAGCTGAGCGAGTGACTCTGGACTATGCCAGGTTTGGCAGAACTGCCATCTGAGCCCTGCCTAATTTCCTGGGCCACATAATCATGAGAAATAATGAAAAAAATAATCCCTGTTTTTTTTAAGCCACTAAGTTTTGAAGTGATTCGTTACACCACAATAGATAACTAAAACAACTTAGAAATGATTGTTATCCTCGCTTTCCAGATAAGGAAACTAAGGCACGGAAAGTTTAGGTGACTTGCTTGAGATAACACAAAGCTAGTAAACACCAGGGCCAAGATTTAAAACTAAACAATCTGACTGCAAAATCCACTCTCTTAATCATTAGGCTATTGTGTGTTGTTTTTGACGACATTAAAAAAACAAATACACTTAGTAAATTTACAGAGATGGTGGGACAGCAAAGGAGGAAAACAGCATTGAGACTCAAAATTTGTTTGTTAGGATAAAATGTAAAGCCTCCTCTTTAGTTCAAAAAATTACTTGATTTCATAGAATGGAGAGACCTAGATTTAAGAATAGGTCAAAGGCGACAGAGTTAAAATTTTCGATTAGTTGAAACTTCAGTGTAGACTAACAGTGAGGTGTGGTCGGCAGAAAAGCTACTGAGGACCATGGGTTGTATTGAGAAGAAATTACAACAAGGGTGGGAAAGTCCCACTGAGCTCTGCCACAGTCAAGTGAGGTCAAAGCTGGAGAACTACATTCTCATTGAGGTATCGCATCTTCTGTGTGGCGGGATGGCGAGGAGTCTGAACTCCTCTCCCCATGAGGGACAACTGAACAGATCAGCTAATGAAGAGAAATCTTGTGAAGGGCACTAGATCAGGCACTGCATCCTCATGAGAATGAGCCTACTATATTCATTCTGCGAACCTCCAGAAGCCATCACCAGAGTAGGTGGAACTGCGCTGAGGCCACCACGCCACTATATGTGAGGAACACTCTTTCTAGTGGAGTGGTCTGCTGGGCGGGCATGAGGTCCAGTCCCAAGTGCTGGGCAAGCCGAGATCAGACCATCACTTCACTAAGCAGCTTCAAGGAGAGTCGATCACTGGATGGAAAGTTGGCCAGAGAGGGTCTCTGAGTCCCCTTTCAACTCTCAAAGCCAAGAGATCAGTGAAGATCTTGTAAGGCAAGGAGGAATTGAGGAATAATAACTAGATTCAGCCAAACTGTAGTCGTTTCTAGAAGTTCTATTCTGGATAGGTAAGACACGAAGGTGAAAAAGCAGGAGAGCTCTGGGGGTCTGGCCACAGCACAGCAGCTTCCCAGAATTCCTGCTGTTGGTGCCACTTGCGGTCTCAGGCGGCTGTTTTGTGCAGAGCTCAACTGTGGCACCTGGCAAAGGTCTTTGCACGACACAGTTGGCTACAAGAGAGCTGATAGATACAGACCTTGATGGCATGGGTCTCTGCAGCTGTTCACATTTGGCTTAGTGAACTTGACCATGAATTCCTGAGAAGTCCTGAAGGCCTGACTTCACTTCCTACTCTGTTTTCCACCTGCAAATCTCTATCTACAGAAGAGCAAGCAACTCATTATCTCCCTAACTGCTACCAGATATTGGCAAAGCAAATTCCAGTTAGTCTAGCTGCGCTCAGAAGGAACAGGCATGAAGGTGAGTGAGAGTCACTGAGGCACCACACAGGCCCTGCTCGCCTCCTCAGGATACCTCAACAGTTGTCAAGCAAGCATCCTCCACAGCACATTAGAAATCATGAGCTAATCGGGGACTGACATTAACATTGGCCATTAGTGCCACAGAATGTTTATTTAATTTTAAATCAATAATATTTATTTAAAATTAAATGATAAATATTTTTTGTTTAAAATGTCTTTGGAGACAACTTCAAGTGCTTCTGTTATGAAGAATTACTCATCGAAGTCTTATAAAAGGAAAATCATCATTTATTTAGGGTCAAATATCAGAATTTGTGGCTTTTTTAGAGGGATGCTTTATGTTTCTACAGCTATTTGAGAAATAACTCCCACTATTAAACACATCAAAATAAAAGTTCTAGTCAAGTTATTTTAAATCAAATAAAAATGTATTTACTAAATTAAAATTGACAGTAGCAGCCAACTTGTTTTTAAACAATTTTTCAACAAATAGTTAAAAAAGTTGTTTTGCATGTGGCATGTCAAGGAAAAAAATATAAGGTTGACGTAATCATCCCAAAATATATGTTTTAAAGTTTATCTCGTACCACCCACCAGTGGTTCTGAAAGTAGGCCCCTGACATGACAACATCAGCAATACCTTATGAATACCTATGACATTATTTGAGCAATATTTGCCACTGTTGCCTGGAAAGGAAATCAAATTGTTAAGAGGCCCGATGACACACTCAAAAATGTATAAATCACAAGAGACAAGTGTCTTAGTAGCTCCCAAATTCTTTTGCACCCAGAGTGACACTGCCTACAAAATGGATCTTCACCTTCTAAAAATGACTTCTGTTTTTCCTTTAGTGTCACTGGCTGTTCATGCAAATGTAATGAGCTTCTCTCAGAGTCTACTAATTTCAGTCAGCATGGATATTAGCTCACCATACTTAAATGTCTCCCCCGCGCACCCCCCCCCCGCCTCCTTTTTTTTGTTTGTTTTTGTTTTTGTTTTTTAGGCAAGGCAACCCTTGGTCAACCTTACAGATTGCAGGGACCTTGTCAGATTACAATCCTTTATTTTTTATTTTTTACGCCTACAGCACCTAGTCTTCCTAGGTGGTCTCCTATCCAAGTGCTAACCAGGCCTGACCCTGCTTAGCTTCCGAGATCAGACGGGATTGGGCTTGTTCAGGGCGGCATGGCTGTAGATGTCTCCCACTTATAATAGATCAATCCTTTGTTTTCAATTGAACCCAGTTAATTTACAGTAAATGTCGAAAGACTGATTGGTAAATTACTAGGCAGAAAAATGAATTGAACAACATTGAAGCAGCAAGGAAAACATCTTTTATTCATTGCTTAGATGATGGTAACTTTTAATTATATTTGGAGAATTCTAGGTCCTTAATAGGTTAGCAGAAGACTGGATTGCTATTTATCAGCAAAACAGAGGTGATTTGGAAGGCTGCTGTCGACTACTGCCTTGCCTGACCTGCCAAGCGTGATGGGTACATTTTCTGAGTGAACTGCAGCCTTTGCAGAGGATTGTGATGAGTATATCTTTCTCAGCAGAATGCAACATGTGCCCCTCGGCAGCAGTCAGCTCAATAGCAGTTCTGCCTGGCACAGGTCAATGCCCAAGAATCTAAATCTTGTTTCTCAGACTAACCTGTTCTCAACCAAATGGCACAGTAGCCCCTTTCCCAGCAGCACCGTGTAACCCAGAGCGCAGCACTAGTTACATAGGACCTCACTCGCAGCATTAAGACAGAATCAAACCATTCCCAGCCTAAGGAAGGGCCCTGCCATCCAAGGTGAGCCCCCGGACCCATCATCAACATGTCCCAACAGAAACATTCCGAGCAGGAGCAAACTTCTGAGGAAATGTGCTCTGAGGCTCAGGCCAGCCTGAGCAGGCAGGGAGGGTCGGCCTCCAGGAGGAGCAGCCTGGTCATCATAGGGAAGCTGGCTGGAAGCTGTGCGGCCCCAGAAATGTGACAGGACCACTCACCGTAAGGGAGAGCAGGACTGTGATTCAGTGATGCAGCCTTGGGCTGTGGAGAGGACCTGTGTATCCCTGGGCTCCTCAAGGTATGGGGAAGGGGCCAGGCAGTGCTGCCTACCAGGGGCTCCCAGTTCTGAAGGAACAGCAGAGGCTTCTCCAAACCAACCAGGCGGAGTCGAAAGAGCTGAGGGCAGGGGGAGTCTCAAGGTCAGAAGATATCAACATCAACATCTCCCTGAGGCCTGGGTCAGAGGACATACTGGAAAGATGTGGGTGGCCAGTGAAGATCTCCTCCCCTCTAGGAAGCTCAGAGCACATTCCCTCTAATGGCCTGTTCCCTTCTGAATGCACCTGCGCTCGCCTGCAGCAACTGACACAACCATCAACTCTGTGGCCGCCAGAGGAATTAGGCTTATCTCAGTTTCTCCCTTAACTCCTTTATCTGGAACACCAGGTATTTTAAGGAGGCAAAGAGGCCTGCAGATCAGTCCAGTGAGTCAGGGAAGAAAGATGGTCATTTTCACACTCCAGGACCTCCCAGGGGAGCCTAGAGCAGGATCCTGGAGTGATACAGAGTTAACTGCAGGGAAATCTAAGACCACAGGAAGAGGGCCCACCCATCCTGGAGAAGGTACCCCCTTGAGTTTTGGGAGAGGATGTTAGCTCTGAAGTCAGAGGGTTCCTGAGGACTCTGCCCAGATCCCAGGCTTAAAGCAGTAAGTCTGTCCCAGGCCCCAGGTCTCGGCTCACTCTTGCATTCCAGCTGGACTTTTTTGTGCTCTAGCCTCAATCTGGGTGGCCCTGCAGGTAAGGGATTCAGGATGTCACCACCTGGAGCAGCTCAGGAAGGTTCAGGGAGCTGGTGCTCAGACCCTGCTTTCTACAGGGCACAGTGATGTCCTTCCAACACTCTGCCCCAAGGGGCATGGCTCACAAGCTGACAGGTTCTCTAGGGAGACTAGGTGTAGCCTTGAGACACCGTGGTAAAGCAGACACGTGGAGTGCACCAAGTGCACGTGGAGGGCCCGGAGGCAGCAATACTCTAGAATCTGCTGGGAGAAGCTTCAGGACAAAGTCCTGAGCAAAAGATGACGCTGGACAAGTGGCTCATCTCAACTCCTTAGGAAGGGAAAGTGCTTCAATCAAGAAGCAATTTGTCTTCAACTTTAGGCTGCCTTTTTTTAATATCTGCATTTTGGACAGTAATGGACCATGGTTACAGGCTTGTGTGATAAGGAAGATGGAGGATGTTTCTCTACTTGGCAGTGAACTTCATTCTAATCTGTGTTATTTAAAATTTGGAGTGATTTAGTTCTTGGTTGAGTGTCAGAGGCTAAAGCTTTTTAAGATTGATCTGAGACCACAATCAGAATTATAGGAGATAAGGAACCCTGAGTGATAGCTTTTTAAAATGTGTCTGCAATTTTCCAAGATGCTGCCAGTGGAAAATCTTAGCATGTCCTTTCCTAAGGAGTATTTCAGAAGCTAGGTCTTCAGACAGTCTCCCTCCAGACAAGGTAAAAAAATGAAATTTCCCAGAGTGCCAGACTTTGATCTGGTTGGAGAGAGAGCTGAATTAGAGCATGAAGATTTTCAGAACAATCCCAAACCTCAAAACTCAAGATAGGAGGGGAAAGTACAGATGTTCCAAGCCCTGTAGGAGATCCCCACAGGATTGTCACCACAAACTAGCAAGGAGGAACCCTGCCCTATTCTAATAGATATGTAGTGGTGTCACATTATGGTTTTAATTTGCATTTCTCTAATGACTAATGATGTAAAGGATCTTTTCATGAGCTTATTTACCATCCTTATATCTTCTAAAGTAAAATATCTGTTCAAATCTTTCACCTTTAAAAAAAAATTAGTTTGTTTCCTTGTTAATAAATTTTGAGAGTGCTATATAAATTTTGGGTACAAGTTCTGTATCAGTTGTATGATTTTCAAATATTTTCTCTCAGTATGTAATTAATGTTTTCATTCTTTTAATCATATCTTTGGAGAGTAGGGGTTTTTTTTAATTTAAATAAGTCAAATTATCAATTAATTCTTTTACAAATTGTGCTTCTGATATAGTATCTAAGAAACCTTTGCCTAATCCAAAGTCATAAAGGTTTTCTACAAAAATTTTACAATCTTAAAATTAAATTTAGGTATATAATTCATTTTGACTATATTCTTGTATCTCATGTGAGGCATGGATCACAGTGCATTTTTCGTATATGGATATGGAACTGTTCCACCACCATTTGCTGAAATCACTAGCCTTTCTCCACTGAACGGTCATTGCACTTTCATCAAAAATCAGTTATCCATATATATATGGATATATATATATATATATGACTAGTTCTGAACTTTGTATTCTGTTTCATTAATCTGTCTCTCTTAATGCCAATATCACAACGTTTTGATTGCTGTAGGTTTATGATAAGTCTTGAAATCTAGCAGTATGAGATCTTCAACTTTGTTATTCTGCTTCAGAGTTTTCTGGCTATTGTAGGTCCTTTAATTTCTACATGAATTTTAGAACAGCTGGTCAATTTCTATAAAACACTGGGATTTGGGTTGGGACTGTATTGAATCCATAGACCAATTTGGAAAGAACAGACATCTTAACAATAGCAAGTCTTTTAACCAGCACAGTATATCTCCATTTATGTGTATCTCCTTTCATTTCTCCCAGCAATATTTACAATCTTTAGTGCACAGATCTTTTGTTATATTTATCCTTAAGTATTTCATATTATTGATGCAATTAAAAATAGTTTTGATTTTCAACATCAAATTATAGAGACATGATTTAGTTTTGTGTATTTATCTTGTACCCTGCAACATTGCCAAACTCATTTATTAGTTTGCACCCTTTATCAGATTAAAGAAGTTCTCTTCTATCTCTAGTTTGTTGAGAACTTTGATCAGGAATGGATGTTGAATTTTGTCAAATGCTTTTTCTGCATCTTTTGAGATGATCATATGTTTTCTCATTTTTAGTTTATTTATTTGGTGAATTACACTGATTGATTTTGGAATGTTAACCAACATTGTATAATTGAGATAAACCCCAGTTATTCATTATTTTCCTTTTTATATATTTTTGAAACGGATTTGCTAACATTTCACCCAGGAATTTTTGCATCTATATTCCTGAAGGATATCTGTCTGTAGTGTCCTTTTCTTGTAATGTCTTTGCCTGGTTTTATATCAAGATAATACTGGCCTTATAAAATGCATCGGGAGGTATACCCTCTTTTTCAGTCTTCAAGAAGAATTCATACAGTGTAGGTATTATTTCTTCCTTAAATATTTGGTGAAATTCACCAGTGAAGCCATCTGAGCCTGGAGTTTTCTTTATGGGAAGGTTTTAGTTACAAATTCCACTTCTTTATCAGATATAGGGCTATTTAGCTATTTCTGTTTGAGTGAACTTCAGTAGTTTGTGTCTTTTTTGTCCATTTTATCTGTTGCCAAATTTACTAGCATAACATTGTTCTTAACATTACTTTATTATTCTTTTATTACCTGAAGACTCTGTAGTGATGTCAACGCTCTCATTCCTGATATTGGTGATTTATTTTCTCTCTTTTTTTCCTAATTAGCCTGGTTAAAGGCTTGTCAATTTTATTGATCTCCTCAAAAAACTAGCTCTTGAATTAATTGATCTCTGTTATTTTTTCTATTTTTTGTTTTATTTACAGCTACTCTAATCTTTATTTTTATTTTTTTATTTTTATTTTTTTAGGCAAGACAACCCTTGGTTGACCTCACAGATTGCAAGGACCATGTCAGATTACAATCCCTTATTTTTTATTTTTACACCTACAGCACCTGATCTTCCTAGGTGGTCTCCCAATCCAAGTACTAACCAGGCCCAATCCTGCTTAGCTTCCGAGATTAGACGGGATCGGGCTTGTTCAGGGTGGTGTGGATGTGAACTATTTTTTTTTTCTTTTACTTTGAGTTTCATTTGCTCTTCTTTGTGTAGTTTCTTAAAGTAAAAACTGAGTTCATTGATTTAAGGCCTTTCTTCTTTTCTAATATCTGCATTTCATGCTATAATTTACTCCCTAAGTACTCCTTAAAGGTATTTCACAAATTTTATGTGTTGTGCTTTCATTTTTATTGTCCAAAGTACTTTTTAATTTTTCTTTTTGATTTTTCTTCGACTCATAAATAATTTAGAAATGTGTTAATTGGTTTCCAAATATTGGGGAATTTCCAGAAATCTTTCTGTTATTGATTTCTAACTTAATTCCATGGTCAGAGAAACATATGTAATATTTAAATTTTCTTCCATTTATTGAGACTTGTTTATACCCATATTAGTAAAAATTTCAGATTATCTATATTCTTACTAATTTTTTGTCTACTTATTCTATCAATCGTTGATAGGCATTTTACATTTTTTTACTGTAATTGTTTTTTTCTATTTCTCCTTGAAGTTCTATAGATTTTTGTTTCATGTATTTTGTAGCTCTGCTATTAGTTGTATAAACTTTTAAGATTGTTGTGCTCTTTTAATGAATCGACCCGTTTGTGGTTATGAAATGTTCTTGTTTGTCCCTGGTAATATTCTTTGGCCTGAAATGTCTTTTGTTTGATATTAATATAATCAGTCCATCTTCATTTCTTTATCCAGTATGGCAATCTCTGCCTTTTAATTGGAGGTATTTAAATAGTTTTCATTTAATGTGATTGTCAATGTGGTCAAGTTTAAATATATAATCATCTTGCTATTTGTTTCCTATGTGTCCTATTCCTTTTCTCACCTTTTTTATGGCTTTTTTTTTAATTAAGTAAAATTTTCACTCCATTTTATCTCATTTGCTTGCTTAGCTTTAACATTTTATTATTTTAGTGACACTTTAGGGTTTCAGTATACGAATTTAATTTTTCATAGCCCACCTTCAAATGGTGTTATATCATCTTATGTATAGTAAAAGAAACTTATAACAGTGTGCCTACATGTATCCCTTTCCATCCTTTATGCTATTATTGATACACATATTGCATCTATATATGTTATCAGCCTCATACTGTTCTTTTCACTTAAATAGTTGATTATATTTTAAAGAGATTTAAATCATAAAAAAAAATCTTATATTATACTTATTCATATAATTACCATTCCAGTAATCTTCATTCTTTGGGTAGAGCCATATTTCTATCTAATATTATTTTCCTTTTGCCTGATTGTCTTTAACAGTTCTTGTAGTATGAGTCCGGTGTGATTTTCAGCTGTATTTCAGCTTTAATATACCTTAAAAGATCATTACTTAGGCTTCATTCTTGAGGAACATTTTCAGTAGATTCAGAATACTGGGTTAATAGATTTTACTTTCAATAGTTTAAAGATATTGCTCTACTAACTTTGCTCCTCTGTACATATTACATCATTTTCTTCTGGCTACTTTTAAGAGTTTCTTTTCATAAATGAGTATGAATCATTTGGTTATGATATGCCTTCATGTACTTTTTCATGTTTCTTGTGCTTGGGGCTCATTAGATATCTTGGGTCTGCGGGTTTATACTGTCGATAAATTGGGAACAGTTTCAGCCATTATTTCTTCAAATATTTTTCAGTTCTCCTTGCAATGGTGGGAACCACACTGGGATTCACCTGAACTATGGGTCCCAAAGCCAAAGCCTGACTCTCCTCAGAGGCTTCTCACACACAAAGTAGCCAGTTGTTGCTGTCACAAATGTGGGAGCAAAGTGCACAAGCATCAGACACAGTTGGGTGCACATCCCAGCTAACCCTTGCTAGCAGGAGGACACAGGGCTGGCTTCTCCATCTCTCTGGCCTCCATCTGCTCATCCAGGAAGACAGGGTTAGTAGTAGCTGTCCTTATGGGGCCTCTAGAAAGCTTAAATCCAATAATTAGACAACAAGCCAGAAATATAGTACAAGCTCACAAGCTCCTTAAACAAAGCTATTATTGCTTTTTCATTTAGCTGTAGTAGAAAGTAATGTCAATGTCAATATTGTTACTCCCATTTTATGGATGACAGATATTGAGGCACAGAGAGAAAAAGCAGTGCCCAGAATTACACAGAGACAGTTACTAAAACAGCAAACTCCAGAGACCCATACCCTTAGCCAGTGATGGATCTCACCCACACCCTCTAATGAGCACATTTCCCCATCCTGGTGCTGCAGTCCTAATTTATTCCCAGTAGCTCCAGTTTCCCTAGAAAGAAAGTAACTGTTAATTCAGTTACACCAATTACCAGATGGTTCTCTGGTTTATTGATGTCATTTCTCTAAAGCAAGCATCTGTGGGTAAAGATGTTGTTCTCCCCTTATGTTGCTTAAATGAGAAAAAACATTTTCATGTGTCCTTGCAGCACAAGACTCCAGCACCACATGGAGGCTCTAGTCACCCCGTTAAAGCCAGGAATTGCCTGGAAAAGACAGAGATGGGGAAAGGAGTGCTCTGTGAGTATGCATAGGGTTAGAGGCTGGAGGCCATGTGGATAAAACAGGTGACCATGCCCCTCACTCGGGCAAGTGCAAACACAGGGATGCTGTTTTCCCTGTGGAACCCTGACACACAATAATAGCTGAGATTTATTTGACAAACGCACAGCTTTCGCTACATTCTGGGCACAGCTCTAAGGACTTCTCAAGTACTAATTTATTTAATGCTCACGAGAGCCCCAAAAGTACTATTATTATAGTACTTTGGGAGGTTGCACAGAGAAGTTAAGCAATTTGCCTGAGGTCACACAGCCAGTTAGTAGCTAAACCAGGATTTAGCTGTAGAGATGGGGTACCAAGCACGTGGTACAATATGTGCTGGGTACCTCCCACGTGACAGCTGACTCCCATTAAACAGGTAAAGAAATGAAATCTCACACTGCCATATCTACTGATCCTTTCCCTCATGTCACCTCAGGGACATTTACATAGACGCCAGTTCCAGTGTGCCAGCTTTTCTCTCCCTGACTCTCTATGGCCTGAAACCCCCTAGAAAGGCTGCAGATAGGAAGGGTTAATATGGGAGCCTTCTCCTTGCTCCAGACTCATGTTTCAATCCTTTAACCAGGGGAGTAACAACTCTGGGCAGTGCTGGCAGTGCCTGTGGGCGGAGCTTCCCCACTGGTATGTGCAGGCGCTAGTAGTGCCCCACTTGACCATGGACCCACCCATGCAGGGCCTCAGCTGCACCTGGTACCTGCCTTGAAGAGGAAGCCTGAGCTCTTCCTGGCACCCACTTGCCCAGCCAGGACCTGGAGGGCTGGACCCCTGACCCTGAGGCACCGCTCTCCCTCTTAAGGATGCCTGACCACAGAAACCCTTAGCCAGCCATCTCATTTCCCGTGTGTTTGTGTTTGTCTTTCTACTTTAGGGATTTATTTCTCTACAAGGGATGCAGGTGACTGAACTTCTTCCTGGCCCTGAGGATATGGGGAAGCACCTCTTTGAGATCAGCCCAGGTAGGCCTGAGCACCTTGCAGCCCTGTGCTGGGGCTCATCTTGGTGGCCCCAATGGGGCTGCCACCACCTCTAGCCTGGTGGTGGTGGCAGAGCTCTTTCATGATCCTTTAGAACTGTCTCTAAGCACAACTTGGAAATTTGGGTCAAATTTAGAGGATATTGCAAACTTGGGAGGAAATTAGAAAATCCAATCTGGGTAATTAGCTTTAGGGTAAGAGGAAAATGTAAGTTTTTAAATTCACAATAAACACAAGATCTGAAAAAAAATCCATGGACACCTTAGGGTGAAGGTCCAAACACAACAAAATTGGGTCACATGCAAATAAGTCTCTAGCACCAATTCAGAATATTAAAATAAGTTTTATCATGAATCCTCAAACAGAATTGCCATGTGGTAAGAAGAGAAATAATTTAACCCAAAGAAGTGCTATTATGTTAAAGTTTCTGGTTTTAAAATGTGATCATTATTGAGCTAAGTAAATGTGTCTTGCAGATGAGCCCATCTATTCACAGCGGGCCTGAGTTCTCCAGTCAGGCTGTGGTGTATTTAGCTCGGCCTCCCCCAGAAGCACAGCCTGAGACAGTGTCTGAGCAGTTTATTTGCCCAAAAAGCATGAGGAAGGGAGCTGGAAGAAAGGAGAGCCAGTCAGAGTACACTGTGAGCAGCTGCTGCTATGGCACCCAGGGCTCATTTCCAGTGGGTCCTTGTGGAAACAGTGGGGAATAGGCCTTAGGGGTATCTGGCCCAAGGAATGAGGAGGCCAGGGAGGGTATACCGGCTGATTTCCACCAGCCATTAATTGAAAGCTGCTTCCTGGGGAGTTGACACTGGCATTCCTGTCTTGCCCTGCACATGGACCACGCTTCCTACAGACAGAGAAGACCATCAGGGAGATTTGTAAGTGTTTGAGGAAGAGACCACCAGCATGGATGGAAACAGAATGCCCAGAAATCTGGGCAAGGCAGCTCGTCATCATGTCCTATCAGTGTGTATCTGATTTTAGACTTCCTTCTGGGAAGTGGTGGCTGTGAACTGACTGTACTAGGGCCTCCCTGGGGTCTGTGTGACAGTAAGTTTTCACTCTCACAGCAGCAAGGCCACCCAACCTCTCTGATGAGGTAACCTGGTTATAGGCTGTCCACAAAGGAATGGATCAGCCTAGGCTCAGGCCAGCCAAAAGTTCCTGGGAATTCCAGGAGGCACAGCTGAAGCTGAAGTGCAAGGAGACCCTCCAGCTGCATTTCCTGCATGCAGACTTCCAGCACCACGGTTTTGGGCACTCCCTACTTGGGCTTTTTATCTACTGCAAGTGCTACACAGCACATTAGAAGGTGATAACAGAGTGATCCCAGGGAAGGGAGTGGAAGATCGATGTTTGGTTGACTACGGAACAGGAGTAAAGTCTTCTGCAAAGAAGACAGAGAAACGATGACCGAGGGCAGTGAGGTAGACAGTATCCTGCCACCTGGGGGAAGCGGAGCCAGGTACACAGATGGAAGGGCTAGAGGAGGGGCCCTGGGCCTAGAGAATGGAAAAGTGGAAGTCAACACCCCCAGCCATAAATTCAAAAAGGGGTGTGCCCCAAGGACCAGACAAGGAAAATCACCAGTGCTTGTGCTCTTTATCTAGGTATATCAGAGCTATTTACAAGGATTTCTTGACTCAGAGGGAATGAAAGCCCATTTGCCATGTAAGGTAACATTCATAGGTTCCAGAAATTAGGATGTAGACACCTCTATTTTGCCTGCCACAGTACTCAAAAGATTCATCTAAGGTAAGGGTATTGTTATGCCTATTTTATTTAAAAGGGCACTGGAGGTTAGAAAGAGTAGGAGACTTGCCCAAGGATACACAGGCTTCAGACTGTACCTAGGCAGTTTGACTTCTAAAGCCACACATTTGAGCTGCCCTCCACCACAGGGACCTGGCACAGGTCCTAGCGTCTTTCCCATCGGGGCCTGGGAGGACTACGGATGCAGGTATAGAAAAGAAAGCTTCCTGCACCCCTTCAAGCTCTCAAGCACAGCAGTAGTATAAGCACCAGATTCTTGCAGGTCCCAAGTACTGCCATCTCTGCCCTCTTGCCTTCCACTCGTGCCTGACGGCGGGGGTACAAGCAGCTGTGACGCTGCTCAGGAAAAGCAGGTCGGGTGTGGACAGTGAGGGGTTTAGTTAGCCTTTGGGGAGCACTGTGGAGGAAAGACTCAGTAGTCTCCTTTGGACTAATCGTTTAGGCTGGGAAAGGTCAGGTCCAGGTGTATGCCTGCCGCAACACATACCCGAGTAGGAAAAACTTGATGACTCTAGGAAATATGATAGAAACCCAAGTATGATAATACATAAGGTCAGCTATATGAATTTTAAGTCATAGTTTTACTTGTGCTCTTCAACAGTATAAAAAAATTGTAATTTTTCAAGACAGAATTAAATGAGGAAAAGTTATACTATGAGTGCCATCTAGTGGTAAGACCTGCCACTTCCAGGACAGACCATGAATACCTCCTGCCCTCCCAACCATTTCAGTTAGGCCATACCTCTGATTCTTGCTGGGCCCCCTCAGTTACTAAGTGGCAGGGGGTGAAGAGGTGGGGGAGTCGGGTGGGGGAACCGTAGCTCTAGCCAGCTCTAACCACAGAGCCCAGCTCTACACAAGCACTCTGAGGCTGGCTCCGAGCAGGATGGACATTGTCCAGGCCCCAGAAAGCTTCTGAGATTTAAGAATCCTAAGTCACCTCTCCACCTGGGCCTCTTCTCCAGCCTGGGAAGTAAGTTATTTGCTGCGATATTGTGATTTATAATAAGAAATATATATTTGAACTTTTTCCTGGTTCCTGGCACAGAGATCCTAAAACCCTCAGAATTTCCTTCCTGAGGAAGGTGAGAAATGTTCTTTTTTATGTTAATGAAGCGACTTTTAGAACATACCTATGGATGAAGGCTGGTTGTTAGAGGAACAAACTAGCATCAGAGGTTGGAATTTGAAGTCCCAAGCCAGATCTCTGGGGAGGGAAGGGGGACTGGAGGTTGAATCAGTGGCCAATGGCGAATATGATTTAATCAATCATGCCTATGTAATGAAGCCTCCATAAAAAACCAAAAGAATGGAATGTGGAGAGCTTTCGGCTGGTGAGCACATGAATATTCAGGAGAATGGCATGTTCAGAGAGGACATGAAAATTCTGCGACCTTTCCCACATGCCTTGCCCATACCTTCCATCTGGCCATTCCTGAGTTATATACTTGTATAATAAATTGACTATCTAGAAAGAAAAATGTTTCCCTCAGTTCTTTGAGTCACTCTAGCAAATTAGTCGAACCTAAGGAAGGAGCCAGTGGAAGCTCCAATCAATAGCTGGTTGGTCAGAAGCGCAGGTAACTACTTACCTGGACTTGCAATTGATGTCAGGGAAGGGTTGGACCCTTAACCTCTGGCATCTGATACTATCGCCAGGTAGTGTGAGAACTGAGTTAAATGTAGGAAGTCCAGCTGGTGTCTGAGAATTCCTTGGTGACCACGATTTTACCTGGAAACACTGCCTACTCCCAGCCCTTTGAGAGTTTTCTTTTCCTTGCACACTTGAGCCTGTTGGCTTCCCAGACCCTCACTTCTTGGCAATGCAGGCATCTGGCTCCGGGCCAAACTTACGCCTCCCTCTCAATCCACAGAGACTTGGGCAAGGAGTGGAGAGGCCCCCTCTGACACTCTGAACAAAAAGAGTTGCTAAATCTATTAGCTGCTTGTATTTCATGGGAAGAATCAGGTGATCAACAGAGCAGAGTAACTCATTGCTAATATCCCTCTTCTGATGTCAGCATAATGCTACTGAAGGGAGGCAGGTTTGTTTAATACAAGGATGCAAATGGAGCCCTAAGTCTTTCTGGCAAGTAACCACTGGACTATCAGGTCTCCTCTATTGCTGAGCATATTTTTCAAGAGTCCATGTTTAGGACACACACCTGCCCTTGGCGACACTAGGGTTGTGAGGAAAGGCCTATCCCTCCCACCAAGGCTTCTAACAGCTACAGCAAGGAGCCCCAAAGGTACTCTGGTGCCTTTAGGAAGGGAGGGAAGGTGACAGGTGGCAGTCTCTGTCAACGTACACTGCACCAGACACAGTCTATGGTTCTGTTTATTTCAGGCCAAGTGTTACATCGCTGGCCTTCGCAGTTTCTGCAGAGCCACGCAGGGCCCCAGGACAGCATGCCTTCCCAGGTACATTTCCTCCCAGGAGTGCAAGTCATCCAGCATATGGGGCTTTCAGCCCCAATTGAGATATGCAAGGCACCCTGAATCTCAGGGAAGAGAAGAGCAGGGAAGCACTGTCTTCCTGAGCAAGAGGACAAAAGGGTATAATGGCTGCTCTGAAGTCTGGGCCCAGTGCCCATGGCAAGAGCACCTGTCTGCTTTGGGCCTTGCGGACCATATTTCTCAAGATAAAGTGCTGGAGGCTTCAGTGGAAGGCACCCAGTTCAGAGGTCTGGCAGGTGCCTGCTCTCCCATCATCCCATCGAGCCCCCAGGCTGCCTCCCTCCCACCAGGCTGCTGGGGCCTCCCACCCACTTCCTAGCACCAGGTGGGCACCCTGCAGGCAGTCGGTCAGGCAGGGATGGCCTTGAGGTCTTGGGGAAATTGGGGGCTGAGGTACAGCAATGAATTACTCCATGGATTACCTGACTCTTCCCACCAAGCACTAGCATCTAATGGGTTCGGCAACTCTTTTTATCCAGGTGATCAATGGCACCCCAGGGAAATCAGGGAGACATGGCCAACTGTGCCTAAGTGAGCCAGGGATGCAGATGTCCCCCAGGGCAGGCTGGGGTCTGCATGAAGAAAGGAAGTTTCCAGAAAGAAATTTGAGGCAAGCCCAGACACCAGCTTATAACCTGTTTTCTGTCAGAGTTAGGAAGAACCAGAGAGAAGCCTGGCCCTGCCACTCAGGACAAGTCACTGAATGTCCTGTGCCTCTGTTTCATCATTTGTAAACTGGGCATAGGAATACAGCCAGATGCCTTGGGTTTGGAGAGGATGCAGTGATTTCCAGTGTCCGGCTCATATTTTTATATCCTTTCCTCCCTGCAGTCTCTCTGTTTATCATTATTCTGAATAATAACAACACAGTTACTACTTAGTTGTCACCTCCAAGTAAACAATCCCAATACTGTGTGATAAGTGCTGGGACAGAGGTATCCCCAGGGTGAATGCCCAGAGTGTGGCGGGGGACTTGGCTGGGTGGTTAAAGAAGGTTTCAATCAAGTTAAGATTTGACAGAAAAGTAAAAATTATTCAGATGTACAAACAGGAAAAGGTATTCCCAGAGTGGTCCAGAATGGGAGCTAGAGTTCACAAAGGCAAGAGGCCTGGAGAAACATGGTGTATGAGAGATTCGGGGAACAGAGAACTAAAGCGGAAAGGTTGGCAGGGGCCCAGTCACTCAGGGCCTGGGATGCAGGACAAAGAGGCTTGGACTTTAGCTATTGAAAATCTTGTGCTGGCAGGAGGAATTGTTAAAACCAAAACCATGTGTTAGAAAGAGCACTAGGTGAGTGATGGGGAGTTGCAAGGACCAGCAGGAGATGAGGGTAGGCGAACTGTCTTTCATCTTCGCCACCATCTATGCTGTGCTCCCCACGCTCATCCCGGTCAGTATCCACAGAGAAGACCTCTCTTCCACGGGAGGAACAGGATGAGAGGGCCTGCCACATTGCATACAGGGTCCTATGGGGTAGGCAACTCAGAAGCCTGGACACTCAAAGCTGAGCCATGATTCTTTCTGTGCAGTTACAAACTCATGTGCCAAGTTCTCAAGCAAGGTGGCTCTGATCACGCACAGCATCTCTGCCTTTGTGAACTGTTTAAGGGGGTTCTAGACCCAGCTCAGGGGGAATCAAATCAGATTTCCTCTCTTCTCTAAGTCTCGGTTTCCCCATCTCTAAGATAAGAGGGCTGGACTTCATTATTTCTGATTTGTCACTCAGAAAGAACTGGTTACCAGCAGTTTCTTATGGCTGCACTGGGTCTTTGAAGCCATTCTTGGGCATTGAACTTGCAGCTGTCTGCCTTTATCCACTACAACTTGGAGCAGAGAGAACTCCTGCCTGCTGTCTCTGAGACCTGACCTTGAAATAGAGCCAGCACACACACATTACTCTGTACAAGTAGACTGATACAATGCTCCTGACATCAACAGATCATCGTTCATCTTGTTAGGCGCCTCCTGAGCGGGATGCCAATCTCAGCCTATCTCAGCACCTGGTACCAGCCAGCCTGTGTATCAGCCTGACCTCACACAGCCTGGCTGAGTTTTCCTGTAGAGCACCAGACGATGGGTAATAACCACAAATGAAATTAGATGAGAAGTTCACAGAAGCTCCCCACCCCTGAGAGTGGGAGAGTCAGCAAATAAATATGAGTGTCTGCTTGTACTTCCCTACTTTGCATCTGGCCCTCCTGTCTTAATATTAGTTTTCTCAACTAAACACAGGATCAGGTATGGGGAACTCCCACTGATGTCTCTGGATAGGAGCATGCAGTTCATTCATTTAGCCAAAATCATGTTCGAGAACAGATTCATTCAGTAGGGATCTGACGCAAGCCACCTCTGTGATGAAATTGACAATTCTGATACTCACTTATACTAGCCACATTTCAAGTGCTTAGCAGCCATCTGTCTGATGGAACCCTGTTGCACAGCACAGGCCTGGATGAGGAGGCTCCAGAGTACTGCCTGACATCTACTTGGTGCTCCACAAGTACACTTAGAATGGAAGGGAGGCAGACAGGGGCGGAGAATGCCTAGGGGGAAAAGCCAAGGCTTTGGAATCAGACAGACAGGTAGGTTCACATTTTAACTCTGCCACTCACTAACTGCAAGAATTTGGACCAATTAACTTAAATTCTCTGAGTTTCAATTTTATCATCTGATAATAGAAATAAAACTACCTACTTGGCAAGACCATCAAGTGACCATCAAGTGAATTAGGATATGTGGAAGTACGGAGGCTACTTCTCCCCACCCTCCACTGCCTCATTCTTTCCCTCCCTCCCTCATTCTCACTCTCTTTTTTTCTGTCATAGTCAAGCAATATTTCAAATTTCTTTCGTTCTGTTGCTTTTTTAAAAAAAAAAAAGGGGGGGGTGGAATTCTAGCTCTACAGCACTTGTTTCCAAACTTTCCTGAGTATTCCCTAGAGGACTTTTTAAAACCCAGACTTTGGGTTTCATCCCCAAAGTTCCTGTCCCCAGAAGTTGGGGGTGAGGCCTGAGAACCTACATTTCTAACAAGCTCCTACATGATGCTGGGCCAGGAACCACATTTTGACAGGTCAAAAGAGAGCTCCTGGAATAAAGAAAAAATGTTTATATTTAATACCTTTAATGATACCTTTTCCTGCTTTTTAAAGCAGAGCCCTGCATTTTTATTTTGCACTGGGCCCCACGAATGTTGTAACCAATCCTGAGCACTTCTAAGTGGCAGAGTAACTACAGAAGTGAAGAACCTAGGGGCTGTGTTCACAGGAACAGGAATCTGCAATAAAGAAGATGACAGCCCGGGGTGGGATTTGTTTCTGGCACTGTTCTAGGAGGGACCTATATAAGCAGGGCTGTCTCCAACCTGGTGAGGACTTAGAGGCCACCTAACTTCCCTCTAGCTCTGAGCTGCTTCTCTGTCGGGGAAAGAGGCCACGTGAATGGACATGAAGTGCTGTGAGGCAGGAGCAGGTTTAGCTGTACATCGTGCAGGCCTAGGTACCAAGCAGGCACAGTGTCTTTTATTTGCTAATTAAATGGTACAAATTCCCTTGGGCACAGGGATACTTGTGGGACTAGAGGAGACCCTTGCAAACACCCAGGGTCCCTCAAGTTGCCACATACACACACCCAGTAGCTGCCAGGTCTCCTTCCTGCCAGCCACTGAACCCAGTAGTTGTGCTTCATTTTGAATGAGAAAGTCAAGCCAGGCATCTTCCTTCTGCAGCATGCTGTACCCATCCTGTGCCCTGGTGCTGCGAACAAGGGCAAGGACAACCATGCTCCACACCGAGCCTGCGCAGGTGTGTGCCTTCAACACCAAGCCTCCCCGTTCTTGTGCCTAGGCCTCTACCAGGTGCAGGGGCAGGTCATAGCAGTCACTGGGTGGAGGAGATGGGGAGGAGGCTGGCGGTCTTGGGGGACCAAGAGGCAGGAGGTGTCCAGGAATCTCTAGAAACTGGAGGCTGCAGTGAGGAAGCTTCAGTAGGAGACCTGAGGTTCCAAGCCTCAGCACACGCTTTGCTGGTTCATGAAACTCCACATACAAAACAAATTTAAAGACAAAGTTACTAAGAATTTTAAGATAGCAACCACAGAACATTAAATTCCTAGCGCAGGGCTCTCTAAGTAGGGCCCTACATGCCTGCCCTGGTTACACAGACCCATGAAGCAGGCCTTGACTGTGGGTTTCTGGATGTAAATGCAGACTTGACTTTTTGTTTCTTGTCCTAGGCTCCACGCTGTGAATGCAGCCCTCTGACACCCCCTGTTGATCTCTCCCTGCAAATTCACTAGCCCTCAGAGCCTCAAGTCATAAATGAATTCAGTCCGTACCTTATCAGTGTCCTTATCCCATTTACAAACTTGGCACCCAGAAAGAGGATGTGATTTCTTCAAGGCCTGAGCATGTCTGACCCATCGCACCCCACCCCAGAGGTCTTCCCGTCTAGCATCAGGCCCTGGCTCGAAGCCACTCCTACCCTCTATCTTTTCTTTTCATGCCTATTGATAGAAATTCATCTCTGCACATCTCTGCACATCTCTGCAGAGACTGCTCGCCTAGAGACTTCCTCCGCTTCTTGCACATGTTAATCTTCTCAGGCGGATCCAAGCCATAGTCTGTGAGACAATGAAACTGAAGCCATCTCTCTTGAATGAAGCCAATCAGAAAGAGCCTTTACAGGACCATCGGGTCTGCCTACCTGGGCCAGTCTGGCTTCTTGAGTTTGTAATACTATCCTAGCCCCAGTATTCTGGCTCAGCCTCACCTTGGCAGTTGTGACACTCTGCCTGACTCCCTAACCTGACAGCCTTCTGATCTGCATAGTGAGGGACACTCCAGGAGGTGTCCTACCTTGCATAGATGCATGGATCTAGTTTCTAGGCTTGCTACTGTCATCCTCAACTCAGCCAGATGACCTGCCCTTGCTTCTGTCATCACATCTTTCATTCACTATTGAAAGTACCTCTTGGGATTTTACTATCTTTTCTTTTGAGGGACAGTTATGCTTCTCTCATCAGACTTAAGGCCCTCAAGGGCAGAGTCCATGTCTGAGTCATGCCTACAACTTAAGCCCAGTAACAAGTGCCTGGCCAAGATGAGGAACACTGGAAGAAGAACACACAGTTATGCAAATGTCCTTGGGCTTGGGGCAGCTTGACTAACTCCGAGCCATTCAGTGTGATGCCATATGTGCAGTTTCAGGTGTGAGGGGAGTGTGGCCAGATTCACTGGAGGGAGGATGAGCTGCGGTCGGATCCAGAAGAGCCTTGTGTATCAGGTTCAGGCATTTGGACAGTCGTATAAATGATGAGGAGTCACTGAAGGCCTCTAAACAAGGGAAAGGTATGGTCATATTTAGCAACAATGAGAAGACTAGATTGGGCATGAGGTAACAAAGGGAGACGAAGAGACTAGTTAGTTGGAGGCCACTTTAATAGAGCAGCAGGCACCAGATGCTCACAAGCAGGAACCAAGCAAGGGCTAGAAGGATTGGGTAGGAGGTAGATGGCTGGGAGACAGGATGGCCAGAGCTGGGGGTGGAGTCCAGGATGACTGCCATGTTACCGAATATACAGAAGGAGAAGTAGTTTGGGGATAAAGTTGACTGGGCCATGTGAGGTCACAGAAGTCCCAGCTAGCAGCTGTGACAACCTGGAAGCAGGGTTTTTCCAGCCCTCAGTTCTACTCTCATGGGGTCCAATGTTCCAGCACTCCCCAACTCAAAGTGGTGCTTATTCTCCTTTCAAGACCAAGTTCAATGGTAAGTTACTCTAGGAAGCTTTTTCAGGCAACACTCCCACATGCTCCCCCAACCTCCACCCCAAATAAGTCTCTTTAATGACAGAGTTCAAAAGCCAGACCCCATACTTACTAGCTACTTGACTGTGGGCGAGTTGCTAACTTCTCTGTGCCTCAGTTGCCTGATACCTACAATGAGGATAATTAGTTTCTATACCATGGCTTAGGGATGAGATACAGGGGTTGGATGTGACTATAAGGGGGAAACAGAGGGAGCCTTATGATGATGGCATAGTTAGGTATCTTGACTGAGGTGATGGTTCCATGAAGCTACACATGTGATAAAATTGCATAGAGCACCCACACTCCCCCTCGCCACACACACACACACACACACACACACACACACACACACGGGTCCATGTAGAGCTGGTAGGATCTGAATCATCTCTGTGGACTGTAGAAGATTGGTTTTCTGTTTTAAATATTGTACTACTGTTACATAAGATGTTAACACTGGGAGGCTGGGTGAAGGATGCACGGACCTCACTATACATTTCTTTGCAATTTCAAAGAAATTATTTCAAAGGAGGACATTTTTTAAAAGTACCTACTTCATAGTGTGTGACATTATGCACCTATATCAGGATAATACCTGGTCTGTGTAATGTACTCAATAAAGTGTAGCAAATATTACAACAAGGTGTCTACTAAATCGAGAGAGGATAAGCTTTAAAGAGTATATTGGTAACATTTTCAAATAATATACTCTGTGCTTTTCTTCAACCACCAGACACTGTTTCAGATAAATTGCCTCTAAATGTAAAACAATGGGTCCAATTGTTTATTGTTTTATCTTTTAAAAAGTATAACAAATATGGTACTTTCTCTAAATTTTGTGACTTTTTGGACACTCTCGTGTATATATTGATTGACAACTGGGCCCATTGTTTCTTAAAGGTGTCTCACCTGAAAATACATTGAGAATATTATTTTAAAACTTGGCCAACATGCTATTTAACTCATTATTTTACATTTTCTGACTTTGCAGACCCCTGCGTGTGGCACTTACCCACCTACAATGACTGTTCACATGTCTGCCCGCCCTTTAGATGGCTTACCTCTCACATATCCCAAACCAGGTGTGATATATGTTTGCTGACTGACAGAATGAAAGGCCACTCATCAAGGGAAACCTGCTAATTCCTTCAAGCGTAATTGATCATGTTCCTGGGGCAGCAGTAGAAATGAGTTTCCTATGCTAACATTTTCTGCAGGACATAAGCAACAAAAGATTCTTAAAGTGATTCGTTGAACCTTTTTTAGAAAGGGAAATGAGAAGGGCACCCTATAATGTATTGGCTCAATCTTCCTGACACCCTGGTAAGTGGACATTATGTACCTGGCACAGATAGAGAAGCCGAGGCACCAAAGATTACTTATCCGAAGTCACACAACTAATACAAGGTGAAGTCCACATCCATCCAGGTGTCACTCTTAGGCTGCCAACAGGAACCCAGGCAGATGCTGGGCCTCACAGCTCTCAGACATGGAGGGGCGCAGACAGAAATTCCTCAGACAGAGATAACACACTGGACAGGAAACTCTGGGGTGATGTGCAGGGGAGAGCATGCTCGGTGCCATCTCAGAACAAAGATGTAGATAAAATTCTTTACAAATGATATCAGCTAGACTAAATCTCTCGATAAATTAGGACTTGGGAAGGAATGTGGCAGGGGATTAATGAATGGGAGATTGGAAGACTCAGGTCACCTCTGGGAAGCCAAGCCCAGGTACAGAGACTTTTCCAACCAGGAGCCTTCAGCTTAGGAACATTCTTAGACACAGGCTGTTCTTTCTATTCAAGGTGTGGTCCATGGACCAGCTGCATCAGCATCACCTGGGGGATTGTTGGAACTATATACTCTAGGGCCCCTCCTGGAACTACTGAAACAGAATCTGTTGTAGCAGTATGTCCTGGGTGATTTGTGTGCATATTCAAATGTGAGAAGCACTTCTTTTGAATGAAACGTCAGTGCTAACCGACTCTAGACTATGGACTTCTTAAGGAGAGGATTACATCTGTGCACTCAGAGCTTGGTGCTTGGTTCTTAAAGGTGCTTGATAAATTAAACCAACATAGTAGCAAAAATTCAAAAGCAGGAAGAGGACTGAAAGTGATCATAAAGAGAGACAAACAATATGAGAAACTGAGTATAGTTCTTAGGCTGCAAACTGAACTGCAAACCAGGGCTGATGACCCCTGAGCTGATTCTAGCTCACAAGACCTATTTTATTTGGCTCGTGAAATATTTTTAAAAGTAAAAGATTTTACCTACAGAAAATAGAAATTTCTATTTGGGCCTGTTTTCTCCATGTAAACAATTAGCAGGAGCTCAAGAATAGCTTCTCCCTTTTAGACAGAGCTTGAATATTCAGTTGGCCAGAATCCCCACCTCTCCCTATTGTCCCACTTCACTCCAACCCATTTTCTCAGTTCATCATACCTGCCTGTTCTCTCTATAAGGGTCTGAGTCTGTGAGCCCTAATGTAGATAATAAAATACTCATAATCGAAGAGGGCTAGAAAATGATAGTTACAATATTGGCAGATTCGTGTGAAACCCCCAGTTCTTTGTCCTGTGGGATTATAATTAAGGATGAGATGTTCAATCACACTATCTGAGATTCAATTCTGGCTCAGTCTCTCCCCCAGGTCTGGGGTCCTGAGCGAGTTACATAATCCTTTAAATTTCAGCCTCTTCATCTGTAAAGTGGCCTCAATAGATGCAGCTCCATGTGCATTAAATGCCGTGCAGGGCTCATGGTTAGTGGTAGCTAATCATTAAGACATTAGTAACTCCAATTACCAGAGCAAAATAATACACAGGAATGCAAGTATGGATTCCCTGCATTTAAAAAATATTAACATTATCAATATTTTCCATAAAAATATATGCAGAATATATAAATTTTAATTCAATGAAGCTAAGTATTTTGTATATTTCAAATTTTAAAATATATACATATTAAAGGCAGTAAGTGAAAATATAGATCTATGAAATATAAACATTAAAAATATTGCTCTTTTAATAGAATTATTAGCAGATGAAATTAATAAAATGTTATTCGTAAATAGCTAATCAAGTCTTTTAAAATTAAGAACATTTTAATAGTAATGAACACTTGAAATAAAATAATACTATTTGATGTTATTTATGAATTATGAGCATATATTTGTGCCCATTTTTTCTAGCTACCAAAAAATTTTTTACTCTCCACTGGTGAGAAGATTGTTCCAAGCTGAATTTCAAGCTAACTCCAAATATTACCCTTTGAGTTCTTCATCTTCAAATAGTCCCATTTTTTATTTGATACTTTAGAGATTTTTTTCTTTACTCCTTTTTGTTGTTGTTGTTGTTGGCAGTTACTACATCTTTTAACTCATCATGAGCTTTAGGTTTATTTCAAAGAAAGAGCTTCTGGTTTGTCTTTATCTTCTCCTAGGCCAGTAGAGATCCTGATGCATCACCAGGAACATTTTCTGGGTTGTTGTGTTTAAATTCACCGGTTTGAAAAGTTTTCGAGTAAGAATAAGGACTTACGTTACAGTAGAGCCACCTGGGTTCTCTTCCTCCTCTGTGGATTATGAAGGAACAGGAAACCTCTTTCTAAACAAGTTTCCCTTTACTGGATCCAAACTTCTACTGCAGCGTATCCTGAATGTAATTTTTATGTGTATATATATATATATATATATATATATATATATATATATATATCACACACACACACACACACACACACACACATGCACACACGCACACACACATATTCACAGTGAAACCTGTATTGCAACATTTTTTACATCACATTCTGGAAGACCAGCACGTTAAAAACTGGGGTTATCATCACTAAAGTGTACCAGATATGAAAGTTCTTCTGAAGGTCAGGGACACCTTCCTGAGTTCCAAGCACACAGCTCTCCCTGATGCTTTACTGCTGACTCAAGTGGGAGGAAACAGAGCTAGGTAGGTGGTGGCAGCTGGGAAAGGAGGGAGGTCATTGGACTGCGTTAAATAATGTCCCCCCATAATGGATACCACCAGGAACCTTAGAATGTGACCTTTTTTGGAAATAGGATGTTTGCTTATGTAATTTGTTAATATGAGGTCATACCAGAGTAGGATGGGCTCTAAATTCAATGACCAGCATTGTTATAACAAGAGGGAAATTTGGACACATAGGCGAGACCACGTGATGATGGAGGAAGATTAGAGTGATACAGCTACAAGCCTGAGAACATCAAGGATTTCTGGGAACACCAGAATTGGTGGGGAGGCCTGGAATAGATCCTTCCCTAGAATCTTCAGAGGTTGGCTCTGCCAACACTTTAACTTCGGACTTCTAGCCTTCAGATCTCTGAAAGAACAAATTTCTGTTGTTTCAAGCCACTTAGTTCATGGTCATCTGTTATGGCACCCTAGGAAACTAATGCAGTCGTGAAGTTGGAAGTAAAGCTGCCAGAGCGACTGGCCCTTCACAGCAGGATATCCAGCCCACAATCTTAGGGGCTGAAACCAAAAAAGCCTAGCAAATTCCTACCCTCCTCCCCTGGTGGGTCCCTCATCCTCCTGTGCTCCTCTGCCCAGTCCCTACATATCCACAGGGCAGCATGCTGCCCCTGCTATGGCACATCATTCGTTCAGCACATGGCTCAGCCTGGTCACTTCCAGGTGCTGCCTGGGATCAAGTAGGAAGAACAGAGCTGCAGGAGGCCAAGAGACCCAAGAAGGAACTGGCTTTTTACTGGCCGTGTATCTCGCCTGAGAAAGTTACCTCATCTTCCTGAGCCTCATTGGATGGTAACAATAACGACCTTGATGGGCCTTGACAGGAGCAGCAGGATATGGCAGTGCCTGGTGTATGGCAGGTACTCAATACATGTGAGAAACTCCTCTCGCCCCAGGGTAGGAATGACTGAGAATACCAGCGTCCTAGAGAGGCCTGCTTGAGGCAGAGCTGGAACACATCCTCAGTAGCAGTGCCTTTCCCTGAGAGGAAGATACCTGGAGAGGGAGGTGGAAGCACCCTTCCTCATAACACATACGGAGACCTCTGACTGAGAAGGGGCATCAGGCAGGAGGCTCCGGTATGTGGTTTTCCGTGTCTGGCACAGAGTGGCGCTCCACAAATAACTGTTGAAGGAATGATGTTGGAGGAGGAAAGAACAATTCACCAGATGTGTCAAAACGCTGTCAGACAAGCCTGCCATGAGAGAGCCTGCCCTGAGGAATGTGCAGAGCACAGGGTTCTTTTCATTTTTTAATTGAGAGAAGCTGACCTTCTTTGTTCTGTGAAGGGTCACTTAAGTGGCCCTCTTGGATATGCAAATGCAAGACAAGTAAGGAGCCAGAGTCCTGGAATCAGTTTGTAACAGGACCTTTTGTGGTGGGTTCTATTTTTTATGTCTGAGTAGCTTGGCAAAGAAGATTGTGCTCTTCGGTTTGCAGCAGACCAGGGATTTGTTGGGACAGTAGGGGAGGAGGAGAAATCGGTGGATTAATTTTTCACAAAGAGCCCAAGTTTTCAGGAAGGAGCGAGATGGACACACCAGCACAGTGTTTTTATACTTCCTTTGGCAAGAAATAAACATTACATCACACCCCAGGACCCAGAAATAAATATTACACTGAAGCAAGGGTTTCATGAAAAGGGGCTATTTCTACATGAGGAGCCCACTGGCATTTTCTAGACTGTGGGATTCTATCTCATTTTTAAAAACACTAGCCAAGACCCACTTGATTTCATGACCACCCCCCCTACCCAATGGGTTGGAGTTCATAGTCTAAAAAGTGCATCTTGGAAATTTGGTTTTAGATCTGTTGTGTGGACCAAGGCCTGGCTGCAGGAAGGATGCTGAGGCCATAAAAGTAGAGGCCTTGGGGGTTAGCGAGCCCCATCCGGTACTGAAAAACAAGGGAGTGAGGAATGGTGGTCCCTGGGAGTTATCAGATGTTAGATAAAGATCCAACTGGGCCATATGAGGCCAACTCACCCTTGCAAATTGTGTGTGTGTGTGTGTGTGTGTGTGTGTGTGTGTGTGTGTGTGTGTGAGAGAGAGAGAGAGAGAGAGAGAGAGAGAGAGAGAGAGAGAGAGAGAGAGAGAGAGAGATTGAGAGAGAGAGAGATCTGACAGAGTGAGTAGGACATGAGGAACTTGTGGACCCTCTTCCCAAGCAGGAAGTCATGTGCTGGGGGCGTGTGTCTCTGGAAAGACTTGATGGCCCTCTCCCTCTCCATGGGGAATATTTCTGTGGTACCCAGCAGCCCATTCCCACACAGCTATAATCTCATTACCACCAACAAGGCTAGCTTGCCCATGCCCACCATCCCGAAGCAGCCAGTACCCTATAGGAGTGACCAGGTAAGAAAATCCACAGTCATACCCCAGGTCCTGCCTTATCTGGCAGGAAACCCTCTAGACTGAGCAGAATGCTGAGGCCTGGGCAGAATTGCTTCCACAGCAAAACCCTGGGGAACAGGGACTTCACCCATCCCAGCATCTGCGCTTCAGTCACAGCCAATGCCAGCTTCTGCTCAGCAGACTGCTGAGCATCAGGATGGGACAGGCGTGGCTTAGACACTTGCCCACCAGAACAAGAAATTGGAAGCTGGATCATCCTGTGTTTTCTCCTTGCGTGACTAGGTGGCAGCAGCAAGCACACGGTGCTCCTGCCTTCCTGTGGACTCTGGGGTTGCACCTCTCTTCTCCCAAGGCTGAAGTTCTCACAGCCTGGAGGTTGTTGGGCACTTACTATATTTCAGGCTCTTTTCTTGGCTTTTCTTAGTGTCCCAGTTATTCCTAATCACACTTCAGAAACTTCAGCTACAGTCATTGTCCCTTTGAAGGACTGAGGATCTTTCAAGACGGCAAAATTGGAATTCAATTTAGACAGCTTTGGCTTTGGTTTCAGTCAAGGCAATATGGTGGCAAAACACAAGTTTAGGTATAAAATGGCCCAGCTTCCCTTCACAGCATCTCATCCTTCTGAACCCCAGGGTAGTAGCTTATTCCCTCACAGTAAGACAGGTCACATGACTGCACTCTGGACAATGGAATGTGGGTGGGAGTGTTGATGTAGGCCTAATCTTTGGCCCTAAAACTCCTTGAGATCACCCTACTCTCTCTTTTTCTATCTGACAAAGCAGATGGAAAGTTTTCAGAAGAGGATGCTGAGGTCCTAGGAGGAGCCTGAGCCCCTGAGTGACTTTGTGGAACAGAGCCCCTTGTCTCCTCTCTTTCAGGCTGACCTACATCATTAGATGGTGACATAAACGAGAAAGAATCTTTATAGGGTTAAATGTCCTGAGCTTTTGCAGTTTGTTACAGCAGTGAACATCAATTGGCTTACTATTGTGCCCGTTTCCTTATCTGTGACATGGGGTTATCAACGCTCAGTCTTAGGGTTGTGGTGCCTGTGACATATAATGTGTATAAATATATGTATGTAAACCACTAAACCTGGGGGCTGGCACATTGCCAATACTCAAAGACTTACTGGGTAAACAGGTCTTTCCCTTGTGCTTTCAGCAGCTGCGGCTACAGTAATGACAATAGCAAAGAAGACTGGTTAACCCTGAGTTCACACTGCCCTCACCTAAGTGGAGCAGGTGGGCCTGCCTCATGGTAGAGGGTCTCATTGTGGCATGTGGGGATGCTGGGAGCCTTCAAAGGTACACAGGTCCTATCTATGCAAATGCTTTGCCCACTGAATTTTCTCTATAACTGCAAAAACAGTGCATTAGGGCAATACTTGTAAGTGGACTGCTGAGCTGTGGGGATCCCAAATACTGAAAGTGAGATGTAAGAGTCACCTTGGAGCCAGACACCTCAGTTCAAATCCTGTCTCTTCCACTTTCTAGCTGTAGGATCCCAGGTAAGTCATTCAGCACTCTCTGCCTCATTTTCCCCATCAGTAAAATAGGGATTGAATAGGACTCTTGTGGGAAGTAATGAGTTACATGTAGAATGTTAAGAACAGTGCTTGGCACACAACTGATGCCCAATATGTGTTTCTTTTATTACTGAAGCAAATCTTCCACTCAGAGCAGCTGAAACTGCCTCCTGCCCCTCCAGTGCATGGAAAGGCCCACTGAAGCTACTGGAAAGTGCCCTGTTTCCCTCCCTTCCTCTGGGAACTGCTGCTGCAGCAGCCATCCTAGTCTCTGGCTGGCAGGAAGAAAAAGTCCTCAGGGCCATGGCTGTGGCCCCCTGTGTTTTCCCATGATGCATTTCTCCTAGGGGTGGGGGAGGAAAGAAAGGCAGGCAAAAAGAGCAGGTGGGGGCAGGGGTGAGGAGAGAAAGGACAATGGGCTTTGTAAAATCCCTCTCTGGGCAATCCGGCCAAGTTCAATGGCTTCAGGCCACATGAACAGCAAGAAAAATGTGGCCCAGGAATTTCTCCCCAATGATTCCTCTTGTCTTTCTCTGTGGGAATTTGGAGCGGCAGACACATTCCTTCCATGAACAACATCCACAGCAGCTGAAGATCCATTGGCCTGAGCTGGGGAACCCAGCTGGCTATGTACCTCTAGGGCACTGCCCTTAGTCCCCTCCTCCTTGAGGAGTGGACATGGCAAATGTGGGGGAGAGTGGGCTCTCACTGACAGACCTCAGAGCCCTCTCCGTCAGAGACTAACTGACCCCTCCCAGGCACTGCATGCCCTTCTCATGAGCCAACTGTCCAAACAGTTTGTATATCTGCTTTTCACCCCAGTCTGTCACCCAGAAGCAGAAACTAGACATCTTAGAGATGGGAATTTATTTTTTTCCTAAGCCTAGTACTTCCCAACTTAAGAGGAAACAATTTCCCAATGCTCCACATTTCTTTAAAACAGAGGGCTGCAAACTATGTCAAGCCCAGAGGCCAAATCTGGCTCACTACCTGCTTTGGTAAATAAAGTTTTATTGAAACACAGACACACACATTCATTTATATATTGTCTGTGGCTGATTTCACAGTGCAAGGGTCGAGTTGGGTAGTTGACTGTATGGCACAGAAAACTTAAATATGTTTATTATTGGCCCCTAGAAAAAGTTTACCAACTCCTGATTTAAAATAGAATGTATTACATTCACTTATTTACTTAGTACTCCTATATTACTCCACAAAGGATTTGATATGGCTTCTAATGAGAAAATTTAGAATAAAATAAAAATATTAATTTAAAAAAATGAAGGACTTGAGAAAATGCAAATAACAGCAGAAAAGCAAAATCAGGAAGCAAAGCATAAATACGAAGGCCTACTTCAGGACCTTAGCACTTGCCAAAGCCATACCTTAAATTTTTCCTGATCTTCCCGGCAGCCAATAGAAAAAGAGAAATCAGACTTAAGTCTACTTAAGAGAAAGGGAAAGTATACTGGTTCTTATGGGATCCATAGCACAAGCAGTGTGAGCTTGGTTCAAACAGACTCTACTTTTCCCATAGTTATATACTTTATTAAAAAAAAAAAAATGAGTGCGTAAAGCGAAGAACAACTACAATGCCATTGATGGGGAGAGGGGTGCCAGTTAACATGTTTAACCAGATACCTAAATCCAGATCACCTGGTTTTCAAGGCACTGTGGCAAAGTGCACAAAACATATTTTGAGAGATGGTTGAAAGGCCCCTTTTTTGCTTATCATTTCTGTAGGTCTATTTGTTTTAGAGTGAAAACTGAAGTTGACTGGATGTAGCCCCAACTTGTCACTATCTCATGTTTCAGGGCCTGACACATAGTACACTTTTAAGAAATAATTGATACGGAGTGGATCTAGCCCTTCTGGACTTTGAATTGTTCATGAAAAATGAGGAGGTTGTATTAAAATGTTTAGTCTCTTCTACTTCCAGAAGGTCTATGTATCTATGGTGTTGTTCATATAGTGTATACACACTGGATTTCAGCCAAACTCCTAACACAGATCAGAACTGTGATGGGAGGAGTGATTGATGGAGGGGGAGGCAGGCCCAGATAGAGACCCTCAACTCCAGGAGGCAGGAGGTAGGAAGGAACAGGCTGGTCATTAGGAAGGTGACCTCTGGTGGATCAGACTGCCCAGATTCCAGAAGAGGATCTTTTACCTACCAGCTATGTGACTTTAAGAGCTCACATAACCTGGGCAAGTGTCTACATTCTCACTTGTAAAATGAGTGTGATGACATGTGACCATCATGGGGCTGTTGTAAAAATTAAATGAGAGAATGCCTGTGAGGTACTAGTGCTAAAATCATGTAGCCTTATAATAAGGGGCCTACGAACTGGCTTTATTACTCTCATCTTCAAGAAGCTCTGTCTGCCAGATGCCAGGGCTCACAGGAAGCAGACAACAGAAAAGCTGACAGAACAATGAGCTTCATGTGGCCTTCCTGCCAGATACTGTCCAACAAGGCACAGAGTTGTTGTTGTTGTTGTTGTTGTTGTTTAACTACAAGTCTCACCTACAGCTATGACTTAGACCCATGGGACATTGAATTCATCACTAAGTTCTGTCCCTTCTGCCTCCAAAATATCTCCCATAGAGTCTTTAAGGGCAGAGGCTCTGAAGCAAGATGGCTGGCTCCACTCTGAGCTTGACCATTCCTTAGCTGTGTGAGCTTATGCAAATGCAAATTACTTCACCTCTCTGTGCTTCAGTGTTCTCTTTAAAGTGGAAATAATGATGATACTATATGCATAGTTTAGTCAAGCTCAGCCTGGCAAACTGTCAGGGCTAGGTTGTATTAACTATTAGTATTATGTATTACTCCTCATGTTTTAATTTTGTTACTGCATAACAAAACATCCCAAAGCTTAGTGACTTAAACATTTTATTTGCTCACTGTTCTGCTATGTGGGCAGGTCCGGGAAGGAAAGTTCTGCTTTGCTCTATGTGTATCAGCTGTAGGATCCACTCCCAGGGTAGCCTCAGTCACATGGCTGGAAGAAGTGGTTGCTGGCCTGGATCTCAGTTCTCCATGTGATCTCTCCACATTGCTAGGTTGAGTTTCCCAGTTACAGTGATCTCACAGTCCTACTGCTCACAAGGTGGTGGCTTTCCTTGGAAAACAGCAGCTGGAGCTGCCAAGCCCAGAACTAGCCCAGCATCACTTCTGCCACCTTCTGTTTGTTAAAGCCAGTCACAGGGCAACCCAGATTTAAAGGGACAGAACAACATGGGGCAACAGAATTAGGGAAGTGTATATCTCTGGGGCTCTCACAGTCTTGCCTGGCCTCCATCTCTGATCTGCTGTGTTCGAGACCCATCTCTCACCTGGCTTATCCCTTTTGTTTCCTGTCTTTCTCCCTGCTCCCGGTCACCCCCTTCCAGTCCCTACTTAACTCTAGCACCAGGCTGACCAGTCAGAATCACAGGCTGCATCATATCTCCTATCTTAAATGCCTTGTGCTTTGCCTTACCCCAGAACTAAGTTCCTAAACATAACAACACTGACCATTGGAGGACCATTCCTATGCCATTCCTCAAAGCGCTGAACTCCTCACATCTTTGTTTCAACTCTCACCTCAAAGACCTCTCCTCTGTCACTGAGTCACTGTCCCTGGAGCTCCCAGGGTGCCCTCCAGACCTCCCCAGAGCTCAGGCTCTGGGGCTTTCTTAGGTATTCAGTTGTATTCCGTCATCATGTGGTACATGAATGAATAAATGAATGAAAGAATGAGTGAATGATCATCATAACCCTCAAAGCTACACCTGTGACTAAGATGCCACGTTCCCATTTCTACCTTTACCTTGAGCTGCCCAGGCCTGAGCTCACACCTTGAGACGGTACCATGAGGGCCTTGAGTATGTCTTGGGAAGAGCAACCAGACTCCTGGAGAAGAACAACAAGGCTAGGTCATGAGCCTCTTAAGCAAATCCCTGAATGGCCTGGGGCATATCTGGAAGGGCCAGGATCCCAGCAGTAGCAGTAGCCTCCCTAGGAACAACTGCGTACCCTCACTATCAAACTTGGGGTCTCCCAGAGAAATGGAATAAAGCAGCAGGAGGTAGAGATCTGGGTGGCTGGGGGTAGCCTGTGTCCCACACAGCCTTTGCCCTCCAACGTTGGCATTCAGAACTCATCTTAGAGTCCATTGCTCCCACCCATGGTTCTGGCTCTGCATTCCTGTGGCCCGCAGGATGTTGTCCTTCTACCTCAGGAAGATGTCTCAGAGGCCCCCACTTCCCTAGTTACTCTTCTGGAGTAGAGTGGCTAGAGCCTTACAGTACTGACTGACCCTGACATTTTGGCTCAATTCAAGATGGTTTGGGGTCATGGTCAAATTCAGGGGCAGAGCTATATTCAGAGAATTTGATTTTTTCAGGCAAATTTCATGCTCAGTATGTGCTTTTCTAGTTGCAGCCTACGACTCTATGCCTAACTGGGGAAATGCCATCCACCCATCTCTCTATTCATCCATCAATCTACCAACCCATCTATCCATCCATCCACCCACCCATCGTCCATCTTGGCTCTGCCCTTACCACTTTATTTAACTTGGACAAGTCTCTTCACCTCCCTGAGTTTTAGTTGCTGCATCTATGAATCAAATCTAATGGCATCTGCCTCAGGGGTTTGTCCATTTTGAATTCCCTGGCCTATGGTGAGGAACATAAAATGAACTTTATTTTTCTTCCCTCTTGAGGAATAGACACATAACTAGAAAACTATAAAAGACAATATATAATCAGGAATTAAAGAGCGTGAAAGCAAAGGCAATGATAGCAGAAGCTCTTGCCTTGCTTTCTATCTCCTAAAATGCCCTGAGAGTTGATATTTAAATCCACTTTGAAAAGTCGAGTATCCCAAAATATATTTGAACAGTTCAGTGAGAGTGCTGACCCTCTATAATAGGCTCATTTGAAATGATCCCGCTTTGCTACTTCCTCTTAGAAAGATAAACAACAGCCCACAGTGACCGCTGTGATGTTTTCTTTTAAATCTTCCTTTCCAAATGTAGGACTTGGCCGTTGAACAATCACCCGGGGGCTGGCTCCCCACACAGGCTCTCCCTGAATGCAGGGAGCCCTAGCTTGGAATTCCTGGGGCCTCATTAAGCCCGTTGTGACTAAGTCATCTTGCCTGATGCTGAAACTGTTTAAAATGACTTGGCAGCAACTAGAAGTCAGGTCTCTTTGTTTTTTCTCAGTTACTCCCTCTTTGTAACCCCCGCTTGCATGTCACGAAGTGAAAACATCTCACTTTCTGGATCTAGTGCAGGACAACCCTCTCTATCCCTGAAGAAACTTCACCCTGGTTTTCTGGAGAATTAAAGGAGAGGGAGGCAGAAATCTGCCTTCTGTTGTTAATCTCTTCTTTGAATAAGACTTAACTCCTGGGAAAACCTCTTCCCTACTCCAAGTCATTCTTTCTTCCCTTCCTCCCTCAGCTCCATTTAACTCTTCTGTTCCATGCTGCAGGCAGTTTCTGCCTCTAACCTGGCCTTGCCTCTGCTCTGCCCCTGGACTACTGCTGTTTTCCCAAGATGGTAAGGGAGTGGGATGGAAGGGAGAAAATCCCAGTCCAGAAAAGTCTATCAGACATTGACCACAGCCCTGTTTTAGGGGCAGGAAGAAATCCTAGGCACTAGAGTAGAGGAATAAGAAAGAACCTAGTATTAAGAATACTAGTCTGTGACAGATGCAAAATAATTTCTCTCATTTGATTGCTTAATTATACAATAATATGTAAATGTATCTTCCTTTTAAGAAATTAGACCTCTATATGAACACTAAAATCTATTCATACCCACTGTCAATCCATTCTTGTCACTTATGGTCTCCCCAGAGGGAAGCACTCTTGGTTTCCTGTTTCCTTCCCATGCATTTTTCTAGACCCTGGTGGCTAGAGCAGGGCCCAGCATCGAGTGAGCACTATAGGAATATTTTGTGGGCGTGTGTTTTACATAAGTGCCATAAATCTATAGATCTTGAGCATTCAGCTCCAGTTCCCTCCTTTATGATAGTATTTAATTTTATGAAAATGCTAGTGTAGTTCATAATCCTTTTACTTATGAACAGCCTTGTACAGGTTTTCCTGAGCATATAGGCAAGCATTTCTGTGGGGAACATACTGAGAAATGGAATTGCTTGGCCCCGGGGTATTAGCATTTCTAGTTTTAATAAGCAGCTCACATATTATCTTCCAAAGTGATTGCACTGAAACACACCCTCACGACAAAAGCACCCATTTGCCCAAATCCTCACCAACACTTGATGATGATGATAGTTCACACTTACAAAGCACTTAGCAACACTCCAGTTGTGTTCTAAGTTTTATATATATATACGGTTACTCCTTGAACAAGATGGGGGTTAGGGCACCTAGTCCCACACAGTTGAATATTTGTTTATAACTTCTGATTCCCCAAAACTTAACTAATAGCCTATTGCTGACCAAAGCCTTACTGATAACATAGAGTCGATTAACACATATTTTTATGTTATGTATATATATATATATGCTGTATTCTTACATTAAAGCTAGAGAAAAGAACGTGTTATTAAGAAAAGCATAAGGAAAACATATTTACAACACTGTATGGATTTATTGAAAAAATCCATGTATAAGTGGAGCCACACAACTATGCATCTCAACTCATGTAATCCTCACGATCCGATGAAGCAGTTCAATTACTCTCTCGGTTTTAGAGATGTGGAAACAGACCACAAAGTGTTTAAATAACTTGATACTACCAAACCCTTTAATTTATGCTAAAAGACATCTGAAACGGTGTTGTTTCTCTCACTTTTCAGGTGAAGAAACAGTCTCAGACAGGAAGTGACTTATCCTACGTCACATAGTCCATATGTAGCCCAGCCAGGTTTGGAGGTAGCCTGGGCACTCTATTTTTCGGCTACTGCATAGTTGTGAATTGGGAAAATGAGAGAAGTCATCCATGAGATCAGAGGATGGGGGAGGGGAGCGCCGCCGCTGCACAGCGAGGTAACCTTTCTATGCGATCTCCGCGGAGAGGTCTGGTCAGTGTCTCTCCTACCGCTTACTTGGTTGGCTCCCCGGGGGCAGAGGGCGCAGAGACCGCGCCGTCTCGCACAGCGCCCCCTGGCAGTCACTCACGAGCGCGCAGCTCAGCGCCCCCGGGGTAACCCGCCGCGGGGAGGGCGCTCGCGAGGGCAGGGAGCCGCGCGGGGCCGCCCCGGCGCACGGAGATAAAAGGGGACTGGCGGCGCGGCTGGCGCGATCTGCGCTTTCTCTTGTTGATTAGCACGGTCTGCCGCGAGCAGAGATGCCCGCGGCGCGGGGCCAGGACAGAGCGTGAGCGAGAGGGAAGCCGGGACGGCGGCTCCGCACGCAGTCCTGCGCCCGGCTGGGCACTGCCCGCGGGATACCGGCCGCAGGAGGCGGGGGTGCCAGCAGCAGGCGGTGCAGCTGCCATGGGGCTGTGCTGCTGCAAGGACTGGAGGGGACACCTGCGAGCTCCCAAAGGTAACTCTCGGGTGCACATGTGTGTGTTGGGCTCGGGACCTCTGCGCTCCCGTGCGGGGCGGCGCGCGCCGCCCGCTCCCTCCAGCTGCGGCTGGGAGCTGCCAGCTGTTCCTTGGGGACTTGTATGCCAGTTTTCCAGAGCCGCCTGACACCTGCTTCAGCCGTGGAAAGGGCTCAGTTAGAGTTTCTGAACTTTGGAGTGCGCATCCTCTTGCTCCCGGGTGCCGGCTGGGGTTTGGAGCCCAGCCCAGGGCGGGAGAGGAGCGGTGCGGAGCGGATTGTGGGCGCCGGCTTCAGGTCCTCCAAGTTCACGGCTGGGGCCCCCAACGCCCCGCCCTGCCCCGCCCGAAGGTCCTCTGCAGAGGTAGCTGGACCAGCTCCGGGCACCGCCTGTGCGGCTCAACCACCCGAGAGTGAAGCCATTCATTCTCTCCTGCCGCTGTCACAAACTTGGACCCTGACCCAAACGGGCCCTGACTCAGTTTTCAAAAAATCGCGGTGGAACCTGCGAGGGGAGCTGCTTGTGGAATGCAGCGGCTGGGAGAGAGCTCCAAGCCGAGAAACAACACAGAACTTTGGTGTCCGCCTGAGGTCCGACTTCCTCAGGCAGTGGTCCTTACGAGTTAACCCTTAACTGAAAAGGTCCCTGTTGATTTTCAGAAACATAGCAGGCCATCTCTATACTACAGCGCTTCCAAAACTTGCCTGACCCTAAAACTCACCTGCCCCCTGGCCCTTATTAAACATTCAAATCTCGGACCCCACCCTGACTGGACAGGCTCTGTCGAAGGGCCGGTGTAGCTGTGACTGCTGTGACCAGGTGAGCTGGGAAATCGTGCCTGTAAACTAAAAGGTCAGGCTTTACCAGAATGAGTGCCAGGTCCTTGTTCAAAGTATATTTTGGATACAGATAAATAAAAGGTATGAATATGTAAAGCAGCTTGAAGGGCTCTTGTCCAGGTGATAATAATGCTACCACAAATGTACAGGTTTGTTTCACAAGGAGTTTGAGGTGGCTTATAACACATATAATAAATAAATACAAAAAAAACCTAAAGAGGACCCTACATTCAAACAGGACACGTGGAGCAGAGAGAATAGAGCCCAGTTAATCTGGCTATAAGAAAGATGCTGTCTGTGGTTGAGCCTCTTTGCAGCCAAAACCAAACAAGAAATGTGAATAGTTGCATGGTTCTCATTGCCCCCAGAGCAACAGTTTTCTCAGCATTTGATTTGGAAAAGAAAAAAAAAAATTCCATGTGGGGTGTCATGTTTGGAGGGGACTGAGAGCAGGCCTGTTTGGCTGTTCTGGTAGGGACTCAGAGAGCAGGATCTTGCTGCATGCTGACTGAGGACATGTCAGGGCCCAGAGCAAAGCAGGAAGGATTTCACTGGTGGGCTGGCAGGGCTGGAGCAGCTTTTGTCTTTCCTGACCCTTCCTCAGTAAACAAGGCAGTGGGTGGAGCCTGAGTCCCAGAAGTAAGGGTGGATTTGCAAGGCCTTGGTTAGGAAGAGTACACACTTAATTTGCAGCCCTGGAAGGGAGTCAGGGGCTGTGGACATCAGGTTATACTGATCCAGGTGAAGAACAGGCCTAGTGTAGGAGTGTTTCCCAGTTTGCCCCCATCCTCCCACCACCTCAAGGCACAGCTGGCTACAGCAGCCTGGGAGCAGAGACCCAGCCTAACAGGCTCATGGGGTCCTGCAATCTGTGTAAATTAGCATAACTGGCCAAGTCTGGGACTTGTGATTAGAGGAGTTAGGGAACACTGTGGTGGTGCCAGAGTGCACTTGCCCTGTTCAGAGCTGGCGGCCAGCCACTGCTAGTCAGGAAGAATAGTCTATGGTTCAAGGAAGGCAGCCGTTTGGTTTACTTAATGTAAAATCTCCAAATGTTTAGATGTTGCCTCATTTAACAGATTTGAGCTCATGGTGGCCAGTCTGGCTAGGCAGTGGACAGTTTGGACCATTGTTCAAAATTTGTTCTGCCATAACCTTAGAAATGGTGAGTTATCAAAGTTGGAAAGGTTTTTTGCTGCAGGACTTCTCAGAGCCTTTAAGACTTTGGTATAAGAGTATATCTTCATGTCAGGTAAATTGTAGATACAGTCTCCAAACCTTTGCCCAGGGAGCCAGCTTTTCATAGAGCAGCTCATATCTTGGGACACATTTGGAAAAATGTAGCTTTAGACATTAACCTATTCTGTTATCACGGCAGTGACACAGTACGTCTGTTTCCAAGGGGCCTATGTGTATATGTTTTGTGTTTAGCTGTTACAAGCTGTAGAAGGAATTTTCTGACTTTCCAGACTAGAAATGTGTATATGTGCTTCATTTGAGAAAAGATCAAAAGAGAGCCCACCAGTTATTGATATAATTTAAATTTTCTCAAGGTAGTCTATGTCCATCCTACCCTGAACAAGCCTGATCCCATCTGATCTCAGAAGCTAAGCAGGGTTGGCCTGGTTAGTACTTGGATGGGAGACCACCTAGGAAGACCAAGTGCTGTAGGTGTAAAAAATAAAAAAATAAATAAGGGATTGAAATTTTCCTAAGACAATTTTTTCAATTGATTTTATTCTTAGATATTTCTGAGTCAGAACTTTTACAACAGGATATTTGACTATGTTGTCCCTATGTGAAAGTATACTTAATAAAGTAGAAAAGTTCAAATAATAAATTGCAAATCCTATGAAGAAAACAGCAAAAATACATCATGTGTCAGAGTCAGCACAGTGGATCTAGTTATCATCATACCTTTAAAATCCAAAGTCTGGCACTCTCTTCAGGAGACAACTGGTCCCAATAGTTGAGCAACTGCAGACGGGCAGCATGGACCTGGGGAAGGCGTGCCACAAATGCTTCTCAGCGTGTGATGTGCTGTGACAGTACTCACACCATTGTATGCAAGACAGATGGCTGCAAATGGAGCAGTCCTGGGTACTTGTGCCTCTGAAGAAGCCAGAAGGTCAGTGAGCAGGATTTGATGTGTGGAGAAGGGTTACACCCTCCCAAAAGCAGAGGGCAAGCGTACTTGTACTTAACTCTGAGGACACTGCCTGATTTCGTTGTGTCTAGAAGATGTTTTCAGATGCTTCTGTCGTGTAGAGCTCTGTGGTGGGTCTATTCTGTGGCAGATTTAATTTTCTTCAACTTTGCACTGTGGCTCAGGGCTGAGACTTGGAGGAAATGGTACAGGAGTACAGCGCTGAGGCGGGTTTTGTTCAAGGCTAGGGTGAATGCAAGGGCAGACTTGGGCCCCTAAGACCTTTGAGGAGCACTGGTCCCACTTCCACTTCGTCCCCAAAGTCACCCTTAGTGCTCCCTGCTGATGTCTGCATTGAAAGCCCTTCTCTGTCTTCTGGGATCTTGCTCCCTGTCATGCCCTCTCTCTCACCAACACCCTCACCCTTCTTTCCACTGGCTCCCCATCAGCCCACAAACCTGCCTGAGTCATTTATCATAACTTTTTTTAAAAAGCGAATCTCTTTCCTCTGTGTGCTCACAAGCCTTGCCCATCTCTCCTTCCCTCTATCATCACTTCCCCAGGAACAGTATATCTGGCCCTGCCTTTCCCTTATCCTACTCCTGCACTTTTATCCCTGTCACTATGCTGGACCTGGTGACCATTCCTGGCTCTCTGACCACCTGAGAACCCAGCCCCACTCCCCTGCTTTCTTTCTAGGCCGCAGGGGCTGCCCCTGCCCAGGCCTTCTCCTACTTCTCCTTGGCTTGCCCCTTTCCCCCTCCCCACTCCTTCTAACACACCACATTTGGCTGTGAAGTCTCTTTGTTTCACCTTCTGAGCTCTGTCTAAAAGTTTCCCACAGGCATCTCATCCAAGGACCTGATGATTGTAATTGCCTCCAAGCACAAAGCCACCTAAATTCTCTGCCATGCCCATCTTTAGGCTGCCCAGCCCTAGCCTGCAAATCCAGAACTCCAACTGAAGTCCTATACTCTTGCCTTTCCCTTCTCTTGGTTTCCTGGCTCTCAGCCCTGCCCTTTGCTTCATTTCTTATGAGCACAGTCTTATAGCTTCTATGGCCCTGCCCAGGGTAGTGTCCCTATCCCTGCCCCCAAGGCCACTGTGACAGCCGTGCAGACCTTCATCACCTCAACTACTCTGGCTTCCCAACTGGTCATCCTGCGTTCATCTTTGCCTCTCTAGTCCACTGCCCAAGCCAGCATCTCATGCATGGCTCCTGTCACACTATATCCTCCTCAGACTCCACCTTGGCCTCACAGTGCCTCCACAAAAAAGCTTAGCTTCATAGACTCGCTGGTGTTGGGTGTCCCCTCTCCCATCCCCTTAATATCCCCATATGACAGCCTAGACCTCTCTGGTCCCTGTACATACCACACCCTCTCATAGTACCTTCATTTTGGCCTAAGAGGTGTAAAGTCCTAGGAAAGGTGGCCTGCACCTGGAACTTTCTGATACTTTGTCCCATGGGCCCAGTTCATTTCATTCTTTAGTGCCTGTTTGGTCTGGGTCTGTCGTCTCTAGCTGACAGTCATCTTGTCATCTTTGTGATTTGGCACCACACTTGGCAGAGAATCTGTGCCCAGTGAACATTGGTGAGAGAGCAGAGACAGGGGAGATGGCCATGCCATGCTCACCTTCACCTGTTCATGTCAACAGATGTCCAGGGGATCCCAGTGGCAGCCTAGTTGGGAGAGTCCAGTCCCATTCCGCTGTGTACCTCTCTGCTGTGATAGAGTGAGTTGCTGGTCATGGACTTCATGCCCCTTTCTTAATGGACACAGGGCTTGCCGGGGTGTCTGGAAGCCAGGGTGCAGAGGCCTGTAGGCCCGGCAGGAATGCTGCTGCTGCTGTATCCAGTGCTCCTTGTTGTCCCAGAGGAAGGCAGGGAGATATGTGGCTGCTACTGGGTGGGGATGATGTAACCGATTCTACTATGTAAATTCCTGGACAGCCTCTGAGCCTACCTTCTTGAGGAGGTTCCATTTTTCATGAAGTCTTTCAAGAATGCTATAGGAAGGAAGCTGCCATCCAGGCTTCTGTTTGTTCATTTAACAATCATTTGTTGGGTACCCACTCCACCGCAGGCCTCGTGCCCGGTATGAGGATAAGAGTTGGGGAGAACTCAGTGTCTGCCCCCGCCATGCTCATAGATTGGCCAACTGGAGAGCCAGGAAACATCAGTGACACTGCAGGTCAGGAAGAAATACAGGGAGACAAGTAAGCCCAGGTGTTCTGAGTGGACTGTGGGCTGGGTCTCAAGCCTGCTGATGCCTGAGCTAGGTCTTAAAGGAATAGCAGCCAGCCCTGCAGAAAAAATAGGGAAGGGCTCTCCAGGGCAGCAGAGGTGTGCCAAGGCTGAGGCATCCAGGAGCTGCAGTGGCTGGGCCAACGCAGGGGGTCCTCCCTCCCTTGCCGCTCCTTCACTGTACTTGCTCCTAGGGACCTTCCGCTCACTGTTGCCCAACACATTCCACCCTCTTACCAGCAAACTTCAGAGTCACAGGTCATTTCCCAGTCCAGACCTTCCTTCGAGCACCAGAACCACTTGAAGCCTCCATTAGATGTCTCCTGGACTAAAAATAGGCTAAAGTTAATCAGGCTAAATCCGAACTCTTGATGTCTTTCTGCTCCGATTTGCTGTCACCAAGTCCCGCCAGTTCTATTTCCGGAATGCATCTGAATCCCCCTGCTTGTCTGTATCTCATGCCAGCAGCCTGGTCCAGCCACCAGTATGCTGCCCGATCACGGCAGTGGCCTCGAATGGGTCTTCAACCTGGAACCCCCCACTCTAGCCCATTCTCCAACAGCAGCTCTGTGACTACAGGATCTCATTGCTCCCTGCTCACAAATGCTCAGTGATGCCAGTGGCACTCACAGTGAACTCTTGGAGCCTCGGGCTGCAGGAACTGTGTTCAGGGGCCAGAGCACTATGGCCTCCCATTCTGAAGCTCAGGGTTTGCATGGATCCTACTCTGCTTCTGAGTAGTGACCGTCTTTGTTACCTCTTCCCCATTCAAGTGTCCTGGGCAGCAGTCCTGTGGGTTTTTCAAAAAGGGAACCAGCCTTAGGCAGAGGATTTGGTTCCATTTCCTAGCCAGGGGACCACAGGCCACCTGTTACCTCTCTGAGCCTCTGCATCCCCACTTGTAAATGGGGACAAGCATGCCAACATCAAGGGTTGTCAGAAGGCCCGGTGACAGTCCTAGCTCCACCCCTTCCTAATTGGGTTACCACTCAAAACTTCAGTCTCCTCATCTATAAAGAAGGAACCAGTTAAGACAGATGATCTCTGTGGTCCCTGTCAGCTTGAAGCTCGGATAATTCTGAGGAAACTAAGAACTGTTCTGTGCTCCTAACAACAGGACATTAGAATGCCTTCTTCTAGCTGTTCAGAGAGGGGCTCAGCCAGCAGTTATCTGGCTGGGTGTGGATGGTGGGTGTGAAACAGCAACGTCAGCAACCTGCCTTGGACAAAGTTCATGAGCAGGTCCGTTTTACCAGCACATAGCCATAGTCAACACTGCTGGCCCCAGGGGCTTGGGGCAGGGGTTTACTTATGGCCCCAGAGAAGAGCCACTCCCAGGGAAGCCTGAAGTCCCTGACCTTGACCATTAGGGCAGCAAGCCTCCCAGAGAACTCAAGTCTTGAGCTCCTGAAAGGAGGAAGAAAGAAAATGCCTGATGGGGTGTGTTCTCATCCTGTTAGTCTGTGGTCCTTGCACCTGCAAGGAAACTCCGCTTCAGGAATCCTGGGGCCAAAATGCAGAACATGGAAATGAAGTGAACCCTGAAATAGTTCTTATCCTACCTTCCCTAACCTAGCTATGTAGCTCATGCACCATCCTGCCTGAATTACATCTTTTGCTGGGCTCTTCCCACAAATACTCTATCATCAGACTCTTTTTTAAACAGCTTTATTGCAATACTTTTCACAGACAATTCATCCATTTAGACTGTATCACTCCGTAGTTTTAGTATATTCACAGTTATGCAGCCATCACCATAATCTAATTTTAGAACATTTTATTGTCCCCAAAACAAACCTCATAGCTTTTAGCCTTCACTTCCCATTCCTGGGACAACCTTCCCCTTTGTCCTACAGTCCGGCAGCCTCTAAACTACTTTCATATAACACATGATCTTTTGTGATTGACTTCTTTAACTTAGCATACTGTTTTCAAGGTTCATCCATGTTGTAGCACATATCAGTACTTCATTCTTTTTTATGCCTGAATATAGTCTTAGTATGAGTATACCACATTTTGTTTATCCAAAGCTTCCAGATGGTATTTTGCTAGTTTTTTTTTTTTTTTTTTTTAAATAAATTTTGTGTGTGTTCATGAAGAATGTTGGTTTGTAGTTTTCTTGCAAGGTCTTTGTTTTGTTATCAGAGGAATACTGGCTACACAGGAGTTGGGAACCATTCCTGCCTCTTCTGTTTTTTTGGAAGAGTGTGAATAATTGGTGAACTGTCTGGTATTAATTTTCTTAAATGATTGGTAGAATTCTTCAGTGAATTATTTTTGGGTGTGTTGAAATTGTTCAGTCTCTTTATATTCCTTCTCGAGTTGATTTTGGTAATTTATGTCTTCTAGAAATTTGTCTATTTCATCTATGTTATCTAATTTGTTGGCATACAGTTTTTTAGATTATTCCCTTGTAATCCTTTTTATTTCTGTACGGTTGGCAGTGATAGCTGCTCTTGCATTCCTGACTTCAATAGTTTGAGTCTCCTTTTTTTTTTTTTGGTCAGTCTAGCTAAAGTTAGTTAAATGTAGTGATCTTTTCAAAGAACCAACTTCTGTTTTTATTGATTTTCTCTATTGTTTTCCTAGCCTTTATTTATTTTCACTCTAATCTTAATTATTTCCTTCCATCTATTTGATTTAGTTTTTTTTTTTTTTTTCTAGTTTCTTAAGGTGTAAGGTCAGGTTATTGATTTGAGATCTTTTTTCTTTTACAATGTAGGCATATACAGCAAACCTCATAGCTTTTTCCCTCTAAGAACACTGCATCCCATAAGTTTTGATACATTGTGTTTTCATTTTCTTTCCGTTGTGATTTTTTACCTTTGTTTATTTAGGACTGAATTGTTTGATTTTCACATATTTATAAATTCTCAAATTTTTTTCTAATTGATTTTTAATCTCATTTCTCTTACTTGGTGAATATACTTTCATATTTAGTTTTATTCAGTGCTCTTAAATGTTAAGGCTTGCTTTATGATCTAGCATATGGTCTATACTGGAAAATGGTCTATATGCGCTTGAGAAGAATGTGTATTATGCTGTCAATGCGTAGAATATCCAATAGATGTTAGACCTACTTGGTTCCTTAGGTTGTTCAAGTCTTCTGTTTCCTTATTTTCTGCTTAGTCATTCTATCATTGAAAGTGGGCTACTGAAGTCTCCAGTTATTATTGGTGAATCTCACTTCAATTTTGTCCATTTTTACTTAATAAATTATGGAGCTTTGTTGTTAGGGGCATATTTTTATAAGTACTATATCTTCCTGTTGGATTGACCCTTTTATCATTATAAAATGTTCCTCTTTGTTTCCAGTAACATTTCCGTCTTAAAGTTTATTTTCTCCGATATTTATATAGCCAGCCATTCGAGCTTTCTTTTGGGTTTTGTTTGCATGGTATATCTTTTTCCATCATTTTACTGTCAACCTATTTGAGTTTTTAATTCCAAATATGTCTCTTATAGGAAGAATTTAGTTTTTTTTTTAAATCCATATATTAATCTTTGCATTTGTTGGAGTGCTCAATGCATTACAATTAATGTAATTACTGATAAAGTATATTTATGTCAGCCACTTTGTTATTTGTTTCCTATAAGTCTCTATCTTTTTTAAAATTGTTCTTCCCTTACTGCCTTCTTTTTGTGTTAGATATTTTTTATTGTGCCATTTTAATTTCCTTATGGTTTTTTTAAATAATATTTTTAAGTTATTTTCTCAGTAGTTCTTGGGATTGTAATTAGTTTATTAATTTAACACAATCTAGTTCAGATTGATACTACCTTAAGTTTAATATTAGACATTTTCTCTCCAATATAGCTCTGTCCCCTTTTCCTTATTTGTGTCATTACTTACATACTAATTACATCTTTATGTATTATAAGGCCATCAATATAGTTTTATAAGTATTGCTTCATGCAGTTGTCGTTTAAATCAGGTAGAAGGAAAGAGCTACAAAAATACATTTATGTTGTCTTTTATATTTAACTATATAGTTGTATTTATTAATGTTCTCTATTTTTTTGTGTGTGGATTTGAGTGACCATCTAATGTTCTTTCATTTCACATGAGGGACTCCCTTTAGAATTTCTTATAGTACAGGTCTGTTAGGATAAAAAACTGAATACTCTCTTTTTATTATCTGAGACTGTCTTAATTACTAATTGGTTTTTGAAGGAGGTTTTTTTTGGACATAGAATTCTTGGTTGACAGTCTTTTCTCTGCTTTTGAAAATGTCATCCCACTGCCTTCTAACTTCTATGGTTTTTGATGAAAGTCAACTGTTAATTTTATTGAGAATGCTTTTTTCTTTTGCTCCTTTCAAGATTCTGTGTCTTTGGATAATTTGACTATGATATGTCTAGGTGTGAATTTCTTTGAGTTTATCATACGTGGAGTTCATTGAGATTCTTGGATACAAAATATTTTCAACAAATTATTCCTTCAACAATTATTATTTCACATATACTTTCAACAACTATTCCTTCAGATATTCTTCCCATTCCTTTTTCTCTCCCCTCTCCTTCCAGGACTCCCATAATGTGTATGATGGTACACTTGATAGTGTCTCACTAGTCTCTAGGCTCTGCTCATTTTTTTTTTTTTCATTTGCTCCTCAGATTGGATAATCTCAGCTGATCTATCTTTAAGTTTACCAATTCTTTCTTCTGCCAACTAGTGAGTCCCCAAAGTGAATTTTTCATTGCAGTTATTGTACTTTTAAATTCCATAGTTTTTCATTTGTTTCTTTTGATAATTTCTATTCTTTTATTGATGTTCTCTGTTTGAGATACTAGTGCCATACCTAGCTTTAATTCTTTAGACATGGTTTTCTTTAGTTCTTTAAACATCTATATAATAACTTATTTGAAGTCTTTGCCTAATAATTCTAACATCTGGATCAAGGTAGTTTCTATTGACTGTTTTTTTTCTTTGTGGGCCACACTTGTTTCTTTGTGTGTCTTTTAATCTTTTGTTGAAAAGTGGATATTATAGATAATACAGTGTAGCAATTCAGCAAATCATCATCTTTTTCACCAGGTGGTGATGGTGTTATAGCTATTTAATGACTTTCTCAAACTAAATCTGTAAAATCTATAGTATGCAGCTACTAAAGGCTCTCCTTAACTGGTTTAGTGGTCAGCTAATGATTTGTCAGAGATGTAATTAAATGCCTTGAACCAATAAGTCTTCTACCCTTTGCTAAGAGAGAGGCAAATACAGAGAAAGTGAGAGAGGGAGAGAAAGAGGAAGGGAGGGAAGGAGCGAGGAAGAAAAAGAGTGAGTGAGAGAAAGAGAGAGAGAGAGAGAGTGTGTGTGTGTGGGGGGGGGTGCTTAGGTAGTTTATGACTCTGCCTTACCGTCACTACCTGCTAGTGCATGACTCAAAAGTCAGCCAGAGGTGAAATATTGGGGACCTCTCAGGTCTTTCTTGCTCATATGCACAGCTCGTGGCCTTGAAGAGCCCTAGAAATATGTCAGAACATTTCAAAACCCCTAATAGATTTTTCCTTTCCCAGATTTTCATTTTGGCCAGCTTTGTTTGCCCTAATTAGTATCACAACTTTAGGCAGCTGTAATGTTAAAGAATTACCACTAATAGTTTTTGACAAATGCCCTGGAGCTAGCTAGGGCTTTTCCACAGAGTGAGTCAGGTCAAATAATAATGCTCTGTAAATGGGGCTTTTTCAAGGAGTGGCAAGACAGATCAAGTTGTGACAATACTCTGGGATTTGGACTTTCTGAGATACTAATTCATACCAAGGTATATGGGCAGGTAATTAGGTCTTCTCTGGTCTAAGCCTTGTCCTAAATTTTACCTAAATGCTAAGTGGTGACTTGGATGTGAGTTTAGGTGCCTGAGGGCTTGGTCTCAAGGAGACAGTGTGAAATGCTGGAAGCTCACAAAGCCGGGAGTTGGGCAGGTCTGGTTCTGAATTCTGGCTCTATCACCTACTTTCTGTGCAGCCTTGGGGGCAAGTTACTTCTCTGAGCCAAACAGGGATGCCTTTATCTGGACATTAGGATACCAGCAACCTCACCAGGTATGTCGACAGGTTGCAGGTACACAAAATTATGCCCAATAATGGAAATAATTATTTCACTTGAGACTTAGGGTAAGACTCCAGAAAATGATGAGGCCAGGGTTGTTTTGTTGCAATAAAAGCACTTCCAACATATCTAACCTTCACTATATGCCAAGCCCTGTCCTAGGCACTTTATATATAGGACTTCATTTAATCCTCACATAACCCCCTAGTAGATTTTATTATTAGTCTCATGTTAGAGAGGAGGAAACACTAAATGGAATTTCCTGCCCCGGAATTGGGATTTTAATACAGTTGTCTGGTACCAGCATCTGCACTCCTAACCTGCACTCTGTGTTCATTTCATTTTAATATCATACAACTCAGCCAGGTGTTCACTTGGACAATTAACAGTGGAGAGCACTAAATTGGGAGTAAAATGAAAAGCCACTATGCCCTTTACTAAATGAAACTTGGAACAAAAGGACTGGATACTTCCTAGTCAATATCCAATTTAGAAAGAGTTAAAGGTCAGTCACAAACCAGCAGCTTCTCCTTTGTGGCTTTCGCTAGGGTCAGGCTCCTCTCCGAGGATCAGCCTCCCCCTACCTCCTCATCAGAGTTCCTCTCGAAGTAGGGTGAGGAGGTGGGGGGAGGTTCTTGCAGCCTGTCCTTGGAGCTGGGTGCTGCCCTAAGCACAGCCTCTCCCTGAGCCTGCTGAGACTATCACAGACTGCAGGCTGGATACCCTCCCAGCCAGCTCCCCATGCAGATGCCCAGGAGCCTGCTGCACCAGCAGTGGAGAGATGTTTAATAACTTGCCGCTTACCTTGACACACCAAGGCCATGCAGGAACAAGCACTTCTGTGTGTTCAGCTCAGTCTTTTATGACTCGAATGCACCCTGTCGCAGTTAGTGACGTCACAGTGGCTACTGCCCACTGTATGACTGTCTCTGTAAGTGTAGAGCACAAAGTATGGATCAGGAGCAGGTATAGGGCCCTCTTCACCTGCCCTTCAGCCTCCTCAGACCTCCCAAAGGAGGACCCTAACCCAGTAGGCTCTTAGATACCTTCTTGCCCAGGAGGTCTGCAGCTATGGATATTCAAATGGCACTCACCCAAATGAGTAGAAGGTTTATAAGATGCTGAAGTACTTCTATACCAGTTAATAAATTGTCACTATCCCCAGCCTTCCTGGAGCCCCTCAGCCTCCCCACCTATGACTAGGGGCTTATGGTCCACTTTGGTTCACTTTTGTTCTGATTAGTCTCTAATCTCTGCAGAGCCTTTTTTTTTTTTTTTTTTTTTTCTCCCTCAGGCTTTCAAACACCACCCAGTATGCTGTAGCAACTTCTGGAGTCAGAGAGCCTTTGAACTGGGTGCAAGGAGAGATCTTTGAGGTTAGGTAGTTTTTACTTCCTCAGCTTACTGATGAAGAGAGTCAGATGGAGAGAGGCCTGTTTCACTCTGCAAGAGCACAGGCTCATTTGGATAGAGCATTAGTTTCTTGTAGGTTGGGAGTACAGAGTAGGAGAACAGCACGAATAGCCTTAAAGTCAGGCCACCTTAGTTTCAAATACTGACATCCCTGCTTTTATCTGCTGTGTCTCTGGGCCTCCACAGGGCTGGGGGAGCCCTGCCTCACTGGCTGCCTCAATGCAATCAATGAGGGTGTGGAGGAAGAGGGCTTGCGTAGGATGAGTGCCCACCAAGGCCAAACACTGTCTTCCCCATGACAGCTGGGGCTACTGAGGTCCTCTGGGAGACACCAGCACCTTCTCACTTAGCAAGGCCCAGCACCCATGTCCAGGGACACCTGCCTGCAAACAGGCAACTATCACCCCAGTCCAATTTGGGGAATAAGCAAACTCTTTTCTAGTAAAGGCCTCCCAGAGGAGGGTTAAGGAGAGCATAAACCACTCAAATTCTGAGTTCCGTCTTGCTAATGAGCAAATCAGTGGTACTTCCAGATGTAAGATGCAGGCTCAGAGAGGGTGAGCTAAGAGGTCCTCAGAGATCACCTAGCTGGAACTTCTCATTTTCCAAATGAGTTTCTTTAAAGCCCCCAAAGAGGAAGTGACTTGCCTAAGGCAAAATAGCATGTAAGTGGCCCAGCAGAGATTTGTTACCCAGAGTCCCTTGACTCTGTGCTCTTGACTCTGAAAAAGATGCCTAACTTTGTTCTAGTTTAGTCCATATGAATTGAGGGCAAGTTCTGTGCACAGAACTGTGCTGGGCCAGTTATAGAGCAGGTATTGCACCTTCCTTATTCCAAAACATTTAATAGAAGAATGAAGCAGGACATATAAAAGTTATTCAAGGCAAGGCTGAAGGTTGAGGGGAGGGAGATAATCGGTGTGGGGAACCACACATTCATGCCACCTCTGACAGCTGGGTGGGCACAGTCAGCCCCTTGGCCGTAGCCCCTTCTCTGAATGTGCTCTATCAAAAGTGATCCTTCCTCTATTGTCTCAACATTTTCAAAGTACTAGAAGAGACAGATTGGGCTTAGACTTAAGCCTCTCTACTTTGCCACAGGCCCAGGCCCCCTCTGTTGCCCTATCTTCCTCATTTGTATTGACTCCACAGACTTAATATCTTTGTAGATTCACAGAGTCAACAGAAGTCCCCTTTATGTCTACCAGGTTTCTCAGCTGTAGTTCATAAACATTTTATGCATGGAATGCACTCATGCATTAAATAAACTGGCTTCACTTGGGAAGGAAGAGAGGCTAACATTTGCTGAGTGCTTACTGTGCTTGGCACAGTGCATGCTGCGTCTAAGATTTCTCAACCTTCCTGTCTAGGAGGGTACAATACTGTTGGTTTTAGAAATGAAGACATTGAAGTTCTGAGAGGTAAATAACTGGGTGTCCTAGGCCACCCAAATGTCACTGGTCCAGCTCAATTTGAATCTAGCTCTCAACAAGTCCAAAATCCGGGTTCTTTTTCTCTTCCCTTTGCTGTCTTTCAAGTCTCAAGAATTGACTCTTCTAGAAAGATTCTGGTTAATAATCTTTGGCTGCTAGGACTATAGGTCTTTGAGGTTTCTCTGGCTACCTAATAAAGTGATTTCTGAAGAAAACTTAAGGACATCCTTCCTTCCTGTGCCCCCTGATCTGTGACCTCTACAGGATATAGGCAGAGCTTGGAAATCCCTGGAAATCCGGGAGTAGCAGGCGCCAAAAGGATGTTGCAGCCCCCTCCCTTTATTCAGAGAGGCTGAGGAGCTGCTCCTTCCTAATAAACTCTGGGAGTGGGGAGTGAGTCTGGGAGAAATGAGGCCACAGGGCCCCGGAAAAGGCCTGGGTCACCCTACATCCTGCCCTGTGAGGCCCCATTGTCCTGGCTTGAGCTCCCAGGCAGGCCGCCCTCGCCACTGAACATTCATGAGCAGGCTCTAAGGCCCATTCTGAGTTAGTGCTATTTGTAGAATCTTCTTAAAATACCACAACAGTGCCATTCACAGAGTGTCTGCACAGCGATCAATGGCGGAGGTTGGAACAAAGCTCTGCTGTGCTCAGCATCCAGTTCTGGTCTCTGCCAGAGGATACCCCCTCTACCTCACTGACGGGATCCTGATGCTCTCCCTGTCCTGGACGTGCTCTAGTGAGGTCCTGTGGGTTCTGCTCTCCCATGCTGGGGTGGAGAGGTCCTGGACCAGGCTGGCCAGCAGAGGGTGTGTAGAAAGGCATTCAGCTGTCTGTGGAGGAGATGAGGCCTTCATGTGGCCCACTCCACTAGGCCAGGCTCTCCATCCTCCCACTCTCAGCCCGTCATCAGGCCACACACAGGTTTGCTCAATTACAGCTGGATGGCAGGACGAGAATAAAGAATCAGTAGGGAATCATCATGGAGGGACCCAGGAAGATAAAGCCTTTCTTGTCCAGAATCAAAAACTCTAGCATTCTCATTTCTTTGTTTTTTAAGTACTCAGTTTCATCAGTGTCCTTACCAAGTATATTTCTCTTCCCTGACCTCGGCAGTACCCACAGTGCATTCTCAGGAACACTTACTCTTAGGATGTTAATAGATGTCACCATTAACTGTATTTAGTGGTATCTAGGAGGTACTGAGCAGAGTTGTTTTCTTGCTGGTGGACCTCAAGGAGCCTTTACCATGCTAATGAGCCATGCACTGGGCAGTGATTCCTCACAGAGCTGCCAGCCAGGCAGTAATGCTCTGGTAGGACTTTCATGTGTCCCTTCAGGATGTGGGTGTGGTTGGAGCCCCAAGCAGTGTGCCCATTCATTCAAAGGGTTTGATGACTTCCCAATTTTCATTGTCTGTCACTGATACCTAACCATGTGCTGCATATAAAAATCAGATGTCCCTCCAAAAGAACCAGTTCATGGTTGAGGCCAGGAACCTGCAGTGGGCCTTGCCTTGTGCCTGGCAGGATAGTGCCCTCCCCTCACTGTGGAAAGACTTGGCAGCCAAGACCTAGCAGCTCCCTCACTGAGCAGCTATGACAGAAGCCAAGACTGACGTCCTGGCCCCCGTGGTGGGTTTTGAAACTTCAACAGGTCCCTGAAAGACAAGTCCCTGGTAACAGCTAGTCATGAAGGACACTGGGCCATTCCCTGACTAGTGGTGGGGTCACTGTACACAATTGCAGCACAATATATAACTTTTGACAAGGGCTCTGCCTGGCGGTGCAAATCTGGCATGAGGGCCAGATGAATATCCCCAGGATGGTTTTGGGTTCTTGAGGCACCACCATGTAAAGAACAACACCTGCCTCAGTGTTTGAGCCCTGGCAGTTGAACTGGAATCTGACTGTCCTGGTGGCAGTCAAGATCACCCCAGGAAGCAGGCCCTCTGAGACAAGGAGGCCCATGTCATTCACCAGCTACAGGACTTGGCATTTCTGTGCCTTGGTTTCCCCATCAATAAAATGGGATCCATAAGGCCTAGTTTGTGGATTGCTATGAGGATGAGGAAGGAGCTGATGTAATAACCGCACCTGACCGAGCAGGACATCCTATGGACAGTCAGCATCCTATCCTTAAGAGAATTACCAAAGAAATGAGAGGTATGGCAGTTTCTGTGCTCTACCCTCATCCGCACTTGGGGCTGTGAGCTCCCTGCAGACGGGAATAGCTGGTTGCCACTCTGGGATCCTCTGCACGCCCATACATGCATGGATGGCTGTCCTAAAAGGAGATGTAAGAAGCTGGTCAGAGTTACTGCTCTCTGGGGAAGGTGGGTATCTGGAGCACAAAACACTGAGCTAGGATGGAGACCAACTTTTCATGATGTATATGTTTGAACAGTTGATTTTGTTGATGATGTTTATCCTTTGCCCCCCAAAAGGCCAATCTTTCTGAATTCTGAATTTTCATGTCTACCGTTTCTTTTCTTGCCATACTTGTCACTTCCTGATGCTGTCTGTCCATATGGCTGGCTGTATTAGCTTTCCAAATTCTTTTTTTAACTACCTGTTCCAATCCAGTGAATACTGTGGAGCCAGGGAACACAAATGTTAGAAATGTGTGTAAAACAAGAGTTCAGTCCTTGAGGGTCAGTTGTTTGGCTCTTAAAGCCTGGGTTGGCTTCCCATTCATCATTTCATTTGTCACTGGACTCTAGATGGATGGGGTTGCCAGATAAGTGATTTCTTGATAAATGATGTGATTCTGTAATGCCCCATGTGTGGGAGGGTTGGGCAATTACCTGAGTCTGGCTGTTTTTCTTGCTGTGCAAGTTAGATCCTTCGAAAGATGAAGGCTAAGCTGATGTAGATTCTAGCGAACAAGGAATTTTCCAAGGTCTGTCTTGCAAGTGGGACTGAGAAGCCGGAGGCCCTGAGAGGCTGAAGGAATTTGAGTTTTGCTCCCTGGCCCTGCCAGCTCTGCTGAGGGGGAAAGCACTGAACATAAAATGTCAGCTCTGGCCCTCTGGCTGAGAGTCCTTGGGCAATTTTCTCTTGTAGAAAATGGAAAGATAGGACCTTTGCCAATGTTGTCTTGAGGCTTAAATGTGAGAATATATAGGCCACCATGTTGCATAACTTCAGGAGGAGGGGATTCACATAAGCTGCCATGAGAATCGGAGCCACCAGAGGGTGCCATTTTTTAGACTACAGTGAGAATGGCTGCCTTGGGGGGAGGTGCCAGTTACTTAGACTATATTGTCACCTCCTGGAGTTGTGCTAAGAAGTGGTGTTCATTAACAATGAAGTATAACAATGCAGTATCTATATGCCTTACTGTTAAATTGTGCACCTGAACCTTACTGGATTTTGTAAACCAATGTAACCATAAATAAAATAATAATAATAAAATAAAACCCTAAGTGCTTTAATAAATAATAATAATTTTAAAAAGTGAAACAAAAAGAAAAAAACAATAGTGAAGTATAGTATACTTACATCATGACACCAAGAAGACTTCTTACCTGTCTGGTTGTTTAAACCTGGCTTCCAGGAAGGAGGCAGCTTATAAAAATAGTATGTTGTTTTTTTTTAAGAACCTGAAAAATTGGGTGAAAAAGAAAATGGAGAGGACATTAACTAAAGCCCTGAGGTCCCATGCACCTGCTGGACATGAGCCCACTGGCTTGACCTTACTAAGACCCACACAAAGAGGAACGGAGTATCAATGAGAGATCCATGGTGTCCATTTCAAATTAAGGGAATTTCTAATGTGCCCAACATAGATTCAGTGGCTCAACAAATATCCACGTGACTGGCTAGAGGAGGCAGAAAGGAACTGAGGAGATGGGTTCAGTGTGCTGGCTAAAACATTGGCATGGAGTCCCATGGGCCCCAGACACTTCTCTGCCTTTCAGGAAGTCACTTTCCAGAGCCTCAGTCTCTGTATTCCATCCACCCTCTCCTCTCCTTACAGGCCTCTTTGGCTACATCTGCCACCTGCCACCTGCCACCTCCAGGCAGCCCTCTGGACCACCCTTCCCTCTATCCCAGCCTGGGAAAGGAGGCTGAACTCACCTCTAGGGGAGGTGGAAATCAAAATGGGTTTCCCTAGGAATTCCCCCTCACCCACTCCTCCCGGCTGCTATCAGGACCCAGCTGCCAGCTCCCTCCCCCACCAGGAAGAGTGAAGCTGAGGTTTTGTAATGCAGAGCTGGGGAAGGGGCTTACAATCATCTCCATAAAAAAGAGCAGACCGGCTGGGAAGGTCTTTCACATCCACATCCTCCCAGCCCCTGCAGTGAAGAGTAGATGTTTTTGTTGTTGTCAATTTGGCTTCCTAAATTGCTTCCCATCTTTGGCTGAACCTGCTCACCCTTGGCTCCTTGTGGACCGGGGCATGTCTGCTTCATTTTCATGCCCCTTGGTCCCAGCATGGTGCCTGACTGAGGTCTCATGATGATAAGATCAGAGATTCAATGTACCTGTCCTGGGGCTGTATCTAGGCCCCTGGAGGCAAATGAGAACTAGCTCCTGATAAAAGAATAAATAGAGATGTAGGCCCTGGGCTAGCCGATATTCTTACTGGTGTCAGTAAGAATCTGGTTAGGTCCTTGGATGGCAGTCAGTCCCACCCCATGCCCCAGGCCTTCCCCTGTGATGTCAGACTGAGGGTGGGGCTGGGCACAGAGAGCCCTTAGCCAGAAAAGGGTATCAGGGCAGGGATTCCTCTGTGTTCATTTCAAGAAGCTGGGCTTAAGTCCAAGGTGGGTTTCATTTGGAAGGTGGGTAAGAGGGGACACCACCAGCACATTTTAAATGGGTCCTTATAATTACAAAGTGATTTTTATTTTGTCTGAAATAGGCAGTTTCTGGAATCAAAGTGAGCATGTGTGGTGGGACTTAGGGCACCCCCTCCTCCCACCAGCATTGGGCCCCAGGACCTGCCTTGGCTCTACTCATTTGGAGTGAGGAGTGATTGAGAGCCCTGGAGACTGATCCTTGTACTTCTTCTGGATCTCCACCAGGACCCTTCCTACCCCAGTCCCACCCACCCACCTCTAAAATTTATGAGCAAGCTCTCTGTTGGATCACAGATTAAGACAGATCCTGCACTTGTCACCCCCTCCATTCCTCCCTGATTGGGTTATGCCACCACTTCTCCCTGCTGGACATCTACGGGAACCTCCTATCTCCTCCTGATCCCCTCACATCCATCCAGGTGCACTGAGCCACACGAAGGACCTCAAGACTTTTCCTACCGCTGGGCCCTTGCAATTACTGCCCTTCCTCTTCCTCCAGCCCTCTAAGCCCAGACCAGATCTGTGCAAGATAGCCAGTCCCTGTAGTCACGTAGTCCTCAGCTCAAGGGTCCCCTCTTCAGATGGGCCTTTCCTGAGCCCTGCTTAAGTAACGACCCTACCCTATCCCTGCTGCAGTCGCCCCGTCTGAGCTCACCTCCCTCCTTTGTCCGTTTCTCCGGAGGAGAAACTCCAGGAGGATGGGGCCTTGCCTCTCTTGTTCACCCATGTATCCCGCTCCACCCCTTTGCCAAGCACGGTGCTGGCACATAGTAGGGTCTCAAGGAATACCTGTTTCCTCATTGAAAGAAGCTCCCTACACATGAAGCTAGGCCAGGCCCAGTGTGCACTGACCAAGCCCTTCTGAACCTGTTGGGGGAAGACGGGGGAGTTAAAGCTCCTGGATGCAGGACAGAGCAAATTCCCCCTAGTGGTGGGTGGAAGCCAGGCCAACACTGAGAGAGAAGACGGTTCTAGGTGGAATGTAAGAAAGCATTCAAACGCCAAAGTTAGAGTCAAAAGGGAAATTTATTAGAGAAGGTGTAACACTCCATAGAGTGTGGTCTCCTCAGAGGTAGAGAGAGCCTGAGAGAGCCTCAGAGGGACAGAGATAATAGAGACGAGGGTAGTGAGAGAGACAGTAAATGCACTGAGGGACACAGAGGGACCCTGAGTGTCCCAGGGAATTCAGTTTATATATCATTCTTTAGTTCCTATTAGTTACAGTTTAAAGACTTTGTCTACCCATTTCCTTTGATATGGATATACAGTGGGGAAGTATAAGAGCATGCAGCATGAAAGGCCAACTGGCAATTCCCAGCCTAGTATCCTTAAATTCTCCATGATTTTAGCCATAGGGAATGAACAATTTATTTTGTGTAGGGCACCACTTAAAGACTGTTTTTCCTGTTTTCTCTCCATGGTTCCACAGTGTGGGGAAATGGGTTGTTAGCAATCCTAGCAGAAATCTTCCTTTGTCCTGCAGGTTTCCTGTGGTCTGGCTGCAGGGCCGATCAGTACATTGCAGTCTCTGAATAGTGCTTGATTTAACACTTTAGTTCTCTTGCCTCCTCTCTACATTATTACCAGGACCACCCTTGACCAGGACTGGCAATTCTGATACACATTTCATAAGGCTACATAGACCATGCCAGCAGGATGGAGCCCCAAGACCCTCAAAGCAGCGACCAACTCAGTCCAGCATCCTGGTGGGCTCTCCCTCCTTCCCTAGCTCATTCCCTTTCCTGCACAGCTCCCTGGGGTAACTACAAAGTAGATTTCCCAAACCCACGACCTGTACACAAGCCTTTGGTTTGGGGGAATCCAGGCTAAGACACGAGGTGCTATTGGGGAAAAACAATCTCAGTTGCAACCTGAAGTAACAAAAGTCACCAGTTACTTGCATTCTTTACACTCTGTGAGCAGACAGTGCTTCATCCATTCATTTAACAGATGCTGATAAAGCACCCACCTGGAGCAAATCACTCTGTTAGGTGTTAGGAGAGGCACAGAAATGCTTCTCATACTCCAAGAAACCTAGGAGGCTGGACCTGGGGAGGGAGGGTGATGGCTGGGCGTGGACTGAGGTGGAGCCCTGGGTGTACATCAAGCCTTCATCATTCACTAGATCCTGAGCTAGGGAAACTTATCCACTGGTTTCTGCTTCTCCTATGCGCAGCAGGGATGTAATATGTCATAGCTCCTACTTCGTGGAGTTGCTGGGAAGAGTGAAATGCAGTTGCTGAGAAGAGTGAAGGGCTTAGCAGAACACTAGTCAGTGTGGGGGTGGCAGGAATAGCAAAGGCAGCAGCTGTGGGGCCTGTTACCTCTTTGAAGCTGCCATGGTTTGTAACATTGTAGAAATAAATTCCCTTGCTCGAGTCACTGGAGAGGCCCAATCTCAACTTGTAGGGGATATGGGCTGAGTGGGCTCTTAACAAATGTTAGGCCCTTTTTTTTTGCTCAGAAAAATGAATTAAACCATTATTCCCAGGTTGGTCAGCATAAATCACATTTTTTCGTTTCTAAGTGCCAGGCCCACCCCTCCTCCCCCACATTCCCCGACCCTGGAACATTTCAGAACCAGGTCTTCACCTGACAATTGGCATATTCCATTTTAATATGTTGCTATTTTTAACATTTTTTTTACACAAAAGTTACTTTTAACTTTGGGGTGGGAAGGGGGCGGTTAGGGGTAGAGGTACTGGCTTTCCATCAGTGGCTTTTCCATGTTACTGCTGCCTGCTGGCTTCCTGGCCTCCCAGGAGGTCAGGAGACAAGACAGACTACCTGGCCCCACCCAGATGGCTGTCAGCATGCAGATCTCAAAGTGTGGTCTCAGCCCCTCTCCCCTCCCCTCCCCCAGACCTCTTTGTCCTTCCTAGCACTTGCAATTGCAATTTTGCATTTGTTTGTGATAATGTTTAAGGCCTGTCTCCACCAGGCTGCATTCACCAAGAGGTAGGGACTCTTAATTTTGTCACTCCTGAGTTCCCATCACAGGGCGCAGTGCCTGGCATATGGTAGACCTTCAATAAATATTTGTGAGAGGGAGAATGGGTTAAGGAAAACTGGGAGTGGGCGAGGGGAGAACAGGTAAGGAAAAGGGAGAAGGAGAAGGGATATTTAAGGTGGGTCTTGATAAGTAAAAGTTTTCTAGACAGACCAAGTGGGAACGGCATCTCAAGAAGAGGGAACAGCATGTGCAAAGGCAGCAAGGCATGAAGTGATATGTCCCAGGAATATGAAGTAAGGCAGAGTGTCTGGAGTGTTTGGTGAGATGCAGGAGTAGCTGGCTGGGGTGGAAAGGTACCCTCAGCTGATCAGACGAGCCCCAGTAGGAAGCAGTGAACTGAGATGACTCCTGAAGGCAGAGGAGAGGGAGGGAAAGATCTGACTTGCATTCATATAGCCCTCAGGCATTCCCCAGCTTGTCCCACCCTTTCTTCACTTCTGCAATTGTCCGCAATTGTCCCTTTGAGAAAAATCCCAGCCCCAGTTCTCCCATGGGTGCTGCCCACGGCTAGGTCAATATAGGTTCCCTAAAAATCCAAACACCTTCAGAACCACAAGAGATTTCCCAGGGAGATGCTCGTTTTGAGAAATGAAACTGCTATGAGGATGGGCTGGCAAAAGGGGAATTTGGAGCTCAAACCTTTTGGAAGACATCTGGGGCATTTTCCTACGTTAAAAGTAGTCAAAGCGCATGACTTCTACAGGGTAAGCACATGAGTGCCACCTCTCTTAATGGTGAAAAGAAACAGTCTTTCTTCAAGAAAGCAATCTGTGTTCATGATGACACACTCAGACACGTCAGAGTACATAGTGAGAAGTAAGCCTCGTGTTCCTGAGCTCCTCGCCTGCTCTCCTGAAGCAAGCACCGGTCCCCCTGCCCTGCTTGTCTTTTCAGAAGTAGGCATGAACAGCCCTGTGGGTACATGTTACTCTTACATAAATGCCAGCATATTCTTTACATTGTGTTTTGCTTTTTTCCACATAATAATGTATTGTCCTATATCGCATATTTCTGTTACATTTTTTTGGATGTATATAATTTATTTAACCAGTACATTATTTATTACTTAACTTGATGGACTGTTAAATTGTTCCTTACTGCTCCTTATACATGTGTGTAAATTTATCTGAAAAGTAAAGAACTTGGAATGGATAGTCATTTGAAATTTTGATAGGTATTGTCAAATTATTTCACAAAACGAGGTTATGCAAAATTTACTTTATGCTGAGGGTCTGCCCACTTTCCTCACAGTCCCTCTCAGGTGGTGCATCCACCAGGTTCTGAGTGACTCCCAGGTGCCAATATGCTCACTGGGCCTAAAACCTGCCCCTAACTCTGTGCTGTCTGCAACCCTACCACTCACTGCCTCACTATCCATGCATAATGCAAGGAGGTGTCTTTCACTCATCACTTTATATTAAATTCTATTTTCATTTACTTTTTTAAATAGGTGACACGGTTCAAATATCAACAGACAAAATTCCAGCCTTCCTGAATGCTTCTCCTTTAGCCATCCACTTTCCGCCCTAGAGCCACTGCTCCTAAAGTCATCTTTCTCAGCCAGAGATATTTTGCACATATTCAAACAAATCAGTATGTCTTCTGTTCTTCCTCTCATCCTCCCTTCCTTTGCAAAATATAATAGCATGTGATTGCTTTTTTTCACTTAACAGTATCTAACAGAACATTCCAAATCTGAATAGATATTCCTCCCATCTCTTTTTACCAGTTGTCTTTATACTTTTTTTTTTTCTTTGCCATGTAAATGTTTTTAACTTTTATGTAGTGAAATTTTCTTGTGTCTGGTTTTTGTGTCATATTCAGATAGACCTTTCGTACTTCAAGAGCGTACAAGATTTCTTCTACTGTTGATCCTGGTTCTTTCGTCATTTCATTTTTCATCTTTAAATCCTGAACCATTATGAATTCTTAGTTTGTTATAAGATGTTATATAAGGGTCCAGCTTGGTAATTTTCATCCTATTGTCTCTATTTCAGTTATTAAATAATACTGTTTGAAATAACTCCTTAATTTTATTCTGCACCCCCGTATGTGTTTGAACCTATCTCTGCTTATATTGGGCAGTACCATGCTGTGTTCATTATTGTAGCTATATACTATGTTTTGATAATTAGTAGGGCTGCTCTGACTTCATTATTCTTTTTTACAAAAATACATGTGCTATTTTTGCTTATGAACATTATAGCCAACTTTTCTAATTAAAAAAATACTATTAGTATTTTATTGTGTTAAATTTACAGACTAAATTAGGAGGAATTGGCATTTTTGTTGAGCTTTCTTTTGTATATGATTGTATGCATTTGTTTCTTCTAATTATAAATAGATTGTGATTTCTGTATATTAATTTTGTGTCTGGCTACCTTACTGAATTCTTATTGCTTGTAATGGTTTTTCAGTTCATGGACTTAGGTTTTCCATACATATAAATAGATAACTGAAAAATAGTAACACCACGTTCTCCTCTCCAGTTTTTATGATTTTAACTTCTTTCTCTCATCTGTTACACTGGTGAATACTTTCAGGAAAATGTTAAATAACAGTGGTGATACTGGACATTCTTGTATTTTCCCTGGCTTTGATGGGAATGCTGCCATTGTCTCTCGACTAAACAGTGTTGACTTTGAGTTTATCGATGTTGAAGAAGGATCTGTCCCTATTTAATAGAGATTTTTTATTGAAATGGATGTTAAATGTTGTCAAGTGCCTTCCAAGTTTTCTCCTTAGACCTGGCTGCAGGTCCAGTGTGCCCCAGCTATCCCCAAGACTGCCCCTCCCTAGCAGCTCTTGGGGAGCTAGTGCAAACAATTAAGGGCCACCTGACTGCTTTTGTGGTCTCTGTACCTGGATGCTTTCAGCTACAGGAAGCAGAAAAGCCCACCTAACTGGCTCAAATAAAAGGAGATATGTTATTCTCACAGACTAAGAAACCCAAATAGGCAGCTCCTGGATCAGCAATTCAGGTCCTCAGCCAAGTAAAGGAGGGTGTGGGCTCTTTCTTCTTCACCTCTGCCCTCCTTGGCCTATTGGCTTTACTCACTGGCTGGTCAGTGTGGTCACAATATGACCACCAAGCATCTCACGGGAAGGGAGGACATACCCCTTGATGAAGAAGATCTTTCGATAGGTCCTTATGTTGCAGAAAAGTTGCAAAAATCAGCAGTGAGAAACCAAGCAGCACTCAGAGAGTTGGAGAACTTGGGTTTAGTATGCAGATGGTCCCAGAGGAGTTAGCACTCTGAGGATCTGGGCCCCCGAAGCTCAGTTGCAACATTGCTAAAATAGAACTTACTTGGCATGGGCTGATTGGTTAATTTGTCCTCAGATGGTTACAAAGCACAGATGTTGCTATGAGTTTCTGGCAGTTACATTTGTTGCTTAGAACAACCAAAAGGGAAAATGAGTCTTTAATTAATTTGTAATAAGGCCTATGCAGCAAGCATATCTACAGAAGCAGAACAAAGAGCTGATTGGCCTTTTGACTGAAAATTCCTCTTCACTAGAAGTCAGAGAGCCTTTCTCACAAGCCCCTATAGGGACCGTGTGTCTCAGAGGCTTTACTCCAGTTTTAGGGTGGCCTGTAAAGTGTGACTATTTTTCATTTCTTTAAAACGTGAATGTAATCTCCTTTAAGTGCTCATTTTTAATGGCTATGTATGATTTCACCACATTTCTGTATCCATTTCACTAAGCCATTCCCCTATTTTGGACATTACATGGCTTCTGAGATTGTACTAGGTTTTCTTGTTGCTGGCCTGGGCAGTTTTGCGTTTTGGAACACTCAGTTGTACTCTGTGGCCACTGCCTTTCTCAGGCCAACAATAATTTCACTTTTGGTTTCAGCTTATCAAGAGAGTCAATTGACAACCCAGAGTAGGTGCGAGAACCCTACAAAGGACAGGGTACAGTGTGGCTGTGGGGGGCTGCAGTGGGTGCACTGCACACTGACTGCTGGGGCTCTAACCCTTTGCCTTGGGACCAAGAAAGTGTTGGAACACATTTTTTCGATGTGTCTGTGATTTTTTTTTTTTTTTTTTTACTGTCCTGGCCCTAAGGGAAGGGGAGTCAGTGAGGGCCTTCCTGTGGACTGTCTCAGGGCCCTGAGACATAGGCACCTGGCATACTCTGTTCAGGGGACTTTACTAATTCCCTAGACATAAAAGAAGTCCTCTCAGCATATCTCAAGGAGGAAAGGGGCTGACATAACACACATGCCTACTGTGGTGACATTGGGTGCAATCTGTGCCGGCCTCCTCACATCCTTGGCTGTGTGCTGCTGCAGTGGAGGGGACACAAGACACAAGACACTGTCCTTTTGTAACTTAATCTCATGACACCCTGTCACTTTTTGCCATGTTCTTTCATTGAAAGCAAATTACTAGGTCTAGCTCGCCTTTATGGGTGATTATACAGGGCGTGAATACCAGGAAGCAGGGTTCTTTGGGTGCCATCTTAGAGTTTGCCCACCACAGGGATGGAGCCAGGAAGTCAGAGTATAGCCAGACTGCGTGGATTCAGATTCTCAATTCTTAAGAGTAGGTTGTGAGTGGCCAGCACTTCAGAAGGCCAGTAGGCAAGCAATTTTCTGTTGATAACCAGGGCCACTTGGGAAGTTCCACTTTAATTAGTCATGTGGCCTCACATGAATTTCTCTCTCTTGTTTTCCTGTCTGTAAAATGGGTGCAATAACGGCACCACCTTATGGGGTTATCGTAAGGATATTGAGCTAATAATATATTCAAAGCCCTGAGAATGTTGCCCAGCATATGGTAAACATCCAATAAAACTTGGACATTTTTTAAAGAGAGGTTCCCTGCCACTTCCACAGAGCCCTCCATGTGTACTCCCAATGACCACCATTATTTATTGAACTCCTACCCTTTTCCAGGTACTGGACTAGTCCCTACGGATACCAAGGAAACCAAAAGAGGCAAGATCTGCTGTCATGAAACTTATATTCCATTAGCAGAGACACAGTAAACAAAGATACAAGTAATAAGCTAATTTCCAATAGTGCTGTGTTGTGTAAAGGAGTATGTAAGAATCATTGGGCAGGAGGAGTAGTTACTTGACAAAGGTCTCACCTAGGGAAGCTTTCTCTAATGGATGTTTGAGTTGAGGGCTGAAGGTGAGAGGAAGCCAGCCCTACAAACAGCTGAGAGAGTAACAGTCAGAGCACCTAGAAGTGCTGAGGTTCTAGTTGGAAGAGGATGAGCTTGAGGAAGAGAAAGAAGGCCAGAAAGACGGATGGCAGTAAGGGTAGGCAAGTGGGAGGAGATGTGGTCAGGGGACCCAGAGGACCAAGGTCACATCAGAGTTGGATTTTATTCCAAGAGCAGTAGGTCTTCTGAAGAGTTTTAAGCAGATGTGTCCCATGGTCCAGGTTCCTGATACTGCGTCCTAGGAGAAGTGGGTGATGATGGAGGAGTCCACCAGACTGGGCAAGGGGGCCGACTTGGGTTCCCTTGGTCCCAGGAGTGATAGAGACACCATTAGGGTGGCAGCTGATTTCGTGGAAAAAATCTAAAACTGCTGAGTTCAAATCCTGGCTGTGCCATTTCTCAGCTGGGTGGCCCTGGGCCACTAGAAGGTCTTGGAACTCCCACTACCCAGTCCATAACACAAAGATGACAGTGAATGTATAGGATATGAATGCACACATAGCCCAGCCCATGACTTCCTCACCAGAACCTCATGAGATGAATTCAATTACTCACTTCTCATTGATGAAGAGATGGAAACATAGAAAGATTATGTGGCCAGTAAGCACATTATCTATCTATCTATCTATCTATCTATCTATCTATCTATCTATCTATCTATCTCAGACTTCTCACATGGAAAGGAAGACCCCAAGGCAGAAAGCCGGTGGGGCTGGGATCCAGCCACTTGTCTGCTGTGGGAACTAGATGGACTGGACCCAGTACACTCTGGTCCAAGAATGCACGGGAGGAAGCATGTAAGGTGGCAAGCACAAGGGACCTGGGTTGGGATTTCCCTTATAGGAAATGCAGACAGCCCCCTGCACCAGCGGGGAGTACCGCAGGACTGGCTTGTCCTCTTAGCTCCGCCCCAGACAGTCCCGGCTGGGGCGCCCAAAAGTGCAGAAGTTCCTGGGGAGACAAAAAGAGCCTGGCCCGGCACCTGTGGGCAGAGCACAGTGTGAAGGCAGCCCACAGCTGCAGCCGCAGCCTCTCCTGCATATTCCTGAGCTGCCCTGCCTTTGCACCTGGGTCAGTCCCTGGCCTGACAGTACCTGACAGCCCTGCCTCCTATTACAGCCTCACCACTTTCCACACCATGCCCTTCTGCCCCAACAGGCATCTGAAGAGGAGCAGGCATCTGCCCAGGGGTAAGTGGACAGCCAGGGTCAAGAGCAGGCTTCAGGATACCAGGCCAAGGGATGATTAACCCTTGAAGAGCAAGTGGTGTTTGGTGGCTCCAGGTAGGTTAAGAGAAATGAGTGAAGACAGTAGGACACATGGGCGGCTTGGAACCCTGCTCAGGTTTGGAGTCTGGTGCAACCTGGCAGGGGTGGACAGGAGAGGCTGCCCTGGAGACTACAGGAAAGCCCAGTCTCCATAGGTGTTGCCCAAAGCTGGTACCACATACATGGGCAGTCTCAGGAGGTCTGAGGGTGGTCGTTCTTCCCTTCCACTCCAGACCAGTCAAGGTTGTCTAAGAGCTATCTAAGCCTGTAGCCGCCAGCCAAGTGTGGCTATTGAGTACCTGAAATGTAGGTAGTCCCAATTAAGATGTGCTATTAGTACAAAATACACAACAAATTTCAAAAACTTAGTTTTATGTATGTTATATATACTATAAACAATAGTGTATATGTGTGTGTGTGTGTATGTGTATAAAAAATCATTTAATGTTGAAATGAACGATGCTATTTTGGATGTATTGGGATAAAAGTTATTATTCAGAATAATTTTACCTATTTTTACTTTTTAATGTAGTTACTTAAACATTTAAAATTATAGATGTGGCTTGAATTATATTTCTATTGGACTACACTGCTTCAGACAGCTAGCTGTGTCCCCACATTTGGTCTTCACCTGTGGGAATCCAGCTGTTTGGGGCCGTCCGTGGAGCTCCCTGCTCCCCTGAGCAGTCAGTAGAATGATGGTGGGCCCTATGAAAAATCATACCCCGTAGCCAGTGTCATCTTTAAATAGTGACTTCTTTTATCTTTTTAAAGATTTTCTGTAAATCCTAGTAGGGGCAGACTAATCCAGATATCATTTGATTAATTACGTCAGACTGACAGCATTTTCACCTGACTGTCATAACATGAGTCCCATGGGCTACAGTGGTTTACAAAATGCTTTCACATATAACATTTACTCTTTTTTCTTTTATTGTAAAAATTTAGTATATAGTAAAGTTGAAAGATAAGAGTTCTTGTTCTGGAACCCCTTCTGGAATCTCTTCCATTTCAGAGTCACCACCTCTCTCACAGTCATTTCTGTGGGTGGAAAAAGAGACTCACAAAAGAAAGTTCTTATTGAGAAATTCATAGCGGAAGGAAGCCCAGCTGGGAACAGGAAAAGCTGAGTTGTGGTCCTGGCTCTGTCACCTGGGGGCTGGTCCACTTGAACAAGCTGAAGTAGCAAGGGTGGGGTCAGGATAGAAGCCAGACTGCCTGGGGTCATAGTTCACTGGTTGTATAGCTCAGGCTTGTTTCCAAACATCTCTGAGCCTCAGTTTCCTTTCTTTTGTTATTTTTTTTATTGAGATATTGACTCAAACATACTAGTTTCAGGTATATAATATAGTGATTACATATTTTATATATTGTGAAATAATCATTTTAAGTCTAGTTCACATTTATCATCATACATAGTTATAGAATTTTTTTTCTTAAGATGAGAATTTTTAAGATCTACTCTCAGCAACTTTCAAAATGCAATATAGTATTAACTATAGTTGTCATGTTGTACATTGCAGCCCCATGACTTACTTATTTTATAACATTTATTTTATTTTATGTTATTTTATAACTTATTTATTTTATAACATGACTTATTTATTTTATAACTGAAAGTTTGTGCCTTTCGATTCTCTTCACCCATTTTGCCTATCTTCCCCCTTACCTGCCCCCCCAAGCAACCACTGAGCATGGATGTTTGATTATTTGTTTGTTTTTAGATTCCACATAAAAGTGAGAACCTACTGTATCTGTCTTTCTCTGTCAGACTTATTTCACTTAGCATAATGCCCTCAAACTCCATCCATGTTGCAAATAGTAATATTACATTATTTTTTTATGGCTGAATAATATTTCATTAGATATATACATTTTCTTTGGACACTTAGGTTGTTTTCACAGATTGGCTATCATGAATAGTTCTGCAGTAAAGATGGGGGTACATATAAATTTTCAAGTTAGTATTTTTGTTTTCTTCAGATAAATACCCAGGTGTTGAATTGTGAGATCATATAGTACTTATATTTTTATTTTCTTGAGAAACCTCAATACTATTTTCCATAGTGGCTATACCAATTTGCATTCCCACCAACAGTGAACAAGGGTTCCCTTTATTCTACATCCTTACCAACACTTGTTGTCTCTTGTCTTTTTCATGATAGCCATTCTAAAAGGTATAAGGTAGTTTCTCATTGAGTTCCTTGATAACTAATGATGTTGAGCATCATTTCACATACCTGTTGTCTGTCTGTATATAGCTTTGGAAAAATGTCTCTTCAGATCCTCTGTCCATTTTTGTATGTGTGTGAGTTGTATAAATACTTTATATATTTTGGATATTAACTCCTTATTAGATATATGATTTGCAAATATTTCCTACATCCTTTTCTATAAAATAGGGATAATGACACCACTTTCCCCTTGAATATTCAAGCTTCTAAGGCTCATCAATTCATTAATATTATGCCTACCTTAAAGTGAGTATTTTGTGTATGCCAGCTACCTAGCTTCTTCTGCCGCTGTTATTAATCTTTCATTTATCAAAGATTCTGTGCATATCCTCTCATGCCAGGCAGTACTCAGTTTGCTGAAGTTGCTTATAAAACTGACATAGTGGGAGTAGGTCAAAAAATAAAAAGTATAAATAAGCAGGTCATGTAAACACATAAAATATATATGTACTGGATTGTGATAAGTGCTATGGAAAAATTATAGTCAGGAATGGGTGTGGAATGTGATGAGTGATGCAGAGTGAAGTTTAAATAGAGTGACCAGGAAAGATTCCCCTGGGAGGTGATATTTGAGGAAAGACCTGAGGAGGTAAGGGAGAAAGTCGTGCCAGTGTCTGAGAGAACAGCTTTCTAAGCAACAGTAAGGGCAAAGGGAATGCAAGTGCAAAGGCCCTAGCACAGGGGTGTGCCTGGTTGTTCAAGGAATAGCAAAGAGCAAAGAGGAGAGCAGAAATGAAGTCAGAGGAGTAGCGGATGAGAGGTTGAGGGGTTTGGAAGACCATTGTAAGGACTTTGCTAAGAAAGGGGCCATTGTAGGATTTTGAACAGAGAGTACGGTACGAGCAGCACTGGGTCTTAACCAGGTCACTGATTTACTCTTTATCTAAAACAATGCCAGAAAAGGACAACGTATAAGAAACACGGTTTTCAAGATACTTGACATCAGGCAATGAAGGACTAGGTCCCCCAAGAGATGGGAAACAAATGACATTAGCCCTGCATATGCCCCAGTTTACTGCCCTGAGAAAGTTCATATTTAGGCTGTGATGCAGGAAGGGGAAACTCAGGTGGAGACAGAGCTTAGAGACCTGGGAGACAAAAGTAGCTAGAGTTTTCAGGATAAGATATCAAGGAACAAAGAGTTACTGAGAGAGAAAACTCCCTTGGGAACTCATCACTATGTACACTTGAGGAAATTTCTGATTTTATTAATCTAAAAAAAAGAACAGCTTTTTTCTTTCTTTCTTTTAGTGACTGTTTTTCTGGTTAGCAAAATGTTTTAAAGAGCTAGATAGTAAATATTTTAGGTTTTAAGGTCATATGCCCTGTGCCACAACTCTCGGTGCTGTTGTAAGCTTCTAGCAAGACTGATCAGGGAGGGAAAAAGAGAAGACACAAATTATCAGTATCAGAAATGAGAGCGGTGACATCACTAGAGAGTCTTCAAACACTAAAAGGATAATATAGGAATATTATGACCAACTTTATATAAACAAATTCAACGACTTAGATGAAACAAGTTCCTTGAAAGATACAAGTTATCAAAGCTCACTCAAGAAGATAAATATATATATTCTTATTCTGTGAGGCCAGCATTACCCAGATACCAAAACCAGATAAAGACATTATAAAAAAAGAAAATGGCAGACCAATATTCTTCATGAATAAGTTGAAAAATTCTAAACAGAATTTTAGCTAATTGAATCTTACAACATATAAAAAGGATAATACATCATGACCAATTGGGATTCCAAGAATGTAAGGTTGGTTTAAGATCAGAAAATCTATCTCAGGTTCTGGTCAAGATGGCAGAGTAGGTAAATGCTATGCTTGCCTCCTCTCACGCCCACATCAAAATTACAACTAAACTACGGAATATCCATCATTGAAAGTCACCTGAAGTCTAGCTGAACAAAAGTCCTACAACTAGGGACATACAGATGAGGCCGCCTCAAAACTATTAGGAGAGGCAGAGACACAAAACGGGCAGGTCCCACGCCTACATGTGGTGGTACCCCCGGAAGAGTGATGGATCCCGGCACCACACTGGGCTCCCCAGCCTCGGGTTCCAGTGCTGGGGAGAGAAGTCCCCACAACTTCTGGCTATGAAGACCAGTGGAGATTGTGGCTGAGTGAGACGAAGAGCTGAGAGAGTCTCAGACATGCCTTTTAATGGGCTCGTGGGCAGACCTACTCGGTGACAGACTCACTTGCTCTGAGCTCCAGTTCTGGGGCAGCAGCTTAAAAAGTGCCAAGGACATATGGAGAGGAACCGAGTATCTTGCTTCAAGGTGAGGGCTGGAAGGGCAGCTTTCTCCAAAATAGAAGTGCTGGCAGAGGTCGTTATTTCTTTGTTGAGCCCTCCTCTGCCTGGCTTGCAGACCCAGGCAGGTGCCATATCTGAGTTTCTATCAACATAGCTAACACTAGTTGACCCACCCTAGTGATTCCCCGAGATCTTGTCCTTCCCAACGGGTGAGTCCACCAAAGCCACTTCCAATAGATTTTCCATACAAATGGCCTGTCTTGGCTTATGCTGTGGACTTTTCTAAAATCTCTCTAAGGTTCTCAAAACCTAAACAAGCAACATCTTGCCTTGGCGTGCCCATACCTCTTGCTGAGCAGCCCTAAGCCTGGCGCTAGCGGCAGCTGGCCTCAGTTTGCAGCTTGGCCTCTTGAGGCACTTCCAAGCCAAGTGTGGATGGTGCCCATCTGCAGACTGCTTGATGGCTCATGCCAGGTGGCCCCAGGCAGGGACCAGTCTATAGGTGAACTTGGCCTGTGGCATGGCCCTGGCCTGCACACCCAGTGGTGGGGTTTGGTCTGAGCTGAGCACCAGGGTCACATCTGAGGATCACACATCCGAAGGGCAGACAAGGCAAGTACCAGAGACCTGCTAAAGTGAATCCTGCTGTGTACTGTCAGCCCCTGCACAACAACTCCTCCACTGATCATGAGCAGTCATCACAAACAGTCAGCGTGAAGGCTCAACTACAACACGAGGGCACACACACACCATACAAGGGACACACCTGGAACACCTGGTTCAGGTGACAAGGGAAGGCTGTGCCACTGAGACCCATAGCATACCTACTATATAAGGCCACTTAACTAAGACCAGGAGACATAGCAGCCCTACCAAAATTGGCAACCAAAATTGGGCAACAAACGGACATGTTTCAAGTGAAAGAAGAGAACAATGCTCCAGGAAAAGAACTAAACAAAATGGAGATAAGCATTCTACCAGATGGAGAGTTCAAAACATTGGTTATAAGGATATTCAGTGAATATAGGGGAAGAGTTGATGAACTCAGTGAGAACTTTAACAAAGAGATAGAAAACATAAAAAAGAACCAGTCAGAAATGAAGACTACAATAACTGAAATGAAGACTGCCTTAGAAGGAATTTACAGTAGGTTAGATGAAGAAGAGGATAGAATTGGCAATTTAGAAGATAAGGTAGCAGAAAACACCCAATCAGAACAGTAACAAGAAAAAAGAATCCAAAAAAAAAAGGAAAAAGCCTCTGGGACAACATCAGGCATACCAACATTCACATCATAGGGATACCAGGAGGAGGAGAGAGAGAGCAAGGAATTGAAAACCTGTTTGAAGAAATAATGACAGAAAACTTCCCTAACCAGGTGAAGGAAATAGACATACAAACCCAGGAAGCACAGAGCGTCCCAAACAAGATGAACTCAAAAAGGTCTGCACCAAGACACATCATTATTAAAATGCCAAAGGTTAAAGATGAAGAGCGAATCTTAAAAAGCAGCAAGATAAAAGCAGTTAGTTACCTTCAAGGGCGCTTCCATAACACTGTCAGCTGATTTCTCAACAGAAACTTTGCAGACCAGAAGAGATTGGCAGGAAATATTGAAAGTGATGAAAATCAGGAACCTACAACCAAGATGACTCTACCCAGCAAAGCTATCATTTAGAATCAAAGGACAGATAAAGAGTTTCCCAGACAAAAAAACAAAACAAAAAACCAACAACTGAAGGATTTCATTGACACCAAACCAGTATTACAGGAAATGTTAGAAAGACTTCTTTAAGAAGAAGAAGAAAAAAGAAAAAAAGATTAAAAAAATATGAATAAAATGGCAGTAACTACATATCAAGCAACAATGACTTTAAATGCAAGTGGATTAAATGCTCCAATGAAAAGATAGAGTTGCTAAATGGATAAGAAAACAAGATCCCTACATATACTGCCTATAAGAGGCTCACTTCATATCAAAAGACACACAGAAACTAAAAAAAAAAAACTTAAAAAGAAACACAGAAACTGAAAGTGAAGGGATTAAAAAAATGTTTCATGAGAATTCAAACAAACGAAAAAAATCTGGGGTAGCAATAGTCATACCAGGCAAAATAGACTTTAAAACAAAGGCTATTACAAGAAACAAAAACAAAAAAAAACAAATACGAAAAACAAAAAACAAAAACAGTTATCCTACTTTTGGGTATTTATCTGAAGAAACCCAAAACAATTCTTTGAAAGGACATATTCCTTCATACGTTCATTGCTGCAGCATTATTTATAGTAGCCAATATATGGAGGCATCCTGGATGTCCATCAATGGATGAATGGATAAAGAAGATAGCAATTAAGTACATGAAAAGATATCTAACATCATTAGTCATTTGGGTAATGCAAATTTAAACATAATTCTGTACTGCTACACACTCATTAGAATGGCTAAAAGTAAAAAGGCTGACCATTCCAAGTGTTAGCAAGGAAGTAGAGGCAATGGAATGCCTATACACTGCAGGTGGGAATGTAAAGTGGTCCAATCACTTTGGAAAACAGTTTGTGGTAATTTCTTAAAAGGTTAAGCATACATATAAAAAATATGTACATAGATTAAGCATGCATGCATGAAAAATATGTTAAAAGTTAAACACAAAGACTTAGAGCTGGATCCTGTGCAGGCGCACAGCTGGACCTTAGAGTGTCTGTCAACATCTGGGCAGGGCAGATCCAAGTTTTGTAGACGAAGTTTATATAAAACTTATATGATTGGGGTGGTCCTCTTTAGGAAAAAGAATTGAAAAATGAGAAATTCAAATTAGATACAAACCCGTGTATTCATTTTAGATGAACAGGAAACCACAACGAGATCTTGCAGCCATGGACCTCCAGGTCCCTTCCATTTCTTGAATCATCTTGAGACCCTTTTCCAAAAAAGCTTATGCAGAAAAGTTTCCTGGTGGCATCCAGCTCCCCCTCCCGCACGGAACACTCAGCCATCCCAGCTCTCACAGTCCATGTGGTGTGGGGACCTAAAGATGCAGATCCACTGTCTATGCCCCCATAAATGACCCTGGCAGCCGGCTGAGCTGTGGGTGCAGCCTTTCCTTTCGACAGGTCCGTACTGCCTCTTGGGATTCTGCTGTCTCTGCCCCAAGTGCACTTCCTTGCCACCTCTGCAGCTCTGCTGCCCAGTAGCTTCATGTACTCAAAGGAGCAGGGCTGTGTGTGTAGTGGAGGGCTCCAGAAGGCAACCTAGGGCCCTCACATTCTTGTCTTCATGCTCACTACCCTCCTGAGCTTTGGGCCCTAGGAGACTCTCCAGCCTGCTTCCCCACTACAGCCCCAGGCCTTGCTTCTAGTGTTCCCTCAGCAAGATGTACTCCTTCCCATGCCCCAGCCCTTAGAGCCGCCTCATTTGCTACCTTTCTGTGAACATTATTAGCCCAACCCCTTATTTGTAGGAAATGGCAGGAGCATGGGGTGAGTCAGAGTCCAGAGCTAGAGACTGAATCCTTGACTATACTATATATTAGCTATGTGAGTTCAGACATGTTCTTTATCACTCAGTGCTTCAGTTTCCTCATCTGTAAAATGCAGATAGTAACAGTAATTCCCTCAGAGTCACTGTGAAGATTAAAGAATCCTAGGAGGGCAAATGTATGTTAGTTTTTGTTCATTTAAATGTCCACAGCTTCTAGAAGAGTCCCAGGCATGTACCAAGCACTCTGTAAGCCCTTGGTCCTGTCTGGTCTCCTGTCTGGTCTCCATCCTGAGCTTGTGGACTCTAGCAAGAACCACTTGGGTATCACAGTTCTCACCACTGCCATCCTGTCCCCTTGGGAACATGGGTCCCTGGGACTCACCCCACTGGCAGACTGTCCTAGTTAGGGTCTGAGGCCCTGGGACCTTAGGCAAGTACATAGGCAAGTTACATATTATGAGATTTGGGGGAGGGGTGCCATAAAGACAAGATCATTCTTGAAAATCCCTTAAATTACCTATGAAGTTTAGTGTAAATGTTTTATACACATCTCAAATAATAATTCATTTACATGTGAAAAATTAATTCATTTACACATGAAAACATGAGAACCACTGGAACTACTTAGGGAAAAAGTCAGTTTTCAAATAGCTGGCTGAGCTTCCCCATCCATGTTCCTTTAGCTAAGGGTCTAATATCTAGCTGTGAGCAGGGGCAGGTACGGAGCGGACTTCTATAATGGTTACTCTGGGTATGAACTTTTCTAAGCTGGCCTCAAATCTGAATGCCTTTTTTCTAATAATGCCCTAGGATGATTTTAATGATTTCAGATTTATATGGAAAAATAAGACTAAGGGAGAAAAGAGAAATCCAAAAGTGCCCCAAAGACAGATGAGTGAGGTGTGAGGGACAGGCTGCAAAAATAGAACCCAAAGCGTGGCTGTTGCTGAAAGGTGTTGGAGAGAGGGCTTTCTCGTAGCCCAGGTAAATAAAAAACTAACCCGTGCCTGGGCTGAAGAGAGTTCTGTCGGGAAGGGCACCCAGTATCTGCACAGGGGTCCCTGCAGTAAGCCTGTGTCTCCCTGTCTTGCAGGTGGTGCTGGGGAGCGGGAGAAGGTGCCGGCCAACCCTGAGGCGCTCCTGCTTATGGCCAACTCCCAGCGTGACATGGAGGACTGGGTGCAGGCCATCCGCCGGGTCATCTGGGCCCCGTTTGGTGGAGGTACTGCCCGTAGCCCGCATGCTCACCCTCTAGAACCCTTGCCTCCAGGTAATCATGCCCTATGCCTCCCACTGGGCCTGCAGGACTCTGCTCGCTCAGGACTCCCTGGCTGTACCCATGCTTCTTCTGGCATGTAGGCAGTATCGTCATTTTCTGCTGCAGGCCTCCATCAGGTGCACCAAGAAAGCCCTGGCAGGAGAAATCAGGGTCACTTTTCAAAGTGATTTATCCTCTAACCAGATAGTCCTATGGCTTTTGCATACTTGTCTCTCTGCATCAGACCCCTGCAGGACACTGGGAGTGTGTGAGGTGGTCTGCACATAGTCCAGAAGTGTACACTCAAGGGGTCATATCAGATGCCTAAGTACAACTTCCTTCTTGCTGAGCCATGTGGGGCTCTTGCGCTGCCTACAAAACTCACCCCCTAATATGAAAGCTGCAATTCCTATTTACTCACTTCCTCCTTTAATCATTAAAAACACTTATTGGATGCCTAAAATATACTGGGTTGCATTCTAGACACTAAGAATTCAGTGGTAAACAAAGTAGATGATGCTTCCACCCTCCCATCACCTCCTTTGTCCTGTGGGAGACAGATGGTAGGCATATAAATATGTCCCATGATGTCCAGTAGTGAGAAACCCAACAAGCAAAGTAAAGCTAAGTGGGAGGACAGGTAGGATGTTGTGTTAGAGGTTGTAGCCTAGCCAACTTAATGAAGTCACCAGGGGAATGCTGAGGGAAGAGCATTCAGGCAGAGGGACCAGCAAGTGAGAAGGCTCTGAGATAGAGTTGAGTGATGGGTACACAGGAATCTCAGGAAGTCCAGTTGGTCTGAGGGAGTGAGGATAAGTGAGTGGAGGACCTCTGAAGTGACAGAGGTCACTGAGACCTTGGGGACGTGACGGAGATTACAGATTTTGTTCTAAATTGATGGGGCATCAGGAAGGGCTCTGAGCAAGAGACAGATACTACCTGACATAGATTTATAAAAAGAGCCCTCTTGGCTGCTGCCTTGTAAGGGATAGACCATAGAGAGACAGGAGTGGATGCAACATGTTGGGATAGTCATGAGATAAGGGTCACAGGGGCATGGGATGGTGTGGGAGTGGAGAAGACAGTGAAGAATGGTCAGCTGTAGATGGGTTCTGAAGGTAGAGCTGCCAGATTTTGCTGATGGTCTGGAAATGGGTTAGAAGAGAAAGGAAAGATGACTCCCAGCTGGAGTTGGTGTCTCTATGAAGTCATCATGAAAAGAGCTTTTAGAAGGGGTTACCATGCTGGGTAGGTTGGGATCACTGAATGTGGAGACCAGGAGCCTTTAGGTTGGCTAGGTTCTGACCACAAGAGCCATGGATGTCCTCTTTCTCCCCACCCTTAATTGGTGCCAAGTCCAGGCAGAAACGGAATCTTATCTTTAGGGGCTTACAGCTCATCTGTACATCCTGCATGCCGTGTAGACTGAGCTTCTTCCTTCACTCCTCACCTCATCAGTTCTCCTCTTTCCTTCCTGGCTAGGGAATTCCTGACCACTTTTCATAGAACCACAAATCTCTCATGCAGAAGAGTCATTATGACTTTGAAAGTCAGTTTTCTCCTTGGCTTCATAAATGGCCTCACACTGTTAGCCATGGCCTCACCTCCCTGCCCTCTGATGATTACAGCAAATATGACCCATAATTGGTCTGGCAGAACCCAAGCCCACCCAGGGATTTCTGCAGCCTCTATGGGCCTCCTGTGGTGAAGGTGGTTGAAAGTGAACTGGTGGATCAGAAGAGAGACCAGAAGCAGAATTCCATGCAGCTGGACTTTGGTTTATGACAGGTGACACCTTTGAGTACCAGGAAAAGAGAATATCATCGTGATCTTGGGGCAGAGAAAGATTTTTTTAAATAAGTTACAAAAAGCTTTCATCTTTTAGGAAAATATAGACAAATAGTGCCACATAAACAGAAGATCATCTGTTCTTTAAAACGTAGATTTAAAAAATGAAGACAAGGCATAGGTTAAGAGAAGGTATTTGCTACACGTACAACCATCAAATGACTTACAATCTCAAATTTCTACAAACCAATAAGGCAAAGACAGACAAGCCTGTGGAAACACATGCAAGAGACTTGTACAGGCACTTCGCAAAAGAAGAAATCCTCATGACTAAAGAATATAGTCAATGGTGCTCAACTTCATTAGTAATCAGGGAAATGCAGATTTAACTGCAACGTGATTCTTCTACTCACTCACCAGCATGACTGAATGAAAAAGGTGACAGATTCCAAGCAGTGATGAAGATAGTGAGCTATAGACACTTGCATATTCTGATAGGAAAGTAGTTTGGCAATATCTGCAAAAGTCAGCACTATGCACACCTATGCTTCCGCGACTCCACTGCTAGGCATGTCCCAAAGAGAAATATGTGCACAGGTATGCCAGGAGACTTGTTCATATCACATGTTCACAACAGCCATATTTGTGGCGGACTGATGCCAACCAAGTGTTTAACAACAATACAATGGGTAAATTAATACATTTCATTGTTAGAAAACTCACAACAGTGAGAATGAATTAACTACAGCTTAATCCAATAAGCCTGAATCCTAAAAACATAATGTGGAACTAGGGAAGCCCAATAACAAGTTTTATGATTCAATTTATAAAAAGTTGAAAAACAAGGCAGAAGTATACTATATTATTTATGGACAGATGACGAATAGGCAGCAAAAATGTAGAGAAGCAAAGAAATGAATGACATAAAAGTCAAGATGGTCTATGGCCATGCCACCCTGAACGTGCCTGATCTCATCTGATCTCACAAGCTAAGCAGGGTTGGGCCTCGTTAGTACTTGGATGGGAGACCACCTAGGAATACCAGGTGCTATAGGCATTAAAAAAAAAAGTCAGGATGGTAGTCATAGTTACACATACGTTTATTTTGCAATAATGCGCTAACCTGTACACATATACTATAAGTACTTTTCTGGATATGTGCATATTTCACTATAGAAATAATAAAAAAAAATAAATCAAAAAACAAAAGAAGAGAAACTGCAGGTCAAAGAGTCTAAGTAATTTGCTGAAGACAACACAGCTAGTCAGGGAGCAGAGCTGAGAAATGAAGTCTGATGTTCTGAGCCCAAAGGTCATGCTTTGTCCCAGCTCATGCAGGATACTGTCACGCATGGTTTACCTGCACTCAGTGTGCTGGCTCCCCTGCCCAAGCATTTTTCTTTCTCTCTCTGTCTCTTTCTCTATCTCTGTCTCTCCCTACATCTCTGTGTTTGCTCAGAAAAAAAACCCTTTGCAGAAACCCATGTAGAACCTAGATTCACCCCTCCTCCAGGCTCCCCAGCACCGATCAAACTTCTCAGGCCGTGCTATGTGCTGAAGAACTTGCAAGAATTATAATAGGAACCATCATCAAAGGCGCTTATCTCCTTTCTACCAGAAATAGAGAGGAAACACAGAAATCCCAGGGGTTAGTGATGACAGACATGTCTGGGCAAGCATGGGCACTCACAGGTGGGCTCAGTCAGCCTCTGGAGGTTTCCTGGCAAAGCTGTTATTAGCCCAAGTTCCCCTGGAAAGGAGGCTTAGAGGATCAGTGCTTCTTTCAGTGTTTAATAACAGATCCCAAGAGCCCTTTCAAGCATGTTTGTTCTGGCAGAGAGTGGGCTGCCTCTGACAGACACGAATGGGCAGCGTTCCTGCAGCAGTTAAGGGAGAGCCCGGGCATCCCCACAGAGAAAACTGGGGCAGGCCAGTGGGTCAGGGGAGCCTGTTACTGCTTGATGGCCTGCCAAGGGTAGCCCTGACTGCAGTGTGTTTTGTCTGGCCATTCATTGATTCATTCCTTCATTCAGCCAGTTAGTTATTCACTTGAGACTATATTCTAGGGGCCAGGGATACAGCAATGAGCAGGAAAGACAAAGTCCCTGACCTCATGGAATGCATGTTCTAGTAGAGGAGACAGGTAACAAAGATAATAAAGCCTACTCTAGGTTAAATGAGTTCAGTGGAGACAGATGTAGTGGGGAGGGCAAAAGGGAGGGCTGGGGAGGTGGGTGTCAGAGATTAGGGACATCTGAGCCAAAGAGATGAAAGGGTAAATTAAACATATCTTAGCAGAGAGTTTGAGGCAGAGGCAGGACTGTCCATGTTGGAAAAGTGGCAAAGAGGCCAGATGGTTGGAGCAGAGTCTGTGAAAAGGGAGAGAGGAAGAAACAGGTCAGAGAAGTAATCAGTAGCTGGTAAATCAGTAGGGCCTTGTAGTCATAATGGTGACTCTGGCTTTTCCTCTGAGTGAGGTGCCATTGGCAGGTTTTGAACAAAGGAGTAACAGAGCCTGACTCAGGTTCCAACAGGATCCCTCTGGCTGCCATGTTGAGAATAGATGAAAGAAGGCAATGATGCAATAGAGTCCAGTAGGGAGCTAATTACACAATCATGTAGGTGAGAGATGATGGCAGCTTGGCCCAGGATGGTGTTGGTGATGAGAAGTAATTGGTATATTTTGAAGGGAGAGCCAGTAGTACTTCCCTGCTGGAATGGAAGAAAGGTATAAGAGAATAAGAGAAGTCAAGAGTAACTCCAAGAAATTTTGATCGAAGCAACTGAAAGGATGGATTAGCTATTAACTGAAATGAGATAGACCACAGAAGTATATTTGTTTGGAAAGAGGATCAAGATTTCATTTGGGGCCTTTTCTGAGATACCTGTGAGAGGCTCAAGTTTAGATGTCAAGCAGGCAGTTAGACATTTAAGTTGAGAGATTTAGCAGAGAGGACTGTGTTGGAGAGCAAATGTAGGGTGCCACTGATACATAGATGGGGTTTGAAACTACGAGAATGGGTGAGACACCAGCAAGAAAGTGTAAGGAGAACAGAACCACGGCTGAGTCATGCTCCCTGGTAAGAAGTCATGGAGCAGAGGAGAAGCCAGCAGAAGGGGCTGGAAAGGAGGGCCAGTGAGGGAGGGCAGCTAGGAGTGAGTAGGGTCCCTGAGCTGAATGAAGAGAGTTTCGAAGGAAGGAGGAGTCACCAGCTGCAGCATGCACTGCTGATACATCAATCAGAAGAGAATGGATATTGAAAACAGTTCATTGGTGACTTGGACAAGGGTGGTTTTGGTGGAGAGCTGGGGATAAAGCCTGAAAATAATGAGTGTAAGAAAGGATAAGAGGAGGGGAATTGGAGTGTGAGCATAGCTACCTCAAGAAATTTTCTGTAAAGGGAAAAAGAGGAATGGGACAGTAGCTAGAGGGGCAAGTCAGGTGGAGGGTTCTGTTTTATTTTGTTTAAGTTGGGAGACAAAACAGCAATGCGAAAGACTGATGGTGCAACAGAGGGAGAGGAAAATTGCCACAGCACCATTATCTCTTGTGGATATAGATGCAAAAATGCTCAACAAAATACTTAAAAATTGAATCCAGCAATACATGAAAGGGTTATACATCATGACCAAATGAGATTTATCCCAGGAATGCCAGGATGGTTTAACACCTGCAAATCAATTAGTGTACTACATCAGTAGAATAAAGGGCAAAAGTCACATGACCATCTCTATAGACTCAGAAAAAGCATTTATAAAATTTGGCACATTTTCATGATAATACCCAGTGGTTTAGGGATAGAAAGGAACTTTCTCACCCTGCCAAAGGGCACCTACAAAAGTTCACAGATAACATCATACTTTATGGAGAAAGACTGGATGCTTTTCCTCTAAGACCAGGAACAAGACAAAGATTCTTACTTTCACCATTTCTATTCAGCATTGTACTGGAAGTCAGAGTCAGAGAAATTAGTCAAGAAATTGAAATAAAATTCATTAAAATTCAATTAGATTGAAAAGAAAGAAAGAAGTAAAAGTATCTCTATTTGAAAATCTTAATAAATCCACTAGAAAACTATTACAATTATAAAAATTCTGCAGGACAGTATATACAAATCATTGTATTTCTATACAGTAGCAGTGAGTGAGCAAACTTAAAATAAAATTAAGAAAACTTATAGCATCCAAAAGAATAAAATACTTATGGATATATTTAAAAGAAATGCAAAGTTTAATACTCTCAAAAGGACAAAACGTTGAAAGAAATTAAAACCCAAATAATGGAAAGACATTTCATGTTCATGGATCAGAAGACTGGATATTGTGAAGAGGGCAACACTTCCCAGTGGATCTCAGGACTTCTGTACCAGCTCCAGGAATGAGGTCCCAGGAGGCCCCATCAGGCAGCACCTCCCAGCTAGCTCTCTGTGAGAGAGGAAAGAAGAGAGTCACAGCGTACTCAGGGCTGCCCAGCTCACACGAGTGAGTCCTTGCCTGGTTATCTGGAGAGAGCCTGCAAAGCCTTGAAAGTGGATCTTATGTGCATAGGTAGGTGCTTAGCAAAGCCAGTTGCATTGAAGTGTGAAAGGGGGCAGAGTGAGCAAAAGTTTCAGCACCAGGCTGTGGTCTGGGTGTACTCTGGTTCTTCCCCTTGTTTGTGTGACCTGGGGTCATGCCACTTATCCTTTCTCTGTGTCCTTGTTTGCAAGATGGGAATAAGAATATCTTCTTTGCAGGATTGTCATGAGAATCAGAAGAGAAAGTGGGTACAAAATGCTTAGCACTCTTTTAGTACGAAATAGTCCTCATTTATTCAACACAGATCATCTGTCATGTACTGTCAGGGGACATGACAGGGAAGAAGAAATCAGACAAAGTTTCCACCCTACTCCCCAAGACGGACAGTGACAAGGACAGTACATCACAGGGCATAGAGCAGTGGTTTTCAAATGTTAGCTAGCATCAGAATCGCTCAGAGGAAGGCTTATGAAAATAGGCTCTGCTGGCTCCACCCACAGAGTTTCCAACTCACTTGCGTGAGGCCCTAGAGTTTGTATTTCTAAGTACTGCTGGTCTGGGGCCCACATTTTACTACTGTATTTTAGAAGATGGTGAGTTCTATTGAAAGGAAAAAAAAAAATAGAGCAGTTTTAAATAACAGTGGTGAGTACAGTCCTAATGAAAGAGTGGTATTCAAAGTCTTGAAGAAGATGAGATAGCGGGCCAAAAGGATGATGCTGGAAGTGTGCTGGTCCATGGCAACAGCTTAGGTGAGAGCAGCAAACCTCTGATGTGGTCTTGAACCAGTACCAAGGCAGGTAGGTAGGAGGGAGTGAGGGATGGGGCCAGATGGGTAGAGACCTGATGGCTGAGGCTTTGTGGGCCTGTGTAAGGACTTAAGCTTTTACTCCTAAGTGAAATGGGAAAGGAAGGCTTTAAGCTGAGGAATGATGTAATCTGATATATAATTTTAAAGGACCACTTCGACTGCTGACTGGAGAGGTACAAGGGATAGCCTGGAGACATATGTATAATAATCCAGACACGAGACAGCTCCTTTCTCTGTGGTGGGTTGTGGTGAAAGTGATCAGATTCCAACTCTGTTTCGAAAACAGGACCCACAAAATCTGGATGTGGGTGTGAGGGAAAGGGAACAGTGAAGGTGGACTCCAGGGGGCCTGGCTGAGAGCTGGAAGGATGGAGTTGTTATTAACAACCAATAGGGGAAGATTCAGTGTAGAGCAGATTTTGGAGGTCACAGCAAGGCCATAGCTCCGTTTGAACACTTTTGAGTTTGAGATGCCTTTGAGTACTTAAATCTGTCATAGATGCTGAGTGGGCAGTTGGATACAAGAGCGTGGGGGATCGGCATTAGCGTTCAGTAATTAGTATGGCATGGTAACTATCCCACCTACAGGCCAGCCAGCACTACCAAGCAAAACCCAGAAGCTATTTGTCCTAGCCTTACAAGCAGCAGCATGGAGTGATAGTCCTGGAGCAAGGAACCTGGCCTGGGAATGGTGTCCCTGACCGGAGTGACCACTTTGTGTGGGGAGGGGCATGAGGGGTCAGGCAGCAGGCCTGCAGTGGCCATCAGAGCCTCACTACCCTAGCCAAGCTATGTGGTTCCAAGCCTCTGCAGACTTTCCTCTGACCTGCCAGAGCTAATTTTTCTGCCCTCAGGTTCTTCAGAAATCATGGGGGAGAGGATGGTGGGGGCACAGATGCAGCTCCCAGAGGCCACAGGGCAGGACACTTGACATGGAGAAAATCCCAGCCTCAGGACTACTTGGAGAGACACAAAGCAACCTTTTTAATCCAGCTAGGAGTGGTTTTAATTTGCTGGAATGACATCTCTAAATGGAAGATTTCAAGGCACAATCAGGTTAGAACGCAAGGTCATTGGCCCCAGCCTAGGTTGGCAGTGGTGGAGCCTGAGATCCTAATGGACCATTTCTCTCCAGTGCTGCTTCACCATACTCCAGCTCTTCTGGAAATTCAAGAAAAGAGAGTCTTATTTCCAGTTCTCCCGAATGTAACCTGGCAGGCCAGGGGGGCTTGGGCCTTTCCTGGAATTCGTCCTAAAGGGAAAAGAAAGGACTGTTGCTGACCTGGGCTGGGCTTCGGGTCACTAAGCCAGCAGAAGGAGCACTTGAGCTTCATTCTGGTGCCCTTGGCCCATTCTAGTAAGTTCTGAGGGTCCACATGCTAGGTGGAGGAGGCAATACCCTACAAGTCTTGGACCCTGTCTGGTTCCCAGGCTCATAAAGGGCAGATAAGGCCTCTTCTGGGCATAGGGATTGGCTCACAGCAGCCTTGGGCCTCCTTCCCTGCACTGCCCCAGTAACCTGTGAGCTTGAAATCCCCAAGGCAGGGAAAACGGCCCCAGCCACAGTTGGCACTGACAGGAAGGCCAGGGAGCCTAGGGCTGTTTACCAGAATAGAGGCGAGAAACAGTGCCTTATCTTGAGAGAGCCTGGCAAGGCAGTGAGAGTGATTTACAAGGGGTGGGGGGCAGGACGCTAACTGTTCAACTGCCTTTTACCAACTTTGCTGGATCCTTAAATCCGTCTTCCTTCCCAGCAGCTGTGATGGGAATGCTCTGTCAGCTTGACTTGCCAGGCTTCAGTTTGTACTAAGTAGAGCTTAGATCATAGGCCAGAAAAGAGTGCATCATGGTGACTTATCAGGTAAGGCCCAGTGCAGGGTGTTGTGTCAGCCGTTGCACAATGCATCAGCAACCCAGCCACAAGTGGAGAGGTTGGGCAGAGAGAGGTAGCCACTAGCCAGGGCAGTTAACATTTATTCAGAGTGTCCTTGTGCTGAGCTCTGCATCTCGATGGACCCTCACAACAGCCCAATAACAGAAACTGATCCTGTTATAGCCCCTTTACAGGTGAGGAGACTGAGCATCAGGGAGGTGCAGGTGATCTGTCCAGATCACAAAGAAGTAGGCGGGAAGCTGTTGTTCTAACCCAGTTCTGATAGAGCTCAGAGCTCTGGTGCTGGATGCCTGCTATGGAGAATAGGATGCCTGGAGACCTTCTGGTGTCCTATGGTCCAGTTCTCTGGCCCTCAGCTTCTTCCAGGCATCCTTGGTCCTCCACATCAGGCTGAGGAAAGAGTGAGGGATCTCATGCTTGCCATGCATTACTCTTGCCAGGGGTTGTTATATCAAATTACATTGTAGAAGGAAGCAGAGAGGCCCAGAAAGGTTCAGTAGTTTGCCACACCGCAGCCCGTCGCCAGGGTGAGCACATCCATGGGTTTTCTATTGCCAGGCAAGCTTCAGGACACCTGAGCCTCTGGATCTGAGCGGTCTTGATAGCAGGACAGGGGTCATGGGGAGGAAATCATGACTGAGGACTGAATCAGTCTCTGAGGTCTTGGACCCAGGTCCTGTAGGACACATAGCTCGGAAACAAGGGCCACCTCAGCGGAAGAGGTCACCTGTCACCAGGTGCTTGTGTGAGAGGACAGACCCTCAGCCTGTTTCCTGGCCCTGCCCCCAAGAGGGCAATTTCATGACTACCTCTGTACACCTACTTCCAACAGAACCCATGGTTTAAAACGACCCCCAAGGTGGGGTGGGCGTTGTAACCTAGAGCGTAACCTAGAGCTCATTATGACAGTGCATGTCAGACTCCAGAGCCTTCTAAATGGGAAGCAGCTGCAGACGTCCATCCATAGGTGGATCTAGGTGAAGGCAGAGTGTGCCAGGAATTCCGCAGAGGTCGGCAGGTCTAAATCAGTGACAATACAGGTGGGAAAACCAAGGCTGGAGAGGAGAAAGCAAGTCAGTACCAGGGCTCACCTGCCCACCTGGGAGAGACCTACTCTCCAGAATAAGTTCCTCCACTGAGCCTGAGCACACTTCTCTTTAATGTAGACAGAGCTGCTCAGACCCAGTGGGTCCCTGGGCCGTGGGAGCCCCAGGCTTTTCTGGTACATTTAGGATGGGGCATTCCTGGCTTATGGTCGCCCTGGCACCATGACCTGCCCTTCCATCTTCATATTTACCTGAACTCTGGAAAGGGAGAACACTGAGATCCCCCCCCCCCCACACACACACACACAACACACACATCTAGGCTTGGGAGGACTTCAGCTCCCATACCACACTTAGTATTAGGGTCAGGACTGGAGAGCCTCATTAGTCTGGGGCACAGAATTTAAGGGGGCACCAAACAACTCAGTAATCAGTAAATATTTTACTCTAATCATTTTTAAAACGCAAATCAGTGCTCCTCAAATCTATTGTTAGTCTTTTATTGCTGCTGCTCTAACAAATTGCCACAAATTTAGCAGCTTAAAACAGCACAAACTTACTCCCTCACAATTCTGGATGTCAGGAACCAGAATTTAGTCTTAGGAGACTAAAATCAATGTGTCAGCAAGACTGGTTCCTTCTGAGGACTTCAGGGGAGAGCCTCTTCCTTGCCTCTTCCATCTTCTAAGGTCTGCCCACATTCCTTGGTTGTGGCCTCATCATTCCAGTCTGCTTCTCTCATCATGTTGCCTCCTATTCTACAATTAAAATTTAGACAGTGTGGGGGTTAAGGGCACTGACTTCCAGGCAGTAGAAAATCTACATATAACTTTTGACTCCCACAAAACTTAAATACTAATAGCCTATTTTTGACTGAAGCCTCACTGATAACATAAATAACCGAGTAACACAGGGTTCCCCTAAACCCTTCCTTACAGTATATATATTATACTGTAGTCTTAAAATAAAGCAATCTAGAGAAAAGAAAATGTTAAATCATAAGGAAAATACATTTACAGTATTTATTGAAAAAAATTTGTGTATAAATGGACTTGTACAGCTCAAGTTACATTGTTTAAGGGTCAACTGTATAGTCAAATTTCCTTCGGTCTCCCTTTTATAAAGCCCACCTGGATAATCCAGTATAATCTCACCATCCTTAATTTAATCATATCTAAAAGTCCCTTTTATAAGATAAAGTAACATAGCCACAGGTCTCAGGGATTAGGGTGGGGACACGTTGAGAGCCTTTACTCAGCCTACCACATTCATAATATAAATAAAGACAGGATCTGTGAGTGGGATTAGTCTATACAAGCGCAGGGCCAGATCCTGTCTTTATTTACAATTCTGATATTTTGTTCACCATGATGTTTTTTTTTTTTTTTGGCATTACCTTGTATTTTTAAAAATATTGCAAAAAATATCTTGATCACTGAAGTTTTTGGCATCCTTAAATTTTGCCCCTGTGGTGAGTGCCTCACTTGCTTCACCTTAGTCCAGGCCCTGCTTAATGAGAGCAAAAGTGACCCTGCCCTGCACACTCAGCTTTCAGATGAACCCCCTACCCCTGTTAGCTCTAGAGTTCCCCTAAACCCCTCCCTTCCAGAATTCTGTCCACAGGACCTTTATCCTTCCTGTCTGGTGTTGCATAGCCTGGGACTTTGCTTCTCTTTCCATCTGCCCTCCTGGTATATGCCTGAGGCTGTGTACCCATAACAGTCATCACACTTTGGAAGTATGGGATTTTTATCAGGACAGAATCCTGCAATGGGAAGATCATAGACTTTGCAGAAAGATCATTTGGTTTTGAATTACAGATCTGTCTTACTAGCTGTGTAACATTAGCAAAATTACACAACCTCTCTGCGCTTCAGCTGCATCTTGTGCAAAATGGGGGCATTCATTCTTATCTTTCAAGGCTGCACAAGACACCTCCTGTTAAGCGTCGCTGGGGCGCTGGCTCCAGGCCTAGCAGAGGATTGGAGTCCTGAGCGCCAGCTTTGAAGCCGGCAGCCCAGCTTTAGATCTGGCCTTAGCGCTCTTCTAGCGGGGCGACCCAGACCTAGTTACTTGACCTTCCTGAGCCTCCATTGTCCGACCTGGAACATCTGCCTCCCAGTCTTCGGGGAATGGGAGCTCCTAAAGCCAGCCCTTGGCTAGGAAGGAGGGACCCATCAATGGGAGTTGCTAGTATTCCTAGGGTGCGTAATAACATGGGGTATTTGGAAGAGGGGGAGCAGATGTTCGAAACCGGAGGTCTTCCTTGGTTTCAGCTTCAGGCGTGGCATTTCAGGCACTCCCAAGTCCCGGGCCTTTTCTCCCTCCCTTCAGGGTCCCGGCCAGGGGCGGGCGGCGGGCAAGCCGCTACCTGCGCGCGTGCCGGGCATTCCTGCCGCCGCCGCGCCGCCGCGCCCGGGCCGCCATGGGCCTGATGCCGGCCGCGCGGGCCTTCTCCGGGTGCCGCGCCTGCCCGCGGCCGCCCTGCCGCCTGCCTGCCTGCTGTGCGCCCGCTGCCCCAGGTAGGGCGGGACCGGTGCGAGTGCCCCGCGGGGGAAGCGGTGTCCTGAGCCGAGAGCGCGCTCGAACCCGGTACTCGGGCGGCAGGCTTGGGGAGCATTACGCATGCGCGTTGCGGGGCCAGACCCAGAGCCAAGGGAGTGCAGGGGTGCCTACGCCGGACCTCGAGTGGCACTGGGGGAGCGGGACGCTAGCGTGTCTGGGGACAGAGACCGAGGCCAGGCGCCTCCTCCTGGAGAGGGCGCCCGGTGTGCGGAGGTGGGGAAGCTGAGGCAGGCAGGGAGCGAGGTCTTGCAAAGGACACCCCTCCCCCTCCCTACCACCACTGAGGGGACCAAGCGGGATGCGCACCCTGGGCTACTGACCCCAAGCCCACGGCTCGCCCACTTTTGCCTCCCTAGGCCTCAGGCCACTGTGCAGGGCGTGAAGCTGGCCTCCACCGGGAGGGCGGGCGGTATCACCTCTGCCCTGGGGCTTGCTCGGGACCCCGCAAGATGATGTTTACCTATGGCAGCTTTCTTTCACGCTGCTTTCAGCCTCTTGGTTGGCAAGGGCTGGATGGGGCAGGATGAGGCAGAGAAGGGTTTTCAGCAGGGCTGGAGGGACCGGTGGGTTTAGGGTTTTTGCGAACAACTCTGAGGCTCTCAAGCACCTAGAGCAGACCTGGCAAATGGGCACGAATGCGGGAGTGATGGAAGGGTGATTCTACGAACCATGAGGTGGAAGCAGGGAGAATGGGGCTTGTCTTGGAGAGAGGAAGGGATTACCCCAAGTCTGGATCTCTGGAGAGAATTTTAGATTTTCCACATTATGCCTTCTCAGTGGTCCCCAACCTTTTTGACACCAGGGACTGGTACTACTATGAGAATCTAATGCCTGATGAACTGAGGTGGAGCTGCGGCAGTGATGCTACCTAGGGGAGCAGCTGCAAATACAGATGAAGCGTCACTGGCTAGCCCCCTGCTCACTTCCTGCTGAGAGGCCTAGTTCCTAACAGGCCACAGACCAGTACTGGTCCATGGCCCTGAGGTTTGAGGAACCATGTTCTACCTGACTGTGGTCTCCCTGTCTCCACAACTAGAGAGAGACCTAGTATCTTTAGAGCAGGCCTGAGGTTTTTCTGCTCCGGGATCAGCTCCAAGAGGGAATCTCATCTGCCTTTCCTGCTGGAGGCCCCCATCCCCCAGACCTCTGGCTCAGGAGAAGGCCATGTTTATCAAGTACCTGTTTTAAGGTGCCTGATGTGGTAGGCTCTCCCATGGCTGCTCACAGCCTCATTAAGTGGCAGTGACAAGGCTCAAAGAGGTTGAGGTCACTCAGGACAGGAACCTGAGCCAGCTAATCTGAGCCAGCTGACCTCTCTGCCTGCAGACTTCCTGCTCCTCCTGCATGGGATTCCAGGGAAAGGGGAGTGAGGGCCAGACTTTGCCAGAGAGCTGGCATAGGAGAGGCCTGGCTCAGATCTGAGCTTGTCAGCAGGTTCATCCAGAGGAAAAGCAGCTTCTGCCAGTTTCCTCTCTGGCGGCAAAGCCTGTGCTTTGTGAAGAGCGTGGGCTGGGACCTCGAGGAACCTGCATGCTGGCAGGGTTTCCAGGGATCTGACAAACCTACTGGAACTGGCTCTTGGCAAGGCTCCCCCTTGAAGATGTGCCAAGAGGGCTGAGGGAGTTCAGTGTGGCTGTTCCGGGCCCTGCCAGTCTCTGTCAAAGAGACCCTGGCAAGAAGAGTGGCAGGCAAGGCCCCTGGGTGAGGGAGGCGAGGCCCTGTAGCTTGAGCATAGGGTGCCTCCAGTAGGAGGATAGTTGGGAAGGAAGTCTGGAAGGCTGGGCTGGAGTGAGGCTTTCTCATGGGACTTCCAAGGCATTTTCCCTCAAAGGGTGGCTTGGAAGAACCCCGCACAATGTCTCATGAAAGGCTCTACATGGCTGTGCTGGGAATGCGGGCTCAATCCCATGGCTTGGTAGGTTGGAGGTAGGGGACAGGGTCTCAGGGTAGCCTCTAAAGACTGGCGTGATCATCCCCATTTTATAGATAGAAACACTGAGGCCCAGGAAAGGGGGCACTCCGCTCCTCAATGACTTAGCCAGGATATGCACCTAGACCAGTGCGGATGTCGGTAGGCTTGGAATCTGTCTTTATAGCCTTTGACCTGCACTTTTATCTGCTACCTGTGTCCCCGCCTCTACCCTAACCCGGCCTTATGACCAGGCTCAGCACTTGGAAGGCTTCTGGGGGAACTCATCATTTCCCAGAGTCCCTGAATATACGGGGTTGAGTGTTCACTATGCCCCATGGTCTTTGCCAGGGCAGGGATTTACTGCTGTTCTCCCGGCCTCTATAAACACACTCCCTGAAACCTACCCTCCAACCCCAGGGTCCTTGTCAGACTCCACCCAGGTCTGCCTTTAGGCCTCTGCTTTTGTGCCAGTCTCTTGCAGCCCCCTCCTCCCACAGCCCAGGGCCCTGTGAATTTCCCTTTCCTGCCTCTCACAGCCCTGTTTATGGGTGTGGGGAGGTGGGGAGAGTGCTCAAGAGGCTTCCTGGAAGAGGTGTTGGTTGTGCTAAGAATGGGAGGGGCCGTCAGAGACTCAAGCACTCATTAACAGTGGAGCTGACCCTGAGGCAGAGCTGTCTCTGCCTGACCCAGGCTCTGTACCCAGAGGCTGGTGGAGGGAGGTAAGGGGTGGGCAGTACTTGGCCTCCCTTCCAAGTTTGGGCTTTATCCTGAGTGTTGGGGGTAGGGGAAAGGTAGGAGGCAGGAAAGGGATTTAAAGATCTGTCTTACTGATCTTTATCAGTAAATCCTGATAGGATTTACATGTTTCTAACCCTCTGGGCAGCTCCAGGCTCTCTAAGACCTAGAGCAGGGCTAGGCCCAAGTGCAAGAGTGATGGAAGGGTATAGGGAGGGACAGACGGACAGCAGATGTCTTGGATGTCTTGGGGATAGGCGACAGGAGAGCAGGAAAGGCTAGCGCCAAAAAGAGGCTGGATGGAATTACCCAACGGTTGTGGCTCTCTGGAGATAATTTTAGAATTCATTTCCTCAGCTTCTCTCTCCTTTGACTGTGGCCATAGTCACCTGTGAGCTGAGGGTGGGGAGCCGAGCACATTAATGAGATTGGAGACTGTCTGGGGCTGTGTGTTCAACTTTCACTCAGTGCTCCTCAACTTCTGCTCCAAGCTCAGCGCTAATTCGGATGAGAGAGGGAGGTGGCCCCTGGGAAAAGACCAGGCAGAAGTGACTGTCTTTGCACTGGCTGTGATAGAGGCCTAGGGAAAATGAAAACACTGTGGTTGTGCTAGAGGGAGGGTCTGAGAGAGCTCACATAGGAGAGGACATCTGAACTGCCTCCAAGGGCTAATAAGAAGTTTGCACAGACCAAAGAGGAAAGAGGCCTACAGGTAGAGTAACCCGTGTTCTAAGCCCAGGCCAGACAGCAGGAAAGCAGACACATTCAGGACGCTCAAGTGGTGGGAAAAGCTGAGGTAAAAAGGGTATGTGCATGAGCTAGAAGGTGGACACGGAGGGTGCAATGCCAGGCTAGCGCCCTCCCTTCTTGGAGACCCTCTGCTCATGGACAGTTACCCTGTATGTCCTCTGCCTGCTCATTTACGGCCCTAGCAGATGCCTCTGGTCGTGACAGGCATAACTGCCCATTTCAACCCTCTGCGGGTCAGGACACTTCTTCTAGTTTATCCTGACCCCAGCGTCCTTGGGGAATATCTGTGACCAAAGCAGAAGAGGTGAATACCTGCCAAAGCCACATGAGTGAAGTGTGAGGTGGGTGTGATGGGGACTGCAGAGGATGAACAAGTGCACAGACTATCAAAGGGCATAGATGTTGCTGAACTCTGCCAGTGTTGCTATTTGGGAATTTGGACCTGGTGTCACCAGATCTGTGGATTTTTCAAAAGAAGCTGGGGATCCAGATTTTTATATGAAAACTCTTTAGTTAACCTCTATTAATTAAATAACTAATTTGAAAATGTTTCAAACACCATAATAGCTAAACAAGAGCATCTTGGACTCATATGGCCCCTTGTTGAGCATAGGTGATTGAGCCCTGAGTGAAACAAGAGGGGGCAGTGGCTCTGTGTATCCAGGACCAGCCTAGGCCACTCTTGGGCTGGGCAGAGAGGCCTAGACACTGTTAGTGGTGGGCCCTGGGGACTCCTTGTGCAGGCTTCTCAGAGCTGCCCCAGGCAGCCACTATGCCAGTTTGTGGCAGCATCAGCCCCTGTGCTCAGGTTTGTTGACGGGTCCTTCTGCCCCTCTGGTCTCATCCCCATGGGCAGGAGCAGCTGGTCTCTCTTATCAAGTCCCAGAGCCCTGTAGCTTTTTCTTTCTTGTCAGTATTGTAGTCTCTACTTATTTCTGCCTGTTGCCCAATGACTGCATCTTTGGGAACTAACTGCTGGTAAGGAAAGACCGAAGAAACACAGGAGCTAGGCTGTGGGTGGATAGTATCACACAGGTGTCCATGCACCAGCATCCTGAAGAGCAGCATTGTGGCCTAGGACATTTTCTGGACCTGGAACCAGATTTCATGGGTTTGAATTTGGGTGTGTCCTTAAACCCCTGTCTCTCAGTTTATTGATCTGAAATATCAGAATGATGATGATGATGGTGATGATGGTGATGATAATAGTGGGAATAGTCCCTAAGTTATCAAGCTGTGTGAAGATTAAATGTATTGATACATGTAAAGTGCTTAGAACAGCACCTGCTACCAGAAGTGCCGTATGTTAGCTATTTCAGCACTTTCCTCATACACACACGTGCATACACATGCCCTCTCACATGCACATAAGCATGCACTCATTCATGTACACACAAATGCATATATGCACACACAAGTCCACACACACGTGCATGCATGTATACACACACATACGTCTTCCTAAAGCTTTGATGGCATCACTGGGTGTGTTCTATGTGAGCATGTTTTCTAGAAGGGTGTGTCTTCCTCCCCCAGATTCTGTGTACTTTGTCTTTGGTTGGGCAAGGTGAGAAGGTACATTCACCAAACCCTACTCTGTGCCAGGCACTGTATTAGGTACTGCTGTATCCTATTGCAAAATAGCCATTGTGCATGGGGAGCCAAGTAGGCTCCCTGATTCCTGCCACTGCTCAGCACCAGGGGAGGGATTGAACCTCTTACCTACTGGCTCACTATCCATGTCTCAGGATTCCACCTGCCTAGGCTGCATCTTTCATGGACCACAGAACTGTCTGGACAGAATGGAGCTGTGACATCATGCCCCTGGCACACCCTTGAGGCCATCCTGCAGTGAAGGTCTCTGCATTGTGGAGAGGATGGCAGGCACTCCAGAGTCCTTGTAGAGCTTAGGGGTGGGAGAAGGCTGTGTCTTCTGTTACTCTCACTGTGAGATAGAGAGCTTTATGGATCTCAACTCCTACTCTTTGCCTGATCCAGGAACCTCTGAGTCCAGTTGCATGTTTAGTTGTCGCAGGTTTTCTCAGCAAAAGTTCTTCTATCTCTTCCTTTCTCCCTCTATTTTTCATTTGCTTTCTTGTCCTGTATTAAATATTTGGGGTCTTTTGCTTCCTGATTTTTTTTTTTCTTGCAAATGTAGCATCAGAAAAATGTACGAATCACAAGTGTACCATTTAATGACTTTTCTCAAAGTGGACAGAACTGGGTAAGTAGTGCCTAGGTCCGGAATCCAAGCACTACCAATGCCACAGAAGTCCCTCAGGCCCCTCTGGTGACTGACTCACTGAGGTAACCATGTTCTGACCTAGTTTTGCATTTTGTATAAATGGAGTCGTGAAGCGTGTGCTCTGGATCTGGCTTCAGTTTTTTGTTTTCGTTTTTTTAATATGTTGCTTTTTCTTAAATTAAAAAATTTTGGTGAAGTAGAGCTAACATAAAGTATACCATCTTAACCATTTTTAAGTGTACGATTAAGTATATTCGTAACGTGTAACCATCCCCACCATCCATCTCGAGAACTCTTCCCATCTTGTAAAATTGAAACTCTGCCCCCATTAAACAATAACTCCCCATCTCCCACTGGTAACCTCTGTCCTACTTTCTGTTTCTATGATTTTGATTATTCCAAGTACCTCATATCAGTGGAATCATGTAGTATTTGTCTTTTTGTGACTGGCACATTTCACTCGGTATAATGTCCTCAAGGATCATCCATGTCATAGCAGGTGTCAGAATTTCTTTCCTTTTTAAGGCTGAATACTATTCCTTTGTACATATACACTACATTTTGTGTATCTATTCATTGATGGATAGACATTTGGGTTGCTTAATCCTTTTGGCTATTGTGAATTATGCTGCTCTGAACATGGGTGTATAAATATATGGTTAAGTCTGCTTTCATTTCTTTTGGGTTTATGTCTAGCAGTGAAATTGCTGGGTCATATGATAATTCTGTTTTAAATTTTTCCACAGTGGCTGCACCATTTTACATTCTTACCAACAGTGCACAAGGGTTCTAATTTCTCCACACCCTTGCCAACATTTTTTGTTTGTTTGTTTTTAATAGTTGCCATTCTAATGAGTGTGTGGTGGTATCTCATTGTGGTTTTGATTCGTGTTTCCTTGATGATCAGTAATGTTGAGTCATGATTATGTTTTTACACGAATCCATCATCAGTCTTGTTGCATGAGCTGTGCCCCGTCTGTTCTCCTTGCTGTCTGGTGTTCCATGGTGTGAGCAGACCATAAGTGTCTGCTCATTCTACTGCTGATGGGCTTTGGATGGTTTCCCATTTGGAGGGAGTGCAAGAAGTGTTGCTAAGAACATTCTAGGGCATGTCTTTCGGTGGACATAGTCCTGAGTTTTCAGATGTAAGCTGCTCCTCTTTGGAGGTTATGGTATAAACAAATCAATAAAATGTGTAATGCACGTTCCCATTAAAGGTTTCTCAGGCTTGAACAAGTTCTTTAGGACAGGGCAGGCCGCCTGTTCTTTGTGCCCTCCTTCTCTCTGGCCCAGGTGGCCCAGGTGGCCCAGAGTCCATCTACCCAGTGTGTGCCCTCTTAGTTTCTAATTTGCTCCCTCAGGATCAGCCACCTTTGGCCCTAATAGCACCTCTGCCCTCCCATTGTCCCAAGCACACACCCCCACTGCTGAACTGGATAGCTGAGGGTGTGACCAGGTCCTCTCTGTACCCAGGGATCTTTGGGCAGCGCCTGGAGGACACGGTTCACCAAGAGCGAAAATATGGCCCCCGCCTGGCCCCCCTGCTGGTGGAGCAGTGTGTGGACTTCATCCGAGAGCGTGGGCTCACTGAGGAAGGGCTCTTCCGCATGCCGGGCCAGGCCAACCTGGTGAGGGACCTGCAGGATTCCTTCGACTGTGGGGAGAAGCCACTGTTTGACAGGTGCGCTCTGGAGCAGGGGTGAAGATGGGATCACCTCCTCATTCTCCCCCTGCTGGGCTTTCTCCCAGGCCACCAGCTCCTGTGGCAGGGGTGGACCAGTGCCCAGGAAGCCTGGCAGCAGGATGGTGGGCAAGATGATTCCTCACTTTGGTGCATGTGTGCCCAACCAGCCCTCTTCAGTGGGCAGAACACAGGACCCAAAATCACTGCAGCAGTCCTGGGGCCCCTCTCAGACAGCTCCTCCCACATGCCAGTCACATCCATGCAGGCCTTTTCCATTGCAAATGCCCCCAAATGGGAGAAAAGAAGGGCCTGTCTCTGGGCTGTGCTTTCTCAGGGTGAACAAGATGGGGTAGCAGCTGTGGCCCCACATCCTCTCAGGTTTTGGGACAGGGAGTCTTCTCCACCTATCCTGGGCCAGTATCTCTTCTAAGCCATCACTGGACTTACCAGGTCCTGGGCTCCAATCTCTTGGTGGAGACAACTTTACTAAGAGTCCAAGGGCTAGGACAGGAGAGATGGGGTCGTTTGGGGGCCTCTTCTTTTTGACAGGACCCTACCCATTTGAAGCAGCTTTTCATAGGTTCTTTCTGCATCAGGCCTACCTGAGCTTCCATGGAGCTTCTGCCCTTTCTTATCAAATCTGCCCTCACAGAGGAGGCCCCCTCTGCCCAAAGTGGGCTCATGGTAGCCTTGGCCTAACCAGGTCTCCTCTCTGGGCAGAATAACTTCAGTCCCTCCAGCTTCTGCCCAGACTCATCATCGTAGCCAAGAGAGTCTGTCAGACAGTTTCTTTCTTTAAATGTAGAGCCTGAGACTGACCACTGTTCCCCAGAGGAAGTCTGCCCAGAAGGGCACAAGTGTCCCTTTTATCTGGAGCCTCATGAAGCTCTATCCTCATACTCTGAGCTTGCAGTCCAGAATTTACAATCTCAATGAGCTTGTACATTCTGAAACTCTGCCAGCCAGGCATCTTCCATCCTGTGCCTGTGTGGCCAAGGGTTGAGGTTGTTCCTTCTATGATTCCCAGAAACTCACTCTTGACATTGGGCTCTGGGTGCTTTCCCTTCTAGAAACTGCTCCCTGGGGTAATCTGATACCATTCCTTCCCACTTTTCCATCATCTCCATGGTGGTCTTCTGTTCCTGCATTTATACCCATCCCCTAATACAGGGGTCCCAAGGCTTCTCTCCTCATTCACCCCCCAACAGGGAGGGGTCTTGGGGCTACTCTCCTCACCTACCCACAGGCAGAGGCATTCTAGGGTAGCCATACTCCCTGTGGGCAGACCACGCTCTGCTCTATAGGGAATCCAGCCTCGAGCCCTGGGCTCCCTCCTCCATAAAGAGCCCCATCAGCCTGGAAACCTCAGTCACCAGAGTTGTCCCTTCCTACCACACTGGCTTGTGGTCCTTTTGCAGCTCTCCCAGCCCTGTCCACATTGTTACCACCAAGCACCGAGCATGGAGAACGCTCTCCCTGGAGGCTCTTTTGACTCCCTCAACAGCCCTTTCTTACTTCACTCCACTCACTTTACCCATCCATTGAGTGAGAACACCCCACAGATATAGTGGTGTAGCCATAAACAAGACAGATAAGGTCCTACCCTCAAGTGGCCAGAACAGATGGCAGACAAGTAAATGCACACAGGAAACCCAACATATGCTCTGGATGCCATGCCAGACAAGCTTGGAGGAGGTGCCAAGACTGAGGTCCAGGACCCAATCCCAGAGCCCGAACCCAGAGCCCAGGGTCACCACTCTCCATGGGAGCGCACCTCAGCCTAGGCAGTTCTGAGCTGGGAGCTGGAGACTGTGGCCTTGGACTGGACACACTGGGCATTGGGGTACTGGAAATAGAGTAAGGAGCACAGAAGCCCAGGCATTCATTGTGTGATAGGAACCCAGAGGCCAGAGGAAAGGGTCTGACCTCTGACCTGCCCCACCTCTAGTGGCCAGTGCCCTGGGACCTCTTTGACATGGCGCCTCCACTTCTATCAAAGGGCAGGTGGGGGGTGGGAGCAAACTCAGGCTTGGGCAAGGACAGCTGTGTCCCTGGCTCCCTGCTCCTCTTCCCCCCAGGAGCCTTGCAGCTTCCAAGTCAGCCTTCAGAGGATGCTGGGGCCACCAACAGGCCCACAGAAGGGAACTCCTCACTCCCACTGGTTAGCTGGCAGGCTGTCACAGGGCCCCTCCTCTGTGAGCTGGCCAGGACCATGAGTGATTCCTCCCATCTAGAGCAGCCACTCTGTGGGGAGCAACTATGCCTTCCCTGCAGGGCCCTCTGGCTTTTGCAGCAGTTCAGAGTCCCGTACTGTCTGTGAGGGAGACACTGTCAGCCCTGAGGACTGACCCAGACCTGAGGCACAGGGGTGCTGAGCAGAGGCCTGGGCTGTGGGTTGCCTCTGAGCTGGAGCTCTAGCAGTCCCTGTCCCCTCAGGACCTCTGTGCATAGCTTCTGGAAGCAGCCTGGGCCTTTCCTTGACCAGGGATAGTGAATGCAGAATCAGTGTCCACTCCTGTGTCTTTTCCTTGTGCTCCCATGAGAGCAGAGGCTGCCCCTGGGGGTGGGGAGGTGCTTGGCAAAGTGCTGGTCACTCCTGCAGTTCCCTGGCACCCATGCCTCAAGTGTGTCCCCCTATTGGCAGCACAACCGATGTGCACACAGTGGCCTCCCTGCTGAAGCTCTACCTGCGGGAACTCCCTGAGCCTGTGGTCCCGTTCGCCAGATATGAGGACTTCCTCAGCTGTGCCCAGCTGCTCACCAAGGACGAGGGGGAGGTTAGTGGCTCCTGGGGACCCATCCTGGGAGGTAAGCCTACCAGGTGGAGGGGTGCGTGGCGAGCAGTGGAATCAGGACACAGAACTCTGACTTTCATCATTTTTTGTGGCACTTAGATTCTGCCCTGCAGCCTGCTCTGTGTGTTTGGGGTATAAGGGGGGTGCTGTTGTGTCCTGCTATGTGGTGGTAGGGGGCCGGAGCATCCCCTCTGTGTAGGGCCCTCCCTGTGTGAGGCCTTGGTCCCTGGGAGGAGAAGGTACCTCCTAAAGGAGTCTGTGATCCGGTCATGCCCAGGTACACCACACAGTAGGCACTCCTACCTCCTCGTACACCCACCTCAGGCTGCCCAGGCTGCCACAGGGTTCACAAACAACCAGACCTTTCATCTGTTTATATCCTGCCTCCTCCCCAAAGAATTTGAGACAAGAGAGAGGCTCCCACCCCTACCCCACAGGTGCCTGGCTGGGGAAGGAGTGTTTGCCCTCTCTATGGCCATGTGGGAGATGAGGGGTCTTTATCTGGCAAATATTTGTGTCTCGATAAGTGAGCTGAGCACTGGCCCTGACATTCCTCTGTGGCCCTGTAGAGGCACACCCCTCACACCAGTCCCCCAAAGTAAATCCGCCCACCCAGGAGGTCACAGGCCTGGCTCAGAAACGGAGGTGGTGGTGTTCTCTGCTCACCTGGGGCCAGGCTGCATGGGTGGCTGAAGGTCTGGCTTCTGGTGCCTGCCGCCCCCATCCCCAGACCACCTCTTTCCTCCTTGCCTACCCCCCAACCCCTCCCTCAGTGAGAGAAAGGCTAGTTACTGGTCTCTGAAATGCTCTTTTTCTCTTTCAATACCAAGGGGACTCTGGAGTTGGCTAAACAAGTGAGCAGCCTTCCCCTGGCTAATTACAACCTGCTTAGATATATCTGCAAGTAAGTAGCTGGGGGGCTGGGTCATTCTCCCACTCCACGCTGCTCCCTGAGTATCACTCAATCAGCCAGTGAGGAATATAAAAGAACACAGTCCCTGCAAGTGCACGTCTTACAGTCACCATGAGTAAGCAATGCTAAAGTCCTCTGTGGATCGTTCTGCGAGGAAGGCGACATAACACACCCATGTCCTTTCTGCCTCCTCTGGGTGCCTCCTACTGTCCCCTCCCCCAGGAGTCTGCCTCCTGACCACGACCTTGGCTCAGGCACTGGGAGAGTGTGTGCATGGCAGCCCTCACCCTGTCCCAGGCTGGGGTGTCTGGGTCTTCCTGAACATCTGCCCCCAATGTAGGGAGGACAGTCATGTTTCTTTCTTCCATGCTGACAGTGGGCCCATGTCTCACTGGCCTTTGCTTCTGCTAGCTCTGCCCTCTTCTGAGCTGGCAGGAGCAGCTGGCTGTGCCCAGTGGCTGTGGGAATGTGTGGGTGTGGCTGGGTGTGGGCGCCAGGCAGCTCCTAGCAGAGCTGGTATGAGGATTTGCTTTTCTGCCAACTGCCTCTTCCTGACTTGTCAGGTTTCTGGATGAAGTTCAGTCTCACTCAAATGTTAACAAGATGAGCGTCCAGAACCTGGCAACTGTTTTTGGACCTAATATACTTCGACCACAGATAGAAGACCCAGTGACCATCATGGAAGGTAATGGGGACGTGTGCAGTATGCCGGGTGCCACTGGGGTTTGGGCTGACCCTGGTCTTGTGCCAGTCATCAGAACCATCACCCCAGGTCAGCTAGAGGGATGGCTCTACTCCCTGGGGGCCTCCCAACAGGCTCCACCAACTCTCCTGCCCCCATGGGGTCTAGCTATAAAAACAAAAAATCTTTGCCCCATGGATGGTAACAGTAGGTCATCAGTGCAATTAGAATAGCAGGAGAAGCTGAGGCATAGAAAAGGTCCACGCTTTGCCTTTGAATACACGCGATGTTTTTGCTTTACTTAAATAATTGTCACAGGCTGCTTCTGGATGTCAGAGCTTTGCAAACACTGGGGAGTATCTGTACTATAGTAAACAATAACGGTAAGATGATAAAAATAGAAACTGCTTTCAATATGCCAGGGCCTCTACTAAATGTTTTACTTGTATCACCTCATTTTAATCTTCACAAGCAGCCTAGACTGCAGTTACTGCCCCCATTTCACAGATGAGGCTAGGAGAGGCGAGGTGAGTCTGTCAGCCAGATTTATTAAAGGGCAGACATGCAGGCTGGCCTGGAAATGAGAGCCCATGCTCAGAGGCCCCATGGAAGACTGCCCTACAGGAGTTAGTGTGAGTCTTGCCACTCACAGACAGAAAACTGACAACCAGTCCTGACTAAGGAGAGCAGAGGCTGAGCAAACCTCATGCAGGACAGATGCCAACTGGAGCCCACTACCCCTGGCACTAGGCGAGCTGAGGGCAGAGTTACCATTCCTTGCTGAGCATGACCTAGGGGAGGGATGGGCCCCCCAAGCTGAGGGAGTGTTCCCTGGGGGTGTGGTACTCTGTTTAGATCCCCCAGTCCTTGGCCTACCTGGCTGGGTTTCCCTCCCCAGGCCCCCAACCTCCTGCCTGCCAGGTTACACAAATGCCCAAGGCTGAAAAATCACCCCAGGAACTTTGCCGAGTTCCTGCTTCACCCAGTTGGCTGGCCTATGGATTCCTTTATTTTTTCGAGGATTCTTAGGTACCTCTAGTGGGAGGGTCTACCCAAGCACTCCACCCTCTTTATCACCTAGAGACCTCTGGGTCTCTGGTCTTTCACTGAGAAGGGAATGGGGCAGGTGACAGATACTGTGGTCCCCCACTATCCCCTTTTGCTGCTGACCCCACCCACAGCCTCAGGAACCAAGTGCTCTGCAGATTCCACATGCACGTCAGGGGCAGTGGCCTAGAGAAGGAGGATCATGTGTGACGATGAGGTGGGGAGGAGTGGAGGTTGTACATACTAGGGGAGCTGTGTTTATATGTGTGCATGATTGTGTGTAGGTGTGTGTGTGTGCCCTCATGTACTTGTAAAATATCTGTGTTTCCAGTCCCAGAGCCTTGTGCCTCTGAGAGTGTGGACAGTCAGGTACAGATATCAGCGGTATAGGGGAGTGACATGGGACAGCCAGAGGGCTCTGACACCCAGGTGCTGGTTTGGGGCAGTCCCAGCCTGCCCCTTGCTCACCCCACAGCCTTACTGTGCCTGCAACCGCCCCCACCCAGCTGGACGGAGTAGGCTGGGAGGCACTGAATCTCTTCTGCGCTCCATGCTTCACACCTGTCCAAGGAAGGGGATTCTTGGGCAAGAGCTTTCTGTCTTTGCCTTGATTTGAAGGGTGTAGCGGTCGTCCTTTCCTTCAGGGTGGCTGATGACATGCTCTTGTCGAATCCTCTCTTGAGGCAGGCTGGTTCCGGGCTGCAGGCAGAGCCAGACACCGTGGGTCCAAACTGTGGTGCCCTCTGACTGGTCTGTAGAGCCTGGACCAGAGACATCCACAGCCAGATCTTTCTCATTCCATCTTCTTGGCAGGAACTTCCCTCGTCCAGCACCTGATGACAGTCCTGATCCGCAGACACGGCCAGCTCTTCACTGCAAGGACCACGGAAGGACCAGCCTCCCCTCATGGCGGCACCCCTTGCACCGTAGGATGGGGCTCTGAGGAGGTCACAAGGGACAGCCAGGCAGAGCCTAGCAGCCCTGGCACCCCTGGCCTGCCCTCACACAGGACCTCGTCTCTGGATGGGGCCACTGTGGCAGCACTCTCTAGAAACTCTCCCCTCAGCCCTGCTACCAGCATCTCTGGGAAGAGGATGCAGACTCTGCCCAACTGGAAGTCTTTCCGGCAGTCAGGATCCCGGTCAGGGAGCCTGAAGGTGGGAAGCTCGTCCCTGGAGGTGCCCATTATCTCCTCTGGTGGGAACTGGCTCATGAATGGGCTGTCCTCCCTGCGTGGCCACCGCCGGGCCTCATCGGGAGACTGGCTCAAGGACTCAGGCTCCTCGCAGAGACTCTCCACCTACGACAATGTGCCCCCACCCAGTCTCTTCCCCAGCACTCCCAGCGTGGCCAGCATGGCATGGTCCGGGGCCTCCGCCTGCGAGCCTTCCACCAGGGACTCTATCAGCAGCTGCACAGCCTGCCGAGCCAGTGACTCCTCTGCCTGCAGCTCCCTGCACACCGAGGCAAGCCTGGAGCCCTCCCCCTTACCCAGCAGCAGCGAGGACCACAGATCCCCTGATCTGGGCCACAGCCAGGACGAGGTGGGCACCTGCCTCAGCAGCAGTGAGCCCAGCAACCCGGGAAGCCCAGCCCAGGACCATGCCCGTCGCTCTGAGGCTCTCCAGGGCCTGGTCACAGAGCTCCGGGCGGAGCTGTGCCGGCAGAGGACTGAGTACGAGACAAGTGTGAAAAGGTAAAGGGCTGCAGCCGCTTGGCCAGCGTGAGGCCGCCAGCCCACCGGCCGAGCGGAACCTCGTGGCCAGCAGCTCACTGGGCACTGGCCTCAGAAAGTCAGCCCCCAGAAGCCACCTTTCTGAGAATGCTCCCAGGACAGGTTGGGGATGGAGGGGAAGGGGTCCTATGTCTGGGAAACCTCCCAAGCAGCTGTCAGAGCTCCATGCATACCTGCTGAAGGAATGAATCAGAGTCACCACCTGAGCTGCTCAGAGCACCTTTGATGGAGGGGCTCAGATTGGGGGTCCCTATGTCGTTCTCAGGGAGGAGGCAGGCCCACTGGGGTATGCATGGGTACAGTCCTGTAGTTCTGGGCCTGGGGATGTACCCATGTGTAATGCAGGCCCCAAGTGGCTGGCTGACCATGGTCAGGCCTGATATGGATTGAGGACTCCTTCCCAGATGAGAATCCGATTTACTTTGAGGAGGGAGCTGACCATGCTGAGCCAAGCCATCCCACCTGCCCTGGCCACAGGTGGAGGCTTTATGCCACATTCCGAGCCCTGTGAGCTTGCTCACAGATGGCCAGAGTTTGAGTCTCCCAACCTCCTTGCGAGGAGGGTGTTTCCAGCTCACAGGGACCGGATTCTCCAATTAAGGTCACCAGCAGAGTTCGCACTGGACAGTGTGCAGTGCTTCCATCAGCACCTCGGACTCCTTAGCCCCTCTTGCCCAGCTGTCTGACCTATGAACCCAGTTTCCACCCACTCAGAGAGGGTTTGGTGGGTTTTCAGTGCTTCCATTCTCCATCAGAGAGAGTGGAGGTAGGAGTCTTGCTTCTAATTCTGAGCCTGGGATTTCCACAGGGAACTGGAATGGCAGTGTATGGCCCTTTGTTCTGGTGACTGCCATGTTCTGGGCACCCAGGGAGTGTCGTGCATAGGTAGGCACTGTGTCAGGAGAAGGGCTTTAAGGGCAGAGGCCCCTGACACGAGGGAGGTCACAGCAGGCAAAGTCTGAGCCAGGACCGGAAGGGCCAATAGGGTCAAATTGAGCAAGGAGGAGAAAGGACACAGCATGAGGAAACCCCAAGGTACAAAATTGTGGGGAATCCCCACAGATGTAAGCTCCAGGTTCCTCTGTACTAGGCAGAGGTACAGAGGAACATGATTACTGCTGGAGCTAAGTGCCCAGACAAAAGCTATAGAATGCATGGGCAGCATTATCACGGGGAGACTGGCCTTGGCCTCACAGGACCTCGGAATCAATTTCACACTTGAGCTTCTAGTTCTTTCACCTTCTCAGAGGCTTAGTTTCTCTGAGTAAATGCAGTGTCATTTCGTGGTGGGCTCCAGGTCAGACTCTCTAGGTTCGAGTCCCTGCCCCACCATGTATTAGCCAAGTGTCTCAGGCAGGCTCTCTGACCCCATTGTGTATTGACTGAGTGTCCATCTGGGCAGGCTCTCTGAGCCTGGGTGACCTCTCACATTTGCCATGAGGATTAAGTGACACACGGAGTGATGGTGTTCAGCACATAGCCTGCCATATCCAGGGTGCTCAGGAAGCCTTCATTGCTCTTATTACCTCCTGCTTGGTGAGTTGGAGGTAAGATGAGGCCCCAGAGGCAAAGGGACAGCAGCAACAGCCCCTGTAGTACTCTCCCTGGCAGAGTGGTGCCATCCATCATCCTGGTTGGAGGAGTGGTCTAGAGTGAGGGTCTCTGAGCACAGAAGGAATGGGGCCCTATTCAATGGGCCTTTGGGGAATATGTTTATACATATGGAATCAGCACTGGGTCTGGCCTGGGGTGGGAGCAGGGAGACCAGCTTATGCTTTGTCTCCCTTGCTCCCTGATTCCTGCACTTTCAAAAGAAACACATGGAATGTCTGCGACGTGTCAGACACTGTGCTAGATGCTGGGGACACAGCTATGACCAAAACTGATCAAAGTCTCTGCCCTCATTCTTATTTGGTGGTGGTTAGGGGCACAGAGAGACCATAAACAAGGTAGATTTTAAAATGAATGTAGTATGTCAGAAGGTGAGATAAAGGAGAACAATAAAATTGTGTGGAGGGAAAGGAGCAGAGGATAGGGGAGCTGCGGGGAGGAGAGGGTTGGAAGCCACTGCTTATGGGAGAGGAGAACCAGAGTCAGTGCTTCCGGCAGAGGGAAGAGCCGAGCCAAGTGAGGGGCTCCAGTGGGGAGGGGCAGGAGCTGAGTGGGCAGGTGAAAGAAAGGGTGGGGCAGGCAGGGTGGAGTATGAGAGGGGTGGGGCACAGGGTGGGACCTTTTGGTCAGAGCCTTGCTCTGGATTTGATTCCCAGTAAGAGTCTAAGTGACCTGAGCACCTTGAGCACTTGGATCCCTTTGATAGGCGTACCTAGCTGCTCTGCTAAGGACAGCTTGATCAGTTAGGAGGCCACAGGGGCCCAGGCCAAACTGGGTGGCTTGGGCCTAAAGGGCAGCAGTTGAGATGGAGATAAGAGCAAGATTCTAAGCATATTTGGAAGGTTATTAGTTGATTGGATGTCGGAGGTGAGGGTGTGAGAAAAAGAACTGACTTAAGGGATAACGTTTTTATTTTGGCCAAGTAACTGAAAGGCGTTCACTGAGGGAGGAGACCAGGATTCAGGAGTGGTGGCTGGGAGAAGGATTAGGGGCTCGGCTGGGGGCCTGTGAAGTTGGAGATGCTCATTCAGGTACCAAGTGGAGTCGAGGGAGATACAGGCTAAGGGTTGTCAGCATGTAGATGGTTCTTCGAGCCTGGAAACTGGACAGGGTCACTCAAGGGGTGGCATGGAGAGGAAGAGGGGAGGCCCAGGCCCTGAGCTCAGGAGCCCCAAGGGTGTGGGGAGGAACTGGCAAAGGGAGGCCTGGGACTGGAGGAGAAGCAGCGATGTGAGTCATAGGGGCCACTGCCATCTGCCTTAGGGGCCTTCTTTCCGACAGCATGCCTTGTGTTCCCTAGACGGAAGACGGGTGGAGAGTTTTTTTTTTTCCCCCCCTCTCTGTGCTTTGTGTTTAGTGACTGAGATGGAAGGCTGGCCTTGTCCTGGCTGGAGCAGGGAGTTGATATTTGCTCCATATACACCGTGTGCCAGGCATTGATCTGTGCACATGTGGTCTTTGTCCATGGTAGCTATAGTGCTCAAAGGAGGTTGTCCCCTGCATTTTTCGGAAGAGGACACACTAGGTGTTGGGGGAGTTTGTGTCCTGTTCATAGTCATGTGCCCTGTAAGTAGCTAGGCTGGTCCCCAGGGGCTGGGCTCAGCGCATCCTTATAGGAGCTGGTCATCTGGTTGGAAAGGTGGATACGTCAGCGTTTACCCTCCACAGAAGTGCCTGGTGTGGCTCTGGTAGCATAAAGGAACAGTAATGTGACCTGCTGGGGAGGATCAAGAGAAGCTTCACAGAGGGCGAGACATTGAGCTGGGGCATGAAAGATGAGTAGGTATGGAAGTGACAACTGAATGGAGCTTCCACAAGTTGCTGTGTCTGGCTGGGACATGGGGTGGGGGTGCAGTGGAGGGGGGATGTTGGGGGCAGGGGTGGTCAGAAAGAGCGATGCTACAGCTCAAGAGTTCTCATAGCAGAGTAGAGGCAAGGGGACAAATTTCTGTTTTCCTCTCTGTAAGGGAACTGGTCCTGCTCTTTGCCAGCGGGGCAGTCCATCCCTCCACAGGACATTTCACTGGGCCAGAGAAAGTGGTCTTTATAGTTTAGCAAGGACTCAGGGAGCCCCAGCCTCAAGTGCTGAAGGCCCAAATCCTCACACTGCTGTTTCTGAATCACAGTCTAGGCCAGGTCCTCTAGGGGTGAAGTACTAGGGTTTTGTAAAAGGCAGACGAGGCCTATACAGCCTCACCCAGAGCCAGGCCCGAGTCCGCACATGTCCTGACTCTCCAGGCCCAGCCTGCCCAGACCCTTCCCCCTATCATGGGTGCAGTAGGCACACATCTGCCAAAAATAGAACTTGCTTGGCAAATCCAATGAGCCGCAGTCTAAAACAGTGACTTTTTTCTTGTTTTTTTTTTTTAAGACTTGAGGAGGCTTCTGCAGACCTGAGGAAACGAATGTCATGGTTAGAGGAAGAACTGGATCAGGAAAAGAAGAAGTACACGATGCTGGAAATAAAGCTGAGGAACTCGGAGCGGGCGCGGGAGGATGCTGAGAAGAGGAACCAGTTGCTGCAGAAGGAAATGGAGGAGTTTTTTTCAACCCTGGGAACCCTGACTGTTGGTGCAAAAGGTGCTGGAGCCCCAAAGTAAAGGAGTGGAAGTGCTCACTTCTGCTGTGCTGCTCGCCCCCTGCCCCCTTCCCCGCGCCCCCCCACCCCCCAGCAGAGATGGCCCCTGGCCATGTGAGGAGCCAGAGGCCTGTGGCTTAGACCTGGGCCTCAGGACTGCCAGGCGCTCTGGAGCCAGCTGAAGAGAGAAGTCCTGACCTCCGGGGTGTGGGGGTTGGTACTGCTGGGAGCCTGAGCCTCCCACAGGATCTAGATGTTGCTGTAACTGTGCAGAGCCTGGCAGAGGAGGCAGTCCCTCAGCCATTAAAACAGAGGCACCTGGGAACCTTTTGCATTCTTTATTAAATTTGCTCTGAAAGCATGATGCCTAACTATTTCTTTATGGTCATGCAAAATGGGGGTTACCAAGTAACCTCTACTGTTTTTCCATCAGGGTTGGGAGTCCTGAAGGTATCCCATGATTGGAATGCCATGGGACCTTCAGTAGTGGGATGTGAAGCTCCCTGAGGAGTACCCAGAGGTTGTTATGGCCACTGAAGCTGGATTTATGCAAATCTGTGTGCTTTCAGCTCTATCATCCCTGTGCTCAAGGCAAGATGATTTTTGTCTCTTTTTCTCTTCTGAGCCACCTAGGCCTCTGGACTGGTGTCTGTCCTGAAATTCCACTATAACCTGCTTTCCTTTACTTGGCCCTAGCTCTGCTCCATGGCTAGAACATACGAGAGCTTAGCATGGGGGCAGAACCCCTGCTTCTGCAACTTGGGCCTGTGCAGGGTGGCAAGGCATGTGTCTGAAGAAGAAGTGAGCCAGGGTGCTGGGAAGGGCCTTCCAGGTGCCCACACCTCAGGCTGTGCCCATCTCTCAGGCAGACTTCCTTCGAACTAGTGCTAATCCCTCTCCCATGCCCATTCAACTTCCTACTTCAGTTCATCCTCAGACTTCAAAGCTCCAATTAGGGGAGATTTCTCAAGAAAGCCTTTCTCTAGCCACCACTACACAGCCCCGGCCTGGGCCAGACCTCAGGATGGGCCACTAGGGGCACCAAAGAAGCCGTCTCCAAGCAGACGGGACTGGTCTCTGTGGCATAGGCAATGCCAGCATCAGTGTCCCTTGCTCCTGCTCAGTGTCCTTACATAGCGCCTCTCATTACCTGGAGCACTAACATGCAGTGATTTTTTTTTTTTTGCGGGGAGTGAGGGTCACTCAAATGCCTTAATTTCTGAGTACTATTTCTGGAGAAGTCATTGAGGCCCAACCACCCATCTACCTAGAGTCAGGTATAAAGTACTGCACCGATGCTTTGAATGCCAGGGTCTCGGTGCTCCTGGGAAGTGTGGGCATCAGTGGTCAGAGTTCAGTCTGGGAGCTCTGTGGAGGGGTTCAGTGGAAAACAACACCTACTCTCAGGCCCACAGCCATCACATCAGGGAATCTGGGTAACTGGATTCCCCAGAAGGTGAAATATTGCTCTCCCCTCTATTTCAAGGAAAAATATGAGGTGACCGATTTTTTCCAACAACCTAGTAAGATAGGAATTGGGTCCACATGTCCCATTCAGAAGAAAAACAGGCTAACAGAAGGTAGGTGGGAACACTAGTGTATTTTTATGGTCCTGAGTCCTGTCACCACAATCCTGGAATTCTGCCAACTTTGACCTGGTGATAAAATGCTACCAGGCTATCAAAGGAGCAGAAAAGACCAAAGAGGTTTAACATAATGAAAGGGAGGTCATCGGTTTTTAGCCACTAATACTGTCAAAGCCTCAGCCTATGGACAAGTCCTTGGCCCAAACCAGTTCATGAGCCACGTCTGCCACCTGCTGGCAAAGCTAGGATCAGCAAATGAGATTTTTCACTAAAAATTAATTGACAATATTCGACATGTTTTATCCTCCAATTTCCATTTAACCAGCACTGTCCATTCTGTCTGTAAAACATGCTGACTTATGCTTGGGAAGCATGCTGAGCACTGAGGCTAATGGGCTCTGGCCTCACATCCCGTCCTCATCCACTTTGGCTCTCCCCAACTGAGTTACATTGACAAAACTTGTTCCCAAACCTGTGGATTCAAATTATAATTATTGTATTGACATCAGTATTGACCTATTGTAATGACATCATGTAACATTAAGTAAATCAATGAATTATGAATGTGAAAAGACAGGGAATTAATTTCTTGAAAACCTACCTGTAAAGGCAAGTTGCTAAAAAGAATTGTCACATTAAGTATGGAATAATTGACGGTGCAATACTAGAAAACTGGTAAAAATCTAGGACTCTGATCTCAGGTTACTTCAAAAGTGCTTTAACACTTATGTTTGACTTTTTTTTTTTTTTACCCATTTCCTGACCTCCTCTGCCCACGTGTGTGGCTGCCTGGGATCCCAGAGCGCAGACTCTGTGCGGCTCTGCAGCTAACCTGTGGGCACCCGCCAGCCCTACGTGAGCTAATGAAATGAGTGTTCTGCATTTGCCCTTGCTCATTTGTCAGGTTCTTATTCCTACGTTGTCTTTCTCCTGCTGTGTCCTCAAGACCTGATTCCTCTGGGACCTCAATATCCACAGACCTTTCTCAGATTTGCCACTTGTGCCATCAACCTCCTTTACAGCAAAACATATTTTTATTGGTTCAGAATCCAATCCGGATCCAGCATTGCGTTTAGTGGCCACTATTCATTAGTCTCCTCCTATCTGTGACAGTCCTCCAGGCTTTGTCTTTCATGACCCTGACATGTTTTGAGTTTGTTTTTGTTGAATGTCCTTCGATTCAGATATATCTGATGTTCTTGTCTGGATTTGGTGATGCATTTGTGCATCATGTATTGTATTCTTAGGTACTAGTCTACGTTGAAGACAGACTGGCTTGGTATTTTGAAAACATTACCCCAATCATGCTTTGATGGAGGTTATGCAAAGATGAAAAATAAATGTTATGAGACTTCTAAATCGGAGGGCAGGGGAAAGGGAAGTCTTCCTGACAGAAATGACACCTGAACTCAGTTTTGTATGCGAATGTCTATAGCTAGAGCAAAAAAGTGTGTGTGTGTATTTTGGACAGCACTTCCCCACTGCATATTATATCCACTGCAGAGATTCACAAGCTCTCCATTCATGTAGGGATAGAGAAGAACAAGACCACAGGTCATGGCTTTTATAGAACTTACATTCTAGTGGAGTAAGAAAAACCATAAAGAAGTGTTAAAAACAAGACAATAGTTGATTACAGTTTCAGCTCTCCTGGAAATGGAGTCTTAAACCAGTCAACCAGGAATCACCCAATCAGCATTAGTGAGGTAATCTGCCTGCTAGACCCCTGCATCCCCCAAAGGAAAGTGGCCTTGCAATGACCAAGCCCTTTTTCGCCAGTATTATTTCCTTGCTTCGGCTCCCATCTCCCTGAGTCTTTCATTTCGTACAGCTCCTCAGAGCTCCTTTCTATCAGATTGGATACTCCTTGATTCATGAATCACTTAATAAAGCCAATAGGATCCTTAAAATGTACTGTATTCAGCTGAATTGTGTTAAAAAAGAAGTAAACATAAACAAGATACATTCAGATTGTAATAAGTGCTCTGAAGGTGATCTCAGGGGACATATTTTAGACAAGTTGGTCAGGAAGTCCTCTCTGAGGAGGTGACATTTGAACTGAGACTGGCAGACAAGATTGTAGCCATGCAACCAGACAGCTGCAGGCAGAAAGGGAATAGCTATAGAAGTCTGCGTGAGTGCCCGTGTCCTTGTTGGCGTGGTGAGAGATGGACAGGGCTGGAGTCAGGCAGGAGCCAGGCACTGTAGGGCCCTGTCGCCCATGGTAAGGAGTTATTTGTATTCTAAGGTATAGAGGGAAGCATTCAAGGGCTTTAAAACAACAGACATTAATTGAAATTGGCATTTCAACAAGGCTCCTTTGCCCACTGGTGAAGAGTGGAAAAATTGGAGCCGGGGTGGCGGTGGGGAATAAAGTAGCTACAGGAAAACTAGTCAGGGAGCTATTGCTAGTGTAGCAGAGTAACAGGCCAGAAACTAGACAGGAATAGACCGAAGACTTCTGAAGGGTGAAGAAGGGAGGACATCCTGCCTAGACCAATCTTTCCAGAAGTTCCAATATGAATGGGAGCAGAGAAATAGTGTGGTAACATGGAAGAGGCCAAGGGAGAGCTTTTTATACAGGTGTACAGGTGAGAATTACTAGAGCATGTTTGTGTGCTAAGAATGATCCAGTAGAGAAGAGGAGACTAGTGATGAGAGAGAGAGAGAGAGAGAGAGAGAGAGAGAGAGAGAGAGAGCGCGAGAGAGAGAGCGCGCGCGCGAGCGAACGCGAGCGAGCTTATAATAATGAGAGAAGTCTGAAAAAAGACAAGAGCTGGCTTCTGAGAAGCGGGAAGACAGAGACAGATACAGAGTTCCAGGTGTTATGGAAATGCATATTAAAGTCTTTGAGAAGTCCTGAAAAACAGGCTTATCTTTGTAGCAGCCCCAAAGCTTGTGTGAATGCAAAATCCTTTATTTACATTTTTTCTTTTCAGGCAATAGAGTAAGTATACTGGTTACAAAGTAAAGACTGTAGCCAGACTACCCAGATTCACAACTTGGCCCCACCATGTGTTGGTCCTATAGCCTTGAGTTACTCAGCATCTCTGTGCCTCAGAGGTTTGATGACATGATAAGAGAGGAAAGTAACAGTTCCTACCTCATAAAGTTGTAAAAACTCTGAGCTCATACAGTCAAAGCACTCAGTGCCTGGCACAGAGTAAGTTTTCAATGAATATTACTACTAATTCAACACAGAACTGTGTAACAAACTTTGAGAATTGCTTCTAGGTTTTGAGTCTTTGAAGGAAGGGTTTTAGGAAGGGCAAGGGCATGATAATCACTCTGGCTCTATCATCTGCCCCTCCTCCATTTCCTTCTCCATACCCCGCCTCCATTAGGGGGTCTCCTGGTGTCTTCCTTGCTCTCTTCTCTCTTAGTAACAACCTGGAGCATGACCCACTTCAATATTTGCTGTATGTACCCTGCCCACTGTTCGTCACTGCTCTCTGCAGAGAGTTGGGTATTTAGTTTTCTAAAGTAGCTGATGAAGAGGGGGCATGTCAAAATCATCTTGGGAAGCTTGTAAAAAGCCTATTCCCCTTGTGGTTCTAATTCTGTATCAGAAATCACCTTTTCTATCTAACCCCTCCTGAGAAAACAGAGCCACAGTTTAGTCAACTAGTGTGAAGATTGTATTTTAGGTATCTGGTAACAAAGCCCATGCTCACAGTACTATAATAATTTCATAGCGCTGTATGAAAGTTCCTTGTACCACATTTTGAGGGCCTTGCACATTGGCATTTCACAGGATAGAAACAGTGTAAAAGGTAGGTCCTCATCCTTAGTTCACCAGCCTAATATTTATTGAATGCCTATTTCCCAGGCACTGTTAACCAGGAGTAATAAGATAGTTTCTTCTATTCAAGGGATTCCACAGGGAAGTATCAGTAGAAGATAAGCACACAAGATGCCCTCACAGACAACATGAAGCAGCCGCCAACACTTCGCTATCTTGCCTGTGAAACAAAGTGAGGCGTGAGTGAAAAGAATGAAATGAGCAAGCAAGCATGCCACGTACGGTATGTGAAAGAGAAAGTCACTGCAGAAAAGGTTATCAGAGGAGAAATTACTTGAACTGAGCCTTAAGCAATGAGGATTTAAAACAGGCAAATGTGGAGTAAACAACCAAAGTATGTGCGCAAAGATGTACAGAACATGTTACAGAGGTTCAGCTGGAATGAGCTGGATGGCAGGAATAACATGTGAAACTGACCCCAAACAAAATATTTAACTGTTCTAATTCAATACTGACTTCGAGACATTTCTCTCCGGTGAGGAATCATTCTTACCAACAACATGAAGATTGGAATTATTGGGGATGGAGATGATGATTTGGGGGTCAGAGTTTCTTATGTGAAAACACACAAAATTTCTCATGTTCTCTTCTACATTTCTCCAAATCATAAACATCTATTCCTTTGCAAGGCTGAAGTCAGCAATTAATTTGCTTTATACTGATTATTTTTATGAAATACACAAAATTGATCATTATAGCAGCCCTGTGAGAGACTCTGGCACCCTCAAATGACAGATGAAGCAGCCCTAGGCTCCACAAAGTTGAAACTTGTCTGATTACCCAAACTCTCCATTTGGAGAGTAACTTGGATCCATAGGATTCAGTAGATTCCACCCTCTCTAGGACCTTGTCTCTCAAGGAACATGTGCTTTTTAGTTTTCACTTAATCTTTCTGATCCTGGTCTCCCCTCCTTTTCTCTCAAGATGTTATCGTAATTCTTTGTATTTCCTGTCAATGTTTAGGAAGTACTTTTTACTACTGCTTCACCACTCACTTAATCCTTAGCAATCCAAACTATGCCCCCACCTGTCCAGGTAGCTCTCTCTTAAAGTCTTACATATGTTATACCAAGCAGGACTCCCCTTATCTTTTTCCTCTGTCCACAAAATGACACTAAATAGTGCAAGGGGCATACCAGTAGATGACTCAGACCTCATAAGGAAGAGACAAGACTGCTGAAGTCTACAGGCTGTTAGGGAGCAATTATTCCTTTCCCTTCACCCGAAAGATTAAGAGGCAAGCTGACGCTATATCTGACGTGTGTTCTGTCATGGACTTTTCAAACTGGAATGCACAAACTGCAAAATACATTTGATTATTTTCTGTGTGAACCTTCCCTCAGCTCCAAATGCTAATATGGCAACTTTGCTCATTATGCAAAAAGGACCTCAACTCTCTCAACTGAGTCTCTGTGGCTCCTGAGTCACCAATCTCCACACTTCTAGTCTAACCAAACTCACTCTGTGAATGGCCCTCCTAAAAGTCTGGTCATAGTACTTTTCTTTCTCACAAACTACAGTTTCCTACACCTTTAAAATGAAGACAATTCCTCCAAAATGTTTCAATTCTAATCAACTTTTCAGTGTTATTTCCCATTATATTCTCTTCATATGCCCAGGCTGATGCCAGGCCATTCTTTATTCCTTGCTGATGTACACATTTTTAAAACTCCTTGCCTGTCTCTTAACCTGGAAATGTCCTCTCTCTCCAAACCCTCCTCCAAAAGGTGGCCAAAAAAATGCCTCCTTTGCAAAACCCTCATCTCCTCTAACCCTTTGTCTGCATCCCTTTAGCATGGTTCTTGCTCCTCTACACAAGATGTATTTCAATCAGGCTGACTAGATTGTCAACCATTTGTGTGTCTTTCCTCACTCCCAGCTTCCGACACAGGGTCTTAAGATAGATGCACATTCAGTAACTGGTGAAATAAAATGTTAGAAGCCTAACATTTACAAAAAATATTTGCAGTTTCCTTAAGTGTCATATATAGTCCAAAGACATATTGATGTCTTAGCTGTAAAAGCTAAAAGTTTTTTTCTAAACCACAAAATCAGTACAATTTAATTTTTACTCAAAGTTAATGCATCTTTTAGGGAACAATACTAAAATACAGTATCTAGATTAACGAGGACGAATTACTCTTATTTGGTTTCATGGGGGTGGGGGCGGTTATGACTGGGTGGAAATTAACATCCTGACATCTGCTTTTGTCACCACTTCTCACCGGAGGCCTCTCCACTGATTTTATGAAGCAGTGTGCACCATGCCAGCAACCACACTGTCTCATGGAGCAGGAGTGGTAAGGCAAAGACCTGCCCCTGTCCTGTCCTTTCCTCAGAGCAGAGAAGTGTATGAAGATGAGGGTGGGGACAACATGGATATGAGGATTATGTGAAGCAAGAGTTGAGCGAGATGGAGGAGTGCCATTGTACAGAGGTGGAATACGTGTGGAGAGTGACCTTGATACACACACAGCAGCCTGCCCGATGCAGGCAGAAAATGTATGCACGGCAAAAGCTGGAAACATGCTCATAGCTCAAGGCCTGGGTTTTGAAAGAGAGCCTTTTTAAATACTTATTTTTGCCACGTGTCCATGATGGCTGCTCTCTTAAATGGTTACCGAGAACTAGGTTAAGAACATTGAAGCAAATTCCATTTTTTAGATAGTTTCTCCAGTAATTTCAAACACCAGAAAAGCAAGACTAGATAAACTAGAAAACCAGGTAATAGATTCCTTACAAACTGCAGAAAAACCTAATCTAAGAAACTTGCCCTAGTATTAACTCATTTACCCCAATGCACGAAATAGCTTAAAACTGCCTGGAAAAAAACTTTTATCTAAATATTTAGATTTTTAATGAAAACTCTTAATTTCAGTTTCATACCACTTTTTTTTTCCTTTTTTATTTAAAATATTATAACCAATGAACATACTAGATAACATTGTTTACATTCCAGTGGTGCATGTTTAATGACTAGGGCATGAATGATTAAAAACCACAATAATTATCTCAGCATTCCCTACAAAGTGCCCCATTTTGTTTTGTCTAGAGGAGAGGAGAGGGAATGGAACACAAGGAAGAAAGTGGAACAAAGAAGGAACGGCATCATAGAGGGAGAAAAGCAAATGTCACATCATTATCACACTCAGGTTTTCAGGTTTTAAAACCTGTTGAACAGGGTCAACTGCAATGAGAAAATAGATGTCACAGTCCAGGTAGACAGCTATTTCAATTTAACTTCATCATTCGGCTAAAAGATTAAGAGCTTCTCAAAAATATACCAAATATCAGGCCTACAAAAGTAATTTATTTCTTCGTAAAATTTACTAAGATTTATTCCTTTTGTAAAATGTAAAGAATGGACTGATATTACGAGCAGGTTTCTACTTACGAAACAGACAGTAATAATGTCCAACAAGCACATCTAACACAATTTTCCAAGATATACAGTCAAAGATTTTACACGTGATTCTCTCTTACTTATGGAAGGTATATATTTTACATACTTACTGGTATTGTGTCGACATTGGCTATAAAGTACTTAACATACATTTATAATTCACACTCAGTAAAGATCTAACAGTAAGGGCAACAGCTTACTTGGGAAAGCATAGAAAATTAGTGTGAGGTAGTTCAATAAAAACCTAGTTTAATTTGTAAGTTATTGTGAGAATAGAACATTGTGCAAAACTAATCCACAGGTAATATTTCTCAAAAGTTTCAGTAATGAAGAGAATCTAAACCAGGAATGGCCAGAAAGTGTTACTCTTACTAGACTCTCCCTAAGAGCACTTAACTAAGAGCAGTTAGTTTGAAATTAGGACTTGTTTTCCTTTCTAGTTTTGTAATCATACCCCAAACTATACATTTCTGCTTCAATGCCCTTTACCTCTTCATCTTTCTTGCTATTAAGGAAAAATCCATTTCCTCTAATTCAGGAAAAACCTAAGAGAGATCAGTAGAAACACAATGTATACTAAAATGTAAAAGATAAGGAAGCAACATTTAAGAGGGCTGCTAATGACAGAATGGTGTTGCTTGGTTTTTCTACCGGTAAGAGAGGTTTACTGGGGTCATGGGGCTTCATGCATTCACTCTATAGCTAATGTGACCAATGAACAACACTCACAAACTACAACAGTATTTTTGAAAATGGACTATGTTTTTACCTCAGAATTTGCAGGCTTGTGCCTAGGCAACACTGAGTAGTTAAGTGATCAGATGTGTAGCACATACTGGCCTATAGTGTAAACCAAATCTTATCTGTAACCCCCAAACAGCTTCACTTGCCTGCAGCTGATTTTACTATCAGAAACAGATGTCTTCTTCACCTTCACCTTCTAGAAAACACAGCTGGATTAGCATGGAACAGAATATCAAAGGCTTAAGGAAAGTCTGCTGCTTTACATACAACCAAGCTTCTTGGTATTGTTAAGGGGGCTGTGTGGTAGCCTCCTTATTTAAGAGGCTGGCATTTCTCTTGGAAGTGTGGTGTGAATGCACTGTGCTTTTACCAACCTGGACGAGTGCATACCAGGAACAATTCAGCAGCCTTGGGTGTGTGACAAAATGAGGACTGTTATCAGCAAACAGTATGAAAGAGTTGAGATGTTCTATGTATGTATATGATAATTAAGCAATCTCAATAATACAATCATTTTATAAATAGTCATATATATTAAAGGGTAACAGAACAATAACCAGGAAGAAATATGTGGAAAAAATGAGAATTGGTGCCTCTTTCCTAGCCTATAAAGTTGAATAATAGATCTTGATCAAAATAATTTTCTGACAGTAAGATGATAGGTATATTAAGTATGTAAAGTTGAAAAACCAAAGTTATAAGCAAAGTAGCTTTACATAAGTACTGACGGAAGTCTTATTTGTAACTTCTTTTTAAAAAACCACAAATGTTTATGATATTTTAAAGGTTTGAAAAGCTTCTAAAATAAAATGAACAAATATATCTTTAGCTTAACAGATATAAGAGGGAAAGTTGTATTTAGATACTACATTTTAAAAACCTAGGGCACATGACAGTTAACAAACAGACTTTGTTTTCTGGATATAATTTAAGTATTTCAGTCTACATTAACAAATAAGAGTTAATTTTCTCTGAAGCAACTGCAACATGCTGGTTGGCAAGTGGGAGCTGGCATTTATAATAAATGATACAGTAAGAACACCTTCCTTAACCAAAATCTGTATCAAAAGAGATGGCTTATTAGCAATCAAACATAAAATATGGGAATCATCTGAAAGCATGTCAGTTGTTAAAGTGCAATAGTGAAATGATCTAGCTTAGAAACAGCTAATTAACTGTCACAGTAATATAAACTAAGAACACACTCATGCTCAAATTTCTCTGTAAATCTAATCCTGTCTATAATTCAAGGTGTTGCAGCCTCAAAACTCTAATTTGCGTAATACAATTAATGCACCATGTTGTATGAGTAGAAAATAGATAAAAAGGCAGACAACTTCAAGAGACTGGAATCATGACTTTAAAACATCAAAAACAAACTTGCTATTTCAAAGCATACAAAAAGGCTAATGTATTTTAATCCTAAATATTGCACATTAACAATGACCTAAAATATCTTACTCAAAAGGAAATTTGCACTAAATATGCAAGTAACATGCCAAGCGAACTTTCAGACACTGCATGTTGAGCTGCACCAGTTCTTGCTCTTGTTAGTCATAATTCCAAAGGGCTTTCTGCTTAAAACCTTGTCACTTATTTAAGTATGCATTTCCCAGTTCATTCCATGAAATCCCTCCTGTTCCAAATACAAAAAAAGGTGCCTGGGGGCATTGCAGACAATGTATTTCATAGAGGAGACTTCAATGACATTTTACTTAAGAAAAATTCAGTTATAGAGAAATAATTCTGCAGATATAAAATGTAAACAGTTAACATACACTTGTCAGGAGCAGCACCATTCTTACACTACTCAACATCCACATTGTATGTTTTATTGAAAATCAGGTATAAAAAAATGAAAGACTCAGACTAAATTATCACCACTTATGCCTGCTCTGCTCAGTGTGAAGAAACAGTCCTTAGAAAATGATATCCTATATATGGCTGTGTGCTACTATTTTCAGATGAACGGTACATATATTGCTCATTTGATACATCACCTACAGAAGTCTAAGTAGGTTTTGGAACCTCCCCCGACAGCTAGTATAAATATGATTATGCTACAGGTAGAATCAAATGGCCAGAAAAACCAGAACTGGTGCTCAACTGACTGACACTCTAATAGGAAACCAGAAAGGTCCCAGGGCCCAAGGCTGCAGGAAAGGGAAAGACCAGACTCTAGACCACCATTAAGACCTCCAGCCTGAGTAGATGAACTCAGTGTATCCAATAACAGGCTCATAGCTAGAAGTGAACCATCTGTTTATTTGCATTGAAATATATTTTTCGTAAAGTATTCTCTTGACTTTATGTGAGCATAAACTTTGAGCACACCACAATATGCAGAATTTTTACTTTACTTTTGTTGGGTGAGGTGGGAGGATAGGAAGATGGTGGTAGATGCCCAGCATCTTCAAAGGCATGCTCTGAATTAGTCTGCCATTTAAATGATGGGGCTTTTGCCAAAACTCATGTAGGATTATCTGCCAATTGCTGTAACTAAATTAGGATTGGTAAGTAGCAAATATTGGAGGGTTGATTTTTTTTTTTTTAACACGTTCATCACTTACAGTAGTTATTCCTGAATATAACTGGCTACAGGTTATTTTCTCTCACTCCTCTGGGTTATTTCATTGATAAGCACATAACCCTGAAGGACAGCATCATGAACAAAACATTGGAAATAAATTCTAATAAAAAAAATTATAAAAACCTTAAATAATTCATGATATAGGCAAGTCACCACATAATAGTTGCTTTGATAAACAAAATCTTACAAATTCAGTAAAAAAAAAAATCAGCAGCATAAGATAAAGCAAATATGCAAAAATTTTAAACCATGATAAAATAATTAGGTTTATATTATACAGTTAATTACAGCAAAAATACAATACGGTTTTGTTGCTGTTTTAAAACACAACTTAAGTTTTAAATTACATCACTTGAAATTAAAAAAAATAAACTACTTTACTATAAAATGAATTCTACATTTTTGAAAAATCACTCAAAAATAAGACCACTGAATTGTTTTCAAAGTAGTTCTATCAATGACTAAATGACTCCACATCCCTTCCCCCCACCCGCCCCAAGGCCCAAGTAGTCATCTACAGCAGCCCAGAGGTCCAGCTGATGCTTCTAGACTGCTGTCTGTATCCGAGGCCAAAGTCGGGTCTGTTGACATTGAAGATACATCATTGACAGACGACGATGACGATGGATGCTGAGAGCCACTGATCACTGCTGCACCTGTGCTATGAGAAACAAAACAGCAAATCAGTTGCAGACAGAGTTGCAGATCAAGCTAATTATACTGTACTGGCTACCTCCAGTGGTAATTTTTCTCTTGGTTTTAAAATAATCACAAGTGATATTCAACACAACACTAATTTACAAACTCTCTTCATTTTCAGTTATAAGGCAAGAACTCTGAAAATATCTGGAAACCCTGATTCCTGTCCTTCCTATCAATTTGTTTTTTAGTTCAAGACAAGAATTAAGTCCAAGCCATATTTAGAAATGGTCCTACAGCAAGTTTCAAAAATTGGGTTCAGGCCGTGTGTGAATAATATCAATAATATATGTAAAACTGTCTGCATTATATATTGTTGGAAAGAGGATCTATGATGTACGATGGAAAAAGGTAAAAACTACTATCCTAATTAAAAATGATTTAGGATATCTTCTCGCTGTAAAGTCCAAACAATACTTTTGGTACATCTTGTTTTAAAGTAAAAGCCAAGTCTGAAATCATTTTAAGTGCAAAAGTCTCTAGTTCGACTGCCCTGATTTATATGAGGTTACATGATTTACTAGGGTCACTTGAATGCCCCAGTTAGGTAAACTCAGGTCTTGTTAATTTTTATTCAAATAAATACTTGCTAAATGCAAATATGGATTAAACAGGTAAAGTTGGGTAAGATTTTCCTTTACCAAAAGTATAGCCTAACATGCATTTTCTGGATTTTAAAAAGCAATAGGAAAACAGGCATGTCTTTTTATTTTGCTTTACTGTGCTTTAAGAGTGTTTTCTTTTTTCCTTCCACAGACTGAGGCAAGACCCTCCACCAGCAAAAAGATTACAACCAGCCTCATTGTGATACTTGCTTTGTTTCAGTGGTCTGGACCCCAAACCTCAGTATGTCTGAGGTATGCCTGTACTTAACCTACGAAGAAATCCTCTTAAGGTCAAACAGGGGAGGAAATAACATAGCAGAGTGGGGAATATGTTAAAGATGATCCACATATACTTTTGAACTTCATGATCACTAAATAAGGGTCATTCCAAATTTGAATATATTAAATAATGCAAGTTATACAAAAGTTCTTAAGAACACATTTATAAAATACAATAAATGGTTTCTAAAATGAGAAATAAGAATTTCTAGGGGTGAGTTTCAGGTACCCAACGATGTTAAAACTAAGCAGGTTGAAAACCACTGCTCCAGAACCCAGTATCTCAGTATTTGAAATTCATCCTCCATTCTGTCTAATTATGAGTAAAATAAAACACTTAAATATGAAAGGTCCTCTGAAAGCTTGCCTTCACATGCAACAAGGAAATAGAAGAGCAGGAATAGGCAAATCTCTAGGGAACTGGGGAGGGGACTGGGAGAGAGAAAGGAATGAAATCACAGGGACAGAGCAGGTAATTGGGGATGCACTGGGAAAGGAAAGCAGACTGAGTACTTCAGGCCTGGATAGGAGAAAGGAAAAGGAAAAATGTGATAACCTTTAGACTTAAGAGAGGTCCATTAGGTTCCCAGCCAGAGTGAAATGAAGATATTAAACATTTTTAAAAGTTCAATTCATACAACAGTATAGGATGTGCCTGTTTTGATTTAAAAGTATACAATACTATGGCTAATTTCAAAGACTTGTACTGAAACCTTCAATTCCTAAAAGAACATACAAATTTTATTCGTACATTTTCATGCCTCTATATTTTTATCCAAATTTCCTAATCTGATAAAGATTAACTTTTAAATCCATCACAATAATTACACTTTTTAATTTGAAAGTCAAATACCTAAGAAAAGAAAAAATACTTATTTTTCCCCCTGAACTTTAAAGCAGTATAGTAAATTCTCAATTATCTGAATGGCATTAATATGGAAAACCTTTCATTTCAGTTATCTGGCTCATTTCTCTCTCATGTGAGTCTCTACACTCAAATGAATGCAAACTCATTTTAATATTGGCCAAACCAAATAAAGATAAGAAGTTAATGTAGTGGAGAAAAATAATGTTTCATTTTTTAAAATCAAGTAGAAATGATATAAAGATTACCTAATATTTTGACGTCAAAGGCTTTTCCTTCTATTTTTGCACATTGTCAAGAACTGAATATTTTTATAACAGCTCTAGTAACATTCTTCTTTGCAAGCTAAGAGAATCCAGAAAATGTTAGAAACCCGCAGTCCTGTCCTTTCCATTGATTTATTCTGCAACCATAGTGAAGTGCTGTCTAGGATCCAAAATTTTCATTTATAAATTAAGAACAAATACAACTGCTCTCTTTATTTCATGATTTTCAGGTTACTCAAACATTCAACACTTAGGATGTACCACCTACTAGGATAGTATGCTACAGTATAAAATTCTTCCCGATAAAGAACTTTTCAAATTCCGTTTAAGCCTTCATTATAAGCATTTAATTATACTATAACTGTTTATCAATATAAAGCTAATTAACTCTGCTATTAAAACACTTATAATATAGATTTTGTTACAACTAAATTCTAGGTAAAAGCTATTGAAAACAATTTATATTTTCTACAGGATCTATATTATAGTTTGGAAGACAGCATACCTAATCAAGGATTTAAAAAACAAAAATTAAAAAAAAAAAAAAAACAACTCTGAAATATAACCAAAGATGTCGTAGGCAGCTACAAAAATTCTTCAAACAAATATGTTTACAGTTCAACAAGGGCATCAGAAACTATAGTTAAAATTCTTACCCATAATCAGATTTGTATCTGTTTATCCAATATCCAATTTTTTTCTTAGAATGTAAAAGAGTTTTCAAGGAATAACTAAAACGGCATAATTTTACTCAAACTCAAGACTACTCGACCTTCTGATTCAAGAGTATACAATACTATGGCTAATTTGAAACACTACTCGACCTTCGAGGCTAGGCTCAGATTTCATCTCTTCTACAAAATTGTCCCAACCTCTAAAGCCCTTAAATTTCTTCTCCCAGCCAGAGGTCATACACGATGCTGAGAAAACCATGCCTTCTGTAATTACTGATAAACACGGCTTCAAGTACTAGCTTTTCTGCATAACAGATTTGTAATCCTTATGTCATTTACTTTTTCTGAATTTTAGTCCCCTCATCTGTAAAGTGTGCATAACAACCTTCCTTCAGAGTCTTGAGGGCTGAATGAAATTAAGTACATAAACCACCAGTGTCTGTTATGTAGCATATACTTAATATATACATGCTGCCTGTCATTTAACTTTTCCCCTCAATTCCCTACGCTTTTACAAATACTAAAATTAAATATAAGATGAGCTTATGATAAAAGAAAATGTTGAACTCCTGCAAACCAGTTTTCTTCTTAGAGGCAGAACATTTTCTGGTGGTAGTTTTAATATCACTGTCTTAGTTCAACAAATCGAAAGTACCAAAAGGAAAAAGATGGTAACTTGGTATTATATGTACCAAATTTTGTAATGAAGCTTTGGCTAATTTATGCAAAGCAAAGACTGTTAAAGTCATAGAAAGTTAAGTACACTGAATTGTGAGAAATTTCTTCTTTAAAAAAAGACAGCAATGTCAACAAAAAAATTCTGTTCTCGAGTGGAATGTCAGTTTCATAGAAAAAGATATACATTTGATGAATTAAGTTACTCATATATTAGTATGATGCATTGGTGCAACAGCATACCAATGTTTTCCAATTTAACAGCCCAAATTGTACTCCTTATACTTATTAAACTTTGAATAATAGTGGTAGCAAATATGGAAAGAACTGCAGGTTTCAGGTCACTGAAGATTACAACACAAGAAGTAAACTGTAATCTTAACCAAGCTTCTATTGTAACTAACCTAAAGGAGAGGGCTGTCCCCGTATAACTCCATTCTTGGTTCTCTCCTCCAAGTCCATAACTTCCTTGTATATCAATTCTGAAAAAGAGGAGAGCATAAACAAACTTTTCAGAGTCTGAGAGCCAATCTCATAAGACCTGTATGTTTTAAGTAAACAATTTTTACACACATCAAGTACTTTGAACAGTGTCTTCCAATGGCAAAGGGTCTGTGTCAACCTAAGAGTCAAAGGTGTTAAAAACAATTCCTTGATCCTCAACCACAAATTATGTTGAAAGGAACAAAATCTGTCTTAACTAATGTTCCCAAAGCTGGATTAGGATAGAGCTGGGATCAGAAGCTTTATCTTTTTTACTCCACCAGTGCTTTGTACTATACTGTATTATACTACATATCATTCTGTGCTAAAAATGCTTGTTTAATTCTCAGTGAGGGCTTGAATTACTTGTCTTATTAACTGCTATTTCCTGAGACCTGGCATAGTATCTGGTATATGTACATGCTTACTCAGATACTTGTTAAAGATAAAACACAGAGTATGTGCAAGCCTTTTTAACAGATGGAATATAAATACATTTTATTAAAGAAAAAGAAGCAGGTAGCTATACTTCAATTTATGAGCTGAACTATGACGTGTTATCACTGTCAAGATTTCTCCATGGGAATCTTGTTCTTTTTCAGGGCTTCTGGACAGTGAGTGGACTGCTGTGAGGACTGCTCCAACTAAAAAGTGATACTAGATGCTGCCCTGCTGGTTTTTGTAGCTCTTGTCCTGTATTCTTTTAAGTGATCCTCATGTCAAGTGTGATGTGTCTTGAGACTTTGAATGTCTACTTAAGAAGAAACTTCTGGTGGATGTTACAAAGCCATTATTCATCATCTTTTCTGAGTCATGGAATCCTTTGAAGAATTGCGTAAAAGCAATAAACCCTCTTCTGAGAAAAATGTGCAAGCAAAAAACATTGCACAGAATTTTAAGGAGTCTATAATTCTTTAAATTAAACGTCTGATAAAGAATCTCTGATCATAGGGTATGATAATGTTTATGTTGGTAATAAGGTAAAACAAGAGCTATACACACTTACATTTGCTGGCCATGGTAACCATATTGGACTTGGAAGGAGAAAAATAGAAGTCTTGATAGAGGAAAGAATGGGAGATGGTTTTCTTCAAAGAAACAAAAAAGAATGATTCCTGAAAGGATGACTTTTTTTTTTTTTTTTTAAAGAGAAAATGGCACCCCTTTGTGAAAGGGGTTAAGGTAGAAAAACCAAAGCTAATTAGGATTACTAACTAGGCAAAGCAATCTGTAGTTAATGGCTATGGCAAAGGCTTTTTCTTTGTGTTATGATGCTAAAACTCTTTGGCAGATCTTGAAAAAGGCAGTTTGCAGGTAATGATTGAACTGCACTTGGGGCTAGGAGAATAAGTTACAGAATAAAAGTAAACATGTTTAGAGTAATCAAAAATCTCAAATATATACTTATATAAACAAAAATACTGGTTCACTGATTTTATGGTATACTTTTTCACAGTTTAATACCTCTGAAATTGGGTTGTATCTTATAACCAATGTGTTATAAGATACATCTGGCAGTGTTTTCTCTTTCTTAGTGGAACATTATGATGTGTTTTACAACTGGTGGCCTATTAAGAGTCCATGAGGTACCAATAAATGTCAAGTTGGATATTTTAATACAGTTAAATCTTTGTATATTACTTATTAATATATAGATGCACTAGGTTCTACCCAATTCCATCATTCTGGTGGGCTCTACAGAGTCTAACTATATGTCTCCTGAAGACTACTCAGACAAAACTAATATCTGGTTATTCTTAAAAAGGAAGAACCAAATTCTTCCCTCCCAAATATATCGATGAATAACCTGTTCAGGTTTATATCTCACCAGTCCTTTTTGCCTTCCCAGTATTAAGGTACTTAGTTCTTAACAACAGGTCTTCTGTATCCATTTTAAATTTTTAAATAATAAAAAGGGTGTCAACTGACTTGCCTCAAGTCATGTAGCTATAAAAGTGGTCCAAACACTAAATGACAACACGAATGAGGTAAATAGGATCTAAAAATTATCTGGCCTAAATGTCCCAGGGAATCTTTTAAAGTAATAAATATGTTAACATTTCCATGACTACCAAAGCATTATTAATGTCCAATCACATTCATAAAACAAAACTACATGAGCTTGCTTGTAAAGATTAAAAATTAACTCACTTTGTTGGTGAAGGTGGGGGTAAAACAGACATTCCTATGTAGTGCTAATGAAGTGTAAACTGCTACAATTTTTTTGGAGAGAATTCTGGAAATAACTGAAAAATAGCCTTTGCCCAGTAAATCTTGTAGGGTTTTTCTTATTGGCATGTTTTCACATGTGCAAAAGAACACTGGAATTGTTTGTAACAACAACAGACTGGATAATTCAAGTTGTAATACAGAAATTGTGACACAGCGGACAGCAGAATACCACCTATTTAAGCAAATGAGCCAGGTACGTGAAGCAAGAGAGAATAATCTCTAAAATATATGATTACTTCAATAAAGCCAAGTATGCACAGTATACAACCATTTGAGATTAAAACAGGGTGGGAGATAAGGAGGAGGAGGGGGACATCAAACACACAAGCCTGTATATTTGTAGGCTATGGAAGAACAAAAAATTCTGGAAAGCACTTAATGTCTCTGTGTCTCGGTGGAGGAAATGAGAGATATGGATTAAGTCTGGGAGGGAAATGATAATCATATTGCCAAATGTGAGTTATAAATAATAAAATATTTTTAATTTCCCCAAGATGAAGAATAAAACAACATAAAAGGCCAGAAGTTCTCTCAGCTTCATCTCTAAGAATCTGGTGAATGTTACCTTTCCACTCTTCTATTGTGTGTTCCCTTTCATCTAATTGCTTGTCAGGTATCTTTGGTGGTGGCTACAAAACACAAGGTGACAATAATTAAGTCAGTTTATTGGGAATATATAAATCTTTATAATTATTTGAAATATTAGCCAGTCAGAAAGGGTTTATAAAAATACAACAGATCTCTGTATGCAGAGAGACTAGTTTTGGAATACTCCTTTATGACAGGAAAAAGGATGCTTAACCATCTTTATCTTCCAACTTTTGAAATGGTTCACATTTTATATTTATCACAGAATCTGCTATGCTTTGAACACAGTAATTTGTTTTATAACTAAGTCAGGATGGTCTCCCAAATATTCTAGCTTATCAGATCAGGTATCGAGGCAAGAAACAGTGAGAGGTAACTTTAGGAGGTGCTTGGATATGCTTGTTAAGTTACTTTTAATACAAAAACAGAAAAACATCATCTTTTATCTCTTATATTATTTAAAATTAAAATGTCTCCTCCAAACTTAACTTTTTAATTCTAACTATAAGAGCAATATATTCTTCAAACATTAAAAAAAGAACTTACAGCTTCTGCTTCAGAAGGATCATACCAGACATTGATATATGGATGCTGGAGAGCTTCATCTACAGAGATCCTTTTAGATGCATCAATAACCAGCATTTTAGATAACAAATCCCTTGCCTGACTGGCTGCAAAAATAATAACATTAATGTACATATATCTCATTAAGTTTTTAAAAAATTATCAGTACATTTCAGAAACTTGCAATTATCATTTATTAAAAAGTATATGTTTTAAAAATAATAGATTTTACTATATAATCAGGTTATACATATGATAACTAAATCTTCGCTTTGCTCCATCATCTAAAGATATCCTTGGGCTATGTCCCATAATCAAATGGAAACGCGTACACGCACACTCCCACATACACACTCCCACATACATACACACAACGGGATTAAATATATATATTTATTTAAAAGTACCTTTAAGTTTGTTGTGTTCCGAATCAGCTGGGAAAAGTACATCAGGGAAGAGTTTCTCAAAGCTATATCCAGCATATTTAGGTCTGTTTTCAACGTAAGTCCTTACTGTTGGTTGTAGTTTCTTCATGAATTCGGGACATGGTGTTCCAAGCTGTTCAATAACTTTATTCCACTGATCAATATCTAATATCAAGTAGCTAAGAAAAATACTCTGTGTATCTAATGTTCAACACGATCCACACATTAAAATAACAAGAAAATAACAATTTAAAAATCCTAAGAAAGAATGTGGCAGTTATAAATTTTACAGCCACCCTGCAAAAGGCAATACTTATAGGTGGACGGAAAGGATCAATAAACTAGCTTTGTTAACCTTATTGAGAGAGAGAGAGGACAGACACACGCGCTCTGTGTGTGTGTGTCTAATACTGATTTTATCATAAAAATGGAAGCTTAAACTAACAAATTCTAAATACAAATGACTCAAAGAATTTTAAACTGTACATAATTTTAGAATACAAAATTTGCCATTTTCTTCTAGTTTATCAGAAAAATGTGAATGCCTATCCTAGAGACTAATATTTCTTATTATTTGTCCTCGTTTTTTTTGAGTTGTCTATACTAAAAGAAAAAACTACTAGCAATAAAAATGATGGATGGCTTTGATAAAAGTGGCATTTTCTTTTGCCATTCTTTATTTAGCTTATGTTAATAAAGTTTTTTTTAAAAGCTCTGAAAATTATGAAAATGAATCAGTATCTCAGTAAATTGTAAGGTTATAATTCCCTAGTGTCTTTACACCTGTCTTTACATCCCAAATCCCACCTACAGACTATAAGACCTAAAGCTTTCTTACTGTAACCCAGTGCATGTGGCTTTTTCCATCTCTCCTCCTAAAATAATTATAAGTGTTTCCAGCTGATAAACACATAACAGATCATTCACTGGTAATAAAAAAAAGTACTCATATGAACCAAAAGCATAAATCCAAATCTACTCATCATCATTTAAACTACTACAGCTGAAATACTCAGATGAAAAGATCAGTATGTTGAGAAATGAAACAACCAAAAGACATAAAAGGCATAGAAAATTAACAAAAAATGAGGTGGGGGTGGGAGACAAAACAAAAAGGATGACCAGAAGCAAGAGACAAGTCCAAAATTCATATTAAAGTCCTAATAAGCAATTCTAGACTTACTCAGGTATACAGTTACTAGAAATTTTAATGCAAGCCATGATTTTTGATTTAGGTTAAATAAATCAACTCAAAGACAGCAAGTAATAGTGGATAATTAACTTGAGCAGTTTTCAAAATTAACATATGAAACAATCAATAAATGAGGGAAAGGAAAGTCTAGTCAAATAGTAGGTGGTATTTTTAAAGAGTAGAGCAATTTAACAATATTATTGGGGAGAGACAAAATATATTATGCTTGACCGAGGTGAAATGCTGTCATACATTTTGACCTTTAGAAATTACATTTTAGGCCAAAGATAAGGATACGATCTGTACCTGGGAACAAAACACCACCTTTGATCATTTCTCCCATGATGCACCCAACTGACCAAATGTCAACTGAAAACAAAATGCAATGACATTAACATAAAAATTTTGGTTAAAATAAAAAAAAAATACAAACATATTAAAAAAAATCACACACACCACGTATACTTTAAAATTATAGAAAGCAGTATAAAATAAAAATGAGTGACAGTGAATGTGCTCTGACTACCAGCAGAGACTGTATGTCTTACTGCCAGATGCAGTCTACAAATATTTCAGCTTCTTGTATCAACAATTTTTGAACTATAACAGCCACAAACTTTGTCTGTTTAAAAAACCCACATATATGAATGTACCATCTTTATTTTCATTAAAGAACATAAGGAAGTTCATCACCTAACTAATTAAACTGCTGCAGCAGCACAAGGATACAGTCCCTTCCTGGAAAGAGGATTTTGTGGCAAACCATTTCTCCCATAATGCACCCCACAGACCATAAATCCACTATATGTTTGCAGCACAAAAGAAGGAAAAGCAAAGCAAAAGGTCATTAAAATCAAAGAAGCATAATATGATTGCATTATATAAAAAACTACAAAACATCACAAAAAGAAAAAAGTGATTTTAATTTTAGCTAATGGAATAATTTAGAACAAAATATTTTTCAAAAGGCTTTGAATCACAAAAGCAAACATGAAGTGTTGCTTTTTAATTACATATGTAATTTTAAAGTGAGAGCTATGCACAGAAATCACATGATTAAAAACCCTATATATTTTGTCTCTGAAAATCTGTTCATAGAGTATGAAATAGAACCAAACACAAACTTTGTTAATAAGGCTGAAAAAGTATACGAGGTAGCAAATTAAAAAAATAAAATCTTCATACTATTTTGAAGTTCAACTGTGCATTATGCTCTCTCTTTAAGTCAAACAAAAGAAAAAAGCATGAGCAGAAAAAATCTAGTATATTAAAACATTTAACAGAAAAAAAATTTTTTACAAACAATTATAGTTTAAAATTTAATATAAAGCTCTTTAGAAATTTTCAAACTGAATTTTGTATATTTATTTGAGAAGTGCTGTTTATTTTAAATTAGAAGTCATTTCTTTTCTTGCCAACGTCATGCTATATTTACCCTAGTACCCCAAAAGGAACAAGTGCATAGAGAATGAACGAATGATTAAGAAAACTTAGTAAAAGAAGTATATTTCACGTTTTTCACCTAAAGTTTTTAAACTCATAAAACTAAACTGTTTTTGATTTCAGAAATTAGTTTTGGTTAAATATAGTATGAAAGTTCCCATTTTAAATGGGAGCTCAAATTAATGCTAAAAAAAAATTTGCTGAACACAGAAATGGGTAATTTGAGGATCTTTACCAGTTTCATTAAAACTAACAGCACACTCTGACATTTTATATCTTTGGGTTTGAAAATCTAGAGTAGGTACTTGCAGTTTAATAGGCGAAGGGGAAGAATGAGCCATATGAAAAGAAAGCCTTAGAAACTGGCAATTGTTTTTTCAAGTCTGAAGGTCTAAATTCTTTAAGAACAAAAGAGGAAAAGGATAGAAATGGATGTTATGGATGTTAGAGTAAGACACACCCTTTATCCATGTTGGAAGACTTAAGAAATCAAAGTGTACTTTCTTTTTTTTTTTTCATAGGTGGCAAGTTTAATAAGCAAGGAAACTTACATATGGGATGACCACAAGACTAGCAGTTTTCCACAACCACCTATCAAATCTTCAAAGTTTACATAGAGGTCTTACCTGGGGTCAGTCACAAACACAGGAAGCCCTAACTGGGTTCAGTCGCATACACAGTAAAGACAGTCTAACTACCACATTTCTATATCAAGGCTGTATCCTTGGAGCAGCTTCTGGGAGCAGGAAAGGCAAGTGGGAAACACACATTCCAAGCTCAGTGGAGGGAGTAGGGAATCTCCAATTGCCTAGGTTCAGCTTGTGTGTCAAACCAGTGGTCATGTCTTCTTGATAAAGTGTACTTTCTAATAAGGAAATTGCCAATTCATTACAGAATCGTAGGAGCTAAACTGGAAATAAATTTTGGAAATCCCGTGGAACTTAAGTTTCTCTAAAATTTCATTTTAAAATACATACAAATGTTTTATATCTATGGTATGTGATTCAACTTTCAAGGATAAAATTTTAGAGGAAAGTTAATATTAATAAATCAGCTCAGAGAATAATTTCTTCCCGGGTTTTCATTTTAGGTAAAATCTATTACAATAAAATTTCCCTATAGATTTTATAGAAAATGGCAAACTTCAGTCAAATATGCAGGACACAAATGACAGGTAACTTAAGGAAAGTATTTTTAAACAGATTTCGAAAGCTGCAAGTACAGAGGTTATTGTCTGGGTCAGTGAAAACTTTCTCAGAACATGATAAACCTGGTTCACAAACAAAACTAGTTTTAAAGTGTCTAACTGCTTAGCCTATTAGGAAGTTTGAATATATTCCATTATATTTTTTTGCAAAAAGCTTTGAGGTAGCTTCCAATAAAAGACAATGAAAGATAAAAGACAGTTGTTAAAACAGGTGGGGTAGGTGGGTAGGAACGGAACTGTCACTAAAAGAAAAAAGTTCTTAGGTTTAAGCTTGCTGGATAATGCACTTATCATAATTAAGCATTACACTTGACTCAGTTTCCTGAGACAAAAAAAAAAAAAAAAAAAAGGCAAAGTAATCTTATCTAAGGCAGTTCTTTAAACATTTTTTCTTGGTGCTAATTTCTGGTAGGGAGCTATATCTTCCAAGATCTATATTTCCAAGACACTGACACATTATACAGTATCTGTGACAATCAATGGTTTCATAGCAAATGCAAAAGCAATCTTCATGTTGGTCATTTAAAGTATACAGAATACATTTGGTCACTGGAAGTCACTTGATTATAGAGTATAAGAATATTGGGTACAGAGTAAGAAAACAAAACAGCATGTTTATGTAAGAACAAAAAAGGGTCAATTTTTAAAGTATTTGTTTTTAATTAGCTCAGAAAAGGAAATGAAGCTAAAACCCTCAGTTTGATGTTACCTTTTATAATAAAGAATCTTGAAGACTGGCTTAATAGCTTCCTGGCTGTTCCAGATTCCTTGCTAGAAAAAAACATCTAGGTTCTATTTCAGGGAGTATTTTAAATAAAGTTACCACATTAAAAAAGTTAAAGTTTAAAGTCAATAAAATCCTGTGCAGACGTACTCATCTCCTAAATGTCTGGGACCCATTAAAATTTCTTCTTAAATATGAATATGTGTATATTTTTTTTTTCAAAAATTCATGAACTACATGAAGATAATTTTCTTCAATCTTGATTCTAATGTTGATAAATATAATTCGATATATCCACACATAGTAATGCTCTTTTTTTAAGGGTTTTGATGAAACACTATTTCCTGCAAAAGGTCTCATTAATTATCCATCAGCTTTGCAGAAAGGCTTCACTGTCGTTCTTAAAAGTTTACACCAAGTGCTATTGCTATTAACTTTAGTTTCAGGGGAATGGAAATATGAGCAAGTATCACTAACAGGCCACTAGGATTACAATTAAAAATTAACTGTTAGTCCACTTGAGTCCATCTTACAAATACTTATTTTCAAGTTATAGAAAAGTAAATGGCATATATTGTTTCAGGGGCCATGACAATAAATTCTTCATCCAATGATAGTGCTGATGGCTTTGTATTTGTATTTAAATAAACAGGGCCCCAAGTTTTTCCAAACAAAATTTATAGTTGCTTTCAAACTCTTGATAAATATATCAAACAGTGTCATACATTTAGCTCTAGGCGCTTTGGCTTAAATATTTACATAAGAAATCAAACAAAAGCAAACAAATCAGAATAGTATTTCAAGTAAAGTGTTTGCTGACCGTTTTCTTTGTAGCCCATTCCTAGGATGACTTCTGGTGCTCTGTAGTAGCGAGTCACTACATAAGGTGTCATCATAAAACTAGTTCCAGCAGTCCTGGCCAGTCCAAAGTCAAGAATCTTCAAAGTGCAGTCTGATTTTACTACTATATTACTGGGCTTTAAGTCCTTCAAAAAATAAAAAATAAAAAATTACTGCTATGATATATACAAATACTTTGCTGTTCACAAGTTATCAGATCACTAGTAAAACAATTCGTGCTAATTATTTCCTTCACCATAATTGATATTATTGGAGAGATTCATCATAATAGGCAAATTTGAGAAATTAGTTTGATGGCATTTTAATTTTTGAATACACAGTTATTAGAGAAGTAATGTTTTATTTGCTGGGAATTATGATTAGCTGGCAATTTTTGATCAAGTGGAGTAAAAGTGATTTGGAAAGGCATCTGAAAGCTCTTGTAAGAACTATTATGATAAAAGAAAATGATCAGTTAGCATTTGTATTTGCTGATATACGAAATTACCAGCATTTTAAAAAATCTCATTTTAAAGTCTCAATAAATTTTATATAGGTATTACATTTCAACAATGGACCATTCTATGTCAATCTAAGCAATTTTTGTTTGACCTTTCAAACTGGCAGGTAGGTGTTCAATTCTGAAGAACTAAAATAGTCCTCAGCAGTCTTTCTGTCACTGATTTCCCGCCCCAAATCACACAAATTTGTTCATAAAACTTTTGTCTGCTTATAGAGGTAGAACAGCATTGTCTTGGTGCCAGTAATCTATAAAATTACTTGCTGCTGATGCTACTAAATAATGTCTTTGTTAAGAATTTTCCACGTGACCCCAGGAATTCTGTACTACGATCACTAGAAAGAAGGCAGCAGCATAAACATTCAAGGCTTCAACTTCGACACATCTTGCCTGTTAGTGCCAATGAATCCTATTATAAACCAAGAGATCAAGGAAAGCAAGCATCTATCCACAAACACATTTCATTATTGGTACTGACATGCAGTACATACACTGAATACCAGTGATTAATGGAATAGAAAAAAAATGCTGGCTCAAAGGCAATGATTACTTTTGTAATGTCTATATCCAGAAAAACATGTGGTCTTTAACATATTTTGATAGGCAATCATGGATGAACTTTAAAGATATGTAAACTAAGGGCTTTATCAAATTAAAAAAAAAAAAGATTGACGGGCTTAGTGAAACAAAAGATGAAAATTTTCATTATTGCTCTTCCGTAAATATACTGTTGCCACTATTTCCAAAATACAATATCTCAGCAAAGTAAAACTGCATGTTCAAGAATAAATATTATAAGCTTTGATATCACTTCCACATCTACTACGATAAAGATTAATGGCTCTTCATACGCTCTAGTCTAGAAATAAAATTCTAACCTTAAACACTTTATTTTGGAAAAATTAAGAGCAAAATACACCTTTTAAAAAGACAGATATTTAAACAGTCAAAAAATGTCTCAGAGAATAGTACCTGAAATTCATCTTTGTATGTCAATATGTACCTTTTTACAGATGTTAGAACCATTGCCAACTACAGGAGAAAAATAACAATTTGCATGCATTTGTAGCAGAGGCAGTAAAACTAACCTAATAATATTCAATCATTTCTCCAACGTATTTCCAGCCTCTTCAAGTTACATACATACTTAATTAGGAAAGCCTGTGACTAGTTCTAGTTGATGGGATGTGAGCGGGAGTAAAAAAACAGAGGGCATCCTGTTCCCTTGTTTTGGTGATTAGTAGCATTCCAGATAAGGAACCCTCTGTTAACCTGGGTTGCTGAGCATCTCTGTAAAGCAGAGTCTTCAGCCATCATGACCTGCAGTGGACATGCAGCGTGGGAAATAAACCTTAGTTGTGTTAAGCCACCGAGAATTCAGGGTTTATTTGTTACCTCTGCATAGTCTAGTTGTGACATTAAGATTTGTAATAAGAAATATATATTTGTCTTTGCCTCAGTTACTGGCTCTTAAAACCTTTAAAATTTCCGAAGTGAGAAGAGCAATAAAGGTGAAGAGTGTTTTTTCTTATTCATAATAGGACACTGTCAACTAACCCTAAGTTTATGTTAATGTGGTCACTTTTGGAAAGCTCAAATGGATGGAGGCTGGTTGCCAGGTGAACCAACAATGTGATAGATGTTAGAACTTTCAGCCCCACCCCCAGACCTCCTGGAAGCAGAGAAAGGCTAGAGATTAAGTTCAATCACCAATAGCCAATGATTTAATCAATCATGACCATGTAATTAAGCCTGCATGAAAGCCCAAAAGGACAGGAGAGCTTTTGGTGAACACTTGGAGATTTGGGGAGAGTGATACCCAGAGAGATCATGGAAACTCCACATCCCTTCCCATATAACTTACTCTGTGCATCTCTCCATTTGTCTATTCTTGAATTATGTACTTTCTGACAAACTGGAAATCCAGTTAAGTAAAATGTTTTCCTGAGTTCTGTGAGCCACTCTAGCAAATTAACTGAACTTGAAAAAGGGATCATGGGAACCTCTAAATTATAGAGTAGGTTAAGCAGCACAGTAACAACCTAGGCTTCTGATTGGCATCTGAAGTGGGGGAAGTCTTGTGGTACTAAGCCCTTAACCTCTGGGATCTGATGCTATCTCCAGGTAGATAGTGTCAGAATTGAGTTAAATTGAAGGACACCGAGTTGGTGTTTAGAAAATCTGAGAATTGTTTGGTATAGGAAAAACTACCATATATCTGGTGTCAGAAGTAGTACTACAGTACAGTAAACACACAGAACTGTTTTTCCTTTACACTAATCTATTCTGACTAATACTGAAATTGGTGCCAGGAGTGGGGTGTTACTATTACATACACAGGATCATAGGTTAGCAGCAGGGAAACTAATATCAAAGGTTGGAAAAATAATCCAGGTTATATAGTAGCAGTACATTTCATGACACTGTCACTTGCAATAACTTGGAAAGCACAGCACTTGCATAATGAACTTGAAGCTCTAGAATAGGGATTGGCAAATTAAAGCCTGCTTGTTTTTGTAATGGAAGTTTTATTGGAAAACAGCCACACATTCAATTACTTATTGTCTATGGCTGTTTTTCTGTTACAATGGCAAAGTCGAGCAGCTATAACAGAGATCATATATCATTTGCAAAGCCTAAAATATTTACTATCTGGTTTTGCCTCTACAGAAAAAGCTTGCTGACTCAGCTTTAGAAGATATTGGAAAGCGAAACTTTAGTAGTGTATATTGGTGGCTATCGGCTACATGTGAAAGAATTAACCACTTTAAAAAGAGAACTGAAAGAGAGAATGGGTCTAGAATTTCAGGGTCTTGCCATTCTGGAAAAGCTAAATTCTACCAAACACTTCAAAAACAAAAAAAGGGCAGATTGTTCAAATATCTCCCGCACCCAACCCAGGTATACTTCTTTATTTTATTGATCGGCCTAGTCAGATAACTTGTTTCAGCCAACAGAATGTGAGAGAATGTGCTGGTCATCAAATCTGAAGAGAAGTTTTAAATGTGCTTGCTCGATTTAGCTTGGCTCTTGCTCTTCTATTTGAGACCTTATCATGTAACAGACCCTGAACCTGACTGACCCCATGATCTGGAACAGTGCCACACAGCCAACCTACAGATCTGAGCAAACAATAAATGCTGCTTTAAGTCACTGATACCTTGGATTTGTTCCGGAAACATCATTTTCACATAATGGTTCTAAAAGCCCTTGAGAGAAAAAGACAAAATCTTTCAACTGATGAAACTACTTCCAACTTGTCAACAGAAGCCTGAAAGCTTAAAGTTAGACATTAAGTTCAGTGACCTAACAAATGTGCTTTGAAAAGAACTGTAATTAAAAAGATAAAAAGCCTCCTAAGTTTCAGAGAGAGCTAGCTATACTAGCATAAAAACTCAACAATTCTGTGGCTATTCTAATCTTAAAACAATGGTTCTCAATTCAGGACAATTTTGACCCCAAGGAATATGTGGCACTGTCTGGAGACATCTTTGGTCGTCACACTAGGAAGTACTACTGGCACCTAGAGAGCAGAGGCCAGGAATACTGCTAAACATTTTACAATTCACAGGACAGTCCCTCAAAAGAAATAATCATTTATCCAAAATATCAATAGTACCCAGGGAGAAGAACTGCCTTAAAGTGACATTTGACCTCCCATATTTTACAGACAGGAAACTGAGAAGCTGAGCAGCCCCCAAGAAGAGCACATTTCCTAATACCCACTTCATATATATTCAAGGAGGACAGTGGAAAAGAAAGGCTCTCCATAGGAGGAAAACAGGTACCACAGAGAACACTGGACATGGCATGCCTCGCAGAGATCAGAGTCAGGGCCTAATCAAGGAATATTTCCCACCCCAGTGCAAGGGACATTCACAATGTCTGCCCAAGAAAATTTCATATTACAAATAACAAATATCGCATTTTTAAAATTCCCAAATGGGACTGTTTATTGTGGTTATTCTGGCCCTGTTTGACCATCACATCTAGGAGATGGGGCAGGGGAAGGGAATGGCCAGATAATTTGGTCATTTTAGTTCCAATGTTTTTAAACCAAAAAGAGCCATATCTAGATTAGATGTAGAAGTTACCAAGTATCACCTGGAACTAAATGCCTTGATGGAATAGGACTTTGGGTTATCTTGCCTAAGGAGGGGATAACCGTGGAATAAAGGGAGAAAAGGTAGACTGTGGCAGAGACTGGTGCTGACCACCATTCTGAAGTCTGCCTCCCCACATTTCCCATTTCCTTACAACTGTGCAGGTCCTAATGACTAGTTCTGACCATGGGCTAAAGCACAGAAGACCCAGCACACACTACCTGGCTTTCTTTTCCCCTGACACAGTGACCAGCACCTATCTAGATGGTGGAGCCTCAATCAGCTTCGGTTTCTGAGTGATTATGTAGAACCCCATCTCCTATCCTGACTTATATTAAACTTCAAAAGGATGAAAGTTCAGGTTATTTTACTGAGTAAACAATCTCAGACTAGCAGAGATATTAGCTAAGGGTGAGGGGAATTTGAATAAGTTAGAGCAGAAAGAAGAGTACCAATTGTGGCCTCAAGACTAGCTGTAGAAGTGGGAACAGTAGTTTATCCCACTGAAGTTCTTCTTATAAGTTAATTAAGGAGCAAATATCAAATAAAATCATAGAGGAATGGTTTCCAGAACCTACTGTATGAAGAAAGTAAGAACAAGTGGCACCAGAGGTGGCTGTTATGCCTGCTCTGATTCCTGTTTCAGGACTGAGGCACTCATTCTTTCAGATGCTGGCAGCGTTGGTTGCTGAGTTTTCAACGACTCTCTCCAGGAACTTCCCTTAGCCACCGAGTGCTACCTTTTCCAAGGTCATGCTGCTCCCCAGGCCAAAGGTCCAGTTAAGTTACCAGCTGAGGCCTCTGGCGCAATTGTACCCAATTCAATTTCTCACTCTGTGAACTTTTAATTCCTTTACTCCCCCACAGGTGGTGATCCTGAGGGGACATACAAATAAACTTCTTACACATGTATCTCCGCGCTGGAGTTTGGTTGTCAGAGAGCCTAAGATAAAGGCATATTCTTCATCATAGGTAGACCACAGTATGCCTTCCATTCGTTTAAATTTATTATGTAAATTTCCTTTGGTTGTACTGTGTTTTCAACACTTTAACTACACTAAGGGAGTATGTTAGAATATCCCAATATTATTGTGTTTGTGCAGTTATTCTATTTTCTACAATTTAAGCTTTGTGCAATGTAACTCTGCTCCATGTATCAAGTTTCTTGACAGTTATTTATCTAAATACATGTATTATACCCTTCATCCTTATACAGTGACTCTTTCGACCCACCATATTAGACCCCACCTGTTTAGTCATCTTAGTTTTCATGTTTTCATTTTATAGGTACATCTTTGCCAACACCTTTGCTTTCAGTATTTGGAAGTTAGCTACGACTGTTTTCATTATAGAAAAACATTGTTGTTGTTGGTTTTATGTGTATGTGTGTGTGTCAAAATTTGACCTTTTTTCATTAAGGGGTTTATCCTATTTATACACGATGTTATATATTGGTCTTCAGTAATTTAATGTTTCTTTTTTATGCTTCTTGCTTTTTATTTTGTTTTCTACCTCCTATCATTTCTGTTCTACTGACCTGTTGCCTCCATTAATCTAGAAATTTTCTATATTTCTAGATTAACTTAACTTCAAATTAACCTCCCTGCTGGCAGATTACCATCCTGATCCACTGCACAAAGAAAACCCAGAAGTTTAACTCATTTGCTCTACCTCATATAATATATGAGTATGGGAGGAGGAAAATAATATACTCTCCCATTTAAAAAGAGTTCTCTTATGTTGCTTCAAGATGGCATTACACATATTATAGCAACTGCATATATAATATAAAAAACAATCAGTTAGACTAACTAAAGATAAACCTGAATACCTGAAGTATATAACAATCTTAAAATAGTTATTTTGAGCACAAATATATGTACTTATTATTATTTATTTGATAAAATGTAGGTCAAAAGGAAGCTATAATTCCACTGAATTAAATAAATTTTAAAGAAATTCCTCTCAAATTAGAGGCACAACTTTTCAAACAATAAGATAGATTTAAAACTAAAATACTAAAACATATGTCCACAGAAAAACTTGTATACAAATGTTCATGTCAGCATTATTCATAACAACCAAAAAATGGTAACAGCCCAAATGACCCTCAAGTGCTTAATGGAGAAACAAAATGTGGTACATCCATACAGTGAAATACTATTTGCAATAAAAAGAAAGAAAGTACGGATACATCATATGTGTATGAATGATACTTGAAAACATTATGTAAAAGAAGCCACCACAAAAGTCCACATACTATATAATTCCATTTACAGATGAACCTTGAATGACACAGGCTGGCTGGAACTGCACAGGTTCACTTGGAATTTTTTCAATAAATACTCTTATGATTTTCTTAATAGCCTGGATATGACATACAACATGTTTGCTCTAAGGCCACTGGCAGAACGAGTCATAAGGGCCTGTCCAGTTGTAAGGGAACTGGGAAATGTGGGGAGGCGGACTTCAGAATCAAGGTGAGCACCAAACCCTACCTTTCTGGTTATCAAAAATTCCTTTTCTCCCTTTATTCCATAGTATACTCTCTCCCTTATGATTTTCTTAACACTTTCTTTTTTATAGCTTGTTATAAGAATATAAGATATAATACATATAACGTACAACAAAATATGTGTTAACCAACTATATTATCAGTAAGGTTGACAGCAGGCTATTAGTAGTTAACTTTTGGGGAGTCAAAACTGTAAGCAAATATTTAACTGCACAGGGTAGAGGTGAGTGTCCCTAACCCCCATGTCATTCAAGGGTCAACTGTGTATGAAATGTTCAGAACAGGCAAATATAAGGAGAAAGTAGATTAGTGGTTGCTTAGGGCTGGGGGAGAATGTGACAGGGAAGAATGAGAATTGAAGGCTAATGGGAACAGGGCTTCTTTCAGGAGGGAAAAAATGTTTTAATATCATGGTGACAGTTGCAAGACCTTTGAATAAAAAATGAATTGCACACCTAAGTGGGTAGTGAATTATAACTCAACAAAGAAGTTAAAAAACAGGATACAAATATATAAAATGTTTCTGAATACATATAAGAAACACAACTGGTGAATACTCAAATTTTATATAACTGATAAGAATAGCAGGATATTTTATATACTGCTTCATTTTAGAGCAAAAATAACCTTATATCACTCCATATAAATTAGCAAAATACATGTTCCAAGAATATAATAAAAGGCTGTGTTATCAGTAAAAATGGCAGAGTAGATAGTTCCATAGAAACACCAAAAAGCAGAGTAAAAATAATCAAAATAAACTTTGGAAATCTGGAAAATAGTCAAAGGTTTACAACCAAGTGAATACAGAATCAAGAAACAGGCAGTTTAAATATAGAGGTCCCTCTCAGTTCCTTTACTCTTTCTCTTACACTGTCCTCGTCTGTCTATTATCGCTGTCCTTCTCACTGTTCCTCCTTCTGCCTCTGAGAGGAGACCACACTCTGTCTGTGGAGTGTTACCTATTTTCTAATAAACTTTCCTTTTGACTCCACCTTTGGCGTGTGTGTTGAATCCTTTCTACATCCCACCAAAGGACCTTCTTTTTCTCTCAGTCTATCCCCCCAACTGGGGAAATTTGCCCTGTCCTGAATCATCATTTCTGGCTGACCACGAAAGGATCAAAGAACATAAACTCATCCCGCCCAAGTTTGTCATTGCTCCTCTCATCTGAGAATGGCTAGGATTCATTTCCCTATGCCGTGAAGATCAACTGGCCTTGGGCAAATGGTTGATGCTGCTTCTAAGAAGCTGGTGAGAGACTTGTTCTCTAATGGAGGAGTCCACTGGTCTTGTCTACTTTTCCTACTTTTCTTCCTCTAACTTCCCTGACTTGGTGTCACCAGCAGAATTGCAGAGAAGACCTACTGAGGGACCCTGTCCAAATTCCAAATTAAAAGACTGTGCAGCACTTTTCGGCCACAACAGGATGGGTAAGCCTCCTTGGGAATCTTCTGTTCCCTCCTCTTGGCCCCTTGCTTTCAGTGGGTGGAGTAATGCGTTTTCAGATTCAGGTTCAGCTAGGATTGTGTCCTCAGGTATTTTAAGGGTTAAGGTTCAGGGTGCCCAGGTTCAATTTCCCCTAAGGGAAGAATATATTTTCTCCTTCCTCTACAGCTGGCACAGGCACTTTCCAGCTTGTAGCCCCATGCCCAGTTGTCTGCAGCGAGGACTCATAGGTGCCCTTCCTCCTTCCAAACTAATGATGGGAGGGGGACCAAGAAGTTTGGTCTGTAAATGGTTCCCCTAAACTGTAATACTCTCCCGCAATTAGATCTATTTTGCAAGAAACAGAAAAAGTGGGAAGAAGTTCCCTATGTATGAGCTTCTACGCTTCTTTACCAAGACTGCAATATGCTGATCAGCCCTGCAGCCAGGCCAGGAGTGCCTTCCAGGAGATCTCAACATAATCAGGAATTTTGTACTCCCCCTTTACCCTCAAACTCAGGGGAAAGTGAGCTCTCTGGGAACCTCATCTATTTCATTGCTCCCAGAGAAAACTAAATATGCACCCTCAGGAAGTTACAAATACTGATGATGGGGAAATAATAAGAATATGTGCATGACCTCTGATCTGTATTTGTCAGTATTATATACATATAAGATGGAAGTTAAGAATTCTAATTATGATAGAAAGGAAAATGTATGTTTTTGGTAACAAGGTGTAAAGTAAGGAGATATATTTTGAAGGAAATTGAAGGAAAGGTGTTTGTCTTAAAGTTGATTGGTTATTTCTGTCTGAGTGAAAAGAGGCAAACTGAAGGAATAACAGAAGTTGTAGGTTTGTGAAGAGAAATCCTGAGAGGAAATTTTATGTGACTACACTAAATAAGGCTGGAAATTTAAATGTCAAAAGTAAGCTAATACAAAATTAGAGTTGCTTTCAATATTTCTTAGACTATTGTTCTGCTGCTGTTACGGAAAAGTTTTCTGAGTAGAAAACAAGGATTCTGTGCTTCGTCAAAATAATTTTGTTTTATGTTGCCTTAACCAGTTTTCTGAGGCTTTTAGAGAATATAATAATATTGGACCAAAGTCTGAGGGCCAGACACTTCTGGCTATACATTTCATAAATAAGGCTGTGCCCAATATTAAAAAGGAAGCTCCAAAAGATGGGCCTAGACCTCAACCCTGCAGGCTGCCTTGGTGCCAGAGGTCTTTAAGGTGTCCAATAACTCAGACTGGGCAGAGAAGGAAGCAGAGCACAAAAAGGCACACATTTTATATGCCATAATACAGGGACTACCATCTCGAGGTGACCTGAGGCAAAAAACAGGGACTACCATCTTGAGGTGATCCGAGGCAAAAAACAAAAAACAAAACAAAACAAAACAAAACAAACAAAAAACAACCCTTTCAGGACTGGATACCCTCAACCTTGGTCGGTCATGGTTGGCATCATTGGGACTGGGGTATAATAAATGCACAAATTGCAAAAAGGAAGGGTACTAGAAGAGCAAGTATCCATCTAACCGTGGGAAGCTGGGGAGGGGTGGACCTCATATGCCCTCTCCCCTCATAGTAAGCCTCTCATGAGAGAGCTGCTCTCCTTCAACAACAGAGGCCCAAGCAACTTGCCGGCTTGTCCTAGAGAAATCATTGCAATCACAACAGGGGAGCCTCAAGTCACCCTAGACATGGCAGGGAGGAAAACTGAACTTTTACTAGGTACTATAGCTACCTACTCTGTCCTGGCCCATCCCATGGGCCTCTCCAATACTAACTGCACAATGACGGGAATAAAGAGCCAACCTAAATTAATGTAAGATAACTTACTTTTCCCATTGTGAGACTGGGACTAGTGTAGAAATGTTGCAAAATCAGACCAGTGAGAAACCAAGCATCACTGGGAGAGTTGGAGAACTCATGTTTATTACGCTGGTGGTCCCAGAAGAGCTAGCGCTCTGAAGATCTGGGTGCCGAGCTCAGAGGCAATTTTGCTTTTATAGTGCATGTTTGGCATGGGCCGATTGGTTAGTTTGTCCTCAGACAGTTACAGACTGTAGTAGTTGCTATAGGCTATGAGCAGTTACAGAGCATGAGATTTTCAGACAGGAAATTAGGCAATACATCTGTTATCTAGACAGAACAATCAAAGGGGATGGTGAGTCTTCAGCTGATCTCCAGATCACTCTGCCCTTTGGCCCATGCAGCAAGTATGTCTACAGAAGCAGGACAAAGAACTGATTACAAGGTTAGCTATTTAAGTGGAAAATTTATCTTCAGGACTAGCAGTGAAATTTCCTACCACATGTCAGGACCAGGGTCTGGTGTGGAAAGCCCCTTATTCCAGGAAATGGGACACAGCCAAAAAAGGGGGTAGTCCCCTTGACAATCACACAATACACATTTGTGGGGAACCTGGTGTTAAACCACTCATAGATGACTGGCTTCTATTTCAGGGTTTTCAGTAGAGCACAGCAGCTCCCTCCCTGTGATCTACTGAAAGTCAGCCCTCAATTCAAACAGAAAGAGCCCTATCAAGTTTTGTTAAGTTTCCCACCGGCTGTCAAATGACAAGGAATCAGCAGCTGGGTGTATCTGTCTTGAATTAAACCAGTCTCTTATGAGCCCTTATAGTTTCCTCCAGAAAATTAAACAGGAAGTGCAACCTATTCCTGTGAACTTGTGGAAGACTGTAAGCTCTTGTTCCAAAAAATAGATAAGTCCACAAATCCCAGGGAATCAGGGGACTTTTCTGAATAATTATTCTTTTACCCTGGTGTCTCTGACACTATTCTCTTCAAAATGATTCAATTTCCATTCACTAGATATCTTCACCTTGAATTAACAAACTACCATGAAAAAGTAACTTTACTGTCAATTACCTCTACTACTAATTTGAACTTTCATCTTTTCAATCTTTTTGCTAAGTTCTAGGCTGCAAGGCTTCTTACCACTTCTACATGCTGGAACGACCTCATGTTCTCTGTTTCAGGGCCCTTAGGATACGCAGGCTTCCGGAAATTTTTGTTCCCTAGTAGGCAGAGTCTACAGCCCTATCTCAGCTTTGAAGAATTACATCTCTCAACATCCCCTTAAGAATAAACGAATAAAATCTCTGAGGGGGGAATTAGGTAGGCAGGAGGCAAGAGAATTAAAATGTTAATTAAGCTACATCCAGAGACTGCAATATGCTGATCAACCCTGCAGCCAGGCCAGGAGGACACCGTTAGAACAAAGGAAGATTTCTGGTAGGATTGCTAACAACCCATTCCCCATACCAGTGAAGGGGAAACAGGAACCAATAGTTGGTCATTCCCCATGGCTAAAACCATGGATAACCTAAGGATTAAAGGCTGGGAAGTATCAGCCAGCTAGCAGGCTTCTAGCACTACAACAAACTCTTCCCCTTCATCACCATATGTCCATATCAAAGGAAATGGGAACTAAAGACTGACATATAAACTGAATTCCCTGAACACTCAGGGCCTCTCTCAGTGCCTTTACTCTGTCTCACTCACTGTCCTTGTTTCTCTCTATAGTCACTGTCCCTCTCTCTGCCTCTGTGAGGAGACCACAATCTGGAGCGTTATCCCTTTGCTAACAAACTTTCCTTTTGGCTCTAAAAACAAAACAAACAAAATAAAACAAGAGAAAAGATTTACAGTGATTTTATTAGTCCTTGCTCTACCCATCTCCATGGCTGGAAAGGGGATCTTGAAGAAAGCAGCCTGCATTCTCAGTGTGGGACACTGGTCCTGGACTAGAGTGAGGAAATTTCTTTAAAACATTGTAAGGAAAATGAAGAACCCACACTATACCTGGGACAAAACATTAAAGTTGAGGAAAACAGGACATGAAATACCATTAGATAACATACACACAATAGGAGTCCTTAAAGGAGAGAAAAACAGGCAGAAAGATATTTTTTTAAATAATGACTGAAAACTTGCAAAATTTAATGAAAGGCATTCATCTATACATCCAAACTGATCAATAAATTACAGGGCTAAAAGCAAAAAATCTGCAGACTCATTAAAATCAAACCATTAGAAGTCGAAAACAAAGAATTCTGAGAGCATTGATAGAAATACAACTTGTCACTTATAAGTGATCTTCAATGATATTAACGACTAGTATCTCAAAAAAAAAAAAAAAAAATCACGGAGGCCAAAGCAGTGAAATGACACATTTAAAACACTGAAAGAAAAACATGCCAAACAAAAATTCTATATCCAGAAAAGCTATCCTTCAAAAATGAAGCAGAAATTAAAATATTTTGAGATAAATAAAAGCTACGGGAGACTGTCATTAGTACACTTATCCTATAAGAAATGCTTAAGTGAGTCCTCCAGGTAGAAACAAAAGAACACTGGACAGTAACCTGAAGTTATATAAAGAAATAAAGAATAGTAGTAAAGGTAAATGCAGATGCCAGTATTACTGTATTCTAAGTTTCTATTTTCCAATATGATTTAAAAGACAAATGCAGTAAACAGTAATAAGTCTATCTTCAGAGGCACACAATGTATGAATATGTAATCTGTGACAACAACAATATAAAGGGGAAAAGAGACTGTATAGGAGCAGAATTCTTTTTTTTTAGGCGAGGCAACCCTTGGTTGACCTCACAGATTGCAAGAGCCTTGTCAGCTTATGATCCCTTATTTTTTACGCCTACAGCACCTGGTGTTCCTAGGTGGTCTCCCAACCAAGTACTAACCGGGCCTAACCCTGCTTAGCTTCCAAAATCAGAGTGGATCGGGCTTGTTCAGGGTGGCATGGCCATAGACCAGAATTCTTATATACTATTAAAGTGGTAATAATTCAAAATAAATCGTTATAAATTGAATAGGTTAATTGTAAATCCCAAGGTAATCTTTAAGAGAAAAACTGAAAAATAACATAGAAAAGGAAATGAAAAAAGAATCAAATGGTACACAACAAAAAAGTAATTACACAAAAAAAAGCAGTAATGAAGGAAGTGAGGAACAAAAAGATGTGATACATAAAACAAATAGTACAATGGCCAAGTAATTTATTCCTTATCAGTAATTATTTTACATGCTGATGGATTAAACTCTCCAACTAAAAGCCAGAGAATGGCAGAGGGATAAAAGAAACATGATCCTACTGTAGGCTATCTATTAGACTCCCTTCAGATTCAAAGGCACGAATAAGCTGAAAGTGAAAGACTGGAAAAAGATGTTGTATCTAAATAAAATCAAAAGAGAAGTAGAATAGCTATATTAATATCAGGCAAAACAGACATAAGGCAAAAACTGTTACGTGAGGCCAAGGACAATATATATTGGCAAATGGGTCAATCCAGCAAGAATATATGTATACATACATAATAACAAAGCCCCACAATACATGAGGCGAAAACTGACATAATTGAAGGGAGAAAGAGACAATTATATAATAATAGTTGAAGACTTCTATACCTTACTTTCATCAGTGGACAAAACGAGTAGACAGAAGACCAAAAGAGAAATAGAGAATGTTAACAACACTATAAATCAACTAGACATAACAGACATATGTAAAATATTATCTCCAAAAATAGCAGAATATATATTTTTCTCAAGTGCACATGGAAAGATTATTCAGGGCAGACCACGTTAGGCCACAGGACAAGTCTCAAAACAGTTAAAACACTGAACTCATACAAAGCATCTTCTCTTATCCAACGGAATGAACTAGAAATCAAGAAAATAGAAAAGTGGAAAATTCATACACTTATGTAAATTAACATACTCTTAATGGGTCAAAAAAAACAATTCACAAGGGAAATCAGTAATACGTCAAGATGAATGAAAATGAAAACAAAACATACCAAAATTGAGGGAATGCCGAAAATCAGAGCTCAGGGGCAATTTTATAGCTTTTAACACCCATATTAAAAACAACAACAATGACAAAAAAAAAAAACCCCTCAAATCAATAGCTTAATCTTCTACCTTAAGAAAATGGAAAGAGCAAACTAATCCCAAAGCAAGAAGGTGCTAGAAAATAATAAAGTAGCAAATCACAAAATTACAGACTAGAAAAAAAGAGAAAATCGACAAAATCAAAAGTTGGTTCTTCAAAAAGCAACAAAATTGAAAAACCTTTTCCTAGACTAAGGAAAAAAATGGAAGATGTAAATTACTAAAATCATAAGTGAAGTGGGGACATTACTACTGACTTTACGGAAACAAAATGGATTACAAAAGAATACTATGAGCAACTATACACCGACAAATTAGATAACTTAGATAAAATGGACAAGTTCCTGGAAACACACAATATTACCAAATCTGACTCAAGAAACAGAAAATCTGAACATATCCATGAGAAGTGAAGAGAGTGAATCAGTAATCAAATCTCACAAAAAAGAAAAGCTCGGGACCAAATGACTTTACTAGCAAATTGTACCAATCATTTAATAAGAATATCAATCCTTCTTACACTCTTCCAAAAAATGAATGAGGAACACTTCCTAAACTGAGGCCAGCATTATCTTGATAACCAAATCCAGACTAAGACATCACAAAAAAATAAAACTACACACTAAATCACTTATGAACATAGATCCAAAAATTCTCAGCAAAATACTAGCAAAATAATCCCAGTAACATATTAAAAAATTATACATTATAACTAAGTGGAATTTATTCCAGGAATGCAATCAAGAGTGGTTCAGAATAAAAAATCAATCCATTTAATATACCACACTAACTTTATCAGGGCAAAACAAATGCAATCATCTCAAATGATACAGAAATGCATTTGACAAAATTTAATACCTTTTCATGATAAAAACACTTAAACTAGGGCTAAAAGGTATCTGGTGAAAAATGATCTTATGTGAAGAGAGTTCTGGATTTTTCCCTAAGCTACAGGTGATCTCTAGGTCCCTGGAATGTCCTAACTGAAAGCAGTATCTTTGTTTGCCTGGGGTTTGGGCCACAGGACCGGCTAACAATGTGATTTATGATAAGGCTTTGGGACACATATTAGTTCCAACCTCAAGAGTAACTGGAGACTAAAGGTACTGGTTATAAATCTTAGGAAGGGTTGGAGACTAAAGGCCGGGCAGGGAGTATGTGACTGAGTAGCAAGAATGTATTGCCTGGTTGGCAATACTGTGTATTTTTATACTTTGTAGCTGGGAGGAGAGAATGACTGACTGAAATCTCCATGTTTGGACTTTTCTCAGGTTCTGCCCTATGTATCTCCTCCTTTGGTTGGTTCTAACTTGTATTCTTTTGTTGCAATAAAACTGTAATCATAAGTATAGTGCTTTTCAGAGTCCTGTGAGTCATGCTAGTGAATTATTGAACCTAAGAGTGGTTGTGGAAGCCCCAAATTTGCAGCTAGCTTATCTGAAGTGAAGACAGTCTTAGAAACCTTGTGGTTGGTATCTGAAGTGAAGGCAGTTTTGTGAAGTCTGTACCCTCTGTATATTGTGACTAACTTCAATGCAAAATGGCACTTTCTCAAATAGATAAGAACATTTATGAAAACTCCATGGCTAATATCATACTTAATGGCAAAAGACAAGAAGCCTTTCTTCTAAGATCAAGAATAAGACAAAGATGCTCACTTTTGCCACTTCTATTCAACATTTTACAGGTGGTTTTAGCTAGAGCAACTAGGCAAAAAAGAAACAAAAGACACCCAAATTGGAAAGGAAGAAATAAAACTATTATGCAAATGATATGATCTTATAAAGAGAAAATTATATAACAAAAAAATCCAAACAAAATCCCTATTAGGATAAGTTGAACAAAGCTGCATAATATAACATCAATATGCGAAAATCAATTGTCTTTCTATACATTAACAATGAACAATATGAAAAGGAAATTAAGAAAACAATTCCATTTGTAATTACCTTTGAAAAGAATAAAATACCCAGAAAAAAAAAATTAATAAAAAAGGTGAAAGATGTGTACACTGAAAACTATAAAACATTGCTCCCAACACTAAATTCATATGTTGAAGACCTAACCCCTAATGTGGCTGGCTGTATTTGGAAACAGGGCCATTATGGAGGTAATTAAGGTTAAATAAAATCATAAGGATAGGACCCTAATCCAAAGAATTTGTGCCTTTGTAAGAGGAAGAGCTACCAAAACAAGCATGGGCTTGCCCTCTACCTCGCCCTCATCTGCCCTTCCCCACTCCGCCCATGCACAGAAGAACATGTGAAGACATAGTGAGAAGGTGATTATCTGCAAGCCAGGAAGAGAGGTCTCACCAAAATCTGAATTTGCTGGCACCCAGTCGTAGACTTGTAGCCTCCAAAATTGTGAGAAAATAAATTTCTGCTGTTTAAGTCACCCAGTCTACAGTATTTTATTATGGCGGCTCAAGCAGACTAATACAACCTAAATAATTGGAAAGACATCCTGTGTTCATGAATTGGAATGCTAAGTATAGTTAAGATGGAAAAACTACCTAAGCAATCTACAGATTCAATGAAATCCTTATAAAAAATGGCCTTCTGAATAAATGGAAAAGCAGATATTCAGATTCATATAAAATTTCAATGGGCCCTGAATAGTTAAAATGATGTTGAAAAAGAAGAATGAAGTTGAAGGACTCACATTTCCCCATTTCAAAACTTACTACGAAGTTACAGTGATCAAAAATACAGTGGTAGTGGTGTAAAGACAAACGCGGATCAATGGAATAGAACTAAGAGTCCAGAAATGAAACGATATATCTATGGCCCATTGAGTTTTAACAAGGAGGCCAAGACCATTCAATTGGGAAACAATAGTCTCTTTAATAAATGGTCTGGGACAACTGGATTTCCACAAGCAAAAGAATGAAGTTAGACCATTACCTTACACTGCATACAAAAATTAACTAAAAATGGGTCAAGGACATAAACATAAGAGCTAAAATTATAAAATTCTGACAAAAACACAACATCTTAATGACCTTGGATTTGACAATGGATTCTTAGACATGACACCAAAAGCACAAGCAACGAAAGAAAAAATAAACTGTATTTCATGAAAATTGAAAACTTTTGTATAAAGGCTAACAAGAAAGTAAAGAAATAACATACAAAATGGAAGAAAACATTTACAAATCACAAATATAAGGGTCCGGTACCTTAAATATATAAAGAACACTTATAACTCAACAACAAAAAAACAACCTAATTAAATATGGACTAAAGACTTGAATAAAAATTTCTCCCAAGAAGATATGCAAATGGAAAACAAGCATATGAAAAAAATGCTCAACATCATTAGTCATTAGGGAAATGCTAATGAAAACTACAATGAGAAACCATTTCATATTCACTAGGATGGCTAGAATAAAAAAGCCAATATATACTGGCAAAAATTTAGAGAAACTGGATTCTCGGTCATAAATTGTTACTAGGAATGTAAAATGACGTAGCCCCTATGAAAAACTACTTGGTGGTTCCTCGAAAAGTTAAATATGTAATTACCATATAACCCAGCAATTACACTCCAAGGTAGATACCCAAAAGAATTAAAAACAGGACCTCAAACACACACTTGTACATGAATAGTCATAGCAACACTACCTATAAACGCTAACAGGTAGAAATAACCCAAGAGTCTATCAACAGACAAATGCATAAACAAAATATGCTAAATACATACAATAGAATATTATTCAGTCATAAAAAAGAACGAACTATTGATACATGTTACAACATGGTTGAATCTGAAAACATTAAAGAAGTGAGACACAAAAGGCCACATATTTTATGATTTCATTTATGTGAAATATCCAGAAGAAGTAAACCCACACACACAGAAAGCAGACCAGTATGATGCAAGGGGCTTAGGTGAGAGGGAGAATGGGGAGTGACTGCTTAATGGGTATTAGGTTATCTTCTGAGGCAATGAAAATATTCTGAAATTTGATATTGGTGGTGGATGCCCATGTTGTGAATATTCTAAATGTTACTGAATTGTACGCTTTAAAAATGGTTAATTTTGTTATGTGCATACCACCTCAATCATTAAAAAAAAATTATGATGATAGTATTTTCTACTAACCCGATGAATAATTCCAGCAGAGTGAAGGTGCTTGATTCCACACAGCATCTGATAGAGAAGGTAGGACATTCTTTCATGATCTAGTTCCATCTGAATCACTTGGCAAAGATTTGCATCCATGAGCTCCATGACTATGTAACTTCATGGGTGAAAAAAGATGACAGCTAAAGCGTACAGCAATAATCTAAGAATAATGTACTAACATAATGAAATTTTAATTAGCACACTTACACATCTTGAAATTCTTCTAGTGATTTCTGTGGTGTGAAAACATTCAAAAGGCCAATTATCTGTGGCAAAAGCAGAGAGGATGAAAAATTAGAAACTACTTCATGTTACTTTTATTTGGGTACTACAAATACATGAGCTAAAAAAATCCACCATTAGTTTAAAATGTTTCAAATTTTACATTCTAAGCTCAAGTAATCTCTTCTACATATTAAAACTTTATGGCCAAGGGTTGGGGATAGGGAGGGAATCAGAGCATAGAGGATCTTTAGGACAGTGGAAATACTATGCTGTGTGGTACTGTATTAGTAGATATATGCTATATGTCATTATACATTTGTCCAAACCCATAGAATATACAACACCAAGAGTTAACCCAAATGCAAACTGTGGACTTTGGATAATACAGATGTGTGGTTGCAGGTATAACAAATGCACTCTGGTGGGGGATGTTCACAATGGGGGAGGCTATGTATGAGTGGGGGCAGGGGGTATATGGGAAATCTCTGTACCTTCTTCTCAATTTTGCTAAGAGCTTAAAATTGCTAAAAAAAAAAAAAAGCCATAAAAAATTATATCAACAGAAGAGCTCTATGTAATCCATCCTGCCAACTAAGACTTAATATCAAGAACCTACATCCTCTACATAATGGGAAGGCAATGTTCATATCTTCTGCCCACTCTTATCCATCACAATATCTCTATTAGCTCAGCACTTCCCCTTGAGGATTTTCATAATACTGCACTTTCCCAGTTTCCCTCATTCCCAATCTATTCCACTGGTCTGTCCAACAGATATGTCTTCTTTCCCACTATTCTCTTTGCTCTATCTGTAGCCTTTCCCTGGGTGTCTCCTTCTCCAAACATCTCTATGTGGATCTTTTGCAAATATGAATTAAAATTCCTTGATTGTAAATCTCAGATATACGTATTCATTGCCACTTCTAAAGGAAGTCTCACAAATAAGATAAAATTGAACTCATTATCATTTGTACCCAAATGCCTTAGTTTTTCAGAATGTCTTTTCTTTTACAACAGAACACTCAGAGTGATTTTTTACTCCTTTTTCAGCATTTGTACTGTAACAAATATTTTTTAAAATGTAATCTATTCTATTGTCAATCTGAACTTCAAACTATACTTCCTATTCCCTGTGTTACTTATATAGGGTGGAGATTCTAACATCTCATCTCGAATGTTCATGCTATGATGACTTCTAACACTAGGTTCCCTAAGAATGGTTTTCTGTAAATGTAGCTAGCATTTTATTGCCTATAATATGGTAAAAGAAAGATCTGATCATATTATTTACCTCTTCGAAAACTTAATGCCAAAACTCTCCTGCAGAATATTCAAAGTCCTCAACGACAAGACATCAAAACCCACTACACCTCCTGCTAAGCCCTTTATTAAACTTGATAATTTAGCCATACTAAAATTAAATTTTTAAAAACTCTCAATGCCTTTAAATATACTGTTTCCTATGTTTGTCACTCACCTATTGAACTTGTTATCCCTTCAAGATAGACCTTTTTGGTAGAGTCTGACAACCCCTAGTCCTTGACAGAGCTAAGTCTTTTCTCTACTTTGTCTCCACAGTACTTATATACTATTATGGCATTTAATACACTATACTATAGTCTAATTTTCACAATACCCTTGTCCCAACCACACAAGGATCCTTGTTACAAGAATTGTGTCTGTTCCCTTTTATAGTCCTGGCAAAGAGGAAGATACCTGACACACATTTTTAAAATGTTTGCTGAAAATTATACTTAGGGATGGGAATATTCTTCTAGACATAAACTTCATTAGGGCAGAATCTATGTTATTTATCTAATTATAAAACTTCGCTTATAGAAGGCGTTCAAATATTTGTTCAGCGAATAAATTCAGAATAATAATTTTCAGACCAGAAAAGGTAAAACATTTACTTTTTAAGATAGAAGTAGTGATAAGAAAGCATCTAGCTGCTCTAAATGAATCCAAGTTTCCTAACCAGTTAAACTGCACACTTGGAGACTTAAGAGAAACAGTAACACTGTTCTCATTAATATCTGAGAAATCCTAGAGTAGAAGAGAAATGTTAAGATGAAAGGCACAAAGAGACAGAAAGGAGACTAGTGGTTGCTTAGAGCTGAGGGAAATAGAAATGGAGAATGAGAGCTATATGATATAGGATATCTTTTTGAGGTGATGAAAATGTTCTAGAACTCGCAAGGTGATGGTGACACACATCTCTGAATATATTAAAAACCACTGACTTGTACAAATTAAATAGAAGAGTAGTATGCTGTATAAACTGTATCTCAATAAAGCTCTTATAAAAAAAAAGAAAGTTGTCTTATTTTTCAAAAAGAATAATGAAAAAATTATACCAATCATAGACTAGACAGACAAACAAAAGTCAAAGACTGATTGGGTGGCATATAACTACTTTGAAAGAAATAACAATTACTATGTTCAGGTAAAAATTCATTGAGAAACTTAATTTTCTTCTATGAATAAAAACAATAATAAAGAACAATAGCAGTAAATCAGAGAAATGCAACCAGATATAGCACATGAAGATTTCAAGAAGGTATTTTTTGAAAATGTCTCTAATAAGAATATTTATGTAAATAAAATGAAGAATTGAGAAGAGTTACAGAATACTCAAAGGCTGCTAATGAACTAATCCAAGTATTATGAAGGCATCCTGAGAAAAACAAGAAAGTGAAGCCAACAAATGAAAAGGCAAAGCAAAGAAGAAAAAAAACAACCTCTAACAGTCCAGTAAGAAGAAACAAATTTCACATGTGAAATTTAATAGAAAAAAATAGAAAGTACTATATACTTTTCTTCAAAACCAAAAGAAAAAAGGATGGGAGAGATGTGACTTATTTAAGCAGGGCAGTGACAAAGAATAACTTGCTTAGACAATGCATGTCAAACAGTGACATGGCTTCCAAACAGGATTATAACGTCCACAGTTAAGAGAAGATGACATGCTTCAGTTCCTCTCAGAGGGTTCAATCAGACATGCCAGTACTGTGTGCTGGGTGAGATATCCAAGTGTGTTCAAAGATAAGTGAGCAAGTTGAAAAAGAAACTTAATATCATCAATGAAAAGAGTGGAAAATGCACAGTAATATGAATTTACTTAATATCACTGTACTGAACACTTAAAAATCAGTTAAGATAGTACATTTTATGTTATGTGTATTTTACCACAATAAAGAATAAAAAAGAGAGTGGGGAAAAACCAGAGAAGTTAAGATCAATAAAGATCTGTGCAGAATAATATGAAAATGTTGAAAAGGCAAGACATTACAAAAAAAACCATCATGGAGTAAAAAATTCCATTGCCATTCCTTCTTTCTCTATATTTACTTTTATATTCATTCACTGAATAAATGTTTTGAGCACCTACTCTGCGTCAACATCCTTCTAGGTGGCAAGGTTATTGCCTGGATGGATCTGTGCCATCCCCACTACACGGTTAATCATGAGAAACAAACTTTCCATGCCCTCCATTAAGCTGATAGAACCATCTTTCTTTGCAGTCACCCAGACTCAGGAGGTAGGAAGTTATCTGTCTTCTTAATGTGAAACTAAGGCAATATCATCACCACCACTGCCACAAAATAGGCTACAAGGGGCACGAGAAGGTCTGAGTGCAGGAGGCTACCAGCAGAACCCTGACAAGCAATATATCTGGTTCCCACCTAGAATAATATTGGCAAACACAACTGATTCCCTATCACTGACTGACTTTAATCTTTAGCTCTGTGATTTTAATGCTACTTTTTCTTTCTGGGAAGCTCTCTTCCTTCAATAATCCAGTTTTTACCCCATCTTTAAGAATTAGTATAGGTTCACTCTTCCCCAAGGATCTTCCATTTTATTAAGGCTCAAAGCACAATCTTCTCTCAGTACTTATTTTTCATCCACCATGATTTTGATAATTAAACTGCTACTGCTTTATCATGTTTGCTATTTACCTCTTTATGTATTTGTTTTGTCTTCAAGATAACACTGTAAGCTCCCCAAAAACAGAGCCTAATCCCTAACTTCCATAAATATTTCCCCTTATGACTAATATAGTAATTTCAATACTCAGAGGCTTGCACATAATTAAACTATCTGCAACCAGAAAGTATTGAGCTCTTATCTGATAAACTTCTTTAGGCAAACACCACAAAACATCTCCAGTCAGATACTTTCAGTTTAGTACTTCATAAAACTGTCCCTTGCACAATTCACTCCCAGTTTATTTCTTCTCAATCTGGAGACATTGTTCCATTAAAATAATCCTAGAACTATCAGAATGCTTAATGCAAGCTTTAAAAAGTTTAACAACTCTCAAAATGAGTGAAAGTGATAAGTTTAAGTCTTTATAATCATTAGGAAGTAGAATCAGAATGTTTTTCTACTTTCATCTAAATATTTTTTAAAGTTTCTGCTAAGCTGCTTTATAACCACTGGCTATCCTCAACATAAAATGGCCAGTGAGTATTGGCACCACTTGGAGAGAAGAAAGTAGAGTAGGGAAAATTATCTGAACTTATATCCAATATTATTAAAGTTTTGGTGTCAAAATATAATAGAAACAATCTCTATACTAAGGCTCCAGTTTTCTGAAATGTCAGCCAGACAGAAAACAAAAAGATGATGATGAAGATGGGATGAAGCCCAAAATAAAGTTCTTTAAAAACATCTACTTCCTTAAAAGTCTTTTTGTATATTTAATGTCAGAAAATTGCACAATTTAAATTTCAGAAGCCATTTTTCTTTTGATATAATTTAATGAAGTTGAGAAAAAATTCATACTGTATATATATAAACCTCTTAAACAATATTTCAATCCAGAAGAACAATTTAAAGCACCTAATATTTTTAAAGTTTTTGCTATTCATGTAGTTATGAACGAATCTTTATTTCATCTATACTTAAGAAATTTTCTGAAATGTTCACTTACATTTTTGTGATTAACACATTTCATAAGAACTAGTTCTCTGTAAGCCCGCTTAGCATGAGTCTGATTCTGAAACGGCCGACTTAGCTTCTTGATTGCAACATTTCTTTCAAGAATGGCATCATAAGCTGCACTATAATAAGAAATTCAAAAAACAATTATAAATGGAGTTACAAAGAACAGCCCTATGTATTTCTCTTTGTATACATGTGCAAGAGTTTTTCTGGAACCTGGGAGAACTACAGGGTCGTAAACACTTAAATTTAATAGATTCCTAAACAAATCTGGTTCAAGAAGAGGTAATAAAGGCCTTTTGTAGGAATTAGTTTGTAAATCAACTTTAAAGATACTTATGAGTTTTGGAACACAGATGATATAGCTGACTTGATTCCCCAGTGTAAAATAAGATTTCTGAAATTCCAGAGTTTCATTATAGTGTGAAAGTGATGAATTAAGTGAAGCTTCTTATTAAACAACTAACTATGGGAATTAACAAGCATGTCACTTATTCTTTCTTGACACAGATATCTGTCTCTGCATGGCTTATGACCAAGTATTTAATCATAATTTATACTTAAAGATGGCAGTGCTGACTTACAGCTTTGTTTTGTGAATAATCATACGAAACACCATTAATCCCTGAACAAAAAAACTCACTGTTATAGCTTTAACTTAACTTTTATAGTTTTAATTAAATTTGAGACAAATTAAATATTTACACCAAGGTATCTATATTATGAAAGGAGAAAATAATAGCTGTTAATGATCTTCTGCCTAATTTTTGAAAGCAAAAACTTACCATACTATTCCTTGAGCTCCTGAGCCTATAGGTTTTAAATTCTGATATCGTTTCAGGACTGTGAATGTAGAATCACCAATCTCTACACTATAAAAATTGCTGTCACGCTTGCTTCTGCTCATGATGGCAAGCAATTAATTTAATGGCTTCATCCAAAATTTCACCAAGCTGCAAAACAGAACAAAATGTGATGTTCACAAAATGAATCTGTGTAATCTTAAACTTCACTAATAGTTAACATAGACTGCTAGATCATGTTAAAAGAGCTGCTTTATTATAAAACACCATTAGAAAGAAAAAAAAATCAGCCTGTTCAGCATCTGCTACATTTAAAGAAACTGGCAGTTTATAAAAAGAAACAAAATTTCTACTAGAATAAACAGTTTCTCCAACCTAGAGGTCACCAGTATTAATATGCATAAATGTCTTAATTTATCAGAAAAATATAAAGCACATAATTATAACTAATCATTTTTTCAAGGTCACTTCCACAGTTTCAATTTAAAACCAGACCTTTTTATGTATTTACTATAGAGTACTAAAACCTTAATTTTTGTAAGAAACTGATAAACTTTCATTCGAAAATAATTTACAATCTCATTTAGTTGTGACATAGGAAGAACAACAAATTTATAGGCTAGTAAGCTGGTTAGCATACATCACCCCTACCTAACAAATATAGAACAGCATAGTGCTTGTCACTGTAACAGAGCCCCTGACCCACCAAAGCAATATCTGGGTATAATGCATATGCTGAAGGTATAATGGTTAAAAGAATGAGAAGCAGGATAGAAAATACAAGGTAAAAGAAGAAGATATAACATTATTTTAAGAACGAGAAAATATATGAGAGAAAGGCATTTGTATATGAGGATACAAAACAAAAAAAAAATACTATTTTTTATTGTTTGGGGCATCAAAGCATTACCTAAGTTCTGACCACAGTCTGATTACAAGCCAAAGCAGAGAGAGAGAAAGAGAGAGGAGGGAGGAGGGAGGAGGGAGAGAGAGTGTGTGTAGTTATGAGACAAATGAGACGATGCTAACAAGACAAAAACAAAATCCTGATAATAATACAAGGCAAACAAATTGACAAATATAAAGTGCCTACCATGTGGTAGGCACTCTGCTATGCCTTCCATGTACAGGCTCATGAACTGGACTGTAATAACTACCATATTGTCTTAAGTTTAGGAGTATACATTAAGTCTTAAAATCAAGTAGTATGACTCCTTCAAATTTACTATTCTTATACAAAATGATTTCTAGTTACTTTATCTTTCCATATAAATTTTAGAATAAACTTGTTTATGTCTACAAAAAATACTGCTAGGATTTTAATAGGAATTGTGTGTTACTAGTGACTTTTGAAGAGCTACTTTTGAAGATCAAAGATTTTAAATTTGGGTAGAGTACAACTGATCTTTTTTTTCTTTTATAGTTTGGCTTTGCATGTCTTATTTAAGAAATCATTTTTTGCCTACTTTAAGGTGACAAAGATATTTTCCTATGCTTCTAAGAGTTTTATGGTTTTAGCTCATATTTAATATAAATCTATGATCCATTTCAAGTTAATTTTTGTGAATGATGTAAGGTAAAGGTTAAAGTTTGTTGTTTTTGTTTATGGGTATTTGACTGTCTTAGAACCATTTGTCAAAAACACTACTGTTTCTTCCATTGAATTACGTTAGCATTTTTGCCAAAAATCAGTAAACATATGTGCGAGGGTCTATTTCTGGACTATATTCTATTCCATTAATCTATATGTCTAGCCTTACACAAATCCCACACTGTCTTGATTAATGTAACTTTACCGTAAATCTGGAAATCATGCAATGTAAGTCATTCAACTTCATTCTTTTTCAAAATTCTTTAAGCCAATCTAGGGCCCTTTGCATTTTCATATAAATTTCAGAAATAGCTTGTCAATTTCCACAAAACAGCCTGTGAAGATATTGACTGCAATTGTACGGAGCAGTATGTTACAATTTGGGGAGAAACAATATAAGAAGAATTTTGAGTTTTCTGATCCATGAACATGGTATTCAGCTCCATTTATTTGGCTCTCCTTTAAATTCTCTCAGCAATGTTTTATAGTTTCTAATATAAAGGCCTTGCAGAATTTTGTTCAACTTCTGTAATACTGATATTCTAGATGCTATTATAAATGTTTTCATGTTAATTTATTTTTAAATTTCCAGTTGTTCGATGCCAGTACACAGAAATACAATTAATTTTTTTGTATAATAACTTTGTACTAAAGCTCACTTATTAGTCTCACTAGCTTTTTTTGTGAATTTTAATTTGTGTGCCTTTAAATTCCTTTTCTCATCCCCCACTACACTAGCTATAATTTCCACACAATCCTGAATAGAAATGGTAAGAGCAAACATCATTCCCTTGTTTCTGATCTTAGAAGCATTTAGTCTTTCAGCACTAAGTATGATGTAAATTATAGGCTTTTACTAGATGCCCTTTAACAGGTTGAGAAAGTTCCCTTTAAGTCCTAGTTTATTGAGTTTTTATCATTAATGAGTACTGAATTGTGTGAAATGATTTTTTTCAATCTATTCATATAATCAAATAGTTTTTTTCTTATTTGGTTTTATGATGAATTACACTGATAGTCAACCTTGCAGTCAATTCCTGTAATGAATTCCACTTGGTCAAAGTATCAGCCTTTTTATACACTACTTGATTTGGCTGGCTAAAATTTTGTTGAAGGTTTTTCCATCTATTTTTATGGGGGATACTAGTCTGCAGTTTTTCTTCATGTTAGGGTAATGCTGACCTCATAAAATGAGTAGGGAAGTGTCCCTTCCTTTAATTTTCTCAAAGATTTTGTGTATAACTGATAATGTTTTATCTTAAGTGTTTGACAGAATGCCTCAGAGTAAAGCCTTCTAGGACAAGAGTTTTTTGAGGAAGGGTTTTAACTGCAAGTTGAAAAAAAATTATATAGGGCTGTTTAGATTATTTCCTCTTAAATAAGCTTTGGTAGTTTGTGTTTTTCAAGAAATTTGCTCTTTTCATTTAAGTTGATCAATTTAATGTCTACAATATCTGAAGTCATGCATTCTCTTTCATTCTTGTTATTGCAATTTGTGTCTTTTTTTTTTTTTCCTGATCAGTCTGGCTGGAATTTTGTTATTATTACTGATTTTTAAAAAAGACATTTTAATTTCTGACTTTATTGTTTTGCACCTCTCTATTTCATTGGTTTCTGCACCTGTCTTCATTTCTTTTTGCTTGTTTTGGGATTCTTCTCTTTCAGTTTCTTAAAATGGAAGTTAAGTTTAAGAACTACTTTATATATATATATATATATACACATATGTATATATATATTATAAGAACTTAAAACTATAATTTACCCGTTAAGCACAACTTTTGCTTCATCCCATGGTTTTCATCATTATGTCCATGTTTAATAATAATAAAAGCAAACACTTATATAGAGCTTACTTTATGCCAGATCCTGTTTCAAGTGCTTTATAAATAAATACTCTTTTAATCCTCACAACAGTCCTATGAGGGATTTCTAGTTTACGGTACAGGATAAATTCAATCCCTATTACTACATCTTGGCTGGGTCCATAAGTCTCATATAGTCATTTTGTCTGATGTTTTCTTATGTGAAGATAGGAACTATTGTTTTTCCATGTTACAGATAATAAAATTGAGTCTTACAAAGCTTAATTGCCTATTGTTACAAAGTTACTAAGAGGAAGAGTGAGGATTTGAGTCCTTTACCTGTATACTATTTTGAGTCCAAAATAAACTAATTTTGGTGTGAAGAGGATATGGAGGAAAAGGAAAAGTTTGGAAATATCCAGTTGGTAGCTACAGAATTGGACCTCAGAACAGTACGGATAAAGTATATAAATTCAAGAGTTGTTACTGAAACAATGAGAATGATTATTACTCAAAAGCAGCATAGTAGTAAGAGGCCAACAAGTCAGCTTGTGAACACCCACATTTAATGAGCAATTAGAGAAAGATAAGTCAACAAAGAAGTCAGAGAAGATGTAGCCAGAGACACAGACAGATGTATAAAGGAATGTGATCCACAGCATGTGTGTGGCCATATGCATGGAGATACTGGTGTAGCATTGCCATCAGAAAACAAGATCAAAAGACTGAGACATAAAGAACAATTTCCAAGATAAGGGCATTAAGGATGTCGGTGAAATTTATGGAGGATGAACTTGGTGTACTGTTCTCTCCAGATTGAAGCTGGAACAGCAAGAGTGAGGAGGAAATGGTATGGAGTCTGATGACTCATTAATCTACTCAGGAAAGCCTCTTTAAAAACAGAGGAACTGCAGTTATAAAATTCAGATGTGACTGGTTATGAGTCTCACAAAAACAAAAGACAGGACTTATTCCATTTAATAGAGGTGTGAACTGACGCTCAAACAGGTTAACATGCAACCAAATTTTATGGAAATACTGAGGTTCAGCCTCAGCTTTCAAATTTCACCTCTCAGCTGCCACATGCAAATGCATCTTCTTCAGTTCCATGTATTCTTCAAAGCTTACTCTTCAATTATATTTGAAATAAATAATACAGAAAAGCAACACTAAGAAGGCCCACGTCAGTGATGGATTTGTCTGCAATTTAACTGATGTAAGTAGAAAAATATATGAAGTACAGACTCATTGTAGGGTAATCTCCTCTTCTTCCTTTCCAAAAAAATAAGTTGTGCCTGACTAGCTAGTTACGTCTCTCAAAACATCTGCTTTTTTTCTTTCCCTAGGATGATATGCAAGCAATATAAAATCTTGGACTTAGTGATTCCTCTTCTATAACAAGGTAGTAAAACCATATGAACAATGAGCCAGTCCAGGTCTGAGTACACACTGGCAGGCCTGAGTTAAGACTAGTAGTCTGACCAGGCTTCAGTCACTTCTATCACAAGCTCCAAACCAAGAAAAACAGAATTTTACTCTATTCTCACTCAGGGTATATTGTTAAAGGGAAATTCTTTTGTAACTTTGTAATTGAGATTAGTAAGTGAACAGATAGGTGATGACATATCTTCTTGAAACTGAGGATGGAGAGTGGGTAGGGGAACAAGCTAGACAAGAAAAGAGCTTGAGAAAGAAAATATCTGGAAAATTCCCAGGTACTTCCCCCCATTGTATACACTTAATGAGATTTTCATGCTGATTCCCATTGCAACCTAGAGGGCTATATACCACACTTCCCTTTTTCCCATTCATTTTCCTTGACTGTCACCTTCATCTTAGGATCAGTCTCTCATACTGAGTTATTCTCAAGCATTCTTTGCACATAAGGATCCCCAGACCTTTAACAACTCTACTTTCCCATTAGTCCTCTCATGCTTTTTCTCCCCGCCCACTTTAATTCCATCACCCACCTCGGCCGCCCACTTCCACCCCTGACCTAACAGATGTTGCCATTTCCCTTTTTAAGAACTGGATCTCTGAAGGTGGAGCGCCTCTTCTGTCCCTTCCCACGAGCTCACAGCAAGCACCCAGGGCCTGACCTGTGGCTCCACCTGGGGCGCGAACCCAGAATTTTTTGCGTGTAAAGCAGATGTGCTAACCACTACACATGGAGCCACCTCAGTCCTCTCATGCTTTTACTTCCTTCCTCAGCTTATAATGCCATGGTCTATTACTTAGACCACCATGAAGCCAGTATCCTTCTCTGCTCTCTCCTGATGCATCAACATGAAATAGCACAGTATGGATCAAACTAGCCATTTCCTCCTTTTGAGTCTATATCTAGGCTTAACAAAAAGTTCTAAAGGTGCAAATTGTTACTGCTTTTAGATTCAAGGCCTTCAATTTAAACCAGGCAGAAAATCCTAGATTTCCCTAGTCAGCTATCTTTTCTAATTTCTACAGTATCTATTTCAAATAGTCCCCCTGTTCCTTAAATCATTACTTGCAGATAATACTAATCCCTTATTAGAGAAAACGAAAGTCAGGAAATACCTCAACTTCCTTTTATGTAAACAGCATCCATATTTTTGCTTCATACAATGTAACAATGCTTTAAATAAAATAAGTCTCCTGATCTTGCTCAAATAGTATCACTGTTTCTCCTGCACTCAAATATGGTTAATATCCTGCCATTAAAAAAAATACATATACACTTTAAAAACCCTATTTCACTGTCAATAACAATTGTTCTCTAGCCATTGGCCCCTCTCTCTTCTGCCTCTCATGGCCAAACTACTCAAACACTGTTTGTATTTGCTATTTCGATCTCTTCATCTCCTATAGAGTCCTCTACCCTATGCTTCAATTTTCACCATTTCCATTAAACACATTCACCAAGGTCTCTGACCAGCTTCTGGCCCTGAAACCCAAAAGAATTTTTTCTTATGTTGCCCTGCAACATCCAACACTATATTCTCCTGTGTGAAAAACTCTTTCTTAAAACACTTCATACTCCTGATTTTTCTCACCTTCTGTTCCTTTTCAGTTTTGTCTTATAGGATCTTTTCCCTACTCTCAAAAATGATTCTTTTCAGGACTGTCTTAGTTCTTTTATTATACTTTCCACAAAATCTGCTTCTATGTTCTTCCAGCTCAGGGACTGCTATTATCATCCACTCAGTTATCCAACCCAGACACATAGACATTTATCCTTGATTCTTTATCCTCCCATATCTAACTTATCACGCATTTCTGGAAGTTCAATCTTTACCACAAATTCATTCTCCTCTAACTCACCAGGCTAACTCAGGTCAACACTATCCATTGCCTGGATTACTGTACTCTCCTAAAAGGGGCCTCTAGTTCCACTACCTGTAATTTCACTCTGATGTCAGAGCGCTATGAAGTTAGTTCATTCTGAGAAATCTGCCCAGCCCACATCTCACTGCACCCTCTTAATTATGAGGGGTGGGTTTTGAAGCTGTTACGCTTGCTTATGCAAATATGCGCTCCTGGCCAGAACTGATTAGACCAAAGGGGGTGGGGGGAACTTATTTAGATTAGATTCTCTCCAGGGGATTTGCAACTGGGAGACAAACTAAGAGGCTATGGGTTCGCTTTACAGTTAAAGAAGCAGAGAAGCAAGTATACAATGACAGAACAATGAAGCACAAGCTAGAGACAAGATGCCTTGTGGTGAGGGAGAGGGAGAGCAAGAGCACTTGATACTGATAATCATTTCTGGTTTGAGACCTTTGTGAGGTCCAGTTGTACTTCCTACCTTGTGTATGCTGAACTTTCCTGGATCACTTTCTCTGCCTTTTTCTAGTCTTACTTATAACTAAAACATCCTTAACTAAAATAATCCTTCTAATAAGCCAATTCTATCCTGAATCTCCAATGCTAAAAATCATACCATAGTTCACTTCTGCTCAAAAGATAAAGTCCAAACCTTGCATTAGGATTTTCAGGGTTCTGGATGAGTTGGCCTTGGCCTCCTCTCCAATACCAGAATAGAGCCTCAATGAGCTTCTTTTAGTTCTACAACATACCACAATCTCTCTCACTGCCAAGCTGACACAGGGTTTCATTTTGCCTGAGACATAATTCTCCCCACTCACTTTTCCTGGTCAAGATTCCTATTCATGTCTGAGGGTTCCAGTTTAGTGGTCCATGTACTCACTTTCAGGGCACACAGGCTTTCCTGAATTGTAAATATCTGAGTTCCCCACATGTCTGAGTTTCCCACTGGACTAAAACTCTGTAAGGGCAAAAGTATATGTTTTGTTCACAATTTATGATCAGAAGATACAGAAATATCTATTAATAAATTAATCTAATTAGTTGTCAAATCATTTGACTTTACTCTGATATCCTGATAAATTTCCTATTTTTATAGATACTATCCTACTCAATCTCATTTCTTCTTCTCTAAACTATTTCAATGAATTCTTAACTAACCTCTCTGCCTAATGTCATCCCATTCAAATTCATTCTACCATCGTCTGTAGCAAGTAGGTTTTGTAAGAAATGTTAGTTCTCTCCTCTGCTTAAAAACTACCTCCAGACCAAAGTGCATCCAAATAAACCACTTTTTACTTCTTAAGCATATCAAACTTTTCTGCCTTTTTTGCCTCTGTTTCCTTCTGTGAAATGCCCTTCTCTACCATTTCCAAGTATTCAAACATAATCCATTATATAAGGCCATGAACTGGCACTTTTTGTCTGAAATTTATCTATACTTCTTGTGACACTTAATATTTCTTATACTGTACTAAGTTACTCACATATCTGTAAACTTTTATTTCAACCAAGAAATGTCAACTTCTTAATTACAAAGATAAAACGTAAAACAATTCAACATATGTGAAGTGACTGAGTTATTAATGCCCCCAAATATGATAATAATCATGGTTACTTTTAATTAATAAAATTACGCTTGTCAACATCAACTTTTCATATTTAAAATGTTTTCATTACTGAAGGTTGCTGCTTTGTCCTGGTTAATGATGTCTCTTTAAATGATTAACTTGAAACTTATTTTCTTTTTTTTTTGTTTCCCTTCTTTTATCTTTAGGGCTGACCATCTTGTCCACTCTTCCTTCTGAGTGTACTTTCACTTTCAATAAAGCTATCTTGCTTGCAATTGCTGGGCATCTGTCTTCAATTCATTGTTGCTGGACACCGAGAACCCAAGACCATGAGTTTCAGGACTCCCCAGAACTGCTAACAAGATAGTTCTTGGTATAACACCTTTTAAACATTCAGTTAAAATTTTTATGTCCAGAAAATAAAAAGTGAAATAACATTTGGTGATTACATGGCAGAGAGGATTTAAGAAAGCAATTTTTTTTTTAAGTCATTTATTAAACTGTAATAATAAAGCTTTCCAAATATCCAAGCTGCTTGGAATAGTCAGTTGCTAATACTTAGGAAACAATTTAATTTTCAATCCCATAAAGCAGTGTTTTCTAAAGTATGAGTTCCAACCCATTAATAGGTCAAGAAATCTAGTGTATTAAAATTTTTTAAAATGAAACAGAAGAAAATACAGAATATTAAAATGCAGCCCTGCGTTAAGTATGTGTTAAGTATCTGTAAAACTTTTATTTACACACATATGTGTACTGTATCCCAATCGAAGTATTTTTTTCCTATGACTGTAGTCAAAAAAGTCAAAACAGCAAATCAATGATACTTCTAATACACAGGGAAATAAAATACATATCAAAATCTACTCATTAAAAATTTTTTTTCTTCATTTCCAACTAACAAGTTATAGTAGATTATGATTATATATTCTTAGGGCTCTCTTATATAAGGATATTCACTCACGGACACTTCGAATTACAGAAAACAGACTAGGTAAATTGTAGTCTAAAGAATTCTCATTTGTGTTCCATTTCTTGTGGACTTTACTTGCCAAAGGCATTCTGCAAGCTATGAAGTAGAACATGCTAACTATTAAATTACATATTGTGACTGTTCATTGAATCAGGAAGTGACTAAACGATACACAATTAAAGTTTAGATAAGGTTGATTCAGCAAGATATAATTGTTATCTAATTGTCATACCACGACTGTAACTCTGAACAAACTCGTTCCTTGACAACTCGAAGTTCCTTCCTTATACTCCTATCTAAAATATCATTCGGATACATAGCAATCAATTTAAAAAGGGCCAAGAAGTCAACATATTAAAAATACCTTTGCCAAAGATTTTTTTATAGATACAAGAATAATTTTACATTTCTCTAAAAAGATGGAATAAGAATTTCCTCAGTTTCTCAAGATCTTGGCTAAGCGTTGAATTCTGAATGTTACAAGGCAACATTTTGTAAATATGGCAATTATACTGAGTTATATTGGATAATAAGAAATAAAAATCTCAGTATATCTAGGCAGTATGTAGGATAATTAATACAGTGACATGAGAGGTGTAAATTTACTCATGGCCATAGTAGGATGACATTGTATAACTAAAATTTGATGACATAAAATGACATCCATGGCTCTGAGTCAGCAATACTAATTATTTTGATAGTCATGAAAGTACGATATCAACTTTGAAAACTTTGAAGAATATGTACCTAAATGACTATTTACTGATACAGTGAAAAAGGACAGACTACAGAGCCAGGAAAAATGATATCACAGCTACAGAGAAATTAAGTACTCCTTTTAAGTAAGTTTTTTTACTGTTTGTTTCACTTATTTCAGTTTTATTTTCTTATGAAACAAATAATCATATTTCCTGTTTTACGCAGCTTAGCTACAGAACCCTTAAACAAGAGAATACCAAGGAATTTTATGGAAAAAAAAATTGTTACCCAGTTAGCTAATACTGTTAATATTTTGTGTATTTTTTATATAAATAACTTGCCATTCTTCTTAAATCATATCCTATTTTTTCAGACTGATGAAAGTAATTCATAGTTATTACTGAATATATACATTCATATATACATATACATACACAGTGCGTCTCTGGATAAATCAATTTTTACACAAAGTTTACCAATATTCATTCTAAGGTTATCTGTCAAAGAGTTAGTATGACTGATTGCTGTAGTCTGCCAGAACACTTCTTTATATCAAAGGTCTTTAAAAAAAATCAATTGTCAAAGGCAATCATTGTTTAGAGTTTTCTGCCTGTAGGATATGGAAGTTATCCAACCAGTTAAAATAATTATTAGAAATGGTTCTGACACTTCAAGAAATAATGGTTTTCTCTTGGTCAAAAGAATAAAAGCAACATTTGATGTCCCAAAGAGGCTCAGGTTCCCTTTTTGGAGGCACAAAAACCATCTTCCCAGGAGACTATATGGATGCCTGGAGAGAACACGCAAGTCTGATACGAATCCAAATTTTGACTCTCCACTTACTAGTTGCTTGATCCTGCATAACTTACTCAACCTATTTGATTCTTCAGTTCCTTCATCTGTAAAATGGAGATACTTGTATTTGTCTTCCAGGTTATTGGGAGAATCAAATTAACAAATAAATTGGCACAAGATAAGTATTCACCCCATTCTGATTCCCTTTCCTTTCTACAAAGAACTCAAAACAACTAACGAGCATAAAATATTTCTAAAGGATATGGTTTTAAAATTTCTTATTTTCATATAGTATCAACAAGAACCATGTCAAAGAGATAAGATTCTCCTTATGCTGTACGTATGATTGATAACAACATAACCTCCACCAGTCATTTCATTTTACCCATTAGTACTTAGTTTCAGAAACTCAAGGAAGAAAATTAATGTGTGGGCTCCCTACTTATAAACATATATTGTTTATTTCTCTGATATTCCACCCTCCCCCACTAAAGTGTACAGTGTCAAACACATGAACATTCAATAAATATTGGACTATGGGACTGAAGCAAACTTTCCTAATGTGCCTCAAAAACTCCAAAAGTATCACCATATTCTGCAAAATAATACAAAATGACTCAAAATGACTATGAGGAAGAAAAGAATAAATTATTAACTTTATGCCTAGTTTCAGGGAATCTATGTACATATTATTGGCAACTAAACTCAAGTCCAAAACAGTTCTTGAAAGCAAAAAACAAAAATCTGTATGCATTGTAATATACTGTCATTACTTTTATATGAAGAACAGTTCAGCTGATTTTCAGATGTTTGTAAATAATCAGAAAATTTGGTGAAACTTGACATCACATATACGTAAAGCAGCAGAATAACTGGTCCGGATAAGGGCTCATCCAGACAACCTAGAAACAAGCAGTATTCAGAAAGTAAATCACAGGCAAAGCAGGCAAATGTTAATATGACCTCCCAAAGTGGTGTACTTGAGCCATCTAGTGGATGAGAGAAAAATGTTAAGTTTAATTCTGAAAAGAAATGTCCTATTGTCTCAATTCTCTATGAAAACAGTATTAAGGTATCTGTTTGGGAGAATAGTAAATTATAATCTATAAAAGATAGTAGAGAACTAAAAAGTAGGTCTTGGGGAAAGATGAAGGAGAAAGTGGTGACAAATCTATCTGGACAGAATTCAGATTTTATGGATAATTAAAAATAATTACTAAAGACAAACTCTCTTCTTTATATTTTTCTTAAACTATATAACCATCAGACTACATTTAAGTTTGTAAAAGACACTTCAGAAAATAAGACTTCCTACCCAGTTACAAAGGTCTGAGGAAGGGCTATAGGCAGCAAAAGCAAGGAGGCAGCCTCTGATTAGAAAGGAAAAGTGGAAGCTGTAAGGAGTGAGTTTCTATAGTACTAAATGAAGAACATATGTTACCACCCTTCTGCCTGGGGAGTCCCATCCAATTAGGATTAATGCAACCTTAACTCATTTAGGATTTCCCCTCCCACTGACTCTCACACCTTACTGCTAGTAGAGCTGGAGGCCCTGAGAGAATGCAACAGGAGATGAAACTCTTTGAAATGCTCAAACCAATAGCACTGCTCCTGAAAGTCAGAATGTGAAATTTAAAAATTCAGAAGCTACAAATTACTTGAGTTACTGGTATGATATTGGGCAATTCACTTTAATTTTGGAGGCATATTTTTCTAATCCATAAAATTATGGTGTTGGAATAAATTAGTAGCAAGATCAGTTTTAACTCTAAAATTTAATATTTTAGGTGCCAGTCCCCAATAAAATGGTTAATGAAAAAAAAAGTTTTTTGGTTTGTATTTTTTACCATTAATTCACATAATCAAGAGACTATATTCCAAGTTCCAAAGAGGAAATAAAGATGACTCCTTGACCCTAAGCAGTAGAGACACTGGACAGTAGAAACAAGACACTTATTCAAATTAATTTTAATGCTAGGCAGAAACAATGGTCATAGAAGACGCAAATAAAAAGCTACAAAAATCTCTGAGGCTAACAATTTAACCTAAAGGGAGGAAAAAGCTATCGTCTGCTTATATATCAGTATGTATTATTCTGAGATTCACTTTATGGGGGGGAGAGGACTTGGAAGGGTTGAGAATGTATATAAATAAAATGAATGACAGAAAGAGGCAAAAACAAAAAAAGAGCAAAAGAAACAATTACAAGTATAAAAAATTGTTATGTATAGTGCAAAGTGGGTACTTGACTAATTGAGGGATTCACTTCATAAATTATATAAATGTCTAACCACTGTGCTGTGTACCTGAAACTAATACAAAATAATGACTGGCAAGTGTAATTGAAAAAATTTTTTAATTATGAAAAAAGAAAATAAGGAATGCTCCAATTTGCTGGGCATACAGGCCTCACAAAGGATTTATTGCTGGAAATAGGATAAGAAAGGATGGATGAACTTTTTTTCACTGCAGACCACGGGGGAACAATCTGAGGACTGACTTTATGCAAGGCAAATGAATGTGGCCTAGTCAATGGAAATGAGGCAAAACTTTAGAAGTATTGGAAAGTGAATCAACAGGATTTGCTAACAAGCAGAATATACAGTCAATGAGGAAGAAACTAGAATGAGGAAGACACTAGAATAGAAGAAATTCTAGGCTGTATGCCTGGAAGGGCAGTGATTTTATTAACGCAGGTAGAAAACATAATTATGTCATGTGAATTTTCTTGTTTTACATATGAATTCATAAGATAAAAGATGCAGGCTAAGGGGAACATCTTAGGGAAGACCTACATTTAAGACCCCCCCCTTTTTTTTTTAAAGAAAAAGTAAAGGAGGAAGAGAGAAAGGAAGAAATAACAGCAATCAATGTAAGAAAAACTCAAGAGGAGCATAATATGAAAGCAATGTGTAGTGACAAAAACTATATTGGCTTGAAAAATGAAAGGAAGATTAAAGGGCATGTGGTGAAATCTATAATATATTTCCTTTTTGAAAAGTATAGTATTATTCTATAAGCAATATGGAAGCATTAAAACTAAAAAGGTAGGTTGAAAGGATTCTAGTTTAGTGGCTTTGTCTGGCACTGAAAAATGACAGGAGGTCCTATGAATTACAGACTGAGTAGAGAGGGAAAGTTTGAGAATATGAGGACAATGAAAATGTTATAAAATAAGTGCGGTGGTGATCAAATGTCAATTAAAGGAGTCAACCAAGAAAAAATAGAGAGACTGGAAAGAGCAGAAAGATGAAAAGATGTGTTTTAGACATGACAATTTTGCGATCACAGTAATGTAATCAAGTAGTAGTGTTTAAGAGTTACGGAAATATAGAAGTGGAGCTCTAAAAATGGCTTAGGTTCCCACTTCACATATAAAAGCAGCTAGCCTGATCTTATTTCCATAATATTGATCGAGTCTTTCACTTCTTTTGATCCTATTTTGGTTATTTATATTTTCCTTTAAAAAAAAAAAACAACCATTTCATCAAGGTTATAGAATTACTGGTACAGAAATGTACAAAGAATTCATCTGGTGAAATTCATCATATATGAAAAAGTGTTAAAGTACACACATATACTAGGAAAAAGAACGTCAGTGTAACCACCACCCATTACCAGTCCCTTGAAAATCTTCCCCAATACCATCTCCCTCTCATCCACAAGAGATAACCATTTATCTTAAAGTTCGTGAAAATCATTTCCTTGCTTTTCTTTATAGCTCCCAGTCTAAGTACTTATCCCAGTCATATTTTTCAGTTTTGCCTCTTACTAAACTTCATGTATAAAAGAAATCACAGTGCATATATTTTCTATGGTTTGCTTCTTTCATTTGCTATAATAACGATACATGTGTGTATTAATTGTCCTGTAGAATGATATTCCACTGTATGACTATACCACAGTTTATTTGACCAATCTACTTTTGATGGATATTTAAGATTCCAATTGGAAGCTATGATGAAGTGCTGCTATGAACATTCTTGAAGATATCGCCTTTTCTAGGATGTTTACCTAGGAATTGAACTGCTGATCATATGATCAGCACGCGTTCAACTTTACTAGCTGATAACAAATTATTTTCCAAAGTAGTAACACCACCTCTTGGAACTGACAAGATTTATAATGTAAACCAATCATATCTCACTTAGTTTTAGTTTTTACTTCTTTAAATATTAATAAAATTGGGCATCTTTTCATGTTTACTTAATCTTCAATTTTCCTCTTTTTGAAGTCTCTCTAGTCGATTTGTTAAAGCCTGTGCAAAAGCTTTAAAAAAATGACAAAACTAAAAATATCTGCATGGAATCATAAATTATAAACAAAGCTACTAAAAGTGACAGTTGGAACTGAATGAAAAAAAAATTAAAATTTGTGGGATAAAGTTATGTAGTGTACTGAAAGCTATACCCTTAAAATGCATACTTTAAGAAAAAGTAAAAATTAATGAACCAAATGTCAATCCAAAAAAGTGAGAAAAAAAGAACAAAATAAAACCAAGGTATACAATAAAGGAAATAACAAAGATGAGATGAGAACACAAAGTAATGAGACAAAACAAACAGTACAGTGATCAGCAAAATCAAAAGCTAGATTTTTAAAAAAGACAAAAAAAGTTGAAAGACTCACACTTTTTGATTTCAAAACCTACTACAAAATTACAGTAATCAAACGGTATGGTACTGGTGTTAGAATAGCTATGCAGATCAAAATTCAGAAATAAACATACACATCAATGTCAACTGATTTTTGACAAGAGCATCTAGATAATTCAATGGGTAAAAAGTCTCTTCAATGAACAGTGCTGGACAACTAGATATCCAAGTGAAAAAGAAAAAAGAGAACCCTTATCTACACCATATTTAAAAATTAACTCAAAATGGATCAAAGGCCTAAATATAAAAGCTAAAACTCTTAGAAGACAGTGAAGTAACTCTTCTTGACCTTGGATTTGCCAATATTTTCCTTGCCAAAAAGACAACACCAAAAACACAAGTAACAAAAGAAAAAAAGAACTGGACTTCACCAAAATTAAAAACTCTGTACATGAAAGGCTATTATGAAGAAAGTAAAAAGATGACCTACAGGATAGGAGGAAATATTTGCCACTCATAGCTGACAAAAGCCTGAGATCCAACAACGAAAAGACAAACAACCTAATTTTAAAATGGGCAAAAATATTTCTCCTATGAAGATATAGTTACAGTAAACACACGAAAAGACACTCATCATCATCAGCCATGAGGCAAGTGCAATCAAAACAAGAGATAGCACTTCAGATCTAATAAGATAGCTATATCAAAATGACAGACAATAATGAGCATTGGTGAGGATATGGAAAAATTTAGAATCCTTGGACACTGCCAGTAGTAATATAAGATGGTGAAACTGCTGTGGAAAAAAGTTTGGCAGGTACCTCTATTAAGTTAAACATAGAATTAACATGTGACACATCAATTCCAGTGCTGGGTGTATATCCAAAATCACTGAAAATAGGTACTTAAAAACTTGTACATGAATGTTCATAGCAGCACTATTCACAATAGACAAAAGGTGGAAACAACCCAAATATTCATCAATTGATGAATGAATGAACAAAATGTGGTACATACATACAGTGGAATATCATTCCAACATAAAAAGGAACAATGTACTAATACCTGGTACAACACAAATGACCGAAATTGAAAATATATTATTAAGTGAAAGAAGCCACATGTATGATCCCATTTATGCAAAATATCCAGAATAGGCAAATCCAGAGAGAGAAAAAGTAGATTAGCGGTTGACAGGGGCTGGAGCAGCAGGAATGACTACTTAATGTTTATAAAAAGTGACTACTTAACAGGCACAAGGTACAGGGTTTCCTTTTGGAGTAATGAAAATGTTCTGAAACTATATAGTGGCTATGTTATACAACATTGTAAACATATTAAGTGTGACTAATGGTAAACCTTACGTGCATTTTAAAAATTAACAAACTGAATGTAAAAAATAAGACTGATAAACCTCTTGCAAGATTAAGCAAAAACAAAAGGCACAAAATCCCCAATGAGTGGTGAAAAAAGGATGATGAAACAAAGTATTCTATAAAACATTTTGTCTATTTGTTCTCACTTAATGAGAGAAGATTGGAAAAAAAAAAACCTATGCCTATGAGTTTGCTTTTTCTTCCTCGTGTTTTCTTTCTTTCTTTATATATTTTGGGGTCAGATATATAATATTTTCCTATTAAATTGCATCTCTTAGTGTGAAATACCCAATTATCTCTAGAAAAGCTTTTTACCTGAAAAATGTTAGTATTTGCACAATGTTTCTTTTGCATCTTTTTACTTTCAACATTTTAATACTTTTTCTACTTATTCTACGGACTGCTTTTACCTGTTTTTTTTTTTTTTGATTTCATACTTACTGTTATTCCATTTCCTACACTATTGTAGAAGTTATACCTTTTATCCCTTTTGGTTGCTAGTCTTTATAACATACATGATGATTAACTTACACATCTTTAATCTCCTCATAAACAAATACCTGAGAATACTAAAGTGATTCATCTTTCTTTGACATGTATGTACTTATTGGCATAAAAGTAAATGAGACTTGATCACTGTTTTATACAAATCACAGTTTAGGTTTTCTGAGCTATTTATTTTTTGTGCTTTTCATCCCTTGTTACATTTTAGGTCTTTCATCTGAGAATCACTTTCCTTCTGACTAGAGTATATTCTTTATAATTCCCTTTAGTGAAGATTTCCTAATTGCAAGCACTGATTTTTTTTTTTTTTTTTTTTTGGTCTGTTTGAAGTGTCTAAATGTCCTCTTACTTTCTTCCTTGGTGTAGAATTCTAGATTGTTTTTTCTTTTTACTTAAATTCCAACATCTTCTGGGTGTGACACCATGAAAAGTAATTTTAAATTTTTTTCTTTGTCTTTGGTGTTTTGCTGTTTCACTGTAACAAAGCTAAGTGAGGATTTCCTTTCACTTAACACAGTTGAGTTCCTATGATTCTTGAATGCTGTTCATGAGTTGTAGAGAATTCTTAACCATTTTCAACTGTTGTCTATTCACTAGCTTCTCTTACGAAAGGCCATTCAAGTAAATGTTTAGATATACTTAGATTTCAACTTCTCTTTCATAATTTTCATCTGTTTCTCTTGAACATATGCTGGATAATTTCTTCAGATGCATCTTCCAGTTCATTATTCTCCTCTTCAAGTTTATATAGTCTCCAGTTAAGTCCATCCATTGAAGATTTTTTTTTAAAGTTTCAGTATAATTTTTAGTTTTGTAAATTCTAGTTTTAAAAAAAATCTTTTTGAATATTTCTGGCTATACTGTTGACCCTTGAACAATGTGGGGGTTAGGGGCACACGGTTGAAAATATTTGTATAACTTTTGACTCCCCTAAAACCTAACTATTAATAGCCAACTGCTGACCAGAAGCCTTACTGTTACCACTAACAAAGAGCCGATTAGCATATTTTGTATATGCTATGAATTATATACTGTATTATTGTAATAAAGTAAGCTGGAGAAAAGAAAATATTAAGAAAATCATAAGAAGAGAAAATGCACTTATGGTTTACTGATATCCCAAGTTTATATTGTCTATTTACAAGATGAAAAAAGTCCACATATAAGTGGACCAGTGCAGTTCAAACATATGTTGTTCAAGGGTCAACTATAGTTTCTTAACCTTGAAATATATTTCCAACATGCTTTTGTTTAAATTTACTAAGCAATTATTTTAAATTCTGATTATTCCTATTTTCTAGAAGGACTGTTGCTGATTCTTGCTCATGATTTAGTTTCCTTGTGTTTTCATTTTTGTCAGCTGCTCTACTTACATAGTATACTACTTCTGAAAAAAATTTCAGCCCTGGGATAGCATCTCTATCCCACTGAGAATTTGTATTTGCTTCTACCAAGAACCTGGAAATACTGCCAGTATATGATCACTACCACTATAACGATAAATACAAATTAAATTATCTTAGGAAAAATTTTTTGTATCACCTCGGTGATGTTAAATTCAAATTGCAAACCGTCAGCTAGCTGCTCAAAATTCTCAGCAATATCTAGATTAACTGTTTTCTAGGTTATCCACAATTCTAGATTAACTGTTAACAATTAAAATATGATCTCCAACCAGCAAAATTTGCATCACCTGAGAACTTTTTAGAAATGTAATCTTTCAGGCCTTACACCATACCTAGTGAATCATAAATTCTGGGGATGTCACCTAGCAATCTGTGTTTGAAGAAGCCCAAGTTATTCTGATATATATTCAAAATTGAGAAGCATAGAGAAACTCAATTTCCCTTGTATTCTTGAAGGATGCTGGGGTTGGTGGGGTTTAGCCCTCTAAGGCTCAGCTTTTAAGGGGAAGTGGATAACTTACTAGACGCATCACCTCAGAAAGAACTTATTTCCTAAAGTTCCTCAGTGCTTACTGAGGCTGAGAAAAGAAGATTCAAGTTTATCAGGTTTCACCAACACCCTCAGATGAAGCCAATTTAAGTGTTACACATGTAACTTCTCAGAGATCCTGTGCCATCACTCAGTTTATTTTTTTTTTCTGAGATTTTTACTTGATGCTTTAGCTAGGGTTTCTGTTTAATCTTATTTTAAAATAATTACAGATTCATAGAAAGTTGCAAAGGTAGTACAGAGGTGCCATGTATCCTGCACCCAGTTTCCACAAAGGTTACACCTTACTGAACTATAATATAAAATCAAACCTAGAAAACTGACACTAGTACAATGTGTGTACATCACTTTATCACACGTGTAGACCTGTGTAATTCCCACCTGAATATAGACCATTCCACCAACACAGAGACTACCCCTTTATAGTTACATCCACCTCCCTCTCCATTGCCCCACCTTTAATTTCTAGCAACAACTAACCTGTTATCTATTCTCCATTTCTATAATTTTGTCATTTCGAGAACATTATATAAATAGAATCATATGGTTACTTTTTGAGATTGCTTTTTCCACTCAGCATAAATGCCTCTAAAACCTATCCAACTTGTATGTATCTTATTTCTTTTTTATTGTTGAGTAGGATTCCACAGTATGGATGCACCATGAATTAGTCTGGTCATTCACCTACTGTAGAACATTTAGTTAAGTTTTTGGCTGTTATAAAGTTGCTATGAAAAATCATGTACACCTTTTTGTGTGGACAGTTTTTTCTCTGGGATAAATGTCTGGGGGTAAGATTGCTGGGTCATATGATAAATGCTTAGCTTTTTAAAAAACTGTCAAACTTTTCCAGACTGGTTATACCATTTTGCATTCCTGCTAACAATGTATGAGATCCAGTTTTTCTCTATCCCTTCGAGCATTTGGTACTGTTGTATTTTTATTTTAATGGTTCTGATGGATGTGTGGAAATATGCATTTATTTTTTGCATTTTGCATTTCCCTGACAGTGATGTTGAACATCTTTTCAGGTGCTTATCTGCCATCCATATCTTTTTTTTTTTTAACAGTTTAATGTATTTTAATAGCAAACTTACGGGAACAGCACAGAAGATAGACAACATTAAAAACATGTACTTGCATGCAGGATGACTCAATTAGAAAAGTAAAGTGAATGGAATCTATTGTATAATAAAAATGTTACAAACACTAGTTGCCATCAATAAGATACTTGTTTTTTAAAAAATCCAAATGCTGGCATTGTCTAGAAAAATTAAACAGGTTTATTTATAATTGTTATAAAGTTGAACTGCTGAAACTTGTTCACTGAAACATTTTGACTTACATTAATGCTTTATGTCTCCACATCTACATTAAAAATTCACACACAAATGAAAATGGAAAAAATGCCAATACCTGTTTTCTGTTCCCTATTCTTCCATTTGCAATAATATACTTAGGTACTCTCCGACCCTACATAAAAAAATATCTAATGTTCAGAACTACAAAAAACAGGAAAATTTTTTTAAAAGAATGTTTCCAATCATAGTGGATTCTTAAGTACATTCCCCACATATGCAGTATGCCAGCTGGATGCCTTCTGGCATAATTGTTACATGTTTGGCATGGATATCACACAGGCTGGTGTCTTTAAAAAAGCCAACCAGATAGACCTCACTTGACTCCTGCAGAGCACCAACAGTTGCATGCTGGAAGCAAAGATCTATTTTGAAGTCCTGAGCAACTTCTCACACTAGATGCTGGAAGAGAAGTTTGTGAATCAGAAGTTCAGTGGACTTCTAATGACCTCTAATTTCACGGAGTGCCACCGTATCAGGTCTATGACCATGATGTTTCTTCACTCCTCCAGGAGAGGGCGCACTCTTATGACCAGCTTTCTTAGCCAGTTGCTTCCTCAGTGCTTTAGCACTGGTAGATTTGCCCACAGTCTGCCTTGTAGGAGCCATGGTCTAGAGACATCCTTACTTATCCACCTTTTTGAGCTGCAGCTGGGTGAGCTAAAGTCATATATCTTCTTCAGTAAAATATTTCTGAATATATTTTTCCCATTTTCTAACTGGACTGCTTTTTAACTGTTGAGTTTTAAGAGTTCTTTCTTTATATTTTTAAATTATGAATCCTTTGTCAGCCATGTGGTTTGCTAATATTTTGTCAGCACGTAGCTTTTCTTTTCATTTTTCTAACAGGGTCTTTCACAGCCCAAATGTTTTTATTTTGGTGAAGGACAGTTTATTGATTTTTTTTTTAAATGAATTGTACTTTTGGGGGTCAGGTCCAAGAACTCTTCACCAAGCCGTACATAGGTCTCAGAGATTTCCTCCTATTGTAAAAATTTTATGGACATATGTTCTACATTTAAATCTATGATCCATTTTGAGTTAATTTTTAAATAAGGTGTGAGGTTTAAGTTGAAGTTCATCTGGTTTCCGACAAATATCCAACTGTGCCAGCACCATTTGTTGTAAAGACTATTCTTCCTCCATTCTTTTACACCTGTATCAAAAACCAACTGACCTTATATTTCTGGGTTTCTAGTCTGGTCTACTGACTTACAGGTGTCTGCCAATACCACACTGTCTTCATTATTCCAACTATTTAATAAAGTCTTGAACTTGGGTAGACTGATTCTTCCCACTTTATTCTTATTTTTTTCAAAATGTTTTAGCTACTCCAATTCTTTTGCGTTCCCATAGAGATTTTAGGATGTTCTCTATACCTACAAAGATATCTTGCTGAGATTTTGGTAGGGATTTGTTAAACTTGTATATCCATTTTGGGAAACAGACTTCTATATTGAGTCTTCCCATCCATGAATAAAGTATGTCTCTCAATTTCGGTCTAAGATTTCTTTCATCAGCATTTTATAGTTTTCAGTATACACATCCTATACATGCTTTGTTAGGTTCATATGTAAATATTTAATTTTTTTGAGCAATTGCATATGGTACTAGATTTTTGTTTCTACATGTTCACTGCTAGAGTATAAAAAATTTTTTGCATGTTGGTCTTGTATCCTATCACCTTGATGAACTCACTTATTAGTTCTACAGGTTTCCTTGCATATTACTTGGGATTTTCTACACATATGATCATGTCATAGGCAAACAGACACATTTTCATTTCTCCCTATATGCCCTTTCTAATCTATTTGCCCTTTTTTTTTCATATCTTATTGCAATGACTGGAACCTCAAATATTATGATAAATAATAGTGAGAATAAACATCTTTGCCACCTTGATCTCGATCACAGGAGGAAAGTATTCATTCTTTCATCAAATGTGACATTAACTGTATGTTTTATCAAGTTGAGGAAGTAGCCCTCTATTCCTACTTTTCTGAAAATTTTAGTAATGAATGGTATTCAACTTTGTCAAATGCTTTTTCTGCAACAACTGATATGATCATATAATGTTTCATTATCCTGTTAATATGGGTGATTATAGTGACTTATTTTCAAATATGGAGTCAACCTTGCATCCCTGGAATAAAGTCCACTTGGTCGCAGTATATAATTTTTAAAATATTGCTGAATTATATTTACTTGTATTTTGTTATAAAGGATATTGGTCTATAGTTTTCTTTTTTGCATTCTTTTTGTCTCATCTTGGTAGCAAGGTTAGTATTAGTTTCATAAAATGAATTATGAAGGGTTTCTTCATCTAGTATTTCCTGGCAGAGACTGTATAGAAATGGTGTGAATTCTTAAAGCATTTGATAGACTGCTTCTGTGAAACCATTCAAATATTGTTTTCATTTTAAAATTATAAATTTAATGTCTTTAACAGTTATAGGACTTTTCAAATTATCTAAATCATATCGTGTGAGCTGTGGTAGCTTGTGCTTTCTAAGCAAAGGGTTCATTTCATTGGAATTGTTGAGGCTCTTGAGAATTTATTTTTTTATTTGTTTCAAGTGTGTTTATAATTGCTTGTTGAAACATTTTCTTAATGGCTATTTGAAAATCCTTGTCAGTTTATTTTGACATTTATGTTATGTTGGTGTTGGCATGCATGAACTGTCTTCTCTGAGTTGAGACTTTTCTGGTTCTTGATATAAGATATTTTCGTTGAAACCTGAATACTCGAGGTATTATGTTATGAGACTCTGGATCTTATTTAAATATTCTATTACAGCAGGCCTCCTCTGACATTGCTCTGGTGGGAGAGAAAAATACAGTCTCATTACTGCCTAGCAGGGTTTGTGGAAGTGCAGGTTCCTCACTAGGTTTTTGCTGACCACAGGTGAGGGGTAAAGGAAGGAGGAAACTCCTTGTTAAACTGGGTGAAGGTGGGAGATTAGGATCCTCACTAATACTTCTCTGGCTGGGAGGAGTCCATTGTTACTGCTTCCCACATCACCTCCACTGATATACCATGGCGGCAGGGTTGCCTTGTTACATATGAGGAGATGTAGATTTCCACTTGGTTTTTGCAAATCAGGGTGATTTTTTCTGTGTATTTCGCTGGAGTGGGGGAGTTAGTTATTGCTTAAAAGTTTTCTGTCTCATTAAGCTATCCATTTCCTGGTCCTTGGCTAGACTAGACAGACTTTTCTTGGGGTTTTTGTCTGTGCCCAACATTTCTGGACTGCCAGCTTCTCCACAGTCATTCTAGAATATGTAAGGCAATATGAAAACACAGGATTTTTGCCATGTTATTTGGGTCCTGAGGTTCTAAGCCAATCTACCTTCTTCTCTTCACTTTTCAGAGTCTTATGTTTGTTTTATACATAAGGTTGAGGGATTTTTTTTTCTTTCTGTATTTAGCAGGAGAAATAGGGAAACGTATATCTATTCCATCTTTCTGAAAGCAGAAGTCTATATTGCTATCACTTTTAAGTTTACTTTTATATTTTCTTCAGGGTTAGACTTGGTAGAGAGATGGTGTGTGTGTGTGTGTGTGTGTGTGAGAGAGAGAGAGAGAGAGAGAGAGAAATGGGGGGGGGGGTTGTGTGTGTATTAAAACTGACTCAAATGTTCCTAATTCATTTCACTCACATGCCTCCCCTCCTTTAACTTTACAAATACGTGGTCATTTTACTTATTTCACAAAATAATGAAGAGTGGCTTTATAGTAGAAAATAACAAAGAACCCAAGGTTGTATACTGGCTGACTCACAAGCCAAACTGAGAAGGCTTCTAGCAGTTAAGACAGAATTTACCACAAGGAAATAAACTGGGTAATTCACAGAAATACTGGATTGAGCCATGAAACTGGGAGTTTCTAACAAGTTTATCTAAATCTCTAATATTTCCTACCGTCTTCTTTATTCTCTGCATACTTTACTCTCAGAAAAAAGCATGTTAAAGTCTCCTACTATGATCTGTAAATAAAAAAGACACTGGTTCTGTTTACTTGTTCTATGCCTTCCATTCTGCTACATTTGATATTATTGGTTTCTTTTACAATTTTGTTACCTTTTTTAAAACATACATTAATTTGTTTTTAACTTTTAACCTTTCTGCAGTACTTTGTTTTATGTGATTTTCTTTTATAAAGCATTACCTAAATATTGTTTTTTTACTCTATTTGGATTTTAGTGGGTATAGTGAAAGACAGAATGAGAGACATGCAGGATCACATCACAATCTTATCTAGAATTCCTCAACTCCTACGGCATTTTAATTGGTCTCAGCAATTATAACTACATGATTTTGGCATATTTACATACACACTATTTCTCCACGGACTGTAGACATTTGGAGGGCAGAAAAGTTTTTATTATCATTTTTTAAAAGTTTCTCAAAGTATTTAGCACATTGCCTTGTTTATAAGATATTTAAAAAATATCTTTTGAATTTAAATTACCCATGAAGACTAATCTCACAGCATTGTGAGGCTAGAGAATATATCAACAATGAGATCCTAGTTACCAGTCTACCAGTTTAGAAATGTATGCTGACAATGGCCACCAACAAGATATTTAATCAGTTTCTGTATAGTGGGCTGATGTTAAACTCTCCAAAGCAGAAATGAAAAGAAGAATTGCTTTGGTTAAACACATGATAAAAAAAACTAATTAACTAGTGGGCAACAAAAAGCAGATGGCCAATCTGGCAACAATTTTTTAGTGCCTTCTCTTGAAAACAGTCATAGCAAAAACCTAAGAAAGCCATAATACTTGCCATGTGAGGCAAGTTAAGAGCACAATCAACTGAAGCTTTCACATCAGGTCAAGTTAGTTAATTATTTTGGGAATGGGGCCTAGTGGTCACCATCTCAAAGAAAAGGATGAGACAACATTCATCATGGCTATCATTCCTCATTTTATTAAACACACAACAACAACAACAACAACAACAACCCTCTCACAATTATGCCCATAGAATTCTACACCTTTGACCTTCACCAAGGTCTCTCCTCCTCCTCATCCCTCCTAAATCTTTCCATGGAGCTACTAGAACTATTGCTCCAAATTCCCCTATATCTTCAATGCTTTTCTCTAAGCATTTGCTTTGCTTCTTTGTCCTGAATTAAACCTCGTCTTCTCTCAAAACACTTTGCATGTTGCTCTCTCAAATGATGGTATAGGTATCTCACTTACTCCCCCATGCTACCATCCTTCACAAATTCCTATAAGACATATTCGTACAAACTCTTAAAACTCGAACACCCAGCTCTCCTCTTTGTTGCTATGATCCATCAGTTTTCCAGTCACTCTGTTCACTCCCTAAGGACAGTCACATCTAGCTAAAGTCTTCCACTTTACCCTAAACCCTGCTATCTTCCTGGGTGATATCAACATTCCTAAGACCAAACTCTCCAACACTATGGTTTTTCAGTTCTTTGACATCCTCATCTACAATCATCTACCTCTCTACCTAACCCTAGCCACCCATTCTCATGGTCACTACCTAGAGCTAGTCATCATTTGAAACTGACCCACTTGCAGAAAACGTAATGCAGGCATCACACTCTAGCCACAATCTCTTCTCCTGGTAGCTTGCTTATAAACCTTGCTTATAAACCCTCACATTCTTCGATCTCAGATGATTTTCTAGTACCTTAACTTTCTACCTTCTCCCCATCTATCTTCCCTTTACTATATTCGTTTATTTTCTTAGACAACCCAAATCCCATACTATTGAAAATACTCTTATGAATACCCTAACCTCCTCAGATTCCTGTCTTGCAAAATCCAAAGACCAGATCAACTCAGCCATTTGCTTTCTCCATACTTATGCACAAGTGCAAAAACAAAAAAAAATAACACAATAGGACAGATAGATATAACAGTTATTTCATGATCAACCTCAAATGAGAGCATAATAATGCTCTTTACTTTCTACTCTCGAAAACATTTATTTCAAATTCTCTCCAATCTCTTCAAACTTCTAATCCCTATTATTTTCTTCTCCTCACAGAAGCTATCAAACAGGAAGTCTTACAACTTCTAGCTACCAAACACTCTATATACACCTTAACATCCTTTAATCTGGCTTCTGCTTCCATCAACCAGGTCTCTCTAAGACTCCAAAGAGATATTTTTCAAGCTACGTTTAATTTTTTTTCAATTACAGCTGACATTCAATATCATATTAGTTTCAGATGACAGCAGAGTGGTTTAGACATCTAAAACCTATGAAGTGTTTCCCCTGACTGCATACATAGTTATTACAATATCACTGACTATATTTTCTATGTTGTACTTTACAATCCACATTTAACTACCAGACATAGCTGATAAATTAAATCCTTGAAACATTCTTTTTTGTGTGGTAGGTTGAAATATGCTCCCCCAAAGACATCAGGCCCTAAACCTTGGAATATGTGAACGTTATTTTATATGCTGAATGTGACACTAAAAGAAATATATATTTGGTTTAGTCCCTGGTTCCTAAATATAGCTCTTAAAACTCTTGGAATCTTTGGAGTGGTAAAAGTGTTTTGTATGCTAATGAGATGATGGGTGGCTGGGGTCCATAGGTAGCTTCAGGATGGGTGCTGGCTGCCAGAAAGACCAAAGCCAAGATTAGAGGGTTGGAACTTTCAGCCCTACCCCTGATCTCCAGGGAGGAAAGACTGACTGGAGACTAAGCTAATCATCAATCTCCAGTGATTTAATAAAATGTGCTTACACAATGGCACCTCCATAAAAACCCCTAAATGTTGAGCTTCAGAGAGCTTCCAGGTTGGCGAACACATCAAGGTGTGGGAGAGGAGCATGCCTCCAGAGGGCAAAGAAGCTCTGCACACCTCTCCTATGCCTTGTCCTATGCACCTCTTCCACCTAGCTGTTGCTGAGTTGCTCCTTTATGATAAACCAGTAATAGTACTTAAGGTGCTTTTCTGAGTTCTGTGAGCCATTTCTACCAAATTATCAAACCTGAAAGGATGGGTTGTAGAGACCTCTCCCACTTTGACTTCACAGCCATTTGGCTGAAAGTACCGGTGGCCACAAGTCAAGGAATGGACAACCATCCAAAGTTGGAAGAGCCTCTGGAGGGAGTATGGTACTGCTAAAACTTTGATTTCAGACTCATAGTCCTACTTATTTCAGACTTCTCACCTCTAGAACTATGAGAGAAAATATATTTCTGTTGGTTCAAGCTAGTAAATCCGTGGTAATTTGTTAAAGCAGTCATAGGAAACAAATACCTTGTGACTTCTTTAACAATTCACTGTTCTGGTTTGCTGTAATCAGTTCTTTGGCTTCTTCAACGATTCATCATCCTCTCTACCTGGACATTAAAAAGAGGAACTTCCCTTCTCTTTCCATACTCTTTTGCTCTGGTTAATTTCATACACATCCACAGCAATTACCACCTCAATAAAATAAATCCAAATGTTTGCTTTTAACTCTGATCTCTCGTTGATTCCAAACCCAAATGGCCTACATGATATTTCCATTTGGATGTTCCAAAGGCACCTCCAATTCAGTATCTTCAAAAACTAAACCTAGCCCTTAAAGTGCTTGTCTCAGGAAAAAAAAGGTACTTTATTCTCCAACTACTACATTAGCCTTCCCTCAGGCTCGTGAAATGTGCAAGGCCTTTTCATGATGGTTTCTGCATTTGCTTTCTCAGCCTAGACAGCTCTGCACATGTTCTACTCAACCTAATTTCCTCTCTACTAAATTCCTGCTCATTCTTCAAATCTCAAGTTTCAGCTCAGTTGCCAACTAACTCTTCAGGAGAGCTTTTCTTGACTCTCCAATCTAAACTGGGTAACCTTATATACTTTCATGACACCACATTCTTCTCCACTGCATTTATCAGAGCTCTAACTGTTCACTTATTTTTGTGATCAATTCTCTTCTCTACTAGAGTATGAATGCTAAGAAGGCAGGGGATTCTTCTTTAATTTATTATGTATTCTGAATGCCTAAGCATAGTGCCTGGCATATAGGAAGCACTACATAATGTCGACTGAACAAATAAAGAATGAAATTTGTTACTTTAAGTATGAGTGTCCTGGAAGTCACCTAAGCTTTCTTCCTTTACTTTTTTACATTTAGTTACTGAGGCTATTAATATGTTTTAACCCAGACACAGCAATTTAGGTTTTCTTAAACTAAGGGAAAATTTTCATTGTCCAGTATTACACATCATAATTTAAATAGTGTTCAATTCTTTTAAAACAATAGTTCTCTGAGCAACTTTAAAAATAAAAATTCATATAGCTGACTTCTGCTTCTGATATGATGGAGTACTGGGATCAGATTTACCCTCTTCCAGTAACCAGAAAATATGATACTGTTATCAGACACAGTACAAAGAGATCAAGTTGTCAATTCCTTAAAAAGGAAACAAATTAGGTAAACCCTATAACTGCTTGAGGACCCCTTCCAGACCACTGTGCAGAAAGGGCTACAACAAACAGATTGTAACAGCTTCACTGAATTGAGGAACCAGATCAGGAAGATGAAGGTGACTGGAATCTTGAGGGCAGAGTAGAAAAGGAGAGAGCTTACTCAGAGGGGAAAGAGCTCCAGAAATCAGCATAAGGAGGGTCCTATTAAGTCTTTGGCTGAATACTAATTTACATATGCATAAGGTAAAACTCCACAAGTCTTAAGCAAAGAACTGTCAGGGAGCTATAAGATGAACAATTACCAGAACTCATACAGAAATAGCAAAATAAATCACCAGACTTTTCTTTTGAAAAATCCAGAAACACGTATCATTTGCTTTTTTCACTTATTCTCTCACAAATGCACAGTTTTCCAGAGACTGAGAGACCTGTGAAACAACACATTATTTTTTCTTATAGAAAAGTTATTTTTCATTAAAAAGTTATGTTAACTTGAACTGTTTATTGTTTTGTAAATAAGCTGATATCTTTTAAAGTCCTTAATTTTAATTTCTAATAAGGCAATTTTTGATCATTGTAGCCCACAAAAGGAAAATCTGTTTGAAATCCTCAAGAATTTTTTAGAATGTAAAGACACTCCAAGACTAAAAAGTCTGAGAATCATTACTGTAGGAATAATGTTCCCCTTGAATTAGTGTTCTCCTGTGAGACCACCGAGCCTGTGGGAAAGTTTCCCATTACAAATTCAATTTCTCTAATAAATACACAGCGTTCTCACTGTGCCAGTCTGGGTAAAACATATATTTTTAAAAATTTTGTCCATTTTATCTAAGTTGTTAATTATTGGTATACACTTTTTAATGATATTCCTTTAGTTTGCAAGATATGTCGTGACGTCTCTCCTTCACTCTAGATATAATTTGTGGCTTCTCTCTTTTTATACTAATCAGTCTACAGGTAACAATTTTACTGATTTTCCCTCAAATTATTAATTGTATAAACTTTGACACTCAAATACATGGCACAGATGAGGTTTTGGTGATGGTCCTGTAAACCCTCACACCACACTATAGCAATGAAACATAACAATATTTAAAAGATCTGCAGACCTTACTGAACCAGTATTTGTCAATGATCAATGTATGGGCAAAAGATGATTTAAATGTAAAATAGACCGATGGATTTAAATATAAGAGAGAATGAAAAATTTATTTATCTGATTTGGGATTTCACACTGCAGTTAAATTGTTGAATTTTGATGTATTCAGAATATGAATATCCAAATTATCTGTATGATGACATGGGAAGTACACATAAGCACTTCAGCTGTATATGAAAAATAATGGTTGTCTGAAGGAAAAGCACCAATATGACTATTTGAGTTGTGAGCCACTTTTTCATGGAAAACCACTTTTACTTAAAAGAATGACTGACAAACTATCAAGTGAAAATTAAAAATTTGGAAAATTTGTATCTGTCCCTGTGAGCCTTGGCAGTTTCCCAAGATTTTTATGATAAGAAAGGCGGTGATAACAAATGATGTTTTGATATTATATAATGTAACAGATCTTAAACTTTTTGGTCTCAGATTCCCTTATATTCTTCAAAGTTATTGAAGATTTCCAAAGAACTTTTACTTACATGGATTATATCAATGTAATATTAGACATATCAATGCTATATTAGACATTAAAACTGAGCATTTAAAAATTGTTAAGCTTACTGAAAAATAACAAACCTACCACATGTTAATTTAACTAGCATTTTGATGGCAAACAATTTTTTTTTTTTTTAACTCCAGTGAGAAGAGTGTCCCTCTTGTCCATTTTCACGAATCCCTTTCCTGCCTGGCTTAATTTCAGACAGCTGGATTCCCTTATTTGTTTCTGCAGTCACTCTGCGGCCATATCACAGGTCAGGTCATGTGGCCTCTGTTAAACTCTTGAGAACAAGTATGAAAAAGGCAAATAACATCTTAGTATTACTATAAAAAGTTTTGACTTCAAACCCTATTCCTATATTTTCCACTGTTAGAAGAAAGTTAACAGATGGTAATAAACTTTAGCAGACTAAGGAACAAAGACCAATGTTTCAAATCTCCTTTTATAAAAATTCTCCTTACTCTTCTAAGCAACAGATATCTTTTAAGCAAAACCAATTTTTTTTTTTTTACCCCCAATCAAATTAAAGCAGTTATCACTACTCTTGTCTGCAATTCATGTATGCTAATACTACTTTTGGATTCCCTATAAACATATACATGTATATGTGAGCCTGTGTATCTAACTATATATAATTTCTCTCACACATGTCCAAAATATATGGAAAGAAATACACCAGAATACTGTTAGCAAGATTATGGGTAGTTTTTATCTTTATTTTATTTTCCCTCAATGTCCTATGTATATGTATTTGCATTTAATTTTTAAAAAATAAATAGAAAAATGCTCCCTGTTACTGTCTTCCTTTCATTAGCACCGGTTAATATCCTTTTCAAAGGGAGCGTGCCCTGACCTTAGGGAACCAGGTCTTAAGTAACTACAAGGAGGCAGAGAACAAGGAGAAAATTACACAAGGAAATAGGAGGTAGTGGACTCTATGTTATATATCAAAGAATTGGAATTTATACTTCTGATCCACGAATCTAGGACTTCCAGTAAAACATGTTTTTCTTACAAAATAATGATCCTTCTTATACAGTGCCAGCAGGAACTATGTACACAAATATACTTGTTACAAATATTTAGTTCTCTGTAGCTTACAAAGTGGTTTCACTTAATCTCCTTTCATCTTATCACAGAATATAGTGTTTTAAAGTTCATACTCTAAATGGATTTAATAAACTTTTTTTAAAAAGAGACTTCAATCTTTTTGGAGATTATCACTATTCATGAAAATGCAGCTCTTGGCCAAAAAGAGCTCTAGCAAAGGCCCAATAACTAAGAGCAATGAAATGCAAGCCCTGAATTCTCCATTAGGGAGCTCAAAATTCTATCACTTAAATAATGGGTGTCTGCAATGCCACACCAAGGCATTATGGTAGTACAAGTGGTACTCATTATGCCATAATTAACATAAAAGACAAGGGGAGAACATGATGTAAAATCACAAACAACTCTTCCACTTAACTAGCAGGGGAGAAGGAGTACAAAGCAGTGGTTAAAACACAGATTCTGAAGTAGATTGTCTGGATTCAGATTCTGGCCCCATCGCCCTGAGAAATTTCCTTAACTTTCCCCATCAGTAAAATAGAAGAGAGGGTAGAATAATAAATCTACCTATAAAGTCATTAGAAGGCTTAACTGTGTTGATGTTTTTAAAGTGCTGGTACCTAGTAAATATTTGTTAAAGAAAAAGAAAAATGCTGAAAGTTAAAGTTCAAACACTTTAAAAACAAACAATAAAAAAATTGTAGAGATGTAGAAAAACCAAATCAGATAATTCAGAATACTGCATGCTCAATTTTCTGGCTTCTTATATAGCAACATGGTGGTGAATTATCTTGTAACATAGCAGGAGTCCAAATTGGTAAAGTACAAATCACTTTCAGGGATTTCATAGAAAAGTTTAGCTATATATAACTTAAAGTGTCATTATAACCTATGTAACCTGAACAAAAAATGTTATGTTTTTGAAATAAAGAGGTAGATATTCAATACTACCATGGACAGGAATCCTCAGTTGCTCTGTAGACTACGAAAGGAAAGCGAAAACACTGATCCTGTGTAGAAACTTTGTTCAAAGTTTGAATGAAAGAAATGAATAATCACGTAAATTTGACACTGAAACCAATTTCCTAAAGAAATGGAGTTTTCCAGGTTGAGGCAGGGTAAGTAGAAGTTGAAATGCAGATATCTTAAATTGCCAGAAAGCAAAGAAACACTCAGGGAACCAACCAGATTAGGAAAAAAATGACAGAGCGATCAGGTCAAAATGACCGAGCAGTCATCTCAAGAAATCCCCACTGGCCAAACCTGGGACAATTTCAGCATCAAAAAGAATAGAATAATGATATCTAGAGACAACAGAAAAAAATAAAAGAAGAATTAGAGAAGTCAATGAAATTGAAAACAGGAAAATAAGAGAAAAATAATCAATGGAAACAAAAATATTTTTTTGAAAATATAAACTGATAAACCTCTAGCTAGACTAAGCAAGGAAAAAAAGACTATCAATATAAACAAATGAAAGGAGTATGAAAGAGGGGTCATCATACTGATTACATTAAAAGAATACAGGAATATGATGAAAAAAAATCTGTGCCCACAAGTTTGATAACTGAGATGAAATAGACCAATTCTGTGAAAGACAGTTTACCAAAATTCACACAAAAACAAATAATCTGAATAGGCCTATATCTATATTCAAAATCTTAATCAATAGTTATTAACCTTTCCAAACTGAAAGCACCAAGCCCAAATGCTTTCACTGGTGAATTCTATCCAACATTTAAGGATGGGGGAAAAAAATACACACACACACACACATATGAATGAACTCTTTTCCAGAAAACAGAAGCAGAAGAAACACTCTCTCATTCTGAGGGCAGCATTATCTTAATACCAAAATCAGATAAAGACAATACAAGAAAACTACATAATCATATCTCTTCTGAACAGATATAAACACCATCAAAATATTAGCAATCAAATCCAATAATGTGTAAAAAAATTCTATATCACAACCAAGAATGGATCTATATTAGGTATGCAAGGGATGGTTCTAAAGTCTAAAGATAAATCATGAGATTACTGCATCAGCGGAAAAAGAAAAAGCATTTGACAAAATCTAACACCCATCATTATAAAAACTCTCATAAAACTAGGAATAAAGGGGAATCGCCTCAATTTGATAAAGTACATCTACAAAAAAAAAAAAAAAAAAAAAAACTCCTGCAGTTAACATTATGCTTAAAGGTGAGAAACTTGATACTTTTCCTATAAATTCAGGAACAAGGAAAGTATTTGAAAAATAACCCTCTCACCACTCCTATTCAATATCATACTGGAAGTTCTAACTACTTCAGTAAGACAAGAGAAAATAAAAGGTATACAGATTATGAAATAAGTAAAACTGTTTTTGTTTGCGGCTGTCATGATTATATATGTAAGAATTCCCAAAGAAGTGACCAAAAAAATTCCTAGTTGATACAGTTATGTTCATTTAGATATGGGTTAATAATTCTGATACTGCTACACATATATACATACTGGTGTTGAGTAAATGGCATATGGTGGAAGGCAGGTTTTCACTGTTGGAGGAAATTTACTGATCAGTAAGGAGAGGATGCCAGAATGATCCCCATGGTAATGAATTAGAAGTGAAGGCAGTTAACTAACATTTGGCTTAATATAGACACAGATGGTTACGCACAGAAATATTTATAGACATATGTACAGACACATATTTATATATATGTGCTAATATATACACATTCCTTTGCTGTTGAGAATGCCTAAAAGGAACTACATCTCATTAGCAACAAGCACAACTAGCACCCAGATCTTGGTTTCTAACACCATTCTCCAAAAAAAAGGAAACAGGGCTCTTTGGAAAATGGCTCACTTCAGGACTGGGCCAGAAAATAAATCTACAAGATGAACTAGGAGCACCTCATGTTATATCAGAGATTAAGGAAGCCCTCAAAAACTGACACAAAAAAAACACCTACTTTGACAGAAGTATGTCTGTCAAAAGAGGCACAGAAGCCAACTGAAAGATCTCTCAAAAGGCCAAAGGTGGAAAAGTTGAGCAACAAAATATAGTATTGGATTATAACCCAAAGTATAAAATAAATACCCATGAATCTATACTGACATTAACTGAAAAATTAATAAATGGAAGAAGAGACAAATCTCTCATGCATAAGGATTCCAAATAATTCATGTTCTTCACTATCAAGAGGGAAGAGCATAACTTCTTACTACTTAAGTGTAGGCTGCATGATGACTGCTTCTAAAGAGTACAGCAGGGAAAGGCAGGGCAGGGGGAGTAACTTTATAGTAGTGAAATCTACTATAATCATAAATTATGTAAATAGTAGGTACTCTTGATATGATGTAATGAATATGGCACTTTACCTTGTGATCGTTTCCCCAAAAACTTTTAACCATAGTCTAAAAATGAGGAAACCATCAGACAAATTCCAATAAAGGGGATACTACAAAATATTCCTCTAAACTGTCAAGGTCATCAAAAACATTCAAAGACTGGGAAACTCAAAAGCCAAGAAGACCCTAAGGAGAAATGGCAACTAAACGTAATGTGGTACCCTAGATGGGATACCTGAAACAGAAAAAGGAGATTAGATAAAAGCTAAGGAAAGCTGAATAAACTACTTACTTCAGTTAATAATAATGTATCAATATTAGCCCACTAATTGTAATATATCATAACAATGTAGGATGTTGATAATAGGAGAAACTGTAAGGTATATGGGAATTATCTGTAATATGTTCTCATTTTTTTTTTGCTGTAAATCTAAAATCTCTAAAAACAATAAGTCTACTAGAGAAATAGTTGCTGATATTATAAAAACACTGAAACAAAACAAAACTGTGACACTGAAAGAGAGAGAAATGAAGTTATTTGCCAGTATTGGAGATGACTAGTAATCAATTTTAAGAGTTGAAATTGCATTCAGATCTCAGAGTTGAGTTTTTCAGAGTTAAAGAGTTAATATATCAAAAGAAAATAAGCATTTAACTAATCTTTTCAGGAAAACCTGTAGTTTAATTTCAGTTGTAATGGAGGGCAGTTGGCCAATAGATCCAAAAGGATTACAGGGTTAGAAATGCATCATTTTGCAAGGCCAAATGAAATAACTATTTTAAACAAGGCTCATTAATAGATGCTAAAACATCAAACGAAAGGCTTAATGGTGAACTAGGGAATTAGGATAAATTTTCTTACTGAGAGGAATGAGGAACACTGGACGTCCCCTTCCTTTAGGCAAAATTAGATACCTCTTTGAAGGCATTGGAGTGCTAACAAGATAGTGAAAAAAGAATGAAGGTTAACATCTTAGAAAGTAAGGAAATACTCAGAGATGAGGCAGGCATCTGGGGCTCTTTTTCTCAGGTGCATCTATCAATTCCATAAAGGTGGCTGAGAAGCTGCGCTGAACTTTTCACAGATCTACAAAGCTGGGGAGGATGGGGGGAGAGGCGAGTTTTAAATATTGGAGGTAAAGGCCCAACAAAGTATGGGGGAAGGACAATGGGGGAACTAATAACCTCTGGTTTTATGTTGGGACCCCAAAGCATCACTATCCCTAGAAGAAAACAAAATAAGCCTTTGCAGATTCTAGAGTCCATCTTCGAAACATTTCCATCTCTGACTGGATTAAGATGATCCAACATGCTAGAGCCATTAGCTAACCTACCAAAAGTAAAAAAAAGAATCCTTTCTGGCAGGAGATAACATCATTCCTAAAACTTAAATTATCGCTATAATTTTTCATTAAAAATGTTTTAATAAAACATATCCAGGTATATGAGATCAAGACAACATAATAAAAAATTAAGTGACACAAAAGCCTACAGAAAAGCACAGAGGACCAAAATAATGAAGTTATCCAATACAGACATGCTTAAAATATTTTTTAAATAATGTTTTTTAATTGTGAGTCACTGAAGAAATGACCTATTACAAAACTGTGCTAATTTCAAATTTTCAAATCATACTTTATTTCCTAATGCTTAAATTCACCTCTGATTCTTTAGGCATTCCTACAGCTGTGCCACACATCCAAAAAGAATTGTTCATGGTGGCCAAGACATGGAAACAACCAAAATGTTCTTTAGTAGATGACTGGATAAAGAAGACATGGTACATACAGCAGAACATTACTCAGCCATAAGATGAAATACTGCCATTTGTGACAACATAGATAGATCTTGAGATTATCATGCTAAGCAAAACACCACAGAAAAAGTTGAGAACCATATGGCTTCACTCATATGTGAGATATAAAAGGAAAAGCAACAAACAAACATGACAAACGAACAGACTCATGGTCATGCACAGTGAATCAGTGATTACCAGAGGAAGAGGGGTAAAGGGGGCCAAATATTAGGTTGATGAAAGGAAATATAACTGGTAAGGAAATATAAATGGTAAACACACAATGCAATATATGTATGATTTATTATTGAACACCTGAAATCTAATTGATTTTATTAACCAATGTCACCCCAATAATTTAAAAAAATCGGTCATCTGATCTAACCTACCTACTGTTACTTTCCCCAAGAGGGAAGACACTCTAAGTCAGTCACAAGAAAGTGGCAACTGTAGCAGGTAGCCACTGTAGCTCAAATCAGAGGTTTTCAAGCATTTTATTTCACAACCTACTACATACATACCTTTGTGTGTATACATAAATACACTTAATTTCATTGAAACACAAATTCCAAAAACAATTCTTAGCTGTACAGTAATCAAGACAAGGTGACTGGCATAAAGACAGTCATTGAGATTACGGAAAAGAACTGGGAGTCCAGAATCTCCCTCCTTTTTAATACAAGAATGACAAGACGGTTCGATTAAAAAAAAAAAAAGCACAATATTTTCAAAAAATAATGTTAGGACAACTGCATATCCATATGCAAAATAATGAAGTCAGATCCCTTCCTCACACCATACACATACACAAAAAAAATGAACTCAAATGAATTGCAAATGAACTCAAATGAATTTAGCTCTTAAATATAAGAGCTAAAATTATAAAATTCTTAGAAGAAAACACAGGAGTCACTTTCATATCCTTGAGTCAGACAATAGTTTCTTAGATAAAACACCAAATGTACAAACAACAACAAATACATAAAATGAATTTTACTAAAATTAAAATCTTTCGTGTTGTGAATGATACCACCAAGAAACTGAAAAGACACCCCAGAACTAGCAAAAAATATTTGCAAATCACATGTCTGAAAAGGGACTTGTTTCTGGACTATACAAAAAACACTTACAACTTAATAAGAGAAATAACCCAATTTTTAAAATAGGTGTAGGATCGGAATAAGCATTTCCTCCAAGATATATAAAGCACATGAAAAAGATGATCAACACCACCAGACATTAGAGAAATGAGACTCAAAACCACAATGAGATATCACTTCATATACGTTAAGAATGCTATATCAAAAGACAGACAACAAGCATTGTCAGGATGTGGAGAAATTGGAACCTTTGTACTCTTTGTACTTTGTTGGTGGTGAACATAAAATGGTGCAACCACTCTGAAAAACAACTTGGCAGTTCCTCAAAATGTTAATCATGGAATTACCCATATGATCAGAAATTCCAATCCTGGTTATATACTCAAGACAACTGAAAATATATATTACAAAAACATGTGCATAGATATTCGTGGTAGCATTACTTATTATAGCCAAATGCCCATCAACTGAAGAGTGAATAAATAAAATGGGATATATCTATACAATGGAATATTTAAGCACAAAAAGGAATGATATAATGGAATATTATTAAAAGGAATGAAGTACTACATGCTACATGATGAATGAACCTTGACAACATTATGCTAAAGGAAATTGGCCAGTCACAAAACATTATATACTGTATGATTCCATTCATATGAAATGCCAGGAACAGATAAATCTACCGAGATGGAACACAGATTGGTGGTGGGCTGGGGCGAATGGAGGGGGGTGTGTGCGTGTGCGTGTGTGTGCGCGCGCACACACACAAGCAAGCAAGAATGAGTAGTGACGGCTAATGAGTATGGAATTTCTTTCTGGAGTGATAAAATGTTCTAAAGTTTGGTGTAGGTTGCATTATGCCATGAATATACTAAATAAGTGAAGCGAAATTGTATGTAAATTAAATTTCAATAAAGCTGTTAAAAAATTCTTAGACCCTTATTACTTATGATACACTCTGATATTTTCTATTTTGTTTCATTTAAAAATGCAACACTAAATTCATTCTACAACCCACTAATGGATCATGACTGACCATTTGAAAAACACTGCCACAGAGTCCTCTAGTAGAACTGATGCCCATCTTCTCCTATTATCAGGCCTAATCCCATCACACTTCACATCCCAGAAAAAGTCCATCTTTTCTTGGTCATCTATCATTCTCCAAGTTCTCATTGCCACACTGCCGTGTATAACTTTTACCCAAGTTTCCATCTTTCTTAAACACTTTACTAGGCCTTCTGAAATTCCTAATTCATGACAAGTAAACTTAGCTGATTGTACTGCGCTCCTTATAATCATCTACCCTCCCTCCAATTCTCCTTCATTGATTGAGGATATTAACTAGGTCACAATAAGTACCCTTACTCATCTCACCATTTGCTGACTTCACCATTCATGTACACGGACTGATCCCTTGAATACTTCAGCTTCTTTAATTCATTGGCCTCCTCATTTCCATAAACTTTTCTCTCAATTCCACCTCAGCAGCCCACTCCCAAGGCCATCCTGGGTATTATCACCACCAGAAACTATTATAACCTGTCAAATCTCTATTTTAAGAATTCCACTCTGACCACAACATTCAACTCTTATTTTACTTCATCCTATGCAACCTCTCATTTATAATTCTAAATGAAATTTCCAATACAATGATGCTACCACTTCCTTTCTATCCATCCTTACCTCCTTTCTATTTATCATCTTGTTAGACTTCATGATTCATCACCACCACTCTGAACATTCCGCTTAAAAAGCCCTCATTTCCCTTGTCTCTTTTTCTTCTTTTATACTGAAGTAATTTCATGTGTTAACTTATGGCCTACATTCCTGTTAATCAAACAGTAATCTAAGCATTGCTGTGAAAGTATTTTGTAGATGTGGTTAATATCCACAATCAGTTGACTTTAAGGAGATTATCATTAATAATGTGGGTGAGCCTCATTCAATCAGTTGAAGGGTCTTAAGAGCAAAACTGAGGTTTCCCTGAGAAAGAGGAAATGCTGCTTCAAGACTGCAGCATCAGCTCTTACCCAAGATTTTTCCTACAAGCCTGCCCTACAGAGTTCCATCTTGTCAGCCCCCATCATTATGTAAGCAAATTCCCTGAAATTTCTTTATATATCTCCTACTCTCTTTGTTTCTCTGGGGAATTCTGACTGATACACCTGGCAAAACTTCACCTTAGAGAAATCCAACCATCTGCCTTATCTGTGCTTATATCTCATCAAATAAATAATGCTGGGGCAAAAAATAAAAATATCACAAAACCAGGCTGGCTGATATCACCTTAAATACTTCAAACCTTAAATTAATAATCAGTATTTCCTGGCAAACTGCTTCAAATTCCCACACTCCCATATCCCTCTGCCCATACCAATATGATACTTCATGGAGAAAACAAAAACCACAGGAAAAGATGAAAGTCAGGAGGATAATTCTTCATCTTCCAACCACCAAACCTCCTTGCAAGGGCACATGGTATTTCTGCATTTCTTCCTACTGGATGGAAGACATCTCTCTAACAAACGCCTCTTTCTCTACTTTTGATCTCCATCCCCTTTTCTGCATATTCTTTTTGCTGGCTGGACTCCACATTTCCTTTACCTACCAACCCACTTCTTTGTTCCATTCACAGCTAATCATACAAAAGTTGTCTACATACACTGTGTCTTGATTTGTTTCTCATTCCTTTTTTAAAACCATTTTTCATTTACCACTATGCTATATACCTGAAATTTGAATGTCATCTCTAATTGAAAAATAAAAAGAATTTTCATTTGATGTTTTTTGACTTCAGTTTAGTTTCTTTTTTTCCACTTTAATAAAGCTCATCAAGATCACCAAAAATTTCCCACATTATCTCTCTGTGCCTACTTCCTCATCTATCGAAATGGGAATACCAGCATAATTGCCTATATCACAGTGTTGTTGTGTGATATTTAAACCATTTAACATATTTAAAACACTAGAACAGTGCTTACACGATAAGCACTTAATAAGCATTAGCTATTATATTAGGATAGTCCGGTTTGTTTCCCCTTGGTTCTGATTTAGTTCTAGCTTATTTGACAATCTGTGAGTCACTGAGTAGTAAACTGCCTCAGATTTTGGGGGGATGAGGATAAGGAAAGAAACAGAAAATAAACTATGAAATCTCCACTGAACAATGAGATAGATCCCTACTGAATCTCAGCCAAATACCACATAATTTCATAAGGATGAGCTACCTCAAACCCAACACCCAAACCAAACTCACTCCCTCTATTCCCTCACCTACCACCATGCTTTCTTGACTTGCAGATTTTTGCCAAGACCATTGTTCTAAGCATAAGTCCTTACTGTCCAAATTAATTCACTTTTCACTTCTATATAGGTTGATACTCTACCTTAATTATATGCTTCCAGGCAGGAGACTAAGTTATATTTCTTTAAATTGCCTCTGGGTGCTATGCATGTAGAAAGCAACCTATATGTATTACCAACTAGAGACAAAAGAAGTTAATTACTAATTCTACAGTCACTGTTAAATGATCAGTCTATTTGACATTTTGAAAACCATAATTCAAGTTTATTTACGTTAATGTTAGAAAGAAAACTTCACATTACTCTAATTATTCCCCTAATCCCTCCCAGATATAACTTATTACTCAGATTCTTTATTAAGCAGGTACACAGATGTTATGGTTCTTGTTTTACACATTGTAGAGGAAAACGAAGAAGTTTAAATAGTCATCGCAACCAATGTGATAAGAGAAAAAACTAGAGGTGTAAATGTTGGCAGAGGAGAGGTAAAATTAGACTAAGTAAAAAAAGAATGGCATGATTTATACCTGAAAAATAAAAAATCAACCACAGAGCTATTACAAACAATACAGAATTTAAAAGGGGGATTATTTAATATACAAATATTAATATGCAAAATAAACAAATATTTATATACAACCAGGTAGAAGACAAAATGGAAGATGCTATTTCTAACAGCAAGAAAAACAAATTAAAAAAACTTAAATATATAAAATGAATAGCAAAAAAACTTTAATTGCTATTAGGAATCCAAAAAGAGACAAGAACAAATGAAAAGGTAAAGTTTTCCATATTCTTGGATAGAAAGACACATTATCATAAAGCTTGCCATTCTTCTATAAATACAAAGAAAATCTTAATAGCAAATTGAGTCAATGTGATAAAAGTTATGGTGGGGGTGGGGAAAAAAGATATATAATAGTAATGTTCTAGATATTGATCTTGGGGCTAAGTAGATGTATACACAAGCAAATTTCACTGGGCTATAAATTTAAGGTTTGTGCACCTTACTGTATGTACGTTTTACTTCAAAATAAAAAATTAAGTGATCCTAACAGAAACAGTAACTAGACTAGATGGATTAATTCTAAAAGTTTATATAAAATAAGACAGAAGCCAGAAAAGATTATGAAGAACAGAAATGAAAGAGAATTAGCACCAACAAAAACGCAGTACAAAATACAATAATTAAAAAAGGATGGTTTGGTTCTCAAATGGGCAGATGGATTATTGGACCAGAAATGGGCCCAAATATACATGGAAATTCAGTAAACTATAAAGATGGCACTTTGAATCTGTAAGACAAAAATAGATTATTCAATACATGCAGTTGAGACCACTGCTTTGTTTTCTGGTGAAATAATAATAAGAAGGGGAAGGAGAAGGAGAAAAAAGAAGGAGGGGAAGGAGGAGGGGGAAGAAGAAGAGGAAGGAGGAGGAGGACGGGGACGAGGATGAAGAAAGAAGAAGAAAGAAGAAAGAGGAGGAAGAGGAGGAGGAGGACGTTGGACTCATACATTCTACTTTATCCCAGAATAAATTCCAAAGTAGTAAAATAATTAAAAATATAAAAAGAGAACAAAAAAACTAAAAAAGTATTAGAGAAATAACATTTAAGAATTTTTATGTAATCTTAAATTAGTGAAAGACTTTCTAACTATGAACTATAACTTAGAAGTCGGTAAAGACTGGTAAGCTTAACTACTGAAGGGAAAAAAGAACTCAGCATGACAAAACCATCATAAACAAATTTAAAAGGCAAAGAGTGTACTGGAAAAAATATTTCCAAAAATCAGCATGTAGTTCCCCTAACTTAAAATAAATCCTATAAATCCTATGAAAGACTATCAAAGAGATAGAAAACAAGGGATACGGACAGGTCTTGGTAGGTCGGTCTCTCTCTCCCTCTCTTATAATGGCATTATGGACTGAATTTTTGTGTTTTCCTAAAATTCCTATGTTGAAACCCTAAACCCTGGTATTTGGAGGAGACACTTGGGGAGGTAATTAGATTTACAAAAAGAGATAAATGTCATAAAAAGAGAGCTGAACACTCCCTCTCTCCATGCAAGGGCACACACAGTAAGAGGTGACATCTGCAAGTCAGGAAGAGTCCTCACCAGGAACTAAATCTCTAGACATCTTGATCTTGGGACTTCTCAGACTGTAGAACTGTGAGAAATCAATGTATATTATTTAAGTCACAGTCCATGGTATTTTGTTATTAACAGCCCAAACTGACTAAGAACCATGAAGGTGTCCCCCGCCCCTCAAAAAAAAGGCATGCTAGTTATATACTGGTATAACTAATATGAACTCACCTCTAAGTTACATTGTTAACTTAAAAACAAAAGGTAAAGGATATGTGCATGGCATGCAACAACTTAAATAAAAAAGGGGAGGGGGAGGGCAGAGGACATACAGTATACATGTAAAACAATCAAGCCCTCTTCGGCAATCTAAAATCCATAAACCTCTAAAAAACAAAAGTTTTTTAAATGCTTAGTATAAACCTTTTTGGTGTAAAAACCTGGCAAAAAATTACGTAAAACTTTATCCTATTTATTATACTATTTATGCTTTTAATACAGAAATAATAATGTGTTTGATAATGGGATGCTATTTATCTCCTGCTAGGGATTTTGGATAATGTAGCAGATGCACTTACATTACTTTTCAACAGCTCCCCTCCCCTCCAGGAAACAAAACAAAATGAAACAAAAACTAAACCTTAATTCTGAAATACATCTGGACCAAGGACTTTGGACAATAAATTATATATCTGTATTTACTTGCACGTACATGAAATATCTTTGGAAGGATTCCCAGGAAACTTAACACCAATTCCATGTAGAGGAACTGAGTGGCTGCAGAGAGTGGAAATGAAACTTTTTACTGTATATCTTTTTAAACCTTCGGAATTCTAAATCAAAGTGAATATAACTTAGTCAAAAGCTAAATTAAATGTAAATAAAATCACTAAAACTTTTTCATTCTCAATATTAACAAAGCCAGATACTTTGCTTGTTTGTTTTGACCATAAAATGACCCTTTCTGAAGTGATAAGGAAATCTATACAGTGGTGACTTTCCTTTATCTCATTTTTGGTTGATCCAAATGGTATTTGAGAGAGTCTCCTTAGGAGCAAGTCAAGGAATGGTGAGTTTTCACTCCCATTAACATTAAGGAAACAGCAACACTATAATGTTTTTGATGCCTTGTGCCAATCAAAGCAGGTGTGCTTGGCTGTTTTTCTTTTTTAGTGTCCCCAGAAATATGTTGGGGATTGGGCCTCTCAGCAACAGAAAGCAGTGAAGCCCACATTTCTTAATACTAGAAAAAGGATTAAGAAAATGCTCCTAGCATAGATCTAGTCTTAATGGTTCAGAGCTTCAATACAGAAGAGTTTGAGTACTCAAGTTAAGTGTTTGAGTGCTATCTTTTCTATTATCTGCATTTCATACTTTTCATATATTTATTTTGATACGTTGCTGTGTTCCAAAATGTATATGAGGTGACCATAAGGTTTGCTTTTTCTTATGATTTAGATTTTGACTAATCTGCACCACATTCTCAATTTTAAGCAGAAATTAGGAAAAAAGACATCTTATTTTGTGTGTGTGTGGTTTTATCTAGTGAGTATATTTTAAAAGGAAGGGCTGGTTTGTTCCCCCCCCCCCCCCAGTGTCTCCAGAAATGTTAGGGCTTAAGCCTCTCAGCAATCAAAGATTCATGGTTTAAACGTCTCCAATTGCCCCAATGTCCAGCTATGAAGCCTGATGACTAAAGAAATTCCTAATGAAATGCCTAGCAATATTTGGTTCCTTGTGTTAAGACACTTAGGTTTGTCTTTATCTCCCATCGAATTATACTCACTGAAAGAAAAGATTGACTTCTATTTCCTGTGGCCCTCACATTACTTAATACCTGGTTTGGTACAGAGTGGCTTCTCAACAAATATTGCCTGTGCAAAACCAGTGTCACTTCATAGTTGCTCACAACCCTGTGAGATTATGTGCTATTACTCTCAAGGAGAAGCAAATTTGATATAACAATTTATCCATGGAAACACTATACATAAAACTTAGAAAAACAGACAAAAGATAATGTTTCCAGATGGTACTAATAACTTCCCCATTTTTTAGATCCCTAGAAAATGCTCAATGAACTGTTGTGCTTACCTGGTCTGCGACAAATTTGCAATCTTCACATAGAATTAAAGATCCCAATAAGATTAAATTTAAAAGATGAGAGCATTCCATTTTTTTTTTTTTTCAAATGGAGGTACATGATAAACCTAATCCCAGCTCCTAGATTACCATTTCTTTGGATATCTATCAAAATAAACCTAGGAAAGATTAGACAATTCTATACAGTGGGGAAAAGTAAAGTGGCAAAATAACTTTGTATCAGAGAATGTGGCAAATAATTTCCTTTTAATATATGCTTTTAGAAAATTTCCAACTGTCATATTCTGAAGATTTCAAATGTATACTATGTATCAAAATGATTTTAAATTTACTTGGAATTTTGGATTTGTTCCAAGTTAAAAATAATAAGTGAAAACATAACTAAAATTTCCTGAGTACTTACATCTACCATTCCAGGCACTATACATGCAGTACCTCACAACCCTGTGAGATTATGTGCTATTACTCTCATTTGATAGATAATAAAACAGGACAAAAAATGTTACATAACTGAACTAGCCTATACCATAAAGTTAGATTTGGAGCATAGATTACAACTCAGGGCTGACCCTAAAGTCCATGATAGCAATCACTATTAAGATTGGGCTCTTTCTAAAGAATTGGTAGATTTTAACCAAACAGGAATGTACTACCCAAAGGGTAACAGGAGAGAGAGACACACACACACACACACACACACACACACACGTACACTATATTTGCTGTATTTGTAATATAACCTACCACCTTGAAAAAGAATGGCAGCTAATAACTTTTCTAAAAGGTCTCAGCATACTCACGTGATTTTACAAACTGGATTTCAATGAAATGTGGCCTGCCAAAAGATTTGGGGTAGATGTTAGTTTGAGAGAAGACCTCTCATATATTTTTGAAAAAGAACAGAAATTCACTGTTTAGATATACCTTAAGTCTCAGCCCTGGTCATAAGCTCTTGAGGCTAATAAATTCTTCCACTAAATCTCTGAGAGCAGTTTTGTTAGTAAATACTAAACAAGGTGCTGTGAAACGTATTAAATCAACCCTTGAAAGAACCCCTAGCTTACAGTGAAGCTTTTATTTTAAAAGTATGACTATTACAGAAAATATTTGTTTCTCAACAATTTGCTTCTGAAAATTACAAAGTTGTTTATTGTTGTTCTTGACATAGGTTTCTGAAGGCTCCTTTTGCTCCCATATGTTTTCTGAAGACCCATCCATCTGTGGAACAACCTTTATACTATAGTATATATTAAAAAAAAAAAAAAAAAAAAGAATTCCAACAGCCTTAGTTAGTTCTAAATCCAGAAAGGTTGAACTTGTCTAAGGCTCTAGAGCTTGTTGATGACAAAGTCCAGATGACAGAACTGAGAAGCCAATCCAGCCCTGATTCCTTAACAGGTCTAGTTCTACTTACTGCCCTGTGTAACAAAATAGGTCTTACTTCAATATTCCCTTCATCTTTTAGGTGGTAAAGTCTGTTGACCGAAAACTCATTTCTGAAATCAAAGTTCAAGTTAATCTATATTAGAATAAGACAAAGCTTCTAAATATTCATGTAAAGAGCTCATGACTAAGACAATAAGTATCACAGCTCACTGAAATAGGCAAATGATTCATATCTAAAGCTATGTGGCTCTAATGACTTCCTTGCACTGCATGAATCAGAAAGGCTAATATCCATACCACTGACTTGACCAGAGACGACTAGAGAACTGGCATATTAATCTCAGACATTATTTTATACTTCTATAAGTGCCATAAAGCATCTCAACATTCTAGATGACTAAAATATGTTAAAACTCAATTCAATGACAAAGCAGAGTAACAAGAATTAGCTTTCTATGAACAACCTCTTAATCACCATTAGGATAGTTTGTGACTAGTAACTTAAATTACTTCACGTTGTTTCACTGAGCATTAAGTATCTTCACAAGGTCGTTTCCATAATATCAGGCATTGAGCAAATATTTAAGATCCTAACCTCATTAATTATGGCAAAATTTATTCCTAAACTAATTTTCTTTCCAAGTGGCCTTTCTCCTAAGATTTAAAGGAGTATGAAAGATAGTTTCCTGTGCCAAGACACTTAAAAGGAGCTCTTTTCAAACTCTAACGGAATATACTCACTAACAGAATCTGTGATATTACTTTCTTTAAACAAAATTTAGAATGGAATGGGGAGTGACTGCTAGTGGGTACGGGGATTTCTTCCTGGAGTGATGAAAATGTTCTGGAATTAGCTGATCAATGCATAACTTTGTAAATATATTAAAAACTACTGAAAGGGTAAAATTTATAGTATGTAAATTATATCTCGATGATGCTGTTATTTAAAAAAACCAACAGAATTTATAAACCAAAACAAAAACCTCTTGTTTTTGACATGTAGCCCAACACTGAACTATTGCCAAAGAATTTGTATCAATAACCCTTATTAGAATCTGACACCCCATATCTAAGTAAAGCAATAAAAGTTTGTTATCTCAAGATTTTCATCCCTCATTTTAATAAAGCGTCATTTTCTCATTTCTATTAGGACTCTACATGAGATCTTACTAAGCTCACAGCAAATTCTTGCTTAGCCAAAACAAATGCTAAAATATATTATGTAATGAATGGAAATGAGATGTAACTTGTATAAACTGATATTATTTTGAGTTTTAGGCCCATTTGCTTCACCTATAGTATTAGTACAAGGAATAATTTAAAATTAATCATTTTTAACAAACAATTCTAAAATATTATTAGAAATTAAACATTTGTAAGAAAACTTTTATGCAGCTTGTTTCCTTTGTTCTAACTTCTCCACTTAAAGGAGTTATCAGGAACTTTTCAATATTCACAAAAGGATAAATGCAATCGCTTTAGACCCTTATTGAAATATGTATGGGAAAGCAAGCGAGAGCACACAAGATACACAGATACACACAGACACATACACACATTTTAGTTTTATTTTAAATAGCGAACAGTGATAAATAAATTGATACTGAGGTAATTCAAAAGCCACTACTGTCATGACAGATAATATATATGAACAGATCACAGCCATTTGAAAGTGACAGCTTGCATGAGGCTTACGAAACTTTACACAGAACATTAGTTTTTTTTAAGGCTTGATTTTAAATATTATCAATTGTAAAGAGCTTTCCATCAATCTTTTACTGAATACTTACTACATTCCAGGCTAGGTGCTGGAGACACAAATACAAGACAGGCCTATCCTTAAGGAAGTTCCATTTTGACTGCTTGCTTTTGTCAGGCGCAGCACTAAACATGTTCACTGACAGCATTTGACCTCCTAGGCTTAACTCACAGCTGCAAAATCTGAGGTAAACATTACAAATGACTATAAGGATATACAAGGCTGTAAGACCGGAAAATTAAATTTGGAAATAAATAAAAGCTATTGTATATTTAGACCAAACCCAACTCTTCCTAATACACCATTCCGCTAGAATTTACCGATCTACTACTGAAAAAAAGTAAAATGACCCAGAGTATCAGAACCTTCCTTAACGCACATAACTTATATAATCACCTCATTTAAAAGTATATCTATTACATTTCAGTCAAAAGATTCTCTTTATTAAAGGATATTTCTCTTTACCTTCAAACTCTCCATTAGGGTGCAACAGTGAAGTTGCTGAAATAATGAATGAATGAATAAATGAATGAAATAAATGTTCTAAAAGCCAAAATAGTACCTGTTAAAAAACAATGGACTGAAAGACCAGAATTTTACTGGAAAGATCACTGAATTTCAGAGGTAAAAATAGTAGCCGCTGGACACTGTCTGATACTCTGCAGTCCACATGTTAAGTTCACAGTAAACATCTGATGAGGAACTTTTAGAAATTAAAATGAAAAGTATTTATCGCAATACTTTAAAATGGACTTGGATTTACCATCTAAGGATTGGGAATACAAGTGTAAAACAAAGAGATGAGAGGGCGGGGTGAAAAAGTCAAAAGGTCACCAGCGAGTGACCCTCGAGAGAAATGTGCGCTGACCACTGAAGCTCGCGCCGAGCTAGCTGGACACATCCCGCCCAAGCCACGGGCCGAGCTCACCCTCGCAGCCCACTGCTGAAGGCCACCCCAGCCTTTTTCGGCGCTGCTGCCTGCGTTCGCCCAGAACGATAGCACAAAGAAACCACCCAGGAACAAAACACGGTCCCCGTGGAGGGCGGGCAGGCGCTGGGACCGGGTGACGGGAGCTCTCCCTGCGGCTGCCCACACCTCTGGGGGAGACAGTCAGGGTGCGGCGAGCCGCCCAGGCGCCTCAGTCTCGACCTTCGTCGAAGTGTTTCAGAACTTGCCACCCACCCCCGTCCATTCTACCCTTTCGACGTGGACGTGGGATACGCGCGAGGACCGACGGGCGGAGCAGGGGCGGAGGACAGAGAACGGACGGCCGAACCGCGCAAGGGTCCCGCAGTCCCACGCCCTCAAGCTCGCCCCCGCCTCCGGGCCGCTATTGTTCCCGCGCAGCCCCCGCGCAGCCCCCGCCCGTCGCGCGCCCCCCGCGCGCTCCCGCGCCCACTCCGGGGAGGGGGTCACGGCTGAGAAGGTGGCGGCGCAATAACATAAACACGGCGGGGCCGCCGGCCGACGCGGCCCCACGGCGCCTGCCGCACTCACCCGGCAGCGCAGTGCACGACCGCAGAGAAGCCCACCGGCAAACACCGGCGCCGTCCGGGCGGCCGCCACAGCCGTTAGCCAGCGTTGCTCGCGCCTCTGCGCCCCGGGCCGCGTCGCCCGGCCTCCGCCGCTCCGCTGAGTAACAGGGACGCGAGCCGTCACTGCGCACGTCTGCTCACGTCATTGCGTAGGAAACCGCCCCTGCGCAAAGCAGGCAGCCCGCCGGGCGGGGCGGCCCGGGGGCCCGGATTGCGGGGGCGGGGGCCCGCGGTCTGGGGGCGGAGCTACTCTGGGGCCGGGAGGACTTGCGGAGGTCGCCTGGAGGAGGAGCCCTGGGAGAACCTCGAAGAGCATCGGAGGGGGGCGTGGCGGGGAGCCGGAGAAGGCGGAGCCGTGCTTCTGGCACGTGGCAGCGCGTGGCCAGACGCAACTGGCCGGGGGCTGTTTGGCCCCAGGGTTTGTAGGTCAAGTGTGTTCATGCCAAACCTGCCTGTGGAGTAGGCACACACCTGAGAGCTGAAGAGCTCATTACCGACAATATGTTACATTGTGAGGACACCTGCTCCAGGCCTGGCAACCCACAAGCAAATATATGTTCTCTTCAGCCACCTGAAAAAGCTGCCTTCTGTTTTCCCCAAAGTCCACCTCCTGCTGGATCCCATGCATTACCCTATTTACCCTGGGCCCCACAAAGCGTGTCTATGTTAGTTATAGAAATGACAAATTGGCAAGCCCTTACTTATCCAACAAAGGTTTGGGAAGGTGTCTAAATTACATACCTCCAGACAACAGAATGCATTCTACCAATATAAATGTGATGTGTTCAAGAATTCTTAACAACACAAGAAAATGTTCATATCATTAAGAGGAAAAAAGCAAGTCTATATACATAAAATGATCCTACTTATATACTATACATACATAGATAAAACCTAGAAAGAAATATACCAAATTATTTTAACAATAGTTCATCACTGGACTGTGGAATAAAAGGTGAATTGATTCTCTTTTAAATTAAGGGCATTTTTTTCAAGGTTTCCAAATGAAATATGTTCATAATCATGTTCATTTTCTTAATAATGAATAAGTAACAAACATAAATATTTGTTGAATAAATGAGTGAATTCAGGTAGATATTTTCTCATGTCATGTTGGGCTGGCCTGTTTCCAGTGATTTGAAGTGCAACTTAAATGTGAACATTCATTCATTCATTTTTTTCCCCATCCTCTCACCCCCTCTTAGACTTCCTTATTTCCTTTGTCTGATAAGTATCTATTGCATGCCCATTCTGTGCCAGGCACTATGCTGCCACTGAAAACACCATGGAACTTACAGACTTAATCACTGTAAATAATAACAATAAGCAAATGCAAAATGATCAGTGTACATGGATATATAGTATTATTAAACCAATTGTTGGAATTAATGAAGCAAAGAAATTAATAATTGAGTAACTGCCTCTTGAGCTGAGAATAGATTTAACCAGGCAGAAAATATATCAAATACAGATAACTTGGTGCACAAGGGTCCTGTGAAAAGAGGGAGCATTAAGAAAATTAAGGAAAGGCCATTGCTGTTGGAAGGAGAAGGGAGAAAGAGCTATGAGATAAAGTTGGGAATACTGGAAAAGAATAAAATCGGTGCGGCCATCTACCCATGTTGAAAATCTTGTCTTTATCCTAAGTGGAATGAGAAGCCCCTGCCCCAAACATGCTTCAGCAAAAGGGATGGCATGGTCAGAATGGCATCTTGAAAAGTTTCTTTGTTGAAAGGAGGCCAAGTAGATGTAGGAATAGTCTATATGGCAGATGGTAGAAGTTTGATCTAGAGTGATGGTCATGGAAACAGTAAGAGGAAAGATCTGAGGATCATATAGGAGTCCAGAGAACTTGGTGATAAATTAGGTGGGCAGTGAAGAAAAGAGAGTAGCAAGAAAAAAGCCATAGGTTTCTTGCTTGTGGCCAAGGGGGATGTTGGTGCTAGTTCACTGAGATTAGAATCTTGGAAGAGGACAGGGATTGAGTGGAAAGGTCATGAGAGCAGGTTTGATCTACTCAAAAGAGATGCCAAGTTGGCAGTTGGGTAAACAGAGCTGGGCTCAGGTAGATAAGAGATGAATCATTGATGGATGGTGATGACTTGAAGCTTTGGGTGTAAATGGTTTAGCTTAGGCCTGAGAAAGAGAGGGTAGTGAGCAAGAAAAGAAAAAGGCCAAGAGCCAATCTTGAGGAACTTTGGCATTGAGTGGCCATGAAGAATGAGCCTGTGAAGGAGATGCCAGGGAGGTAGAAGGAAAGAGGGATTCAAAAAGAAAAAGAGTGATCAATAATATCAAATATAATAGGAGGTTTGAAATCCTGGAGGTTTAGAGCCAGAAATGGATTAGAGTGGGCTGAGGAATGAATGGGAGGTAAGAAAATGGAGTTGGAGAATGTCATTGAGTCAGGCAGTGAAGAAAGATGCAAACATATTTTATGTCTGATAGGAAGACTGTTGAGAGGGACAGGTAAAATAGAAGTATGAGTGTATGTTTCCTGGAAGAGCAGGGGGGTGTGACTGGACACACAAATGGAAGTACTCACAGGTACTTAACACTTCCCACCAGACAATGTTCAAGACCTGGAGGTAAAAATGACAATATGATCTAAGCAGTTGTGAAGTAAGGGGTATTGCAGAACAGAACTCCCAAGTTTCATACCAGATTCTGTAATGCTATTTAGTCTCTCATTCAACAGGAGAGCTTCTGATTTAGCCTCAGCCTACCACTACCAAATTCCAATTATCTACATCTAGACCTTTCTGCATATTTATATATGTATATATGTGCATGTGTATGATTTCAGAAAACTTTCACTACTTGTGATTGAACATAATCATCTCTGATATTCTGCAAATTCAAGATGCTTTTTGTAACCTAGATGTGGCTCTGGGCCTCCTTCTTCTCACGACATAGTTCCTTGTTAACTTATTATGGTTTGTTGTGAACTTTTTAGGGGTGGATGCAGAAAAAGAGGAAGAGCTAAGGAATTCAGGTTTATTTGTCTCTTGTCCCAGTGGAGTTGTCTTGGGGACAGCTGGTTCTTGGGTCTTTCTGAGGCTGGGAAAGAGAGAAGGGGACACTGCAGGCTCCTTAAACCTCGTCCCTGTTAAAGATCTGAGGGATGGCCAGGAAGAAGTTACACTCTGTCCAGAGCACTTCTTCCTTTGTTATTCTTCTCAGACCACACACACACACACACACACACACACACACACACACGATACTGATGGAGTTGAGCCTTTGGCTAAGGTGTCAGGTGGATCTCACACCTAGCTGTTCAAGGATGTAGAAACAAAAAGTTGAGACTTTAGTTCGCTCCCTAGTTTTCTGATGTCATTTCAGGGGTGGGGAGTTAGGGACAGGGGCTTACTGACTAAGGCCTGCAGAAGTGTGTCTCCAAAGACACACCCTCACTCTTTGACCCCACCTCCACCACCTTCCTTGTCCTTTAGCCTTGCTTTCAAACCAACCCATCTGTTTTCTCAACCATGCCCTTGGGTCAAGTCTACTTCTCTCTCCATAGAAGGAATAGGTTCAGCTCCTCAGTTAGTCACCATCTGTCCTTGGGATGCTCTTTGGGACTTTTTCAAGGTAGAACCTGCGGGCTCCAGAGGGGGCAGCTCAGGCTCTTGTTGCACAAGTAGAGGAAAGGTGAGTACTTGAATTGCAAATTATCTTTTCAGCTGCAAGAACTATGGCTTATTTAGTCAGGGGTAGGACAGGACCAAAAAGTGACCAGAGTTTCTTAGTCAAAACTTGAACAAAACAAAGTGGAAATAGAAATGGGTGGTTCTCTGATTTGAACTTACAAGTACTATCCCCCTCTTCACTTGGACTTCCCCTTCCCTTCATCCCCCCATGCACACATGGCTTCCAGGAGCTCACAAGAGACAAACGACTTAGTCAAGCCTGTAGACTGAATACATGTATATGTTTTCCTGGAAAAAAAAATGGTCAACATTTATTCTTATAAGATGTTGTTTCTCAAATTGTGGTCCCCAGACCGGCAACATCAGCAACATCAGCAACATCACCTGAGTACTTGTTGGAAATGCAAATTCTCAAACTCACTCCAGACATGCCGAATTAGAAACCTTGGGAAGGTGGGGGGAGCACTCTGTCTTTTAAAAAGTGCTTCAAGTACAGGTATACCTCGGAGATATTATGAGTTGTAATCTTTTTGCTGGTGGAGGGTCTTAACTCCAAATTTTAAAAACACAATATCTGTGAATTGCAAAAAATGCAACAAAAGGAAGTATGCCTGTATTTCTAATAACCACTCAAGTTTGAGAAATACTGATCTAGAACATAGCTCTCAGGCTGGCTTGCTCATTCAAATTACCGTGGGAGCTTTATAAACTACCCACACCTGGCTCCACTCCTGGAACTCATTCTTTGGAGGTCTGGAGTAGAGCCCAGGCTTCTGTAGGTTTTTCAAAATCCCTCAGGTGATTTTGATGTGCAGTCAAGATTAAGCGTCACTGCCTTAAGAAGTTCAGCATATTTACTGTTCTTTCAAATCTCAGAGCAAACTGGACAGAACAACCTGCCCCTCACTAGCTTTTGTGTTAAAGTTCTCTCTTAATCCTTACTTTCATTGTTGACATTTTTTTTTCTGATGTTCTGTACCCACTTCCCACAACTTAAGTATACCTATGATAAGTTGTCCTTTCTCCATCCACACTCAGATATTGAAGATATTCAATATTTATATCCTTCAGAGAAAAAGATAAAGGGAATTGAATGGAAAGCAAAAAATAAGTTGCTAAAGTTGTGTAATTAAAATATAAATTCTTGTTTTAAATAAATATATATTAGAAAGAAGGCTTTCCATCATACCTCTCAACATGAACCCTCTGCCCCATTCACAATTTCTTAGCTTAGAATTTCTTTCTGCCCATTGAAATTTTGCCATTTGCCACTTTCATACCGCAGATTTGTCCAGGCACTGTGGTGGAGAGAAGACAGCATCACATTCCTGGTCTCCCTCCCTTGGCAGCTTTAGGGAGTAGCCATCTTCCTCTCCACCTCCATTGTCATCTCTACTTCCATTTCCATCTCCACCTCCAGGGCTTCCTCTCACACACTTTAGATGTAAAACTGAAGCTCATAGTAGACTGGTTGTCATTCGACACATAATCCTTTGTCAAGGAAACCCCAATGAATTCTCAACCTCTGCCAAAAGCTCTACCCATTCTCAGCTAAATTTAAAGAGGCTCCTCGTGGTGTTATTGGGTAATCAAAGGGAAATTCTGGTATCGCTAGAGAACAAAAAGTCATTGTCTGCTAAGAGAGGTGTTTTCTCGCCACTGCCTTGCCAAGGCAAGATTTGTTTAGTGTCCCTCGCTCCAGGGGTGATCTGAGATTCTCTGATGGTCCTGAGAAGATGCTCTTTTTTTCTAGAAATCAGAGATTAAAAACAGTCTGGTTACCAAATTTTCAATAGCCCCTTTATCCTATTCTTGAAGCAGATTCCCAAACAAGAACAGCTTTGCTTCTGAGGTAAATTTCATTGCCTCTCTTCCTAAAACCCAACAGGATTAATTCCAGGTGAAGGCTGATGTAGTTGCATCAGCTTGGTCAGCTTGAGACTGGTTGTGGGACTGAGAAGAGGGCAGAGGAGAATAAGGTTTTCATATTTGGGAAAAGGCAGAGGAAGTGCCATAATCCTTTAAGGTATGACCCTCTTAAATAAAAGACAATTATACAAGGAACAAAGTGGGCATTCGCTCCTTAACCCGAGGCAATCTCTATTCCAACTGATGCTTGAGGAATAAGAAATTCAGGTTAAATAGGGAAGAAATTAATTTCTGAGGGTGCTAAGTCATGAAAACTGGATAAGTTCTCAAATATATACCCAGGCCTACCTCTCCTCATCCTCCTTGCAGTATTCTACTTTCTTGGAAAGCCAATGCAGAGTAGAGAGCAGGACTTCCCTTGGAATCATCAGGAACAATAAAGATGTCGTAAACATTACCTACTCATAGGCAGGGCCTATCACCAAGCAATCAAGCAAGGTCTACTAAACAAAGGTGTGACATGTAGACATGGGGTCCATTCCACTGAGAACCCTTCAAAGCATTTAGAGCACATGCCCACACATTAGAAAAGATGGCATCACATAAACTGATATCAGATTCATGTGCTTGGCTCACTCTGCTCTCACAGCAGGTTGAGGCATCGGGACCTGAGAAAGAAGAATTTCCTGTCCTCAACTGAGATAGAAAGCCATGGACTCAAAATGACATAACTGTAGACATTTCTCTAGAATCCATGTAAATCCAGGTAGAGAAATAGGGACACTGGGGGTGTCCCTGGGCATACTGAATGCAAAGATGGAGAGCAAGGAAGTTGAGGGTGTTTCTGAGAGGATTGGGATAAGAACTCCAGGGTCCAGACTATGTAAGAAAGATAGTGTGGTTAGTAGAGGATAAATAGATTGGGGCAAAATTCACACAGGGAGCAAGAGTTTTCTGTTCCTTAGGACTGAGAGTGGTTGTCAATGTACATGAAGACATGCAAGAAGGAGATGAACAGGGAGGAGTTCTATGAGATATTATAATTTCCTATGTGAAGCAGCCCAACGTATATTTTCAACTATGACTGGTTGGTCTACAGCAGAAGTAAAGATAACCTAAAGTGAGTAGTCAAGGAACTGCGAGCCTTTTGTGTTCAACAGGTAGTTTGACGAGATGTTCCAGGTTGTCCAGGATGAGCCCAGTGTCCACCTGTTGTTCTAGTATAATTATTAAAGTGATTCCTGCACTATCAAAAGCACCCAAGTTTGAATGACTATGTTCAACAGTGGTGGCAATAGTAGAAACAACGGTGTTCACAAGAGTGGTCAGGACCCAGAAGAGAGAAAGGCTCTACATGAGGCCAGCAATGGATGCCCATTAGAGCCACCTTCCCATCTGCCTCCAGAGCCTACCCCTGGGACATTTGCACAAATATGAGCTCTCTGTATAAAAGCCTAAACTCAAGCACAGAAACTGCCCACACTCAGGCAGTAATCTAAGCTACAAAATTGTACTTTTATTACACAATACGATGTAACATAGATATGCAATGAAACATATTAAAGACTTATAAAAGTTCTTCAAAGTGTTTAGAATATCTCGTTTTGAAAACTTATGTTGCATGACAAGGTAAATTGACAAGTTTAGAAATAGAAATAAAGATTAAAAATTGTCAAAACATGGTAGAGTGAGAGATGTCCCCAGATCTCTCCCCTTAAAACAACAATAAGCTGAACATCTAAAACTTAACAAAAACACCCAACCTGCACAACAGCACATCTGAGTAGGGGATCTGCAAATAAGAGTTACCACAGGTCAGAACCCCGAGAGTCTGGTGTAGACTGGGAGAAACAAACAAGCTGCCTCTGGGAGTAGGAGCTTCCTGCAGGAAGAGAGGGAGGGGAGAAGGTGTGACAGTTCCCCTGAACAGCCCTGCCTGAGAGAGCTGAGAGGTCTAAGCAGCAGCAGTGCCCAGGGGTCAGGGCAAAAGCAGAGAAGTGGGGATGTCAGAGAAGCAACAGTTGATTATCACCAGCAAAACATGAAGCTGAGCTGCAGGCCCCATTCTCCAACTCAGAGGGCACCTCTCCCCATATCTTCCAAGACCAAACAAGGCAGGGCCCCAAGGGAATCTGAGCAATGCTACTGGAACTGTTGCTAACATTGACAGGGACTGAGACTGAGGGTAGCAAGTGTGATTGAATATTCATGAGAAAAGAAAAAGCAATATTAAGATTTTATATAAAGCAGGGATCCAAGAAGCTTAGACTCTACCTACTGGAAACCAAAAGAAAAGTGGCTTATTAGCAACGGGCTAAAGAGAGACCTTTGTATAATAAACCTTCTTTCTGTATAAAAAGCAGAATACACTTCCATTAATAGCCAGGAGGAGAAATAGTCCATTAAACACCATGAACAACCAAGGTGACAAGGCAGCTCAGAAAAAAAGAGAAAAATTTCTAGAAAATAAGCTTAAAGACATCGAAATATGCAACTTTTAAAACAGAGAATTCAGGTTGGTATTTCTGAAAAAACTCAATAAGATACAAAATAATTCATATCAACAATTCTAGGAATTGAAAAAACAACTAGAGTGGAATGAGATTTTTTAGCAAAGAGATTGAAATCCTTAAAAAGAACTAAATAAAAATTCTAGAGATGAATAATACACTAGAAGAGATGAACAATGAAATAGCAAGTTTGGGAAATAGAGTCAACAAATGGAGGAAAGGACTAGTAATACTGAAGACAGAAATCTAGAAATAAATCAGAAAAAGAGAGAAACCAAAGAATGAAAAATAATGAGAGAAGCATAGCTGATACCATCAGGAAAAGAAACATAAGATTAATAGGCATTCTAGAAGGAGAGAAAAAGGAGCAGAAATTAGAAAGTATTTTCAGACAACTAGTTGACCTACGAAAAAGTAAAAGTTCAAGACCAGATGGCTTCACCAGTGAATTCTACCAAACATTCAAAGAAGATTAATACCTATTCTCCTCAAACTCTTCCACAAAATCGAAGAGAAGGCAATACTTCCCAACTCACTTCATGAGGACAATATTACTGATATCAAAATCTGGTAAAGGTAATACAAAAAAAGAAAACTACAGACCAATATCGCTCATGAACACGGATGTGAAAATCCTAAATAAGATACTAGTGAACTGAATGCAACAACATATTAAAAAGATTACACACCATGATCAAGTGGGCTTCATTCATCCCAGAGGCATAGGCAAATCGATTAATGTGATATACCACATGAACAAATTAAAAAATAAGAATCATATGATCATATCAATAGATGCAGAAAAAAGCTTTGACAAGATACAGGATCCATTTTTGATCAAAACACTTAACAAAATTGGTATAGAAGGAAAGTACCTTAACATAATAAAGGCCATATATGACAAGTCCTCAGCCAATATTATTCTTAATGGTAAAAAACGAAAAAACTTTTCTCTAAGATCAGGAACAAGACAAGGCTGTCTACTATCACCACTGTTATTCAATATAACATTGGAGGTCCTAGTGAGTGCAATCAGATAAGAGAAATATATAAAAGGCTTCTAAACAGGAATGATGAAGTCAAACTGTCACTATTTGCTGATGACACGATTCCCTATGTAGAAAATCCGAAAGACTCCAGAAAAACACTACTAGAAACAATAAGCAAATACAGTAAAGTTTCTGGATACAAAATCAATGTTCAAAAATCCATAGCGTTCCTATACTCTAAAAATGAAGTGTCAGAAAAAGAAGTGCAGAAAAATAATTCCTTTTACAATTGTAACAAAAAAATACCTAGGAATAAATATAACAAAACATGTGAAGAACCTATATAATGAAAACTATAAGACCTTATTAAAAGAAATCAAAGAAAATACACAGAAATGGAAAGATATTCCGTGTTCTTGGATTGGAAGAATAAACATAGTTAAAATGACTTTATTACCTAAAGCTTTAATGAAATATAGCTTAAATGAAATCTCCATCAAATCCTATCTGCATTTTTAAAGTAATAGAACAACAACAACAAAAAAATCACCAGATTTTTATGGAAGCACAAAAGACCTGAATTGCCAAAGCCATCCTGAGAATAGAGAACAATGCGATGCCAGAGAGGTATCAATCTGCCCTATTTCAGAAAATACTATAAAGTGACAATAATGAAAATGAAATGGTATTGGTAGAATAACAGACACAGACCAGTGGAACAGAACTGAGAATCCATAGGTAAACCCATGTTTATATGGACAAATAATTTTTGACAACAGAGCCAAAAACATACCATGGAGAAAGGAAAGCCTCTTCAATAAATGGTCCTGGGAAAACTGGAAAGCCACCTACGAAAGAATGAGACTAGACTATTGTCTATCATCACACACCAAAATTAACTCAGAATGGATTAAAGACCTGAATATAAGACCTGAAACAATACAATGCATAGAAGAAATCATAGAAACTAAACCAAGGACCTTAGACTTAAAGAGGATTTTATGAATTTGACCTCAAAGGCAAGGGAAGTAAAAACAAAAATAAATGAATGGGACTACATCAAACTAAAAAGCTTCTGCTCAGCAAAGGAAATCATCAACAAGGTAAAGAGAGAACCATCTCAATGGGAAAATATATGTGCAAGCAACTCCTTCGATAAGGGCCTAATATCCAAAATGTACAAAGAACTCATATGACTCAATGACAACAAAAAACAAATGACCCAATCAAAAAATGGGCAGAGGACCTGAACAGACACTTCTCCCTAAAGGACATACAAATGGCCTACAAACATATGAAAAGATGCTCAATATTGCTAGCTATTAGGGAAATGTAAATCAAAACCACAATGAGATATACCATCTCATACCTGTTAGAATAGCTGTTATCAAGAGGACAAGTAATAACAAGTGTTGGAGAGGATGAGGAGAAAAAGGAACACTCATACAGTGCTGGTGGGACTGCAAATTGGTACAGCCACTATGGAAAACAGTATGGAAGTTCCTCGAAAAAATATGAATTGATCTACCAGATGATTCAGCAATCCCTCTACTGGGTCTTTACCCCAAAGACTTGAAAACCCATTTCCAAAAAGACATTTGCACACCAATGTTCATAGCATTTTTCACGGTGGCCAGGACATGGAAGCAACTGAAGTGTCCTACGATAGACGATTGGCTAAAGAAGTTATGGTACATATATACGATGAAATATTACTCAGCCATAAGAAGAGATGAAATACTGCCATTTGTGACAACGTGGATAGACCTCGAGAAATCATGCTAAGCAAGATAATCCAGACAGAAAAAGTTGAAAACCACATAATATCACTTATATGTGTGATATAAACATAAAAGTGACAAATGAATAGGACAAACAAACAGAGGCTCATGGACATAGACAATAGACTAGTGGTTACCACAGGGTAGCGGGGAGAGGGAAGGTAGAAAGGCAAAGGGGGTCAAACATGTGGTGACAGAAAGAAATCTAACTACGGGAAGTGAATACACAATGCAATATATATATATATATATACCCTACTGTTGAATTGTACACCTGAAACTTACTGGATTTCGTTAACCAGTGTCACCATAGTAAAAAAATGTACATTAAAAAAAGATTAAAGATTTTTAAAATCAACGAAAGATAATCATTTTCATGTGAAGCTTAAAATGAACCAATTATTAATGAGGAACACAATTTCAAAATTAATTTTTCCTTGTAATTGAAGATATAGCAGGACAGCAATAATGCATAAGTAGGTGTTTTGAATTATACACAAATCATGAAGCCACTTTCAGTTTCTATTATACCTTGTACAAGTTACAGGAAATGTCAGAGCAAATATTAAAATGCCATTGCATAAATTTAAATTTAAAATTACAAGATTTAAAAATAGAACTAAATTATATAAAGAGTTAAATCTTTTTAGAAAAATTATTTTTTAATTATTAGTTGTAGATGTACTAAAATTTATATTTTGACATGATTTACTAGAAATTTATCTCGATGTTATCACAGACTATAAATACTTTTAGCTCCAGTAACAGTTGCATCAGTAGAGAGATCCTTATCATAATTTAAATTATCAAAAATTATTTGTGACCTCGAACTTGCTAAGAGCAACATATATCATTTTCAATATCAGTTGAAAATTGATTTTTTTAGAAGTTGTAGAATCTATAAATTTTGATGACCGACCAATGAGTTTGTAAAAACGTGAGCCAGAAAAATATTATGATCAATCAAGAAACCACATCAATAAAGTATTATGTTTTATTATATAAAATTATGACACCAAATATGAATAATATAAAATGATATAAAATTATAACATTAAAATGCATTTTTTTTGCAATTGTAGAGTTATGCTGTTACTCACAAATCATTATTACCACTAATACCTTTTATAAATAATAAAACATGTTAAAGAAAAAAGCTCTATGTATTTTAGTACCTTTATACTTTTGTTCTTGCTGTTTGAACAAGGGCCTTCTGTTTTAGAAGGAACCAATAAGCTCAGTATGTGATGTGCTGGTGACAGGTACTAACATTTTGAGAGAACTGGCCACATAGCAAGCTAGCACGTCTAGAATTTCACATCATCCTCATTTGGCTTTATGAGAAGTAATATTAAAACTACTGTTCAGATGAAGAAATCAGTTCATGGGGGTTAAGTAACTTGCCCAAAGTCACCCACCCAGTTCCTCAATGGCAGAATCTGGAGTTGAAATTCAGGTATGACTCCAATCACTACCATATGCTGCCTCCAGAAACGTGTTGTTTTTCTCTTTAATTTCTAAGAAATGGTCACCTTAATTGGAGTTGCTCACCAAGTAGCCCTCAGGGTCACACTGAGAAAGAAATGGCAACTTCATAATTGAGGAGGTTGTGTGTAGTTTCAGTGATGGCCAGCAGGTGTCACAGTCACAGGACAGATGCAGCGTGCTGGGTCTTTGTTGGATGTGACGCTGCCCTGCCTTTGTTCTTAGAAGGACTTTCTTCTTCTATTTTTTTAAATCAATTAATTTATTTAAATTAGTTCCAAGTATACAGTACATTGGTTAGACATCTATATTGCTCATAAAACGATTCTCCAATTGCTCCCTCCCTCCCCTGGCCCTCTACCCATCATATTAATGCTAACTGCATTCCCTGTGCCTAGAAGGACTTTCTTTTCAATAACTTGACAAGGTCAAAAAAACATCCCAGACAATACATACCATTCTTCATTTCATTATGGCTTCCTCCCCATGTTTGAATGAAAGCTTTAGCCCAGGGGACCCAAGAGAATGTAAAGAATTCCTAGATTCCTGAAAAATGTTTCATTTACAAAACTTTTTTTTTTTTTTTTCGGATAATGGGCTATAAACGTAAATACAGAGGGGCAGTGTTGCAGACTTCTCCAGCACTAAACTGTTTAAATACAGACTCATTTACTATACTTTGCACTCCATAAAGTGTGCCTGCTGGAGTTTATTTCAGTAAAAGTTTGAATAAATGATAACGATTAACTTGTATTCATGTCTGCTCCTTTAATTCTCACAGTCATTCCATTTTAACAGAGAGGTAAAGTAACTCATTTAAATACCTGTGGCTGCTGAATGGTGGGATAGATGAATAAATTAGTGAGTAATGGAGATAAGTTTCATTGTTGTCATATTCTATCAGGTCAGACCTCAGACTGGAAAACTCAGGCGGAATGAAGCCTACAGCAGAAGCTGAAGGAAGACCTGGAGGGGCAGCATTTCTTTTCCGCAGATGTGTGAGCTCATGAAGTCTGGGAAAGAGTGTCAGGGTGGGGTTGTGTAGCTGTGTCTAGCAAGACAAAGTGGTAAAGCACAACCTTTTCATCTAATGATAAAGAGCAGAACTTTTGGTATGGAATGAGTGTGAGCCAAAGCCATCATGGGCCATTTATGGATTAAAGCTGTCTCATTCATCAATAAAAATACTTGGGCTGGGACAGAAACTGGGAAAATGGGCCCAATCCAGGGGTCTACTACTCCCTGTAATGTGGAAGGAACAATGACAAAGGGTCTGTCTTGGCAAAGTTCACCTTCTCAGTGCAGAGAAACCATCAAAGAATGGGTCCCTCTCCTGGATTTTGCACTTCTTTTTCAGTTGGGCATTGAAGAGGTCATTTTTATTCCCTAGCACCTTGCCAGAAACTGGAATATGTTGCCATGAGAAGAAAGTTCACAGGGGCTCAATGTCTTCAATCTTCACTTTGGTGGCCTTGACCTGTATTCACCTCTATCTGTTCTGCATCCCAAGGGTCCTTGTTTGTTTCTCTCCTGTCTACACAACTGGTTTTGGTGGATTCTGGCCGCAACTCATTGCTGCTTTGTCTCTGAGTTTCAGACTGCTCTTTTTTTTTTTTTTTTCCATTTGAGGCACAGCATATCATAGAGCTCATTGCCCCCGAAGGAAGAGTCTTCAAAGTCAACATGAACAGGGGATAGGGGTCTGCATCCACAGAGACTGTATCTACAGTGTCTGACCTTGAGGTGGATAGTCCTGTTCAGGCTGTGAGGACCCTCCCTCAGCCTCCTCATGACTGCCAGAGTTAGCCTGTTCACCTATCAGGTAAGCCCATATACCTGACAGGTAAGAATTGACAGAAGTTGAAACTGCAGCCCTGAGTCTGGTAAAGAAAATGGCAAGTCCCAGTTCCATCCCTGACATTTCTGGCTAGTCTCCCTATCTCAGTTGGCTCCGTCCTCCTCCCCCAGGCTCCTGACCTCCCTGTCCTTTCTGGTCACATACAGATTCCACTTCAGCCTAGCCCTGCCCTGCTCCATACCGCCTGGTCCTAGAACAGCCCCTTTCTTGATATATAGAGGAATTTTCTTTCCTTTGTATACAAAGCTCCCTTTCTGTTCAGTCTTCTTTAAAAACTACCCAGGTGCCATCTGCTGCTCCAGTTATTAAATCTGGGTGTCTAGTCTTTAAAAATCCCTGCCCTACCCATCAACAGAAAATGCAGTATTAGGCACTGAGCCAGTCTTTGGCATTTGTCCCTGCCTTGTCCCAGTCACCTTCTCTGGCCTTCCTGGTTCTCTGATCCTCTGCACAGGCCCAGACCCTTGGGCTCACCTGCTTTCCATCATCTTCATTCTGCCTCTCAAATTGATCACCATCTCAGTCTTCCCAGTGTTCACTCCAAATTGTTTTAAATCTCATCATACCGATGACTCTGAATGCTACTTTCCTGAAAAGATTGAGGTCATCTGACATGAGAGTTTTCAAATTCTTCCCATTGGCCTCAAAATTTCTACGCCTTTTCACTTATCCTTATTCTCTCTCTCCTACTTCAAAGAAAAAACTACCTTTCCTCTCCAAGGCTTTCTCTTGTGTTCATTTTTTTGGTGGAAGAAACACAGGTTTTAAAGTCTGTTTTGGGTTCAAATCTTAATCATTTGTTATAGTTGTGTGTCCTTGGGAAAATTATTTGACTTCTCCAAGCCTCAGTTTCCTAATCTATAAAGTGGGGACAATACTCCCCACTTCCTGTGCATATGGAATCATATACTATGTCTAAAAAGCCTTGACACACCATAGGCCCTCATTAAAGCAAGTGTTCCCTGTCCTGCTCTCATCACCAGTCATTTCCTTGCACCCGAATGAAATATCTGGCACTTTTGGAATTTCTCCATGGGTTTGATCACCTTATCTGCTTCCTAGCTGTGTGAACTTGCCCAATTCAGTGAACCTCTCCAAGCTCTAATTATTGTCTTTAAAAAATAATTTAAAAGGCACTGACCTCTCAGGGCTTCTATGAGACATAATGAGACTAGGCCAAAGAAAGCACATCTCTATAGTGCCGTCATGGGTGCTGCCTGGGTCCTATGTCTGTATAACTTTTAGTTTGTAAAGATAAAAATATTCCATCATCCAATCAGCATGTATTGACTGAGCATTGGTTCTGAGCCAGGCCCTGTTCTAGGTGTTGGGGTGTAGCATTGTGGCAGACAGTCTTGGTTTTTACCCAATAGACACACATCCCTTTCTTCTTGGTCTCGGAGCTCCAATTTGAGCATACATCAGGGAACAGGTGCTCCAGAAATATGGGCTTGTCTTCTTCTCCAGGGAGAAGTCATGCCTAATCAGATCCAATCCCCACCATCTTATTCCGCTTTTGGTTAGGAGTGGGCCTGTGACCCCACCTGGACAACCATATAAAAGGAGAAGTTGACTAGGCTTCTAAAAAAGATTCCAGAGAGATGTGAGAGGATAAAGTTTTTTCTTTCCTTTCTGACATGGTTAAGTCAGGATGTAAAGGCTGAGGCTGCAGTAGCCAGTCTTCAATGTGAGAAAAACAGAAATGTCACCCAAGGGCTCTGACATTGTTGAACTGCGGAATGCTCATTTATGTGAAAACATAGATGTCCTTGATTGTCTAAGTCACTTTTCATTACTTTATCTATCACATGTAGCTTAAAACATCCTATGAGCAGTAAGCAAGAGGGATAAAGTGCTTGTCCTCATACAGCTTACATCAGTCAGTGGGGAGATAGAAAATAAACAAGTCAACAAATAAATCATAATATTAAAGTAAAAAAATGATAATTGCTGTAAAGAGAACTGAAGAAAGCAAGGAGATCCAGAATGATGAAGGCATGCTATTTAAGGGACATCTTTTCTAAGAAAGTGACAATTGAATGAAGTGAGGAAGTGTATGAAGATCTAGAAGAACATTCTAGGCATAGGAAACACATGAAAGCCTTGGATTAGGAACAAGTTGGGCCTGTTTGGAAAATGGCAAAAATACCTATGTGACTGGACTGCAGAAAATCTAGAGGAAAGTGAGGTAGCCAAAGTTAGATAGAATTTCATGAATCATGGTAAGACATACGGATTTTATGGGCTTAGGTTAGTGTGATGGGAATCCATAGGAAGACTTTGAACAAGGTAATTACATGATCTGTCTAATTCTAAGAGGACAGTTGTGACTCCTATGTAGAGAATGTTAGGAGGGAACAATTGTTGAAGCAGGATTAGTCAGGGAGCTACTTCAGTGGCTTAAGTGAGAAGTAATTATTGTTATTTTATTATTATTGTGTGTGTGTGTGTGTGTGTGTGTGTGTGTAATGATCACAAACACATTCCTCTTGCCTTCCTACTGGCAGCTCCAAGTTATCATTCCTCATTATGATCTTGTATGGTTCTCTGTCCTGTCCAGTGCAGGAGGGCTGTTAAGTCAATGAAACTAAGGCTTGGCTCTTGCCAGCCCCCTGGTTCCTTAGAGAGCTCTTTCTTCTGATTGGACCAGGAGATAAAGTGACATTAGTGTAAAAGCCCCTGCTGAGCCGCAATCCCATTGCCTTCTGTGGCACCTAATCCAGTTGAGCTCTTACAGGCTGTCTGTCTCACAATCACTGGCTTTGAGGACACAGACTGCTGGGGTGGTTCTGCTTGCTAACAGGCCAGAGACAGCACAGGATTTGAGGCATGAGAGCAAGCGGCATGAAAGGAAAGGGCCCTCATTGACTCACTTGCTGGGCAGCCAATTGCTTAGTAACAAGCAGCGAACAAAGGCAGCAGCATTGGCAGCAGTGGCAGCTCAGCAGAGAGATGAGAAAGAGATCTCTGTTCATTGTTGGAAAGTTGTCCATGATGAAGGCCTAGACCAGGTTGCAGAGACTTTCGGATGCAGCCTCGGACACAGGACACAGGTACTCCTTAACGTCTTTCACTTTTCTTTTATCAGTCTGGATCAAGGAAGGGGTGAACCCATCCACTGGGTCTGGGTCCTGAGAAGAAGGATTACATAGCTGGGCTAGGCCCTGTGTTAACTATACTTTGCCATGTTATTTGGAATTGTTCGTTCCAGGTTACTGGTAGGGCCTGATTCAGATGGTTGGTTTGTTTTAAAGCAATAAGGAATGGGCTCCGCAAAGATAACATGGAGTTTAGAGTCATACCAACCCTTGTTTGATCCACTACTTTGCTATTCAGCATCTGTTTAAATTCAAACAAATGCTTTAACTTTCCTGAAACTCAGTTTCCTCACTTAGATTGCAGCGTTGTCGAGGATACATAGGGTGACATATGTAAGGTATTTAGCGCATGATTAGAGCATCAGCAATGAAATACATATATATCTCCTGCTAAATCCTGTGATTTGCTATAGGCTATAGCTGAAACTAATCTATTAATCAATCCGACAAGCACTTACTAAGTATCTCCTGGTTGGCAAGCCAGATGATAGGTCCTGGGGAGCCATTGGTAATTTTAATGAAGGGGATGTCATGATTGCATTTAAATATTAGAAAGATTGTTTTGGTAGTAATATGGGTATGGAATTGGAGGGGGTGAAGCCCGGAATGGTGATGGATTGACTAACCAAAGGAAACAACAATGGGAATATGGATAGCCTCTAAGTAGATGTTGCCAACACTACTAAAAACCCAAACATGCACATGTATATATCTGTAAGTTCACTAAAATTTTATTGCCATGAAGGATGTGTATTTCACAATTTATAAGTAATAAAATCTACAATACTCTTTATTGCAAATTCTATATAACCAGTTTATTCACACAGAATGTGTTTATTGATTTTTGCTGAACTCATATCCTTAGCCTGTTTGCAACTGACCAATGAGTGTAGTTCCAACCTGAATGTTAGTGGATACTTCTGTTTACATTGACAAGAAGTTAAGCAGTGAAGGAGAATGTGTTAACTTCACCCTCTGTCAATAACGTGAGTGACTTTTTGGTTGAACTGAATAGTTTTTGAATTACGGAAGAATATTACCTAGGTTTTTGTACCATTCATAATGTAACAGCTACAGACATGACAACTTTCAGGTTTAACCTACATTATTAACATTTTCTTTGTCATTTTCTTAAGCCTAGACAATCAACAAAACAACAAATCAAATCCTAATTAGTAGCTTTTGCCAATTCCTGTGGTATAAATACTGCCACTATGGCCAATTCCAAGATCCCAATGTGATATCACTGAACACAAAGTTGAAAGCAATGTACCTCAGCACACCATTACATTGCATTTTTACCGTATATATGCAATCGATTTAAATAAACTCAAGAGCATAGACAACAGTAAGATGTAGTAAAATAATTAGGAAATGGTGAGTTTGGGGTATATCGTTAATATAATTTATTGAATTGGAAGTTTCTGTAACTAAGTTTTTGCAATGGCTATGTTTAACAACCGGCTTGCAAAATTCCTGGAGATTTAATAATTGGCTCTCACTGGTCATTAGGAGATTTCATCAGCACATCGCAGGATTCAAGAAAGTCCATGGGGATGGGAATATAATTAGTGGGGATGTGAGGAGGGAGGACAAAGAAAGGAATTAAGAAAAATATCCACTTCTTACCGTGGACAAATATATCACTCACCAAAATATGAAATACAGGAGTAGATTCAGGGGTGCAAGTCAATGCTGGACCCTTTGAAAAGGCCAACATGGAATGATGACTATTTAAATACAGAACAGAGAAAGATGAGTGTGTTTGAAGTCTTGAAGAGAAGTCACAGGACTTCTTTGGATGCCTGCAGACATGATGCTCACTCCCCTGTCAGCAAGCCCCTGTGGGGTAGAGGTTGGATTCTATGTTTTGAATTCCCGGTGTTTAACCCCTCCTCCCTCCCCCGCCCCAGGCCTGGCGCATCCATAATCAATGGAATTTATTTTGGTTAAGTTATGGTGTATTAATCTTTTGATTTTTAAAGTAATGTTTATTTTATCCTTGTATAAAATGAATGTAATGCTACTCTCTATGAAGTATGTTCTGAGCCTAAAGGAATACTTGGAAAATGATGTAAACCTTCCTGGAGAGACTCTCAGGTGCTACGCCTTGCCTATGCTACCTCTCCATCAGTCCTGTTCACTGGACTGGAGGTTCTGGTGGAAGGAGAGGGCCAGCTTGGAGGGGCTTGTTGAACCTGAGAAGTGCTCTTGATGGGCCAGGGTATTGTGGGCCAGGCATACAGCCTGTATAGGAGCTCAAATGAAAACCGCACTGACGACCATTTCTCCCTCTCAGATTCCTGAGTCTCTGACCCTGGTGCTTGCCCTTCTTCCGACATCATCCTTTTTTGCATGTCACTTTCACTCACAGCTTCTGTGTCAGGCCTCACTAGCCCGAATACTAGGCAGCTGCTCCTGGTTTACGGCCTTGGCTTATCCTCTGGTAAGTTCTCCATCAAATCTCTCTGCTCTGATTGAAGAGAGTAGTTACCAAAGTTCCCTGGAAGCAGCCTTGGTTGGGGGGCGGGGGGACTCCTTGGTTACCTAGCAGCAATTCTACCTTTGAATTTAAATTGGTTGCAGCCATTGCCCACCTGTAACTGGTTCTTCCAAATAAGCTGATGGGACTTAAGGAAGTGCTATCTGTAAGTTGTAATGTGTAAATGAACCACCCAGTGATCTTATTAAAAATGCAGATTCTGACTCAGGAGGCCTGTGAAGGGCCTGAGTATGCAATTCTAACAAGCTCCCAGGTGATGCCAATGTGGCTAGCCTATGGGACCACAGTTTCAGTAACAAGGACTGGGTTGTACAGCCTGAGTCAATGCTGCTTGCAGCCACTTCTGCTCTCAAGGCTAGTTTTATAGATTTCTCCTTGCCCTTACCATATAATCAACATTAATCATTTGAAAAGCTAGCATTTTTTGAGAAGCTACCATGTGTCAGATACAATAACTCATGTTTACAAATAAGTAAAGAGATGGACGGGAGTCAGTCCAACTCTGACCTTAGTACGCGCCCTCTCAGCCATTATGCTTTGCTATCCCTATTTTTCCTAGTTTTATTTGCCCTGTGACCAGTATTTTTAGCTGCTTTCCTTAAAGACTTGTCCTCCCTGAAATTCCATGGGTTCCCTTCCCCTTGGTCTTCATTTTATCTCGGTTACTGGCAGCTCTATTGCTAATTACCTTTTTCCCCCCTTGCCTATGCCCTATTTTTCCTTTAGCTAAAATGTGGTGAGAGCCCAATGTCTTTGGAAATAGAGCAGGTAGTAAAGAAAGAAGGAAGGAGATCTGCAGAATGGCAGAAAGGACCAGTTTGTGTTGAGCTAGTGCCAGTCAAGTGGTAGATTTTGAGACTAAGCTGTCAGAATTTACTCTTCCATAGATTAAAGAGGTGTAGAAAATTGTCTGGTTTGTAGGAAATGTGTTGAACATTTTTAAAAAGTATCATTAAAGTATTTCATTATTTCATGTGTCTGTGTCATTTTCTGCATGATGTTGGTCCAGAGTATAGACAGCTCCGAACGTATTCATTCATTGGTTTACTGAGTCATTCGGCCTCTGGGGAAGAAGGTGCTCCAGGTGGGAGTGTCTCCATACAGCCCAGGGTAGGACTGGAGATGAGGGGGGTGTGGTGCATCTAAAGCACAGAGAAAGGTCTTGCTTTCAAGGGGAAGTGTCTAGAGATGGGTCTGGTGGGGTGCACTGGAGGTCCCATAAGCCGTAAGCCTTGTTCAGGAGTTTGGAACCTGAAATGATCCAATGGAGAATAGAAAGCCACTGAAAGTTTTGATGTGGAGGGAGAAACACGGTCAGATTTGTGTTTTAGAAAGAGGTTTCTGCAGGATGAAGGATGGATTGGGGCAATGGTAAGGCTGGGCACAGGAAACCATTTGGGTAAATATAGTTGTCATTCAGGGTAAGATGCTGATTGCTTAGACCATGCCCGTGTCAGTGGGGCTGGGAAGAAATGGATGGAGAGAACTTTTGGAGATGGTAATTAAGAAGATGAGGTGTCCAGGCACAGGAAACAAGAAAGACCTGAAGGTTTGCCTTGAGCAGCTGGGTATGTGGTAGTGTCATTTATTTGGATAGGGAGTTGGAGGAGAAGGAGGTTGGGGGGTGGGGAAGATAATTTCAGTCTTGAGCATCCATTAGAATTTGAATAGGCAGCTAGAAACACCAAGCAGGAGCTCAAGAGAGAAATCTGAGCTGGAGACACTACCAGAAGGGATGGTTTCACATTTGGTAACTTTTGAGTGCTTAGAGAGCTTTGAGGAGAGAGGCCAGGGCAGAAAGCACCCTGATGACCACCAACATATGGTATTTCATTTGTTTATTGTTACAAATAATGCCATGGCAAATCACTTAGCATAAATTCTTAGCATAATTTCCCTCAAGAGGAATAACCTGATGGGAGGTATGGATATCCCTTTGCTCCGTGTTGCCAAGTTGCTTTATAATTCAGTTGTCTCAAATTGGCCGCACCCTGAGTAAGGTCTCTGAGAGAAACAGTTTCATTGTAACCTAACAAGCTCTGAATGTGCTTAGCATTGAAGCCAACTTGATGGATGAAAAATGGGCCCCCTGGTTGTTCTCTGATTACATGGCAATTTTCTGTACTTTTTTTTTTTTTTTTTTTTTGCAGTTTCTTTTATGATTTTTCTTAATCTCACGTTCTGTTTATCTAATAGTATTGGGAACCACAGGTATTTTTCTCTCTCTCCTTTGACAGATATAATCACTTTCAGCTTGACTTTCACATACCAGGTCATTATATTGCACTTTGTAGATGTTGTAGTGGGAAGCAGCTTCTAAACTCAGGAACCTGGAATTTGTTGACTTAAGCCTGGGCAAAGCGCTTGAGACTAGTTCTTTCCCTACAACCACTTGGAATATCATGTGATGTAAATGCCTTTGTTTTTCCAACTCTCACTTGTTCTCATATGTTTCTTTTCAGTGCTGAAGTGAGGTCTCTTGGATCAGTTGAGCTTGATACAGACATTTAAAGACTGTCTCTTTTCTAGTCATTATTTTCAATGATCTGCAGATACTGCTTCACCTTTAGAGAAAATTTTTAAACAAAGTATTCATTATGTGGAGTTTGTGGCGGGGTGAGCCACTTCTCAACCTGCATTATTTTGGAAACACATTAAAGACCCTGCCATGCCCAAGTCCCCTCTACCAGAGATTAATCTCCCAGCTGTCACTGCAGGGTGAGAGGGATTAACCTCTCTGTGAAGAGGAGCCCTTCTAGGTCTGTATGGCTCCAAGACCCCTCAGGAGGCAACAGAGCCCATCTCGCAAACTGGCATTCACTAGTCATTTCTCCAGCACATCAACCTGTCTGTTTTGCATATTCCCTCTCCCAATGGGCAATGCAACCAGGGAAGAAATGCATGCTTCACTTTTGGTCGTCAGGCAAAAATGGCTGAGTTTAGATACAAGACTCTATTTAATGGACCAAAATGAAAATCTGGAGGAACAAGGACCAGAAAACTGGCTTGTTAATGCTCAGTCTCGGAATTTTTAATTACAAACATTTATTTTTACTTTTTAAATTTACTTTATTTTATCAATTTAATTTAATTTAAAAAATTTTTATACTTTTATTTTTTTAATTACAGTTGACAGACAATATTATATTAGTTTCAGGTGTATAACACATTGATTAGGCATTTGTATAACTTATGAAGTGGTCACCCTAATAAATTCAGTACCCATGTGACACCACACATCGTTATTATAGTTGCCATGCTATACTCTATGTCCGCATGACTATTTTGTAACTACCAACTTGTACCTCTTAATCCTCTCCCTCTGCCACCCATCCTTCCCCCAAGCTGACAACCATCAAAATGCTCTCTGTATCTATGAGTTTTGTTTCTGTTGTTTGTTTATTCTGTTCTCTAGATTCCACATATGACATTTGTCTTTCTCTGTCTGACCTACTCCACTCAGCACAATACCCTCTAAGTCCATCCATATTGTTGCAGATAGCAGATTTCATTTTTTTTTTATGGCTGAGTAATATTTCAGTATATATATGCCACCTCTTCTTTAACCATTCATCCATTGATGGACAGCCAGGATGCCTCCATTATCTTGGCTCCTATAAATAATACTGCAATGAACATATGGATTCATATGTCCTTTCAAAATAGTGTTTTAAGTTTCTTCAGATAAATGCCCTGAAATGGGATAACTGGGTTCTTCTTTGTCTCTGCTTTAGCCCCTTTTAAAAGTCTGTTTTGTCTGTTTTGAGTATTGTTACCCTGGCTTTTGTTTGTTTGTTTGTTTCAATTTTCATGAAATATCTTTTATAATCCCTCTACTTTCAGTCTCTGTGTGTCTTTTGATCTGAAGTGAGCTTCTTATAGGCAGCATATGTAGGGGTCTTGTTTTCTCATCCATTCAGTAATTCTATCTTGTTTCTAGATATGTAGTTATTGCCATTTTATTATTCATATTTTTAACTTTTTTAAAATTTTTTCTTCTTCTTAAAGAACTCCTAACATTTCCTGTAATACTGGCTTGTGATGATGTACTCTTTTAGCTTCTTCTTGTCTGGGGAGCTTGTTATTTGTCCTTTAATTCTAAAATACAGCCTTGCTAGGTAGAGTCATCTTGGTTGTAGGTTCTTGCTTTTCATTACTTTGAATATTTTATGCCAATCCCTTGTTAACTGCAAAGTTTCTGTGAGAAATCAATTGATAATGTTTTGGGAGCTCCCTTGTAGGTAACTAACTGCTTTTCTCTTGCTGCTTTTAAGATTCTCTCTTTGTCTTTAATCTTTGGTTTTTTAATGATAATGTGTCTTGGTATGGATTTCTTAGGGTTTATCTTGTTTGGAACTCTCTACACTTCTCAGGCTTGTATGTCTATTTTCTTTTCCAGGTTAGGGAAGTTGTCTGTCATTATTTCTTAAAGCAAGTTTTCAATTCCTTTCTCTCTTTTTCTTCTGGTATCCCTATGATGTGAATGTTGGTATGCTTGATGTTATCCCAGAGACCCCTTAAACTATCCTTTTTTTTTTTTTTTTGGATTCATTTTTCTCGTTGCTGTTCCAATTGGATGTTTTCTGCTACTTTATCTTCTAAATTGCCAATTCAATCATCTGCCTTATCTCACCTACTGTTAATATCTCCTAAGGCAGTCTTCATTTCAGTTATTGTAGTTTTCATTTCTGACTGATTCTTTTTCATGTTTTCTCTCTCCACTTTTATGTTTTCTATCTCCTTGTTAAAGTTTTCACTGAGTTCATCTACTCTTCCCCTCAGTTCATTGAACATTCTTATAACCAGTGTTTTGAACTCTGCTATTGGTAGATTACTTATCTTAATTTTGTTTAGTTTTTTTTTTTTTTCCTGGAACTTTGTTCTGTTCTTTCATTTGGGATGTGGCATGATTCATTGTGTTCCTATTTTGGCTCCCTACTTGTGTTTATTTCTATATATTAGGTAGGGCTGCTATTTCTCCCAGTCTTAGTAGAGTAGCCTTAAGTAGCAAGTATGCTGTAGGTTCCAGTGGTACAGTCTTCATGGTCACATGAACTGGGTGCTCCAGGTATATCCCTTGTACATGTTGTGTATGTCTTCCTGTTGTAGTTGAGCCTTGGTTGCTGTTTGCTCATCAATGGGAGAGATTGACTCTCAGGCTTATTGGTTATGATGACTGACTGTGGCCAGTGGAGGAGCTGTTGTACAGGGGCTGACTGTAAAGAGCAGGATTCCCTTTAGCAGGGCTCTGGTGCCTGTCCTGTCTGTCCTTTAGGTGTGTCATCTTTGGATGTGACCCCAGGTGGTGCTCCAGCTCAGACTGAAGCTGGCCATGGGGCATGCAGGCCAGGGTCTCCTGGGATGAGTCCTTCAGCAGGTCAAGTTCAGGTGTAGCCTGTACCCTGTACCCTGTCCAGAGCCACCTGACATGAGCCACCAAACAATGCGGGACCCCTTATTGGGGATCTTTGCAGCTGAGATATTTCTCCCGATTCTCAACTACCACATGTGGATGTGGGACCAGCCTATTTCTCATCTCTGCCTCTCCAACCAGTCTTGAGGTGGCCTCTTTTGTGTGTTTCCAGTTGAAAAATTTCTGTTTAGCTGGATCTCCGGCAACTCCCAATGATGGCTATTCTGTAGTTTAATTGTAATTATGATGTGGTTTGAGTGACGCAAGCACAACATTTACCTACTCTGCTATCTTGACTGGAAACCTATTTTAATAGACTTTCTTTTTAGAGCACTCGGCATAATGCCTTTGAGATTCATACCAGTTGTTACAAGTACCAATGGTTTGCTTTTCATTGCTGAGTAGTATTCTGCAGTACAGACATATTACGATTTGTTTAATCATTCACCAGATAAAGAACATTTTGGTTGTTAACAGTTATTGGTTGTTATGAAGCACAAACATTTGTGTTCAGGTTTTTGTGTGGACATGCGTTTTCATTTTCCTGAGATAAGTGTCCAGGAGCGTAACTGCTAGATCATATATGTAGTAAAAATACATTTAGTTTTTCCACAGTGGTTTTACCATTGACATTCCCACCAGCAATATATGAGATATCTAATTTCTCTGCATTCTTATCAATATTGGATATTATCAATTTTTTCCTGTTATGCTATGTGGGCAGTGATATATCATTCCTTCCTTCAATATCACATCTCTTCATATGGTTATTTGCCATGTATATTATCTACTTAAGTGAAATGTCTCTTCATGGCTTTTATCTATTATAAATTTAAAAAGTAGTCCTTATTTTTTTAGAGCAGTTTTAGATTCATAGCAAATTGAGTGATAGGCACAGAGATTTCCTATATATTCCCTAACCTCACTCAAGCATAACCTTTCCCAACTGATGAACCTACACTGACACATCATTATCACCCAGAGTCCATAGTTTACATTAGGATTCTCTTGATGTATATTCTACAGTTTTGGACATATTTATAGTGTCATAAATCTACCAATATAATATCATACGGAGTAGTTTCGCTGTCCTAAAAACTGAGAATTTTTATGATTCCATTTCCTCTCTTTTCTCAGCATTCAGTTATACTTAAAAATATTTTTAGCAGTTTTCTTAGAGTTTGCAGTATATATTTACAACTACTCTAGGTCCACCTTCAAATAACACCTTACTGCTTTATGTGCAGTGCAGGTATCTATAACGGGGTAATTCCGATTTCTCTCTTCTATCATCTGTGACTGGCTGTCATTCATTTTACTTATTTATAAGGTATAATCACCCAATGCATTGTTGCTATTCTCATTTGAGCTAACAGTTATCTATGTCAACTGAGAATAAGGAAAATAAAATGTTTAATTTTACCTTTATTTCTCCTCTGATGCTCTTCCTTTTTTATGTATGCCTGACTTTCTGATCTATATCATTTTCCTTCTTTCTGAAGAACTTTAAAAACATTTCTTGTCTGGCATGCCTACTGGTGACTGATGTCTTCAGGTTTTATTTATCTGAGAAAGCCTTTATTTCTTCTTACTTTTAAAAGATAATTTTGCTGAATACAAAACTCTTAATGGGTAGTATTTTACTTTGATACTTTAAATATTTTACTGTACTATCTTTCTTCTTGAATGGTTTGTGAAGAGAAGTCCAGTGTAATAAATATCTTTTTTCCTCTATAGATGAGTTGTATTTTTTCTCCACCTTCTTCTAAGACTTTCCCTTTGTATTTGGTTTCCTGAATTTTGAATATATGACACTTAGGCTTTGGTTTTCTGGCTTTTATCCTGCTCAGTGTTTTCTGAGGTTTGGTATCCGTTGTGAATTTTGGGAAATCCTCAGCCATTATTACTTTAAATATTTTTCCTGTTTTTTTCTCTCTTCCTTCTCCTTCTGATATAATGTATGTTATACCTTTTGTAATTGTCTCACAGTTCTTGTGTTCCATTTTTCATTCTTTTTCTTTTGTATTTGTTTTGAAAGTTTCTATCGACATATCTTCAAGCTCAGTGATTCATTTCTCGACTGTGTCCATCCTACTAATGAGCCCATAAAAGACATTCTTCATTTCTCTTACAATGTTGTTGATTTGTTAACACTTCTTTTTTTTTTCTGATTTTTTTTTTAGAGTTTCCATCTACTTGCTTTTATTATCTACCTATTCTTGCATGTTGTCCACTTTTGCAATTATACCCCTTAACATATTAATTGTAGTTATTTCAAATTTTTAGTATAATTATTCAAAGATTTATGCCGCATTAGAGTATGGTACTGTCACTTGTTTTGTTTCTTCAAACTGTGTTTTGTCTTGCTTTTATATATGATTTGCAATTTTTTGTTGAAAGCCAGATGTGATGTACTGGGTAACAGAAACTGAGATAAATAGATCCTTAGCGTGATCATATATGTTTATCTGGCTAGGATTTATACTGTTTATTGTTTACTATAACTGTAGGTGTCTGAGTCTTCCATTTCCCCTAGTGTCCTTGTTTTCGTGTTTGGATTTCTTTAGAAACTCATTCTTAAGAATAGAAACTCCTTCTTAAATAGACTCTTTGCAGTTCTTTCTGCTGTCACCCTCTGTTATTATACGAGTCCTGTTGATATGGCGGTAAGATGTGGGGGAAGATAATGTATTCTATAATCCTATGATTAAGTCTCAGCCTTTTAGTAAGTCTGTTTCCTGGTCTGTGACCATCATGTGTACTTCTTAGCTACCTTCCCCGTAATGTGAGAAAGGAAGCCTGGAGGCACTAAAGTTGGGTATTTTCCTTCTACTGATTATCTAGAGTCTGGTAAAGCAGTTTCTCTTGAGGGCAGTAGGAGAACAGAATGCTCTTGTCTTGTTTCAAAATGATTATTTTTCTTCTCTTGCTGGAAAGCATGAGGATTTTCTCAAATATTCCCCATAAAAATCTCTTTGGACTCCTGGAGTTGAAACTCACAATAGTGAAAACTGTAAGTGTGCCTGTAGCATATTTTTAATCTGTATTCATAAATTTCATACTAAACTTTGAAAAAATATAGTTCAAGATATCACTCTTTTGCAGATTTTGAATTGTTTTTGTCTTGCTTAAGACGGCTTTTACCATTTCAGTTACAAATTCAACATTATTATATTCTAAATCTCAATATCTCTCCCTCTTCCTTTCCCCCTCCTATATAGCTATATAATATTTAGCACTTTAATTAATCTTGAATTATGTGGTACAAGTAGAAATCCAAATTTACTTTTTGCCAATTGGAGAACCATTTTCCGATGCCATTCATTATCAATGCATCTTTTCCCATTGATTTAAATTACTAATTTTTAAATTCAATTTGGTCCATTTCTAGATTTTCTATTCTGTTTCATTAGTCTGTTCATATGCCAGCATCATACTGTTTTATTCATAAGGGCTTTATAATAAAATTGGTTTTTGTTTTAACCCTGGATAAAAAGTCTTTGCAGCTTCTTCATTTGCACTTTCAGCTTCACCAGAGATCTTAATATTGTGGAAAACATACCAGAATTTGAAGCCACTAAACAAGCCACTGTGAAAATTAAAAAATGATACACTTGAGGAATTTTAGCTTTCTTTTTTTAAAAGGTCTTTTCGTATTGCCAAGGTTTTTTTTTTTTTTTTTTTAATTGTGGAAAAATTTTCAGCTGATGACTTTCGTTGGTCTTTGGTCTTTCCTTTGTCTTTATTTTTCTTATTTCTCATCTTCATTCACATCTTTTTTTGAACTGACAATTAATTATTCTAACTAGATAGCTTTCTTTTATTTTTAGCGCTGTCTCTAATTGTGTGCAACAATGTTGATGTTCTTGATTCAGTTGCTCAAGGGATGTTCCATGTTCTTTCATTTTTTTCCAAAATGCTTTATAATTTCATGCTTTTCTTTCATTGTTAAACTTTTTTGATACTTTCCAGAAAATATTTTGTCATGGCATATCTCTGTGGTATTTTCAAACCACTTTGCATGCTTACTGTTTGGAATCCAATGTTTGGCCAATGATGCACAAATATTGGAGAAAATTTCAGGATAGAATACTTTCAAAGCAGAGATAAAAAGCACCCTGGGTGAAGGTGATGTATGGGAAATGAATGCAGAAAGGAGTTCAGTATTCAATATCTCTTTGGCTTGTCAAATTCAGTTGTTAACTGATGTTCATTTGTTATTACTAGGAGGTACAAACATCTCTATTCTAGAGAAAAAAACTTGAATGTTAACTAATGTGACTTCCATGTTATATTGACTTTGTTCCCCTATTTACTAGTCAGTTAAGCAAGAATTTACACAATAGAACACAAGTTGTAGTGAATTGATCATAGATTAAGTAGAATAAATAGGTTAATGTTATTGTTCAAATCTTCAATATCTTTATTATTTTATCTCACTAATCAATTTCTGAGAAAAATGTGTTATTTTTTACTATGATTGTCAATTTGTTAATTTCTCTTGTTAATTCTGTCAATTTTTGTTTCATTGATATTGTGGCTATATTTTTGGTGTATTTAAGTTCATAATTGTTATTTTCTTGAGGATTTTCTTTGTCATTATTTTCACAAAACTTTGATTTTGTCTTAATATTGCTATGTTAGCTTTCTTTTAGTTAATGCTTCTATGATACTTTTATCCTCAATTCTTCCTTTTCAAATTTTCTGTCATTTTATTTTAGATAATTTCTTTTAAGCAGATCTAGCAGGAATTTGTTTTTTCTCTAATCTGATTAATTCAGTTTTTTAAAAAACTTTTTATTGACAGTAACTTCACATACAAAAGAGTATAAACATCATAAGCGCACATCATGATAAATTTTCACAAACTGAACACACCCATGTAACCAGCACCCAGATCAGTAAACAGAACATTTTATACACCTGAAACTAATATAAAACAATGTTGAATGTCAACTCTAATTGAAAAATAAGAATAAAAAAAGAAAATGAAACAAAACATTACCAGCATGACAGGAGCCTCAGTTGTGCCCCCCTCCATTACTACTTCATGGCTAAGGGTAACCTCTATCTTGACTTCCAACAGAAAAGATTAATTTCACTTGTTTTTTAAAGCTATATAGATTGATTCAGGAAGAATATACTCTTGTGTATGGCTTATTGTGCTCAATATTCTATTTATCAGATACATTTAGTTGTAGTTTGTCCAATATCATTGGTGTATAGTACTTTATTGTATAGTGTATGTACTATGATTTTTTTTTAAATCTACTATACTGTTTATAGACATTTGGTAAGTTTCCAATTTTGTGATACTATGAAGAGTGTTGTTATGATAATTTAATACATCCTTTTGTAGACATGCATATACCTGTTGAGTATATACCTAGGAATAGAATTGTTGAGTCATGGAGTAGGCATGTGCTTAACTTTGGTGGATCTCCCAGATAATTTTCTAAAGTGGTTGTACTAATTTATACTTTTCCCAGAGAATTCCAGCTGTTCTATGTCTTTATCAGCAATTGGTATTTTCTATCTTCTTCATTTTAGTTCTTCTGATGGGCGTGTAGTGATCTCTCATTGTTAATTTAATTGCAATTCCCAAGTAACTGATAAAGTCAAATACATTTTTATGTTTATTGGCCATTTTGATATTCTCTTTTGGGATGTGGTTATTCAAGTTTTTGTCCATTTTTTTTTATTGTGTCTATTCTTTTGAAATTGATTTGTGGTAGTTTTAAAAATGCATTCTGGATAAGAGTCCTTCTTGGATATAGTATTACAGATATCTTCTCTCCTTTGGGGTTACCATTTTACTCTTTAAAAGTGTCTTTTGCTAAACAGTAAATCCAGTCTTCGAATAAGTACATTTAACCTGTTTACATTTATTAATTTCTGGTATATTAATAATGTTTTTGGTCTTAATTGTACCACTTATTTTGTGTGTTTTACTTATCTTCATTATTTTTTGTTGTTCTTCCCCCTTTTTTTGCGTTGTTGGATTGATAAACTTTGTGTTCTTGTTATAATTCTCTGCTGACTTGAAAACTATAGATTGGATTTCTATTTTTGAAATGATTATCATAATTTTTAAAGCTTATATGCTATATTATGGCATAATTTCTTAGACTAGCATAATTGCTTTGTAGATAATCTGGTAACAAACATTTTTCTTTATATCTGGCAACAAAAATTTTCCTTTGTCTTTCATGTTCTGCAGTATCACTGCAATGTGTCTAGGTGTGGATCTATTTTGATTTATCCTGCTCACTACTTGAATGTACTTTGGATCTAAGGATTCAAGTTTTCTTTCTTTCTTTCTTTCTTTCTTTCTTTCTTTCTTTCTCTCTCTCTCTCTCTCTCTCTCTCTCTCTCTTTCTCTCTTTCTTTCTCTCTTTCTTTCTTTCTTATTTTAATTCTAGAAAACCCTCAGTAATTATTTCTTCAAATATTCCTCCTCTCCTAATTCTCCATTTTCTTCTGGAACTTCTACTTGAAGAATGTTGGAGCCCTTCAATTCTACCATCCACCCCTCAGTCAGAGTGATCATTTAAAAATATGAATCCTGTCACATTGTTCACCTGCCTAAAATCCTCTGTGCTGGACAATGAAAGAGCTGTATGGGCTTTCCAGCTCTTTCATTGCTTGTACAATCAATTTCCTGTATTGACTTTCTTCCTTTTAAAAAACTTAGAGCAGCTTCTGTTCTCCTGGATGAACCTTGACAGATGTACTCTTCATTAATTTACCATTTTATTTGAAACAAATTCCAAATGCCTTCCTATGGCCTGAATACTCCTCTATGATCAAGCCTGTTTACCTTCCCATTCTTATCTTTTTTTCATTTTACTTCTCTGTCGCTATACACTAGCCACATTAACCTTTTATGCATAAAAGACACCACAGCAGTCTTCACTGCTATCCTTTGGCAGGCTTGTTTACAAGCTTAGCTCTTGGCCAGTGTCTGAGAATTTTTTTTTTTTTTGAGAGGGTTCCCACCACTCTAACTGATAAGAGTGATTATCTGTGCTTAAACTGTGCAAACAATTTGGTTTATGCTAAATACATGTTTTCCTTCTAGAAGGGTAGAATTTTGGTACATACTAGGCAGAGTGTGCCTATGTGACCAGTTCCTAATAACAATCCTGGGTATTTTCTAATGAGCTTTCCTGATAGGCAATATTTCATTCATGTTGTCACAATTTGTTGTTTTGGGAATTAAGCACATCTGTGTAACTCAATGGGAAGAGGACCCTGGAAAGCCTATGCACCTTTTGCTTTTGGTGATTTTGCTTTGTGTCATTTCTCTGTATTAAATAACAATCATGAGTATGATTATATACTGAGTATTTTGAGTCCTTCTAGTGAATCACGAACCTGGGGATGATTTTGAAAATCCCAATACACCTTGTAGATCTGTAGAGGAATGAGATTTTAACATTAACTTGTTAGAGTCACTTAGATTATTTCCAAAAGCAAACATAGTTGACATCTTTAGGTGAAACAAACATGCTTCTCTACAGAAGCTTTCTAACAACTGTGGTTTACAATTCCAAATACACTTAGTTTCAAGGTTACAAGTCATAGGGATTATAAACTATTAAAGCAGATAAAGCAAATAAATACTTAGTAAGAATATCAATTTTAATAGCATAGCATAGATATAAATTTAACTTGAATTTTACGATATTTCATAGATAAATTTTGCTAACCTTCCCCCTTATCTTTCTAACTCTCAGCTTTCAAACACTTGTATCAACAATTTCTTTAATCAAAGACTTTCATTAAGTACCATTGACATCATAATGGTTTCAATTGCAGTTTTTAGTAAGGCAGAATCAAGATATTAGAATCCCTCCATAAGTCCTCAAATACATCAATTCATTACTGCCATAAGGCTTTATTTTACCTCAGCAATCCTCTTCCACCATTTTTTTCAAAGCTAATTCTTTCTTGTTCTTCAGATCTCAGCTTGTGCATTACCTCCTTAGAGAAGTTTTTTTTTTTCTAAAGTAATTAGATGATTGCGCTTTTCCACATTTTTATTGTAATTCTTTGCAGAACACTTACCATTCTCTATTTTTATAGTTTGTTGTTTATTTGTTCATTTATTTAGTTTTCTTTCCCAGGGAAAGGGATTTGCTGTATCCTCATTGCCTTATACTTAAGTTGTGCTCAATCACTATTCATGGAATGAATGAATGAAACAATAATACTGGATTTGAGGTTCTCTTGATATTTTAATAAACTTTTTATTGAGGTATATTATATTGTGAGCACACCTGTGAAAGCACCTGATAAACAAATAGAACATTAACAGTTCCCAAGAACTGCTCCCTTGTGTTCCCTCAAAATCAATATATCCCTCTTCCCCAAAGTAACCTCAATTTTGACCTCTAACATTGAGATTACTTTTTGAACTTTATCGAAACAAAATCATGTATTATTTATTGTCCAGCGTCTTTAATACGTTTGTGATATTTATGCATATTATTGCATGTAATAGTAGTAGTAGTTTCTTTGCTGCTTGGTATTTTATTGTTAGAGATTACAATTGATCTATTCTATAATTGATGGTTATTTGTGTTGTTTCCATTTTGGGTTTGTTCTAAATAGTGGCGCTATGAACCTACTTGTATGGTTGGGTATAAGAAAAAAAATGAAATTGCTAGGTCATAGCACATGAGTTTATTCAGCTTTAGTAGATCGTGAAAACTAGTTTTCAAATGCAGTTGTACCAATTTACCCACCTACCAGCAGTATATGAAATTTCCAGTAACTCAACCAATACTTAGAATTGTCAGTCTTTTAAATTTTTGCCACTCTCAAGTCCTTGTTGTACCGCTAGTTTTTTGATGCCTTCACACAGATTTAAAACTTTTATTCAGTATTTTTAGTTATTTTTGATGGGAGGGTTAGTTTGATACTAGATAATGCCTTTGAGGGATTTTAAAACCTCAACAGACCTGGAATTATTTCCATTAGAGGATTATCAAAAGGGAGAAGAAGATAAAAAAGAGAGAAGATATAATAGGTTAAGAAGAAAAGGGAGAAGGGTTAGGAAGAGAGAATGCCTATATAGTTTGTATGAGAGAGGATATTAGCTATGGAATGTGAATGATATCAAGGGTGTGAGAAATATGGGAGAATAGTTAGGATATCTTCTGGGCGTATAAATGTATTATACCTCCTAGCTTGATAGTTTTAAAAGAGGCTGGATAAAGATTTAAGTTACTTTAAATTGCCTTTTGGTTGGTAATCTGATTATCTTCTGAATATCTGTCACTTTGTAGTCTGTCCAGCTGACTATTAATTCTATCAATTACTTATTTTAAATTTGTATATAGAGAGATCACATAATTCAACAGCATCATCTTCTATTCAGAGAAGCTCATGAATGGAGCATAATACTTTAAAGCTGAATTTAAAGGCTGAAGACAATGTAGCTTTTAAAATTCACAATTTTAAGAAATTAAATAGTAATTGAACCATATGTAACTTTAATTAGTTTCATTAGCTTATAACCACGCACTGTCTCTCATTTAGAAACTTAAGTGGCACTCACGAGCCATGGGACTTTTGTGACCTTAAGTCAGTTAAATTCTCAGTTTCCTCATCTGGAAATGAGGATCATTTTCGCCTTGCCTACTTCAAAAGATTTTTGTGGGAATCAGAAAAGTTCAAGAAAACTATGTAAGCTGTAAAGGGTTATTCTCCTTAGAACAGATTATCTTAAGTAAAATTGGTGAGAATTTAATCAATCCCCTCTAAGTACAGAATATATTATAACTGGTCCTGAGGCCTTGAAAAAGGATGAAACAGTGCTTTTCAAAGGAGTGCAGGACCGAAGAACACAGGTGGGACATGAATTGCAGTAATAACATTGAATTATGTTTTTGATATTTTACTTTAATTTTTCAGATTATGTCAAGGAAAAAGTCTGTTCAGACCATAGGCCTTTCACATTTCTCAAACTAATTGTTCCTTTTACAGTGAAAAATCAGGCCTTTGGCTCAGAGCCTTCGGAAGGGAGTATTATCAGACAAGAATTCAATGATTTTTAAAATTTAGTTATAATTACCTTCTATTTATAGTAATAATATTAAATTTCTATTATAACGATATATACAGGTTCCTTTAAAAAATAAATGCACTTAAAGAAAAAACTTGCTTTATTAGCCCAGGTAATGTAGGAATGTGGCAAAAACTGGGACAATGGTGCCTAAAAAGTAGAAGAGGGGAGAAACACCACTATAATAAAGTGCTCTAAACGCTTCTTGCACTTCAGGATCTATCCTCCTATCTGGAAATTCAGGTTTCTGCTTTGGAGTACTGAAGAAAGAAAAGACATCTGCTAGCTGTCTTTTTCCATTAGCTCATTTTGTTTTCCATATCTATCTGGTAAGATGGTAGTATCTTCTCCATTTTATAGATAAAAGAAACAAAATTTTGAGAGTTTTCTTGTTCAAGGTCATACCATGTCATTGTTGCAGCCAGTGGGAACTGGGGCTGGAGAATGTAGTAGTGAAGCAATTTCATCTACTACTACTTGAGGTCAAGGTTCTTAGGAGCTCATCGTGGGAATGTTCTGGAATGTAAGAGTTCTGACACGTTTAGCTGTTTAAACAGAGCTCAAATGAAGCAGATGCTGCCTTTCCCTCATGGGGTGGGGGGAGAAGGATGCCATTTGCCTTCTGTAAAGTTTTGCTCAGATTTTGGTCTGAGTGCAGGCAGATGGTATTTAATGACTGTCTAAAGGGAGAAGGAATGAAGGGAAACACATAGACAAAAGGGGAGAAAAAAGGATTATTTTGAGAGCTTTGATTCCTTGGGAGCCTTACATCCTTCTCTGGGACTTCTATTTTGGGGATGTTGAGATATTTTAGGCATTTTGCTAAGGTTGGAAATGGGATGTTTATAGCACCTCAATTCTGGCAGACATATGGAAACAATTAACACCATATTTTAAAAATCTTATAGTTAGAAGTTGTTCAGCAGCCCTGATGCTTAAAATCCCTCTCTGGGTGTTTGCAGCAGAGATGGAAAGAGAAAGGAAATAAGATGTACTCAGCACCTTATTTATTCTGAGCACTTTAATATAATCTTCCCAATAGTTCCATGAGGTAGCTGCTGTGATTAATACTATTTTTCAGATAACAAAACTGAAACTCAGAGAGCTTAATATGTCCCCTGTGCCCAAGCTCACACAGCCAAGAAGTTAGGGTGCTGGGGACTCAACATCCTAAAGCTCATGTCTTCTTTTAGCCAACAGGTTGAATGAAAAAGAGATTGTGGTAGGCTAAATAACGCCTTCCCCCAATTCTCCCCCAAAGAGATCTATGTCCTCATCCGTGGAACCTATGAATGTTACCTTATATGGCAAAAAGTGCTCTGCAAATGTGATTAAGTTAAAGAGTCTTGAGATAGGGAGATTATGCTGGATTATTGAGGTAGGCCCTAAATGCAATAACAATTGTTATTATGAGGCAGGCAAAGGGAAGGTTGAAACAGACTGAAGAGGAGACGGTGCTGTGACTATACAGGCAGAGATTAAAGTGATGTGGCCACAAGCCAAGGATGCTGGCAGCCACCAGAAACTGGGACAGACAAAAAACAGATTCTCCATTAGAGAATCTGGAGGGAGCATGGCCCTGCTCACACCCTGGTTTTAGCCCAATGGAACTGATTTGTCTGAGATAATAAATTTCTGTTATTTCAAGCCACCACGTTTGTAGTATTTGTTAGAATAGCAACAGGAAACTAGCACAGAGCTGGAGGTAGAATCCTGAAGGACAACATTTCAGGGACAGTGAAGGCAGGGCGGGAAAGAATACTGAGAAAGTTAGGCAGGACCATGAGTCTAAAGTAACAAGGAGTATTTGAAGGAGGGAGTAACTGCTTACTGGCCTGTCTCCAGTGAGACCAAAGGCTGTACAAATTGTCCCCACTGTACAGGTCTCTTCCACTTCCCTTGCTCCCACATGTATGTGTGGGCAGTGGCACCTTGATTTCCTAAGCTAAAAAAGGCATTGGAGGCTCTAGAGAACCTTGGCCCAAATGATGTCTTAGTGCAGGGTGTTTCCTAGGGAATTCCAGGGGGGTGTAAATCATACTACCATACACAATTTAAGGCCAGAGATCATCAATGGTGCCTTGGTGGATGGAGAGCAACAGGCAGTAAATGAGGGCGGGATACTGGAATATGACTAAAATTACACAGCTCAAAAGCCATTATATAGTCAGTTAATAGATGATTAGGATTAGCAGAGATCCTCACATCTTCAGAAACCAGCACTTTACAAACACTGTAAAATATCATGGCAACAAATCATATGGTATACCCTCAAGTAGGTGGCCTGATCCACCAGCTGGTATTCAGTGACTGCCATGTAGCAGCTATCCAGGGAAATTGGATGCAGGGCTCTTCCTGAGGGAGGAGGAGCAGATATGACCTTGCCTTTAATAAAAATCATCCCTACTTCAGGACTAGTGAGGGGTTAAATGAGTTAAGGTGTTAGACTGCTGGCCCTCAGGCACTAATTCCCCCTTTCCACTCAGCAGTATAACTATTTAAAAGCCTTCTGCCTGGCTTTGCATAGTCTGGGTTGCATTTCTTCTGCAAGTCAGCAGGTAGGCCAAGTTTCGTATTGCTCCTAGGTAAAAATGAAATTCATTTTTTTGGCATGAGAGACATGGCAGAAGGGCCTTGCCCAGCTCTATGACACCCTCTCACGTCTCTGTGCCCCCTTGTTCACCTTTCTCACCAAACTCTTGCCCAGTTTTTCTCTGTTCTTAGAATCTGCCAAGCCCTGAGATTTTATGCCTGTTGTTCCCTCTGTCTGGAAAGGTTTTACCACAGCTGATTCCTTCTCAACCTTCAAGTCCCAGTTCAAATATTACCTCCCTGAGTTGTCTTCTCTGACCTCCCCAGCTCAAGTGTATGTTGTAGTATATCACCTTGTCTACCTGTCCTTTATAGTCTATCTTTCTGTGGAAATTTTTTTTTCATGTGTTTGCCTGTTCATTCTCTGTCCCCTTCTGCTCGTCTTCACTAGAATATAAGTAGGATGTTATATCATTTACTATTCTATTTGTAGCACAGAGCTTAAAATGCACCAGGTTCTTGATAAGTATTTGTTAAATAAGTCATGGCGGAGGCAAGAGTGTGGGGAAAATCACATAGAGGAAGCTCGGGGCCATTGCCACCATGGCCCAAACAGAAGCACTAAAGAGCAATCGCATAGGTGGAGCTTGTAGGCTGGGCCAGACTGGAGCGGGGCACTGCTGGAAGCTGAAGGACAATAGAAAGTCTCTGGAAGACAGAATGCACCACAGCATGGGAACTCATGGGAGAGAGCCCGAGGAAACTCCTGAATTGGCAATGGGGTCTTAGATGGAAAAGAAGACTTTTAGGCTACTAAATGACCACAGAAACCTTCAGAGAGTGAAATCAGTGCAGAGGACTCAGCCCAATGAGGTGAGATTCAGGAAGTTGCATGAAAGATGCATCCAAAGGCATGTCCAAAGGATGCTTTCTCTGAGCATCCTCACTGGTGGGAAGATAGGATTTATCTGTAATGTGGGATCCCTCCCCTCCTTAGATAGTTAATGATCTCCTTTTTGGTCCATGGTGCAGCAGTGCCTTACCCACCATATTGTTTAGAAAATTTTGGAGAGAAGTCTAGAGGCATCACAGCATGCTGGTGAAAGGCTAATGATGACTATTTCATAGCTTGAGATCAATACACATAAGGCACTTGGAACAATGACTGGCTTATAGTCAGTGCTATGGAGTGTCTACTTGTATTCTCATTAGAAGAAGTATCAGTTGGCTCTCAAATGGAATTTGTAGTAGTACACAGAGATAACAACGTTAATGTGAGTCCAGGATGCTTTTTGAGGCCCGATGGGTTGGGGAGGTGTCCCTGGAATATCTTCAAATAGGCCATTGCCCATTAGAGTGGAGGGGTTGTGGCTAGGGCTGCCGGGGAAAATTCAGAGTCTGGCATGGTTCCCAGGCACCATCGCTCTCTCCAGGTACCAACTTACTCCTGTGACCACATTATAACATTCAGCTGTGACACTGGGGCCAGTTAGACAGGGAGTTTGTGTACAGTAAAGTAGAAGGTACACATTTTTTTTTCTATAGTAGGATTATATGTGTGCATTGGAACAAGTGTGACAAGTTTTGTTTTGTTTCATTTTGTTTAATGGAAAGGATGATGAATAGTTTGCTGGCACTTACTCCTGGGTTCAAGGCTGCATTTGATGTGAAAGCTGTGGTCCTGACACTTCCAACAATGGGAACAACTTCAAGCCTCAACAAACTCTTAGCTCTACCAACCGAGGGGTGCTTGATTGGCCAACCTGATCAGTTATGTGGTTTTCTAGATGTTGGATGCATTCTATCAATCCTAGATGGAAAGAAAGAATGATTAGGCCTTTTAGCTGGTAGCATTTATTGGCAGAGTTTCAGGATAATTCTCTCAGATGAGTTTAGCATTACCAATGAAAGTTATTGGATTCATATATCAAGAAAGGAGATGGAAATCGAGTACATTTTTTTTGGATTTTCTTAAAATATTTTTAACAGGGCAATGCTTAAAATCATTTTAAGATTTTTATTGTAAAATAATAGATACAGAAAACCATGACAAAAAATGTGTAGCTTAATGAGGCAAATACCTTTGTAACCATCACCCAGGCCAAGTAATAGAAATTGCCACTCATTCCAGAAACTCCTCAATATACCCTGTCTCAATCATAGTCCTCTCGCTCCACCAAAGGTAACCATTATCCTGAGCATTATGGTCACCACTTCCTTTCATTTCTTTATAGTTTTAACCCTCAAATGTGCATTTCTAGACACTACATTTAGCCTTGCTCATTTAAAAAATATTGATATGTCTTTATTCTCTTTCTTTTAAAACATTTATTGAGATATAATTCACATACTATAAAATTCACTTTTTTAAAAGTGTACAATTCAGAAGTTTTTTGTATGTTCACAAAGTTATGTAACCATCATTTCTGACTCTAGAATATTGTCATCATCTCCAAAGGAAATCCTATACCTATTATCAATTCTTCTTCCCCTAGACCCCTGCCAAACACTAATCTGCTTTCTGTCTCTATTGATTTGCCTAATCTGGATATTTCATATGAATGAAATCATATAAGATGTGTTCTTTAGTGACTGGCTTCTTTCACTTAGCATAGTGTTTTCAAGATTTATCAATTTTGTATAGCATAGATTATGGTGCTGGTTTCATGGATGTATACTTGTTTCCAAACTCGTCAAGTTGTATGCATTAAATATATACATTTTTGTATGTTAATCATACCTAAAGAAAGTGTTTTAAATAAAACATTCATCTATCTTGTAGCATGTAGCAGTACTTCATTTCTTTTTATGGCTGAAAAATATTCCATTGTATGTATATACCTCATTTTGCATATCCATCCATTTGTTAATACACATTTGAGTTGTTTCCATTTTTAGATATTATTAATAATGTAGCTATGAACATTTGTGAACAAGTTTGGGTGTGAAAGTGGGTTTTTATTTCTCTTGAGTGAAATTGCTGAGTCATATGTTAATTTTGTGATTAACTCTTTGAGGTACTGCTGAACCGTTTCGCAAAGTAGCTACATCATTTTACATTCTCACCAGCAATATGTGAGGGTTCTAGTTTCTTCACTTTTTTGCCACCCCTTGTTATTCTCCATCTTTTTGGTTATAGTTATCCTTATAGATGTGAAATAGTATCTCCTTGTGGTTTTTAATTTGTATTTACCTAATAATTAATGATGTTGGGCATCTTTTCATATAATTGATTACTTGCGTATTTCTTTTGGAGAAATGCTTATTCATATCCTCTGCACAATTTTAAACTAAATTCTTTTAATTATTGATATGAATGTTCATTATATATTCTTGATACTATTCCATTATAATATATATAATACATATTATTGGCAAGTATTTTCTCTTATTTTGTGGGTTGTCTTTTCATGTTCTTGATAGTGTCTTTGAAGCATAGAAGTTTTTAATTTTGATAAATCCAATTTATCTATTGTTTTTTTTTTGTTGTTGCTCATGTTTTTGGTATCATATTTACAAATCCATTGCCAAATCCTAGGTCATGTAGATTTGCCTCTATGTTTTCTTCTGAGAGTGTTATATCTTTTACTCTTACATTTAGGTCTTTGACCCATTCTGAGTCAATTTTTGGATATGGTGTGAGGTAGGAGTCTGACTTCATTCTTCTGTATGTAGGTATCCATTTATTCTAGCACCATTTGTTGCAAAAACTATTCTTTACTTATTGATTTGTCTTGCCATAATTATTGAAAATCAACTGGCCATAAATTGGGGAATTTATTTTTGGACTCTCAATTTTATTGCATTGGTTTCCATAGTTTTGTAGTAGGATTTGAAATTAGGAAGTGTAACTCCTTCAACTTTGGTCTTTTTCAATCTTATTTGCCTATTCTGGTTCTCTTGCATTTACCATATGAATTTTAGCATCAGTTGGCCAATTTCTTGAAAATTGGTACTAGAATTTTAAAAGGCATTGTAATAAATCTGTAGATCAATTGGAGATTATCGCCATTTTACCCATATTAAGCCATGGACACAGAACGTTTTTGCATTTTTTTAGGTCTTCTTTAATTTCTTTCAATGATGTTCTACAGTTTTCAATGTATAAGGCTTGTGCTTATTTTACTAAATTTATTCTTAAATATTTCATTATGTTTGATATGATAAATATAATTGTTTTCTTACATTTATTTTAATTTTGTTAATTGTTAGTGTATAGATATACAATTTTTAATTTTGTTTAATGATCTTGCATCCTGCAAACTGTAGAATTCATTTATTAGCTCTAATAGTGTTCTTGTTGATTCATTAGAATGTGTGTGTGTGTGTGTGTGTGTGTGTGTGTGTATTATGCCATTGGTGAATCAAGATAATTTTGTTTCTTCCCTTTCAATCTGGATTCCTTTTATTTAGTTTGCTTGACCAATTGTGTTGGCTAGAACTTCTAGTACAACGCTGAATATAAATGGTGAAAGGGGACATATCTGTCTTGTTCCTGATCTGATAGGAAAAGATTATGTTAGTTGTGGGTTTTTCATAAACAGCTTTTATCAGATTGAGAAAGTTTCCTATGTTGAATGTTTGTGTCATAAAAGAGTGTTGAATTTTTCAAATTCTTTTTCTGCATCTATTGAATTATCATGTGATTTTGATTTTTGGTTAACTAATATTATGTATTACATTGATTGGTTTTCATGTGTTGAACCAACCTTGCATTCTTGGGATAAATCTCAACTTCATTATTGTGTACAATGCTTTGTTTTTTTTTTTTTTTTAATTAAAGCCTACAGCACCTGATATTTCTAGGTGTTCTCCCATCCAAGTACTAACCAAGCCTGACCCTGCTTAGCTTCTGAGATCAGACAAGATAAGGTGTGTTCAGGGTGGCATGGCAGTAGACTATAATGCTTTTTATATTTTGCTAAATTTAATTTGTTAGTATTTTTTGTCTATATTAATAAAGTATATTATTCTGTAGTTTTTATGATGTTTTTGTGTCATTTGGTATTAGAATAATGCTGACCTCATAGAAGAAGTTGAGAAGTGTCCCCTCCTCATCTCTTTCTTGGAAGGTTTTGTGAGGATTGGTGTTAATTCTTTAAAAGTTGTTTAAAAATTCACCAATAAAGCCATGTAGTCCTAAGATTTCCATTGTGGGAAGTTTTTTGATTAACAAGTCAATTTCTTTACTTGTTATGTACCTATTCAGATTTTAAATTCCTTCTTGAGTTAGTTTCAGTAGTTTATGTCTTTTTTTAAAAAATATTTTTATTTTTTTATCATCTCAGCTTCAGTAGTAAGTAGTTTGTGTCTTTCTAGAAATTTTTCCTTTCACCTAGATTTTCTAATTTGTTAGCATACAATTGGTCATAGTATTCCCTTATAATTAATTTTATTTCTGTAAGATTGGTAGTAATGTCCATTCTTTTATTATTGATTTTAATAATTTAAGTTTTCTCTCTTTTTGTATTGGTTAATCTAGGTAAGATTTTTCAATTTCGTTGATTTTTAAAGAAATAACCAACTTTTGCTTTTGTTCTCTTTCTCTATTGTTTTTTTTATTATTATTTCATTCATTTTCACTGTAGTCTTTATTGTTTACTTCCTGTTTGCTTGATTTGAGTTACTTTGTTTTTTTATGTCTAGTTTTTTAAGGTGAAAAGTTAGATTATTGATTTGAGAACTTTGTCCTTTTTTAATATAAACATTTGCAGATATAACTTTTTCTCTAAGCACTACTTTAGTTGCAATCCATAAGTTTTGGAATATTATGTTTTTGTTTTTATTAATCTCAAAGCATTTTCTAATTTTCCTTGTGAATATTTTCTTGAGCCATTAGTTATTTAGGAATATGTTGTTTAATTTCCATGTTTGTCAACCTTCCAAATCTCCTTCCTCTTTGATTTCTAATTTCATTCCATTATAATAATTATTAGAGTAATAATTAGTATAATTTCAATTGTTTTAAATTTATTTAGCCCAATTTTATGGTTTATCACATAATTTATCATGGAGAATTTGAGAAGAATATATATTCTGTTGTTGTCAGATAGCATGTTTTATAAAGTTTCTTGGGGCTAGTTGACTTACAGTACTGGTGATGTCTTTGTTGGTCTTCTGTATGTTTGTTCTGTCCATTATTGAAAATATGCTACTGAAGCCTCTATTATTGTTGAATTGCCTATTTCTCCCTTCAATTCTGTCAGTTTTTGTTTCCTGTATTTTGAGGCCCTGTTGTTAGGTTTATATATATTAACAGTTGTTATATATTCTTGGTGGGTTGACTCTTTTATTATTATAAGGAAAAATAATGAGAACTCTCTGAAAAATGGTGTTTTGAAAGAGCCATAACTGTGTTTTGACCCTTACATTGTCTGCTAGGCTGCTTGTTTTACCATTACTTTTATAGAAATTTTCTTCAGAGGTTGGTTCTTACTATAATCTTTCCATTACCTCATTCCCTTCTTTTCTTTTCTTTATTTTTTAAATAATAACTTATTTGTTGAAGAATCTAGCCTGTTTGACTTGCAGAATTTCTCAAGTTTGGATTTTGCAATGACGTACTTTCTATATATTTCAATATGTTTTTTATCTTCTGAAGGTCACGAAATGGAGCTGACTCCAGATACTTGATCTAATTCAGTTTTTTTTAGAGCCTTTAGTAGGACTATGGATGGTGTTGTATCTTTCTACAGAAGACACAATGTTTGAATTTTTAGGGCAAATCTGTAATGTAGTCAAATTTATTTTTAAGCAGGTGGTAAGTATATTTATATTTTAAAATTTAAAAAAGGGCAGAAATCTCACTCAACCAAGCCTAGGACCTCATAACTGGCTATTAGATTAAAAACAAACAAACAAACAAACAAACAAACAAAAAAAAAACAAAAAAAAAACAAAAACAACAATTCAATCTGTTGATTTGTCAAATCTAGATTTTTAGCATTCAAGACCATCTATAATGACTTTGGTAATACTTCAGTATAGTATATTAACTACCTATGAATACTGGGTTAGTAATAATTATAAAAGCTAATATATAGTACTTATTTTGTATTAAGCATTAGACTAACCCTTTTTTGCATATTGTGTATATTTTCCATTTGCCTCTACTTGGCTTGTTATAAATTGCAAATGTGAATATATACAGTACCTACATTTTACCCCATCCATTCATATGTATTGGAAAGTGTTGATCATATTGTAGTCAATATCCCTGAGTCCCCCGTTTTGGTCTCTTCATTTTAAAAGCCTGCACAAAAATCTGTCGTAAGCAAAATATTCTTCTGCTCGATTGTAGCTATTCAAGAGGTGATGTTAAGGTATCACTGCAGGATATAGCTACAGAAGAAGCAGGCATGACAACCTTAACCATTTCACACATGTATATATTCATTGCACACACAGTGTCATAAGTCATGTGCTATCTGTGCTCACCTGATCTAGTAAGCCCATAGCCTGAGAGTCCTTGGACAGAGCAACTATGCTTAGGGTATTATCTGACTTGTGTTTTTTTTACATGTATGTTCAAATTTATTAGTTCATGCTAATTCATTTTCCAAGGTGATTGTTTGAACCAACTTACAGTCTCACATGCAGGATATGAGAATCTTACTTCATTCCAGATATTTGCCGACATGTGATGACATATAATCTTATTCTTCCTCATTTAGTTGATGTAAAATTATATCTCATTGTGTTTTTTTTTAATTAAACTTTTCATATTGAGATAGTTGTGGATTCACATGCAGTTGCAAGAAATAATACAGAGAAATTCCATGTACTCTTTACCGAATTTCCCTCAATGATAACATCTAGCAAAACTATAGTAAAATATCACAACCAGGATAATGGCATGGATGTAATGTCAGGTCTGATTTCTTATTATCTGTATTTGTGTGTGTGTGTGTGTGTGTGTGTGTGTGTGTGTGTGTGTGTGTGTATGCACGCATGCGCATGTGTGAGCATGCACAAGCACATAAGTGCTTAGTTTCATGTAATTTTATCATGTGTGGTTTTATGCATGTATCACTACAGTCGAGATATAGAAAGTTTCCATCACCACAAGGATCCCATCTGTTGCCCTTTTATAACCGCACCTACTTTTCTTCCTTCCATCCTTAAGCTCTAGCAACTACTAATTTGTTCTCTTTTTCTATAATTTTGTCATTTCAAGAATGTTATATATTGGCAGTTACAAAATAGTCATTAGGATGTAAAGTACAGCATAGGGAATATAGTCAATAATATGGTAATAACTATGCATAGTGCCAGGTGGGTAGTAGACTAATTGAGAAGATCACTTCATAGGTTATATAAATGTCTGACCACTGTATACCTGAAACTGATACAATATTAAATGTAAACTATAATTGAAAAAAAATTTAAAATAGAATGGAATTTAAAATAAAACAGAATCATATAGTGTGTAACCTTTCAGATTGGCTTTTTTTTTTTCTCTAAGCATAATTCTCTGGAGATTCATCCAAGTTGCATGTGTCTATAGTTTATTCTTTTTAATTGTTAAAGTATGTCATAGCAACATGGTTTGCTTAATCATTTACCTATTGAAGAACATCTGGTTTTCAGTTTTTGGCTATTACAAATAAAAATACTATGGACATTTAAGCATAGATTTTTGTGTCAACATTAATTTTTACTTCTTTAAGATAAATGCCCAAGAGTACAATTATTAAGTTGAACATTTATTGCATGTTTAATTTTCTAAGAAACTGCCAAACTGCTTTATAGTGTAGTTATACTATTGCATATTCCCATTAACGATGTGTGAGTGATCCAGTTTCTCTGCATTCTCACCATCTTTTGGTATTGTCATAATTTTTTACTTGTATTTCTGGTAGGTATGTAGTGACATATTATCATGATTTTAATTCTTTTTTCTCTAATGGCTAATGAACATATTTTCTTGTATTTCTTTGTCATTTGTATATCCTCTTTGATAAAATTATTGTTTATGTCTTTTGCCCATTTTCTAATTGGATTGTTTGTTTTCTTATTGATGAGTTTTGTGAATTTTTTATATATTCTACACATACATACTTCGTTGGATATGTGGTTTTCAAATATTTTTCCCAGTGTGTAGCTTATCTTTTCATCTTCTTAATGGTACCTTTCACAGAGCTAAAGTTTTTTATTTTGATGAGATCCAATTTATCCATTTTTCCTTTTATAGATTGAGCTTTTGGTGTCAAGTCTATGAACATTTTGCCTAGTCCTAATCTTGAATATTTTCTCCTATTTTTTTCCAAAGATTTACAGATTTTATGTTCTATGTTATACCTATGATCCATTTTGAGTTAATAATTGTATAAGGTGTGAATATTTTCATGATGGGTCCAGCACTGTTTTTTGGAGAGGTGGTCCTTTCTCCATTGAATTACTTACTGTATTGAAATAATGGTCTTAATTAGCCACATGAGACTAGAAGACTTTTAATGCATTTTTTTGTAGTCATAAAGTGATTGGAATTAAAAAAAAACTTGATATTTTTGTAAGATATTTTATTTTGAGATTCAGAGATTTTCTATTTGAGAATCATAATCTTGTCCCTTTTTTCCTTTAAAAAGTTACCTTTCATGTAGCTATAGAGAGTTAGAAAAATATAGAAAATTAGAAAAAATATAGAAACATATAAAAATGAACAAAACATAAAATATTATATATAATAAAATGAAAATAAAACATGTATAATGTTATATATAGAAAACTAAAACGCATAGAAAAATTTTAGAAAAATATAGAAAGTTAGAAAAAAACAGAATGGAAATGACTGGTTCATAAGTTTCAAACAAAGTTTAAAAAAAGGAAAGGAGGAAGAGAAAAGAAAAGGAAAGAAAGACAACAGAGCCTGGACTTCAGCTGCAATTCCGTCATTTTTTACTGGGTTACCTCGGACTGCTTTTCTGTCTGTAAATGAGATCAAAAGACACTTCTTCACAGACCCCTTAGTAACATCTCACACTTTAAACCTTCCTGCCCAGGTCCTGCAGCAGCACCTTTCTGCCCCCGCGCTCCCTGGAGAAATAGAAGAGCAAGGCTCTTTTTCCTGGGAATCTCGCTCTCTTCCTGAGGCAGCAGGCTGGCCTTAGATGTGTATGTAGAGAACTGAGCAGCTGGGTAGTGGAGAGCTTGGATTAGCCTGTTGGATGGAGGGATGGGTGTGCCTTAAGGAGCTCCCCGCCCCACTCCTTCCCTCCAAGAACTCTGGCCATACAAAGATAAGTGACGTAAAGGATTAGGAAAAGCCTGCCTGGCCTCTTTCTGCTGCCACTACACCTGGGGCTCTTTCTGCTGGAGATTAATGGGTGGCAGCTTTGTCAGAGGGGCAGACATTTAAATGTCTGCTTTGATTTAAAGAAGTACTTCCAGCCTTCCTCACCAGATCTTCCTGTAAAGCAGTCTTGTGCTTTCCTGTGAGTCTGCACCTTTTCAAAACATGGGGCTCACTATTCCTCCTAGTGACTCATTAGGGACAGAGCTGGTGCTGGCACCAAATCTAACTTTGAATGTGGAAGCTGGAGAAGAAAAGACATAAATCACATATTGGAAGCAAAAAAGATTGTTAATTCACTTTTCCAGACAGAGAGGAGAGCAGGCAATAGACACTACCCAGACATAGGTAGCTCTCTGCAGTAACACAAACCCAGCTTGGAGGGAGGTGCCATTCTTATAGTTCATTTGTTTATTAATTTATTCACTAATCCTTTCATTTGAGTTTATTTATTTATTTACTTATTCACCGAGAACCAACTAGCCAGCCTGGCCAGGCCCCTAACGAACATTTCTCTAGCTTCTCCTGTGTGCCTAGTTCTGTATCCAACCCTGGGGACACAAGTGATGAAAACATGGTGCTCCATGCTGTGGAGAGGGTTGGACTATGCTTGGGCTAGATTGCAATACCAGACGTGCTTCTGGAAATTGCAGGGGCTCTGCCACACATATGTTTTTACAGGTATGAATCCGGTTTCCGTGACTCTGGCTAGTGCCCTGCAGGTCAAGGGTGAAGCTTTGTCAGAGGAGGAAATCTGGTCCCTTTTGTCTCTGGCAGCTGAGCAGCTCCTGGAAGACCTCCAGAAGGGTAAGAGAATATGTTTGGGTCTGTCGAGTTGCGGGGAGCGGGGGGGGGGGGGGGGGGGGGGGCGGGGGGGGTTGAATGTGACACCAAACAAATACATTTCTTGCTACTTCTTTTGTATCTGTTATCAGTCGGAGGTATTATAATGAGTAAGTAATTGACACCCACCCACGGAATTGTACTGGGAGGGCAGGCCTCTTGAACACATGGCCAATGGCAGAATTGAAAGAAAGGAATCGATTCTGCCTTGTTATTGCAGCTTTTACAGGCATACTGGCTAGAGAAATAGTGGCTGCAGCTCTGTGGCCTCTCCCAACACCGGGGCAGTCTAGGCATAACCAGAGACAGGGGACAAGGGGCAGTCTCTTGCCAGATACTGCACCAACTTGTATCCCATCAGGAACTAGAACCCACACATTCGGTGGTCTAAACAGGGAAAGTTAATATAAAGAATTATGAAACTCCAATAGAAAAGGAACTGTGAGGAATGAGAAAACTTCATGGTCCCCTAGGGTTGAGGGCAGTCCCAGTGAGAGACAAACTTTGAAGGGAAGCCACCTCTCCAGGTTGGAGTCCAGATCTCCTGGAGTAGTTATGCCTGCAGCCCATGATGATGGCGAAGCTAGCTGCTTCGCCAGGCCATCGGTGGCCTGCAGTCACTGGACAAGCCGGGCACATGGAATCCGAACAGGGGTGCAGTGATCCTCTAGGAGGCGGTGCGCACAGGTGAGCCACAGCTCTGGAGCTGGTGAGGGCAGGAGGCCTGAGACCACAGGGTGATCACTTCGGGAGACTGAGTGGCACAGGGACTGCGCGTCGTGGGAGGGTGTCTGCGCAGAGTCACCGGGTGCCCTTTGCACACACACCGCGATCCTCCAGAAACAGCAGGGGAACCTGCTTTCCGCTATGTCTCTCTAGCTCCCTCTACTGAGAAAGCTGAATGTGACGCTCCCTGTAAGTGAGAGATGCTTAAGCGATGGAGCAGGTATTAAAAGTTGGATTTGTAGCTAAGAGGCATTAAATGAGTAAGTGGAACAAACACCGAATCCTCAACACCCAGATATCAACTCAGAAGTCACATGTGTTTGGTAGCTTCCCTCCTGCAATAGACACTCTCCTCAAGTGAAATCACACCTGAGCAGTTATGATGATGGGTTGCAGCATAGGTCCTATGCGCCTGCACCCTCAGCTCCATCTTTTCCCTGAGTCTTCACTCCCTCTTACCTGTCCTGGAGGCTTTCATGCACAATTATGGAATACCCAGAAGACCAGCTCCTTGGGTTCCTGCCCTGGCTCCAGAGAACTCAGTATTATGCCAATTTCCAGGTGGACCTGACCTTTCTTTACCTTTCACCTTAAGACTCTTAGGCCATGGATAAATTTGGATGCAGCTGCTAGTCTCCCCGCCACTGCTGTAGCTTCCTTTCCTAACATATGCTTCTGTGTAACAGACTGGGGTGAGTGGTACATCAGGTTTGAATTTGTTCCACTTTGTATTTGCCCTGGGTCAGCTCATAGTCCATCCCAGATGGGGTACTTGCAAGACACCTACTGGGCACAGTCCCACGGATGGCCCTTCAAATGGTGGCCCTGTCCCTATAGCCAGTATTGCCTTGGTTTCAGGTTCTTCGGACTATGTGGTTTGTCCCTGGTCAACCTTGCTTTCTTCGTCTGGAAGTCTTTCTTTCCAAAGCCATATTTCTCACATAGAGGCTGTTCTTTTCAAAGCCCCTGAACTCCTACAGCAACAGAATGATGATGAGCAGCCTGATGCATCTCAGGTAAGCCACATAGCATCTCTGCAGCACACCTGGGCCTGTCCTCTGGGAAAGGCCTGGTCCTAGGTCATCCCTAGCTCCCAGTTTAGCCCTCAAAACACTGAAGGAAGATAGATTTAAATAACTTTATTCCTAGGCTTTCTTGCCAGCAATTTATTAATTCTTAGATGAGAACAAGTCAACCTCTCTGTGCACCAATTTCTACATATCTTTTTGGTTAATATGACCCAAACCATTAACTTATTATAAATATTCAAGAAGTGTTGGAAAAGCTATAGATAAATGGTCTGGCACATTGGTACCATGTAGCAAAAGCTCTAAAACGGTTTCAACAAATCTTCAACTAGGAATTTATCCTAAAGGTTGAGTAAATATTTAGCTGCTACAATGTTTCTTATTGTTTTGTTGGCATTAGTGATAAACTGAAAACAAGCTAATCCAGTGAGAGTGGATATAAAACAAGACAACATTAAAATGAGGCTGTATAGAAAGTTATTTAATGACTTAAAAAGCAATTAAATATATACATATATAATGTGATCCTAGTTGTATACATACACACACACAGAGTGAGAGCAAGAGCGAGCGAGTGGGAGATATCTGAAAATATATACACCAAGGTATCTGTAGTGATTATTTATGGGTAGCAATATCAGTGGCGATTTTTGTTTTCCATACATGTGTTTTGCTTCTGAATAGCAAAAAATTCTAATAAACATTATTGTCAATTTCAAAAAAAAAAAAAAAAGAAATTCTAAGGAGAGAATGATGTAAGGTAAGCACACAACACTGGGCAGGACAAAATGGACATTTAATTGACGAATTCTGTTTCATTTTCCTTGTTCTTTGGTGGTAAAAGTGTAAATCTGGAAATTCCACTCCTCTCGGAAACTACCCTGGGCCCAGAGAATAGGGCATCGGCGGCTTCCAGGTTTGCTTTGTATGGGCCCACATGTCTCCAAGTCAGATCACATCAGTGAAAAAAGCATCAAAGTCCCAGTCACAGCAGTCCTGACCTTGTTATCCCACTCTGTTAACACTCCAGGTCCCTACATTTTCTATACTGCCAGGATCCCAAAGGTGAATCATTGGACACCTGTGTGGGACACAGACATGAATGCCTCTCAAATTATCTATTAGGCAATGTTCCACCCACATCATGTTACTTACTATGCTCTGGACTCAGCTAAAATGCCACATCCTGAGCCATGGATCCGATTCTCTGAGTGAGCGCTAAAAGGAAGTGCTGTTATAATGTGAAAATGCAGGAGAGCTAGTTTCCTGTTGGGTGAATCTCAACTAATGATAAATGAGAGATGGGAGGGAACTGAGAAGATAAATTTTCCTTTCTTCCTTTCCTCCTGACTGCTTTGAGATGGACAAGTCTTGCAAGCCTTCCAGAGAAGTCCTGAGTGCTAGAAAGCTATGTTTGTTGTACTTACTGCTGTGCTCTGAGGCTTGTTACAAGGAGGTGGCTAGCATGGTGATGTGGCACATAACATCTTTCCTCATATCCCTTTCCCTTTTCTTCTCACCCATATTGTCCTGGGTTTACAGCTCCTGAATGAAGTAGCAGTACTTAATCCTTGTCTCAGGCTCTGCTTTCTACAGGATCTGAGCTAAGACAGATCTCAAGTGCTCCTGAAGTCTCTTCCTACCACTCCCAGCACTCGCTGGTGAGGAACAGACATCACTCTCCTGACCATAGCTTCCGCTCCACTGAGCGTCTTGTGAAAGTCTAGTCACTCCCCTGCTTAGAACATCTTTGAGTTGAACTGAGTTGGAGAAAAACACCCTCCTTTCTCCTACACACATTCCTCCACACAGAGGAGGGAGGAGTCTAAGAGTTCAAAGGCTAAAAATAGGCAGAGCTAAGAACTGAGGGAGTGTGTTGCTGAGAGTCTAGGCCAGGAAGATCAGGGCGAGTTTGATGTGACAGAGGGCCACTGTAGGGAGGGACTAAGTCTTGAATAAGCCAAATAGCCATTTTTGTTGGTAGCTTAACACTCTAGGCGTATGAAGCATGGCATCTGGAAGTATGGGTTAAAGTGTGGAAGCTACCAGCCCGGAGGCCTCTTGGATAGGAGGCCTTGTTACCTGGCTATTCTCTTAAAGCATCTCTACCACTCAGTTCTGTTAATTGCTGTTCTCTTCCATTCATCACAGACTCCTCTCTTCATCCAACTTGGCTTGGATCCTGTGGGGTGGGGTGGGGTGGGGTGGGGTACTTAGGAAAGTAGTCTCAGGAGATGCTGTACCCAGAATCCTTCTCTAGCCCTGGGCCCCATTCTGAGGTTAGGAGAATGTACCCTGACTCCTCCCCTCGGGCCAACCTTCAGTTCTAACCAGCACACTAAGACATGTCCCTCACTGTTTGGAGTGTTAGTCTCAGGTGCAGGTAGAGTTGCAGGCAGGTCTCTAACTATAAGTCAACTCATGCCACCATCACCCATCACATGCTCGTGGTGGACGTCATAAATAAATCATGACGTTCTTTCCTACAGAGTCTGAAATTTCCTACAACATCCTTCTCACCGCCCATCTCCAGGCAGTATCTACCAATGGGCTGGATTGGAGATTTGGATGTGGCTTTAGGCCTTTCCTAAGAAACTTTAAGACAAAGCCCATGAAATCCAAATAAGTTTCCAGGTGTGGATGGTACCTCTGGCAGTGCTCAAGATGCTGCTCTGGCATCTGCTATCAGAGCCATTTCTCACCAAATGAGGATGCAGCTTGTGACCTTCCTTGCAGCAATCTAGTCATATTCCTCAGAGGGATACATGTTGGTTTAGGAGTACAATTTCAGACAAAGTAGAGAGCTAATTGGTACATGTAACACTGGACACGTGCCCTTGACCTAGAGATGTAAAAACCAAAACCAAATCTGCTTGTATTAAACTCAGTGGATTCCTTAAGTAATACATTTTTACATACCATATTTCATTAATTCAATGTATGCCTTCCAAAGTCCCAAAAGTCATTTCCTGAAAAGAGAGATCTTAAGGAGAATGTGTCTTATCAGTTGTAATAGAAGCCTAATAATAATATGAATAATAAAACATTTATTGAAGACTTAGTATGATCCAGAAACAACATAGCCAAATGGCTCCGGGCAGGGACTCTGGTAATTGGGTTCAAGTCTAGGCTTTAGGTCTTACTTGCAAGTTCCTTAACTTGTCTTTGCTTTAGTTTCCTCCTATGTTAAAAGGGGACTATTAATATACCTATTTCATAGGATTGTGGCAAGGACTAAGTAAGTTGATATAACTAAAAGATGTAGAACAAGGCTTGGTATAAGTGCTCTGTCCATTAATAACAACAATAATAATTATTATTACCATCTCCAGGTACTTTTATTCAACTCTCAGGAGTATTCAGGTAGAATAGTCACTATAAAGATAAGGAAACTGGGAATCAGAGGAGTCAGATAATGCTCTTCCATTATACCACATTGCTTTTTGACAATATTTGATGCTTTTAAATCGGTCTGGACCACAGTATGTCATGGACAGATGGTTTGGCTATAAGAAGTAGTCTAAAGTACAGTGTCTAGAATCACAGATATAGTTATTATTTACTTAACAAGAAGTCTAGAGATTGGTCACTAGCTCAGTAAATGCCATCGAGGATCCAGGCTGTGTATTTCCATTCTATCTTCTTTAGCTGCTGGTATTTTGTTCTAATGGTCACAGATGGCTGCTATGACTCCATGTATCACACTGGTATTCAAGGCAGGAAAAAAGAAGGAAAGAGTGAAGTCAGTCACATGTGTTCCTATTGTCAGTAAAGCAAAAGTTTTCTCAGGAGCCCTCTAATAGACTTTCCTTATATCTTTTGCCAAAATTGAATGTCATGATCATTACAGCTTTTAGCCACTAGAGTAGGGGGCAGGAAAGTTTAAGGGAGGTGCAGATGTTTGTTGGGTTAGCCAGGCAACAGTGTCTGCCACATGGGAAATGGAATTGAGTTTTGTTTTTGTTTTGCAGGACCAGGACCACAGAATAACAGAAATGACTGTAATCTAATCATGTACTCTTCTCTTGGGCAGATGCATGTCTATTCTTTAGGAACAACCCTCTACTGGTCAGCAGGATTTCAAGTTCCACCAAATCAGGTCTGTAAACAGGGTACTTAAAGTCTTGCCAGGCCATGTCTTTAGATTTACGTAGAAGTTTTCTCCAAAGCAGGGGCCATATCTACTGAGCTGTGTGCCACAACTCTGTCCTCCTAGGTTCTAGGAAGGCGTTGCTAACCGATTACAGAACTGCCTCTGCTGAGTCCAGAGACAACTTGGGAATCCTAGTCAACATGGCACTCCAGGCAGCCACAATTTAGGATTGGAAAGGAAGATAACACTTATTTGCCACCTGTGCTCAGAGGAAGTAGGAAGCTAGAGGATTTTATAGATACTGAAGATACAGATTTATAAAACAAGCTTTAAAGCAGCCCCTTCCTGGAGTGAGATCCTTCCCTGAAAACAATTTCTATGCTCAATTGATTCGGATAAATGCCTCCCACAATGTTTCCCCCTAATTATTATTCAGAGTAGTTTATTAAAGACTCTGAGAATGTTTAAAGCATAGAAAACTTTTAACATTGTTTATCATAGCATTTTACAAATTTTTAACTACAGAATATGTATGCTTGTAAATTTTTATTCGACTCTATAAGAATTCCTTGAAAAGCAATGTAACCAGAGCACATGCTGAAGAAACCCTTCCTTCCCTCCTTCCTTCCTCCCTCTTTCCCTCCCTTCCTTCCTCTCTCTTTCCCTCCCTCCCTCCCTCCCTCCCTCCCTTCTTTCCTTCCTTCCTTCCTTTCTTCCTTCCTTCCTTCCATCTCAGCCTTACTTTCTCCAATTTAACATCCCAATGCTGCCTGAAGCTCATGTGAAATCTTTCGTAGTTCCTGACTACCATGAGGTTTGTTCTACTTCTTAGCAGGGCATACATGGCACCCAGAATTAAGTCTCTACCTGTGGCTCAGTTCCTCTCTGGTACTCTGCCATGATTGGGGCTGGTTTCATGGGCACAGGGCCCAGCACTTACAATGGCTCCAAGCTCAGTTTTATGTTCTGCTGTCACTGTCTAGAAATTCTTAATAATTTTGAATGAGGGGCCCTGACTTGTTATTTTCCCCTGGGCTCTGGGCCTGCCCATAGGCCCCTTCCATTCAGACAGATGCTGACCTTTGCATACACTGCTTACTCTACCCGCAGCTCACTCTCCCACTGTTCTCCTGGTTAACCCCAGCATGGCAAGAAATGGTAGTGCAGCCTTTATCTGGAAAATGACTTTACAGTATGGGTGATCATGAGAAAAAGCCTGATATTGAATCTGAGTTGAGGCATATAAATGGTGGCCATTTCAACACATGAGGGAAGTAGTTAGTAAAATATCTATTTTTTTTCTTTTGCTTGGTGTTTACATGTGACATGAAGTTAAACCAAAAATTATTGACCTTGTGCTGACCACTGGAGATGCTGAAGTGAAAAATCCACCATCCTTATGTTTCTGGAGCTCACATCCTACTGGAAAGACCTAATGAGACTCATCTAAATAATCTAAGAGAAATGACAGGCTGCCTAGGTGAATGAGTTAAAGGCTGAGCCCTGATTTCATCTGGGTGTTTGCCATAGGTAGAAATCCACTTGGTTAAGCACCTATTTTTCATAAATATTCCAGATTAGAAAGCAGCAAACTTCACACAGCTGGAGCAGAGATAATTGCTCTGCATTCGGTAGCCTCAGTGATATATCTTGTGTCTATCCTTCAGCTCTCCAGAAGGAGCTAGCATCTGTCTAGTGGTCACAAGAACATCCATTTCTGTTATTCCACACTATAAATCTATACAACACTGGCCTCAGCAGTGGCACCTCTTCAAATATCTCACACAGTGCTCTTCTCTGCAGACACTGCAGCTCCGGGAGTCCTTGCACTCTGTTCTGCTGACCATGTGCGAAGACCAGCCTCACAGGCGGCTTTCACTGCAGTCAGTCCTGGAAGCATGTCAGGTTCATCAAGAAGTGGCCGTATACCCAGCCTCTGCCAATCTCCATGTCAAACGGCTGGTTGGCTTGGTTCTGGGCACCATCTCTGAGGTCAGTGCAGATCTGTGTTTTCTAAACAGGGAACCACTAGCCACTGTGGCTGTTGAAAATTAAATTAGCTAAATTATAGTTAGTTAAAATAAAATAAAATTAAAAATTCAGTTCCTCAGTTACACCTGCCATATTTTAAGTGCTCAGTAGCCACATGTAGCTGGCGATGGCCATACTGGACAGGGCAGATCTAGAACATTCTCATAATCAAAGTACTATTAGGCAACACTGGCAAAGACCAATGCACAAACCTGGATTCCTAATGTGGCTAAGACCCTTGGGATCTTTGAAAGAGTCTCTTAACATAAAAATAATCATGTTTATAACCCATGAGTTAGTTCATCTATTAAAATTAAACTCTAGGCCTCACACAGGAAGACTTCCTGACCATGCTTATGTGGTCTCTCATCCCCCTCTGCTATCTTGTACCTGCGGAGGGTCTCCTTATTGTGTTGGTCGCACTGTGCTGCCTGCTGCCCTATGCTCTTCTCAGTGCCTAGCAAGGGGCCTATTACATAGTAAGCATTTGGCTTAGATCAGATTCCCTTGAAGCAAAGCCAGAAATGGGTTTTCTTATGTAAGCTATTTATTGGGAAAGAATTCTTGGGAGAGGAGGAGTGATGGAAGGACAACAGGATGAAGGGCAAGCCAAGCAAGAAGGTAGTCCCAGGTGGGGATCTTGGAGCATAAAGTGTACCAGCATTGGTCCCTTGAGGCCAGGACAGACCTGAGGCTAAAGTGAGGCAAGTGAGGTGCCCATGGTACAAATTCAAGGAGGCTTGAAACTTAGAGGAACCAGAGAAGGCTGGGAAGCATTGCACTTGTATAGGGGCAGGTTGAAGAACTGAGACCAAGGGTAATGCAGGGGCCATGTGTATGAAGAGGAGGGGACAACTGGAGGGTGGGGTGACTACTGTCAATAGTCAATCAGAAAATGCCTCTTCCATTCTGTCCTCCTTCTTGAACCCCTGCTCTTTTGGCATGTGGACATGTTGCTCTTACTCACTGGGCCAGAGGATTTGGTGGGGAAGAGGGGTTTATTTGTTTGAAAGACATTAGAGCCTACCATCCATTGGTGTGTCATTGTCCCCTAATAAACACTGTGTTGACCTGCAGCATTTCCATCAAGGAACCATAAGGTAGATGTTGGTCACTTTTTGAACATTCATTGGGGCACTGAACTAGGTGAGCTGCAATGGAGCATAAAGCTCATAGGTTGGGGAAGACAGATAAGCAAGAAAATATGATATAATGTGGTATAATAGAGGGATTTGTGAGTACGTTGATGGGGAAAGATGAGAGGACAATTACATTTGCCTGAGTGTAGTGGTGGAGAGGATTAGAAGTAGAGAGGACATAGTTTTGGGTCTTAGAAGTACAGAGGAGCTTAGTGGGGAGACATTGGAGGGCGAGCATGAGCAAAGGCACAGATGTGTAGGAGTACACAAGTAATAGGGAGGTAATGATCATCTCTAGGGTACCTTTGGGTGGTGGGTATATAATATGTTCTCGGTGCTAGGGAATACATTGTTAAGCTCTCACTGTGTAAGGTAGACACTTCCATGCTGGTTCAAACTGACAGGTAGTCTCTATGTTTATATAAATGCTCCCTCTTGACCTTGCGATGTGGATGTGCTATGTACTTGACCTTCAGGTGGAGAGGAGAGTTGTGGAAGAAAGCTTCTCTGTACAGCAGAATAGAAGTTACTTTCTCAGGAATAGGCTACAGCAGGCAATCTGTGAGAGCCCAGTGGCACGAGCTCTGGAGCGTCTGCATCCTTGTGGAGGTAAGTACATTTCATGCATCTTCTACTGTTTCCTGCCCTTTGTGGTTCAGATGTTCATTCTGTGGTGACAGAGAGAGCCATACAAGCTCTACTCTTCCAGGAAGCCCCTGCAGAGAAGGGATTGAGCCTCAGACTTGTCTGTGTCCTGAAGAAAGCTTCATTTGGAGATATAATTTAATAGAGTTATTTATATCAAACATAAACTCTTTTTTATTGAGTTCTAACTGGCTAAGTTGATAAAAAAAATGAAAACATACAACATAACAGTTTTCCTTTAGGTTTTAGGTGGAGTAAAAGGAAAACAATTCAAAAAAAGATAATTTTGTTGTTTCCCTTGGGTGTGTTAAAAGAATGACTTTTAGAATAATCTTTGAATCCACTATTCTTTACTTTTCAACTGAATTTAAGAATTTAAAAAATAACTTTTTTTTGTCCCTAAAACAAAGTACTCTTTGCCATTAGGTTTTATCTTCCCCCTAAAACCTCCCTCAATCCTGTAAGCATTATTTTCATTTTCCACATGAGGAAACAGCTCAGAGAGCTTAAGTAATTTCACCTAGGTCACACAACTAGTATCCACACTCTGGCTGCCCGCTTTAAGAAATCTGTGTTCTTCGCCTCCACCATGCTGTTTGGTTAGTTTCAGAGAGAAGCACAGAGACTCAGAGTTCCCTGGAGCCTGGTCCAAGCACCTCAGTACTCAGTCACCACAACCTCTCTGTTAATAGGTAAGCAGCAAGATATACAGGGCTGTGAACTTGGTGTGAAACATTAGTAGCAGTGGTGGGCACTGTACCTTGCTTCTTTACCGATTACTGATGAAAAGCCTCTTGCTTCCCTAGAAGAAGCTGACCCTATTTCATTGGCAGGTGAAAAAGCCACATTTAAGCAGATATGAAACCAAAGTGATGAGGAGCCTGACAGCAACTGTGCTCTCAGGCATTCTGTCACCTCTGGGAACTAAGTGCAGGCTCAGTCATGGAACAACATGTTTCTATGCCATTGTAAATATCTATTGCCACATGAGGCTGCATAACAAATAGCCAAAAACCATAGTGACTGAAAACAATGATTTGTTTAGTTCTTGGTTCTGTGAGTTGGGAATTTAGACTGCTCAGTTGGGAGATCCTTCTGGACTCTGCTGGACGCACCTGTCATCAGCTGCAGCTTGTCTAGGCAGCTTCTCTTCTGGGAGTGGCTGGCTGTAGTCTGGAGGAGCCTGAGTTTTTTTCCAGTATAGGTTAGCCTGAGATCATCCTCATGACAATGGCAGGTGTGTGTGTGTGTGTGTGTGTGCGCGCGCACGCGCGTGTGTGTGTGTGTGTGTGTGAGAGAGAGAGAGGAGAGAGGAGAGAGGAGAGAGGAGAGAGGAGAGAGGAGAGAGGAGAGAGAGGAGAGGAGAGAGAGGACAGAGAAGGGAGAGGGAGAGGGCGGCAAGAGGATGGAGAGAGCCGAAGATCTGTCGAGAGGCTCGGGTTTTCGTCTGGAGCCGTCTGCTCTAGCACGCTTTCATCGCCTCATGCTTCCTCTACCGCCCTCGTCGTCTCCTTGCGCGTGGCGGAGATGGATATGCTCGAGACGGAGGGGGAGAGAGAGAGAGAGCCTTCAGAACTAGTCTTCCACTTCTTCTACCTCCTTCTTTGGCCAAAGCAAGCCACAGGCTAGCCCAGCTTTAAGAGGTGGGAAATAGGCTCCACCTCTTGATGAGAAAAAGGAACAAAGTCACATTGCACCCTTAGCTTCTCTGTGCCTCAGCTTCCTTATTTGAAAAATGGATATGGTGCCTCCTCATAGGTGTGAGGTGAAGATGAAGTGGTGTACACCCCCTGTCTAGCTGAGCACTTGTATGTGGCGGGCTGGAAGTCATTTCTACTGTTAATCATTCCTCCCCTTCTCTGACCATTGGCCAGTGCTCTTCCAGCTGAAACTGCCCAAAACCTTCAGGAAGGCAGACGGCCCAGCTCCGGATCCACTCTCTCTATGGCAGCACAAAGCTCTCACCCAACAACTCCTCAAAAGCATTTCTTGCAAAAAAAGGGAAAGGTGAGCAAAGAGGATCAAAGGACACTCCCCAAAGAAGTTTGAGCAGCGAGCAGTGGGTGGCTGACACAGAAGCTGAAAATTGGCAGGGTTCTTTGGGGTGTCAAACTCTCTGGTCTGAGATTTCTAGAACTGGACTAAAATAAACCTGAAAGCTGCACTTCAGGGCAATATATGTTTAATGTGTAGCCTTGCTGTAGGATAGAAGGTTGAAGATGCCTGGTTCCACCCTTCAGGAAGTCGACAGCCATGGTGTGGCATGGTGTCAGAATAAGGTAGGTGATTAGACAGCTGACAGGGCTGAATGTACTTGGAAGTGGCCTTCTGAACCAACAGGAAGTGCAGAAGCAAAGATGTGAGTGGGACAAACAGGGAGGAGAGAGTCTCTGTTTTTGGCTGGTATATAAGGTAACAGGGTTTGGGCAAGTGCAGGGAATTGAGGCTGGAGAGTAGCCAAGCCAGCCTGTCCTGGTCTTGAAGTCCAGGCTGACAAAGGGATGGATGACCAGTGGTCCCTGCAGTGTGTTCATGCCTGTGGGGACCTCCTACCCATCGCAGGCAGGCTGGTCTCTGTTGAGGGGCCAGTTTGCTAAGCCTGTGCTGGACAGTGAGTTTGGGATGGTCCAAAGATACACCTTCTGCCACAAAAATAGCTCTGGCATCAGCCCTCAGAGCCACTTCTGGTACTTAGAAAAGCACTCTTATCTCAATGTATAATACTGCCATTAGCTGAAAAACTGTTTTAACAACCATACAATGTTGCAGCAACCCTGAGGGCGATCAGTGCCCCCTGGAGCTGTTACAAGTCCCTCCCAGGCAAGCTGTTCACTGAGGAGGCTGCCTCTGCCAGGGCTTCTGTTTGAGCATCTGGAACTTCAGATTTTGGAACTTCAGACCCAGATGCCCCCATAAGGCCTTTGTCTGTCTGCCTGTGGCAGAGAGATTTGCTTAGAGCCCCTCAACAAATTAGAGATGAGCTGAACCTGGAGTAGCCTTAGGACATTATTTTCCTGTGTGGCCCTGGGCTCCCACACTCCCTGCCCTCCAAGGCCACTCTCAGGTCCTCATGAACTTGGGAGGCACGGAGACGGGTTCAGGAAAACTTTTTACCTTCTTTACTTTTCTTTGTCATAACTCAATAAAGACGTTTCTACTAGGGACTCTCTCAGGATACAGGTCACCCCTGGCTGGACCTTTGGCCTCTTAGACAGGAATACTGCTGTGTACCCTGGGGACACATTAGAAGACACCCAATCCTCTCATTCACTGCTGTTGGACATGGGCAAGTTTCTTAGCCTCTTAGAGCCTCAATTTTCTGCAAAATAAGTTGAGAATATGTTACCTCACAGGGTAACATATGGCTGGGTCTAAATAATCATGTATATTTAAGTACTTCCCAGGTCACAAGTATAATACAGACATAAAGTGCTGTGAAATAGAATGGCTGCCCCCACGTGCTATTGATTCAACATCCAGAGCTAGAAAAATGTTTCATCTAATCCAAATATAAAGGTATTTTTGTTTAAAAAATCTTCTTATTGCATATAATATATATTTGTACAATATAAGGTATTTTATAATTTTGATACATACAAAAAATTATGTAACCACACATGAATTTTGGAGCTTACAATGAAGTAGACTCCCAACTTAAGAGCCAAAACATCACCCAAACTACAATACCCTCCTATTAGGCTGCTGCTTTGAGATGCCTGGCCTTGGTAAGGCCTCAGCCCTGTTTAGCACCATGTCACTGAAACCTGTTTTCTGTTTACTCTGGAGAAGGGTGTGCTGGTAGGGTGTAGAGGGAGGTGAGCCTATAGGAAAACCCAGTCCCAAATCTGGGGATCCAGCCCCATGGAATGTCGACTTCTCTACTGTGAGTGACTCTAGGTGTTCCCCCAGTTTTCCAGGCCAGAGTTCATCCTGCTAGCTGGAGAAGCCCCTGTGACTCTGCATCTGCCTGGATCAATTGTGGTAACTACCGGGGTTAGGCTGAGCAGGGCAGGAGGGTGGTGAGGGAACTGACCAGATGGGCAGGCCTGGAGGCTGAATGAGCTCTGATTGGGTGTCAGGCTGGAGGGCCCCACTGGTGCTTACTCTCTTCTTCAGGCTCTGCCAGAGCCCCCTGCCAAGTCACACTCCTGCTTCACATCCTGTAGCACTTCCTTATACCCTTTAAGAGGAATCTCTGTGACTTTTGGTTAAGTCCTGCTTGTCCTTCCAGACTCAATTTAGCCTTTATCTCCTCATTTAGTCAGAAAATGTTTAAACATCTAGTAGGTTTCAGGCACTATTTTGGGCCCCAAATCTATGATGTGAACAAAAACAGTCTTCTTCATCTGGAGCTTACATTCTGCAATTTCTACATTTGTCCATTTTCTGGGGGAGAAAAGTCCATCTTCCTTCTTTTGGCTCTTGTGCCCAAAACCAGACACATTGTAGACCCCCAAAGGGGTTGCAACCTCTGTGTGGAGAGGCACTTGGTACCTGGATTTGGGGTGAGTGAGAGGCTTGTCCCTGCTGAGCCGATCTCAGAGAGAGCTTTGGTGCTGCTAGCCCAGAGTGGGGACAGCTGCTGCCTGCCCTGCTCTGAGATGTCTTAGATTATGTGAGCCTGACTGGGACCCATCCTGAGCCAGCTTCTTATAGAAGAGAAGTGCAACAGTGGAATATAAGCTGGTGGCTGCACTGGGTGTAGGGTGGCAGAGGTCACAGGATAGGGAGGGGGAAGGGGAGGCCAGGCAGGTTTTGGGACACAGGCAGCTGGAACCCATAGCCAGAGGCGGGTAGGTAGGACCACTGTGAGCCCAAGCTCTGAGTGCAGGCTCCACTGTCCCATTAGACCTCACTTAGAAAACACACATTCAAAGATAATTATTAAGATTTTAAGAGGGCAACTACAGAGCATTAAACCTAAGCACAGGGCCCTTCAGAGCACATGGGGTGACTCCCTCACTTCCCTCTTCTCTTCTTTTCTCTCCTCTTCTCTCCCCTCCCCACTCCTCTCCCTTCCCCTTTCCACTCCTCTCCCTCCCTCCCTCTCTCCATCTCCCCACATCTCTGTATCTCTCTCTCTCTCTCTCTCTCTCTTTCTCTCTCTCTCTCTCTCTCTCTCTCTCTCTCTTTCTCTCTCCTGGTCCCTGCACCCACATGTTATCAGGTGCACAGCAGAGTGGGAATCATGGTGGTTCAGAGTGTGCCATGTGATCAGCTCTGCCCAGGATCCTGTGGGAATGCTCTCCTACAGGGTTCTCAGACCTATACTGGTCCCTGGAGTGTGGGGGCTACCCTGGGTGTGTAAGGAGGGTCAGGATGTGACTATAGGCATGACCTTGATAGTCACAAACAGACTATTCTCTAAGAACTTCCCTGGGGAGGTCTGGGCCAGGACCAGGCTGGGCTTTGGGGTATAAGCTGCCATGGGAGCAGAGAAGAGTGAGTGTAACTGTACATTCCAGGGTACAGCTGAGGATCCTGAGCCTGATCTGGAAGACTCATAGGAACTTACCATGTAGAGATGGAGGGAAAGAGCTTTCCAGGCAGTAGGCAGTGTGTGCAGAGACACAGGCACACCAGCCTGGGGGTGGTGGGATGATGGGTCTTTCTGAGCTGCTGAGCAGAGGCCACTGTGGTCAGGGTGAGGCTGTGCGGGTGGACGAATCTAGAATTAATCTGAGTGGGTGAAGAGGCAAAAGGCTAACTGCTATGAGTTTTTGGCTGGAGTTTTGCTGACCCATTTCTTGATGCTTAGTAATCCCCTTGCTCCAACCCTCTCTCTTCACTGGATCTTTGCCAGCCCAAACTCATTCTGCTGTGCTCTGGGGGACAGTATCAGGTTGAGGGATACTTGAGGGTATGTGATTCATTGCTAAATCACACCTTTTAGGCAGCAGAGTACAAGGGGCAGCTGGGCTTTCTGTAGTGGGGAGACATCTAGGGATCTGCTTTCTCAGCCTTCTTGGCTTCTGTGGAGCCTGGCAGAGAATGTGGATGTGAGTTCTGCTCTGCCTGTCTCTTACTATCTGTGCCACCATGAGTAAGTAAGTCCCTTACCATTTCTGAGCCTCATTTCTCGTTGCTGAATAGTATCAAAAACATGCTCATCTCTTAGGGTTGTTTCTCAGTGACATATAAAGTGCTTAGCATAGCAGCTATCCCATGGTAAAGACTCCATGTCTTGTAGTTGTTACAATTGATATTATTATTGTTTTCAGACCAAAAAAGGAAAATCCTGTTTGACTCTCAGGGACCTCTGTGTGATACTGCTGAGTGGGCAGTGTCTGGAGGTGAAATGTGACATCACGTCTACGGTGGGGGCTGTCTTCAATGCTGTCATGTCCTTCACCAACCTGGAGGAGCTCACCTACTTTGGCTTGGCTTATTTGAAAGGTAAGTGTCTCCTGGGTAGCCCACAGCTGGCCTGGTGCCTCAGGTAACCTAGGCATCTAGGTACCTGAGTACTATTCTGTCTAAAAAAAAAAAAGCTTGAGACTGGGACACTTTACCTTGCATACTTAGACATCAGTTAGCTTGGTGAAGTCTTCAAGTGCTCATGTGCAAAGTGTCAAGTAAGTGAAGAAGATTGTTATGAAGTAGTGCATGTAAGACTTTGTGGGTTTCTGTGATTTGCGGGATCTGGTTGAGCAATCCCAATGCACTGATAAGCAAATGTTAAAAATGTTAAAAAAATATTTCCATCTAGGTGGGAATATAAAGTGGTGTAGCCAGTGTGGAAGACAGTATGGTGGTTCCTTAAAAAATTACAAGCATATTTACAATATGATCTAGCAATTCCACTTTTGCATACATATCCAAAATAATTGAAAACAGGTTGCCCAGAGATACTCGTATGCTCATGTTTGTAGCAGCCTTATTCACAGTAGCTAAAATGTAGAAGCAACCCAAGAATCCATTGATGTATAAATGGATTAGCAAACTGTAGCATATACTTACAATGAAATATTATTCAGCCTTAAAAAGGAAGAAAATTCTGACACATGCTATAACACAGATGAAGCTTGAGGACATTGTGGACATTTACTTGAGGACATAGGAAAACTAATTGTGAAAAGACAAATACTGTTTGATTTCAATATATAAGATACCTGGAGTAGTCAAATTTAGAGACAAAGTAGAATGGTGTTTTTCAGAGGTTGGTGAAAGTGGAAGGGGGAGTTATTGTTTAATGGGTATAGTTACAGTATTACAAGATGAAAATGGTTCTGGAGATGGATGGTGAAGATAGTTGCACAATGAGTGAATGTAATTAACACTCCTGAACTTTACACTTAACTATGGTTAAGATGGTAAATTTTTTGTTATGAGTATTTCACCAAAATAAAAATGTTTAAAAATTTCCATCTAATCACACAAGACTAATAGGAAATCAGCACACCCACCCTAAGTTAAGAATCCCTTCTGAAGATCCTGAAAACAAGTGTTTTTTTACTTTTCCATCTCTGTACTTTGTTAAGGGACTTTTCTATTCCGTTGACTACAAATATGCCTCTGCTTTAGTCAAAGCCCTTTAACCACCTTGTGGAGGAATCGGAAGCAGACAAAGCTGGGATAATATGGACCTTCAGGTTAAATTCTGGCTCTCTCAGCCCACCTTCCTGGGTGTCATAATCTTGGTTTGCTCTTCTTCCATCTCCAATGGGAGAAGCTAATAAGCTTATTGTGGGATCATTTGGTGTGCCACAGAGGGGTAGGAGGGAGGCTTTATCTCCCCATAGTTCTCAGTAGACTAAGAAAGATCTCTCTCTCAAGTAAAAAGGACAACCAGTGCATACTTTGATATGATCAGTTGATGTTTGCTTAACCATTGTAAAGTGTGAATAGAAGAATCATTAAGAAACATTATATTTTCAATAATCTGTAATATGCAATTTAAATAAAATCAGTATGCTTGCTTTGGGAATATAACTTAAGGTTTACCTCCTACTACCTCCTCCTGGTCCGGTGTCAGCCCAGATCCTTCCCATGCTAATATCCAACAGCTGCTTAGCTGGAGTTTCTTGGGTAAATCACTCAAACATGACCAGTCTGGGGTTTGGATATAAACCCACTTAGGAGGGGTTGCCAGCTGATCGGCCAGAGGAGACAAAAATGAGGGTAAGACTGAGCCAAAGCGAAGTATAAAACAGGCTTTATTAGGGTCTGTGGGTGAGGTTCACTGGTTCTGAGGAAAGGGGCCAGAGAAGTCGCACGTGTCTGGGGCATAGGAACGGCCTTCAAAGGTTTTGGCCCAGGACATTGGTTGGGGCACAGGGTGGGGACCCCTCCGCTTGGCTGATCCCAAGACGTCGGAGGGGTTACAGGGCGGGGACCTTTCTGTTTGGCTGATCCCGGCACCCAGAAAGCCTCCACTGCAACCTTGGTCATGAGCCGCCGGCCATCCTAGGTACCGAGCCACCCTCCCACTGGCGTAATGGTGCCCATGAGCAACCGAACATTCCCGACTCCTTAAGATAGGAAAAGGGACGTTGGTGTCTTCTGGCTGCTTCCTGCTGAGGAGGGGCGGTGTAGGAGGGGTATCTTAAGGAGCCGGGGTGTCCGCGTCACCCAGTTGGGGAATGGGCTGATAGGGGCCAAGCGGCTGGAGCAGCATTTGGTGGACAGTGACTCTGGATATCTCAGGAAACCGCGTCTTTAGGAACTCTATAAAACGTGGAGCTAAGAGGAGAAGGATGCAGATTATTAGCAGAGGGCCCAGAAAGGGGGCGAGGAGGGAGAACATAGAAGAGTGCCACCACAAAGTAGCATCATTAGCAAATTTTTGTTGGTGAAGTTCTGCACTCAGTTTGTGCAGGGCAGCTACCCAGGCTTCAACTATACCTGATTCGTTGACATAGTAGCAACACTCTTCTTTAATAGGCAGGTGCCCCATTTTTCGGCTGTGAGGAGGTCTAGGGCTCGGCGGTTTTGGAGAGTTACCTGTGCTAGCGAGGTGATCCGTCTCTGGAAAGAGGCAAGGGATTCTGCAGAGGCATCTATAGCTAGCTGGAGGCGGTTGGTGAGGTCTCGGGTTTGGGTTTTGGAGTTAGCAAGGGCCCCGGCACTGAGGCCCGTGGCAACAAGTGAAGCCATTAGGGACATTCAGGAAATAACGGAAAAGAAGATGGTGCGCTTCTGTCGGGAGGGTGTGATAGAGGTTTCTTCAGGTGGAAAAGAGGATCCATGAATGGCGAGGAGCTGTAGTTCGGCTGGGGAGTAAATAGTAAACTGGGGTATGAGGGTCACTGGGAGACAGAGTTGGGTTGGTAAGGGAGCGGAAAGATTTTTAGAGATGGTCCTATTACACCAGACATAAGTTCTGGGTGGTGGGGGGGAGGTCTGTAGAAGGGCTTATTAGGGGTTATGGGAGATGTAAAGTTGCACCGGACAGAGGAGGTATAGTTGAAAAAGCAAACAGGGGTGATGTCTAGGTGTTGTGTGTAAAGGTCTACTCCCTCAATAGGAAGGGGGAGAGATTCTGGTCTGGAGGAATTGCCTGGAAGCTGGAGTCAAGGTACAGCGGTGAGGGGGGTCTGGGTAAGGGTGGGAAACAGAGTGGCTGCATTGAGAGGAGGGCAGAACTTGAGGGTCACAGTGGGGTTTTCAGTGAAGATGAGGTGGTAGAGTTGGAGCCGAGAGGGGCTAAGATAGGGCAGCAGCTGAGGTAACAGGAGGTCTTTCAGGTTATGGGGTGAGTATACCATGAGCGGTAGGCAGGTTAATCTTGAGGGCTTCTTTTGTTAATTCGGCTGCCGCTACGAGGGCTCTGAGACATGGGGGCCACCCCTGAACAGTGGGATCAAGCTGTTGGGATAGGTAGGCAATTGGCAGAAGGTGGGGGCCAGCCAGGTGTCTGGGGACCCCAACTGCAGTCTGTTTCTGTTGGTCTACATAGAGAACGAAGGGTTTAGTGGGGTTGGGTAGTGAGAGGGCTGGAGCCTCGGATAACGTGGCAACAAGGTGGGTGAACACGGAGCTGACTTCAGTAGGGGAAGTTAGGGGGCCTTCTGGAGTTCCTTTGGCAGCCTGATATAGAGGTTTAGCAAGGAGAGTGAAGTTGGGAATCCAGTGGCAGAAGAAACCAAGGAAGTCAAGGACTGACTGAATTTTGGCCGCCATGCGTGGCGGTCGGAGATCACAGATAGCTTGTAAGCGGTTGGCTGTAATGGCTCGAGTGGAAGGAGAGAGAGAGAGACCAAGGTAGGTTACGGTAGACTGGGCGATTTGAGCCTTACAGGGGGAGACCCGGTAGCCTTTTGAGAATAAGAAATTAAGGAGGGTGGTAGAGGCTCGGAGGTATTCCTTATGGGAAGGAGAGCAGACAAGAAGATCATTGACATATTGAAGTATAGTGGAAGGTGAAAGGTCACAGGTGACTAAATCAGAGGCTAGGGCTTGGCCGAAAAGATGTGGGCTGTCGTGAAAGCCCTGGGGGAGGACGGTCCAGGCAAGCTGTTGTGTTCGGTGTGTGTCTGGGTCTCCCCAGGTAAAGGCAAAGAGGAACGTAGAGTCGGGGTATAAGAGAATGGTAAAGAAGGCATCTTTAAGGTGGAAGACAGAGAAATGAGAGGTGTCTGGGGGAACGTGGGAGAGAGTAAGGTATACGGATTTGGAATGACCGGAGAAAGAGGGACGACTGCAGAGTTAATGATACGGAGGTCTTGGACCAGGCGGTACTGGCCGGAGGTTTTTTTAACGGGGAGGATTAAGGTATTACAGGGGGAATTTGTAGGGACAAGGAGGTTCTGTGCCAGCAGGCGAGTGATGATAGGTTTTAGTCCCTGGAGGTGTTGTTTAGAGATTGGGAACTGGGGACGGTTGGGAAAGGAGGTGGGGTCTTTTAGTTGGATACGGACAGGTTCATGGTGAGTGGCAATGGTAGAGGTGTCTGTATTCCATACAGACGGGTTTACATCAGGAAGGAGGTTAGCGACTGGGAGTGCAGGGTCGGGAGATAAAGTTGGGTGGAGAATCATTAGGAAGGAGGGTGCCGCATGGTTGAAAGAGATGGTGGCATGGAGTTTAAATAAGATGTCGCGGCCTAGCAGAAGCACAGGGCAGGAGGGTATTACTAAGAACGAATGAGTGAATGGGGTCCCTTCATAGGAGCAATAGAGGGGTTGGGTTTGATTGGGGTTGAAAAGGGTTCCATCTACCCCGACAACAGTGATCTGGGAAGGAAGAGTAAGGCCCGAATGAGAGGGAAGGACCGAATAGGTAGCCCCAGTATCCACCAGAAAGGTGATGGACTTACCTGCTACCTGGAACATGACCCTGGGCTCCGTGAGGGTGACCGGAGTGCCAGAACCCAGGCCTCTTCGGTCTTCGGCCAGGCATAGGAGCTCGAAAACTGGGTGTTGTCCTTCATCTGCCCCTCCGTGTGGAGGCACCGAGGGCCGAGGAAAGCCCAGGCAGTCAGACTTCCAGTGGCCCGGCTGCTTGCACTGAGGGTAAGGCTTTGTCGGTGGTCGAGGATTGGGGCATTGGCGAGCCCAGTGGCCGTCTTTGCCACACTTGAAGCAGGCACCGGGGGGCAAAGTCTTTGGGCAGGCCCCGTTGGCCGCAGATGACTGTGGCCCCCTCAATGCGGGCTGCAAGGCTGCAACCAAGGCCTGGGTTTGGAGGCTTACCTTTTGTTGGAGGTGCACTTGTTGGGCGGCCTCAGCTGTTTCCTCTCGGGCGTTGAATACCTTAAATGCCATTTTTACCAGACCCTGAATCGGGGTCTCATGACCATCTTCAGCCTTTTTGAGTTTCTTTTTAATATCGGGGGCAGACTGGGAGATGAAATGAGAGGCTAGAATGGTAGCCCCGCTGCGAGAGTTGTGATCTAGACGGGTATATTGAGTCAGAGCCTCCTGGAGGCCGTTAAGGAAGAGAGCGGGGTGGTCTTCTCAGGGGATAGCATTTTCCCCAATAGGGACCATATTATCAACTAGATGGTCGTGGTCTGCCTGTTGGATGGCCGCAGCCCTAATGTGCTTGTACTCTTTGGGGGTTAGGGTGGAGGACGTAATGATGTGAATAGCGTGCCAAGTCAGGTCGTAAGCTTGGGCAAGGTATTGGAACTCTTTGATATAGTTAGATGGGTTGGCCGAGAAGGAACCAAGGCGTTTTTCGATTTGGGAGAGATCGTGGAGAGAGAAAGGAACATGAACCCTGACTACTCCATCTCCTCCGGCTACCTCTCGGAGAGGAAGGAGGTGGCCGGTAGAGGAGTCAGGTTCATGGGGATGAGATCGAGTATGGGTGGTGATGGGAGAGTGAGGAGGGGACGGAGAGCGAGAAGGCATCGGCGGTTGGGACAGGGGTAGGGTTGAGGAATCGGGGGCGGCGGGAGCTGAGGACTTGGGAAGGTGGTAGGGCTGAGGAGAGCCGAGGAGTTCGGGGAGGTTGTGTTCCGGAGGAGAGTCGATAGGAGGTTTGGGGAAGTCATGTTCGGGGGAGGGATCAATAGGCGGCTTGGGAGATGGGGGTGAAGAGGAGGCAGTGGGGGGCGTAGGACTTGGGAAACAGGGTGAGCGGTTGGGGGAGCGGGCCAGGAGGATTTGGAGGGTGGAACAGGGGGAGCAAAGGTCTGGACGGGAGCGCAGATCCCAAAAAGCCTGTATATACGGAACTTTGGAATCTTTTGAGTTCAATTTACAGAAATTTTCTAGGTCGTTAAGGACTTGATAGTCAAATGTGCCCGTGGGAGGCCAGTGGGGGCTATTGGGCAGGTTATATTGTGGCCAAGCCACTCGGGACAGAAAGAGCAGTTTTTTCTTTTTTAAGGTCTGAGTGTAACCCAGGCGGACAAAGTGAGCCAGGAGGCTTCCCAGGGGCATCTTAGGGTCTGGTTTAGACTCAGCATTGCCCATGGTCAGTCTCTCCTTTGTCAGAATTAATGGATCTAGCCTCACCCTTGGAGTTGGGGACTGGGAGGAGCATCTTTGTCCCAACCTGAGACCCGGGTCGGAGTGGAGAAAGCCACAGAGCCAAGCTAGGCAGTCTCAGATGTCTCTGAGGATGACCGGTGGCGGAGGCCCTAACAGAAGGGCCGGCGGTGGGGGAACTCTAGGCATGGCCGTGGCTAGGGCTAAGCCCCCCAAGGAGGAAGGAGAGGCAGAGGAAAGACAGGGGAAAGAACTTACTCATGAGCAGCTGGAGTCCAGAGAGAATGAGTTGGAGACTGGTCAGGGAGAGGGTAGCTGCCCCTCCAAGAGGCGGCTAAAAACCCCTCCTGGGTTTTGGCACCAAATGATTGGCCAGAGGAGATGAAAATGATGGTGAGATTGAGCCAAAGCGAAGCATAAAACAGGCTTTATTAGGGTCTGCGGTGAGGTTCACTGGTCCCGAGGAAAGGGGCCAGAGAAGTCGCATGTGTCTGGGGCATAGGTGCAGCCTTCAAAGGTTTTGACCCAGGACGTCGGTGGGGCCACAGGGCAGGGACTCCTTCCTTTGGCCGGTCCCAGGACATCAGAGGGGCTACAGGGTGGGGACCTTTCTGTTTGGCTGATCCTGGCGCCCGGGAAGCCTCCGCTGCAACCTTGGTCGTGTGCCGCCAGCCATCCTAGGTACCGAGCCACCCTCCCACTGGCGTGATGGCACCCATGAGCAACCGAACACTAGCCAAACTATAATAGGGACCTGCCCACTCCCTAGAGAGAAGTGACCCTAAAGGAAGGCTGAGTTAGTATGGGGAGTCAGATTCTGCTGCAAGGGCTGAAGGCGCAGAAGGCAGGTTTAGATGAGTTTTTTTTTTTTTTTTTGAGTTTTCGTTAAATGGCATTTCCATATTTATTTACCAAGGTCTAGTACTTTTCATTATAAAAAGCCTCTTGTGTCCACTGAGCCCCATATGGGTAATAAACATGGTGGAAATCAGTTGACATATGATTTAGGAAGCCATTTATCAAAATCATTATATTCACTGGAAGAAGACACAAAATGGCATAGATGATAAAGGTGCCTCTGGACACCTCCTACACAAATCCACACTAATAAGACTGGGAGACTTAGGAGCTGTGCTTAGTACATAGAAACAGACACAGAGAGGCAGCCAAATGGGAAGACAAAGAAGCAGAAACCATATGAGAGAACAGAGCAGAGATCCAGGAATAATGAAGTCAAACAATCTAACAGATGCAGAGTTCAAAACGGTGATTATAAAGATGCTCAATTAACTTAGAGGAAGAATAGGTGAACTCAGTAAGAATTTTAACAAAGAGATAAAAAAACATAAAAATGGAAATGAAAATTATAAAAAGGAACCAATCAGAAATGAAGAATACATTATCTGAGATGAAGAGTATATTAGGAGAAATTAACAGAGTGGATGAAGAAGAGTATAGAACCACCAATATAGATAACGGGGAGCCAAGATCACCCAATCAGAATGGCAAGAAAAAATAAGCTAAGAATATAATAATAATTTAAGGAGTCTTTGGGACAAAGTTAAGTGTAAAAACATCTGTGTAATAGGAGTACCTAAAGGAGGAGAGGAAGATTAAGGAGTGGAAAAGCTAGTTGAAGAAATAATGATGGAAAACATCCCTAACTTGGTGAAGGAAATAGACATATAACCCCAGGAAGCTTAGAGAGTCCCAAGAAAGAGGAACCCAAAGAGGCCCACACCAAGACACATCATAATTCAAATGCCAAAGGTTAAATGCAAAGAGAGAATCTTAAAAGCAGCAAGAGAAAAGCAGTTAGTTACCTACAAGGGAGCATACATAAGACTGGCACCTGATTTTTCAAAAGAAACTTTGTAGGACAGAAGGGCTTGGCACTAAATATTCAACCTGATGAAAATCCAGGATATACAACCAAAAATACTTTATCCAGTAAAGCTATCATTTAGAATCAAAGGACAGATAAAGAGCTTCCCAGACAAAAATAAGCTAAGGGAATTCATCAACACCAAGCCAGTATTATAGGAATTGTTGGAGGAACTTCTTAAGAAGAAAAACAATGTATCAAAATCATGAATAAAGAAAAAATGGAAAAAAATTAAGTGCTTCAACTAGATAGGGTGGCTAAATGGATAAGGAAACAAGATTCCTACAATGCTACCTACAAGAGACTCACTTCAGATGAAAAGACAGACACAGACTAAAAGGAAGGAGATGGAAAAAGATACTGCCTTGATGGACCTAGAGGGTATTGTGCTAAATGAAGTAAGTCAGATAAAGACAAATACCATGTGATTTCATGTACACGAGGAATCTAAATAACAAAATAAGCAACAATATCAACAAAAATGAAACAAACTCATAGATACAGAAAACATTTTGAGGGATATTAGACTGGAGGGAATGGCGAAAAAGGGCAAAGTGATTAAGAAATACAAATGGATAGTTACAAAACAGTCATAGAGATATATAGTATATATAAAGAAACTAGTCAACAGTATTGTAATAAATATGTAAGAATGAAGAGGGATACTAGATTTAGTGGGGTGATCATTTGAACTCTAATCACTATGCTGTACAACAGAAACTAATATATTATTGTATGCCAACCATAATTGAAAAAACTCATAGAATTGTACAATGTAAAGATGAGCAACAATTATCTATTATAGTTCAATAAAGCTAGGGAAAAGTTATTATATTCACTCCTGACTTTTTCTGAAGTCATGCACCCCAAAAGTATTTTTTAAATTAGTTTTTATTTTTTAATTGCAGTTGACATTCAATATTATTTAGTGGTTAGACATTTATATAATTTACAAAGTGATCCTCCCAATGAGTCTAATACCCATCTGGCACTAATTTTCATCTGGCACCATGCATAGTTATTACAATATTATTGACTATATTCCCTGTGCTGTACTTTACATCTCCATGACTATTGTGTAAGTGCCAATTTGTGCTTGTTAACCCCTTCAACTTTTTCACCCAGCACCCCAACCCTCCTCTCATCTGGCAACAGTTTGTTTTTTGTATCTATGACTCTGTTTCTGTTTTGTTTGTTCATTAATTTTGTTCTTTAAATTCCACACATAAGTGAAATCATATGGTATTTGTCTTTCTCTGTTTGACTTATTTCACTTAGTATAATACCTTCCATGTCCATCCCTGTTGTTACAAATAGTAAGATTTCATTCTTCTTTTATGGCTGAGTAATAGTAAATTATATATATGTACCACATCTTCTTTACCCAGTCATCTATTGATGGACACTTAGGTTACTTCCACATCTCGGCTATTGTGAATAATATGGCAATGAACATAGGAGTGCATACATTTTTATGACTTAGTGTTTTTGATTTCTTTGGATAAATACTCAGAAGTGGAATTGCTGAGTTTTATGGTAGTTCTATTTTAAACTTTTTAAAGGAACCTCTAAAATGTTTTCCATAGTGGAGTACCAATTTACAATCCTACCAGCAGTGCATGAGGATACCTTTTTCTCTACATCCTTACCAAACCTTGTTTATTGATTTATTGATGATGGCCATTCTGACAAGTGTGAAGTGATATCTCATTGTGGTTTTAATTTGCATTTCCCTGATGATTGGTGACATTTAGCATCCTTTCATATGTTTATTGGCAAAATGTCTATTCAAGTCCTCTATCCACTTTTAATTGGACTGTTTGTATGAGTTTTTTACAAATTTTTAATACTAACCCCTTATTGGGTGTATGATTGGCTAATATCTTCTCACAAATGGTAGATTGTCTTTTCACTTTGCTGATGATTTCCTTTTTGTTTATTTTTCTTTTGTTTCCCTTGCTTGAGGTAATACATCAGAAAAAAATATTACTAAAACCAATGTCAGAGTTTATTGCCTATTATTTTCTTCTAGGAGTTTTATGGTTTTGGGTCTTGCATATGTCTTTAATTCCTTTTGAGTTTATTCTTGTATGGTGTATATGGTGGTCTAGTTTCAGTTTTTTTTTTTTTTTTTTTGCATGTGTCTGTTCAGTTTTACCAACAACATTCATTGAATAGACTGTCTTTACCCAAGTGTATATTCTTGTCTCCTTTGTCATAGATCAATTGACTATATAGAAGTGGATTTATGTCTGGGCTCTCTATTCTCTTCCATTGATTTATGTGTGTTTTTATGCCAGTACCATGCTATTTTGATTACTACAGACTTGTAGTATAGTTTGATATCTAATAGCATGATACCTCCAACTTTGTTCTTCTTTCTCAAGATTGTTGTGGCTATTTGGGGTATTTTGCAGTTCCCTATATATTTTAGGATTATTTGTTATAGTTCTGTCAAAAGTGCCATTGGTATTTTGACAGGAATTGCATCAGAATATAGATTGCTTTTGGTAGTATAGGCATTTTAATGATGTTAATTTTTTCTATCCATGAGCACCATACATGTTGCCATTTATTTGTATCTTCTTCAATTTTTTCTTCAGTGTCTTATAATTTTCTGAGTACAGGTATTTTATTTCTTTGGTTAAATTTATTCCTAGGTAGTTTTTTGTTTTTTGATGCAACTATAAATGAGATATTTTCTTAATTTCTCTTTTTGATAGTTCATTATATAAACATGCAATTGATTTCTAAATATTAATTTTGTATCCTGCTACTTTACTGAATTGATTGATCAGTTCTCATAATTTTTTGGTGGAATCTTTAGGGCTCTCTCTCTATAGTATAATGTTATCTGCAAATAATGACAGTTTTACTTCTTTCTTTCCAATCTGGATGCCTTTTATTTCTTTTTCTTGTCTGATTGCTGTGGCTAGGAATTCCAATAGTATGTTGAATAGAAGTGGCAAAAATGGAAATTCTTGCTTGGTTTTTGATCTTAAAGGAAAAGCTTTCAGCGTTACACTGTTGAGTATGATGTTGGTTGTCCATTTGTCACATATGGCCTTTATTATGTTGAGGTATGTTTCCTCTATCTCCACTTTGCTGAGAGTTTTTATCATAAAAAAGTTTTGGATTTTGTTAAAAGCTTTTTCTGCATCTATTTATTGATCATATTATTTTTATCCTTTATTTCATTTATGTGGTATATCATGTTAATTGATTTGTGGATATTGAACCAAACTTGCATCCCAGATATAAATCTCACTTGATCATGGTGTATAATTTTTTTTAAATGTATTGCTGAATTCAGTTTGCTAATATTTTGTTGAGAATTTTTACATCTATATTCATCAGAAACATTGTCCTAAATTTTCTTTTCTTTTTTTTTTTAATGATGTCTTTGTCTAATTTTGGAATCAGTATAATGCTGGCCTCATAAAATGAGCTTGAGAGCCATCCCTTCTCTGGAATTTTTTGGAAGAGTTTGAGAAGAGTAGGTATTAATTTTTTGAATGTTTGGTAAAATTCACCCATGAAGCCATCTAGTCTGAGACTTTTGTTTGTTGGGAGTTTTTTGATTATTAATTTGACTTCATTAGTAGTAATTTGTTTGTTCAAATTTTCCGTTTCTTTCTAATTCAGTCTTGGAAGATTGTATGTTTCCAGGAATTTATTCATGTTTCCAGATTGTCCAATTTGTTGGCATGTAATTATTCATAGTATTTTCTTAAAATCTTTTGTATTTCTGTGGTGTTGGTTGTCAAATCTCCTTTTTCAGTTTTGATTTTATTTATTTAGGCCCTCTCACATTTTTTTCTCAATGAGTCTAGATAACATTTTATTTATATTTTCAAAGAATCAGCTCTGGGTTTCATTGATTTTTTTCCCCCTATTATTATTTTAGACTCTATTTCCTCTTCAATCTTTATTATTTCCTTTCTTCCACTCACTTCGTGCCTTTTTTTGTTTTTCTTTTTACAGTTTCTTTAGGCGTAAGTTTAGGTGGTTTGTTTGAGATTTTTCTTGTTTTGTTGAGGTAGGACTATATTGCTACGATTTCCTTCTTAGGACTGCTTTCACTGTATCCTATAGGTTTTGGGTTGTTGTATTTTCATTTTCATTTGTGTCAAGGTAACTTTTGATTTTAACTCATTCACTGTTTTGTAGCATGTTATTTAATTTCAATGTGTTTGTCTGTTTTTCATTTTTTTTAAAATAAGTGGTTTCTAATTTCATACCTTTGTGATTAGAGAAGATACTTGATATGATTTTGATCTTTAATTTATTGAGACTTGTTTTGTAACCTAACTTGTGCTCTGTAGGAAAATGTTCCATGTGCACTTGAAAAGGATATACATTCTGCTTTTATTGCTTGTAATAAAAATATCAATTAATTTATCTGGTCTCATGTGTTATTTATGGTCACTGTTTCCTTGTTGATTTTCTGTCTGGAAGATCTGGCCATTGGTGTCAATGGAGTGTTAAAGTCCCCTACCATGACTGTATTGTTGTCAATCTCTCCTTTTATGTCAGTCAGTATTTGCTTAATATATTTAGGTGCTCCCATGTTGGGTGCATAAATATTTACTAGGGTTATGTCCTCTTGTTGGATTAATCCCTTTATCATTATGTAATGCCCTTCTTTGTCTCTTATTATAGCTTTTGTTTTAAAATCTATTTTGTAAGATATAAGTATTGCTACCCTAGCTTTTTTTCATTTTCATTTGCATGAAATATCCTTTTCCATCTTTTTACTTTCAGTCTGTATGTGTCTTTCAATCTGAAGTGGGTCTCCTGTAGACAGCATATGTATAAGTCTTATTTTCTTATCCATTCAGCTATGTCTTTTGATTGAAGCATTTAATCTACTTAAAGTAATTAGGATAGGTTCATAGTTATTGCTATTTTATTATCCATATTTATGTTATCCCCCTTTTTTTTCTAAAGAAGTCCCTCTAACATTTCTTCTAATACTGGTTTGGTGGTTATGAACTACTTTAGCTTTTTCTTGTCTGAGAAGCTCTTTATTGCTTTCAATTTTAAATGACAGCCTTGTTTGATAGAGTAGTCTTGGTTGTAGGTCTTTGACTTTTCTTCACATTAAATATTTTATGCAGGCCAATCCCTTCTAGTCTGCAAATTTTCTGTTGAGAAACCAGCTGACAGTCTTATGGTAGCTCCCTGTAGGTAATTAACTGCCTTTTCTTTGCTGCTTTTATGATTCTCTTTTTGCCTTTACCCTTTGCCATTTTAATTATGATGTGTCTTGATGTGGGCTCTTTGGATTTATGTTATTTGAGGCTCTGTACTTCCTGGACTTCTATGTCTATTTCCTTCCCCAGGTTAGGGAAGTTTTCAGTCATTATTTCACCAAATAGGTGTTTAATCTATTGCTTTCTCTCTTCTCCTGGTACTTCTATCATGTGAATGTTCTTGATGTTGTTCCAGAGGTCTCTTAAGTTATCTTATTTAAATTTTTTTTCTTTTTTCTTTTCTGACTGGGTATTTTCTGCTACTTTGCCTTCCAAATTGCTGATTGAGATCTAAGCTTTATCTAATCTGCTGTTGATTTCTTCTAGTGTATTCTTCATTTCTGATTAGTTTTTAAAATTTTTAATGTCCTTACTATCACTTTATTAAAGTTCTCACTAAAATCCTTGAGATTCTTATAACCAATGGTTTGAATTTAGTATCTAGTAGATTTCTTGCCTCCATTTTACTTAGTTCTTTTTCTAAAGTTTTGTCCTGTTCTTTCATTTTGGGCATATATCTTTGTCTCCTCATTTTGGCTGACTCCCTATGTTTGTTTCTATGTATTAGGTTGATATGCTACATCTCTCAGTCTAGGTAGGGTGGACTTTTATGTAACAGGTGTTCTGTGAGGTCCAGTGGTGCAGTCTCTCTAATTACCTGAGCTGGATACTCCAGGGGTGTCTCTTGTGTGGGTTGTGGGCACCATCCTGTTGTAGTTAAGTCTTATTGCTGTTGACGCATTGGTGGTGGGATTTATACTTAGGCTAATTGTGTACAAGCTGTTGTGTGGAGACTAACCCCTTGGAGCAGAATTTGCCCCAGTGTGCTCTGGTGCCTGCTGAGATCGTCCTTTGGTATGCTGCTTGTGGTAGCAGGAAAGCAAATAGTAGTGATATCTTCTCTAAGGGAGATAATTACACTTTCTCCTTTTGGTGCTGAGTTTCTCTTCCTTGACTTTCTCTTGTCTCCAGCAAAGGTCTCGAAGTAGCAGGTGTCCAGAGGAGTTTCTTCCTGCTTTCTCCTGCACTCAGCTTCTGTTTGATTCTTCTGGGCAGGGCTCAGGGCTATGGATCTGAAGGGTGGTGCCTGCTTGACTGCTTTCCTTTTCAAACACTCTCTACTTCCATTTTCAGGCAAAGAGTTCTTTTTCCTGGACAATGAAATAAGATTATGCAAAATAGCCCCTGAAGGCTGGAGTGAGCAGCCACAGAAGACCTCCTTAAGAGCTTTCACCCTCTTCCTGAGGATCAAGTTCTATGTCAGTCACTATGGGCTGCTCCAGTAAGTGCTGCAGACTTGTATCTTTGTTCCTTAAGGGATATGTATGCCTAGGCCGACATTAGAGATAATAGATGGAAAATGCTTGGTGAACTGTAACTTATGTATAAATAACAATCATTGTGGTTGATATTCTATTGACAGAAAAGGGGGAAATTCAGTCAGGGTTTGGGGGCAAGCTCTGGCCACCAAAATATGAACTTGCCCTTTTGTCTCAGACATATTCCACTCCAGGTCAAAGTTCTCCTTCCCTTGTCCCTAACATGCTTCTCCTGCAGAAGCCCAGTCATGAGGATTAAAGGAGAGGGTGGTGGCTTTGAATTTGGTCACAGCCTGTTCTTTTGCTTACTAAAAATAGCATCTAACTGAATATCAGTCTTCCTTCTTGAACCACAGCAACAAACATATCTGTGGGTGTTGTGTGAAGTGCATGTCACACAGTAGCTCCCAACTGTGTCAGGAGGCATAATATGTTTAAAAGAGACCACACTTGTCTAACTAGCATTTCCTCTGGATTCTCTTGGCTTGTATTCTGCCTTCTCTCCTTTTCCTCCTTCTTAGACTGATAAAAACCTTCTGCATTTAGTGTGCCCCCTCCCTCTTAGCATTCCAGTGGCCTTTATTCCTGCACTTCTTTTCCAGGCAGAGCCAGACAAGACATCAATTTTACCTGCAGCTTCGGAAAGACATCCTGGAGGAGAAGATTTATTGCAATGATGAGATGCTGCTACAGTTGGGGGTCCTAGCCTTGCAGGCTGAGTTTGGCAGTTACCCTGAGGAGGTAGGAGTGGAAACCTGGGGCCCATGGTTGGGTCACCAAAGAAGCAGCTATAGGACAGGGGGAAACTGTTAGAAATATGGAGACTGAAACTTTGAGAAGTGTTGTTAGCATCTACCACTGAGATAGGGGCAAACTGCCTCCATCCATCCATCCTTCCGTCCACCATTCATCCATCCATCCAACCAACTGACCAATAAGCATTTATTGAGTGCTCTTTGCTAGGCTCTGCAGGATACAAAGATGAACAAGTCAAGTTTATGAATTGTAATGCAGTTCTTAAGGTCCCTCCTAACAATGGTAATTTATTAATTTTTTGAGTTATCATCATTATCATCACCATCGTCATAATCAATAATAGCCAATCTTTATTAAGAGATCACTCTGTACCTGCCATTGACCTAGACATTTTCTACCATGTTGACTCACTTAACCATCAAAACAACATTGCAAAGTTGATACTCATTTTCTGGAAGAACAATCTGAGACTTATGAGGCAAGAAAATTGTAAAGTGTAAATTTCAGCCCAGGTGTGTCTGACTCCAAAGTCAATGCTGGTTCTGCCAGCTGCACTGCCTCTCTAATCTTGTTGGCCATGCCCTTGTCTGTGAAGCAGAATCACATGTAAGTTTCTTTAATTTAATTTGCCTACGATAGTTCTATGTTACAGTCTTCGGGGACTTAGTAGAGGCTACTAGTTATTTAATTTGCAGATTCATCAACATAGGGAAAGATAATGCTAATATATTTGTTAGCTTAATTAGGATTTAAAATGGAGCTGCCAAGCAGGGATGAGGGAACAACCAGGTGAGTTATTACAGAGAGCAGAGCAGCTTTTCTCTTGGGTCCATTAAGTCCCCTACCCATGTTCAAGATGAGGAAAATGGAGCTTGGTAAAGAGCTCAACAAAGACTGAGGATGTGACCCAGAATTTTGGTGTGACATCCAAATGTGGAGTATGTTTCTGGCTGCATCAGTAGGAGAAGAAGAGAGATTAAGGTCCCATTGACCTCTTCGCAGGTGACCTCTCAGCCAGTGCACTGGCCTTTATTCTTGGACGGTATCACCACTGTCATATGACAAAAACTGAGTGCCTATGGGGGGCACTTAATTTGGAGAAGAGGTTCTCTAAAGAAGACCTAAGAGGCGTGTGAAGGAAGAATCCATTGCTTGAAAGGAAAAATGAAGTTTAACCCTTATGTCCTTGAGTCTTTTAATGCTTTCCCAGTAGTGTCTGCATGTCCAGCCTGATCTTAGCCACCCTCCAAAGTCAACCCACAGCTTTCCTGGCCTCTCTATGATGGGAGAAACCCTCGCTACACCCTCTAGACACTTTTGAATATCTCCTCCACACCCCTTGTCCAGGCAACTATGCAGTGCTCTCTTAATAGCAACTGACAGAAAAACAAACTCAGATTGGCTTAAATAAAACACATAATTTACTAGCTTGCAAACCTGAAGTGTCCAGGCCTTCCTTACCCTGGATAAACCTCCAGTCCTGTTGTTGCTGACCTTTATAACTTCTTCCTGTTTCCTTGGACCCTAGGGCTGGGGGGCCTAAGTGTGCCTAGGGCTTGCTGGGTACAGGGACTCAAATGGTGTCAGCAGAACTTGGGCTTCCTGCATCTCTGGGCTGTGTGCTCTCCTCAGTCAGGTTTGCTTCAGTGGCTTCTGGATTTCACCCTTTAGACTGCAACCCAGCACCAAGAGAATCCCCTTTCTCTGGAATGCTATGGAAATCCTGGTATTCTGTTTCATTGGTTCTGTTAGAGTCATGTGCCTACCCTAAGCCAATCACTGTGCAGGGAAATGCTGTGCTCTGGTTAGTTAGACTTAAGTGACATGGCCACCCTAGGAGCCAAGGTTAGAGCTTACACTAAGCAAAATGCTTGCACTGAGAGAGAGGAGGGATGGTTCCCATTTCTAGAAAAAAAGGGGATGGTTGCACCTGACTGAAAATATATGTCTACCACTAGTTAACACTTAGTGGTCAGGAATGCTATATCTTTGGTGACAACAGAAATGTATTTAGCTGAAGTTTTGAGTCCTTCTGGGGACATCTTGGTCTGGCCTTGTGTTATAGGTTGAATTGTGTTCCTCATAATTCATCAGTCAAAGCCCTAACCCCCAACAGCTCAGAATGTGACTATATTTGGAGATGGAGACTAATCTACAAAGCAGTGATTAAGTTAAAATGAAGCTGTCTGGGTGGGCCCTAATCCAATCTAACTGGAGTCCTTATAAGAAGAGCGGATTAAGAGATACAGAGAGACACCAGGGATGCAGGAGAACAGAGGAAAGACCATATAAAGACACAGTAAGGAGGCCGCTGCACGCAAGCCAAAGAGAGGCTGCAGAAGAAGCCTTGGGGCAAATGATCCCAAAGAAGAATGTAGGCCTGAATGACACTTTGACACTTTGATCTTGGACTTCTAGCCTCTAGAACTGAGAAAATCAATTTCTGTTGTTTAAGGCACTCAGTCAGTTATCATGGTAGCCCCAGTAAACTAATATACCTTGAATCCGTAAGAGAGAAGCTGCAGCCACCACCAAGTGTGGAGGCCTTGAGACAGTTCTGTGCTCTTAATTCTCTCATGGTATGCGATGGAGAGAACAAGGGTGTGACCTCAGTCACAGCTTGTCTGCTTTGTCCCAGTAACTGGGTTTAAGAACAAGGACAAGCTCAAGAGCTGAAATGGTTCTTCGAGAACAGTGGTATGTATAAATACATACATATGTGCATATAACAGAACTCTCAGAGTTAGAAGTGCTCTATTTTAAAACAACACACAGACTTAACACAAGCACAAAGACTTAACTTTTGGTCTCTGGATTGAGATACAGGATGTTAAACCTAAGACCTTAACTCTAGCTTTAGACTTGGTGGAACCTGTGGTCAGGTCCACTAAAGGCAAATGGGAGCCTGAGTAAGACCCCTTATTCAGGCCTACATTCTTCTTTGGGATCATTTGCCCCAAGGCTCAAAGGACCAGGCCTGTCTCTAGGTGACCCATTTAGTAACTCCCTGCATCTGTCCAGTTTCTGATCTCACCCATCCCCTGCCTTATCCTGATCTCATCCTCCACCTCTGGCTTCTCACCCAGATCTGGCCCAGCCTCAACTGCTACCATTGCCCTGGGAACCAGTGGTTCTGAGTTGCTCTCTGCTGCCCTCAGGTGGACCCCAAAGGCAGACCTTTTCTCCTTATCTCCTGTGTAAAGGCAATAGATTACATAAACCCATTCATTTGTACATCCATTTATTCAGTCCTAATTTATGGAGGGGCTACTGTGTGCTTGGATTCATCTAAGCCTATGTCAAACCTGCAGAGCCAGTGTAATTTCCATTGGCAGTTGAGAAAAATTGTTTCTCTGAGGTTAGGTAAGCGTGCGAGAACACAGCCAGGACTCACTTCTAGAGCCTTGCTTCTTTATGCTCCAGGCAGTGCGAGGGGCACATCGAAGGATGTTAGGGGAGACTCAGAGAGGAGAGCCTTTCCGTGTGTCTCTGTCATTGAGTGGGCAGGTTGAAAAGGCTGCCAGTCCAGAGAGCTGCAGCTATTTCACTGCAGCCCTGTGCTGGAGCTTTTTAAGTTCCATGTTGGCTACAATGGTTGTGAAACTGTGTGGCATAGCCAGGGAGGAAGATAGTGTGCCCTCCTAAGGGGTTTGCATTTTGTTTGAGAAATGGTTCTGGTGTCAGAAAAAAAATAATTTAGAAACCCCTATAGTGAAAGATTGTGAGCCACTGATGATTTCTAAGCAGCAACATGATTACATTTGCATTTTAAAAAGGGAGACACAGACACTTTGGTATAAGAATAAATCTCCTTAATCACATCATTGCAGCAGAACAACTTTTTTTTCTGGGTGACTTCTCTTCCAGCCTTTGATCACATGTGGGGGTTTTACATGGTTGTAAACACTGCCACATTCGATTTGCATTGTGCTTTCTTACTTTATGGTACATGACTTCCTGTGGCTTCCTAATACTTGTTTGGGATGGCTACATGTTACCCATAGCAGGGCTGGACCTCCACTCATTTATCGGTTCTCTCATTGTCAGGTATCATCTAGAAGTGCTGTGTAAGTGGTAGCTACTACTATTATTATTCTAGTTGCTTCTAATCTCGTTTCTTTGTTTGTTTCTTTGTTTCTCTCTCTCTCCTCTCTCTCTCTCTCTCTCTCTCTCTCTCTCTCTCTCTCTCTCTCTTATAAATGGTATAGAAGTAAATGTGCTGGAGCTTTTTAAGTTCCATGTTGACTTCTTCTCTTGGACAGATTCCTAGCAATGAGATGTTGAGTCAAACGTCTTAAATACTCTTAAAAAATGTTTAATAGACTCTTTTTTAAAGAGCAAATTTAGGTTCACAGAAAAATTGAGTAGAAGGTACAAAAGTCTCCCATATACCACCTGCCTCCACACATGCACAGCTTCCTCCATTATCAGCATTCCCAACCAAAGTGGTGCACTGGTTACAATGACGAACCTACACTGAAACATCACGATCACCAAAAATCCAGTTTACATTAGGGTTCCCTCTTGGTGTTGTACATTCCATGGTCTTAAACAAATTTATAATGACATATATTCACCATTATAGTATCCTACAGGGTAGTTTCGCTGCCCTAAAAATCCTCTGTGCTCCACCTGTTTGTTCTTCCTTCTACCATTAACCCCTGGCAAACACTGAGTTTTTTATTGTCTTTATAGTTTTGCCTTTTCCAATATGCCATTTAGTTGGAATCATATGGTATTAAGTTTTTTCAAATTGGCTTCTTTCACTTAGGAATTTAATTTTCCTCTTTGTCTTTTTATGGCTCAATAACTCATTTGTTGTTAGCACTGAATATTCCATTGTCTGGATATACCACAGTTTATTTATTCCTTCATTACTGAAGGACATATTTTGCTTCCAAGTTTTGGCAATTGTGAATAAAGCTACTATAAACATCCACGTGCAGGTTTCTGTGTGGACATGTTTTTTTTAACTCCTTTGGATGAATACCTAGGAGTATGGTTGCTGGATTGTAAGGTGAGAGTATGTTTAGCTTTGTAAGAAACTGACAAACTGTCTTCCAAAATGGCTGTACCATTTTACATTACCACCAGCAATGAATGCAACGATCCTATCACTCCACATCCTTGTCAGCACTTGGTGTTGTCAGTATTCTGGATTATAGCCATTCTAATAGCATTCTGAATGCTTTTTTTATGCACTAGATTGTTGAACAATTTCTTTTGTTTTATGTTTCTGAGCTGAGCTCAGAACCGGCATAGACCTGCCTTAGGTTGGATGATTCTTAATCCACAGTGACATGGGGTCAGGTCTGTGCCATACCAGGAGCAAGGGGATGTAGTGGACATTGTGCTGTTTCTTCACATCCCCTCATCAGGTTGACTTGCCCATCCTCCACCTCACTTTGAAAAGGCCAGATGTTCCTGGCTCCCAACTTCCTTCCTCACAGGTAGTTGGGTAGTTTCTCTCAGCTGTGGGGAAATATCTTACCTAAGATTAGGCTGGGAGGGGCTGCATGAGACCAGGATGGGCTGAATCAGGAACATAAGGGTAGGGTCACTTTCTCCCTATGCAAAGTCCTGTCTCCCTCATTCCTTACAGTGGATCCCAAGAACACTCCTTTAAAATTTCTGCATGCCTATCTATGTCCCAGAGTCTGTATTAGGGAACCCAACTTCAGGCAGAGGTGATACCTCTTCCAGCTGCCCTGGTGGGACTGCAGTCTCAGGTTCCTGAAAAAGCAGACTTGAAGACGGTTCAGGCCTGTGGCAGGGAGAGGGTGACAGATCTCTCATTCAAGGGGCAACTTCTTGATCACCATCTTGTGGACAGATGGTGTCACAGCAAAGGCCTCCTTTGTAAAAGGTGACAGTCCACTAGGAGCACATGTGCATGGAAGCACTAAATGAATAAAAAAGAAATGAAGTTTCAGGGCCAGGGTTTTTCTGTGACTTTTAGGAAATAGTATGGTGGCATCATGCATCATGAAATGTGTGAGGGCTTTGGATGACCAAATCTTATTTCTGTCACTGCTTGCAAGTGAATGACATCCTTCCTCATTCATTGTGTTCATCTTGGCAATGGCAATAGCAGTGCTGCCCCTGTAGGATTCCTGTGAGGATCAAAAGAGCTAATGTGTTATGAGGACCACTGACATACAAAAGGGGCTCAAAAATGGGTGATTTCTCTCTTCTCTCCCTTCTATTCATGTCATATGGTTTGGCCCAACTTCAAATATGGTAGGAAAAAGATGTCTCAGGTGAGCACTTCAAAGGAACATTCTTACCCCGGATCCCTAACCTGGTTTTTAATTGCAGATAGGCTTCTGTTCTGCTCAGAGTCCCATAGAAGACATTCTAGATATGCCCCTTTACTTCTGTATCTTGTTTCCAGCAGGTAGAGAGGAAAGCCTATTTTAGAGTTGAAGATTACATCCCAGCAAGTCTGATTGAGAGGATGACCGCTCTCAGGGTCCAAGTCCAAGTCTCAGAGATGCACCGTCTCAGTCCTGTGCTCTGGGAAGAGGATGCTGAGTTGGAGTTCTTGAGGGTGAGGCCTTTATGCCTTTGAGAAGGGATGTTGTTATTCAAGGGCATGCAGTCAGCAATCTCTTCTAAAGCCTTGCCTGGAGGCTGGATGTACTCAGATCCATGAGGAGGTATAAGCAAGGGACTTGATTCTCTGAGAGGAAGGAAACTCCATCACCCTGTAGGGCAAAGAGAGGCTTCTGGAAGCAAGTGGCATGGAAAATGACCCCAAAAGATGGGTAGAATTTAGTGGACTGGGTTGGGTATGGAAGGTTATTTCTTCAGCATTAGAGCTCACAGTCACTTCTGTGAGCAGAGTGACCACGTTTCTTCTAAGTGACATGTGGGGCAACTGAAGTACAAAATTGACGTGCGAGCCAAAAGCGAAGCCATTGGAAGATCCCAAGTTTGCAGACTTCCAGACAGCTGTCTTCAGCACAACAAAAATAGTGTTGTCCATGAATCTGGGTGCATCTCTGGTCCACTCTCTCCAGCAAAAGCAGTAGCATTTCAGCCCCCTATGTCTGTGGGCACACATAGAGCCTATAATGAATAGGCTTACTGACTCCACAACCTGTACCTTCTGTGAGCCAGGCATTGTGGGCAATGGAGATAGAGATGGAGGCCCTGCCCTCAGGGAGTCCCTAATCTCCAGGGAGGACAGATGGGTACCCAGAGGCATGCAACACTGTGATAACTGCCCCGTGAGAACAATAACAATACTGGTTATTCTATATCAGGATTGTAGAGGGTGACTGCTTTGTCCCTGGAGCTGGAGCTAGGAGGCACATGAAAGGGAGCCCCCTGCTTTCCTGGGGCAGGATATCTGGCTAAGACTTTAGAGTTGAGAGCAGTTTCAAAAGGAAGTTCTAGAATTTATTCATTTCTCTCTACAAAGTCTCTCTTTGTTTCCCTTTAATAGAGACAGGCATTAGAAAGCAGAACTGCCAAAGTGAGGTCTTGCCTTTTCTTTTTGGTGGGTCACTTAGCAGAACTGTCTGTAACACCCAACGTGGTATAGACCTACAAGTGTTTCATTTGAGAAGTCCTGGCAGAAAGGCGTTCACCGAATTTCAGAATCCAGGCTTTGTGCATGTTCCTTGTCGAGAGGATGCAGCAGTTCCAAGGGACAAGTGGGGACTGCAAAGCCATCAGCATACATCTGAGGATGAGTGGTCACAGAAACACAGAGCCAGTGGAGAGGCTGAGGACTCAGGCCTATGGAGGTCCCTGCAGGACTGATGATGCCCACTGACCTTGGCCCAGGCCTGGTTTTGTGGGCTAGGTTCACTGTGCCCCTCTCTCTCCTGGCTGAAGGATGAAAAATAATTGTAAAGGAAGCCATCGTTTTATAAGCAAAACCATGAATAGATTTGCTTTCATTCGCATGCTATCTTACTAGTTTCAAGGAACTGGCTCTTGAGATTCCCCTTGGTTGACTTGCTATTACTATGTTGTCCCTTCCCCCTCAAATATAGAGACATGACCTAGAAGGCTTGGTGACCCCCAGAGCATATTATGATCTTTCTCACTAGAGTCAGTGTTTGTTAAACCAAGTCCTTTCCCCCATGATTATAAAAGCAATCATTTGATCCTGATTCTGTCCCATGGAGACAGCATAGTTACATTTGGGTGTATTCATTCTTCTCTTTTTATTCTGGGTATTCACAGGTGTATATGCATATATATTTAAAATTGGGTTTATATTATATATGCAGTTTTGTATATTTTTATAATCCTATCTCACTAAAATTTAAAAACTTTATTTTAGATCAACACATGGTATATGCTAATTTTCTTCTCAATATTTCAGCACATAAATTGTTTTAAATATGGGACTATTTTAAACAATACTCAGATTAGCACTTTTTCTACATAGGTCTTTAGCTGCACTTCTGCTTAATTCCTTAGGGGTAGAATCTCATGATTGGAATTACAAGGTTGAAAATTATGAACATTTTAAACATTTAAATATGCTGGCACTCTGTGTGTTGCAGTCATTTCTGTACATTTCTTGTCCCTTCTACTAGGCTGTAATTGTCCAGAGGGCCCTGAATTCTCAGATCCCATCTTCAGAGCCCAGTTGCTCCATAAACAGCCACTGGATTATTTAATTACAGCTGCATGTGGTTCCTTTTCCATGATCAGATGACGCCTGTTGGCATCTGGATCATTGATGACTAATTCTGCTAGTTTATATCTCACTAGAAGGAGACTTGGCAGAAATCCAGTCTGGGTAACACTGAATAACATACTCTGCCTGGAAGATTCACAACTACCTACATTGGCGTATTAATCTGAGAACAACGCATCCACAGTTAACTCCGTGTTTCCGAAGTTCCTCAACCACGGGACCATTTTCCCATGTAACTAGGGGCTGTGATATGCTACTAAAACATTTATTTTTTTTGTTGAAATTATACTGGTTGTATCCTGTATTTCCCAATACTTAGCTTTATACATGTGCATTTCCCAGATAATTATGAATGCCTCGTAATATCCTTTGTTAAACCTGTTGATAATCCCTTTAAAGGCAGTATTGCCTCTAGAAAATAATTGACCTCTGGGAGCTGGTCCCAATAACCCAATCTTGCAGATCTGCACTGAACATTTCTATGAGAAGGATTTGTATTGATTATGTAGCATATTTCTTTTAGGACAAATTCCCAGGAGTAGAATTATAGGATCAAAGCATGTGAATTATGAATCTCTTGATAATATTTGTAAACAACCCATTTATTCCAACAGTTTTCAGTACAGCAAGGGTGCTGCATGGGCTGGCAGACAGCCTGGGTCAAGTCTCAACTTCGCTGCCCATTGTAGGGAGAAGAAAAAATAGCGAGATGGCCCTAAGCATATGGAGATAAAGTGACCCTCTGAGAGTACAATGAGTAATAGCAACACAGAAGGTACCAGGAGAGGTGCCACAGATTCCCTAGCAGAGCACGGAGACATAGACAATGTTACTTACTTTTTTACAGATTGAAGATGCCTTGATAACCTTTTATACATTCATCTGGGTTTCCAGGCATTATGGAAAGTCTGTACTTGAGTTAAGAGTTGAAAACTCAGAAGCAAATAGACTTATATTTCCATTCCTGGTTCCCAGTGGGAACTTTGGCAGAATAATTAACCCTTCTGTAGCTCCATTTTCTCATTTGAAAAGGGACAGCTACAGCTCTTTTTTACAAATATGTTATGAAGAATAAATGAAATAATGTTTGGGAAATGCTTAAAATGGGGCTCTATCATTTTAACAATTTTATTACCCCAAGTACTTTAATATCCTACCCTCTCTATGTAATTCAAAATAAAATAAAAAATTAATATTAAACAGTTAAAAAATGTGCACAAGCCTGGCAGTCATCTTTATTCTAACAAAGACTAATGTCTTATTTATTTATTTTTTTTAGAAATAGTATATCAAATACTTTAAAAGAATTTACCTAATTGTTTTGGGGGTGGCCCTGCTTTGTCACAACTCAAGCACATGCCTCGTCTGGTCATTGCACATTTCCATACCAGTGCTCAATAAATATTGTTTTTCCTAATGGTGATGATGATGACAATGACAATAATGGCAGGGTCACTCCAAAGTTAAAAAAAGGATGCTCAGGGTCCAGAAACTTAATCAAGATTATGTGAAGAGCTGTTGTTGGCTCTGTAGACAGTAGAACCTAACTGTAGAAAGTATTTATCAACAGAGGGAGAAATGTTGGCAAGGGGCCTGAGAAAGGAACTCTCAAAAGCCATAATGTGACCCTATTTTGTGATCTCGCCTCGGGGTGTGAGATTTTGGACAGGTTATAGTGCTCTCTGCTGTGAGGAAGAGATGGGAAATCCGATCTAACTAATGAAACTCTTCTGAGAGGTTTTCCAATGCCTGGATTAAGATGTCCCTGCCATGAGTCCAGGTGCATCAACCTTCTGATGAGGACTGGAGTTGTTCAGGTAAAGGTGAGGATGGTAGAAAACAAGCTAGATATGTGACTAAAAACATTTATGTTAGGTTTAACTCCAGTCTCTTGAGAATTTGGTTGGCCTGATACAGTCCCAGCTTTGAATGACCCTCACATCCCTAATAAAATTTAGTCTCCTTACCTGATAAATTTAAACTGAGGACAGACCTTGGGTTTATTGAGGCACTGCCACATGGTAAGGAATACCAATGATCGGTCATTTTCCCAGCAGGATGTTGATGCCTTATCTTGCTTGAACTTTGATGCTAACCATCTGCTTACTGTCCTGGGCCTTGATTTTCTCATCTTTAAAATGAAGAAGTTGGACCAGATAATATTGCAGTTACCTTTGGTTAACATAATTGGGAAAAGGAATCCATTACCATGAGATGGACCCAGAAGTGTCTGAATTTTATAAACTTATCTAGAATATTATTATACTATTGTACCATTTTCATAATAACTGTATTCCAGGTCTTGTTTTAGGTACTACATGAAGAAAAGATTCCTTGAATTTAGAAAAAAAAATGCTATCATATCAGAGGTGCAGAGAAATTCTGTAGTAAGGAGATCTGTTTAGCTGTGTTTCCTAAACTTATTGGCAATCCTATTCTTTTTATTTTTTTAAAAAAACATCTGTTAAGCTGTTTTTCATGGAATGGTTTGAAGCTCTTTATTTAGCCCAATGTGTCTGTCTGTTCTAAACTAGCCTTTTTTCCAGGTCACTCAGCAGCTCCCAGAATATGGTGTGCTAGTTTATCAAGTTCTCCCAGAGAAGAAAAGGCCAGAAGAGGAAATGGCCTTGGGAATCTGTGCCAAGGGTGTCATAATATATGAAGTGAAAAACAACAGCAGAATTGCAACTTTACGATTTCAGTGGAGAGAAATTGGGAAGATTTCAACTTATGTAAGTGTAGCTCTGTTGAAAAAATGACCCATGCTTCATTTTCCTTTAATCTGTTGCCTCTTTAAAGGAGTAATGGGTCATGTAATCCTCTCCTGACCAAATAAGATCACAGCCTGTCAGCTCACCTGTATTTGGATGTACAAAGCATATTTGGAAGAAGTGTTCCAGAGGATTTGACAGTCCTCAGAGGCCATGTCTTCCCTACTGTGTGTCACTCAGTCTCCCATACTCCCATGGACAACCATCAGCCTAAAGGGCTACACTTTTCCTCTGGGTAAATTTCATTTAATTTGGGGAATCCACCAATCTTGATAGCAAGGTTGGAGGTGGGAGATGGGAGAGGAGGGCATACTGTAGGTGCAGTGGAGACTAAAAAGATTTTGAAACATTTCCCTTGTGTTTTAATTTTCCCTTTGCATGTGATTTGCAGAGGTTCCCAACCCCTAGGCTGAGAATTGGTACTGGTCCATGGCCTGTTAGGAACCAGGCTGCACAGCAGGAGATGAGTGGCTGGCAAGCGAGGGAAGCTTCATCTGCATTTGCAGCTGTTCCCTAGAGCTAGCATTGCTGCCTGGCTCCACCTCAGATCATCAGGCATTAGATTTTCATAATAGCACCAGTCCCTGGTGCCAAAAGGTTGGGGACTGCTGTGCTACAGGACACTGGTGACTGCAAACCTTTGATACTCATTGAAAGTTTAAAAGTCTTAAAAAACCCCCAATGTTATTAAACATACCACGTTTAAATTGTATTTGAACACCATTTGCATGAGTCTTTATACTTCCTTGAATTTAGTTACAATAAATTTGACACCAAAAAACATTGAGTACCCCCATAGCAGAGAGTGCTAGACACCTAATCAGACTGCCTGTCCTTTGGGTCATCCCAGTCAGTGTGCCATAACTTTAGCAATGATTTCATTATAAATCATGAAGTTATTCACCTTGTGGCTCATGAAAAATTCAGTTTTTCTTTCTGCTTATTTTTTTTTCTTACGGTTTTTAATTTTTCCTACTGATGAGATTGCTGTTTTTATTATCATTATCTGATCTTAGTTTTCTAAGTAGAATGTAATTGGTTTTATTTATTTTCTAAATGTTTCTTTTGGGTCTTCTATCTTGACTGTGGAAGTTAACATATTGGTAAAGTATGATTCTCAATAAAATATTATAATAAATTATTGTTTGTCTTTAGGAAAAAAGTTTACATCTAAAAGTAAATAAATAGCTGAGTATAATTTAATTGTGTACAAGGTACTGACTTTATACTATCATGAAACTGACTTTTCCCCCCAAATTTTTGACTTATCTAAAGATAAATGATATTTATATTTTGGAATTTTTCAGAATTTTAGTGACTCGAATTACTTTAATACAATTGAAAGATTATTTGAAGAATTTAATTATTGAATAATCCAATACTATTGGATTCCCTATTTTCTTTAACTCATCTTTAATTGTTCAAAATTTTCAATGTAGTTTGTTTTAAAACATTTGTAAAAATGTAGCTAACCTTAAAAAGTAATTTTGAAAAATAGAATTTTTGAAGTCATGAAGTTTAACAATTCTTTAAATAAATATATTTAAGTTGGTTTAGTTTTTACAGATATTTACTTTCCCCACAACCAAGGATGATTTCTTGATTAAAGCTGGAAAGTCATGAGGTTCACAAGACAACTTCATAGCTTAAGAAAACCTTGCCACTAATTAGGATTTCCATGACCTGATGACCATTCTCTTTCTCAGCTTGAATGTATTTTTTTTCATGGTAAAGTCATCACATGAAGTAATGTCACCAGCTGCTTGCTACAAACCAAGCACCTTATACAGAAAATGACGTGAACTTTTCGTGCTTGTGCAAACACAAAATGTGGAACTCTGTGAACAATAGGAAAATGAGCTCAGGAAGCTGGTTTGAAATTTGCTTAATTAATAGCAAAAGGCAAATGTTTTAAACAATTTCAGATTATTTATCTTACCAGCCTGCAGGAAATTAGCAAAGAAAATAGAGAAAAATGCCCTTTTCAAAGAATATAATTTGTAGGTGTGTTGACAGCCTGTCTGTGAGAGACAACACCAATGCAGAAGATTATTCAATTGAGAAAGTGTTGGCTGTAGAATGATGAACATACACATATTAGTAACTGTTCTTGGTTATTAGCAATAGCTAAAATGTCTGGAGAGAAAAGTAGTGGAGAATACATGCTGTGTAGGGCTCTCTTTCAGAAAAAAAAATACAAATTTCCAAATACGAACTAGGGTATGAAAGTGGATATTCCTTTAGAATGAGAAAAGAAAAAATATTTTTATTAACTCTCTGATAATTCTTTTTATCTTTTCAAATCTTTGTTGGCATACACTCTTATTATGCTTTTATATGGTGACATTTTTGTGATATCATTTTCCCTAGAGAAAATGGAAATATGATTTAGTCTTTCTTCTAGTATGGTTGATTAAAGATTGCTTCTATTATTGATGCATAAAACAAGCAGCCTTGCACAGAGACATGTTTACTCTTTGTAGTGCTGGGACAAGTTTCTGTGTTACAAACCCAAGAAATCTAATAAATTTTTCATGTGATCACCATCAAGAAAAGAAAAATATTGTGTGGTATATTGATAACGTAGTATATACAGTTATATAAATTATATCCCTGATAGGATAGAACTTCCATTTGATTGGATGTTTTAAGAGCTAAATTAGTTTTTTGTTTTTGACAGTTGAAAAAATTTCCTGCAGACTGGCCTCTGGCTTTCTATACTTCAAACCTGTTTCCCTCCAGCACTTACCCCATATACTTCTGGTGTTGAGTATGGTGGGGCACATGGCTACTGGCCCAATATCTTTAGGCTGAGACTTGGGTGAATTGGCCCAATGGAAGGAGTATTCTGGGATGAATGGCAAGAAATCATTGTAGAAGAGACTGCAAACCACACAAATAAATCCCACTAAATCTACACTGAATGTATTCCCATCTCAGCTTTTCCTTAGTGGGCTCTGTGTCCATGCCATGTACTACCACCTATGGTGAGGAAAGTGTGAATGAGCTGGAGTGGAACGAAGAGTCAGTGGTGTTAACTGATTGTGGTAAAAGCATCTTATTTTCCAAGTTAAAATGTGAAGACACTGCCAAGGTCCCTCCCAGGAAGTGGCCTATGCAAGTGAGGGCCCTGGAGCTTCAGCTTCATTAGCTTCATGGCAAATCTGTCTCTGCCTGGAAGAATATCATTGCTCTGCAAAGACATATCAAAGCAACCAAACAAACTGGAGTGTGAATAAGCAGCAACAGCAATAAAACTGCTGGGGATGAAATATTTGAAATAGTAACAAATGCTTTGAAACAATTATGACATTACAGAAGCACCAAGTATGCTTGTGCTGCAACCACAGAGGTGTAAATAAGTTCTCCATGTTTGTGCTGAAAACCCTGAGATTCAAGTTATACATCATCTCATTCACAGAGCAGCTCATCCATATTAAAATTTGCTTACATATATGAATTTTCCATTAAATGATGTTATCGAGATGGGAAAAAAATCTGAACCACTACAGTCAAGACTGTTTTTTAGCTTTATCCTAAGAAATGGGATCATAATTATATTCTTGCTGGTTTTTAATACCTTAGAGAATTGATGTCCCAAAAGAGAGTTTTACTGAGAGTTTATAAAGAAAAGAAAGATTGGGGTATGTTTGTATGCATGCATGTATGAGCACATATATGTGTGACAATGATTCTTTTCAGATTTGTTAAAGAATAGCTATTACATTTTTTAAAAATGGCTTATCTAAAAATTTTCAATACCTGAGTGAATTTAATATGAAATGTCAAGACTGTATGAAAACATATGAATGTATACTGACAAAGTAGGTAGATTCCAGGCAAATATTCAACTTTGGAAAGTGTGGATAAAATGATCCATTAATGGAGTTTAGGCTAATGGGAAATCTAAAATTAGGCTAATGGGAAAAAGGAGTTTCTAAAAAGAAAAGCAATGTAGTGTAATCTGCCTTTTGTTAGTATCTGGCTTGTGTACATGAATTTCTTAGAAATGGTGACTAATGTGAATTAAAATGGATCAGCAATAAAGAGGATCAGGAGTTTCAGGGAGCCTTTTCAAGCATAAACCCTACATGTATAAAGTTATCTTTATAGGTGCAAGTTCAAGTTTCTTAAGAAAATGTCTAGAATATCTAGAATACAGATTTAATTTGGAAGTTGTATGTAAATTTATATTTAATGTTATCTATTTGTGTTTTACTGTTCTTATTAGAATTAGATATTGCAAAAAGTTATGAATTTATTCCACAAATCTCCATATAGATAACCCTGTGTAGATCATTCTTTCCAGTTTATTCTAGTAAGATGTACAAATATCACTTTGTATGTGGGCCTTGAAGGTATAAATGTGGGAAGTGTTTCTTGCTGATGTGACCTCAATCCCTGCTGCATTCTGACACGTGGTGGTCTGTTCCTTCATTTTCATCATAAGAATAATATTAGGACTTCTCTCATTCTCATTAGGAGGAAATGAATTAATACCCAGAAAGCACTTCGAATAGAGCCTGGCTCATGATAGCAAACAATATGAGAATACGTATGGTGCTTTTGTCTTCTCTATAGTCCTGATAGCTAAGATTTTGTTTGTACAATGAAAACTATTTGTATATTTAATGGTCTTCAAAATGCGTGCTGAGGATTATGATCTTTTTTGCTGAGGGCCAAAGGTGTACCTGACTCATTTCATATTTTCACCTAGCACACTATTTAGGAGATAGCAATTGCCTGATAAACATTTGATTTGTGAATGAAGAAAAAATGAGAGAGATTTTCCTCTTACTATCAATGTGAGATAAAATATTGTGTCATAGTCTGACAACATGTGCCAAACACTTTGATACCTAGAATCTTGATATTGAACTGAAGCCCAATATTTGATTATTCTCTGGACAGTAATGCTTTAATTAGTAAAGACAAGCAATATGTTTAAGTTTGTGTTTGCTTCCTTTAGCGAAAGAAGTTTACCATCACAAGCAGCATCACTGGGAAAAAGCACATATTTGTCACAGATTCGGCTAACACCTGTAAATATTTACTGGGCCTCTGCTCTGCCCAGCATGGCTTTAATGCTCAGATGAACGCTCCCCGAGTTGCATCTGGTGAGTGAACACTGTGTCCTCAATCTGAAGAGATATGGCTTTGAGTGCTGGATACATCACATTAGCTGTTGATCTCTAATTATTATTTTTTTAAATCCAGTTATAAAAGGGAGAGATATAATATAGAGGTTTCACCCTTCATATTTATAAAGTGGTCTTTGCATGCACGTCACCTGGGAACTTGCTAGCATTACAGAACCTCAGGCCCCTACCTCAGATCTACTGAATTAGAATCTGCATTTGAAAAAGAACCCAGATGATTCAGATGTACATGAAAGTTTGAGAACCTTGGCTTGGAATATCACTTCAGGAGTCCAAGAGACTCAGAACAATGCCGCTTATTAGCTGTGTGACTTTAGACACTCGCTTGCTCTCTCTGAGCCTCAGTATCCTCAGTTGAGCACACTGGCCATCTGATAGGTTTGAACTGTGCTCCAGTAGTTTAGAGTGTGTGATGTTTCTAGCTCCACATCCAGCATTCATTGCTTAGTGTGAGTAGTAATGGCAGCTCCTGCTTGTGGGGATTTTGTTCAGTGCCAGCCAATTCACGTGGGAGCTGTATCATCGGGTCCTGGTGTCCTGGGATAAGGGATCAACTGGAAAACAAAATTGTTGAGCCTTTGGATACAGGACCAAACATGAAATAAAGATGGCATATTATTTGCAGCAAAATCAAATAAATATATAAATATTTAATGGAAATCATGGTGTGGCCATTCCAGGGTGTTTCCAGGGAGCTGCAGATAATTAATGCAAATTAATTATATCTTACCTGCTATTGCTGAGATACAGTGTGAAACATCATCAGTATTGCTTTTATTGCCTGTTATCAGTGAACATAAAATATTTATAAAGACTCCAGGGGCTCACTTGTCCTTCTCAGACTATTTTGCTCACAATATACTGTTTTCTCAAGCTGCAAATTCTATATCTTAGGAGTTTTTCAGAAACCTAATATTTTCATTAAAAGAATTATTTTAGACTCTCTTTCTCTCTCTCTCTCTCTCTCTCTCTCTCTCTCTCTCTCATCAGGGTTGAAGCTATTTTATTTTATTTTCCTCTAGATTTATTGAAGTATTACTGACATAAAATACATTAAGTTTAAGGTGTACAGTGTGATGACTTGATACATGTACATATTGCAAAATCATTACCACAACAAGGTAGTTAACACTTCCATTCCCTTGCATAATTTTTTTTGTGGTGATAATATTTAAGAGCTACTCTCTCTTTTTCAAAATTTATTTATTTTAATTAGTTTTGAATATACAGTATATTGGTTAGACATCTATATAGTTCATAAAACAATCCCTCCAATTGCTCCTTCCCTTCCCTGATCCTTCACCTAGCCAATGTATTAATACTAATTGCATTCCCTATGCCATGCTCCCTATCCCCGTGACCATCCATGAACTACTAATTTGTACTTCTTTAAGTCTTCACCTCATTCTCCTAGCCCCCCAAACTTCTCTCCCCTCTGTCTATCACCAAATTGTCCACTATATTTGTGAGCCTGTTTTTGATTAGTTTGTTCTTTTTATTACTTAGCTTCCGCATTTAAGTGAAATCATATAGTGTTTATCTTTCCCTTTCTGACTTAAATACCTTCTAGGTCCATCAAGGCAATATCTTTTTCCATCTCCTGCTTTTTAGTCTGTTTGTGTCTTTTAATGTGAATTGAGTCTTTTGTAGGCAGCCTATGTAGGATTTTGTTTTCTTATCCATTCAGCCACTCTATCTTTTGGTTGGAGCACTTAATTCTTTCCCATTTAAAATACTTATTGATAGGAATGTAGTTGTTACCATTTTTCATTCCTGTTTTTGATACATGTTTTTCCTTCTTAAAGAAGTCCCTCCAACATTTCTTGTAATACTAGCTTAGTGGTGATAAATTCCTTTAGCTTATTTTTGTCTGGGAAGCTCTCTATCATGTCCTTCAACTCTAAATGATAGCTTTGCTGGATAAAGTATTATTGGCTGTAGATCTTGGGTCTTCATCCTGTCAAATATTTTTTGCCAAGCTCTTCTGTCTTGCAGTTTCTTTTGAGAAATAAGCCGTCAATCTTATGCGTGTTCCCTTATAGGTAACTATCTTTCTCTTGCTGCTTTTAAGATTCTTTCTTTGTATTTAACCTTTGGCATTTAAATTATGATGTGTCTTGATGAGGGTGTCTTTGGATCTCTGATTTTTGGAATTCTCTGACCTTCCTGGGGTTTTATGTCCATTTCCTTCACCAGATTAGGGAAGTTTTCAATCACTATTTCTTCAAACAGCTGTTCAGCATCTTGATTTTCTTCCATTATGCTGATCAGACGGATATTAGGAGCCTTAATGGTGTCCCATATTCTCCTTAAATTATTTTTTAGTCTTGGCATTTTATCTCTTGCCATTCTGATTGCATGTCCTTGGCTTTCTCATCCTTTAGATAAGGCATTTGATCCTTTTTTTTATTCACTTTGTTTATTCCTTTGTTTATTCCATTTAATATACTCACTCACATAATGTATTTTCCATTTCAGACTGGTTCCCTTTTATAATTTCCATTTTTATTTTTAGGTGTTTTTTTCTCTTTGTTGAAGTTCTTTACACTTCCCAAAATTTCATTGAGCATCTTTGTAACCAGTGTTTTGAACTCTACATCTTGACTCCATTATTTCTGGATCTCTGTTCTGTTCTCTCATATGGTTTCTACTTCTTTGTCTTCCCATTTGGCTGCCTTTTTGTGTCTGTTTCTATGTACTAAGCAAAGCTCCTAAGTCTCCTGGTTTTATTAGTGTGGATTTGTTAAGTAGATGTTCAGTGGCACAGTCCTGAGGAGGGGTTCAGCTATAGGCCAAATTTACCCCAAGCCTCTACTCCTCCAGGGCCACCTGTTAAGATTCAGCAAACATTCCGCAGATGTTGTGCTTATATTTGCCTCAAAAGGCCATACCAGAAACTGAGGTCAGCTGCCTCCAGTGTGAGTCCAGGTGTTGCTCAGCAACGAGCACCTAACTTGCTGAAGATATACCTGGATATGGCCTTGGTGGGGCTGCAAGTTTGGGGATGCGGGGTTTCAGGGAATCCTCTGGACTGAGCGACTTCTGTTATCCAGTTGATGATGATGCAGCTGTGTCAGTGCTGTGTCCATGCACTGGGATGGGGGAGGACTCAATAGGGAACAAAGGATACAGAGCGAGTCTCACCTTGGCCCTCACTCAGACAATGTCTCCCCGTTAGTCCCTGGTGCCCCCTGCCCACAGCCAAATCAGCACTGGTACTCAGGGTGAACAGGTTCCTTGCTGCAAAAATTTCTTTGTTGATGCAGTCCCTTTAAGGGGCTTCTGCAGCTGCTGCAGCCTCCGTCTCACTCAGCTGCTCAAGACCAGGCAAGACCGAGTCCTCGCTCCATCCTACCTTCTGCCATTGCAGGGTGATTTCTTGTATTTCTCCCTAGTTGTATGGCTTGTTCGTCTAGAACCCAGGTAATTTTTCCTTGCTGATTGCTCCTTGTTTCCATCACAACTTGATTTGGTCACCAGAAGAATGAACGGAGTCTCTATTATCTATGCCATTTTTTTCCCTCCCTCTAAGAGCTACTCTCTTAACAACTTTCAAGTATATAACGTGCTACTATTAATTATAGTCACCATGTTGTACATTAGATCTGCAGAACTTATTTAACTTACTCATCTTATAGCTGTTGTATTCTTGACCAATATTTTATCCACCTTCCATCCCTGGCAGTCATCATTCTACACTATGTATCTATGAGTTTAGCTTCTTTAAATTCCATGTATAAATGAGAACATACAATATTTGTTTTTTTCTGCCTGATTTTTTTCACTTAGCATAATGCCTTCAAGTTACATCTATGTTGTCTCGAATGTCATGATTTTCTTTTTTTATGGCTAATATTCCATTGTGCATATAACCAAATTTTCTGTTTTCATTCATCTCTTGATGGACATTTAGGTTGTTTTCATATCTTCGTTATTATTCACAATCCACTTGTGAATAATGCTGCAGTGAACATGGGAGTGCAGCTATTTCTTCGATAGCCTGCTTTTATTTTCTTCAGGTATGTACCCAGAAGTGGATTTCTGAATTACATGGTAGTTCTTTTTTTAATTTTTTGAGGAAACTCCATGCTTTTTTCTATAGTTGCTATACCAATTTATAGTCCCATTAATAGGGCACAGGGGTTCCCTTTTGCTCACATCTTCATCAGTTCTTGTTATCTTTTGTCTTTTTGATAATAGCCATTCTAACACATGTGAGGTAATATCTCATTGTAGCTTTGATTAACATTTCTCTGATAATTAGTGATGTTGAGTATCTTTTCATGTACTTGTTGGATATTTGTATGTCCTCTGAGAAAAATTAAAAATTTTAAAAAATTTCTTCATATTAGAAACTCTCCCCACAGATACCATTTTCAAAGATTGCATCCAGCTGAGAACCTAACATCTTCATCCAATGGCCCCATATAGTCCTCAAACTCAGTATATGTCCACAGTTGACCTCGTCCTCCCACACGTATCCCTCTACCACAATCTACGCCTTGTTCATCTTAGTCCACATACCCACCTTGCAAGAAACTGGCAGAGTCTGGACCTGTACCCTCTCTTCCCACCCCACCTGTCACCATGTGCTTTCAAATGGGTTTGCTGCTGGGAGTTGTGTCTCCCCAAACCCATTTTACTCTCTACTTTCAACATGACAAAAGGACCAATCTAATTATGCTCTTTGAAACGGAAAAATTGCCAGTGGCTCTCTGTTGTTTATATGGACAAGCCCAGACTTTTTAGGATAGCATATCAGACTCTTCCCATCTGGCTCCAATTCTGACTTAGTTCCTGCTGTGACTCTTCCACTCTTGCTCTCCAGCTACACCGCAGGCTGGCTTGCAGACTGCTGAACATACAAAGATGTCCCACGTCTGGGGCCTTTGTGCTCAGCATGGCCCTTGTGCTCAACCTGCAAAACTGTTCCTGTTTTCTTCCAGGCTCAGAATACCAAAATAAGCCCAATTCTTCAAGAATGAGTTCAAGGACAGCCTCCTTTAAAGTTCACTCTTATTTTTTTGTGCAGACTCCATCCTTTCACCTGTAATACTGTGCCCCTTTTATTTGTGCATCCTTCTGCTTTCAGTCTACAGGAAAAGGACAGTATCACACTAGTTTCATAGTTCCAGCATAGAACAGAGATGTATCAAAACGGAGGTAGTCAAAGCAGGTTTTTTTTTTTTGAATGAATGGATGATTAGTGTCATTCTCCTGTTTTGATTTGAACTTGCTTTTCATTCTCTAATATTCTAAGTAATATTGCAATAAACATCATTGAAAGAGAATTTTTTTTTTCCTGAACTCTGTAATATCTTAAAGCTAGATCTTGGAAGTATAATTTTTGGGTACAAAGGCTGGGACATTTTTAAGATCCTTACTATTTTCCTCAGTGTTGGTTCCATGCCCAGTATCATCCTGCTTGTTTCACTGAATCCTTGCCTGAATAGATATTATCATGTTTATCTTTGCCAATTTGACAGGTAAAAATGATTTTTCAATGACTTTTCATTTGGCATTTCTTTGATTATTGAGAAGTTAAGCATTTTCCAAATGTATATTAGTTATTCTTCTGTGAATTGTCTCAATGTGCATATAACTTTAGTTATATTTAGTTCCCTGAGGAGAGAGAAAAATCACAGTTTTCACAAGTGCATAATTTCAGGACTAAATTAGGCAGGATCTGTCAGCACTGAAGAGCAGGGCCCGCAAGCCTTTTTTTCAGCCTCTTCAGATGGGCAGTAGGGCTGTAGGGCTGCTTTTGCCCTGGCATAAGCATGTGGCTGTGAGATTCCACAGATCTGCAGTGGACTGCCTAGGGTCTTGCCCTGGTTCTCTTTCCCTTTCTCTCATGGGCCTTGGTTCTGGATGGCTCCTGTGCCCTTGAAACACTGTAACTAACCTAGACTACAACAACTGCCATACAGACCAATTTGGACATTCATCAGCTACTTCCCTGGTGCCATGGTTATGCTGTAAGTCACCCACGGCCAGTGATCAGAAACCATCCATTCTTCCTGGCACATCAGTCAGTGGCTTGGGGACATTCTTTGCAATGCTTTCTTCCATTCCTGAAAGGTTATCAACTCTTGGCTCTCCTACCTACCAATCGATTCTTCCTTTACTGCTTGTCTAGCTGGTCAAACCTCATTAAGCTGAGGCCTAATAATCATAACACATCATCTATCAGCCCCACTGGTCCCCGCTTTGTGCTGAGTGCCTGATGCTAAGTGTGTGACATCTGTGCTCTTATTCCCCAACCTTATGTGGCCCCTGTGCTGTTAACAGGGCTTCCTCCTCAGTGCCCTGATGCTCTCTGGCTTCTTGCTAGGGACAGCTCTGCCTAGAGCCAACTGGTGCTTTCCCTCCTCTGCTACCTTCCATGAGTCCCCTTGTCCTAGGGGACAGTCTTTTCCTCTTTTACCCTCAACCTCCATGCAAAGGTATCCTTCAAACCCACTAAAATCCTCTCTGACCTGAGACTCTGTCATCATCATCTCTCTCTAGAATGTGCCACTATGGGTATTAATAATCACCACGATTAAGCCTAAGCTCACTGTCCCTTTGGGCCCTGGAGTCATAAGGCTAGGCTTGCCTCAGATGAATCTCCTGTGCCTCTGATTTTGTTTCTTTGTCCTTGGCATATCAATCTTTTTGGTGTGGCCTATGGGGTCAGTTTACTTGAGTGTGAGTCCTGCTCCACCGCTTACCAGCCCTGAGACCTTCGGCAAATTATTAACTCTCTCCTAGCCTCATGCTTCCTCATCTATAAAATGGGCATAATAATATCCACTCCACAGCGTTATTGTAAGGAATAAATGATACAATGCATAATGTGCTTACCATTGTGTCTGGCACATAATAAGCATTCAGCAAATATGAGTTGGTGTTGATCTTACCATTGTTATTGCTATGTGTCTGAATAGGTCCAAGCTCTGGAGTAAGATACTATGCAATTTGTGCAAAAGCTCCAGCTCATATTTAAATTGCTTATATTTCTCTATTGCTTCTTGCCCACTGTATGTGAGTAATGATATCAAATACCTCACAGATACAGAAAGTTCTCAAGTGACATTTTTTAAAGGCTATCTGTTTCAGTGGTTTGGTCCCTGGCAATGAATCAGACTCCGTTGTAGGGAAAGAGCGGGGGCTCTGCTTGAGGAAACAAATGCCCACGGACACCCTCACAACAGAGGCATTTCACTAGACTTTGCACACACACACGCACACACGCACACACGCACTCACTCAAGCCACATAGGCACCATGTACCTGAGCACTCTTTCCTCCTCAGTTTTAGCAGGGAGCAGATAGACAGATACAGTCATCATTTTCCGTTTTCAGAATACAAACTGGGCTTTGTATAAAGCCTAGTTAAATTACAGGATCTATCTATTAAATCCCAATTTCGTAAAAATAACAAATAGTGAAGTGGTGAGAGTCATTCGCATCCATGGTCTCAAGTTAGGGACTTCATTAGAATCATTTGTTACATCTTTTTGCATGAAGGGAGGAAGAGAAGTGTCAAAGCTAGGAGGCTTAACACAGCTAATATGTGTTTATATTTCATAAAATCCAATCTTAATTTAAATATTATTACCAGGGAACTAAACTATGGAGAGATCAAAGATTGTATTCCACAGGGCAGAGCCTAATTCGGGAGTTTAGGCAATTTGAAGATCCATTTGTTACAACAGTGTTTGCTAGGACAGTTTTGTAAAGGCAATGAGCAGAATGGTTGGCGGCAGTTAATTTTATACAAGGCTCTGCTGGTGTGGTCACATTTCTGTGAATGCTATTGGGTTAGCACCCATCAGAACCTTGGCTCAGAGGTCTGTCAGCTACAGGCGGAGGGCGAGCATCTTGTCTCTCTCTCTCTCTTTTTTTATGTCTCTGAGATTTCTTTTATTAGTGAGTGATAATTAGGAAGACTTGTCATTCTCAAGGCTAATCACAAGAACCACAAGTTCACATGAGAAAAAAAAAAGAGCAGAAAAAGAAAAGAGAACAGAATCTGGGGCCTGGGGTATATTGTGGCTACAAGAGTGATGGAGCCAGAATCATTCTTGTATGTATTTATGTTTATCTTTTTCTCCCAAATTTCAGACTATAATAAGTGTGTGCAAATGGTCAATTTGAGTCATGCATACCTGGCCCAGTCCAAGCCTCTCACCTGGATTCAGAGATTGTCGTGCTCAGAAAATGTTCTCTTCGCACCCAGGCAGGAGGACACTGTAGGAGGCCTGCTGTGCACATCATCGGACAATTTCACCATGGATACCTGCAGGGAGACTGGCGCACTAGCAATCAGTGGCAGGTAGACTTGACACATCTGTCCTCTGGGTCCAAGCCACCATGTACTGTTCCTAAAGAAATTGTTTAAAGAATGTCAGATGTGTAAGGGAAGTATACATTTGTTGGATACCTACCAACTAATTCCACAGAGATTTCCTGAATACCAGCTATGGGAGAAGTCCATGCTGAACATTATAAGACAGGCATCCCATCTCTCTACTACATTGCTCTATCTTTTGGTAGAGAAAGAACTAGGTGACCATATGAAATTGAAGAGGACAAAATACACAAGTTGCAATAAGCCTATTTGGTCTTATCATGAGCCTGTTCTAAGCACTTGTATATATCAACTAACCCTCAAACCCTTTGGAGTAGTTTCTGTTTTTTTCAATTCTATAGGGATTTGAACACACACAGCTGGCCCTGGAGGCCATTACTCCTAACCTCTACACTATGCTACTTTCTCTATTGATGGGTTGATTGTAATTTAATTTGCAATTTGATATAACATGCTTATAAACACAACCTGGTATTATAACACAAGGATCCATGCATTTAAAAATAGCCTAGAAGTTGGATTGCACTACATAGCAAGTTATATAAATAGCAGAGATTCACAGGCAACACATGACCGACAAAAGTTGCTGAAGGAGCTTTTTTTGGGGGTAATACATCTGCTTCAGCAAGAGGGTATAGATGATTCATCTAAACTTCGATGTATATATCTATATCACCTATAACTATATCTATCTATATATCTATATCTATATATATCTTAAAGCAATTCTTAGAAATTATTGCCTCAAATTCTATTGATGCAAATATGTATCACCAATGCACTGCAAACTAAATCAATAATGATGAAACAAAACTGTTGGTGTATTTATTGCTTTGTAACAAACCACCCCAAAGCACAGTGATTGAAAACAATCACCATTTTGTTATTCTATTTCACAATTTTCTGTATTAGAAATTTAAGCAGGGTTTGGTTGGCTGATTCTTTTGCTTTATGTGGTGTTGACTGGGGTCACTTGATGGTACTCAGCAGGACTTCTCTGGAGACTCCAAGACAGCTGTACTCACACGCCCTGCCCCTGGTTGGGGGATGGCTGAGAAGGTGAGCTCAGCTGGCTTCCTCTTACTCTTTGTGCTATCTCAGGCCCTCTCCATGTGTTGCCTCCAGCAAGGTAGCCAGGCTCCTACATTGTAGCTGAGGGCTCCAAGGGCTCAAGGTGTGGTTGCTAGTCTTCTTAAATGCTGGGTCCGGAGTTGGCACAGCATCACTTCTGCCATACTGTATTGGTCAAGTAGTCACACATCACTGTAGATTCAAAGTAGCAGAAACAGATTCTACCTCTTTAAGTAGGAGTGTCAAAGAATTTATGGTCTTCTTTCATCTGTCACTCAAAGTAATGGTACTTAATAGGACTTTATAGTTTAAAAGCCTAAAGAAGCTGTGACTGGCTCAAGGCCACCTTGAGAATATGTTGACTGCAAAATATCCTTCCCGGGGACAGTGGGGTTCTCAATGACCTGCCAGTGGGCAAGCACAGCAGAGGCTTTGAGTCATTACATGGAAACCACCCTTCTCAATAGAAAGCTGAATTATCATCTTCAGTAAAATCTGGTACTACTCTAATTTTAGTTTATAAATGCCAAATTTTCATAATCCTTACTACCTCACTTCAGAGGTTATTAGTATCTCTTACATGAAAAGGGAGTTCTAGGGTCTTTGGTCACCTAGAGGTGATCCAGAAACACGACCTCAGACAGTGACTTGGATGCAGGTGGTGATTGCAGAAACGTTGCCAGGAAGCAGGAGGGAACATGGAGAGTGAGACAAGGAAGAAGGGAAGGTCAGGAAAAGGGAGCAGTGTCATCCACGTAGTTGTTGTGGGCAGCTAGGGCTCAATTCCAATAGCTATACAGGCCTCCAGAATTGTTCATCTGAAGGGCAGGAAGGTAGATGCATATGCACTGCTCCCACCCTCCTCTGGTGGAAGGCTGTCTGGGAGGTATTAACTCTCCTATATTTTTGGGCAAGGTAGGAGCAGTAGAGGCGGGGAACACCAAGATATACAAGAAGCTCTAGGGCAGAAGGAGGACTGAATTTGAGGTAGGACATTTGTCAGCATAAGCTGAGCCTGAGCTCACATGGAACTGGCTACCATTGTTGTGGTTGAAGTCTGGCATGGGCCAAGGGTTGACATTCACTCGGCTCCATTGATTTCTGCCATGGATGAGACGTTTAGCGTTTCTGCTGTGGCTGGTATAAAGATGCTTCTGCTGTGGATCCCCTTCAGATAGGGTTCTGGAATGAGCCCAGAGTCTTAAAATCCATTACCAATACCTGCTCAGCTGGCTACTGCTCTGTGATCTTGAGCACCTGTGTTTCAGTTTCCTCATTTATCTAGTGATGATAACAGCAATACCCACCCAACTGGGTGACTGTGGGAATTAAATGGTATTATAAAATGCTGAACATGGGCTGAGTCTGGAGTGAGTGTCTCAATATTGGTGACCTTCCCCTTGTCTTTAGGGGAGAGTATAGGAACACAAACCCTCTTAGGGAGGAAAGAATGGAGTTTAATGTTTAAGACAGGCACAGATACAGCAGTATTATGGCTCCCCTGAAGGTGAGGTAATTTTCAAGGGGATCACGGAGGGGTGCATGGGGGTTGTTATACCAGTAAGATGTGGACATGGTAAGAGGGAGGAGAGATGTGTGGGAATGCCTTGAGTAAGAGGAGTTAGTCCCTCTAGAAAAGTTAGTTGAGCACCTGCTATGTGCTTCCTGGGCTAGGTGCTGAGGAGTCATCAGTGAGCAGGACAGACACATATCTGCCTCATTATGCTCACAACGGTGAAAGCATAGGGACTTTGTGGGCAGGAGTGGGTCATGCTACTGGTTTAGAGGCCAGGGCATGTAACTGGATGGTCTGTAGCCAGAAACGGGAAGGGTGGTACTGCATGCAGGCATTTACATGGAAATGATGGGGCTCTATCTGCAGAGCCTTTCCTGAGCAGTTGTTTACTCAGCACTCCTTAGAATAAGGATGCCATAGGATGCCAGGCCTGATGTACAACCCCTATCCTGCCTTTCTCTACTAAGAAGCCAGCCACTGCTTCATATCATATTTCCTGTGAAGCCTTGCCCAACTGCCCCAGGAAAGGGGCGGCTCCTTGTGTCTCTGGCTCCATTTAGAGCAGCCCCCTCACATGCCCTCCACCCTAACATCCACAAGCATTTATCTGCTGTCTTGTTAAACAGCGAACTTCTAGACAACAGCAATGCACCTGCTTTTTCCTCAGCTCTGAGGCCCATGTGTGGAGGCTTTTAGTTAAATGGCTTTTTATTTTTTTCAGGTTTGCATTTTTAAAAGCTTACTTTAATTGTGGTAAAACATATAACATAAAATTTCCCATTTTAACTATTTTTAAATTTACAGTTTAGTAGTATTAAGTATATTCGCATTGTTGGGCAACCAATCTCCAGAATTCTTTTCGTCTTACAAAATTAAAACTATATCCATTAAATAATTCCCCATTTCTCCCTCCTGAACCCCTGAGAACAACTCTTCTAGTTTCTGTCTCTATAGATTTGACTACTTTTATGCACCTCCTATGAATGGAATCATACAGTGTTCGTCCTTTCCTGACTGGCAGTAAATGCTGGTCCTTATTCTTTTTAAACAGTAGATTCGTGTATGTGGCCCAGATCACATGGGCCATAAATACCTGGGACAGAAAAGTCTTTTATTTTCTCCAAAGGCCCACCCAAGTGCCTTTCTTGGCCCTCCAGTACTACTGGGATATCTCCTTCCTTTCAACTCGGGAGTGCTCCGCCAATGCCTCTCCCAGGGCACTTTGCTCAGCTCTACACTCACCTTCTCATCAGAGACATTGTCCTAATTGTCCTAAATTTTCTTTTTTTAATGATGTCTTTGTCTGATTTTGTAATCAATATAATGCTAGCTTCATAAAATGAGCTTGAGGGCCATCCCTCCTCTGGAATTTTTTGGAAGAGTTTGAGAAGTGTAGATATTAATTCTTTGAATGTTTGGTAAAATTCACCCATGAAGCCATCTTCCCTGGGACTTTTGTTTGTTGGGAGTTTTTTGATTATTAATTTGATTTTGTTAGTAGTAATTTGTTTGTTCAGAGTCTTTCCTGTGCAGTTGTTTACTCAGCGCCCCTTAGAATTAGAATGCCAGCTGGGAGCTCCCAGAAGGCAGGGACCATGTCTATTTCTCTTTATTCTTGGTACTTTGCCAGCCCAAGGCCTGACACTTAGGTTCTCAGTCAATGTGGGCTGAACTTGCTGAAAAGCACAGTCATGAGGTTACTCCCTAAGTCATAATGAGTCCTCATTCCTAATCTCTGAAAAATGACTCTGTATTCTCACTTTGCTTCTGCACCCACCTTCTCTCCACCATCTCTACTGTTCTTCTCTTTCTAGTTCTTGCCACTCTGAACAGGAGCAGGTTCAGTGCTGAGAACACCTGGCATTACCAATCCAAGGATACAGCGAGAGGCTCCGTAGGAAGCTGAATGCACCAGCATTCTCCCCTGGGTCCAGCTGCCTAAAGCAGTGGGGTCGGTGTGGGCTCACTGAAGCTGGGGCCAGTTTAGGTGAAGAAGGGCAGCAGGATATGTTAAGGCAGTTGGCCTTTCTAGAGGCTCAGTTCTGGGTTTGTTCCAGGGCACTGAGCACCTGTGGTTTTGCATCTCTTCTTCCTTCTCACTCTACTTTTCTCACTCCTGAATGCAGCTTATCTCATGCAGAGCTGACCTTTGGAGTGGATTCCCATTTAATTTATTATTCTTCTAAGGCCTTGAATATTCTTTGTTTATTAGAATGCTGGTTCAGCAAAGGCCATTTGAATACCTTCATGAAAGATTTTTGTTCTTAGGTTGGTAAAATCAGGGGATAGCCAACCCAAATGCCTGCAAGAATCAAGCAGATAAGCTACTGTGTGGAGCTCTCAGAAGACTTATAGGTGGGAGCGCTGGAGCATCTCTGGCCCAGCTAAAAGCAAAAGCAAACAATTAAAAATCAGAACTTCTAAAAGTGTCAGTGCTCTAGACTTACTACTTCATTTTGGTGCCATCATAAGCCTGGGGGATAGGAATATTATTACTATATAATGGTTAAAGAAATGGAGGTTTTGAAGGGCTGCAAATACAACCCAAAGGAGAGATAGTGGGAGGTTCATAGGAGACCCGAGTTACTTTATGGTCCCTTCTAAGAAAGAAAGACCCCAAACTCATTCTTTTTGGTGCATTCCTTTTAACCAAATCAGCCCTTGTCGAGGTCTGTGTATAGATCCGCTGGCTCATCAGGCACAGGGCTATCTTTCCCATGCCACCATCCATACTCAGAGATTCCAGGAACTTGCCTCTTAAGGGCATCTTATTTCATCTTGTTGCTTTTCTCACAGCCCCAGTACTGGCCAGGAGCAGCTGGAGAACATCTGTTTGATCCAGACACCAATTACTTGTGGCCCTTTCTCTGGGCAGCCTGTTCAGAGTATGTGCACAGGTATGGGCCAGGTGGTACAGTAAGCCATAGACCAGGTTTGGGTTAAAGGAAACCTTACATGTAATACTTGCTTTAAATCTTTGCCACCACTTCTATTTGCTTTTCCAGTAATGTTTATAATCTTTTCACTTTTAAAAATTATTTTCAAAACTACTTTTGATTGTGAAGAGCACTTGCAATCTACCTTTGGCTAGGGCTGGGTGTGTGAACCTGAAATGTGATAGTGTTGGTGAAGATTCTCAGTGATCTGGTTCAGCACAAGGACTAGTTACTGTGCAGTGGTGTGGTTAGAAAAATTCATTATCCATTTTGGTTATAACTCTTCTTGCATGCCCAGAATATAATCTCCCAGTAATCACCAGAAAACATATTCAAGGTAGGCATTCCCCTCTCTTCTAATCCTCTAGGCAAGTTTCCTAATGGAATGTAAAGACAAAGACATTTAAGAAGTAGAGAAAAACTAAAACTTGCTGAGCATTAAGTCTGGGGATTGGATCTGGAGTAAACACCCACCAGAGGCTCTTTACTGTGAACTGTTTGCCAAGTTTTGCCATGATCCCTGGTGGAGGAATTGCTGTGGGTCACCATTTAGTAATTTTTCCACATGCTCTGTGATTGGCATTAGAGCACCTACCCTAGAATGTCAGTTTGCCTGAAACAATCTTAAGGCTCTGCTTTGGGTCTCCTCTAGGACCCAAACTGGGAAAAGATCTGCATGGCACCTATACTAGAGGGGGGAATATATCACTCCCTGATTATTAGATACTGAGAAGGGGAAGGCTTTGCTGTTCCTGTGCTTAATTTTAGTTTTAGTTTTCATTGACAGCAAGTACATCCCTGTTTAAATTCTGTTTTGTCCTAAAACCAATGTAGAAAAAAAAATAGGTGTAGTGAGTTGTACAGAAACCAGCACTGTATCTCACCCTACCCTTACCTGTATACTTGCTGAGCCAACACTGACCCAGTGAGCTCATGAGAAGTATGTGTTCAGTGATGCATTCCCAATAGTGTGTGTGTGTGTGTGTGTGTGTGTGTGTGTGTAAGTGCACACACATACAAACACAGGCCTGAGAACATGTATGATGCCCCATTCACTTCTGTTGTATTAGTTTGGGGTAAAAACATAGTGTGGAGCTCTGTTTTTATTTCTAGGGTCACAAAAGAAGAGAAAGAGTTTCACAGCTGAATTGGATCGAGAAATAGTGCATGTGACACTGAACCGTGATCCACACTGTGGTTTTGGTAAGAGAGTTCCTGGCAGGTGAGACCCGGTCTCTCCCTCTGGGGCAAGGGGAGGTGTGTGCCAGCTTCCTTTTTGACTTTTCTATGCCCACTTCTCTGCTTCTCCTTTCCCAATCTGCCTTTTCAGTGATCACTTCTGCTTTTTCCATCCTTTAAGTATCCCTAAAGAGCAGTGGGGCTTTGAGGTCAAAGTTTTCCTTTTAGGCCTGATTAGGTTTTTGGGGTGCATATTATAAGAATCTGAGTATAAGGTAGAAAAGGACTTTTCCCTCTAATATCATGTAACAACCTTTTATCTAGTATATTTAGATTCTTAGAAATGGGGAGGAATAGTCAATCTTGTTTACCTCTTACTCTTTACAACATTCGAAGACCCTTAAAATCACATAAGAAATAAGACACCGAGGAGACAAAGTACATGATGAAAATTATCTTTTTCCTATCTCTGATTACCTACTGGAGCAAATCTAGTGCACATCGATGGGCTGTGTTCCTACCTTTAGCTGTGCTTGCTAACAGGGCAATCCACTTTTCTCCATCTGTCTCAGCATAGTAGAAAGAGCTGTTTGAGGGTCAGAAGATCTAAGTACAAATATCAGTGATGCCACTTGGTAGTTGTATGATCTCAAGCAACTAACCTAACCCTTCTGAGCTGCAAAATCATTAAGTATCATTTTTCAAAATATCATTGGATTACAGGTTTTGTCATTAATGAGGGAGAAAGTGTGGGAAAAGTTGACCCTGGCATCTTTATATCCTCTATTATACCTGGAGGACCGGCTGAAAAGGCTAAAAAGATCAAACCAGGTATGTCTTTTTAAACTGCTAGAGATGCAACTTTAAGGAACTGCTCTTTCTTATTTCTTTGATGGTATTATTGAGATGCTTTATTTTTCCAGGGGGACAGATACTAGCCTTGAATCACATCAGTCTGGAGGGCTTCACGTTTGACATGGCTGTTAGAATGATTCAGAATTCTCTTGACAACATAGAATTAATCATTTCTCAGTTAAAAGGTATGTCTTTACCTGCTTTCAGGAACTGGAGAATGTTCTTTGTTTTTAGGGATACATTTTTTACCATGAGGTAGTGGATATTTGAGTTCATGAAATTCTTTTGCATTGCTTTCCTACTGGTAGTGGCTTGCAAAGAAGTGATGAAGTGGAAAAATCAATAAGCTCTGCAATTGCTGGGGCAGAATGGGTTCTACTTTGTCCTGCTGAGCTAGAGCTGTCTGCCCTAGTTCTTTATTAGACATGACTGATACAGCCATTGTGTATTTTTCCATTTACTCTTCTTGCATGACAGAGAAGACATTCTTTTTGTTACCCAAGTCCTTATCGAAAGTGGCTACTCCAGAATCCTACATAGTTGGGGCTTCGGTTTGGCAGTCAGGTGAGAAGGAAACTAGGAACTGTTCTTTAAGCTGAACTTGCATAGTGAGCATGGTGTCTTAGTTGGTTAAGACTAGGGATTTTTTTAAAAGATGGTTTTATTTATCCTTTAAGTAAGTATGAGAGAGCAACAATTGCCTATGTCAAAGAATAATATTATTATGTTTATTTGGGACAGGTTTGGGAATTGATGGTGGCAATAGGGGGTGGTTCCCTTCCCTCCAAGTTACCTGGGACCACTGCTGCTTTTTGGATGCATGATTCTGTGATTTAACAGCAGGCTGCCTGAAAATCCAGGCTCATGGGTTTCTTCCTCAAACCTCAGGATCATTGTACAATTTCACATCACACCAGCTAGCATTTTCCAAGTCCTTAATGTAGGTATCCCATTTGCATCACCCTCCAAAAACCATGCACGCTCTTTCACTTTTGCACATCTATGCACCATCACCAGATAGCTCTCCCAGGTCATGCAGCTGCTGCTGGTCCAGAAGCCATGAGGGATGGGAGGTAGCAAAGCTGAGATCTCAGCCATGCGCCATTCATCCTGTGGTTGGAGCTGACCGAGGGGCTTGCCTCAGCACTTCCACAATACCAGCCCCAGCTCACTGTGTCTATTAAATTTTCCAGCATTGTCACAGTTTTTCCTACAATGTTTTAGCTCTTCCCTCCATAGTTTGCATAGGGGTCAAACTGAAAGGAGTAATCAAATCATCCTTTTTTTTTTTTTTTTTTTTTTTTTTGGTCAGGAAACATAATGAAGCTGAGCTGGGATCAATTGTATTGTTCAAGGATGGATTGCTGTGATGGGTGGGTGTCAAAAATTACTACCCAAAGTCTGGAAGACTCAAACTACAGTCTCATTTTAGAATTTTAGACAATGCCTATAACCACAATACCTGTGGATTACATGTCCTCTCACCACAGGTTCCCAGTCACTGGTTGGTAGTGTCACAACTGGGCTTCTTTACACGGCTGTCACCACTGCTGGAGGAAGATCTTTCCATGGCAAGGCTAGATGGGTCATCATGAACAGAGGCTTGACTGCCATGAATTTCTACCTGTTTTGGCTGCCGTTGGGGAAGGTGGTACAGATTGGAGGTTAGGGACAAGATATAACATTCCTATCATGGACAGCCATCACTGTGTACAATAGATTGAGTTTTAATTACTCACAGAAGGTCTCCTAGCTTGTATTTCAAGGACACAAGTTACATAGCTTGACTTTTTAATTCAATCAGTTTCTCATGGAAGGGTGAAAGAAAACAAACAGATGCTTAAAACATTAGCAGAAGGACAGTGGCAGCAGAATCTGTGAATGAAATGGCCAGGAATAAGGCATTACTGGTGGCCCCACCATTCTCTACTGAATACATTTAGGTTTGAATAGCTTCAAATCTAATTCGGTAAACTAAGTTCACTCGACATGTGGGTTTGGGTACTTCCCTGGGTGCTAATGAGTCTGTATCAAAAGTAGAATGTTTTTATTTTCAGATCTAAAGAAAATCTAACTAGTATACCTTCTTCCCACATATATTTGTGGAGCAGCTAATATTAACATATTAATAGTCAATACATTTATTGAGGTTCTACCATGTACTAAGCTATAATTTATCTTTATTTCTCTCCATATATGAAGTCCCCATATATAACTTATAAGCCTCACCAACTTTACAAGTTAGCTGACATTATCTGTTTTAGGGTATAAGGAAATCGAGGTCCAGAATTGAGTACCTTGCCTGAGATTTTACCTTTTGATTCTCAACCTCATGATCTTTTTTCTGTTCTGTGACAAGTCAAGGGTCAGAAATGAGGCTTTTAGGAATCAGTGGCCCAACCTTCACCCACAGGGAGTCCATCATCTGGTTATTATCAAGTCCCACCCAAAGGACCTGACATGTTGTTCTTTGGATTGCATGGTGATTATATGAGTGCTCGGCAGGGTCTATGGAAGAGGCTACCTTTAAGAGCACCACCATGTGTTGGTTGGGGGATCTTGGGACAGTTAATTAACCATTTTGATGTTGTTTTCTCATATTTAAACTGGAATAAAACCTTTCTGGTACATATGCTGAAGAGATGGAAAGGTGTGTGTGTGTGTGTGTGTGTGTGTGTGTGTGTGTGTGTGTGTGATGCCCATTGCATGGCAAAAGCTTAATAAAAGGCAGCTGGCATTATTAACTCTCTGTTACTACTGTGTTTCATAGTTGTGTCACAAAGCTCTGTTTAGCTTTCTAAATCACACCCAGGATCTTCCCTTTCTTTATTATAAATCCATCGTCCTTCATGAGGTGTTAAATTCATATTGTTTCCAGTAGTTATAAAAGGTCTTTCTGTCATTGGAGGAAAATACTGCACCCCACAAAGAGATGCCACTGAAATGCCAGCTTTCCAAACAGTTGAATTCTTCTTGGCTTGTTTTTATAGGTATTTGTGGAATTACCCCAAGAGAGGGGAAGAATTCTGGGGTCCTCTCTACAGGCAACCTGAGCAATAGGCACCAGGGAAGTTTTTCATCACATATACAAGACCAGGAGAGAAATATTGAAGAACTAGAGATGACTCGGACTGAGAACTTACTGTCCAGGCAGAAGCCTCAGCTGTCCATTCTCCCATTAAAGGTAATTGTCCCCACAGTTTGCTCTCTGGATTTCGGAGGAAAGAGAACAGGCTGTAGAGCCCAACAGCTCTGGCTCCAGTCTCTCTTTTCTTTTTATTTGCTATTTAAGGTAGATAGAGATTAATTAACTCCTCCGGCCTTAGCTTTCTCATTTGAAAAATGGAAATAAATGCCTACACCGTTGTTGAGAAGAATATAAAGGGAAAGGCTAAAGCTCCTGGCATAGTGCCTGGGCCACAAGGATCAGTGTTTGAGCCACCTGTGTCCTTAGTCGCTAATTACAATCGTTACTAGTAATAACATTGGTTGCTGTGAAGAACAGTACATGGACAATCTGGTATCTCATATTTTTGGCCTCTAGTTGGTCCTCAAGCTGTAACTCAGTGGCCTTGCTGTTGACAACCTCATGGGAGGATGAAAACAAGGCTGGTTTGGGTGTACAGAATGCTATTTGCTTCAGCCCCAGAGCTTCCACCCTCCAGCTCTGTCTCCTTGCACACTGGGTGGGATGTTCTTCCTCAGCTCCAGACTTTTCTTCTTTCTGCTCTGGGCTCCATAAAACTGATATTCATGGACTATGTCACTCTCTGTCTTCTGGTTGGCTCTTCCCAGGAGAAGACCTGTACCTGAAAAACTCCTTGCTTTCCTTTACTCTCATACTCCTAATACCACTCACAGCAGTTGTGACATCAGATGTGTGGGCTTTCCATAACAAGCAGTTCTGATACTTACTGACTGGAGTTAGTGCAAGATCCCACAAGACTGCCCCACTTCAGACACCAATCGAAAGTAGTTGCCCACACTTCTGTATGACTTGGCTATAAATTGGGGGTCCTACAACATCCTCCTTAGGTTTGATTATTTTCTGGAGCAGCTCACAGAACCCAGGAAAATAGTTTACTTGCTATTGCCAATTTATTATGAGATGTTTTAAAGGGTACAAGTGAATAGCCAGATGAAGAAATGTATATAGGGTGAGGTCTAGAAGGGTCATGTGAGCAAAATCATCTGTCCCTGTGGAGTTGTGTGTGCCGTCCTCTTGGCACATAGAGATGTGCTCATCAATCCAGAAGTTCTCTGAACCTTGTACTTTTAGAATTTTTATGGAGGTGTTATTACATTGGCATGATAGATCATTATTAACTCAATCTTCAGCTTCTCTACCCTCCCCAGAGGATGGGGGCTGGGGTAGGGTGGAAAATTCTAAGCTTATAATCATGGCTTGGTCTTTCTGGTGATCAGCTACCATCCTGAGGCTATCTAGGAGCCCACTGAAAGTTATCTCTTTAGAACAAAAGACATGTCTATCACCCAAGAAAATCCAAGAGATTTAAGAACTGTGTGTCAGGAATCAGGATCAAAGACCCAATATTAGAACAAAAGATGCTCCTAGTCTCATATCACTTAGAAAATTATAAGGGTTTAAAAAACTGTGCCAAGAATGGGGGGGGGGGAATATATATATATACATACACACACATATATATTAAATTTAAACATATATGTTATACAAATTATATATAATGTGTGTGTGAGTGTGTGTGTATGACATATATCTGTGCTCCATTCTTGGCACTGCGTTCCTTAAGTAAAAAAATATTATATATGATTATTTCATGCTTAGTAGAAGCTGGCAGTTGGGGGATGAGTGAGGACAGGCTAATAACTCTTCCAGTGCTCAGGTTGGCTATGGCCCGTTACTGCCATAGAACTGCTAAGTTCCATCAGCTATTCCCTCCTTTGCTCATCAGGCTCAGAGAAGGAACAATAACGACTATTCCAGCCCAAGGTGCTTAACTCTCCTTATTAGTTTCTCTGGATGTTGCCAATACCTTTGAAGATAGACTTTGTATGAGTGCTTCTCCATTACCCAAGTTGCATATGTGTGCCTTTTCTTTCTTGCTGGGACTGGTTCACACAGGCAAGTTACCCCACCTCTTACAACTTTGTTTTTATCTTTTATGGTAGAGGTAGTGATGCCTGTCCACAAACCTGCGGAGACAAAAAGGCCCAGGATCTGGTTCACAGTAGGGTCTAAGAATGTTAATTCCTTCATAATTGGATTTGGTGCTCACCTGGATGATGTGTCTCATGAAGAGACAGATGGAAGGTTAACAAGAGAACAAGATTAACAGTGGACATTTATTGTGTGCTTAACCAGAGTCCTGGAACTTGGATATGTTATCTCACATGCACTTCATGACAAGCCTGAGATAATTACTATCATCAATCTTTTTATAAGTGCAGTACCTGAGACAAAGAGAGGAAAGGAAAATGCCCATGGTCTTTCAAGGAGTATGTGGCAGAGCTGGGATTTGAATCTAAGGCGGGGGGCTCCAGAGTGGAAAGCTTCATCCTGGGGCTACACTTTGGAAGGCCTTTTTTGCAGGAAGTAGGGCCAAGAGGGCTTCTGGTCAGGGGCTCTGGGGCTGCGAACTTGCCAGCTGGTGTTTGGTGGGCAGTTGAGGAGAGCAATGGTGCACTAAGGCCATGGCTGAACCTGTACAGTCCAGCCTCTTCTGGATTACATGGCAAGCTTTGTAGGCAGAGAATCTTCTGTGGCATAGTTGAGTTTATACACTTTCACTTTGGACCTCAGCCTCAGTGGTTGCTTTACTCTTCGAATTTTAAAATTTAAACAAAACACCTTGCCAAACCGTGGGGTGTAGAGTGTCTCTGGGATAATTTTTTTTCTGTTACATTACCAATCTTTTTGAAACCTTTTCTGTTGAATTGATTATTTGTTAGCTTACTTTAGCCTATTTAGTTTCCTATCTATTAATTGTGTTTTCCAACACGGTGGGCCAAGAAGCAGCTAAGCAAAGGGAACAGATAGGACAAAAGAATGAGAGTGTCTGTGACCCATCTTATGGGCATAGTTCATTAAAAATCTCTCCCCCACTAGACAGTAGTTCATTATTAGACAGCAGGTCTGCCTCATTACTGCTATCTCCTTGGCAACTTGCAGTGTCTGGACATAATAGGTGCTCAATATAGTACGATTAGATGAATGAATAAAAAAATATATGACTATTGTTACTGTACTGAGCAAAATGCTTGACATGTATCTCTGTCCTTCCGTCCTCCCCTCATGCATTCAACCACTGTAAACTAGAGACCCAATGCAGCTATTCTTTCTGGAGTTCTCCCAAGGCTTTCTTTTGCTCAAGAAGCCACTGTGTGTCTGGTATCTAGCATACCATCACTTGTCTGATGTCATGTGTGAAGCTACTAGGAAGTGCCTGGATGACTTCTTGTAGTCATATTTGCATCCTGAGTAAAAACAGAAAGGGACCTACATTTATTGAGCCCCTGCTATGTGCTGGGTATCATTCATAATCACTGTTAGAAGAGGATCTCTCAATCCAGTTCTGTGGATTGGAAAACCAAGAAGGGAGAGACCAATAGACTGGTCCAGTGTCATACAGGGAGGAGCTGATAAAATTGTGAACAAATTCCCTGTTGGCCCAGCTCTGAGGCTCATGCCCCTTTTGGTGTATAATCCTGCTGGCTTCCGAGAATAGGTGAGAGCTAAGGGATACCATCTGCTTAGGGCAAATGCCTTCATATTTTCTTTATTTTTGTTTGTTTGGGGCAGGCTGCTGGCTCTTCTTGTCCTCCATCACCTTCAGAAAACAATGCCAGTGGGATCTACTTTGTGGAACTGGTTAAAGAAGATGGGACATTTGGCTTCAGCATAACTGTAAGTGTTATTAGGTGAGCTTGGAGAGTAAGCAGTTGAAAAAATGTTCATATGGAGCCTTGGTGGGCATTCCACTCACATGGCAATCTTTGATAATGTGCTCATTGGTACAAGCTGTACATGGGAAGTGGGTGAATTGAGAAAGTTGGTGGGAGCCTTAGTGGGGAACAAGAGTTCAAAAACAAACTGAGAGACACAGGAAAATCTTGGCGTGAGAAGTATGGCTGGAATTGGGTGCTGGGTCCTGACTCTGAGATTATCTGGACAACAAGGAGAGGGCAGCATGGTGGGGCAGCAGAGAGACAGCCAAAGGTCAGTGGGGTCATCCATGGTCATTTAGAGTAGTCATGATGGAGCCTGATGCTCTCACTTCCAAGGCCAGGACAAAGCCAGGTTGGCAAGACCTCTATTCAGGATGGACACTTTGCATTTGGTTTCTGAGCTCTATTTGGCAGACCTTGAAGGTGGGAGGAAAAAAAACTGTACAAGAATGGTATAATACCACTGATGTAAAAATCTGTATATATGTGTGTATACATGCATGAAGAAATTAGAAGAAAAAGATAGATTTAGATCTTTATCTAGTGGCCTGTAGGGACGTTTGGGATCGACTATTAGGTTAAGAAAAATTAAGTTGCAGAATACTTAGTTTAATTTTATTTTTGTGTCTGCAAAACAAAACACAAGCATATAGGACAAGCTTTTGGATGTGCCAGGCTCCAGCCCATAGCTGTATCTACCTATAGTGGTCGCTGCTTATGGAAAGACAGTATGGTGCACTGATGTGACTCCAATTTCTGAGCACCTGCCATGGGCCATTGCTGGGGCTGTATATGGCATGGCTCCCTCACATGGCTCATATTGTTATACTTCTTATGAGTACCTAACCTTACCGCTCATGGATAATACAGGCTCAACAAATAAGTGAATATATAAGATAGTGTCACATGGAGATGAGGTAATGGGATAGAGTGGCTGGTAAATGAGCTCTTTTAGTATTGGAGGTTAGGGAGGCCTTCCAGAAGGGGGCAAACAGGTGGTGAGTTTTTTGTTGTGTTTTTCAGGGTGGCGTTAACACAAGTGTGCTCTATGGAGGGATCTACATAAAATCTATCGTTCCTGGAGGACCCGCTGCCAAGGAAGGGCAGATCCTTCAGGGTGAGGGGTGAAGTCATGCTGGTAATTGTGGATTCTGCGGTGTGCCAAGAACCCTGGCTTGGGAAGTGCAGCCCCACTCCCACTCTGACACCTTGTGCAAATGATTGCCACATTAGATCATGGCTTCCTTACCTGGAAAAGGAGATAAATTAGCCTGGCCCACCCACTTGATAGGTTCATATGAGAATCAAATGTTTGTAATGGTACTGGTAACCATAAGGTGTTTTAAAAATATAAGGTTTTAAATTGGAGTGCTGCTCTTTGGCCTTCATAAGAGAAGTAGTGCTTCCTGTGGCAGCAAGAACATGAGTTGGTGATACTCATTTTACTGGCTGGGGAGGAAAGTGGTAAGCCTCCTTTCTGCCCTTCCTAATGCCTACTGCTATAAAGGAAGGGCTGATTTATATTGTTCTTCCAAATAGTCATAACTGAACTGAAAAGGGCACCTAGGATCTTATGTTCCCCTAGAATTCCAATGTTCCTGGCATCAAACACATCTCCCTGACCTTTTTTGAAATAAAAAAAAATCCTAGAGATAGATATTACCCCATAGAGATTGGAAAAAACTTTCAAAAACAATTTCACAGGAAAACGGGAAAAAGGACGAAGTGGTACAGAGATGGCTCAATCACTTTGTGAGGCAATATTGAAAGACTTTTCTATCTCTGGTGTGTGAAGGTGTTCAGAGCAGTGCTGGCACTCAGACCCTCACAGCTTTGTTTCCTGCCCTCATTGAGGTTGCACAGAGGGGCGCTGAACCAGGGCCTTCCAGGAGAGTCCTTCCTGGAGCTTCAGAAACCATGGGACTTGATATTTGTCTTTTTCTCAGGTGATCGGCTCATACAGGTGAATGGAGTGAATCTGTGTGGCCTCACTCACAAGCAGGCTGTGCAGTGCCTCAAGGGCTCTGGGCAGGTGAGTGCACCATAACCCATAACTGGGGAGCTTCCCTTCTTTCCAGAGCTTTCCTGAACAACTTTGATGCTGTAGTTTTCTCTGGCTGAGAGATGGGTAGGCAGGAAACAAAATAGGATTTTCTTCTTTGTCTATTTCTTCTCTTTCATATCTTCCTTCTACCACCGCTTTTCTATGGGGGTATAAAAGCCAGGAGAAAACAGACAGACATTTCCAAGCAGAAAATTTCACCCCTATTTATTAGCCTTGAAAAACTCGACATTTACCTAGGTTCTAGAATCACACAGCTGAACAGAGCTTATGGAGTGAAGCCACTTTCTCCACTGGGCTCTGGCTGCCCCTTCACACCCTCTGGGTTAGCACTGACTAACCAGTGCTCCCACCTGCTCTCAGACCTTCTCACTAACCTGCTTTTGCACAGTGACCTCCACCCCAGTTCATACCATTTCTATTACACTATGTGATTACAGGCTACACTGTCCTGGGAATCCTTCCATTACAATAAGGTAGAAATTGAAGACATCAAGAGCTGGAGGCATTCATCCACCATGTACTCTTTATTTTGTGCAGTGCCCAGGCAGCATCTGGGTTTTACTACTCTGTATTCTGTCCCCTGCCTGAGGGTGGGGGCTTTTACTTGCCCTGGTGTCTTACACCATAGAGATCTAGAAGAATCCTTTTGGTAATTGGCAGTGACAGAAAGGATTCCTGGGGCCTCTTTTGACAACTTTTGCCTTCTTTCCCAAAACAGTCTTCTGGTTTGCAGTGATTTACTTATATTAACTTTTTACTTATATTTTGTTAACACATCTTGAGAACAGAATCATAATTTATTAGTGCTCTCTGTTCTTTAGACCTTTGCTAATTAACATGATTACAGAAGGTACATGGCTAGCCTACTGGCAGCAATGACAGGTAGGAATTTGCACTCTGGGATCATGGTCTTAGTGCTGAATGACAATTTCAGCAGAAGGATGTTGGTAGGGCCAAGTCCCCTGAGGGGAAGCTTGGCATTTCTAAAAAGTATCCAAGTGATGTCTAGCCACTGACTTGCTTTGGGTAACAAGAGTCAGAATGTGTGTGGAAGATGGGTAGAAATCAAACCGGAAGGAAAGGGGGTACAGACTTTCTTGGGCATGAGATACCATGTTAGGAGCTGAGACTCAAGCTGATGGGAAACATTGGAGAGTCTTAATCAAGAGCGTTGCATGTTCAATTTATGTCTTAGATTAATTCAAACATAGCCATGAGGAGGGTGTACTGCAGGAGCAGGAGGCAGGGTCCAGCAAGCCAAGGAGCTTACCACAGTCCAGCTGGGAACTGGCAAGAGAGGGAATAAAAGAACAGGTATCACTGGGGAGATGTTTCTGACGGAGAACATTCAAGCCTTAGAAACCAGATGGGTTATTTGGAACTCAGGAGGTGGGGAGCTGGACCATTGCAAGTGTTACCCCTGGAGTGTTAAGTTGAAGAATGGTTCCATGTTCTGATAGGGCAAATGCATGGAGAGGAGTGTGTTCAGCAGAATGAGGAGGGGAAAGTAAGGTTGAGTAAGGGGAAGATGATAAATTTGGCCTTGAGTACACTGAAATAGAGGTTCATGTATTACCCCAGGAGAATTTTTTCAACAGGCAGCCAGAAACGTGGCTCTGGATTTCCACAAATAGGCTAGCTTGGAGATTTTGATTTGAGATTCAAACAAATGAAGCAGCTACTGGAAGTATCAGAAAATTAAAAATCATTTGCAGAATGAAGGTAGATCCTCCCAGGTGCCATATGAAATATAATGTGAGTTTGTCCACTCATACTTTTAGGTTGCAAGACTGGTCTTAGAGAGAAGAGGACCCAGGACTGCACGGCAGTGTCCTTCTGTTAATAACAGGATGGGAGATGAATGCATGGCTGTTTCCTTGGCAACGGCCTTGCCTGGCAGGCCTGCAAGCTGTGTCTCAGTGACAGATGGTGAGAGGAGAGAGAATTGAATGATACTACTGTCATGTCATCCTGTGCTGCTTTTGAATTGTCAACTCAAAAGAAAAAGCAGAAGGCTTCCTCTGAGTTCTCAAAAGATAGCAGTGGCGGTCATGATGTGGCTGGCTTTCTGATGTGGTAGAAGCCAATCTCATGTAATATGTAATATGTTTCTGGAAAAGTTAACACATTGTTCCAAATGATTATGCCCTCAAACCTTCTGAAGTTTTTGGATCAGCTGCTAGAAAATTTGTTATAAGTATTTGGGAATGAAATTGGAGTGAAAGGTTCATGCATTTTCCAACCAAAGTGACACATTCCAGCAGAAATATTTGTAACTAAAGATCTGAGAAATGATGAAACAGGTAGAGAGAGAGATGCTTAGAAACTAGCCTCGTTATTGCATCATTAAAAAAAGCAGACCCCAATCAGTGTATAGGGACATTGTTGCCAATCTTCTGATGGGTTGTCTCTCTGCATGTCCCTGTGATTTTGTTTCCTGCTGGGAAAAGGTTTATTTCCTTAGGATATCATGATTTGGAGCTTACTCAGGTTTCAGTCCCTTTATAGAGATTTTCCAGAAGGTATCAGTCAGGTTGAACGCAAGGTGGCCATAGTGATTGATGAAGTAGAGAGGGAACATGTGAGCATAAAACAAATCTGCCCTCTTCCATTCCTCCTCTGTTAACTCTGGAGAGGAACTTTGAGAAACTGACTACAAAATGACTGAAGGGGCCAGATGTGGGAAAGATGAAATTGGTCATATGACATACTTGAAACTAAAAGCTTCTGATGCTTTCATTCTTGCCCCAAATCAATGTTCACAAGGCAGTACTCTGCCCCTCTATTGATTAATTTCCAGTTGAGCTGGTGAAGGCAAATGAGGGGAGGCTGAGAGGTCTCTTTGGCTGCCAGACTACCTAGGTCCCTGGGACTGTGTCCACCTTGGGTGCCCAGAGGCAGCTGTTTTAGTCTACATGGTTAAACAATACAGCAGCTAAAACATTTCCATAGAAATGGTCATAATTGTCTCTATAGTTGACTTATGCAAAATTTAGTTCCAAGTATATTTAAATGATTGTGGTTATAAAGGAGTACTAGGAATATATATGATACAAGCTTTACTAAATTACATGGCATATTATGTATGTCTATGAACTATATCTTTATATATAAACTTTGTTGATTATCTATAACTGCACTGTCAGATGATAGCTATTTGTCACATGTGGCTATAAAGTACTTGAAATGTGGCCAATCTGAATTGATAAAACACATTCTTGATTGCTAAAGACTTAGTTCATAAGATGAGTATAAAATATCTCATTAATATATTTCTGTATTGATTACAAGTTCAAATGGTAACATTTTAGAATATTGGGTTAAATAAACGATATTCAATTTATTTTACCTGTTTTTTCTTGCTTTTAAAAATGTAGCTATTTGAAAACTGAAATTACACATGTGGTTTGTATTTGCAGCTCACATTATATTGGACAATACTGATCTGTATGTAACATGTATAACAGACTCTGTCATAAAAATTAGCAAAATGAAATCTTTTTATGTAAACCAATTTACATAAAATCGACAGTTTGCATGTTGAGTCTGGTTAGTTTTACTTGTAATCTACTGAAGGATATATTTCATTTGCATCCCACAATACAGGTCCTAAGTTTGAAGTCAAACTGAAAAAGAATGCTAGTGGTTTGGGATTCAGTTTTGTGCAGATGGAGAGAGAGAACTGCAGCCACCTCAAGAATGATCTCGTGAGAATTAAGCGGCTCTTCCCAGGGCAGCCAGCTGAGGAGAATGGGGCCATTGCAGCTGGTGACATTATCCTGGCTGTGAATGGAAGGTCCACAGAAGGCCTCGTCTTCCAGGTGGGAGGCCTTGAATGATGCAGCCTGTGTGCAAGCTAATGTCAATCGTGTTTTTTGCAGGGCCACCCACCATGGGGAATACTCTGGGCTCTTGAAAATCATACCCAGAGCTTGGACTTTGATCGCACAAAGAGAACAGAACCTTCTCACATTTAATTTTCCATCTTAGTTCTTAAATATCTGACCTAGATTAAGCTTGGCTTCTAATTAGGTTCATAATAAAACTGAAGATAAAACCCCGGCTTTTGTGCTAGCTAAAGATCTCCTAACTCACATTCTGGGAGATGTGTGTGAGGGCTGAAGGGACTACATGGGGTTCCTTTCTGCTCTTCTTCTCCCTTTTCTACTGAATTTACAGGCTTTGATGCATAGCATTGCATTGGTTGCACTGTGTATGATAAAAATGTAGTTGAAAAAAGAGAATAAAATGCTTCCCAATGTTTATAGCACAAAAGCTCCATGAAATAGCATAAATATCAGTCAGGGTCTTGGCAGAAAGTCATTTGAAAAGAGATTGATAAAGGTGTAGGCAAAAGAGAGTATGGAGCCCTGGGGCTGGGAACAGGGGTACAGGTATCCACTGCCTCCCCAAGTCCAAAGGGATATGGAAAAGAACAATTATGCTGAATGGAGCAGACTCACTAACATGAGCTGTGACATTAGCTAGGGGTGCAGTCATCCTGTGACAACCCAACAGGAAGGAAGGCAGGAATGCAAACACCAACCTTTTTCTCCTCCTTGTCTTTGATCCCCACCCATGCTGGCATTGGGTGAGCCCAACAGGAAGCCTCACTGCAGTCTGCACAGGCCCACCTATAGAACACAGGGCAAACTGGATGAAGGAGAAGATGAGCTCTGGGTAACATGGGGAGAAGTAGACAATCCCAAGAACAGTGTATGTTTGGGTGGGGATGCCTTCATTAATTTAGCTTCAGATCCAAGAACAATTCTCTGAGAACCACAGGTGAGGGATTCCCAGGGCCTGAGCTGAGCCATGGCAGGAAGCTCAGGACTGAGGGTCAGGCTGCAGAAATTGGAGTGTGACACCTATATGATTGGTGGCCCTGAGATGAGGGGCTTGAAAGGAAAGGGAGGTTGAGAAAGAAAGTCACTTGTTTGAATTGTTGTCTGTCTGAAGAAAAGGTATCAGTATTGGCAGATGCTGCCATGAAAAGGCCCTGGGCAGACCCTGACCATTTTCAGCCCAGCCTCGGTGCATGACCTTCATTGAAGCTGCAAGATAGCAGCCTTGACTCCGCATACTCTGTCTGGGAAGTCAGGCCCACAGTGATATCCTTCAAAGTTCTCTGGACCTGAGAAACAAGTCAAGGTAGGGTGGAGTTGCCAGTGTTAGGGGGATAGTGGGAAACACAGAAGAGTAGACCCCATAGCCATTCCAGCCCCACATCTAACTGTAGAATTTGGTTTCTTGTAGGAGGTGCTCCATTTACTGCGAGGGGCCTCACAGGAAGTCACGCTCCTGCTTTGCCGACCCCCTCCAGGTGTGCTGCCTGAGATGGACCAGGGATGGCAGGTAAGATACAGTGCCCTTGATCTCGCCATATGCCTCATGTACCCCTTTTCCTATCTGGTGGGTCCTGAGAAGACCACCTTTGCTTTAGGTAGGGTTCAATGCCACTTTCTCTCTCTGGGGCAGGAAAATAGCTAGTCCCCAAACCTTAGTTGGTCAGTAACAAGATCATGAACTCCTATCCCTGCCTTTTCCTACCCCTCCCTGCTTCTGCTTCTCCTGACATTTGGATCTTCCTGTAGATGGTATGGATTTAGATTTTAGCCATGAGAGCTCTAGAGCCAGCCTTTCTGGTAGCCCAAGCATCAGAGAGGGGATACAAAAATCAGAGGGGAGAAAGGTAAGAATTTCCATTCAGGGAATGAAATGGAGAACAGGATGTATATTTACCCTCCTAAATTATGAATTAGACACATATCACCTAGTGCAAAGAAAAGAGCATGGGGACCAGGAAAATTCAGAGTTTTTATCCTGATGCCTATATTAGGTTCTCCAGAGAAATGGAACAAATAAGATGTGTATGTGTGTATGTACATATGTGTGCCAATAGCAAGTGCACATATATGGAGAGTGAGAGAGAGATTGAGAGGTTAAGAAGAGGAGAAGAGAAGAGAAATTTTAAGGAATTGGTTCATGCGATGTGGCAGCTGGCCAGTTTAATTCTGTAGAGCATCCTGGCAGGCTGGAAACCCAGAAAGTGTTGATGTTACAGCATAAATCTGGAGTCAGTATTCATTCTTTCTTGGAGATTTCAATATTTTTCTCTTAAAACCTTCAAATGATTGGATAAGGCCCACTACATTATGAAGGGTAATCTGCTTTATTCAAAATCTACTGATTTAAACATTACTCTTACATAAAATAAGCATTCCCAGAAATGTCTGACTAGTGTTTGACTATATAGCTGGGTACTGTGGCTTAACCAAATTAGCACTTAAAATTATCCATTAGAATGTCATCTGTTGAGTTCCCAGGACACAGACTCTGCAGCAGAGATTTGAGTGCAGGAAGTCATAGGACTGGCTCTTGGAACACCCCTGGGAAGGCGAGGGAAACAAGGATGGACAGAAGGGGAAAAAATATGGTACAGCTGCAAAGGGCCTCTGCTGATCCCACAGGGAATTCTGGAGCTGGGATGGCCTCTCAGAGCTGCATTGGGTGAGAGGTCAATTTTTGCACATGAAGATCAGGCCAAGGGGCTTTGTACATGTATTTTTGTTAAGATATCTAGGAAATTCCAGAGAAAAAGTTGTCCTCTGTCATAGAAAATAGTTCCACCCAAGAGAGGCCAGAAGAGCTTGGTAGGAGGGTTTAGGGTAAGAAATGGAGGGCATACTATAGCTCTCTTCCTACCTGGGACAAGTGAAAAAGAATTTTCATTCATGTGGCTTCAAAGGTCAGATTGATGATCAAGGAAAAAAGTAAGTTCATAACTAGAATAAACTACTTACGAGAAAGAAGTAGCTATACAAACATTTGGAATAAGATTATTCCAGACAGAAGGAATAGCAAAGGCAAAGACTTTAAGATAAGAGTGACCCAGATGGTTGATGGACAAAAAGATAACAATTGGTGACTGGACTGTGGTAAATAAGGAGAAGAAGTTGTAGAGGCAGTTGGGGCCACATTATGTAGGACCTTGTAGGTTTTTGTAATGCGCTGATTCCATCCTGGCTGCAACAGGAAATCACTGGAGAGAATGATGGTGAGAGGGTGAGGGGTTAAGCAGGAACATACCTTCATCTGATATATGTTTTAGAAAGATCACTCAGATTGCTGGTGGAGATGGATGAAGCTGGTAAGCCAGCAGTCTTTCAGGTATGATATTATTATGGCTTGGACTCAGGTTGTAGTTGAAGAGTTAGTAAGAAGTAATTAAATAGAGAATACATCTGAGATGTAGAGCCTATAGGATTACTTTTGGTTTAGATATGGTTATGTGGGAAGAAAACAAAGTTTGACTTGAACAACTGGATGAATGACGGTACCACTTACCAAGTTAGGAGGTGCTTAGAGCAGTTATAGTATATGGAGAAGAAGCAATAGTTCTCGATAGCATATAAAACTGAAGTATTATGGAACAGCCAGTGAAGATGTCTAGTAGGCAGTTATTTGTGGAGAATTAGTCAGGGCTGGAAAAAGGGGATTTATAAATTGTCAGCAAATAACACCATTTAGAGCCATGAAATGGATGATACCACCTTGGAAAAGAGTATAGGGAAAGTCAAGAAGAGGGCTGAGAAGTAAGCCATGGGACATTCCAACACTGAGAGGTCTAGTTCAAAGAAATCAGATACTAAGTGGGGCCGAGAAGAAGCTGGCCTGGGAGGTGGTAGGAAAATCAAGTAAAAATAGAGATCAGAGTGAACTTCACATTTAAGTAAAGTAAATGAGTAAAGGACACTCTCAAGAAGGATAAGGGACCAATTGTGTTGAATGTTACTGAGAGGTAGAGTGAAATGAGGACAGAGAATTGTCCTGTGGCTTTAGAAACCCTGATTAGAGCAATTTCAGTTGGGGACTAAATGATGGGGACAGAAGCCTGGTCAGAGTGGGTACAGGCAAAAGGGAGGGATACAGAAATAATGAGTGTAGGCACTAATTTGAAGAGCAGAGAAATTGGGTGGCTAGTGAAGGAGGATGTTGGGGTAGGGATACAAGCTAGTGAGTGGAATTTATAATGGAGGGATGAAGGATTCTTATCTGAATGTTCATTCTTACCACGAAGTAAGAGGTAAGGGGGTGGGTGGTGGTTGTTGGAGACTTGAAGAGAAAGAAAATGAGAAACAATTTAGAGAGCAGAGAGAAAATGAAATGAATTTACTAAGGAAGCAGAGAAAGATCTAGAAGTCCTGAGTGCCCATTTGACGTTGGCATGCATACATTTGGCATTAGTCATTGTCTTAGAAGCAGGTGCAAAGTCCACATATACATAGTGTCATTAACAATTGGAATTACAATACAACACCTGAGAGTAATATATGATGGAGGGAGAGAGGGGCAAGAAAATGGGAGCTCAAGGGTTTTTTTTTTGTTTTTAAGGGAGTGTTTATGGGGCAGACCATGGAATCTTAGTAGAGCAAAGAGAAAGTGAGAACATTGGTGGGTGGGATGGGAAATGATGGTGAAAAAGCAACAGGTCCATCCACTGGAAGCCTTGAAGAGGTCGAAGGATTGTTGGAAAGTAAGTACAGGGGATGATGAGCTGGAAGGAGAAGAGTGGGTAAAAATGATATTTTGGAGGTCTCCCAAGGAGTAAGAGAGAAAACATAATTGCTTTTCCTATTTATTTATTTTTTGCCTTATCCATTTAAAATTTTGATTTTTGGCTCACCTTTTATAATGTACTTTGTATATCAGTAGAGTCATAAGTGTTTATGATTTATAATTAAATAAAAGTACATATTTGGGGTTCCATCTCATCGTGGGGAGATGGAATCATACAGGTAAGGAGACAATTAGACTGGTGGGCAGAGTAAATATACCTCTATTATAGGTGAGGGTGCAGACAGTACCTCAGCCCTGTCTGGCTTGAAAGTCTATGCCCTGTATTACATCAGAGTTGTAGGTCATGGGTTGGAAGAGCTAAAAGATAATTTTCAGAGAAAATCACGACTCTCACATAGATATAAAATGAACACTTGTTAAAGATTTTATCTAATTCATTCAATGGGGGAACCAGGTAGATATTAAGATGGGGCAAAAGAGATTACAAAGAGCAACATGTTCATACAGAATTATGAAATAGCCCAGATCAATGAATACAGCTAGAGTCAGGTAATCCAGAGGTTGTACTATGGGCAGGCAATACATAATTTTCTACTGGAGTACAGATTTTTTTTTTCTATAGATAATTGAATGGAATTAGCACATCATAATAGGCCATCAAAATTAGAACCTAACAGGCCTAATCGGAATGTAAGCAGTTGAAGAAAATCAAATAATATTTGGAGAAGTAAGGAGGAGACCCAGAAAAGGGCATCATGATGGGGAAGGAAATGTGTCTATGAAAATGGACTATCTTGAAGATAAAAAAACTTAAAAAATATGTTTCCTATTGGAAAATGGAGTAAGAGTCATTGTTACTTCTGTTTCCATATTGTCTAAGTTTCTGAAACATTTTTTTTTATTAAAAAAGTAATACATTTATCAAGAGCTTCCAATGGCCCCAAGCTAAGGGGCTTAGAGATGGTAAAGTGTGTTGCCTAGGGCCAGTGGGAGCTGGAATTTTGGCAGAGGGAAGATGATCCAAGAGCCTATCTCTTAACTGCTCTGTTCTACAATTACATGAAAATAAAAACATTATTTTTTCAAAGAACTGATATTTATATTCTGTTCAGTATGTATCATGGATCTAATTATCTTTAGTATTTCTTTTAATAGACACCTGAGCTCTCGGCAGACAAAGAATTTACCCGGGCAACATGCACTGACTCAGAGCGGAGCCCCAGCCTAGATCAAGAGGACAGGTGGAGGGACAGTGTCTCCCCAGATGCAGGAGAAGGCCTGGGTCTCAGGCCAGAATCCTTCCAACAGGGCACCAGAGAAGCCCAGTGGGACCACGACACAGAGAGACCCTGGGCTACTTCTCTGATGCGTCCTGAGGATTCTCACCCTCATTTATGCAGACCGCACCAGGAAGTGGATTCTGGGGCATCAGCTACCTGTTTGGAAAAGGATGTGAGGCAAAACTGCTATTCAGTTTGTGATATCAGAAGACTTGAAAGGTAAGACTCACCACATTTGCAGACATTTTGTAACTTGTATGCATTTCATTGTTAGCAGTTATAATCAAGCAATCAATAACTGTGCTCAGATGCTTACTGGGCCCAGCACTTTTCTAGGCATTTGGAGGGGAGGTGAAAACAAGAGAAGCATAAGATCTGGAGTTGCTGTAACTATAGTTTGTGAACTTTTGGGAAAGCAAACGCCACCCAGGGGTCCTCCAATACCCTAGGCCTTAGAGTTTCTTTACGGAACACAAACTTTTGTCCTGCATCCCTCATGGCCTCTTGAAACGTTCTGGTAAGAAAGAACTTTCCTGTATACACCATCATTCCTATTGCTAACATGTTTTACAGTCACCACAAGCTTAAACACATCTACATTTTCAAAACCAGACTGAAATTCATTTTAATATTCATTTTTAACTTAAGTGTGCATTTTTGTGCCCATCTATCCCCCTGAGTATTTCCAGTTCTCAGTCTTGTCCTGATGGAAAACATATTATTTGATTCAGTATGACAGTATTTATTACAGATACCCAAGGTACATGGAGATCTGTGAGGAGCAGAGAGAAGGGTACAAATACCGAGAAAGGGTAAGAGGCCGCTCCTAGGCCTGTGCTAGCTAGATGCGTGGGCACAAACCAGGCAAATAATGAGGAACAATGGTTTGTGTTTGACACTGTATAAACCCAATGAGAATAAATGGCTCTTCTTTGTTGATTGTCTTAGAAGACTGACAAGGACAGATCTATAGGAACTGGTACGTGACATGAAGTATGAAGCAGCCGACATAATGCAATTAGGCAGGGTGAGATCTATGACTAACAAGAACCAGACATATGTTCCCTAAAAGTATTTGGAAACATTTTTTAAAGGATACTGTACTAGCCAAAGAAAAACCAACTAGTCTGCAAAGTAGAACAAAGTGGTTAAGCACATTCATCAGTGGTATTCATTTTATTGTCTGAAAATGCATAAACAAAATGTATTCTAGGCAGTAATTGATATGCTTGGTTAAATGATAAAGGGAATAATCTACAGAGGTTTACTCACAGACAATTATTAGTATGATCTTGCAGGAAACATAAAAGGAACTGTATTTCCTTGTAGGCACAGGACCACTCTTTTGGATTTTTAAAGGTTTTACTCCCACATTGGTTGGGGTGATGGACAGAGACCCTGAGAAACCCTGAGAACTAGATGATAAAGTAACTCTGGGTTTAGGTACAAGCCTGGATTTTGACTTGCCATGTGTCTTTAATCTAATATGGTTATCAGTTATTAATAACAATATATTTTTATTAATTATTAGTATAGGTAGTCACTGTTTCATTCATGGACTCACAGAATCTCAGAGTTTTTTTAATATAAAAATGATCTAATCCAACCTTGTAACCCATGTTGCAATCTGCTCTGTGACATCCCTCAAGTAGGGGACCTGCTTAGCTTGAAAATATCCAGGGATACAGAATTTGCTTTCTCTTGAGGAGTCCATTTTATCATCACGTAGTTGTTGATCAAAAAATGCTTTCTTATATGAAGGTGAAATCTGCCTTTCTCCACCTCTTACTTATAAGTCCTGATACCTATTTCCTCCCATCTTTTTGTCATTCCATTTTTTGCAAGAAATATCACATCATTTAATTTTTCTGAATCAAACTAAATTTGGCTTAGTGTACCTACTTGCAGGAGTATACCAGATGTCCAAACCCTGCCATCTTTGGAGGCAGTTTTTCCTTCCTCGAGTTACACAAGAGTCCTAACAGCTTGTCCAGAGCATTCTGGTGAGGTCTCTTATCTTCAGTCCATTATGGTTACTGCCTCATGCTCATTGCCTACACCTCCTGGTCCGTGGAGCTAGGGCACTGGCTCCCCTCACAGCCAACTCCTTCCCCTTACACTTGCCTCCCGAGATCTTGGTGATGGCAGTGTTCTGCCTCCCCACATTTCCTGGCTTGACTTTTACTGTGATTTTTTTCTCTCCCAGTCAGAAATTTTTCTTCTCTCTGAAGGTAGGACTCTCTTTTAACGGACATTAGCTTGCATTTGGTGTGCACATAGTGACTGTCCCCTACAGGAAGGAAAGCATGGCTCATGCCCAGCAGTCACAGAACACAGTTCCCCCAGCTCTGGTGTAGGACAGAATTAGGATTTCAAAGTGGGCTTATGGCTTTTTGCATACTCCTCCCCACTCCCACTTAGAATGTCTGCAGCTTAGTTCTAAGGTGGCTGGCCCAGGTAACTGCCTCTTTGTTTCTGACATCTGTGGGTAAAACTCGCTATCTGCAGTTTAGAACAAAAAGGGCAAGGTATTGTAATTGCCCTCCTTATGATATAACCTTGGTTTCAGGTTTCCACTTACTAGTGTGCCTGGAGAGTTGACATTTCTGGGCTTGAGACTTCTCAAGTATAAACGAAGACTTTGATAATTCCACAGGGTGCTGTGCAGGTCAAAAGAAATAACAATGTAGAGTGCTATTACAGTGCCTGATGCACAGCAGGAACCCAACATAAGTCAGTGGTTTTTTTCCCTTTCTTGCATTATTTCCAGCTTAAAAACAGGTCCATCAGTTGAAATTCCCAGCAAATTGTCAAAACGTGCCATATGACAGGTGGCTACTTCCTACAGCTATATGGCTGCCAGTACCCTAGCACCTCAGAGTGTACATGGGGGAGATGAGATCTTACTTTTCTTCCCTGTTCTTTTATTTTACCACATCGTATATATGGCGACTCTACCCTATAGTAGTAGATCTTTATAAAGCATGATATAATAAAGCATGTTCATGGAGGAGCAGTGGAATTGTATGCCTGCCAGAGGGGGGACTGGTAATTGGCTGGAATTGGCAAGGTTAGTTTCCAAAGTTAGGAAATAAGGTGAAAATCACATCAAGGCACATTACTCTTGAACATGACTTTGGAAGATGTGATGTCCCCCTACCCTTGGTGTGGGAGCAAATGTCTTTTTCTTTAGTTGAACCTCAGACGAAGTCTGATGGCTTTCACTTATGGGCTGTCTGAAAATGCTTATCTTTCAATGTTGGCCTTAGAGGAATGAAGGGATGGAAGATTTAAGTTACCCACTCATGTCCACTTCAGGGCTTATACTCATTGAGTGGAAAGTTGGTCATTGCAAAATGTTTCGGGTTGTTTCCCACTCCAATCTTTCTCTATCTATCTTTCTCCCTCTCCCTTCCTATCTTTCTCTATCTCCCTCTCTCTCAAATTCCCTCTTATTCTCCCCTCTCCCCAGCACATATAGTTAAGTTCATGTAATTAAAATGCATGTAGTTTTAGAAATGATCATTTAGTGAAAGAGATGATAGAAGTTTTCATAGTCATTTAAGAATGCAAAATGAAGCCAGAGTCCTTGAAATGAACCCAAAGTTACTGTATGCCTTCTGGGGAAGGAGAGCACTGTTCCTGGAATAGCAAACGACAACGATTAGAAGCCTAAAGTTCTATGTGGTACCAGGTATGACATCAGAGCAACTGGCTGAAGGATGAATGAGGCTGCCAGGTAAAGGCTCTTGATCAGATGGGAGGATACAGGAGACACCTGTGAAGGCCTGCTCTGGAGTCAGAGTGTGACTGAAAGGAGTGAAGCAGATGCCTGGCCAAGAATAGCAGTAGTCTGACACAGCAGAGAAAAGCCTGTGACAGGCTGGGCTTGGGTGCTGCCTTTAGCAGGATTCTCTCTACACACTTACAGGCTCCCAGGGGAAAACATCCATCCCATACACACCTAACCAGGCACACCACTCTAACGATTCCTAAATATTGATCTCCAGCTCAGGATCATCATTTGAGCTTCAAACCTAGTAGTCCACTGGACTTTTCCACTTGATGTCTTAGAGACACGGCAAACCCCACCTGTTAAATGCTTAACTCAGAGCTGGCAGGAGCATTGGCCCTAAGCTGCCTGCTACAATAACCAGGGCTAACAGGGACATTGGGTGGGACCTGGTGCTGGAGAACTGGAGAGGGCTGAACCTCATATGAAGACACAAAACCTGACCTTTTTGCAGATTTAACCATAGTAAGGAGGGCAATTACAATACCTTGGTATTTTAGGCCTTAAATGCTGTCTACTCATTTAACTTATCTTCCTGGAAGGCAGACATGATTTTGGGGGCCTAAGTCTCTTACGGACAGCTGTCCAGGGAAGTTTGGCCCAGTGTTTTTCCACTCTCAGTAAATACCCTGTAACGAGTAAAGGCTTCAGCATGTTTTCAATGACCTTAGAACTGTATTGGGATTATGTTCCTTAAAAGTAGTCACTGAAAAGTTGGGGGCAGGTCTTATTCCAGGGCCCTGCCAGCTTACGTAGGGAAAGTGGTTGGACAGGGTGCCCAAGGGGTCTCCAGATTCTCCCCAGGTATCACCGGTCTGTAAAAGGCTCCTTGGTAGGGAGGGAACGAGGTCCTTAAATGTGGAGGACAATAGAATGCTCTGAGAAAACTGGTCCTCTTTGGCTCTAGATAGGAGACTTGCTACATTATCTCTAGATGCCCTGAGCTGGCTTTGAGCCCTCTTTACTCAGCTTGTCCACCTGCCAAAACATCTAGTCTTGCTCTAAAGCAATGCCACCATCCTTATTAACTTCCCCAAGTCTCCAAGCCTTGCCCCTTGCATGAAATAGGCTCTGTCTTGGGGCTCTCATAGACCTTGATGTATCTCTTTTTACCTTCCTCACCTTTCTCCACACCTACATTCAGATCTCAAGGGCAGCCTGGTGGCATATGTCAGAGGGCAGATAGAAAGGCGGTCAATTCTTCCTAACTTGCAATGCAATGATAGCTAGGATTTCACCCTGGAGGCCATCAAGTGTCCTAGGGATCTCTGACCCTTGCCTCTTAGTTTTTCTATCAAGGCAAGGCCAGTAGCTGAAGCCCCAAACCAAACCTAGAGATCAAGGAGGTTATTAGAAAGGTTAGTAAAGCATGGTAGTAGGAGTTGAGGTGTGGACAGTCAGGCACTGCAGTGGCTGATGGGCGTGTGTTGCCACTGGCTTCCTCTTGGTGTGGAAGGAGAAAGAAGCCTGTTGCTTGGGGAGCATGGGGGTGGGGCATGCGAAGGGCCTAGGCAACAGGCTAGAGTTCCCATTTTTTAACCAAACTTCCATGGTGTTTCCTCACTATGTTTATAGGAAAACACAGTTTCTTTACAATTTGGTAAAGTACTTTAAGGTTTTAAACCAATTTTCCCTCAAAGTGCTTAATGATTTTGAAATTCTGGTTTCTTAACGTGAATGTTCCTCTTTGGCCCTTGTAGCATACAGTTTCCTTATATACATGTGAATGTGTGTATATTTACATATACCCTGTAACTCTCGTGTGCAGAAAAAATCTTATTGACAATAAAACTCAGGTTGGGACAGATAGTCTGGCTCTACTGGGGATGAAGACAGGCTCTATGGGTGTTTGGGGGGCTTGTAGCTATTAGCTATTGGGAGGTGCCAGAGCTGATTTTAAGGGAAGGGAAATGGAGGTCAGGGGACAAATAACAAAGACAACCCATTGATATGGGGGTGGAAAAGGAGAATGATGAACCAAGATTCTTGTATTCAGTAAAAAAACTAAATCTGTGTGCATTTCTTTTAGATTTTCCTACTCATCATCTCTAACCAGCCTTTCGACAGATATTTTCTGAGCACTTTTCTCTGAATGCTTGAAACTGTGTGAAATGCTCTTCCATCTGCATCAACTGCTCTTTCTAATCAAAAAGCATGCATGGTGACCTTGGGTAGCCTCTAGAAGGCTACTCTTTCATGTTTCTCTGTCTTCATCGCCAGACAATGAGCCTCACTGTTCATCTGCCTCTTGTGGGGAGTAAATGTCATTCCAGCTGGCTGCTTCTAAATGGACACTTTTTCAGCACTCAGAAAAGAACCTGATATTTGCACAAAGTGCTTTGAAGTTCACCTGGTTGAGTTGCTCCCAGTCTCCTGCTTTAGCCCTTTCCATCTAATTCTTCTGTTGACATAATCATAACCAAAGTAGTAATAATGGCATCTACTTCCTGAGACCTTACCCTGTACCAGAAACCATGGATAGCTATATCAGAATTATTTAAGTATTCCAACATTCTATAAGTTTCTTGATCTTCCCATTTTTTTTTTTCAGATGAGAAAGCTGAGGTCCCAGAGGAGTTAATAAACTTGCTCAAGGTCTAAGTGACTCCCCATGTAAACTCTGCCCTAGAACTGGGTTATAGATTTGCTTTCAATGCCATGCCCTTTGGAAAGTCCCCCATGGTAAGGGGGCTTGGTAAGGAGCTTCTCCTGCTCCCATAATGTTTTATGTTGCCTCTTCCATAGCCCTTAACTACGGATTGTGACATTTATTCACTGCTCACACTTTTCCATTAATTTGGGGGCTTCTCAAGGACAAGGGTCATGCCTTATTCACTGTTCACCCCCTGATCCCAGAGCAGTCCCTGACAAGAACTGTTTGAACCCTGGTTGGCTCTCCTGTGATGTGTCATGATGAAAATCCTAAAAAGCAAGGGAAAGTGGGGAGAGAAATTTCTGATCAATGCTGGATGATACATGAGTTTCCATTTTCTAGTCCTGATTTTGACAGGGATGATGAGGAAAGTGGCATATGCCATCCACCTGATGCCCTTTCTCCCACCATGGAAGATGAATAGTAAGATGATAGTAAGATACATATCAACTAACTGTACATAAGAAGACCAGCTACCCTGTGCAGACTGTTTAGAAGCAGATTCAGGGACCATTTCCCTGCCACAGTTCTGTTCTTGGGGTGCTCTCTCAGAGTCTTTGCCTCTAGCAGTCTCCTATGTTATCGAGAGTGGATGGGAAGACCTAGAGGACCCAGATGAAGGCATTTCAGGTGGGTATCACTTTGTGTGGGTGGAGCGAGGCCAGGCTGAGTTCTTCTAGTGGGGGTCTGTGTTTTTAGCCCATTTTGGCTGGCCGATGGTCCTGGGGCATCACTGCATCCCCCTCACATCCCCTCTGGGGGATCACACACCATCATGGCAGATGTTTTCACTGAGCACTTACCATGTCTGTAACGACAACCCTATAAGATAAGATTATTACCATTCCAGTTTTACATATGACATTTGGGACTTTCCCAGGGGTCATATAGTAAATAAGTGACAGAATCAGGATTCAAACCCAGGTCTCCCACACCACGGACCAGTGTTCAGTGCTGTCCTCTGCTGCTTCCAGCACCGTCTGGGTATATCATCTTTCCCCAGGTGTCTCTCCTTTGGTGGGCTGCTTGTAAAGTACTTATTTCTGTTTCATCTGCTCCTTCATGGTCCTGGGCTTGCTATATTTGTGAGGACAGTTTTGTTATCATGTAACGTGGCCCTTCTTGCTGAGTCACTGTGGTTCATTCAACATAGCAAACTCTTTCTTGATAAAGAAAGGCCAACTATTAACACAAGATGCTGCTAGAAGTTGAGACTAGATCATCAGGCTGGGGTCAAATCATACTGATGAAGACATGTGAGGAGTAAGTGTAACAAAAACTGTCAGACTAGGAGTAAAGTGGATTAAACTCTTGACAGGTTGCTAAACAACCCAACTTTCTGTTAAAATACCTACAACATAATTAGTTCCAGTATTTTAAAAAATGCCGAATGTTCAAGAAACTTTCACATAAACACATTTTCAAGGTGCATTGAAATTTATTGAGGCACTGGTTCATGAAGATTCAGCTATAATTGAAACACACTTGTTCACTTTAACTCCACTGTGTCCCAGCTACATTTTTTTGCCACAAATGATTGAACTGGATTTTTAGAGGACAGTGGCAGCCAAACTGATAAGGCGGGGTAGATACGTGAAATTCAAATATGACAAAAGGGCCGGTTCTTATCTGAAATGGAAGCAACAAATTAATAGAGGGGATGACAAGTTAATGGAGGCCTTGAAGACCGTGCATATCATTTATGGGGACGTTGCATACTCTAACAACCTTGGGAATGATACATTATGGATTCACAAAAGTGTTGAGCATGCAAGAGTGGCTTATGTGTGGAAGGGAATCTTCTGGAGAGGACTTATCAGGGTTGGGGAGCTAAGAGAAGATAGAGTCAGCAATGCTTTGGGGACCTACAGGGAAGCAACTAAGGAACACGAGTATCAGTAATTATGAAATGTCCCATGAGATCTACAGTACCTTGGAGGGAGGCTGTGGAGAAGAGTAGTGACAGCAGGGGTTTGTGGTTGGAGAGGCTCAGACTCCATCACTCACTAGCTGGGTCACCTGCAGCAAATAGCTTTTAAACCATCTAGGACTTAGCTAACTGACTGCCTAATGGGAATAACAAAAGCCCGCTCATGCTCTTGTTGTAAGATTTAGAAGACAATGAGTATCAAGTGTTTAGCACACTGTAGTAAGGACACAAAGGTGTAAGATATTTTTAATATTAATCATAAAGAAGGAAATAACTTCAGTGAGATGATGTAATCTTATGAATGCATTCAAACCTGTTGGTTTTTTCCCCATGCAGACAAAGGAACTAGGCAGTCAGACTTGTGCCTTCACATGAGGAATGAGATGGGGAAGGGGAGAGGTAGTGATTTATGACAAGACTGTTCAGTGGGTCTGGGGTGGACTGACTAGCCTGCAGCTATGCATGGCTTAGAATATAGTTAGGCTGAGTTCTGAGACAGTCACTTATCCTTTCCTGTTGATGGAAGACAGGTGTGCAGGTTTGAGTTCTTAGCTTGGGCTCCATTGAGCAATCTACAAATGCGTTTAAAGGCATCCATGGTCCTCCACATTTAGAATGTTGACTTGTGTGGTTCTTTTGGAAAAAGCAGCTCTTAACACTCATCAAATTCTCTAAGTGATCCATAACCCCCAAAAGATTAAGGACCTCTGTTGTATATATTTTTGATCTCATCCTGGAAGTGGGGAGAAGTCTGGATGAAATAGAGAAGACAATAATAGTGCATAGGTAGTTTCTATAAATTATTTAATTTAATCCTCACATTGAATTTGAATAGTATTATTATTTCTTTTATGAACAATGCTTAGAAGGTTTATTTAATTTTTCTAAGATCGTACAGCTAGGAGGAGTAAATTCACACTGCATCTACCTGGTTCTACTTTTGGTGCATTTTTACATTTCCCCCAAGAATGTGTCTTTTCATGTGGACTTGTATAACACACACGTCTTTCCATCATGTCATGAACCCTACCTTTTCCCTTACATAATATTCTTCTCTAATGAGGCTAAAACAAGCCCTGTTGTCCAGTAGGATTAAAAGGCAATGCAACTGTTCTGTTTAGGGAAGGCTGCCAGCAAAATGGCAAGGCCATCAAATAAAAGCTACTTATTGTTTTAGGTAAACACAATCTCCTGAGGCAGAACCTGAGGGTTTCTGCATGGACATTCTTTTAATTGTGATCACATGGAAGATCCTTCAGATGTTCTTGGCTCAGAGAATGTGCCCATAGGTTCCACCAACGGGAAAGAGGAGATGCTTAAGAGGGTGACCTGGAATGAAGGGTCTGCTCCAGCTTTTAAGAACTAACTTTGAAAAGATCACACTTCTGAGACTCATTTTGGATAGTGGCCATGACCTCTCTTCGGTCTTGGGGTTTACATCAAGTAAAGCTCTGTGTGTGTGTGTGTGTGTGTGTGTGTGTGTGTGTACCCTTGCACTCATGGCTGGAGAGTAGAGGGGGCGTTTCTCCTTGTAAAAGAAGAGAACCAAACTTCTACATCAAGATAAACCAGGATAAGGCAAGGTCTTGTGTTGCACTGGTACACACTTTCTAAGACAGATACAATATTCCAGTTAGTACCTTTTAGTTCTCCCTTAGTTGAAGGAGTTTTCATGGTTTTCAAAGTGCCCCTAATTTCCTTAAAGGAATATGCTAAGGGTCTTGGCTCAAATGCCATGATAGTGTGTTTTGGCATCTTTCTGTGTTCTTCATATGCGACTCCATATGGGTATAAATTCTTTTGAAAGTGTTTTCTTTTGGGACTCAGCCACCTGATTCTAAAGATTATATGAAGGAAAAATAGGACAGGAACAGTATCTAATAAAAAAGGAAGAGTGAGGTGGCAGATCTAGCATTACCAGGTATTAGACATATAGCCAACACCATACCAAAAAACTAAAACCATGTGGGATTAGCAAATGCACAAAAGAAATAGACTTGATGGACTACAGTGTGAGCCATGGAACACACTCAGAACTATATAATGGGTGTCACATGGCAGTCAGTGTCTCAGCATGGTGGAGAACAACTTCATAGAGAGAACAGGGATGATTGAAAAAGATGATTTAGATTCTAAACTATTCATCTACTAAATTTAAGTTGATGAAATGCAAAAAAAAAAAAAAAGACATCAGAAAAAGCCCTTAGAAAACAGATTCTAGTGTATCACATCTACAGAGGAATAGTAAACTTAACTTTGGCTTACAGTAATAGATAAAATGCATAACGAAGAAGAACTACAGAGTTGATTATATTGAAATAGCAATGATAAAATTAGTGTAAAACTAGGAGCAATAGGTTGGGAAACCATTTACATAATTGTGAATCCTGATTAATATCTATAATATTTATAAAGCACATTAAAATGTTTTATAGATTAATAAAAGATTTCAATAGACAATGTATATAATAAAATACATATGGTGGACAAACTCATTCTAATCAAAATAATGTCAATGTACTCATTTACATTCACCATATTTGGAAAATTTAAAAATACGATCTAATTTTGGAAAAATTTTGGTGAAGCTGACATACTCAGAAATAGTAAAAGCCATTAAAATGCTTATGTCCAATGACCTAACAATGTCATTTCTGAGAATTTATCCCAGAGAAATAATTTAGTATCAGAAAAAAATCTGTTGTTTTAAGATATTCATTACAGTGCTCTCAGAAAAAATAGCAAAATGAAAATAGCTAAAATGCTTTAGAATATGTCAATATTAAAGACAATTATGTCAACATGGTGAAAAAGAATAGAATAGAATAGAATCGAAATGGCAATAGAATAACATGTAGAAATTTAAAGGCAGTATGGTTTAAAAAGAGACAATTATTGTACAGTAGCATAATGAAATATTATGCAGTCAAGAAAACAAAAAATAAATACAAAAATTCGCAACTTAAAGAAACTGATGTAGTACCTCAAAATCGTAAGCTATTAGAGCTATAAAAGCACATGTATGCACACAAAGTTCAATGAACAGAAGGAAATGTTCAGCAATGGAAGAGAAATCACCCAGTGTTGGGTGACGATTAGGAGACTATACTTTATCTTGTTAAAAATTTCTTTACTTTTGTATATTAATTATTGACATAATAAATTTTACAAAGAAACTGAAAACAAAGAAACCGAAACAGCCAAAAAAAAAAAAAAAAAAAAAAAAAAAAGGCAACACAAAGGCAAAGGTTTAAAAATGCCTGTGCCCTAAATCCTAATTTATGCACTCTTCTCTGTGTGCCTTTATATCTAATTTCCTGTTCCTTTTATGATAGGAAAGACTTACAGGTTATGTGGCCTGGTATGCTGTTAATGAAAAAAAGTTTCTAGGCATCTGAACAGTCTTGTGTCAGATGCTCTCAGGGCTGTAGCCAGTTCCATTGGTACAGTGTTACACAGTTTCACAGGCCTCTTGGTTAGGGAATTGATTTAATATGCAATGAAATGAATAACAGTATTTACAATTTTGAACTGCTTTTTTCCTCTGGCTACTTATTTTCTCTTTGGAAAAGACATGGGTGGCTACAGGTTCAAAACTAATCTAGTCTCCATTTCCCCCAGGCATGTTTACTCATTTTGATTCATGTCTCATGAAGAACTTGTTAATTTGCCTTGGGTGAATTTGATTGCCCCTGTCCTTTGTTTCAGGGCAAATGTTAGAAAGAACAGTGAGGTCCTGAGGGACTTAGCTCATTGCCTGCAACTGCTTCCATGTCTGGCTTTTATATAGTACATTCTCAAACTTGGCTGTACCCGAGAATTAACTCTAGATTCATATGGGTAAGGGTAAAAAGGGTCAAATATATAGTAACAGATGCTAGACTTTTGGTGGTGAGCACACAATGGAGTATAGAGCTACTAAATTATAATTTCGTACACTTGAAATGTATATAATGTTATTAACCAATGTTACCTCAATTACAAAAATTAATTTTGAAAAAAAATTGTTTCACTAGCATCAACCCTGGAGATTGTGAATCATCAAAGCTGAGGTGAAACCAAGAAATTTGTAATTGTGTAAAGCTCAGGAGAGGTTGTAGATAACAGTCAGATTTGGGAACTAGTGATCCAAACTCTTCAAGACTTTGCCTGGCACTCCTGTCTTCCCTCTGTCCTATAAATATTTATTAAGCTCCTATTATGTGCCAGCACGCCATTTGTATGAGATTGCTCAAATATATACATGTTCACCACTAAATTATAAAGCAGAAGTGGACTTTCCAACTCAACACAGTAAAGATGCCAATTCTCCCCAAATTAATTTGAAGGTCTAATGCAATTTCTATCAAATTCTCAGTAAGGTATTTTGTAAACATAGACAACCTTATTCTAAAATCCACTTTATAGATCTTGTAAAGGAACTTTCATTTTATTTTTGTTAAAGAGAGGAGATCATTTCATCTGAGGAGAAAGAACCATTATATTTTAGAATTTTGTTAAAGAAACATCCAACTGACTCCCCCAGGATGGATACTGCAGACTGGTGAGTCTATTTCTTGGTGTAGACAAGTACATTAGCCATTAAATTATTTTTCATACAAATATACTCTTGTCCAGTCCTGCAGTGAAGACAGTCTGAATGCATTTTATATTATTTACATGAGTAACAGTTATTTGGGCAGACATCTTTTTGTAAAGACATTATCAGGCTTAATAATTAAAATAAACAATCATGAAAATTTTTCTTTTCTAACATGATGCTGAAATGGCATTCAATAATTGAAAATTTTCTTCATTGAATGAGAAAGGAAAATGTGGATTATGAGTCAAGATTCTTAGTTCAAGTTTAAGCCAAATATTGTAAATCTAACATAACTAGTAAATGGAGTAACAAAAGAGAAACACTATTGCAATCAGACAAGACAGAGAAATAAAAGATAACCAAATTGGAAAGGAAGAACTTTCATTATTTGCAGATGACATAATACTATATATAGAGAACTCTGAAGATTCCACCAAAAAACTGTTGGAACTGATCAATGAGTTCAGTAAAGTAGCAGAATACAAAATTAATATTCAGAAGTCAGTAGCATTTTTATACACTGATGGTAAACTTTCAGAAAGAGAAATTAAGAAAACAATCCTATTTACAATTGCATCAAAAATAAATAAATAAAATACTTGGGAATCAAATTAACCAAGGAAGTAAAATACCTGTTCTTAGAAAATTATAAGTAATTAAAAAAGGAAGTTGAAGAAGCCACAATTAAATGAAAACATAAACCATGCTCATGAGTAGGAAGAATCAACATCATTAAAATGGCCATACTACCCAAAGCAATTTATGGATTCAATGCAATCCCTATCAAAATACCAATGACATTTTTCAGAGAACCAGAACAAATAATCATAAAATTTATATGGAACCATAAGAGATCTTGACTAGCCATGGTAATCTTGAGAAAGAAAAGCAAAGTTGGAGGTGTCACACTATCTGATATCAAACTGTACTACCAGGCTACAGTAATCAAAAAAGCATGGTACTGGCATAAAAAAAGATACATTGATCAATGGAACAGAATAGAGATTCCAGAAATAAATCCACATCTATACACTCATTTAATATTTGACAAAGGAGGCAAGAATATGCAATGGGGTAAAGACGGTCACCTCAATAAATGGTGTTGGAAAAATTGGACAGATACATGAAAATAAATGAAACTGGACCACCTTCTTATACAATATACAAGAATAGACTCAAAATGGATTAAAGTCTTAAATGTAAGACCCTAAATCATAAAACTTCTAGAAGAAAACATAGGCAGTAATTTTTCTGATATTGCTACTAGTAATTTCTTTTTGGATATATCTCCTTGGGTAAAGAAAACAAAAGAAAGAATAAATGGGACTACAAACTAAAAAGTTTTTGCATAGCAAAGGAACCTATTAACAAAAGAAAAGACAACCTACTGATTGGGAGAAGATATTTGCTTATGATATCCAAAATTATAAAGAACTCATACAACTCAACAACAAAAAACAATCCAATTAAAAAATGTGCAGAAGACCCGAATGGATATTTCTCCAAAGAGGAGATAGATAGCCAATAGATATATGAAAAGATGCACAAGATCACTAGCCATCAGAGAAATGCAAATTAAAACCATAATGATATATCACCCACACCTATCAGAATGGCTATTATCAATAAATCAAAGAACAAGCATTGGTGAGAATGTAGAGAAAAGGAAATACCCATACACTGTTGGTGGGATTGCAAATTGGTACAGCCACTTTGGAAAACAGTGTGGAGCTTCCTCAAAAAATTGAAAATGGATATACCTTTTGACCTAGCAATTGTACTTTTAGGTTATTTATCCACAGAAAACCAAAACAATAATTTGTAAAGATCTTTGCATCCCTAAGTTCATGGCAGCACTATTTACATAGCCAAGATATGGAAGCAACATAAATGCCCATCAACAGACAATTAGATAAAGAAGTTATGGCTCATATGTACAATGGAATACTACTCAGTCATAAAAAATGAAATTCTATTTGCAATGACATGGATAGACCTAGAAGTTATTATGCTGAGTGAAGTAAGTCAAACAGAGAAAGATAAATACCATATGATTTCACTTATATGTGGAATCTAAGGAACGAAAAGAACAAATTAATTGAAAACAGACTCACAAATACAGAAGACAATCTGGAATGGCCAGAGGGGTAGCGGGTGGGGGACTGGAAGAAAGCACCGAAGGGTTAAAAAAGTACAAATTAGTAGTTGATAGATGGTCTTGGGGAGAGGGAGCATCGCACAGGGAATGCAGTCAGCAGTAATGTAATGGCTATGTATAGAGCCAGAAGGGTGATAGAGTGATCCAGGGGATTGTTTTATAAACTACATAAATGTCTAACCAATGCATTGTATAATTGAAACTAATAACATTACAAGAAAAAAAGGCTAAAGAAATGGCTAAAAAATTTAGTAAATTTATTAATATTATAAGAGCAAACTCTAATTTTAGTATTAAAAGCCACACAATAATTATATTAAAATCCTAAAAAATTATGTTTTTTTTTTTTATTTTTGAGAAAGTTTAAATTTAAGAGCATATTGACACACAAGCAACAACCTTTTCTGGTGATGTATAGAAGAAACAAAACAATTTCCAGAAAAATATTATTTTATTTAATATTTTTAATGTAATTTACATTATAGAAATAAAACAATATGTTCTAAAATTTATAGGAAAGGTACAAGCCCCAGAATACTGAAATACCTTGAAAAAGTAGAATAAAATGGGAGGAATCACTGAACCCAATATTCAGGCTTACAATATAGCTACTGTAATCAACACATTATAGTATGGGCAGAGGGATAAGACATATAGATTGATAGGATGGAATAAAGAATTCAGAAATAGACCTACACAAATATTCCCTACTGTCTTTGACAAAGGTACAGAAGGAATTTCATGGAGAAAAAATAGCCTTTGAACAACAAATGGTGCTGGAAAAATTGGATATCCATAGACAAAAATAATAAACTGACCTAAACTTCACACCTTGTACAAAAATAAACTCAAATGGATCATGGATTTAAATGTGAATGTAAAATTATAAGACTTTTAGGGGGAAAAAAACAGAAAAATCTTTGGGATCTCCAACTAGGCAAAGAGTTTGACACCAAAAGCATGACCCATAAAAGGAAAATTTGATAAATTAGTCTTCCTCATATACAATAAAGGAACAGCATCTGGAATATACAAAGAACCCTCAAAGCTAAACAGTAAAACAACAACAAAAAAATCCAGTAGAAAATAGATAAAAGTCATGTCACTGAGGATGATAAGCAGACGGCAAATAAGCACACAATAGGATGTTCAACCTCATTATCAGCCCTTAGGGAACTGCAAACTCCAACCTCAATCTATCTGTCTATATCTATCTATCTATCTATCTATCTATCTATCTATCTATCTATCTATCTATCTATCATCTATATATATACACTATATATGTATATATATGTATCAGAATATATATATATATGTATATATATATGTATCAGAATAGTAAAATAAAAAATAGTGACAACACTAAATGTTGGAAAGGATGAAGGGGGTCACTCATTGGAGGGAATGTAAAATGGTACAGGCATTCTTGAAAAACAATTTGGCAATTTCTTATAAAAAAGTAAACATGAAATTACCATAAGACCCAGAAATTGCATATTTGGCATTAATCTCAGAGAAATGGGAAACATGTTCACACAAAAACCTGTACATCAATGTTCACAGCAGCTTTATTTGTAATAACCCAAAATGAGACACAACACAGATGTCCTTCAACCAGGCGAATGGTTAAACTGTGGTACGTCCATACCAAAAGTGAACTATCGATACATGCTTGGATGGATCTCTAGAGAATTATGTTGAGAAAAAGCCAATCCCCAAAGTTTGCACAATGTAATCCATTTATATGACATTCTTAAAATGACAAAATTATGGAAATGGAGAACAGACTCATAGTTAATATAGGTTAAGGAGGGAGTAGGGGTGAGGGGGGGAAGGTAAAAGGGAAGTGGGTGTGGTTATAAAATGATACCGGGAGGGACCCTGTTCTGTGTCTTGACTGCAGTGGTAGATACATGAACCTACCCCTGTGGTAAAACTGTATAGAACTTAATACACACACACACACACACACACACACACACACACACACACGCACACACACACGAGTACAAGTAAAACAAAAGAAATATGAACAAGAGGGATGGATTGTCTCAATGTCGGTATTCTGGTTGTGATATTGTAATATAGTTTTGTAAGATGTTACCACTTGGAAAAACAGGGTAAATGGTACTGAGCGTCATCTGCATTATTTCAAATAACTGTGTGTGAATCTATAATTATGTCAAAATAAAAAAAATTAACTTGAAAAATGGTCTTCCCAACTCTACTTTAACCATGCTATGGCTGTTCCACATGTTGAGAGGGTAGACTCTAAAGAAAGTTACAGATCCATGGACCAAGAGTGAGAGTTCTCTACTTCCACTGTCAGCTGTGTCTGAATTGCACATGATTCCCCAACTGCTCAACTACATAGTCAGTGTCATCACCATGTCACTTGTAGTATTTTTTGTTTTATAAATTACAATTCTGTCCTTCAGCTACTCAAAGCTCTACTGCAGTTTCAGAGTCAAGCAATCTGGAGAAAAACAGGAAGACTACTGGAACAGCTCTACATGTCTCTGTCCTATTTTCAGTTTGATACGCATTCATTGAGTGCTTACTATATAGCAGGCTCTGGGCAAAGCTCAGAGGTTCAAGATGAACATGGATGGAAATTACCTCCTGGGAGCTAAAATACAAACGCATTACTATAATCAATGGGATGAATGCTGTAATAATGGTGTAGAAATAAATGCTGTATAGAAAACAGGTATTTTCTTTTCCCAGAAGGAAATGAATCCTGACTGATGTGGTAGGGCCTGGGGTGGGGTAGCAAGGCATTCCTCTGAGAGGAGTGGTATAAGCATCGATGGGCATGGGAGTTGGTAACCAAGATGCAGAATACAAACACAGGGATAGGGCACAGAGAGGCAGGAAAGAGCCAAGTGGAGGTGGGGACAGATGATGAACTATGCTTGGCCTTTCAGCAGCTAGCTACTTAATCAGAACTCTAATTAGAAAGATTAGTTTGTTTTGTGGGATGGAAGAAGGATTAGTGTAGGGAAGATGAAAAGTCATCAGGTCACTTGGGATACCTCTGCTGATTCCAGATCAGAGGGAACTGTGGCAGTCTATCAACTGAGATAGAGACTATCAGGAATGTCTTATTTGGTGATCAGTTTGGTTTAATACATTTTGAATTGGAGATATCTCTGGATGTGAGGTACCCCAGAGGGGTATTTTCACTGAGGTGGGATCATTTCGAATTCCATTGCGAGGGATGCAGTTACTGAGGCCTCAAAGAAATGCTATGATGTGTCTTTATCTACAAGGGAATATATAGAATGTCCCCTAAAGATACCTGTGCTATGAGGCCCTAACACAGAAAGGGAACAGCTGAAGGAGAATTTAAAGGTGAGTGTGAATGGATACATCTCATAACTGTGGACAGGTGAGAGAGGGAGGGATGCAGTGTCTCTTCTGTGCTTCTGCATTAGAATCCATTGTCTGACAGGCACATCCTACCAAGTTATCTCATCATTTTGATAAGACATTGCTAAAGATCTGAATCAGTTGTTTAAACCACAGCTGCTTATTTTCAAGGGTACAGAGTAGACTACTAGTTGTCTATCTAGCATCCTCTCCTTCCCATCAGGGGAAGACTCATTGATGTAAGAGCAACTTCTTTTGCTACTTACAGAACTAATGATTAAATATAAGTCAATGATATATAAATAGATATTTGGCAGAGACTTTCAGAGAATTTCCCTACACATCTTTAGAAAAAATTTCCAGAAAGCAATTATTTATCTACCCCAGTGGATAGCTTCTGACAGGCTTTCCATGAACTCAAGAGGATCCAGTCTTAAGATGTAGTGAATAAAATCAACACTGCAGATGCCAGAGCAAACAGATGGAAAAACTGGATTTTTGTTGACATAAGTGAGCTCCTGAATCAAACAACCTGGAACCCTGTCATGCAGTGGGACTAGGAGTTCTCATGGTAATAAATTTATTCGTTTTTAAATTTGACTTGCAGCTAAAAGCCTTTCAACTTACACAAGGGATACTCAGCTGCCTCTGCCCCAATTCTGTCCTTAATGGCACTTTATGTCTATGAATTGATTTTTTGATTTTTGTTTTTTTTTTTAATTGGACTTCTCTTTACTTGAATTTTCAAATTTCCTTTTATCATTTTGAAATGGAAGGCCCAATGTCTACCTGTGTTATTGAGAATATAATCCTTTTCCTAAAGTATTTAATGAGAAGCTGGGATAAGGCTGCTCTTCATAGAAGAGCTTTGTAAGAATCTGCTTGGTTCAAGCTCCATGCCAAGCACCTGTGTTTGTAATCACATTTAACTCCCACCACGGCCTTGTGGGGGAGCTACTTGTTGTATCACACAGGGCTGCTTGGTGGTGGCGTGGGGCAGTGTGATTTGTTCTAACCAAAGAATTGTGAGCAGAAGTCATGTATGCCACATTCAGACCGAGCTATTTATTTGTAGGTGCAGGACCCTCCAGAGCTCCCTTTCCATCAGCCACAGTGATCACATGTGTAAGATGGTGAGTGCTCCACCACCCTGTGGGTTGCAGTTGGGAAGCATAAAGTAGACCTGCCAGCTGACCCATATTGGATAGGCATTGACAACAAGAATCAAACCTTTACTGCTATAAGTGAATAAGATTTGGGGTTTGGTGATTATAGCGGCCATAATCTGGTTTATTCTGACTCATACAACGATTAGGGTCATTTTTATATATAAGGAAACTGAGACCCAGAGAGGTTCAATATTTGTCTGAAGTCACAAGTAAATAGTGGTGCTGAAATAAAACCCAGATTATTCTGGAATAAAGCCCATGCTTTTCTCTCTTACTCATGATGCCTCCCTAAGAAACTAGCAAATTAAGGAGAATAAGTGGCTTTCAAGACTGTATCATAAAGATTTTGAGAAATTAAAAAAGCGAGAAATTCTTTTATTCCGATTGGAAGATTCTCTGAACATTGCTTATTAATGTTTTTCATTCATATCAAATAAATCTTCACCATAACTTTCTGCACTGCACACAAAGTCATCTTGCTAAGAGGAAAATAAAACACATGTACTCTCTTTAAAAAATATCCTTCGATGGCTAATCCTAAAGGATAGCATTGAAATTATTTAGCATTGTAGGCAAAATGCTCCAGGATCTGGTACAACTCAGTTCTCCCATTCCAGTTCCATCTCTTTGACCATCCCTCAAACTCTCTCTTTCTCATGTAGCCATATGGAGCTCCTAGAATATGCTATACTCATTCGTTATCCTTCCTATGCTGCTCTGTGCCTGACACACCCATATAGCACACTCTCCTTTCTTCAATTACATCTACTTATGTTTTAAGAGTCGCCTCCTCTGGCAAGCCAGCAGCATTGGTAATCACCCACCCATAGCCTATGAAGGTTTAGAGGGTTATGAGGCTAGGAATAGAAAATCTTTCCGAAAAGAGTTGTTGGAACCCTATGGTATTTCCTTTTCCATTCCTGTTTTTCCTCCTTGGGGAAGAAAGGCGAGAGGGAGGGCGGTGCCTCTCCTTTGCTTCCGCCCACGTGAGAGGGACTTTAAGAGAATAATTCATAAGGCTTCAAGTGTGTTTCCTGCAACCTGGGGAGACACAAGGGCTTGGTGTCTGTCTCATGCCTGAGCAATCTAAAGGTGAGAAGTGGTGGCTGAACCAACATGCCTCGGGGGAGAGCAGATAAAGAGGATTGGCCCAGGAGTGAATTGCTAACACCTTGGTAGGGTAAGGACCTGCAAACTCTTCTTTTAGCCATGTGGACCTACAAATGGGGCACAGCCTGGAGCCACTGTAAAACAAGCAGGGATGATACAGAACCAGAGCCTCAGTTCACACAGAGGGTGCATTGGCAAGAATCACAAAAAGGCACCTCCTGTGGCTGATGAATTGCATGAAGGTGGCCTTTTCTCCCTTTGAGGATCCCTTCATTGAGACACAAAACTAAGTATGTATTTTGGCCTCTACTTATTCTTTATTCATGGCACCAACTACATAAATACATTGGTACCCTGGGGTAGGCCCATGGAAGGCAGTAGCAGAGGGATGGTATGGTAAACAGCTGGCCAGAGGCAATATCACCCAGGCAGTGAAATTGCACTGGGACATATCTCACAGAGGAATTCTTAGGGAAACCCACAAGATACTTTCTCAGGAAACCTGCCAGCTCAAAATATCTGCTGTGCCCAGAGGGCTCAGTGCTGGATTCCAGTTGCAGAGGAATCAGATGCTGGGTCTGGAGAGAAGGATGTGAATGTGAAACCAGAGAAACTGATGTGCCCATTTCCCATGTCTGTTTCTACCCTAAGCAGTCCTGTTCTCAGGGGGAGAGAACCTAATACTTAGGTAAGGAGTCGGAGGGAATCTTGTACTGAAACAGGATTTTTTTCTGGGTGTTTGAAGTTATAGGCCTGCCCAAGATTTTACATGCAAGAGCCTTGGAAAAAAAATTCATCTGGGCATTGAGTTTGAATGGCTTTGGAAATAAACAAAAAAGTTGACTTTTGCATGCACCTTATTCTGTCTAGCTAATAAGATGCAATGTGATGGTGACATCTGTATTCTTGCTGTAAAGCATAAGGCTTGGCACAGACCAACTTATAATACATAATAATTGAAAGGCACACATCCAGTTCCTCTTTTAGAATTTGGCAGTGTTTACAGTTCATTTTTTGCCACATCATTATTTTACTGTTAATAAGTAGAGCTCAAAGTGAAAGGCACAACATTTATTACGACAGTTTAAGGCAGGCTCACTTGCCAACTTAGCAGCTCTCCCATCAAAGCCTAAGGATTCTCTCGTTTTGGTGTGTGAATGTAGAGTGATGGGCTGGTCGAAGCTCTGCAAATGGATGAGCGGCCAACTAATGGGTCAATCAATTAATATTTATCTGGCATCTACCATGTACCAGGCTCAGGGATCAGACAGCTGGGAATTCACAATGAGGTAAGTGCTCTTTGAATACATAGTTTTGAGCCTCCACTCAGATTTTTAGTAGAACTGTACTTTCCACAATTTATTTTTATAAAGTCTTTTATGTGAAGTCTCTCAAAGCTGAGTGAGAGAAAGAAACACAGAAAAGGCTTCCACAGCTTCCTTCCTCAAAGCTCACAAACCTCATAGACTCACACTTGGTGGTGGTAGGTGGTAGGTTTATCTAAAAATAAACCAGGCTGCAAACTCGAGGTCTGTACCATAGTGGATCCTGTGGAATTACAGCAAAACTGAAACAATTTTTTTTCTGTCAGTGTTTCTTATTCTTAGTTATCTGCTCATCTCTGGTCCCAAGCCAGGTTTGAAAAACCCTGAACTTGAGCATGGGCATTGTGAAAAAATGACTTTGGATTCTGAAATCCTTGGTGTGAATTGTTCACTGGGGTTTGGGAGGTCCTTATGGGTCTTCTCTGATTGAGTCTGGAGACCCATGACTTGGGATAAGGGGCATTTTGGCAGTAAATTCTTACACTTGAAAGGGACAGATGGGCCTCACCTCAGCAGGGAGCAGACATTTGGCCCTCTGGGTCCATCCATAGGAAGTCTGGGTGCCTAGACCAGGGGAGGAGATGAAAACTATGAGATTCCAGAATCAGCATTACCTCTCTGTGCTAGCCATTGCTGCTTCTCCATTTGAGCTTTCCCAAGGATCTTCAGTGAGGATAGGGCCAAGCAGTACATGAGGAGGTAGTGTCTGGGGGACAGCATGGAGGGGACAACTGAGAAGCTCTTCAGTCAGGCTATAAAAGGGACCTGGAAGGATGGACTAGGGGAGGCAGAGCTGATGCCTGAGCTGGAGGACCAGAGCAGGACTAGGCCTGCACTAAGGAGCAAGGGCCTGGGGTTATATGATGTGACTCCAGTCTTGTGAGATTGAGTCTTGAGGCCAAGAGGAAAGGAAACATTAGCCACATGATCTTCTGGATTCTGCTTTTGGAATAAATGTCTTGTGCATGAATATGTCTGGCCCGATTTGTGGAGGGTATCCAGCCTTACCCACAGCAAGAAAGAGACCATGACTGTGGGCGGCAGCCCTCCACTCAGAGAGAGACAATGAGAGAAACAGTGAGCACAAAAACTCCTGGAGAGCCACAACCCTAGGGATATGTGTGGATCTAATTTCCTGGGAAAGGAAAACAGCATTTATTGCCAGATATGGTGCTGGATGCTACTATCATTTGTCTCATTAAAGACTCACAACCCCATATCCCCTTTAAAAAAAAAGAAAACTGAGGCAGAAGTTGCAAAGTAACTTACCCGAGGTCACAAGCTATTCAGTAGCAGAGCAAGGTCTTGAGTCCAGGCCTGCAAGACTCCTGATAATTGGTGAGAGGACAAGGATTTGAAATGGCCTCCAAAGAGAGGCAGAAACCTTGAGAGAACACTAAACTTTACAGTTCTTTGAATTTTTCACTAGTAAAAAGAGAAGCAGTTGAAAAGAATCTTCTAGGTCAGTGGCTTCTGGGAATATTGTGGAGTTTATCAGGAAGTTGGGAGAGATAGGATAGGCACTGCAGCACTCACCATGGACCAGCAGTAGATTCCACTTCAGGGTCCACTTTCATCAAATGTTCATTTAATCCTCATTCAGGGATTTCCTGATGCTGAGGTTGGCAATCCTTTTCTCTCTGTGTCCCCATCTATGTAATGATACAATAATGTATATAACATTTAAATTTATTCAAGCTGCTCATGTTTGAGAAATGTTTTGATGTTAGACACTACAAGAAAAAAAATACATATCAGATATGGGAGTCTGTCTTTAAGAGGAATCCTACCTACCCTGGCACTTGTATAACTCATATAGAGGGTGCCTTGGCTGCTAAAAGAAGGTGAGACCTCTGATGGAGAGAAAGCAACTATCCTCAGTGACTTACAGAGCAGGAAGCTGATCCCTCCAGGCCTGAACGGAGTGACTATTTTTGCTCAGCCCCAGTTCAATTCAAGGATATGCCTCTCCTTGGACCAACACTGAGGACTGTGGGCCAAGTAAGGCAGGTCCTGTCATACCTTCAAGGGAAATGGATCCACCAGAATGGCTATGGTCAGGACCAAATAGAGGTGTGCTAACCAAGATAAAAAAGATTCTGGCTTCATGTAATTGAGGAATGTCTACATCCTGAATTCCCCTTAAACTAACCATCCTAGCCAAAACTCTCAACTGAACTAGTAGCCAACTGATCTCAACTTCTGGCATAGGTTAATAACTCCTTCTGCGACAGTCTACCCTGAACTAAGTGCCCAAAAACTCTTTTGCCCTGCTCTGATACTATAAACCCACCTCCAAACCTGACTCTTCTGTGACTCAGTGTGATCTCAGGGCAGGTATGAACCAGGCGACCACCCCTAAAGAACAACACAGTTTTCAGTAGTTCAGGATGTTGGCATGGTTCAGAGCGCTGCTGACGTTAGGAGCCTAGCTTAGGAGAGGGGCATGTACGGGGCAATGGACAGCCACCGCAGAGAATCTACCGCTGGTCCACCGTGAGTGCTGCAGTACTTGGGAGGGCCAGGAGAGGGAGGTGCTGCCAGCTTGGACCAGACCGGCAGAAAGCAGTGGCACAGAGGATGCTCTTGTGCGCAGGCTCGCGGGAGCTACTAGGGTTGGACCACACCGATCCCACAGGGCTAGTGGGCTCCCGCGAGAACCCAACTGGCAAGGTGGTGTTGGGATGGACCAGGGCGGTTGGGGGCAGGCCAGGTGGGGCAAGACCAGGTGAGGAAAGTTGGCTGGGGCCCTTGTGGGCTGGGGTAGGGCAGAGGGAGGTGGCTGTGCTGTGGAATGAGAGGGCGGAGTTGGGCTGAGATAGTAGTCCCGGGAGGAAGTTGCCATTGATGTCAAGGGGCCCCAGAGATTAGGAAGCCTAAGTGGGCTGGATCCCGGCGGGCTCTGGTCAGCGTGAGGCCAGAGTCTCTAAATGCCTGGGGCGGGGAAGGGGTGGTAATGGGGAACACTCAGCCTACGTGGTGTGATGTCTGGCTGTACTGTGACACCTGTTGTGGTTCCCGTGTGTGACAGGTTTGGGATAGTAAAAACTTTATCTCTGTCTAAAGGAAGGTCTTGAACTTGCGGTGAATACCGTGGAGCTGATATGATTGGTAAGAAGCCATAATTAGTTACTAAGTCATGGTGTGCACTAACCCTGGCCAGGGACTTTTGGAGGCCAAGAATCCATTCTCCAGGTCCAGTGAAGGTTGAGGGACTTAGAGAGAAGTAGGGCATTTATTTAATTAATTCAACAGCTGTTTTACAACACCCGTGTGCCAGGTACTGCTCTGGAAGTTGGAAATATAAATAAACAAGATAGGTCCCTGCCTTTTTGGAAAGGGTGAAATAAAAAATTATGTTTTGAATATATTGGAATCGAGATGCTTAGTAGATTACCCCCCCCCCCCAACATACAACATATGAGCAGTACAGTTGGAAAAAATTTCCAGTGAACTCTGTACACTCACCAACTAGATCCTGCCATTAACATTTAGCTATGCTTGTTTTTTTCCACATACCTATTCATTTCTCCATCACTTGGTTGATTTACTTTATTAATGTGGTAAAATATAAGTAACATAAATCACCTAGTATATATTTAAGTCGAGATGTCAAATAGGCCATTGGAAATTTGAATCTGAAGACCTAGGGCATGTCAGGGCTAGAGTTTATCTTTGGAATCATCACCATATAGATGGTATTTAAACTAAGGGACTGGATGAAACCATCTAGGTTGAGAGAATATACAAAGAAGAGGAGGGGAAGACCAAAGAGAGGAAGGTGCTGGCCAACCGTAGTGAATGCTACTGTGTAAGATGGATTTGTGAGTAGGATTTTAATCATTTTAACACGAACAACTTTAATTGAGTAGAGGGCCTCAAGGTCAAGGGGGATTTTTTTTTAAGATAGAAAAAAATATGTTTACACGCCAGTGAGATCAAGCTCATAGAAAGAGAGGCATGATGTAGGTGAGGGAGGGGAACATCAGGGGGAAGTCCTTGAATACCTCAAAGTACCTGTGAAGCTGTAGAGCAGGGCTTTGAAATGAACGGAAACACATATTATTGTTACTGGAGGGAACACCAAGACAATGGGTGCAGATGCAGGTAGTGGTAGAGGCACCATTTTTGTCTTTGAAGATAGTAATTGGCTAAGAGTAAGAGAAGCAGAGTTGAGGAGAAGAGATGTTAGAAGTTGGAGGAGAAACATGTGACAGTCCTTCTGGAGAGTGGGACAGTGTGAACTAACTAGGGAAATGAAATTGGATTGTTAGGCAGTGTTAACTACCAGTTTGAGATGAATTTAAAGTGAGGTTCATCAGTGGGGTTGTGCAGTTTTCTGTGGGAACGTTCAACCTTGGAAGGGTGTCGTGAGGATTAAATGAGATAATGCATGGATAACGTTTAATACAGTGAGAAATATATGATGAATTTTTAGTTTTGAGTTCTCATTTTGTTTTTCTTTAGTTTATATAAATGTGACTGAGGAGGGCTGACATTTACCACCTGATGGGATCATCTCCTGTCCCTTCCAATCAAAACAGAATCCACTGAAGTTTGCAGCTACTTGGAGTCTGGTTCTTGGTGTAGTAGCTGGTGAAAGTTGAGAGTGTTTGCTAAAAGAAACAAACTATAGCAAATAGCGCTCTCCCTTGTCAGGCTAATTCATAGTCTTGGACTGGATAGGCTACGGGTTTGTTAAAGTGGCAGTTCAAAAGTTTTTGTTACCTTTTATTACTGTATTTCACATTGGATCTGCTGTACTGGGAATCTACAGAATCTACAGTTTTGAGATAACCCAGGGAAATTTTCAGTTAAATAGGCTGTCATCTCTCCCTGACCACTTGGTCTGTATTAGGATACAAATAGGAACGGTTGACATTGACAGTTCTTAAAAAAGGGCTAAGCACTATTCTAAGCACATCATGTGTATAATCTTGTTTAATCCCTGCTTTGACTACATGAGGCAAGTACTATTATTACCTCTATTTTTCAGATGAAAAAATAGGCTCAGAGAAGTAATTTGCTGCAGACTTTAACTTTTTAAAGGACTGCTTGGCTAACATCTACAATGTAGTAGAGTAAAGGTGACAGACTGAAGCAGATTGCCTGAGTTCAAAAACTGCCACTTACCGTGTGACTTTGAGCTAGTCATTTAACCTCTATGTGCCTTTGTTTCTTAATCCATGAAATGGGAATAATAATAGTCCTTCCTGATAGGGTTATTGTGAGGATCACGTGAATTAATATATTTAATAAGCCTAAAATAGTGGTTGCTTGGTCATGCAACCATGGTGGTATGTGTGCTAATTGACTTATAATCATTCTTTAAGGGTTTTACTACTCTGTCTAGGTAGAGTTTAAACATTGCAGGGCATACTGCTAATGCTCCAAACTCAGGTATCATCTGATTTCTTTGATTTTATTGTCTCTGAGGGAAGCAAACATAGCAGTTTGCTTCCAGGTGCAGAGAACAACTCAAACTTTATTTAGACACATCTGACCAATGAGGCTTCATTTCACTAGCCCTGGCTTTGCATACTAATTAAAGGGAAATAAGGTTTGGGGAGCAACGTGATTCCATTTTGCCTTTCCCAAATCGACAGCTTATTGGAGGGATTTGATTAGGAAGGCCAACGGCCTACCTCGCTGGTCATGGCATGTGGTAAATATTGTGGGTCAGTGGGCCACACATGAAAGTGTTCTGAAAAGATCTGTAAGATTTAGACTGATTGTGATGCATTGCATCAGTTACTAAAAGCAAGTGGGCAAACTTGGCATGAGAGGCCAGTGAAAGTTCACAAAAGGGAGAGTAAATGCATGATATAAAGCAGTGGTTCCCAATGGGTATGCATCAGAATCACCAGGGGAGAGTTTTAGGAACCTGTGCAAAATACAGGCTCTATGTCCACAGAGTCTGAATCAATAAGTCATGACAGAGTTCTGGAATCAGTCTATTTTTTTAAGAGCTCCCATGTGAATTGGATGTGCAGTTAGTATGGGCTTTCAGTGCGGATCAACGTTTTTCAGCTGTGTTTGAGGCTCACTGTTCAGTTAGCTTTTTAAAAAATATTTATGCTCTGGACCCACCCTGGGGACTGTGATTTAATTGACCAGGGCAAGGTCTGGACATTTTGTATTTGTATTTTTTTAAAAAGCTTCTTAGGTGATTTTAACCTGCAGCCAGGTTTGAGAATCTTTGGTCTAAATAATAAGCAAGATTTTTCTCCATAATTTAGTTCCTCCTAGATTTAAAATAGATTGAGCTGCAGGCAGCATCTTACCAAGAATGTGAAAAAAAATGAGCATTTTTAAACTTCCTTGATGCAAATGTTCAATTTAATAATCAGGTAATAAATGAAAGATGAATCAATGATAGAATTAGCATTTATCATACCAAGCAATGAAGATCTCATCAAGTTTGCCCTGAGGAGGAGGAATAACATTTACTGAGAGCTTTATATGTAATCTCAATCTTATAGCAACCCAGAGGTGTGTATTATTCCCATTTGTAGTTGAGAATTTGAGAGCTAAGGGAAATTAAGTAGCTTGCCCAAGATTACACTCAGATGGGTATAGCTTCAAAGCTTAGGTTCCATTTCTTAAGTGGTTCTACACAATTAGATCACCAGAGGAACTTTAATGATCGGTCTTGGGTCCCATTCTTAGAGATCCTGATTTCATTGGTTTAGTGTGGCCTGAAATTGGGATTTTGCACAGCTCTCTAGTGTGCAGGCTCCTGGTGGTCTAAATTCATTTTTGTTCACACCAGCAGTTTGTCCTTCTGTAGACTACTGTGACTGGGTTCCTTGCATCCATCCATTTACTTATCTTAGTGTCCTTTCTTTTTGTCCTTCCTGCCTTTCAATATATATCAAGTGCTTACTTTGTGCCATTCTTGGTGCTGAGGTAACACAATAATGATAAGAGACCAAGTCACCAGCCTCATGATCCTTACATTGAAGGAGATACACAGTAAACATGTGAGCACATACATATTGACTTACAACTATAAGTGAACTTTAAGATAATGAAAAGTGCTTTTGAGAAAAATAAAACAGGGTATGAGTAGGGTGATCCTAACAGCAATGCATTAGTATTCCAGTTGTTCCACATCCTCACCAGAACCACTTTGTATTGTTTGTGTGTGTGTGTGTTTCTTTTTCTTTTTATTTATTTACTTATTTATTTGATTAAGTTTATTGGAGTAACATTGGTTAACACAATTATATAATTTTCAGGTGTACATTATAATTTGACATCTATATTCTATTGTGTGTTTACCACCCAAAGTCCAGTTTCCTTCAACTACCATATATTTTATCTGCTTTACCCACTTCACCCTACCCCTACCCCCCTATATTTGACCCCCTTTAACCATCTACTTCCCCCCTCCTCCCCGATCCCCTACTCTCTGGTAATCACTAGTTTATAGTCCATGTCCATAAGTCTCTGTTTTTCCTGTTCATTTGTTGCTTTTAGGTTTATATCCCACATATAAGTGATATCATGTGATTTTCACCTTTTTCAGTCTGGCTTATTTCGCTTAGTGTGATTATCTCAAGATCCATCCATGTTGTCGCAAATGGTAGTATATCATCTCTTCTTATGTCTGAGTAATATTCCATTGTATATATGTGCCACAGCTTCTTTAGCCAATCATTTATCATAGGATACTTTGGTTGCTTCCATGTTCCACTGTGAATAATGCTGCTGTGAACATAGGTGTACAAATATCTTTTTGGATATGAGTTTTCAAGTCTTTGGGGGAAATACCCAGTGGAGGGATTGCTGGTTCAAATGGTAGATCAATTGTTAGTTTTTCAAGGCACCTCCATACTGTTTTCCGTAGTGGCTGTACCGATTTGTAGTCTCACTAGCACTGTATGAGGGTTCCTTTTTCTCCACATCCTCTCCAACATTTATTATTACTTGCCTCATTGATTATAGCTATTCTAACAGGTGTTAGATGCTATCTCATTTGTGTTTCCCTAATAGCTAGTGATGTGGAGCATCTTTTCATATGTTTGTTTGCCATTTCTGTATCTTTTTGGGAGAAATGTCTCTTCAGGTCCTCTGCCCATTTCTTGATTGGATTGTTTGTTTTTCTATTGTTATTGAGTTGTATGCCTTCTTTGTATATTTTGGATATTAGGCCCTTGCCAGAGGTGTTGTTTGCAAATATATTTTCCCATTTGAATGGTTGTCTCTTTACCTTGTTGATGATTTCCTTTGCTGAGCAGAGGCTTAGTTTGATGCAGTCCTATTCATTTATTTTTGCTTTTACTTTCCTTGCCTTTGAGGCCAAATTCATAAAATCATCCTTAAGTCCAAGGTACATGAGTTTAGTTCCTATGTTTTCTTGCAATTTATTGTTTTAGGTCTTATATTCAGGTCCTGAATCCATTTTGAGTTAATTTTGGTGTGTGATGATAGCCAACAGTCTAGTTTCCTTTTTATGCAGGTGGCTTTCCAGTTTTACCAGCACCATTTATTGAAGAGGCTTTCTTTTCTCTACTGTATGTTTTTGGCTCTGTTTTTATATAATTTATATTTGTAGACTTTATAGACTGTCTAGGCTTCAATACACATTTGCTGATGGTGAATTGTATAATCTTACATTATTACTGATTTACTACAATAATTGTAACTCATAAATCGAATTAAATTTTATTCAGGTTAATATTATACTCTTTTGTATATTTGTTTTAAAATATATTAGATAACATGTAAGGGAAGAAAAATTCATCCAGTTTGTTTTTTGTGTTTCTATAGAGTTAACTCAAACTCACTGCACGAACAAATGCCAGAAATGGGCATGCGTCTCTGATCAAACTCATTTGTTGACTTGTATGGGAGATTTGAAACTGATGACTGTTGATATGGCTTAATATGGATTTCACTCTATTCACCTGTATACTAGAGAGAGCTAATTTGTATGTATGTGCACCTGTGTTTGTTTATATAAAAAGGATAAATTATTGGGGGGCAGGGCCATTCACAAATTTATTTGGTGGAATTCAACATACAGCATATTTATGTGGCATTTAATAAGTAAGAGTATCTGCCTTCAGTTATCAAGGAGCATCTTGAAATTATACAACGAAATTTCTACAGGAAATTTATTTTGTCTTTAATTAAGATTGCACTATTTTAAATATTTTCAATCATGTATTTGAGAGGCAGAAGCTTGGGTGTCATTCTTACTTAACAGTGAAGTCTTCAGCTTCCCAGGTTTGCTTCCACGGGAGGCTCATCACTTGTCTGTTACCGGGAGCTGGAGGGAAACCTTTATTTACAGTAGTCCTTTAACTACTACCTCTGTCCTTCTTTCAACACAATATTTTTTTCCCTCCATCAAAGTAGAATTTTCAGTAAATTAAAAACATGACTCGTTAAAATTTGAAATCGAAGTCTGTTAAAGATTTTATTCAATTTATTAATTAATGAAAGAACCAGGAAGGTGGCAGAGGTAGTTAAGAGAACATTTCTAGGCTTTTACAGACAGTTTGAACCAATGATAGAGTAAGAATGCTAGGTTAAATTTTTAAAGTCTGGTTAATATATGCCAAGACAATAAATTATAATCTTCGGTGTTATCTTTTCTGTTAGAAATGATTTGTATCACTATTGGACAAAAATATATAGGTTAACATGTAATTTACTAAGTCTAGGACTTTTAATCTGCAGTAAACAATGATTTGAACAAAGTGCAATACATAATTAACTAATTATGTATAATCTACATAATTAAATAATCCTTGGGAGGGCCTGTTAAACATCATCCTCATATTAAGTTGAAAAGACATGTCACCTACCTTTTTGCCTTACTTTCATGTTTTAAATAATCTTTCTTAACATCCCGTACCTAAAAATTTTTAAATATATATGTTTTAAAACATTAACTTCTAGGTTCAGATTATAATAACCTCATTTCATTTTCATGTAGCTAATTGAAAGGTCACCAGACAAAATATACTCTAGGTTTTAACCAATGGAAGCAATACAACATGATTTTACAGCCTATATGGAAAAGATTTGAAGAGAAAATAAAATGCTTTTCCTATGTGAGGAATTTTTATAGATTAAACATGAACCCTTTGAAGACAGACACTGTAGTTAATTCTTATTCATTCAGTATTGTATTCCAAGTACCTATTTTAGTATGAGTATGACATTGTCACTGAATGATAATGATTGAATAAATGAGTGATAACCTGTCAAAGCTGTGAAAACTCCAGTTGTCTAATAGAAAATTCTTTTCATTGTGTGTTTGATCAGGTGAATAACAATTATATGCTGGCCCGAGGATACTAATTAGATCTTCTGCCTGATTCAGGACACAAGGCTCAGTACTTGCGGAAGCCCTTTAGCCATCTCATCTGGGCATGGTGACAACATGTCTTCACCAAGAAAGGCTTTAGCAGAATCTGGTAGGTTCTCATGCATTACACACTTTGGGTATGTGGGGAGCAGAAGGAACCAGAGCAGTGCTTCTCAGACTGTAAATATGCATGGAAACGTCCTGTAGATGTGTTAACCTGTAGACTTTGATTCACTGAGTCTGTGGTGGGACCTAACTCTGCATTTATAATAAGCCATCATACTTAGAGTAGCAAAGATTAGACTCCTGTGTTTTATTTTCTCTTTCTAAATAATATTTTTTTATTGTAAATATATATTATTGAAGACAATTTGAGAAGTACAGAAGCACAAAAACACATAGAAGAAAGCTTTAGGTACATTATACTAATGCAGTTTTTTAAAATTAGATTTATTGGGGTGACATTGGTTAATAAAACTATATAGGTTTTAAGTGTACAATTCAATAATGTATCATCTGTAAATTACATTGTATGCTCACCACCCCAAATCAGATCTCTTTCTGTCGCCATATATTTGACCCTCTTCACCCTTATCTATCTACTCTTCTTCCCCCTTTTCCTTTGGTAACCACTAAACTGTTGTCTGTGTTTATGAGTTTTTGTTTGTCTTGTTTGTTTATTGCTTTCAATTTTATATCTCACATGAGTGAAATCATATAGTTTCAGCCCTTTCCATCTGACTTATTTCACCTACTATGATTATCTCAAGATCCATCCATGTTGTCACAAATGACAGTATTTCATCTCTTTTTATGGCTGAGTAATATTCCATTGTATATATGTACCACAGCTGCTTTATCCAATCATCTATGAAAGGAAACTTTGGTTAATTTCATGTCTTGGCCACCATGAATGATTCTGCAATGAACACTAGGCTGCATCTTTTTTTTTTAAATTTAATTTTATTACTTTCAGGTATACAGTACATTGGTTAGACATTTATATAGTTTATAAAATGATCTCCCTAATTGCTCTTTTTCTCCTCTGGTTCTCCACCTAACCATTACATTATTGCTAACTGAATTCCCTATGCTGTGCTCTCCGTCCCTGTGACCATCTATCAACTACTAATTTGTACTTCTTTAACCGTTCACCCCATCCTCCCAGTTCCCTTACCTACGTCCCCTCTGGCCATTACCAAATTGCCCTCTATATTTGTGAGTCTATTTTTGATTAGTTTGTTCTTTTTTGTCCTTTAGATTCTGTATATAAGTGAAATATATGATATTTATCTTTCTCTGTCTGACTTATTTACTCAGCATAATAACTTCTAGGTCCATCCATGTTGTTGCAAATGGTAGATTTCATTTTTTTAATGGTTGAGTAAATTCCATTGTATGTATGAGCCATAACTTTTGTATTCAATCGTATGTTGATGGGCATTTAGGTTGCTTCCATATCTTGGCTATAAATAGTGTTTCCATGAACATAGGGATGTATAGATCTTTACGAATTATTGTTTTGGTTTTCTTTGGATAAATACCCAGAAGTGCAATTTCTGGGTCAAAAGGTAGATCCGTTTTAAATTTTTTGAGGAAACTGCAGACTGTTTTCCATAGCAGCTATATAAATTTATAATCCCACCAAGAGTATATGAGAGCTCTTTTTTCTCTGCATCCTAGCCAACACTCATTCTTTGATTTATTGATGATAACCATTCTGACAAGTGTGAGGTGAATCTCATTTTGGTTTTAATTTGCATTTCTTTAATGGGGTGCATCTTTACAAATAATTGTTTTAAATAGATGCGAACTGTCTCCCAGCTGATCCACATTGTCATTGTCTTGTCTCTAACATTAGTAGCTTGCTTTTACTTTTCAACATTTATTTTATATCTTTCCTTATTCCTTCTATGTTTACCTTAGCTCCTGTTTCATCTTTTGCCTTGCCTTTCTTATAATCAATGTTGCCCTCTACAGGTTTAAGCTAGAGCTCTGTAGGGCTGTTTTTTCTGGCCTTGTAGCTTCAACTCTGGAAGTCTTTCTGGTCCTATTTCAACTCTGAAAGACCTGAAGGCAGCTTTATTTCTAACTGTGATATTACTTATCCATAAAATGTATGTCGTTTCCAGGTTTTTCCTCTTCATGTTATAAATATTACTATTGACAAGTTGTTATATCTATAAATTTTATCCTTTGGTTGAATTCTTTAGGATAAATTCTTAGGATTGGGATCCTTGAGCTAATGGGTCTGAATTTTGTATTACTTTTACTATCTATTGCCATATTATTTTCCAAAAGAGGCAAAACACGTTATTAGCAGTTTACTAGTTATACTGTAACCTCACTACATTTAGTGTTGTCACAGCAAGAAAAAATGTTGCCAATTTAGTTGTTGTGTTAATAATACCTTGAGTTTCCTTGATTTACATTTCTCTGATTACTGTCCGGGATTATTTATTTCCTTTTGTGTAACCTGATTTTAAAAAAATATCTGTTTGATACCTTTTCCTTTTTGAGTTTACAGTGTACTAACCATTCTATCAATTATCTTGTGATGAAATGATAAATTTTACTGGAGTCTTTTCAAATATAATTTTGACTCAACTTCTTTTCTATTTTTACGTCCTAAGCACTTTATTCCTTTATTCTAACTTCTGTGAAAAGAACAAAAACAGAACTCAGAAAGATGGTTGAGACACAAATTTACTTAAGACATTTGCAAATTAGTAGGCAAATGGCCAAACTGGGTGGGTTTCCTTTAAAGAAATTACAATGAAAGTAACAATTCTCATATTTTACTGGGAAAACTTTTTAGATTCTAAATATATTTTTCTATATGTAAAAAGTATTATATTATATTATGGTAATTTGTTCTTTATTGCCATGTAGTGAATGGTCTCTTTTCTCGAGAAAAGAGAATGCTTGTAAAATTGAAAAGTTAAGTAGATAAAGGAATGTAAAGTCCAAAATAAGAGGGAGGGAGAGAGGCAGGTAGGGAGGAAAGGAGGAGGGAGAGAGAACCAAGTGACTTTAAGTGAATTAAAATCTTTTGCCACAGACACAGTCCAATAATTACTTATTAAAAGCATTTATAGTTTTCATAAAATTCCACCTGGAATTGTATTCTCTTTTCTGGGCTTCTATAAGGCTTTAATTCTATCTTTATTAGAGTGTTCATTTTCTCTTATAATAGTTATTTTTCTATTTCCCCATTGATATACAAATTCCTTGAAGATAAAGGTTGTCTTTTTTCTCTTTGCTTAAGCAAGCTCAGTACTTTGTATATTGTAGATGTTTAATAAATGTCTGTTGAGTGGTCCATCATCTCAGAGCTGTTATTAGTGGTGGAAGAAAGCAGAGAACAGAAGAGGTACTACTAATCTGTGGTGTCTACAATATATTGTCTTTTAAGACATGGCATATTAGCAGTTTTGACTTATGACTAATTTCTATTACCAAACAGCTGGTTTGTGAACCTTTAGTAAAAAAATAAGGTGGTCTTTAAGAACTGACTGAGTTTCACTCAGAACAAGAGAGGTTAAACTAACCTCTAACTAGAGTAGTGTAGAGCAGCCCTGGGTCAAGAGAAAGCTCTCTCCTCATCCTGATGGGTAGGCACTCTTCTTCCTGGCCACCCTAAGATTAGGATGGCCCAAACCTCTAAACCCCAGGGAATTCTTTACTTGGAGCACCTTGTGGCCCTAAAGCCTTCCTTGGAACTCCATTGCAAGGCCAGACAAATAGGTGCTTGAACCTAGCAATGCTTACCAAAATCAGAAATTATCCTCTTAAGATTCTGAAAATAGTGGAATATAGAGGATATTCATTTACCAGTTTAACTGGTTTACTAGTCACTTAGATGTCCCACTGGCAAAGTCGATGTAAAGATTCTCAACTTTCTTTATGTTTCATGTCTTTTTTAGAACTTAACCACAATGACCTGAAATTTCTGGTGATCTTATTGCATCAAGTCCAATATTCTGAATTATATGGAACCATCTGGGACCTCAGCTAGCTATCCCAGGGTTTATGCTACTCTGTCAACTCCTTAGTATCTGAGAAGAGAACACAAGTATCAGTATAGTAAATGTCCATGCCAAAACAGACTGTTAGGTTCTGGTTCTTTGTGCTGGCTCACCTTTAGTTTCTCCAGTCAACCCTACTTTTTCATAAGAGATATTTTTTTTCTGACCTTCCCACCTATATTTCTGAAGGAGAGCCACATTTGTATCTTGTACTTTTTAAGGCTCTATAAGTTCATGTCCACTTCTTAATAAGCCACATGATAGTATTTAAAGGAGTCAGTGGGAAATACTTTTGCTAGTGTGCCCTGTAGTGCCCAGATGCTGTAATAAAGTATAGCAGGTAGTAAAATCAGTCCATACATCTTTCATAGTAACTATAGCCTTCATACCAAGATCTATACTTTATCTAGAGTCATCTTGATCCTGGAAATTAGTCAAGGAGTCTCAATCCACAAGAAAAATTTATAGGCTACTACACCAAAGACTGCTTCTAGGCCTCAACTAATATACTATTGCTCACCATTAGAAAGCATCCCATAGGAAACCCAACCCTTCAAGAAACTTGGAGGATGCATTCTGGTTCTTCCTGAGTCACTGAAGTTATAAAGGTTGCCCCCTTTCTACCTTCATTACTTCATTCATTCACATTCTCTTTGTCTTTCACTGTTCCTCAGGATCCTCTTGTGACTATAGCTAGCCCATTGGGCATTGTCATGCAGCCACAAGTTTTAGGATATGCTCCACAGCCTCCACCAAATGTGTGCTCCAGTGCTTGAGCCAAGGAGGAAAGTTGGACACCAGATGAGCTCATAGGAACCCGAAGCTCATATAGACTTTCTTAGGGACAGAATCTCAGACTGGGTGAAAAAGGGACATCCTTGCCATATGCCAAGGCTGGGGAATCCAGGAATGAGTAGAAGGGAAGAAGCAGGTGTTCACTTCAGCCTGGTGCTTTTAAACTTTTATATCTGCCCCTAAGCCACACATGAGTACATATAAAATGGGTTTCTAATGTCTTTTAAGTTCTCATGGATCTCATTAACTTATTGCCTTATACACCTTGTATGACTTATTGCTGATCTAGTTTGTTACTTCATATTTTATTCCTTAGTGCCCCTTATTCAGCTTTGACCTGTTACATTCCATTCCTTCTTTGATTATGATTTGGACTCTTCTTCTGGCCAAGTGATTTTCATGATTTTGAGAAAATGCTTGTTCATTCTAATCTACCAGTCTAGAATCCATGATGAAAGGGCATACACTCACCACCATCACAGAAAAGCTTTCCCTGTTGCCCAATACCTTGCATTTGTCCAAACCTGAGAAAATTACTCTTATTGCTAGAGAAACATATAATAAAGTGGATTACATATTGACAGTTGATAAAAAAATTCATTATTCCATAGATATTTATCTGATGAATATTCTGGCCTGGGCACTGTATTCTGGGTTGGAAATAGAGAATTAAATAAAGTATGGTCTCTCCAAGTGGTTTGCAATATACTGTGGAAGTTCGAATTCAGGTAAATTGTAATATAAACAGTAATCTTATAATAATAACCATATGGGGAAATTGCTATAGTAAAGTAAAGGTGAAATACAGTAGGAATAAAGTTGAAGTTTTTCATTTGTATGTTAAAAATTCAGCTGTAGAAGGACATGACCAGGGTAAAATTTGTTAAAATATATTCTGGAGACAAGGACCTAAGACATCTTTGCACTAAAACATGGCAGATTGAGCACATGCTTTAGTGAATGCTCCCTCTAGAAATCCTACTGAACTGACAGTGAAGAGATGAAAAGATGTAAACTCAAAAGAACATCTTAGAAGAGGAGACCATTTTGGAATATGGAAAGCAGATGGGGAAAGATTCTGGGAAAACATGGTGGAATGAGAGAAATCCTCAGATCGCTCCTCTTGAAACAATAAGCCGAACATCTAAAACTGAACAAAAGGCACCCAAACTGCACACCAGCACGTCAGAGCATGGGATCTGCACATAAGAGCTACCACAGGTCAGAACTCTGGGTGTTGGGTAGTGGACTAGACAAAAAAAAAAAAAACTGCCTCTTGCAGCTGCTGGAGCTCCTTGAGGAGGAGGGGGAGGGGAAAAGGTGCAGTGACGTCCCTGAACAGCCTAGTCTGGAAGTGCTGGGACTTTTCTTTGCAGCCAGCTGCAGGGCTCAGTCATCAGGGCAGAAAGCAGAGAAGTGGAATGGGACTGCAGAGAAACAACAGTTGATTTCTACCAGCTCTGGTTCCAAAACCAAGGCTGAGCCACAGCTCCCAACCCCCAACCCAGAGGGACCTTCCCCCCATACCCTTTGAGACAAAACACCACGAATCCCCAGGGGAATCTGAGTAAACGCTACCAAAACTGTTGCTAACATTGACAGGGACTGAAACTGAGAGTAGCGAATAAAAGACTTTAGGCTTTATATAAAGCAGAGATCCAAGAGGCTTAGATGCCACCTGCTTGAAACCAAAGGAAAAGCACCTTCTTTGTAACGGGCTAAAGAGAGACCTTTATATAATAAATCTTCTTTCTGGAAAAACAACAGAATACACTTCCATTAATGCCCAGGCAGAGAAATAGTCCATTAAACACCATGAACAACCAAGGTGAAACAGCATCTTAGGAAGAAAAAGTCTGCAGAAAATGAGCTTACAGACAGAAATATGCGACCTACGTGACAGAGAATTCAATATGGTACTTCTGAAAAAACAGTGAGTTCCAAAATGAGTCATATAAACAATTTCAAAAATTGCAAAAACAGCTAGATGAGCAGAACAAGGAGATTGAAACCCTCAAAAAGAACTGAATAGAACTTTTGGAAATAAAAAACACACTGCAAGAGCTGAAAGATGAAATAGCAAGCTTGGGAAATAGAGTCAACAAATGGAGGAAAGGATCAGTGATATTGAAGACAAATCTAGATATAAATTAGAAGGAAAAAGAGATAAACTGAAGAATGAAAAATAATGAAAGGGAAATACAACAACTAGCTGATACTATCGGGAGAGGACACATAAGAATAATGGGCATTACCAAAGGCAAAGAAAAGGAGCAAGGACTAGAAAGCATTTTCAGACAAATAGTTGACAAGAATTTCCCAAATCTAAAGAATGAGCTGGAACTGGGAATACAAGAAGTCAACAGAACACCCAATTACATCACCCCAAAAAGTCCTTCACCAAGAGACATTGTATTAAAGTTATCAAAAATCAATGACAAAGATAGAATTCTCAGGGCAACCAGGAAGATGAAAACAGTAACTTATAATGGGAAACCCATTAGATCATCCTCGGACTTCTCAGTGCAGCTCTTACAAGCCAGAAAGGAATGGAATCAAATATTTAAACTATTAAGTGAAAGAAACTACAAGCCTAGAATAATGTATCCAGCTAAGCTCTCCTTTAGATACAAAGGAGAAATCAAGACCTTTCCAGACATACAGAAATTGAGAGAATTCTCCACTATAAGGCCTGCACTACAGTAAATACTAAAAGGGGTCAGCCCACCTAAAACAAAATAACAGCAACAAAAAATACATAAATAGAAGCAAAATGACTATCAGGCAAATAGAAGCAGAAGAGTGCAACCCTTACTTACTAAGAACAGGGCATTATAAGCTTTAATAAAAAGAAGAGAATTGCTATAGCAAGATAGTAATGAACGTTTAGCATACATAGAAACAAATTGAGGTAATAATGACTGAAAAGGGGAGGAATTCAAGATCCAGATTTGCAAAGGAGAGAGGAGGTAATGCACACACAGAAGACAATGGATGACTGTGTGTGTGCGTGTGTGTGTGTGTGTGTGTGTGTGTGTATTTCATATTTGTAATGGTAACCACATACCATAGAGTCAGAACTGAAGTATATAACATATCACAAGAAGAATCAAAAGGAAAACTTACAAAAGCCAACCAAAATAAAACAGAAACACAAGGAAAAGGAAGCAATGGAAACACCAAGCTACCAGAAAGCAAGAGATAAAATGGTATAAGAAGACCTCATATTTCAATAATCACCCTAAATATAAATAGACTGAACTCACCAATAAAAATGGACTGAACTCACCAATAAAAAGACACAGAGTTGCAGAATGGATCAAAAACAAAACCCAACTATGTGCTGCCTCCAGGAGACACATCTTAGCTCCAAAGACAAGTATAGACTCAAAGTGAAAGGGTTGAAAATGATATTTCAAGCAAATAGAATCATGCACCAGGAAGACATAACACTCCAAAATCAGGGATCTCTGAAATATGTAAAGCAATTACTAACAGAACTTAATGGAGAAACAGACCAAAATATTATCATATTAGGGGACCTAAATACCCCATTGTCAGATATGGACAGATTATCTAAACAGAAAATCAATAAGAAAATAACATACTTAAACAACACATTAGACCACCTGGAAACAGTTAGCATATACAGAACCTTCCATCCCCAAACAGCTGCTTATACATTCTTCTCTAGTGAACATGGAACATTCTCAAGAATTGACCACAGACTGGGACACAAAGATAGCCGCAAAAAGTATAAGAGGTTTGAAATCATACCAACCATATTCTCTGATCAAAATGCTTTGAAACTAGAGGTCAACTGCAAAAAGAAAGCAGGGATAACCACAAATACATGGAGATTAAACAACATGCTACTGAAGGATAACTGGGTCAGAAAAGAAATAAAAAGATATCAGGAGATACACATAAATGAATGATAGTGATAGCACAACATATCAAAACTTTTGGGACACAGCAAAAGTGGTCATAACAGGAAAGTTCATATAATTACAGGCCTATCTCCAAAAACAAGCATGAGCCCAAATAAGCAACCTAACGCTTCATCTTAAAAAACCAGAAAAGGAAGAAAAAATGAAGCTTAAAGTCAGCAGAAGAAAAGAAATAATCGAAATTAGAACAGAAATAAATGAAATTGAAAACAAAAAATAATCGAAAAAATAAGTACAATAAAGAGCTGGTACTTTGAGAAGGTTATTAAAATTGACAAACCCCTGACTTGACTCACAAAAATAAAAAGAGAAAGGACACAAACAAAATCAGGGAGGAAAGAAGGGAAATTACCACTGACATCGCAGAAATACAAAGGATCATGCAAGAATACAATGAAAAGTATATAACACCAAATTTAATAACCTAGTAGGAATGGACCTGTATTTAGAAAAATACAACCTTCCTAGACTGAATCAAGAAGAACTGGAAAATCTAAATAGACTGATCAGCAGTATGGAAATTGAAACAATCATAAAAAACCTACCAAAAAGTAAAAGTCCAGGACCAGATGGCTTCACCACTGAATTCTACCAAACATTCAAAGAAAATTCAATACCTATTCTCTTCAAACTCTTCCAAAAATTGTAGAGGAGGCAATACTTCCCAACTCATTTTATGAGGCCAGTATTACTCTGATACCAAAACCTGGTAAAGATAACACAAAAAAGAAAGTTGCAGACCAACATCTCTCATAAACACAGATGCAAAAATCCTAAAGATACGAGTAAACCCGAATACAGCAACATTTTAATAGGATAATACACCATGATCAAGTGGGTTTCATCCCAGGGACACAGGGATGGTTCAACATACACAAATTGATTAATGTGATACACCACATAAACAAAATAAAAAAATAAGAATCATATGATCATATCAATAGATGCAGAAAAAGCCTTTGACAAGATTGAGCATCCATTTATGATCAAAACACCTAACAAAATTGGTATAGAAGGAAAGTACCTTAACATAATAAAGGCCATATATGACAACATTATACTTAATGGTGAAAAACTAAAAACCATTCCTCTATGATCAGAAACAAGGCAAGGCTGTCCACTGTCTCCACTCTTATTCAATATAACATTGGAGGTTCTAGCGAGTGAAATCATGCAAAGAGAAGATATAAAAGGCATCCAAATAGGAAATGAAGAAGTCAAAATGTCACTGTTTGTGTATAACATGATTCTCTATACAGAAAACCCTAAAGACTCCTCAAGAACACTACTAGAAACAATAAGCAAATACAGTAAGTCTCTGAATACAAAATCAATGTTCAAAAATCCATAAAGTTTCTATGCTCTAATAATGAAGTATCAGAAAAAGAAGTGGAAAAAATAATTCCTTTTGTGATTGCAACACAAACAGTAAAACACCTAGGAATGAATTTAACGAAACTTATGAGGGACCTATATAATGAAAACCACAACACCCTATTAAAAGAAATTGAAGAAGGTACAAAGAAATGGAAGGATATACTGCATTTTTGGATTGGAAGAATCAACGTAGTTAAAACGACCATATTACCTAAAGCATTATACAGATTTAATGCAATCCCTATCAAAATCTTATTGGCATTTTTTAAAGAAATAGAACAAAAAATCATCAGATTTATATAGAAGCACAAAAGACCCTGGATTGCCAAAGCCATCCTGAGAAAAAAGAATGAGGCTGGAGGCATCACTGTGCCTGACTTCAAATTATACTACAAAGGAACAGTAATCAAAACGGCATGGTATTGGCAGCAAAACAGACACACTGACCAGTGGAACAGAATCGAGAATCGAGAAGTAAATACATGTTTATATGGGCAAATAATTTTCGGAAAAAAAGCCAAAAACATACCATGGAGAAAGGAAAGCCTCTTTAATAAATGGTGCTAGGAAAATTGGAAGGCCACCTCCAAAAGAATGAAATTAGACTGTTGTCTATCACCACACACCAAAATTAACTCAAAATGGATTAAAGACCTGAACACAAGACCTAAAACAATAAGATGCATAGAAGAAAACATAGGAACGAAACTCATGGACCTCGAACTTAAAGAGAATTTTATGAATTTGTCCTCAAAGGCAAGGAAAGTAAAAGCAAAAATAAATGAATAGGACTACATCAAACTAAGCCTCTGCTCAGCAAAGGAAATCATCAACAAGGTAATGAGGGAACCATTCAAATGGGAAAATATATTTGCAAACAACACCTCTGATAAGGGCCTAATATCCAAAATATACAAAGAAGTCATACAACTCAATAACAATAGAAAAACAAATGATCCAATCAAAAAATGGGCAGAGGACCTGAACAGACACTTCTCCCTAGAGGACATACAAATGACCTACAAACATATGAAAAGATCCTCAACATCGAAAGGCAAATCAAAACCACAATGAGATACCATCTCACACCTGTTATAATTGCTATAATTAACAAGACAAGTAATAATAACTGTTAGAGAGGATATGGAGAAAAAGGAACCCTCATACACCGCTGGTGGGACTGCAAATTGGTACAGCCACTATGGAAAACAGTATGGAGGCGCCTCGAAAAACTAACATTTGATCTACCATATGATCCAGCAATCCCTCTACTGAGTATTTATCCCAAAGACTTGGAAACCCATATCCGAAAAGATATTTGTACACCTATGTTCACAGCAGCATTATTCACGCTGCCCAGGACATGGAAGCAACCGAAGTGTCTTATGATAGATGATTGGCTAAAGAAGCTGTGGCACATATATACAATGGAATATTACTCAACCATAGGAAGAGACGAAATACTGCTGTTTGTAACAACATTGATTCACCTCAAGATAATCATGCTAAATGAAATAAGCCAGATTGAAAAAGTTGAAAATCATATAATATCATTTATATATTGGATATAAACCTAAATGGGACAAATGAACAGGACAAACAGAGACTCAGGGACATGGACAATGGACTAGTGGTTACCAGAGGGTAGGGGGTGAGAGAGGAGGGGGGAGGTAGACAGGGTAAAGGGGCACAGATATGGGGGATAGGGGTAGGGTGAAGTGGGTAAAGGGAATCAAATATATGGTAGCTGAAGGAACCAGAACTTTGGGTGGTAATCATGCAAGAGAACATGTAGATGTCAAATGACAATGTACACCAGAAAATTATATAATTGTATTAATCAATGTTACCCCAATAAACTTAATTTTAAAAAAGCAGATGGACAGTGACTTTTCAGTCATAGAAGAAACCCAACTGCCAGAACAGGATGGAGAGGGGAAGCAGCATTTAAGAACTATCAGATTTCCACATTAGAACTATGAAATATTCAGTAATTGAAGGAAAGTGGAGCTAAAAAATAGGATGAATAGTTTGAAGTCTACATTAAAATTATTTTTAGACTCTTAGATCCCTTCTCTCAGCCTGTGCAGCAAGATAGCTGTTCTTTCCTCACCATAACAGAAGATGGAAGCCTTGCTCTATAGAGAGGTGAAGGTGGAGTTCTTTTGGGTTGGAAGTTGATTTAACTAGGAGCAGAAGTGGGATCGCAGACTGAAAAAGGGAAGTAGTTGAAAGTCTGCACTTAACACAATGTTAAGACATTCCCTCCTTCCTTTCCCTCAACTGTCCTCTTCCCTCCACTTAGCTCTTGGAATGCGAGCAGCCAGATTTATTCTCCCCAGGCAGGAATTCTACTTGAGTAAATGAGCTTGCCACAGAGGGAAGATCTTGGACTTCGGGAAGTTCCTAATTAGAGAACGGTGTGTGTGTGTGTGTGTGTGTGTGTGTGTGTGTGTGTGTGTGTGTATTATATAGTAAGGACTAATATAGTCAAGGGGCCACATATAGCTTATATACAACATCTTAATATCTCAGTGTTATGCTTGAGTATATGGCCAAAGGTTACCAGATATCTAAGGAAAGCCTTTGAGTGAACCAAATAAGCAAGGAAAAAATGAATTCAGAATCAACACAGATGAAAAAAGAAACAAATAAATGTTGTAATTAACATTTTCACAGAATTAAGAGTTGATACTGCATCAAGAAACATGAACAGGGTGTTTAAAACAAGACCCATTCAATAAACAAAAAAGAGCTCTTAGGAATTCAACAAATGTTAGCAGAAATAAAAAAAAAATTCAGAGTTGCAGGTAAAGTTAGAGATATCTTTCAGAAAACAGCATAAAAAATAAAGAGAAAATAGAAAAAGAAAAGATTAGAGGATGAATCCAAGAGATCCTGCATTTAACTAATAGTAATTTAGAAAAAAAAATGAAGATCGAAGAACTAATTATTAAAGAAAAATCTCCAGACTGAAGGGCATACATTTCTAGATTGAGAGTAAGTTTAACTACCCAGAAAAATGAAATAAAAAGACACCACACCAAGGCACATTACTGTGAAATTTACAAACAGGGAAAAGATCCTAAAAGCTTCCAGTGAGGCAGAATAGAATAGGTTACACATAAAGGAATGTGCTCTAAAATCAATAGCATTGGATTATTAGTTCATCAAATTAGCCTATTGGAAAATAGAATAAAACGTTTCTCAGATGTGAAGTAAGTGTTATCACATTTTCAATGTGGATCAAGTAAGGAATCTAAGGGAGTGGAATAAGGAACTAAAGATGTTTACCCTGGAGAAGAATACCTAACAGTAGAGATTACACCAGTGTGCAAATATGCCAAGAGTTATCACAAAAGGACCCATTCTTTGGTATTCCAGAGTGCAGAAGTGGGATCAAGGATTGCAGCTGAAACTCTGGCTTAATTTGTTAATGGTCTTTGCTATTCAATCATGAAAAATATGGTGGTCTAATACAAACCTATACAGCTTTGAAAAGAATTATATAAGGGGATATCTTGAGGGATTGCTAGACTATTTAATGTAAAATCTATATGATAAGATGCTATATGACAATAAATATCATTCAATTGTTAAAATCATAAAGAGGAAGCTGTCTGGCATAGCCAAAAAAATAGTATATCTAGCAGATTTTTGTTTTAGTTAAAAATATTCTTAACAGAGCCTCCTATTCCTTTAAAAGAAGGTGGGTTATTTAAATAACACATGGTCTAAAGACCCAGTATCAGCTGCAGAGGTCTCCCAAGAGGAGTGAGGGGTCCAGGTTCCACCTGGGGCTTCCCAGCCCAGGGTTCCAGTGCCAAGAAAAGAAGTCCCCATAACTTCTGGGTGCTAAGTTGAGCAAAGATTGTGGCTGCGTAAGAGAGGCTGGAATCACAGGAGTTCCTTTTTAAAGGGCCCACATGTAGACTCCGTTGAGCCCTTCCCCAACCCAGCATGCAGATGCAGGTGGCCACCATATCTGAGTCTCCATCAGCCTGGCTAATACTGGTTTCCCCACCCTGGTAATTCCCTGAGACTCCACCCCAACCAACATGCAGGCCCACACAAGCCACTTCCACTGGATTTTCCATGCAAATGGCCTATCTTGGCTCATGCCGCAGACTTTCCTAAAATCTCTCAAAGGTTCACAAAACCAAATAAGCAGCATCTGGCCTCAGTGTGTCCCCTACCTCTTGCTGAGCAGCCCCAAGCCCAGCACTAGCAGCAACTGGCCTCAGTTCATGGCGTGGCCTCTCAAGTACTTCAAGCCAGCATGGGTGTTGGCCATCTGCAGATTGCTTGGTGGCTCATGCCAGGTGGCCCTAGGCAAGGCACAGGCTGCGTCTGAACTTGGCCTGCAATGGAGCCTCTCTCAGGAGACCCCAGGGTGGCAGGCTTGGTGGCCAGTTTCAGATCATGCCAGAACATCACCTGAGCTGAATCCAAGGATGACACACCCAAAGGGCAGACCAGGCAGGCACCAGAGCCTTACAACATTGAATCCTGCTTCACAGGATCAGCCCTCATCAAGCAGTCCTCAAAACCAATCAGCCTAAGGGTTAATCTGTCCCACTGATGTGCAAAGAACAACCAAGGCTCAACTAGAACAAGAGGGCACATACAACCCATACAAGAGACACACCTGGAGCACCAGCTTAGATAACCAAGGAAGACTTTGCCACTGGGTCCTATAGGACATGACTACATTAGGCCACTCTCCTAAGAGCAAGAGACATAGTAGCTCTCTCTAATATATAGAAACAAAACACAACCAAAATATGGAGACAAAGAAACATGGCCCAGATTAAAGAACAGAATAGAACAATGCTCCAGAAAAAGAAGTCAATAAAATGGAAGCAAGCAATCTACCAGATACAGAATTAAAAACACTGGTTACAATGATGCTCAATGTACCTAGGGGAAGAGTAGTGAACTCAATGAGAACGTTAACAAAGAGTTAGAAAACATAATAAAGAACCCATCAGAAATAAAGAATACAATAACTGAAATGAAGAATACCTTAAGAGGAATTAGTAGGTTAGATGAAGCAGAGGATCAAATCAGTGATTTAGAAGATAAGGGAGCAGAAAACACCCAATCAGACAGCAACAAGAAAAAAGAATCCAAAAAATGAGGATAGTTGAAGGGGCCTCTTGGACAACATTTACATCATAGGGGTACCAGAAGAAGAGAGCACAAAAAATTGAAAACTTATTTGAAGAAATAATGATGGAAAACTTTCCTAATCTGGCAAAGGAGATAGACATACAAGCTCAAGGAGTGCAGAGTCCCAAAGAAGATGAACCCAAAGATGCCCACATCAAAACATCATTATTAAAAGGCCAAGGGCTAAAGACAAAGAATCTTAAAAGCAGCAAGAGAAAAGCAATTAGTTACCTACAAGGGAGCTCCCATAAGACTATTGATTGAATTCTTAACAGAAACTTTGCAGGCCCGAAGGAACCGGCATGAAATATTCAAAGTGATGAAAAGTAAAGACCTACAACCAAGATGACTCTACCCAGCAATGCTATCATTTAGAATCAAAGGACAGAATAAGAGCTTCCTGGAGAAGAAAAAGCTAAAGGAATTCATCAACACAAACCAGTATTAAGAAATGTTAAAGTGACTTCTTTAAGAAGAAAAAATACAAAAATATGAATAATAAAATGGCAATAACTATATCTATCAACAGTTACTTTAAATGTAAATGGATTAAATGCTACAAAAAAGATAAGTTGACTGAATGGATAAGAAAGAAAAATCTTTACATATGCTGCCTAAAAGAGACTCACTTTAGTTTGAAAGACACACACAGAGACCGAAAGTAAAGGGATGGAAAAAGATATGTCATGAAAATGGAAAAAAAAAGCTAATATAGCAATACTTATACCAGGAAAATACACTTTGAAACAAAGACTATAACAAGAGACAAAGAAGGACGCAGTAATTCTACTTCTGTGTATTTATCCAAAGAAACCGAAAACACTAGAAGGGATATGTGAATCCATATGTTCGTTACTGCATTGTTTACAGTAGCTAAGATATGGAGGCAACCTAGGTATCCACTGATGGATCAGCGGATGGAAAAGAGATGGCACATATATACAATGAAATATCACTCAGACATAAAAAAAGTGAAATCTTGCCATGTCCAACAATATGGATGTACCTAGAGGGTATTTTACTGAGTGGAATCAGAGAAAGACAAATGCCACATGATTTCACTTACATGTGGAATAAAAGAATACAATAAACAAAACAGAAACAAACTCATAGATACAGAGAAAATTTTGAGAGCTTCCAGATGGAAGGGGCTTCAGGAAGTGGGTCAAAAAGAAGGAATTAAGAATGACAAGTTAGGAGTTATAAAATTGTCATGGAGGTATAAACCGTATAATAAGGAATATGGTCAATAATATTGTAATATGTGCATATGATGTCAGATGGGTACTAGATTTATTGGGGTGATCACTTCATAAGTTAAATGTTTGATCACTATGTTGTATACCTGAAAATAATATAATATTGTATGCCAACTATAATTGTTAAAAATATACTAAAAAATTTTAAAATGACCCTTAAAAATAAAATATACAAGATCTGGTAAACTTGAGGATTCTTTCTTTACCCAAATCAAATTTGAAAGTTTAATATTTGACAAAATTCTCAAAAACATTTAGGCATGTAGATACAGTTTTTTTCTCCCCTAAAGTTTAACATATATGCTTGAAAAATTACTCTGCATTTAAGTGTTAGTTTATTTAACTACATTATATTAGAGGAAAATCCATGCAAATATAGAAAGAACCTGTCTCAAATAATTTACTCAACTATAACTAATTGAAATAGTGAGAGGATAACCTAGTTGAAATAGCATTTTGAGGAACAGGGTGTGCGTCATTCATTAGGAAAGGCATTTTGAAATAAGATTGCTGAATTAGAAATGAAACTTATTAATGTTCTACAGAGCATTGACACCATAACCTTTCTGTCATACAGACATCTTAAGAAAATGATATTAAATTAATAATTTTATATCTGATATAACCTATAACTTTATTTCTTTAATTATTATTTATAAGTAATTATCCTGTACCTCAAACTATTGACTCAGTGGAGCTTCATAAAGTTTGAAAGCCTTTGAAAGGGCTGTGGGATACAAAATCCAGGACAGGAATCAAGGATAAGTACAGGCAGAGATGAATTGCTTTGAAAGAGAGAATTTTAAGAAGGATGTTTAGAGTTCCATTTTATGGATGTGCCTTAATTTATTAACTGTCACATAATTGAAGGACATTTTGATTTTTATGGTCCAGAAGAGTACCTCAGTAAACCTTCTTTGTTCAATTTTTACATGTGTGAGTATGTAAATTGATATCTAGAAAAGAAATTTCTAGTTAAAGTTTACACACATTTAAAGGAGATTAATACTATTTCAGTTTATATTCCCTTTAACCTATTTCTCTAAACCTTTATCAATAATGAATTTTATCCACTTTGATAGTTTTCCCAACTGATGAGTTAAAGTGATATCACACTATTTTAATAAATTTATTTTAGTGACATTCATTAATGAAATATGTATATATAATATTGTGCATTCACTGCCCATAATTAGATTTCTTTCTGTCACCACATATTTGACTCCTTTTACCTGATCTACTTCCTACCTACCCCATCCCCTCTGGTAGCCACTAGTCTATTGTCCATCTTCTTGATCTCTGTTTGTTTGTCATGTTTGTTTGTTCCTTTTAGATTTATATCCCACATATAAGTGATATAATGTAGTATTAAACTTTTCTATCTGGCTTATTTCGCTTAGCATGATTATGTCAGGATCCAACCATGTTGTCACAAGTGGCAATATTCCATCTCTTCTTACAGCTGATTTATATATCATCATATATACGTACCACTCCTTCCTTATCCAATCATCTATTGTAGGGGAGTTAAGTTGAGTCTATGTCCTGGCCACCGTGAATAATGGTGCTATAAATATGGGAGTGCAAATATCTTTTGGGATATAAGTTTTCAAGTCTTTGGGGTAAATACCCAGTAGAGGGATTGCTGGATCATATGGTAGGTCAATTCTTAGTTCTCTGAGAAACCTCCATACTGTTTTCTATAGTGGCTATACCAGTTTGCACTCCCACCACCGGGTTCTTTTCCCTCCGCATCCTCTCCAGTACTTGTTATTACTTGTCCTTTTGATAATAGCTATTTTAATAGGTGTGAGATGGTTTCATTGTGGTTTCGATTTGCATTTCTGTAATAGCTAGCAATGTTGAACATCTTTTCATATGCTTGTTGGCCCTTTGTATATCTTCTTGGGAGAAGTGTCTGTTCAGGTGCTCTGCCCATTTTTCAATCAGATCGTTTTTGTTTGTTTTTATTGAGTTGTATGAGTTCTTATATATTTGGATATTAGGCCCTTATCAGAGGCATTGCTTGCAAATATATTTTCCCATTCCTATGGTTGTCTTTTTGCCTTGTTGACAGTGACTTTTGCTGTGCAGAAGCTTTTTAGTTTGATATAATGCTGTTCATTTTTTTTCCTTTTCCTTTTTTGCTTGAGGTCAAATTCATAAAATCCTCTTTAAGTCCAAAGTCCATGAGTTTAGTGCCTATGATTTCTTCAGTGAAATTTATTGTTTCAGGGTTTATATTTAAGTCTTTAATCCATTTTGAGTTCATTTTGGTGTGAGGTGATAGACAACATAGTTTCATTCTTTCTGATCCAAGAACATGGACTATTTTTCCATTTCCTTGTATCTTCTTCAATTTCTTTTAACTGGGTCTTATAGTTTTCATTATATAAGTCCTTCACATGTTTTGTTAGATTTACTCCTAGGTATTTTATTTTATTTTTTGTTGCAATTGAAAAAGGAATTATTTTTCATTTCTTTTTCTGACACTTATTATTAGAGTATAGGAATGCTGTGGAGTTTTGAATGTTGATTTTAAATGTTGAAACTTTACTGTATTTGCTTATTATTTCTAGTAGTGTTCTTGTGGAGTCTTTAGGGTTTTCTGTATAGAGAATCATGTCATCCAAAAATAGACAGTTTGACTTCTTCATTTCCTATTTGGATGCTTTTTCTATCTTCTTGCCTGATTGCACTCTCTAGGACCTCCAATATTATATTGAATAAGAATGGCAATAGTGGACACAGCCTTGCCTTGTTCCTGATCTTAGAAGAATGGCTTTTAGTTTTTCACCATTAAGTATAATGTTGGCTGAAGGTTTGTCATAGATGGCCTTTATTATGTTAAAGTACTTTCCTTCTATACCAATTTTGTTAAGTGTTTTGATGATAAATGGATGCTGTATCTTGTCACAGACCTTTTATGTATCTATTGATATGATCATATGATTCTTATTTTTTAAAATTGTTTATGCGGTGTATTTGTTTACTATATTTTGTATTATTGATTTTTCAATGTGCTGTGTCACAAAATTTTCAAATTATAAATTTTAAGACTTCCATGACGTAGGAAAAGTTACTATGGGTGCTCAGTTCTAAGATCAGAGAAAAAGATCCCTCTCTTGGCTTCTATCTGAGCAATTCTGTTTGTAGACTTAACAGAGTAATTAGCAAAAATTTTTCAGCTAAACCAGCAATGAATTTTGTAGAAATGATTCATATCACATTTTGCAATAAAGCATAAAACAACTTTCTATATACATTAACATATTGCTAATTTATTAGTAACAATAAAAGTAAAGTGAGACTTATGTAACACTATCCTTTTCTAAGAAGTAGACTCTAAAACGTAGAAGAATTGTATTCTGTAGATCCCAACGAATAGTTTCTGTACGTTGTATATATTTAAGATTTACTGAAGATTACTTTCTTTAATAATATGGAAATAGGAACAAAGGGATTGTTCAAAAGTCAATTTCTTGAGAATAATCCTAGAAGAAGAATCATCTTAGGCTATTTTTTCAGTGCAGGGAGAAAAGCAATTAACATAGAAAATAAAGATGAGAGGGCTCTAAAAGAAGAAAAGTAGGTAAAAATACCCTTCATGCAGCTTGGCTAGTCGCATTCAGACTCAACCTTTCCTTCGTGTAACTGTTTGCACTTGATTAATTCTTTTCTTTTCTTTGTTCAGAAAAAGATCAGAAGAGAGATGGCTCTAATAGTAAGGACCTGATTTCTTGGAAGACTTTGCCTTTTTCAGGTCAGAGAAAGACATCTGAATCAGTGACTCATGAGGTAAAACTAGAAAAAGATCTGTCTTTGCTAATTGACTATGGCTAATACCTAAATCACTGACTAAGCTCTCTAAGGAATAGGTGTCTATTTTGTTCTCCTTACCACAATGACTTTTTCACTTTTGTGTTACTTTGATAATGTTGAAGATGATCAAAATAGAGATTTGAAAGAGTGGAAATTTTTGCAACTCTAAAGAAAACCCCTTTTGATGCTATTCTGGAAATTTTACTTATTTTGGCTTCTATTTAATTTTCTGCTACTAATAGAGATACAAAATAAATTTCACACAAAATTTGAAGCACCTTTAAATATATTGATGATGGAATTTTTAATTGATCGAGACAACATGGTGTAGTGCTTCCAAACTATGGGAAAGTAAAGAATCGTGAAAAATCTGAGGCAAAAACCTCTCCTTGGTATAATAACTTTCTTGTGGAGATACCACCATGGTTAGAGCAGAAAAAGGGAAATGAATTTTCATCTTATGCATGCATTGCATTTTTTTCTTTTATCTCATCTTCTGGAGCTTTGGGGCTTCCATCATGTTGCTGTCCTCATACTGACTTCCAATAAGTTTCAGCATTAATAGAGATAAAAATTAGTACTGAGAACAAGCACAGCTTCTCCCACTTTCCAATTCTGCTGCCACCCCCACCCAAGGCTGTCAGTCATGCTGCTGCTTTAAAAACAACTGTGAAGTTTGGTAGCTTTCTTTGTGACATGTAAGGTGGCCTTGTCAAGGATACCATCACATCTCTGGCTGGCAGTCTCTAACTCTAAGTATATTGCTGGGCCCTCAGCCTCACTATAGATACTTGCTTGTCTCTGATCAAAATAACTTTCTGCTTAAAGGAAAGACGATTTGGAAGCGAACAAATTTGTAGAATGGCCTGCATATGTCCTTTATTTAACCATACTTGACTCCCTTCTAAAACTCAGTGTATTTTATGGGTTTTTCCCCTATATTTTATGATTTGATCTATCTAAGATGAATTCAAATGTGCTTTAAAGTTTCCTTTTAGAAAAGTGTATCTTAGCACATTTCCAGATGGTTTTTAGAGTATGTTAGGAAAATCAACTGACTTTTATCAAAATTTGCTTTTCTTATATTTCTTGAGGCAATTAATTTTTTAAAAATTTATTTTGTTATTAGTTTCAAGTATACAGTACATTGGTTAGACAGTTATATAGTTTATAAAACAATCCCCCTAATTGCTCTTTCTCTCCTCTGGCTCTTCACCTAGCCATATATTAATGCTAACAGCATTCCCTATGCCATGTTCTCCACACCTGTGACCATCTATCAACTACTAATTTGTACTTCTTTAACCCTTCACCCCTTTCTCCCAGCCCCCCAAACTCCCTCCCCTCTGGCTGTCATCAGATAGTCCTCTACATTTATAAATCTCTTTCAAATTAATTTGTTCTTTTTGTTCCTTGGATTTTGCATATAAGTGGGATCATGTGGTATTTATCTTTCTCTGTTTGACTTATTTCACTCAGCATAATAACATCTAGGTCCATCCATGTTATTGCAAATGGTAGGATTTCATTTTTTATGACTGAGTAGTATTCCATTGTATATATGAGCCAGAACTTCTTTATCCAATCATCTGTTGATGGGCATTTACATTGCTTCCATATCTTGCCTATTGTGCTGTCATGAACCTTAGAGTGCATAGATTTTTATGAATTATTGTTTTGGTTTTCTGTGGCTAAATACCCAGAAGTGCAATTTCTGGAAAAAAGGTATATCCATTTTTAATTTTTTTGTGAAACCTCCAGACTGTTTTTCATAGCAGCTATACAAATTTGCAATCCCACCAACAGTGTATGAGAGTTCTCTTTTCTCTGTATCCTCCCCAACACTTGTTGTTCTTTGATTTATTGATAATAGCCATTCCGACAGGTGTCAGGTGATATCTCATTGTGGTTTTATTTTGCATTTCTCTGATGATTAGTGATGTTGAGCATCTTTTCATATGTCTATTGGCCATCTGTATTTCCTCTTTGGAAAAGTATCTGTTCAGGACTTCTGCCCATTTATTAATTGGATTGTTTATTTTTTTGTTAAGTTATATGAGTTCTTTATATATTTTGGATACTAACCTTTTTTTATCAAACATATCATTAGCAAATTCTTCTCCCAGTTGGTTGTCTTTTTTTGTTGTTGGTGGTTTCCTTTGCTGTACAAAACCTTTTTAGTTTGAAGTAGTCCTATGTGTTTATTTTTTCTTCTGTTTCCCTTACCCAGGGAGAGATATATCTGAAAAGAAAGTACTGTTAGCAATCTCATAGAGTTTACTGCCTATGTTTTCTTCTAGAAGTTTTATGGTTTCGGGTCTTCAATTTAAATATTTAATCCATTTCGAGACTGTTCTTGTATACGTAAGATATGGCCCAGTTTCTTTTTTTCTTGTTTCTTTTTGCATGTATCTGTCCAATTTTCCCAACACCATTTACTGAAGAGACTATCTTTACCCCATTGTATATTCTTGCCTCCTTTGTCATATATTAAGTGAGCGTATAAACATGGATTTATTTATGGACTCTCTGTTCTGTTCAATTGATCAATGTATCTGTTTTTATGCCAGTAACATACTGTTTTGATTTCTGTAATCTTGTACTATAATTTAATATCAGGTAGTGTGATACTTGCAATTTTGTTCTTTCTCAAGATGGCCATTGCTATTCAGGGGCTTTTAAGGTTCCATATAAATTTTAGGATTCTTTGTTCTAGCTCTCTGAAAAATACCATTGGTATATTGGTAGGGTTGCATTGTATCCATAGATTTCTTTGAGTAGTATGGCCATTTTAATAATGTTGATTCTTCCTACCCATGAACATTGGCATATGCTTCCATTTATTTGTATCTTCTTCAATTTCTTTGTTCAATGACTTATAATTTTCTGAGAACAGATTTTAACTTCCTTGGTTAATTTCTTTCCAAAAGTCCATCATAAATGTATAAAAATACTACTGACTTCTGAATATTAATTTTGTATCCTACTTCTTTATTGAATTCATTGATCAGTTCTAACAGTTTTTTAGTGGAGTCATTAGGGTTCTCTATGTGTAGTATAGTGTCATTTGCAAATAACGAGAGTTTTATTTCTTCCTTTCCAATTCAAATACCTTTTATTTCTTTTTCTTGCTGTATTGCTGTGGCTATGTCTTCCAATACAATGTTGAAGAGAAGTGGTGAAAGTGAGCATCCTTGCCTTGTTCCTGATCATAAGGAAAACACTTTTAGCCTTTCCCCATCAAGTATGATGTTAGCTGTAGGTTTTTTGTCTATGGCCTTTATTATGTTGAGATATGTTCCCTCTATTCCCACTTTGATGAGAGTTTGTATCATAAATGAATGCAGAATTTTGTCACTTTTTCTGCATCTATTGATGTGATCATATGGTTTTTATCTTTTGATTTGTTAATGTGATGCATCACATTAATTGACTTGTAGATATTGTACCAGCCTTGCATCCCAGGATGCAACTCGATCATGGTGTATGATGTTTTCAATGTATTGCTGAATTCAGTTTGCTAATATTTCATTGAACATTTTTGCATCAATGTTCATAAGAGATAACGGCCTATAGTTTTCTTTTTTTGTAATGTCTTTGCCTGGTTTTGGAATCAAGGTAATGGTGGCCTCATTAAAGGAGTTAGGGAGCCTTCCCTCTTCTTGAATTTTGTGTAATAGTTTGAGAAGAATAGGTGTTAATTCTTCTTTGAATGCTTGGTAAAATTTGCCTATGAAGCCATCTGGTCCAAGACTTTTGTGTTTTGGGAGGTTTTTGATTATTGGTTCTATTTCATTGCTGGTAATCAGTCAGTTCAGATTTTCTGTTTCTTTTTGATTCAGTCTTGGGAGATGTATGTTTCTAGAAATGTGTCAATTTCTTCCAAATTGTCCAATTTGTTGGCATATAATTGCTTGTGGTATTTTCTTATGATTCTTTGTATTTCTGTGGGATCCATAGTTATTTCTCCTGTTTCACTTCTGATTTCATTTATTTGAGTCCTCTTTCTTTTTTCCTTGATGAGCCTGGGTTAAGGGTTTGTAAATTTTGTTTATCCTTTCAAAGAATCAGCTCTTGGTTTTATTAATCTTATGTATTATTTTTCTAGACTCTATTTTGTTTATTTCTGCTCGATCTTTATTATATCCTTCTTTCAAATCATTTTGGGCTTCATTTGCTGTTTTTTTTTTCTAGTTCTTTTAATCGTAAGGTTAGATTGTTTATTTGAGCTTTTTTATTTTTCTTGTATTGCTATGAATTTCCCTCTTAGCGTTGACTAGTTTTGCTGTGTCCCATAGATTTTCATGTATTTTCATTTTAATTTGTTTCTAGATATCTTTTGATTTTTTCCTTGATCTCATTGTTAACCCGTTCATTGTTTAGTAGCATGTTATTTAGCCTCTATGTGTTTTGTATTCTTTAGTTCTTTTCTTGTAGTTGATTTCTAGTTTTATACCATTGTGATCAGAGGAGATGGCTGATATGATTTAATTTTCTTAAATTTAATGAGACTTGTTTTATGTCCTCACATGTGGTCTATCCTGGAAAATGTTATATGTGCTCTGAGAAGAATGTATATTTTGTTGCTTTGGGGTAAAATTCTCTTAAAATATTTAAATCCATCTGGTCTAGTGTGACTTTTAGGCCCATTGTTTTGTTTTTGTTTTGGTTTTTTTTTTTTTTTGGTCTAGAAGATTTGTCCATTGGTGTCAATGGCGTGTTAAAGTCTCCTACTATGAGTGTATTACAGTTAATCTCTCCTTTTACGTCAGTCAATAATTTCTTTATGTATGTAGGTGTCCTTGTGTTGAGTGTGTATATGTTTACTAGAGTTATGTCTTCTTGATATATTGATCCTTTATCATTATGTAATGCCCTTCTTTGTCCTTATTGTTGCCTTGGTTTTTAAGTCTATTTTGTCTGATGTAAGTATTGCTACAATGGTTTTGTTTTTTTCATCTTCATTGGCATGAAGTACCTTTTTCCATCCCTTTGCTTTCAGTCTGTGGGTGTCATTTGATCTGAATTAATCTCTTTTAGACAGCATATGCATGGGTCTTGTTTTCTCATTCATTTGGCTAACCTATGTCTCAACTTGAGCATTTAACATATTTACATTTAAAGTGATTACTAATAGGTACATAGTTACTGTCATTTTATTATTCACATTTCTTTTTTTCTTTTTTACCCCTTCTCTTTTTACAGAAGTCCCTTTAACATTTCTTGTATTACTGGCTTGTTGATGATGAATTCTTTAATTTTTTTCCAGTCTGGGGAGCTCTTTATCTCACTTTCATTTTAATTGAAAGCCTTGCTGGGTAGCGTATTCCTGGTTGTAGAACCTTTTTTTCCCCATTACTTTGAATATTGCTTGCCAGTCCCTTCTGGCCTGCAAAATTTCTTTTGAAAAATCAGGAGAAATTCTTATTGGGGTACCCCTGTAAGTAAATAGCTGCCTTTTTCATGCTGCTCGTATGGTTTTCTCTTTGTGTTTGATCTTTGGCATTTTAATTATGATAGTCTTGGTGTGGTTCTGTTTGAATTCTTCTTGTTTTGGACTCTTTGTGCTTCCTAAACTTGTATGTCTAATTCCTTTGCTAGGTTAGGTAAGTTTCCTGTAATCATTTCTTCAAATAGATTCTCAATCCCTTGTTCTCTCTCTCTCTTTTCCTTCGAGTACTCCTATGATGCAGATATTGTTGCATCATTAAGCAATTAATTAATGTAATAGTATAGTCACTTAATGCCCTTTTTGTTATGATGCTTTCCCTAGGAATTGTTTAAATTCATAAACTTGTAGATGGTTAAATTTGGAAGTTAGATCAAGAAATTTACATTCATTTTATTCATTTTAGTGGTGAGAAAATTCATTCCTAGATAGGGCTGAAATTATTTGTCTATGATCATACAGCTCTTCAGTCACAGAGAAAAGACTAGAAACCAGTCTCCTATTTTCTAGTGTTACTTTATCCTTATAAAATCCTTGACATATGCTGTACAGATAAGCTAATTTAGGCTTCTCAGAAAAAATATATTCAGACTTTTCTTTAATTTGACATTAATTTGATTCAGTGAGCGATCTGCAAAAAAGACCGGGTGTCTTGATAATCTAGTATATTTCTCCTTGTGCCTTCTTGGCATTGTTAGCCAAATTACATTTCATTTGATCAAAGACATATTGTAGTCCTAAGTGAGCCTTTAGTTTAAATTATAGTAATCTAGAACAGTTTACTTCTTTGATAAATATAATCAAGTTGATTTTGAAGCATGTCTTGAAATATGTCTCAGGTTTAAATTATGCTAGGTCTTCTTACTCAGGTGATGTCACTTTTCTTAGTAAATGAGTTGTATGCCAATGGCTTTTTAAACATGTCTTGCTGGAGATGGGAAGGATTGTTAGTGTGATAGTACCACTTCACTTCTTTTCGTGCATCTCAGTGTAGTCACAATCTCTACATTTCTATTTTAATTATACTAAAGGCAATTTTTAGGGACTTGTTTTCCCCTTTAGTATTGATAAGATAGTTTTCAGGACTAGATTAACTCTGTAGAACTCATTTCATTGAATTTATTGGTCATCCATGTAGTTTAATGAGAAAGAACCTTTTGTAAACATTTTTTCTTAAGATTTCAATGTAAAATAATTGATACACAAAACAACACTTACTGAAGAGAACTGGTGCAGCTTTAGTAATATCAGACAAAGCAGAATTTACGCAAAAAGCATTAGGCATTAAAAGGTCACTGTATAATACTGAAAGGCTTAGTTCATGAGGCAGATGTAAAAATTTAAATTTATAGTACCTAATAACAGCTTTAGAATATATAAATATTTGACAGAATTACAAGGAATTGATAAATTCACTATGATAGCAGACCATTTAAAAATCTCTCTTATTAATAGATTAGACAGTTAAGATATATAAATTACTAAAATAATCCAATTATCAAGCTAGGTATAATGATAATATATAGAACTTGCATTCAAAAATTAGACAATACATTCTTTTCAAGTATACATGGGTTATTTATAAAAGTTTACCAGATTTCAAATCAAAATGTATCTCAACAAGTGTCAAATAATCTTATAATTCTGACTGTGGTATCTGACATAAAGAAATTGAGTTAGAAGTTCTACAAAAAGTTGAAACATATATTTAGAAATTAAAGATACGTAATTCTAAGCTCATGGGTCAAAGATGAAATCATAAAGAAATTGTAAAGTATTTAGAATATAATAATTGCAAAATTACTACATATGAAAACTTGTGGTTTGCTCATTATGCAGTGGTTAGCAAATATAATGGTATAATCAATATCATGGCATTACAATAATACCATCTATAAAGTACATAGGAGTAAATCTAAGAAAAGGTGCGAATTGTCTTTATTTGGAATATTATAAAATGTCTTGATGAATAGCTGTATTATATTAATAGATAATGACACTTAATATAATAAAGTTAACAGTTATCCCTAATTTAAACTGCAAAAGTAATTCAAGCGAGGATGAGGGCGAATAATGACTGTATATGTGCCCACAAAGAGGTACTCTAGGTCTAGGAAATTTCATGGAATCAATCAAAATACATACACACTAACAATGTTCTCTTTAGTAACATTTACAAAATCAAAGTCATCAAAAAATACTTCAAAAAAGATGAGAAAACAAGATATAGATTGTGGCTGGAGATGCTGCATGAGAGAGGCATAAGAGGGTAAGAAAATAAGCAGCAGCCAGACCATGAAGGCTGCCTGGACTTTGAACCTGCTTCTTTTGCTCAGGATGCTTCCCTATCTCTTTGCTTAGTCCTTCCTTTTATTTTTTAGGTACATGGATGTTATATGTCAACATACTATTACTGAATTAACACATCACCAGCTGTAATTTCTACATGCTGGCTTGTGTATTTTTTCTCTCCCCATGAGAATATATATGCTCCACAAGGGCAGAATACAAGCCTGCTTTGTTCAGTGTTTTATCCATAGCATAGAATTTAGAAGAGTATCTGCACATACTTGGCTCCCAGAAAAAGAACTGTCAAATGAATGGATTAATTGAAGCAAAATTGAGGACTAAAATATTGATTACTGAATTTTTATTTTAATGTGTTTTTCCCCTTTAATATTATTATTATTATTATTATTATTATTTAGCAGTGGGCAAAGTATTGTATAGGAGGCTGCAAATGCAACAAAGTTAACTAAAATTCACTGGGCAGTGTAGTCTTATGGCAGAAACATGCTTAGAAATACTGGATTGGGTTATGCAAGTACATATATATATGTATATATATATATGGTTGGGAATTTTATATTTACAGTAAACTAAATGTGATAAGCACTCATTGTAAGAATCTCCTCTAGGCTGAAGTAGTACTCTTTTTTTTTTTAAGAAAAATGAAGCTTGTTTTTATCAACTTTTGGAAAATAACTTGCATAATTCAATAAAAATCACTCATATATGCATAGTACTCTGTACTCTGTTTTGATTGGAAAATATTTAATAGGGAGATACACCTTTCAAGTGATTTTCTAGGAGTAAAAATCACCCATGATTGTCATTTTAATTCTGTTATTGAAGACTTTATTTTTAAAAAATTATTTTATTTTTCAATTACAGTTGATACACAATATTATATTAGTTTCAGGTATACAACATAGTCATTAGACATTTATATAACTTATGATGTTAATCCCCTGATAAGTCTAGTACCTGTCTGACACCATTCATAGTTATTATATTATTGACTATATTTCCTATGCTGTACTTTACAACCAACCCCTTGGCTATTATTATAACTGCCAATTTGTACTTCTTAACTTACCGTTTTTCTTAAGAAGCTATGGAAATCACATTTATTTTAAACTGTATATTTCTGGAATCTTAGCCATAATTTTGTATTCTTATTGCCTGTAGGTTTTTGAAAACTAAGTTAACTCAGAGAAGGTAAAATTCTCTTTTTCAGGATTTCCAGCATAGTGATTATGAGGATCTCTTTAAAGATGCTACAGAAAGGTATAACTAATATGCTTATTTAATTTTCTATTTATTCATATTCATAGCTAGCCCTCTGAGTGGAGATATTGAATAATGGCCCTCAAATATTTGATATATCTTTTTCAAGATATATCTCTACATAGTAAATACAACCTGATTTAGTAGAAATAGGATAAATTTATGATCTCATAAACATGGTATTAACACAAGAAAAAGATATTCCTACAGAATTCAATTTCACTATCATCTCAGCAATTCCACAGTTCCCAAGCCTCTGTAAATGTGTGTGGAGCTCCTGGAGGGGCAATTTACTTGATGTATGATAAAGCTTAGTACATCATGACATAGAATTATATCTTTCCAGAAAGAAAATAATATGTTAAAAACAAGAGGACTCTTAGGATGGTGAATTCTTGATATTTTGTCTAAAAAAATTTAAAGAACAAAGAAAAAAGTAAATTTTCATTAAAAGAAAGCAAAAAAGAAACAGCAGCTCTCAAGGTTATAAGATGTTCAAATTTTGGTGTTATATGAAAAAACATATCAAATAAGGAAACATTTTATTGAGTCATATTTCCTTAAAGCTTTCTAAGTAGTATTAGCTATAATCAATAGGATGGCACTGCATAATAATGTCTAAACCTTGTTATGTACAAACCTTGTTATATACAACTTTTAGAAGTACATTAAATGAACAAATAAATAATAGCAATTCAAAAGCATTTTGAGATACTATAATATGCTAATAGTATATATTAATTAGTATATATAGTAGATACTAATTATATATTGAGCACTGTGTAAAAACACAAAAATTACATAGTTCTTGCCCTTTAGTTTCCAGTTTAATTAGGGAAGCAGGCATATAAAAGACAAATTTAAGTACAATGTAGCAAATATTATTATAGAGTCAAAGTCCAAGGATTGTGAGTACAGGAGACATAAAACCATGCAAGGGGGGAGTTCCTCACAAGCTCTTTGATGAAAAGGTATTTTGATTAGATTTAGGATCTTAAATAAATAGAAATCTAGCAGATGAAAAAGGGAATAAAATTTTAAGCTGAGGGAAGAATTTCAAACAAAAATAAGGAGCTCCGAAAATATCTTATTAATGATGTGAAATGGTATATGTGAAGAATTGTAGAGTATGTATGAATTGGAATGCCAGGACACTTGAGAAGATGAGAGGTAGAATCAAAATCAAAAGATGGGCCAGAGTGTGAATAAATTCAATATATATGAAACCAAGAAGTATACATTTTATTCTGACTATTAGAATGAAAATAAAGCACAAATGAAGTCTTTGTTTTATTCATGTATGTATGTGTCTGTCTGTCTGTCTATCTATCATCTATCAGCTATCATCTTTCAATCATCTGTCTATCTAGGAGGAGGATTTCTGTTAACAAGGTGGGAGATAGCTGGCAGGAAACGGAGAGCAATTGGATGTTTATAGTAATCCAAGAAAAGATGAGAAGGAGAAAGAGTAAGAACCTGGAAACTACCTACAGAAGCAAAAAAAAAAAAAGAAAAAAAAAGCATTTATTTTGTTAAGGTTAAGCATGAAGTACATGAAGGAAATTAGTAGAGATAATCATGAAAAAGGAAAATGTAGGCAGGGACCAGATTGCTAACATCCTAAACTTATGTGTCCAGTAAGGAGACTTGGTTAATCCTGAAGTTAGTGGGCAGGGATAATTAAATTTAGATTTTAGGGAGAATTTTTTCTAGAAATTGGAAATTAGATGCAGAGGTCAGATTAGCAGGAGTTTGTTAAATGGGGTTGCAAAAGAAAGTGTGATGATAGTCAAGTAAATAGAAAGCAAGTGTGAACTAGTATTTGAAAAATCTGTTAAAAATAGCAGTAGTTAGATGGAGATAGAAAATGTAAAGGGTTTTCTGATCAAGATGAGAGAGAATTGGGTATCCTTATAATATGCAAGAATTTGTAGATGAGGAGAGATTAATTATTTATATATAAAGTTAGTTTTAGAAAAATATCTCTGAGGAGACAGAGGTATGGGGTTGAGAATGTGGAAGGATTGATTCTGAACAAGAAGAAAGAAAGGAGTAATGAAGAATGTTGATGCATCTAAATACGCATTTTTAAAAAAGTGAAAGGGATTCTTGTTTTCTGGCTAGCATTTTCTAGAAGGGGATACATTTTTACTACAGCAGAAAATTAAGAGAAGGACTACATGAAGGTTGTAGTTCAGAATTAGCTGCAGTGGAGGAATTGTAAAGGAAATGGACAGAGATATATCTGTGTTTTCCAAATGGCTCTCTTCTGATATTAGAAACCCCAGTCACCCCAGTACTGTTTTCCCATAGTCTAGATAAAGAAGGAAAAAAGGTGAATAGGTGGATAGATCCAAGGTGACTAGTTTGCAAGTCAGGTAAAAGTGGGAAGAAATGGAGTTTGGGATCAGACGTTGGGATTTTGGAATTATATCTTTGGAAGTGGGCTAGTTCTAGGTGCTGACAATGAAAGTGGGTAGCTTAACTGAAATGGAAGTGAATGCCATTTTAATTTTTACTGTAGATTATCAGAGTCTTTAATGTATACATTCTGTGATACCATGAACAGATATATACATTTATTTTCTAGTGAGAGTGAGCGCAGTATGTGGACAGCCAGTGGTTCCTTCTTAAGAGACAAGTGGAGCAGTGAGGATGATGAGCTAGCAGGGCCATCCCATACTGTTTCTTCTCGGCTTCATGGTATGTCTTCATCTTATTTCTATTACAAGATTTCTTGAAGGGGCTATATTTCAGAGGTATACATAAAGAAATTTCTAATATAAATTCAGAAATAAACTAGGAAAACTTTTTAAAATGAGGAAAACATGATTTTCTTGTATTTTTTTTTAAATAAAATGCTCCCCACCCCATATTCATAAGGGAAAATTTCTAACCTTTCTTTAAATATTTAAATATATCAGACATGTCATTTTAATAAAATGGGCTATTTGTATTTTCTTAAACTATGGATTATAGATTTATATAGACTTGAATATGACCTTCCTCATTTCTTTAATTTTAATTTGTTCCACAGTATATACTTTGTAAGTAAAATGATAACTTTTTTGGATTATATATAATCACAAATTGTGGGAAAAAGGAATATAGAGGTATGTATAATAAAATAAATCATAATACTGAAGAATATTCCCAAATTTTTCTGTGTGTATGTATTTACATTTATATATAATATAAACATAAATATAACCATGAATGAACATATTCATTCATATATGTGTGTGTGTGTAGACTTGTATGTGTGAGGTTGGGGGATCATGTACATACTTGAGAAACATTGGAGTTAGAGAGAATTTTTAGAGATCACCCATATCAATCTTCCATCAAGTGCCAGAATCATCTTCTAAGTACATCCTCTCCCTAATTTTTAAGGAATAAATTTTTGTAACTTATTTGGACAAGTTATTGTGATATGTGGAATTTAAAATTATTTTGTTTAACCTCATGTGAACCCCTTTGAAATTCAGGTTAGAGCGGCATGACATTTATATTCATTTGGAAAGAATTGGAATTCTTATGATATTAAATTCTCCTCTCTATGTAAAGAACAAAGTCAAGAAATCAGCCACAATGTGTGTGAGCCACAAATGGCCGTCGTTTCAAGTTTGCTTTCCAAATCTCACACAAGAACCTCTTTTGTGGACCAGCTTAACTGGAAACATTTCAGGGAATGGAATTCTGGAAAAAGAAGTTCAGCCTAGCCATGTTGACATTATTGCAAAGCCACTACATTCCATGCCTTGTCAACTTGACACTCACACATATTTCTTTAAACTATAATCTCCAAATAAAACAAAATTATTCTTTCATCAAGGAGGATACATTATCTTGTGTGCAACTGAAAACACACTCTCACCTCATCTCCAAAAGAGTATACAAAATCTTTTTTAAAAATCTTTGAGCGATGTTTTTCCTTCTGATCAGGAGATCTGATTCACACTCCTCTTTAATATCCTATAAAAGAATACAAAAATATTTGGTTAATTCATACATTGAAAAAGGAACAATTGCTCATAACTATTACATCCTCATTTGTACAACTGGTCATCATATGGTTGTATCTGGTGTCTATAACTGCCTTCTTTTCCTACCCATTCTGCATTCTCTTTGACCTCAGAAAAAACACCTCAGTTGGTTATAGTTTCTTATCTATAGGGTGACACAAACCTTTATTTCTGAAGGGTCTGAGCTAGAAACAGTCATGCCTGGATTACATTGTTGTAATTGTCCATTGACTTTAATCCCCGTAGTGGCCAGTGCTCCTATGAGAATCTAATGCCTGATGATGTGAGATGGGGCTGAGGCGTTGATGCTAGCACTGGGGAGCAGCTGCAAATACAGATGAAGCTTTTCTCTCTGGCCCGCCACTCACCTCCTGCTGTGCAACCCAGTTCCTAACCCCAGTTGAGGAACCCTGCTTTAGATAATCACCTGAATTTTAGACATACTCCTTCTTACCCCTATTGTTTAGCAGCAATGCAATTTCCCCTTGATAATTAGAAATTAGTAACACCAAGCATTATAGTAACCCACCCCATTTATCTGTTAGTTCAGTAGCAGGAGGAGCCCCAAAACGGTCTGGTGGCATTCTCAACTTTTAGTTCATTGGGATCACTGTTATGTCCTCTGATGGAAACATTCCTCACTCCGTTTAGGTCTACTTTGATTTCTTTCATCACTGTTTGGCGTTTTGTAGTTTTAAACATACATATCTTATTAGATTTTTATCCACATATTTCATGTTTTTGTGCTATTTTAAATGAGACTTAAAAAAATACTTTACCTTCCATTGTTCATTGATGGTATATAGAAATATAATAATTTTTTGGATATTGCTCATGTATCCCTTTACTTTATTCAATTCACATTAATTAATAATAATGTATCAACATTGGTTCATTAATTGTAACAAGTGTACCATCTAACATAAGGTGTTAATAGGGGAAACTGTAGCATGGGATATATAGGAACTCTGTACTTTTTACTATTTTTTTTTGTAAATATACATCCGTTCTAAAAGATAAAATCTATTTTTAAAATTTTTTTTATAAGTTCTCTTGTGATTTTTTCTTTGATTCATGGGTTATTTAGAAATATGTTTTTTACTTTCCAAATTTTGAGGATTTTCCAGATATGTTATTGAAAATATTGATTTCCAAATGTTTGGAAAGTTAAATTTCATTATGATTAAAGGGCATACTTTATATTGATTCCATTTAATTTACTAAAGTTTGATTTTCAGCCTAGAATATGGTCTGTCTGGTGACTGTTCCATGTACACTTGAAGAGATTTTTATTCTGTTGTAAGGAGTGTCTTCTAAAGGTTAGTTAGATTAAGTTGTTCAGTTCCTTATGTCCTTACTGATCTTCTTGTACTTGTTCCATTGATTTCCTGAGTGAAGAATAATGAAGTCTTTAATTATAATTGTGAATTTTCCTGTTTCTCTTTATAGCACTATCAGTCTTTACTTCATGCATTTGGAAATTCTGTTAGGCATGTACACATTTAGCATTATATCTTTTCTGTGAATTGACCTTTTATCATTAGTAATGATGTTTTTTAACTAATAGATTTTATTTATTTGAGCATTTTTACATTCACAGCAAAATTGAGCAGGTACAGAGATTTCCTATATACTCCCTGTCCCCACACATGCAGAGGCTCCATCACTGTCAAGATCCCTTACCGGAGTGGCATATATTTATCTTGGTTGATCAACCTGTACTGAGGCATCATTGTCTGGAGCTCATAGTTTACATTAGGGCTCACTATTGGTTTTGTACATTCTATGGGCTTGGACAAAATGTATAATGACGTGTATCCACCATTATAGTTTCAAACAGAATAGCTTCACTGTCCTAAAAACCCTCAGTACTCCACTTATTCATCCCTCCTGCCTCTCACTAATGACTTTTATCCCTCATAATGCTCTTCTTCTGAAGTCTACTTTGTTGTTGATATATTCTCTGATATCAATATAGCCACTCCACTTTCTTTTGATTAGTGTTACCATGGTATATATTTTCCATCCTTTTGCTTTTAACTTGCATTTGCTTTTGTATTTAAAGTGTTTTTTTAATAGGCATTGTATGGTCAAACCTTGCTTTTTCACCTAGTCTCACAATCTCTTTCCTTTAAATGATGTTTTTAGGCTGTTTGCTTTCATATTAGATTTCACATTAGATTTAATTTTACCATTTTCTAATTGTTTTCCATTATTCCTTCTATTTTTAAATCTTTTTTCCTATTTTTCTGACTTTTCTTAGATTACTTTTTGATTTCATTGTATCTTCCCAATTGTCTTCTTTATACCTCTTAAAATTTTTTTCTTTGTTATCTTAGGATTTACAATATATATTTTTAATTTCTCAAGGTTTATCTTTTCTGTCGTCAAATAACATTATATTACTTCACATGTGGTGTAAAAACCTTACAATAGAGTCTTCCTAATTTCTCCCATTCATCTTTTGTGCAACCGTTTTAAAATATTTTAATTTTACATGACATTAATTATGAAATACATATTTAATAATTTTGTTTTAGATAACCAGTTTCATGTTTAACTACATTTATGGAGTTTTTAGAACTCTTCATTTCTTTGTGTTGATTCAGCTTTCTGTTATATATGTTTTCTGCCTGAAGATCTTCTTTGAATATTTCTTATAGTGTAAATTTGCTGCTAATGACCTCTCAGTTTTTGTTTGCCTGTAAAAGTGTTTATTTCTCCTTTACTTTTTCAGAAAGATATTTTTGTTGGTTATAGGATTTTGGGTTGTTTTCTGACTTGTATTGTTTATGATGAGCTGTTGTATCTGAGACTTGGTGTCTTTTATTCATTTTGGAAAATAAATCCCCAATTATCATTTCAAATATCTATTCATATTCATATCCACCATCCACCCCTGCCATCTCTCCTTTTTTTTGAGATTCCAATTGTTTGATATTGGCCTATAACTCTTAGATGGTCTCTTCTGTGTCCTCAATCTCCCCTACTCATTTCTCTTTTTCATTTTAGGTAATGTGCATTGACCTATTTTTAATTTTGCTGATTATTTTCTTGCTGGTATCAAGTCTATTGATGAGCCCATTGGTGGTATTCTTTATTAATACTACATTGTTTTTCATTTTTAGCATTTCTCCTTAATTCTTATTCTTTCTATTGTGAATGCTTTTCCCCATTTGTTCATGCATGTTGTCCACTTTTTTGCTGAATCCTTTAGCATTGATCTTAGTTATTTTAAACTCATTGTCTGATAGTTTTAACATCATCTCTTATCTTTGTCTTGTTCTGTTGATTGTTTTATCTTCTGACAATTTTTCCTTTCTTTTTTTTTGTGTTTTTGTGTGCTGTATAATTTTATTATTGTTGTTTTTGAAATCTGGATATCTTGCTTTTTAGATACTGAGGTAAATAGGAGTAGACATGCCTCTTCCTTTGGTAGGCCTTCAGTGTGAGGAGTTGAGATAATTTAGTTAGGAATTCAGGAGGGTTTGGGTTTTGATATTGCTGTGGTTACTCTCAGTGCACCACTAGTTTCAAATTCTTGTATTGTTACCTTGTTCAAATGGAAAATGGTATGCCATTTTCAGTGTCTACTCTACTCTCTACTTTAGTCTTCCCGTGGTACCTGCATCTCAGAGAAGGTTTCTATTCATGATCTGGTCCATTCCTTAGCAATAGAGTGTTGTTGTTTGTAATCCTGTTGCTTGCCAACTTGTTTGGGAGTGGGAGTGACATTCTCTTCTGTCCTTGTTCAGCCTTGTTAAGGTGCATGTCCCTGAGATGGTACCTTCTCAGTTATCCTGCCGTTTCTTCAGGGGTAGGTAATTTGCTATGGTCTGAGCCCAAAATACTTTTCTTCCTTCTCTACCCCCAATGTTAGTGAGTCTTAACTTGTGCTTTGAGGGAAATAGGGTTTGTTGCACTTTTCCCAATTCTTGTGCTTTTGATTCTTAGGGGAAAAAGGGAGAAGGAACTGGGTAGGGTTTCATGCCTTTTCTGCAGGAGCTGTTGCTTCCCTTTCCAAATTTGCAACATGTGAGACGGTATCTTCAGTTTTTCACCTTGTCTCCACTTTTTCTTCTGAGTGCGTGATGAGGTCCTCATATGCATTGTATTTTTTTCTTTTTTCTTTTTATTAATTTATGTACACATGTCTTCCCTATAAATATGCTCATTTTCGACTGTCTACTTTACTTCTTGTAGTGTGTGATTTAATTATCAGTTCTATAATTATATACTTTTGGCCTTCATTTTATTCAGCTATAAACTTCTTTTCACTTCATTTTATTATTTTATCTCACTTTTGTACTATTATTTAAAATAATTCTGAGTGACATCAGAATCATGATGGTGTGACGAGTACCGTTGATCTCTCCCCTTGAAAGTACAACAAACTGAACATCTACAATCCAGTGGAAAACTTCCAGCCTACCACACAAACACATCTGAAATATATGCACATCAAAGCATCTGAAAGCGGGTGAATTGGGGTGAGCAAAGGAGGAGGAAAGGGAGAGCAGTGGAGACCAGTGCCACTGACGCAGCCCAGAGTTCTTTGTGGGACTCAGGAAGAAGGGAGGAATCAGGTTGAGGTATGCGCTCTCTATAACCCTGAGCATTTCTGCCTAAGTGATCAGCATATCCTACAGTGGTGGAATCCAGTGATCAGGGCAGAAACCAGGGCAGAGACAAAATACAGAGGTGTGACAGCTGTGTTCTAGCAACTGCCATTGTCAGGCAGAAAGTTGAGTCATGGAACCGGGCCCTATACCCCAACCCTCCCAGAGGTCATCTTCCTGTACCTTCCTTGGGCTAGCAGTGGGACCCGGGGGAAACTGCATCAGTGAGTGTTGGGCTACAGAGCAGGAAGTTTGTGGCTTTTGGAACTGAGGAGCCACACAGCTGCTGGTCCCAGAAACAGGAGTGGAGGTACAGAAGCCAGGCTGCTGAACCCTGGTGGTCAGTATAACTAGATGGAAAAGAGACACAGCCACACTGGTGGCCCCTCTCAACTTACCCCACCGAAATCCATCTCGGCTGATCCAGGGGAAAGCACTAGGGTGTCTCACATAGCACAACTTTGCATCTGGGGTAGCACTGGGAATTTAGGGGCTCTTCAGAGGCTTGGAACCCTGTCACTCATCACATTCTCCCATGAGCGTGGAGCCCTGGTACCAAGGTGATCTGGTTACAGAGGAGACACACTTCCCCATGGAATAAAGGGCTTGCCTGGGAGTTCAGGAGGCTTGTGCACCACCTACTGGAAAACAAAGAAAAATCTCTTCTTGTCTTTCTGCTAAAGAGAGATCACTCTTAAAAAATAAAATTTGTTTTAAAAAGCAGAGTACGTTCCCATAAATGCCTAGGTGAAGAAATAATCCATCAAATACCATGAACAACCAAGGTGACAAGGCAGCTCAGAAAGAAAATGAAATATCCAAACTGTTAAAAATTAATGACAAAGTTCTCAAGGCAGCCTGGGAAAAGAAGATGGTAACCTATAAAGGAAAACGCATTAGATTATCATCAGATTTATCAGCAAAAATTTTACAAGCTAGGAGGGAATGAAATAAAATATTTAAACTACTGAAAGAGAGAAATTACTGCCAAGAGTAATATATCCAGCAAAGTTCTTCTTTAGATATGAAGGGGAAAAAAGGCCTTTTCAGGCCTACAGAGACTGAGGGGATTTTCTGCCACAAGACCTGCATTACAGGAAATACTGAAGGGGGTCTTAAAATAAAGAGACAAAAATATATAAAACTATGAGTAAGGTGACTAACAGACAGATAGAAACAGAATATTTCAACTCTTATGCAGAATAAGGTTAGAATAATGTTTACATATTTATGTAACTTAAATATTACATAATGATTAAAGGTGGTAAAAATATTTTAAAAAGGGAAGAAGACAATAGCTATTGAAACCCAGAAATGAATACACACATAAATAACGATAATTTTAGACAAAGGGAGAGGGAGTAAAGGTCTGAATTTGCAAAGAGGAATGGAAGTAAGACTCACATATAAGGAAAAGGACTACTGTATATATTAAATTTTCTTTTGCATAAACTTAAGGGTAACACACAAAAAATTCAGAACTGAGACACATAACATAAAAAAAAGAGAACTGAGAGGAAAATAATAGAATACCACCAAACTGAAATAACAGACAGAAACACAAGGATGAAGAAACAATGGAGACATAGAGCTACCAGAAACAAAAGATAAAATGGCTATAGGAAAACCTCATATATCAATTATCGCCCTAAATATAAATGGACTGGAACGCACCAATAAAAAGGCACAGAGTAGCAGATTGAATTAAAAATAAAAAACCAACTATATGCTGCCTTCAAGAGACACATCTAGCTGCAGGGATAAATATAGACTCAAAGTGAAAGAGTGAAAAACGATATTCCAAGCAAATGGCATCCAGAGAAAAGTGGATGTAGCCATACTTATATCTGATGAAATAGACTTCAGGATAAAAAAAGGTAGAGAGAGACAAAGATATAGACACTTGATAATGATAAAGGGGACAATACATCAAGAAGACAACGTTTATCAATATATAAGCTCCCAATTAGGAAGCACCAAGATATATAAAGCAACTACTAACAGAACAAAAAGGAGAAACTGACAGAAACACAATTACAGTAGGAGACCTAAATATCTCACTACACCTATGGCTAGATTATCCAAAAAGAATATCAATAAAGAAATATCAACCTTAAATGAGACATTAGACCAATGGTGACATAATTGACATTTACAGAGTCTTTCGATCCCAAAACACCAGATTATACAGTCTTCTCTAATGCACATGGAACATTTGCAAGGCTAGACCATATGTTGGAACACAAAACTAGACAACAAATTTAAGAAGACTGAAATCATACCAAGCATATTCTCCAACCACAACACATTGAACATGGAGATCAACTGCAAAAGAAAGCAGAAAAAAAAACCTACAAATATATGGAGATTAAACATGATTTAAGAATGAACGGGCCAAAGAAGAAATTAAAGGGAGATCAAAAGATACACAGAAACAAATGAGAATGAAAACGTAACATATCAAAACTTTTGCGATACAGAAAAAGCAGTAATGGGGGAAAGTTTACTTCATTACAGGCCTATCTCAAGAAACAAGAAAAATCTCAAATAAACAAACATTGCATCTTTAAAAACACTAGGAAAGGAAGGACAAATGATGCTCAAAGACAACAGAAGGAAGCAAATAGAAAAATTAGGCAGAATTAAATGAAATCAAGAACAAAAACATAATAGAAAAATTAATGCAACAAAGAACTGGTTCTTCGAAAAGATCAATAAAATTAATAGCCCTTGGCTAGACTCACTAAGGAAAATAGACACAAATAAAATCAGCAATGAAAGAGGAGAACTTAGGACAGCTACCACCGAAATACAAAGGATCATACAAGAGTACTATGAAAGACTATATATCACCAAATTCAGTAACCTAGAAGAAACTGACAAGCTCTTGGAAATACACAACCTTCCTAGACTGAATCACGAAGTAGCAGAAAATCTAAATAGACCAATCAACAAGAAGGAAATTGAAACAATCATCAAAATCCTCCCTCAAAAGTAAATGTTCAGGACCAGATGGCTTTACTAGTGAACTCTACTAAACATTCAAACATGATGCAATACCTGTTCCGTTTAAGCTCTTCCAAAAAACTGACGAAGGGCCAATACTTCCTAACCCATTTTATGAGGCCAACATAAAATGATACCCTGATACCAAAACCTGGGAAGGATAACATAAAAAAAAAGAAAACTATGGGTCAATATCTCTGATGAATACAGATGGAAAAATGCTAAATAAAATGCTAGCAAATCAAATACAAAACATTAAAAAGAGTATACGTCACGATCAAATGGGGTTCATTCCAGAGGCTCAAGGAAGGTTCAACAGACACAAATCAATCAATGGGACACACCACATAAACAAAATAAAAGGTAAAAGTCATATGATCATATCAATAGATGTAGAAAAAGCATTTGGCAAGATACAGCATCCATTTATGATTAAAACACTTAATAAAATAGGTATAGAAGGAAAGTACCTCAACAAAATAAAGGCCATATAAGACAAATCCTCAGCTAATATCATATGTGATGGTGAAAAACTAAAGCTTTCCCTCTCAGATCAGGAACATGACAAGGTTGTCTGCGCTCACCACAGTATATTTAATATAGTGCTCAAAATAGTGTTGAAGTTCTAGCTTGAGCAATCAGGCAAGAGAAAAATAAGAGGTATCCAAACTGGAATTGAAGAAGTCAAATTGTTACTTTTCTGCAGATTCTCCAGATAGAAAACCCTAAAGACTCTACAAAAAAACTATTAGCATTAATGTGTAGGCTAGGTGGAGAGCCAGAAGAGAGAAAGAGTAATTAGGGGAATTGTTTTATAAACAAACTAAATAAATGTCTAAGCAATGTACTATATACTTGAAACTAATAAAATAAATTTTTTAAAAAGCTGTTAGCAACAACAAACAAATATATTAAAGTTGCAGGATACAAAATCAACTTACGATAATCCATATTGTTCGTATACACTAACAATGAAATTTCAGAAAAACAAATAAAAAAACCCCAATTTCTTTTGCAATTGTAACAAAAAGAATAGAATACCAAGGAATAAACTTAATGAAGCATATGAATGACTTATATACTGAAAACAATAAGACATCATTAAAAGAAATTAAAGACACAAAGAAATGGAGACACTCTGTGTACATGGATGGAAGAATCAACATAGTTAAATAAGGCCGTATTAAAAAATAATAAAATAAGATAAAAAAAATAAAAGGCCCGTACTACCCAAAGCAATATACATTCCCATCAAATATGCTATCCCCATCAAAATCCCAATGACATTTTTTAAAAGAAATAGAACAAAAAAATCATCAGATTTGTATGAAATCACAAGAAAGCCTAAATAGTCAAAGTAATCAAAGAACAAGGCCAGATGTATCATACTGCCTGACTTCAAATTATACTACAAAGCAATAATAATCAAAATAACATGGTATTGGCAAAACGACAGACACACAGACCAATGAAACAGAATTGACAACTCATAAATGAACCCACATGTATATGGGAAAATAATTTTTGAGAAAGTAGCCAAAACATACAATGGAAAAAGAAAGTCTCTTCAATATGTGATGCTGGGAAAATTAGAAAGCCACATGCAAAAGAATAAAACTAGATTGGTATCTTTCAACATACACCAAAATTAACTCAAAATGGATCAAAGACTTAAATATAAGACCTAAAATAATAAATTACATAGAAAAAGACATAGGTACTAAACTCATGGACCTTGGGTTTAGAGAGGATTTTATGAATTTGACCTCAAGCGCAAGGGAAGTAAAAACAAAAATAAATGAATGGGACTATATCAAACCTAAAGGCAAAAGGAACCATAAACATAACAAAGAGGCAGCCAACTGAATGAGAGAAGATATTCGCAAACAATATCTCTGATAAAGGGCTTTTATCCAAAATATACAAAGGACTCATACAACTCAACAAAAGGAAACATGAGTAGAGGACTTCAACAGACACCACTCCCAAGAAGACATACAACTGGCCAACAGACATATGAAAACATGCTCAACATCACTGGCTATTTGGGAAATTCAAATCAAAAGCATAATACCAACTCACACCTGTTAGAATGGCAGTCATCAACAGGATAAACAATAGCAAGTGTTGGAGAAGTTTTGGGGGAAAATAACTCTCATACACTGTAGGTGGGAATGTAAATTGGTACAGCCATTATAGTAAATATTCTGAAGTTTCCTCAAAAAATGAAGAATAGAATTACCATATGACCTAGCAATTCCTCTATCTACCCCCAAAATTTGAAAACATTTATTCATAAAGATATATGCCATGTTCATTGCAGCATTATTCACGGCCAAGACATGGGAACAAGCAAAGTGCCCTTTCTTAGAGGATTTGATAAGGAGGATGTGGTCTATATACACAATAGAGTACTACTCGGCCATAAGAAAATACTGCCATTTGCCACAACATGGATGGATCTTGAGATTATCATACTAAGCGAAATAAGTCAAACAGAAAAAAATGAGACCCACATGATTTCACTCACATTTGGGATATAAAATTGGATGTATAAGACAAATAAACAGAGATAAGGTACTTGGAAGATGACAGACAAGGTAAGAGCAGGGGTCGCCTCCTTCCAGGCCCACATTGAAATTATAACCATATTATAAAATTATTAACGTGGACAATCACCTGAAGTCCAGCTGATCATAACACCTATGTCTGATAATATAAAGGAGCCACATCAAAGCTGATAGGAGGGGCAAAGTCGCAAATCAGGCTGGACCTGCACCTGCGGGTGGTGGAGGATCACTGGGAGGGAGAGTGAGGTTGCAGAGGCTCCTCGGAAGGAGAGGGGAGTCCTGGCATCATTTGGGGACTCCTCAGCCTCGCGTCCCAGCCCAGGAAAGAGGAGATTACAATAACTATGACTGGAAAAACCAGAGGGGGTTCCAGCCATCTGGGAGAGACAGAAGGAGTCTGAAACCTTAGATGCCCCTTTGAAGGACTTAAGCACAGGCTTTCTGACCTGTGGACACTCACCCAGGACACTGGCAATGGGTCAGAGGCTTGTGTGGGATTCATTCTGAGAAAATATGCATTACCTGGCACCAGAACTATGGCTGGAAGGGCAGCCATCATTGTGCCTTAGTCCAGCGCCTCTACCTGGCAATCTACAGATGGCTAGCTTGACTGCGTAGACTTCTCCCACAGGACCATTAGGAAGTTGCTGGCCTTAGGAGGTCAGCTCACCCTATCCAATTTGCAGATTGCTTTTGTTGCTGGATGGCTGCCACACCCAGTGCCAATTTGGGGCCAAGCATTCACAGCCAGTGCTGTGAGTGCACATTTCTGAGATAGTTTCAGGCAGATCACTGCTGCCAACATGAACTTGGGTGAATATTGAGGATCTGTGGGCAAGTCTCAGACAGCAGCTGGTCTTGCTGTGATCTGAGACTTCTGCGGGAACGTGAGAAAAGTTACCCGAAGTAGCAGCAAGACTGAGGTTGTATTGATCTGATTGCCATTGTCTCCCTGAGACCCTGCCCAACCCTACCCACCCTACCCAGGTGGCCCATTGACAGTGAACTACCACTTGCATTCCCCCTCCTCCTTGGGTCTGCCAATCCACACAGGCAAACAACTTTGGCTGGGAAAGCTCAGGAACTGCATGGAAATCAGTTTCAAGCAGACCTCTGCTGCCTGCAAGAGTTGCAATATTGCATCATGGGAGTGTGGAGGTCTGTGGGACTACCCCAGATGGTGGCTAATCTCACTGTGGTCTGTGACTACAGCAGGAACACTAGGGCACAGAAGTTGCAACAAAACTGAGACTCTTGGCTGGATGGCTCTTGTCTCCCTGAGATCCCACTTCACTCAAGGCACAAAGTGCCTGCAGCCCATCGATAGGCAGCCTATTCTGCCCTACTTGGATCTGGGGTTCCTCAGTCTGTGCAGGCAACAGACCTTGGCTAGTGCAGGGAGTGCATTTCCGGGAAAACAGTTGTGGGCAGACCACTGCTGCCTGTACGAGCTACAATATCTCTTGAGGGAATTGCATAGATCTGACAGCCCTTATTTCCCTGAGCTCCTGCCCCATCCAACACACAAAGTGCTCACCACACATTGATAGGCAGCTGCCCCTGCCCTGGCATGGCGCATTCAGGCCCAAGGCGGATAGCAGCTGACCTTGCTACGACTGAAAACTTATACAGAGAGCCACAGAAACAGCTCTGGCATATAAACTGACACTACGGAGGCAGGGGAAATTTACTCAGTAGACCCAGGAGATTCCCAAGGTCCCTATGCCACCCAACATGCATGTCACCCAGGGGCTTTTTCAGATTCAGAGACTTATGGGCAACTATAGGCATTGTCAGACCTGGAGGAGCACTGGTTCCTCTGCTAAACTGCCCTAGGTCATGGACAGGGGATAACCAGATTGCTGCCTACAGCATTGTTCTTCCACTTACCTATATATCCAACATATACAACAACCATCTGTGGATCACTTTGTAGTTCCTACCAGGTATCTTAAGCAATCAAAAGCAGGGGCTGACCTTGGCCTGTTGGGGAGCCCCTTCAAGGGGCCACAAAACCAACACATCCAGAGGCTTATACCAGACCACAACACAGCAATTCCTGACTAGTTACATAAGCAGTACATGCAAAGGGTGGTTGAAACAAGTACACAAGCCTGCTAGAGCAAATCCCACACAGTGAGATCAGCCCCCATACAGCAACTCTTACCCTGTGGGTGCAGCCAGTTCTCACAATTAGTCAGCCTGAGCTTTAATTTCATCCAATGATGTACTAACAACAATAAAGACTTGGCAACAACAGAAGATCCTACACAATCCACACAAAGATCACGTCCAGACCTGGGACACAGAGGATCAGAAAGAGAGTGTGCCAGTGGGCTACACAAGACACCTTCCACATTAGGCCATTTGGCCAAGGTTAAGAGACAAAACAAATATTCCTGACACATAGAAATGAACACAGGGAGACTAATACAATGAGAAAACAAACATGCCACAAACAAAACAACAGGATAAAACTCCAGGAAACAAGATAAATGAAATGGAGGCAAGCAACCTACCAGAGACAGTGTTCAAAATAATGATTATAAGAATGCTCAACGAACTTAGGGGGAGAATGGATGAACACAATGAGAACCTCAACAAAGAGATGGTGAGCATAACAAAGGACATAAAAACAATAAAAAAGAACCGGACAGAAATAAAGTATACAATAACCGAAATGAAGAATATACTAGAAGGATTCAATAGTAGATTGGATGAAGCAGTAGATTAAATCAGCAAACCGGAAGACAAGGTAGCAGAATACACCTAATCAGAACAGCAGAAAGAAAAAAAACATCTGTTTAATGAGGATAGTTTAAAAGACCTCTGGGACAAAATGAAGCACAACAATATCTGCATCATAGGAGTACCTGAAGAAGGAGAGCAAGGGATTGAGAATCATTTTGAAGAAATAATGACAGAAAACTTCCCTAACCTGGCAAAGGAATTAGACATACAAGTTCAGTAAGCCCAAAGAGTCCCAAATGAGAGGAATTCAAACAGACCCACACCAAGACCATCATAATTAAAATGCCAAAGATCGAATAAAAAGAGAAAATCTCAAAAGCAGCATGAGAAAGGCAGCTAGGTACTTACAAGGGTAACCCCAAAGAATGTCTGTAGAATTTTCAATGGAAACTGCAGGCCAGAAAGGACTGGCAGGGAATATTCAAACTTATGAAAAACAAGAATCTACAACCATGAACTCTACCGAGTGAGGCTTTTAATTAAAATGCAAGGTGAGATAAAGAGCTCCCCAGACTGGAAAAAGCTTGAGGAATCCATCATCAACAAGCCAGTAATAAAAAGAAATGTTAAAAGGACTTCTGTTAAAAGAGAAGGGGTAAAAAAGAAAATAGAAATAATAAATACAGATAATAAAATGGCAGTAACTATGAACCTATGAGAAATCACTTTGAATTTGAACAGATTAAATGCTCAAGTCAAGACATAGGATAGCCAAATAAATAAGAAAACAAGACCCATGCATATGCTGTTTAAAAGAGATTAATTCAGATCAAATGACACCCACCGACTGAAAGTAAAGGGATGGAAAAGATATTTCATGCAAATGGAAATGGAAAAAACCAAGCCAGGGTAGCAATGCTTACATTAGACAAAATAGACTTAAAAACAAAAGCTATAATAAGAAACAAGGAAGAGCATTACATGATGATAAAGGGATCAATAAATCAAGAGGACATAACCCTAGTAAACGTATACAGGAGCACCTACATACATAAAGAAATTATCAACTGACTTGAAAGGAGAGATCAACAATAATACACTCATAGTAGGAGACTTTAACACCCCAATGACACCAATAGGCAGAGCTACCAGACAAAAAAATCAAGAAGGAAACAATGGGCCTAAAAGACACACTAGACCAGATGGGTTTTATAGATATTTTCAGAGCATTTTACCCCCAAAGCAACAAAATATACATTCTTCTAAAGTGCACATGAAACATTTTCTAGGAAAGACCACATGTTAGGACATGAAACAAGAGAATAAATTTAAGAAGATTGAAATCATATCAGCTGTCTTCTCTAATCATAATGGTATGACACTAGAAATCAGCTACAAGAAAAATACTGGAAAATACACAAACACATGGAGGCTAAATAACCTGCTACTAAACAATGAATGGGTTATTAATAAGATCAAGGAAGAACTCGAGATACCTAGAGACAAATGAAAATGAAAACACAATGACTCAAAATCTGTGGGACACAGTGAAAGCAGTCCTAAGGGGGAAATTCATAGCAATACAGACTCACCTCAAGAAAAAAAAGAAGCTCAAATAAACAGTCTAACCACACTCTTAAAAGAAGTAGAAAAAAATAGCAAACAAAGTCCTAAGTGAATAGAAGTAAGGAAATAATAGAGATCAGAACAGATATAAACGAAATAGGTCTAGGAAAATAATACATAAGATTAATGAAATGAAGAGCTAGTTCTTTGAAAGGATAAACAAAATTTACAAACTCTTAACTAGACTCATCAAAGAAAAAAGAGAAAGGACTCAAATAAATAAAATCAGAAATGAAAGAGGAGAAATAATTGTGGACTCTATGGAAATACAAAGGATCATAAGAAAATACTACGAGCAATTATATGCCCCAAAATTGGACAATCTGGAAGAAGTGGACACATTCCTAGAAATATACAATCTCCCAAGACTGAGTCAAGAAGAAACAGAAAATCTGAACCAACCGATTACCAGCAATTAAATAGAATCAGTATCAAAAATCTCCCGAAAAACAAAGTCCTGGACCAGATGGCTTTATAGATGAATTTTACCATACATTCAAAGAAGAATTAACACCTATTCTCAAATTATTCCAAAAAATTCAAGAAGAGGAAAGGCTCCCTAACTCCTTTGTGAGTCCAAAGGTAATCCTTCATCCCAAATTACCTTGATCCCAAAACTAGACAATGGCATTACAAAAAAAGAAAACTGTAGGCCGATATCTCTTATGAACATTGATGCAAAAATGCTCAATAAAATATTAACAAACTGAATTCAGCAATACATTGAAAACATCATACACCGTGATCAAGTTGGATTCATTCCTGGGATGCAAGGTTGGTACAATATCTAGAAATCAATTAATGTGATACATCACATTAACAAATCAAAAGATAAAAACCATATCATCATATCAATAGATGCAGAAAAAGTGACAAAATCCAGCATCCATTTGTGATAAAAACTCATCAAAGTGGGAACAGAGGGACCATACCTCAACATAATAAAGGCCATACATGACAAACCTACAGCTAACATCATACTCAATGGAAAAAGACTAAAAGTGTTTTCCTTATGATCAGACACAAGACAAGGATGCTCACTTTCATCACTCTTCTTCAATATTGTATTGGAAGACATAGCTACAGCAATCAGACAAGAAAGAAAAATAAAAGGTATCCAAATTGGAAAGAAAGAAGTAAAACTCTTGGTATTTGCTGATGACATGATACTGTATATAGACAACGCTAAAAATTTCACCAAAAAACTGTTAGAACTGACCAATGAATTCCGAAAGTGGCAGGATACAAAATTAATATTCAGAAATCAGTGGCATTTTTATACACCAATGATGAACTTTCAAAAAGAGAAATTAAGAAAACAATCCATTTACAATTGTATGAAAAATAATAAAATACCTGGGTATCAAATTAACCAAGGAGGTAAAAGACCCATTCTGAGAAAATTATAAGTCATTGAACAAAGAAATTGAAGAAGATACAAATAAATGGAAGCATATACCAATGTTCATGGGTAGGAGGAATCAACATCATTAAAATGGCCATACTACCCAAAGCAATCTATGGATTCAATGCAATTCCTATCAAAATACCAATGGCATTTTTCAGAACAAAGAAACCTAAAATTTGTATGGAACCATAAAAGACCCTGAATAGCCATGGCTATCTTGAGAAAGAAGAACAAAGTTGAAGGTATCACACTACCTGACATAGTAATTAAAACAGCATGTTACTGACATAAATATAGATTCATTGATCAATGAAACAGAATAGAGAGGTCAGAAATAAATCCACACCTATGTGCTCACTTAATATATGACAAAGGAGGCAAGAATATACAATTGGGTAAAGACAGTCTCTTCAGTAAATGGTGTTGGGAAAATTGGACAGATTCATGTAATAAAAAAGAAACTGGGCCACTTTCTTACACTACACACAATAATAGACTCAAAATGGTTTAAAGACTTAAATGTAAGGCCTGAAATCATAAAACTTTTAGAAGAAAACATAGGCAGTAAACTCTGATATTGCTAACAGTACTTTCTTTTCAGAAACAAAAGAAAAAATAAACACACGCGATTACATCAAACTAAAAAGTTTTGTATAGCAAAGGAATCTATTAACAAAACAAAAAGACAACCAATTATTGGGAGAAGATGCTTACTAATGATACGTTTGATAAAAAAGGTTAGTATCCAAAATATATAAAGAACTCATACAACTTAACAACAAAAAATAAACAATCCGATTAATAAATGGGCAGAAGACCTGAACAGATATTTTCCAAAGAGGAAACACAGATGGCCAATAGACATATGAAAAGGTGCTCAAGGTCACTAATCATCAGAGAAATGCAAATTAAAACTACAATGAGATCACCTGACATCTGTCAGAATGCCTATCATCAATAAATCAAAGAACAACAAGGACTGGCGAGGATATGGAGAAAAAGGAACCTTCATACATTATTGTTGGGACTGTACATTGGTACAGCCTCTATGGAAAACAGTCTGGAGGTTTCTCAAAAAATCAAAAATGGATTACCTTTTGACCCACAATTGCACTTATGGGTATTTATCTTTACAATAATTTGTAAAGATCTATTCACCCTGATATTCATGACAGCACAATTCACAATAGGCAAGATATGGAAGAAACCTAAATACCTATCAACAGACAATTGGATAAAGAAGTTATGGCTCATATATAGAATGGAATATTACTCAGCCACTAAAAAAATGAAATCCTACTATTTACAAGGTTATGGATGGATCTAGAGGTTATTATGCTGAGCGAAATAAGTCAGACAGAGAAAGATAAATACCGTATGATCTCACTTATATGTGAAACCCAAGGAATAAAAAGAACAAAATAATTAAAAACTGGTGACTCACAAATATAGAGGGCAATTTGGTGATGGACAGAGCCATGGGGAGTTGAGGAGCTGGAAGAATGAGTTGAAGGGTTAAGAAGTACAAATTAATAGTTGAAAGGTGGTCACAGGGATGGGGAGCACTGCTTAAGGAATGCAATTAGCATTAATATATTAGCTAGGTGAAAAACCAGAGGAGAGAAGGAGCAGTTGGGATTGTTTTATAAACTATGTAAATGTCTAACCAATGTACTGTATATTTGAAACTAATAAAAAAAGAAAAGACAAACAGACTCATGGAGATGGACAACAGTTTAGTGGTTGCCAGAGGGAAAGAGGGGAGGTAGGAAGGTAGATAAGGGTAAAGGGGTTCAAATATATGGTAACAGAAAGAAGTTTGACTTTGAGTGAGGAACACACAGTGCAATATACATATGGCATATTATTGAATCGTACACTTGAACCCTATACACGTTTATTAACCAATGTCACCCAAATAAATTTAATAAAAAATAAAATAATTCATATTTTTATTACTTCTTCCTACTAGTGGTAGATCTATAATGTAGGTTATGTTCCATTCAGAATGAATTAAAAAATTTTGCATACCATATTATATTACTAATCTTTTTCCATATCTCATGTTTTGTTTCCATCTGTTCACTAACATGTATAGCTCTGGATCTCTTTGATTTTGCTAACTGAGCATGAATGAGTTCTTGACTCATTCCATTCGATTTGAATCTAGTTATCTTCTATTATAAACTATACTTGAAGGTTGATTTTTGTCTGAACACAATGACAAGTGTATAGAACGGTTAGGGCAAAAGGAGCAGAAAGCTGAAAGGGTATGGTTGATTTGTTGTGTGCATATATATTGTAGGTCAGCTTACTCAACATCCACCACACTCTTCTCCTAGTGTACCTTCTTATATGGCCCAGGCAGGAAAACTAAAAATTACATATCCTAGACAGCCTGGTTGCTGGTGTAGATTTGACTTATCATATGCACTTAGCCAAGACTTAAATGTGTAGAGAGGCTCTCATGTTGCTGGTACACACCATAGCAGACATGGCATTCCTGATGCTTCATTATACCTAAGGTGACACATTACTAGAGCCAACAGTTGTGGTGGTGACTTTCCAGTTCCTCACAGTTGGTAAAGTGGTGTCATCCCGGAGCCAGTGGTTAGAGCAGTTGTGTTCAGCTCTCTCAGATTCATCATTGTGGTAAAGGTAGCACTTTTCTTGGCAGACCATTCTGCTGTGTTATTTTTGGATCATAACAAGGGAAGCACCTGCTCTTCAAACTTGCCCAATGATGTTGTCAGAACAAAATAGCTAAATAACATCTCTTTCTGTAACAATTGCCATTAACTATAGCTGAAGCCTGATGTATACACCTTGTTGGAGTTCTTGGACCAGGCTGCAACGAAAAGAAACCAAATTCATAATGACGTTAACATTAAATAAATATAATGCAAATCCAGAGGTAGGAAGTGTTCCAGGTTCAAAAGCATTAGTTGCTCAGTGATGTCATCAAGAACATAAGTTCTTTATGGTTTTTCTTTTTTTTTTTTCTTTTTAATATATGCCATACACAATCCTTTTATGGTCTCATAAGACTGCCTTTAGTAATCAGAGCCTCGTGCTTCTATGCTTATGTCTGGGCAGGGGATAGAGGTAGATAGAGGCTTGATTCTCTTGCCCATAATCCCTGAATAAACTTCTCCTTGCTTTCCATTAGCTCAAATCATCTACCTATTGCTGAATTATTCACTGGCTAGGGAATTATTGTGAAATGGTTACAAATGGCTTTAATTAACCCTCAGGGTAGAACAGAATCAGTGTTGGGAAGTCAATGACAGTGTTTATTGCATTTTACTTTTCCTCTCTGCCTTCTCTCAGCCTTTTTTTTTTCTCCCAGCAAGGCTGGAAAGCAAGGGTAACTCAAATGGGTTTTTACGTTGAGAATCAAAGATGATTAAAGTGGCTTCTACTTTTGTGGGAATTTGATCTCCCCTTCTGGGCTTCCTAGTCCTCTTCTCATACTAAGGTTAGAGATATCTGTGAAAATTTTTAGGATTTCTGTAACTGTTTCCCCTAACCAAGAGTTCTTCACTCTTACCCCTACAAAAAGCTTTTAGGTATGTATACTAGTGTTCCGAGACATGATGACTTTCCCAGGGCTGTGCATATTTTTAGAAACTTCTATCTCTTTTTAATGTTTGCTCTTCTTAGTTGCTTCTTGCATATTTTTTTTGCTGTTATTAACTTGATTTTAGTTCATATTATTTGGCTTTGGACAGATTTTTGAGAATGGTATTTTACTTCAACGTTATAAAAATTTTTAAATATTCTTTTAATATTTACTTCTAGATTTATTACATTTTGGCCAGTGGACATGATGTGTACCATTTTAGATATGTGGAATCTAGACTGTCAACATGACCTAAAAGATTTTCATTTTTAAAAAAGTCCGTGTTTACTATTAAATAGAATAGCTATAAATATATAACTATATAATATATATGTATACATCATATTATATATAATTATGTATATTTTTAGTTTTTTGGTTACATCCTATAGATGTTTTCTATCCTTAGGTTTATGTGTATGTGTCTGTTGTGTGTATGCATGCATATGTGTGTGTGTGTATGTATACTTGATCTGTTTTAGAGTAAGAGGTCTTTTAGACTCTTTACATCCTGTCATCTCAGACTCCAGTGACTTCCAAACATTTAGTCCTAGGGTGGGGAAACGTCTCTCTTTTTTCCATCTAAGTCTTATACACACTTGCCTTGGCATAATTGCCTATATATAACCTAATTCACATTATTAAACAGAAAACTTCTCTTTCTGCTGTATTTGTTGTATTTATAGTACTCACAGTTTTCTCTAAGACAGTGGGTTTTATGTACATAGGCATGATTTTTTCAAAGCAAGGATACTTTTAAAGTGATAAACTCTTCAGCTCTGAAAAAATAAATGTTCATTAATCTTTAAGTGGCTGTGTCTTTACTTAAGAGAAAACAAGAACAACAATAAAATCTCCCTTCACAAACATACAAGTAAGTTACAAATGTGAATTTTTCTCTTCTTAGGTATACAAATTGTTTCTGAATGGGAGCTAGCTCAGTTGGCTCAGGTTCGACCATTAATATTCAGTTTTCGTGAGCAATCAGCCATCAAGGATTGTTTTAAAATGCTTCAGAAAAAAGTAGAATATGAAATCATCCAGGAATTTATGGTAAATATTTTTGTCTTAAAAAAGTCTATATGTGATTTCTTTTTCTACATCACTACTAGAGAGTTTTTTTTTCTATTTTTTAGACTGAATACATTGTTTTAGTTTTTAAAAACTGAATTTGTTTTTTGAGGTACTAAATGTACATAGTAAAAAAGTCAAATAGCATGAAAGGTTATGAAGTGGATAGTCTCCCTTTTTTTTTCTCCCTTATCTAGGCCCTCTTTCCACTATTAAGTTTTTCATATAGATTTACAGAAAAATTGTTGACATGTATGTACTTTATTCACTATTCTACCCTTCCCTTCCTTTTTAAACAAATTTTCCACTTAAGAAAAAATTTCCAACTATATTATCAGCACATATATAGCTCTATCTCATTCTTGTTATATGTTTCATGGTAGTTAATTATATGGATAAGACCTTCCTTTCTTTAAATAGTCCCCTGTGGTGGACATTTAGATTATTCTAGTCTTTGCTATTGTGAACAGCAATCACTCTCCTTTGTATTCCTGTGCATATGTGTGCATATTGTTCAGAACAAATCTAGAAAGACAACCAGTATTTTGTGCTATCAAATTTTTGGATCTTTGCTCATTTCTTAAATGACAAATGATTCTTGTTGGTGATCTAATTGGCATTTCTTTATTTGAGAACAAAGGATTAGCTTTCCCTATGTTTTTAAGCCTTTTATGTTTATTTTTGAATTGCTAGTTCTAATTCCAATGTTCTATTTATTCTTTTTCTTATCTGTAACTCTACATAATGAAGACATTATCCCTTTTGCATGTTATATATGGTAAATTTTCTACTTTGTTGTTTGTGTTATATACACATGTGTGGGCAAACATATTTACTGAAGAGAAATGACTAATTTTTAGTGGTCAAATATGGCAACCTTTTCTTTAGAGGTCTCAGAGTTTTCTGGGTCTTTAAGGAATTCGTCTTTCACTCTAGGATCATAATAATTATTTTATGTTTTTCCTAAATATTTGATAAGTTTTTAATGTGTATATCTTTGATCCAGCTAGAATTTAATTTTTTAGAAGGTGTTTGGTAGGAACCCAGCATTATATAGCCATTTCATTGTCCCAAGATTCTCTGAAAACCTCTTTCGAGTAATGTAAAATAAGCACTTTTATCATATACTGAAGGTCCACACACATTTTATTTTATTCTTAGACTTTTTCCACTGATTTATTTATTCATATACTGGTACCAAACTCTTTAATTAGCATAGATTTATATTATTTTTTTACCATCTGTTAAGACTAGTTTTTCCTTATTACTTTTTTTTTTTTTACAGAATTTTTTTGGTCCTTCCTACATATTTTGTTCCCAGGTTAATTTTAGAATTGGTTTGCAGAAAGATTAAAAAGGTAATAATTTGATTATATTAACCTACTGCTTAAAACCTTCATTGGCTCCTCATTCCCCATGGAAGGAGTTGTTACCACTTTTTAAAAGATGGTTGGTGACAAGTTTGCCACTCAAGAGCTACTGAAGAGCTTTTAAAGGCTCGAAGGCTTTACACACAAATATTCTAATAGAGTAGGGCTAGATATACCTCATTTTTTTTATATGTGAAACAAGACCTTCCAGGTAGTTTTTGTTTCCCTTTGGGCTAAGTCATGTGCTCTGTGGTCTTGTTATACTATTCACTGTTTCCTGGAGAGGATGTGCATGGCTTCATGCCTTTATTCCTGTCCTCCTACCTGGAACGATAGCCATTTACCTCTGCTCTTCTTTCCTTTCACACACACAGACTTTCATGTGAGTAACTTCTGATGACTCAGGAAGGCCCAGTTCAAGTGCTTCTTCCTTTCTAGGAGCTTTTCTTCCCATACTTCAGGTACAATCTAGTGCTGTTATTTTTACTGGTGTCTCTGTACCTTGTTCATATGTCTGCCTCTCCAACTGCTTTGTTCACTCCTTTAGGGTGAAGCCATTTTCAAATTCAGATTCACCTTTGTATTCTAATATCTAGAACAGTGCCAAGTATATACTAAGTGTTCAGTAAATGTTTGTTGAATATATATTATATACATATAATATATATATATAAAATATATATATATTTTTTTATATATATAAAATATATATATATATATATGCTTAGTAAAGAAAATTTTTTGAAAGGAAGAATTCTTTAATTGGTGTCCTAGCTATGATTTCTTCATGGGCCAAGGAGTAAACTGCGAGACTATTTATATGTTTTGTTAATATGTTTATATACTTACATTGCTGTTATTTTATTATTTTCGTCTATAAAATGATAAATTTATGGGTAGCTCTTAATAAGTGAGTATTCTGTATTGACTTTTTTTAAAAGGAAAATTGAAAAATATTGAAGTTCAAGGGAAAAAGGATCTCTAAGAGCTTAATGTTTTCTTATACAGTAACTTGTTGATTTATATCTCAAATTTGAGATATTTTTAAATAGTAATTTTTAAATGGGATTCTTATTTCTACACTTGTTATATAATACATTTAACATAAGGTCATGTCATATAGTGACATGAACACTAAAAAAACCAGCTTTTTTCTTTTTCTTTTTTGTTGTAGTATACACATGACTTATATTTCTTACCTTTTAAAGGATTTAGAATATAAGAATCCGACTGGGGAGTTCAACTCTGGGAATGAACCATCCAACAGAGACAAAAACAGATATCGAGATATTCTTCCATGTAAGCTGAAAATGGTTTTGATTATTTTCATGTTAACATTTGGGAAAAGATAAAAAGTGAATTGTGTAGCTCTTAGTGTTAGGCAGTTTGACCTGTGACCATGATGAGGACCTCTAGCAGTGGGTGGCCTGGGCATATTTTTGTATATGTTAGAACATGGTAAAGGTCAAATCTTCTATTCCAGGTACTTCTTCCAGTCACTGTCGCAGGGTTAATTATAGAAGTTCTTATGCTTTACTACTTCTCGGTCCATGAACCATCTAAAACAAAGTCTAATAGTCTGAGATATCTGTCACTTTTGCTACCCCAAGCCCTGGTACTTTTTTGACCGTTTTGTGACCACAAATACAATGGGGCTATTTCTATTCTTTATCCTGGATAATAAAGCTATCAATCTATTCTCCAACAAAAGGCTACCCTTTGATTGTCTCCAAAGGTCCCTACACATTACTTCCCTGTGCTGAGCGAAGCTAGTGCCACTTCTTTCCCCGATTGGGTTGCTCACAGGATTTATATGTCTCAGGCCATCCAAAGAGCAGAAACAAAATACAACATAGTTTTACTCTTAGCAGAAAATCTCATTTTATGCCTTATATTCCTTGCAGAGTCAACAATTTTCCAAATTAAATTACCATTTTTTCCTTCAACTTGACCTTCCTCCTTTATTATATATATCTTATATAATGCAACCATCCAGTTGTCTAAAGCAGAAAAGTTTGAGTCATCTGTAATTTCCAAAAGTAGTCACAAAGCTCTTTTGATCCTACCTTCTTAAATATCTAGAATCCTCTCCCATTTCTAAATTCCTACTGCTGCTCTCTGTTTCTATCCTGGTGAAATTCTTTAGCGTGGCATAAATTTTACCTCTCTAGTTCCAGCTCTCCCATACAACTTATTTAGATTTCTGGAATTCATTATTCTCTTTCTCTTGTTACTAGGCCTTTGAAACTGTGGTTCTTGAAGAACCATCCATTCTCTCTTCTTCGCTGAGGTAATTCCTGCAATCTTTCAGAGCTAGCTCAGCCAGAACTTTCTTGTTTTCCTCAAAGCTAGTTTTGGTGTATCTCTAACAGTCTTGTGACTATCCTCTGCCAATTACTAAACCATATTTTAATTATCTATTTATGTTTCTGTTTCTTCCAGTAGACTTGAAGTAGTTATTGTAAATATCAAAGTAGAATACAGTGAAGGCCTTCACCAAATAAATACCTTCATATTTAGTTGGTTCATTCAGTTTTAAAATAAGTTTATAATTATAAAAGTAATAAAGACCTTCCTGAGATAGTTAAAATATTTTATTCTGCTACCTTCTGTAGGAGAGGTATGCAGAAGTGCATTGATATATATTTCTGATATCAGGGTGATGAACCATTATTAAACATTTTAAGAGAGAATGCCATTCAGGGTCTTATATGATTCCATACAAATCTAATCATATTTTTTTGTTCTTTTTCTTTAAAAAAATGACATTAGGATTTGATGGGGATAGTATATTTGATGAGGATGTATATTGCTTTGGGTAATATGGCCCTTTCAACTATGTCGATTCTTCCATCCATGTACACGGAGTGTCTCCATTTCTTTGTGTCTTTAATTTCTTTTAATGATGTCTTATTGTTTTCAGTATATAAGTCATTCATATGCTTCATTAAGTTTATTCCTTGGTATTCTATTCTTTTTGTTACAATTGCAAAAGAAATTGGGGTTTTTTTATTTGTTTTTCTGAAATTTCATTGTTAGTGTATACGAACAATATGGATTATCGTAAGTTGATTTTGTATCCTGCAACTTTAATATATTTGTTTGTTGTTGCTAACAGCTTTTTAAAAAATTTATTTTATTAGTTTCAAGTATATAGTACATTGCTTAGACATTTATTTAGTTTGTTTATAAAACAATTCCCCTAATTACTCTTTCTCTCTTCTGGCTCTCCACCTAGCCTACACATTAATGCTAATAGTTTTTTTGTAGAGTCTTTAGGGTTTTCTATCTGGAGAATCTGCAGAAAAGTAACAATTTGACTTCTTCAATTCCAGTTTGGATACCTCTTATTTTTCTCTTGCCTGATTGCTCAAGCTAGAACTTCAACACTATTTTGAGCACTATATTAAATATACTGTGGTGAGCGCAGACAACCTTGTCATGTTCCTGATCTGAGAGGGAAAGCTTTAGTTTTTCACCATCACATATGATATTAGCTGAGGATTTGTCTTATATGGCCTTTATTTTGTTGAGGTACTTTCCTTCTATACCTATTTTATTAAGTGTTTTAATCATAAATGGATGCTGTATCTTGCCAAATGCTTTTTCTACATCTATTGATATGATCATATGACTTTTACCTTTTATTTTGTTTATGTGGTGTGTCCCATTGATTGATTTGTGTCTGTTGAACCTTCCTTGAGCCTCTGGAATGAACCCCATTTGATCGTGACGTATACTCTTTTTAATGTTTTGTATTTGATTTGCTAGCATTTTATTTAGCATTTTTCCATCTGTATTCATCAGAGATATTGACCCATAGTTTTCTTTTTTTTTATGTTATCCTTCCCAGGTTTTGGTATCAGGGTATCATTTTATGTTGGCCTCATAAAATGGGTTAGGAAGTATTGGCCCTTCGTCAGTTTTTTGGAAGAGCTTAAACGGAACAGGTATTGCATCATGTTTGAATGTTTAGTAGAGTTCACTAGTAAAGCCATCTGGTCCTGAACATTTACTTTTGAGGGAGGATTTTGATGATTGTTTCAATTTCCTTCTTGTTGATTGGTCTATTTAGATTTTCTGCTACTTCGTGATTCAGTCTAGGAAGGTTGTGTATTTCCAAGAGCTTGTCAGTTTCTTCTAGGTTACTGAATTTGGTGATATATAGTCTTTCATAGTACTCTTGTATGATCCTTTGTATTTCGGTGGTAGCTGTCCTAAGTTCTCCTCTTTCATTGCTGATTTTATTTGTGTCTATTTTCCTTAGTGAGTCTAGCCAAGGGCTATTAATTTTATTGATCTTTTCGAAGAACCAGTTCTTTGTTGCATTAATTTTTCTATTATGTTTTTGTTCTTGATTTCATTTAATTCTGCCTAATTTTTCTATTTGCTTCCTTCTGTTGTCTTTGAGCATCATTTGTCCTTCCTTTCCTAGTGTTTTTAAAGATGCAATGTTTGTTTATTTGAGATTTTTCTTGTTTCTTGAGATAGGCCTGTAATGAAGTAAACTTTCCCCCATTACTGCTTTTTCTGTATCGCAAAAGTTTTGATATGTTACGTTTTCATTCTCATTTGTTTCTGTGTATCTTTTGATCTCCCTTTAATTTCTTCTTTGGCCCGTTCATTCTTAAATCATGTTTAATCTCCATATATTTGTAGGTTTTTTTTTCTGCTTTCTTTTGCAGTTGATCTCCATGTTCAATGTGTTGTGTTTGGAGAATATGCTTGGTATGATTTCTGTCTTATTGTTGACTAGTTTTATGTCACAAAACACAGTCTACGCAATCCTGAATAAAAAGGAAAAAGCCAGCGGTATCACACTGTCTGACACAAATTATGCTACAAAGTGACAATAATCAAAACAGTGTAGTATTGGCAGAAAAAAAACAGACACAAAGACCAATGAAATAGAATTGACAGCCCATAAACGAACCCACATATATATGGGCAAATAATTTTTGACGAAAAAGCCAAAAACACAGTGAAGAAAAGATAGCCTCTTCAATAAATGATTCTGGGAAAATTGCAAAGCTACATGCAAAAGAATGAAACTAGTCTGTTATCTACCAACATACACCAAAATTTACTCAAAATGAATAAAAAACCTAACTATAAGAAAAACTTGAATCAATAAATTACGTAGAACAAAACATCCTACTGAACTCATGGACCTTGGGTTCAGAGAGGATTTTATGAATTTTACCTCAAAGGCAAGAAAAGTAAAAACAAAAATAAATGAATGGGACTATATCAAATTAAAGGAAGAAGGAACCATAAACATAACAAAGAGGCAACCAACTGAATGGGAGAAGATATTCGCAAATAATGCCTCTAATAAAGGGCTAATATCCAAAATAAATAAAGGACTCATACGACTCAACAACAAGAAAACATCCAATTAAAAAATGGGCAGCGGACCTCAACAGACACCTCTCCCAGGAAGACATACAACTGGCCAACAGACATATGAAAAGATGCTCAACTTCACTGACTATTTGGAAAATTCAAATCAAAAGCACAATGAGATACCAACTCACACCTGTTAGAATGACAGTCATCAACAGAATAAACAATAGCAAGTGTTGGAGAGGTCTTGGGGGCAAAGGAACCCTCATACACTGTAGGTGGGAATGTAAATTGGTACAGCCACTATGGTATCTCCACTGTTTCTTTTTTGTTGTGTTTCTGTCTGCTATTTTAGTTTTGTGGTTTTCTATGATTTTTTTCTCCATTTCCTTTTTATTTTATGTTACATGTCTCAGCTCTGGATTTTTGTTTTATGGTTATCATTAGGTTTATGTAAAAATATTTTACATACAATAGTCCTTTTTCTTATTACATCTTATCTTCATTCACCTGTGCAGGTTTAGTCTTTTTTCTCCTTTCCTTTTATATTTTGTTGCCATAAGTAATCTAATGCTGTGCATTTTTTCAAATTGCAGAAGTTAGTCTTTCTTAAAAATTATCTTTTCTTTTAGCCTTTATGTTATAGTTAAGTGTTTAATACCTTATTCTGAAATAAAGTTTCATTTTTCTGCTTCTGTCTGTCTGGTTGTCATCTTACTCAGAGTTTTGTATGCTTTTGTCTTTTTAGTTGAGATGGAAGAGCTTCTTTCAACATTTCTTATAATGCAGGTCTTGTGGTGTAAAATCCCTTAGCTTTTGTTTGTCTGGGAAAGCTTTTATTTTTCCTTCATATCTGAAAAATAACTTTGCTGGATATATTATTCTTGGCTAGTAGTTTCTCTCTTTCAATATTTTTAGTATTCTGTTCTCTCCCAGTTGTAAGGTTGCTATTGAACAGTATGATGATAATCTAATGGAGTCTCCTTTGTATGTTATAGTTTCTCCCTTATTCCCCTGCTGCTGGCTGCCCTGAGAATTCTTTCTTTGTCAATTAACTTTGGATGGTTTTAATATAATGTGTCTTGGAGAAGGTGTTTTTGCATTGGAATCATTGGGTGTTCTGTTAGCTTCTTGTATTTGAGGCTCTAGTTCTTTCCATAGGTTTGAAAAGTTCTCACTGATTGGTTTGAATAGGCTCTCTGATCCCTCCTCTTTCCCTTCTGGCATACCCATTATATTTATGTTGTTCCTTGTAATAGAGTCAGATACTTCTCTTAGAGGTGTTTTTTTTGTTGTTGTTTGTTTGTTCGTTTGTTTTAACTCAGTCTCTTTCTTCTTCCTCCTGGGTCATTTCTATGTTTCTATCTTTGAGCTCACTAATTTTCTCTTCCATTTGGTCTGCTGTTTTAAATGCTCTCCAATGTATTCCTCGTTTCATTTATCGAGTTTGTTAGCTCCAGAACTTTTGTTTGGTTCCTTTTATAGTTATGTGCTCTTTAGTAAAGTACTATTTTTGTTTATTAATTTTTATACTGAGCTCATTGAACTTCTTTTATGAGTTCTGTTGTACCTCACCTTTATAACTGCATTCTTAAATTCTGTCATTTAAGTCACAATCTTCTCTAACTTTGAATTTGATTTCTGGAGACTTTTCATTTTTTTTTCTCCCATGTTATGTGCTCCCATGTTATGTTGGTTGTTCATGATACCTGATGAATTGTCTGGGGATTTGAGATAGTTACCTCTTTTCTTCCTTAGATACTCTTGATTTCAACAATTCAGCGGGTTGATATGTAGGGTGCTTTCTATTGTTTTCCAGAAGATGGTGTTATAACACAAGTTTTGTTTTCATATACTGGCCCTATTTGTGCCTCTGGGATTGCAGTGGAACTGCATCACTAAAGGGAAATGCTGTGTATCCATTGGGATGGCAGATATCCCTTGCATGACCAGCTCACCTTGGTTATGGGGCAATACCACTGTGGTGTGGGTATGCAGTGGATAGTGGAGAACCAATTTTATGAGTTACTGGTGCTACTTCCTTTTTACTGATGATCACTGGCCCTGCTGCTTTTGGGGGTGTCTCCGCTGCCTCTACTGAGGTCTACCAGGATGAGTAGGGCTGGAAAGTGGGCTTCTCAGCTTTCTTTACTGGGCTCTTTCAGGATGTGTGAGGCTATGGAGGCAAGTTTACCGATGGCTCTGCCCACCCTAGTAATGACTGTCTGAAATGCACTATTGTTTTAAGCTTCCCAGCCACCTGTACTGGAAGTCTGCTGTGATACAGAGAAGGGAAGAGAGAAGCCTCTTCCTTCGGGACTACTGCTTCTGCTCATCTTAAATTCTAGGTTCTACTGTGAGTACTGTAACCCGATTCCTCCATTGTTGTGCAAACTGGAGCTGTGGTGGGTTCTGAACTACAGCAAATATCCCTGTCCTTCCTCTTGTCCCACTTCTCCTGCTCATTTAAATCTGCCCACCTTAAGATATTCTGATAGATGGATCTTTCAGGCATATTTAATTAATTTATTTATTTTTAATTCTTTAATGTCACCACATTTTTGACCCCTTTTACTCCATCTACTTCCCCCCAACCTCCTCCTTCCTACCCACTGGTAACCACTAGTCCACTGTCCATATCCATGAGTCTCTGTTTGTTTGTCATGTTCGTTTATTGCTTTTAGGTTTATATCCCACATATAAGTGATATCATGTGGTTTTGAACTTTTTCTGTTTGGTTTATTTCACTTAGAATTATTATCTTGAGGTCCATCATGTTGTTGCAAATGGCAATATTTCATCTCTTCTTATGGCCGAGTAATATTCCATTGTATATTTATAACACAGCTTCTTTAGCCAATCATCTATCGTAGGACTCTTTGGTTGCTTCCATGTCCTGGACACTGTGAATAGTGTTGCAATGAACATCAGTGTGCAAATATCTTTTTGGATATGGGTTTTCAAATCTTTGGGGTAAATACCCAGGTGAGGGACTGCTGAATCATATGGAAGATCAATTCTTAGTTTTTTGAGGCACCTCCATACTGTTTTTCATAGTGGCTGTACCAATTTGCAGTCCCACCGGTATTAGGGTTCCTTTTTCTCCACATCCTCTCCAGCATTTGTTATGACTTGTCCCGTTGATTATAGCTATTCCAACAGGTGTGAGATGGTATCTCATCGTGGTTTTGATTTGCATTTCCCTAATAGCTAGCAATGTTGAGCATCTTTTCAAATATTTGTTGGCCATTCGTATGTCCTCTAGGGAGAAGTGTCTGTTCAGGTCCTCTGCCCAGTTTTTGATTGGACATTAGTTTTTTATTGTTGTTATTGAGTTGTATGAGTTCTTTGTATACTTTGGATATTAGGCCCTTATTTGAGGTGTTGCTTGCAAATATATTTTCTCATTCGGATGGTCATCTCTTTACCTCGTTGATAGTTTCTTTTGCTGTGTAGAAGCTTTTTAGTTTGATGTAGTCCCATTAATCTATTTTTGCTTTTACTTTCCTTGCCTTTGAGGTCAAATTCATAACATCTTCTTTAAGTCTAAGGTCCTTGGTTTAGTTTCTATGATTTTTTCTATACATTTTATTGTTTCAGGTCTTATATTCAGGTCTTGAATCTATTTTGAGTTAATCTTGGTGTGCTGATAGACAACACTTTAGTTTCATGCTTTTGCAGGTGGCTTTCCAGTTTTCCTAGCACCATTTATTGAAGAGGCTTTCTTTTCTCCATGGTATGTTTTGGATTTTTTTGTCAAAAATTATTTGGCTAAGTAAATATGGGTTTACTTCTGGACTCTCGATTCCATTCCACTCATCAGTGTGTCTGTTTTTCTATCAATACCATGCTGTTTTTATTATTGTCACTTTGTAGTATAATTTTGAAGTCAGACACATTGATGCCTCCAGCCTTTCTTTTTTCTCAGGATGGCTTTGGCAATTTAGGGTCTTTTGGGCTTCCATACAAATCTGGTGATTTTTTTTGTTCTACTTTAAAAAATGCCGATGGTATTTTGATGGGGATTGCATTAAATCTGTATAATGCTTTAGGTAATATGGTCATTTTAACTATGTTGATTCTTTCAATCCAAAAACACAGAATATCTTTCCATTTCTTTGTATCTTCTTCAATTTCTTATAATAAGGTCTTGTCGTTTTCATTATGTAGGTCCTTCACATTTTGTGAAATTTATTCCTGGGTATTTTATTCTTTTTGTTGCAATTGCAAAAGGAATTATTTTTTCTGCTTCTTTTCCTGACACTTAATTGTTAGAGTATAGGAACTTTATGGAATTTTGAACATTGATTTTGTATCTAGCAACTTTACTGTATTTGCTTATTGTTTCTAGTAGTGTTCCTGTGGAGTCTTTAGGGTTTTCTATATAGAGAATTGTGTCATCCAAAAATAGTGACATTTTGACTTCTTCATTTCCTGTTTGGATGCCTTTTGTATTTTTCTCTTGTCTGAGTGCACTCGCTAGGAACTCCAACGTTATATTGAAGAAGATTGGCGACATGGACAGCCTTGCCTTGTTGCTGATCTTAGAAAGAAGTTTTTTAGTTTTTCATCATTAAGTAAAATGTTGGCTGATGTTTTGTCATATATGGCTTTTATTATGTTAAGGTACTTTTCTTCTTTACCAATTTTGTTAAGTATTTTGATCATAAATGGATGCTATATCTTATCAATGGCTTTTTTTTGCATTTATTGATATGATCATATGATTTTTATTTTTTATTTTGTTTATGCGGTGTATCAAGTGGTATGAAGCCCACTTGATCGTGGTGTATAATCTTTTTAATATGTTGCTATATTAGGTTTACTAGTATCTTATTTAGGATTTTTGCATCTGTGTTAATGAGAGATATTTTCCTTTTTGTGTTATATTTACCAGGTTTTGGTATCAGGGTAATATTGACCTGATAAAATAAGTTGAGAAATATTGCCTCCTCTTCAATTTTTTGGAAGAGCTTGAGGAGAACAGATATTAAATCTTCTTTGAATGTTTGATAGAATTTGGTGGTGAAGCCATCTGGTCCTGGATTTTTTCTTTTTAGGTTTTTGATGATTTTTTCAATTTCCATACTGCTGATTGGCCTATTTAGATTTTTCAGTTTTTCTTGATTCAATCTAGGAAGATTGTATTTTCTAAGTACTGGTTAATTTCTTCTAGGTTATTAAATTTGGTCTTATTTACTTTTTCATAGTATTTTGGTATGATCCTTTGTATCAGTGTCAGTCATAATTTCCCCTCTTTCATCTCTGATTTTGTTTATTTGTGTCCTTTCTCTGTTTTCTTTAGCGATACTAGCCAGAGGTTGGTCAATTTTATTAACCTTCTCAAAGAAACATCTCTTTCTTGCATTTATTTTTTCTATTTTTTTATTTTCATTTATTTTTGTTCTAATTTTGATTATTTCTTTTCTTCTCCTGACTTTAAGCGCTGTTTGTTATTCCTTTTCTAGTTTTTTAAGATGTAGCATAAGGTTGTTTATTTGGGCTCATTCTTGTTTTTGGAGATAGACTTATAATGATATAACATTGGAGGTCCTCTTATGACCACTTTTGCCATGTCTCAAAGTTTTGATATGTTGTACTATCATTATTATTCATTTCTATGTATCTCTTGTTCTCTTTTTTTATTTCTTATCTGACCCAGTTATTTTTCAGTAGCATGTTGTTTAAGCTCCATGTATTTGTGGTTCTTCCTGATTTCTTTTTACAGTTGATTTTCAGCTTCAAAGCATTATGATCAGAGAATATGGTTGGCATGATTTCAACCCTGTTATATTTGTTGAAGCTATCTCTGTGTCCCAGTATGTGGTCAATCCTTGAGAATGTTCCATGTGCATTAGAAAAGAATGTATAAGCGTCTGGGTTAAAAAGCTCTGTAAATACCAACTATGCCAGCTGGTCTAATGTGTCGTTTAAGATGTTACTACCTTAATGATTTTCTGTTTTGATGCTTTGTCTATATCTGACAATGGGGTATTTAGGTCTCCTAGTATGATAGTGTTTTGGTCTGTTTCTTCCTTTAGTTCTGTTAGTAATTGTTTTATAGAATTCGAAATTCCCTGATTGGGAGCATAGATATTAATAAGTGTTATGTCTTCTTGGTGCATGATTCTCTATCATTATGAAGTGTCCCTTGGTATCTTTCTTTGTCTTTTTTGTTTTGAAGTCTATTTCATCTGATATTAGTACCACTACTCTCACTTTTCTATGAATACCATTTGCTCGAAATATCATTTTGACCCTTTCACTTTGAGTCTATATTTGTCTTTGGAACTGAGATCTGTCTCCTGGAGGCAACATATGGTTGGGTTTTGTGTTTTGATCCATTCTGAAACTCTGTGCCTTTTTATTGGTAAGTTCGGTCCATTTACATTTAAGGTGATTATTGAAATATGAACTCTTCTTATAGCCATTTTTTCTTTTCCTTCTGGTAACTTGGTGTTTTCATTGCTTCCTTATCCTTGCGTATCTGTCTTTTTGGGGGGAGGGGTTGAGTTTTGTGGGTTTTACCTCTGGTCCTTTTTGGTTTATGTTATATAATTTAGTTCTGAATCTTTGGTATGTGCTTACCATTACAAATATGTGAAGGATAATTATGTATATATATACACATACACACATGCATATACAGTCGTCCGTTTTCTTCTTTGTGTGTCTTATTTCCATTCCCCTTTGAGAATTTGGATCTTTAATTCCTCCCTTTTTCAATCATCAGTGTCTCAATTTGTCCCTAAATATTATGAATGTTCATTACTATCTTGCTATAGCAATGCTCTTTTTATTATTTAAGCTTATATGCCCTGTTCATAGTAAGGTTTGCACTCCTTTGCTTCTATCTGCCTGATAGTCACTTTACTCCTAATTATGTATTTGTTGTTGTTGTTGTTGTTACTTTGTTTTAGGTGAGCTGACCACTTTCTATATTTCCTGTAGTGCAGGCCTCATAGTGGAGAATTTACTCAATTTTTGTATGTCTGGAAAGGTTTAATTACTCCTTCATATCTAAAGGAGAGCTTAGCTGGATACATTATTCTAGGCTGGTAGTTCCTTTCACTTAATAGTTTAGATATTTGATTCATTCCTTTCTGGCTTGTAAGGTTTGTGCTGAGAAGTCCAAGGATAATCTAGTGGGTTTTCTTTTATAAGCTACCATTTTCTTCTCCCTGGCTGCTCTGAGAATTCTGTCTTTGTCATTGATTTTTGATAACTTTTAATACAATGTGTGTTGGTGAAGGCCTTTTTGGGATGAGGTAATTGGGTATTCTGTTGATTTCTTGAATTCAAACCTCCAGCTCAATTCTTAGGTTTGAGAAATTCTTGTCAACTATTTGTCTGAAAATGCTTTTTAGTTTCTGCTCCTTTTCCTCGCCTTCAGTAATGCCCATTATTCTTATGTGTCTTCACCTGATGATATCAGCTAGCTCTTGTATTTTTATTTTATTATTTTTCATTCTTTGGTTTCTCTCTTCTTCCATCTGATTTATTTCTAGATTTCTGTCTTTGATATCACCGATCCTTTCCTCCATTTGGTCATTTCTATTTTCCAAGCTTGCTATTTTATTTTTTATCTCTTGAAGTGTGTTCTTCATCTCCAGAATTTCTATTCTGATCTTTTCAAGGGTTTCAATCTCCTTGCTAAAGAACTCATTCTACCCATTAAGTTTTTTTTTAAATTCCTGAAATTGTTAATATGAATTGTTTTGGATCTGATTGTTTTTTTTTTCAGAAGTACCATTCTGAATTCTGTCATTTAAGTCACATATTTCTGTGTCTGTAAGCTTCTTTACCGAATTTTTTCTTTTTTTCTAAGATGCCTTGTCACCTTGGTTTTTCTTGGTGTAGTGGACTATTTCTTCACCTGGCATTAATGGAAATGTATTCTGCTTTTTTTTTTTTTTCCAGAACAAAGATTTATTAGATAAATCTCTCTTTAGCCTCTTGCAAAGAAGGCATTTTCCTTTTGGTTTCCAGTAGGTGGCATCTAAGCCTCTTTGATCCCTGTTTCATATGGAATCTTAATAATGCCTCTTTTTTTTTCTCATAGATATTCAATCATGCTCGCTACCTGAGTCTCAGTTCCTGTCAGTGTTAGTTTTGTGTAGTGTTTGTTCAGACTCTCCTGGGGTTTCTCGATGTTTCTCTGAGGAATTGAGGGAAGGAACCCTCTGTGTTGGAGGATGGGGGCTGTGGCTCAGCCTCCATGGTCCCCACATCTCTGCTTTCTGTCCTGATGCCTGGGCACTGCCGTCGGCTGCATAGAGCTCACAGCTCTCCCAGGCAGGGCTGTTCAGGGATCTCGCCATACCTTCTCCCTCGCCCCTCCTCCCTCCTTCTACAAGGAGCTCTGGCTGTGGGAGGCAGCTTCTTTGTTTCTCTTTGTCTACTGTTATATTGGAATTTAGAAGGGCTCTGTCAGAAATTGTGTAAGCCCTGTTCAGTTATCTTGGTCACAGCATATTTGCTATATAAGTGGTCCACATGACTTTGAGTAGTAGGGAGGGGCTATCCATGAGGCCTCTCAATGGTGCAGAAGGTCCCTCCTTTGCTGAGGGTATTCTTTACTCTTCATTTGGGAATAGCCAGAGCTCTAGATGTCGATGTAAAGTGAAAAAAGAGCACCTGGGTCAGTGGAGTTTATTAATGAGTCAAGTAGCTGGTTTTTCCCCCTCTCATATTTGTTATAATACTCCATGTTAGATGAGTCCCATGTTACTTGGAGTCAATCCCCTTTATGTCATCCTTTGCCATAATACCTTTGCTTTGATTAGCATGCCACTTACTCAAGTGATGGCTGAGGATCAACATAAAAGATTGCTGCCTTGTGTGTGAAGTATTGATAGAATTCTATTGATCCTTGGATTTGTATTTGATCAACTATCACAGTTTTTTTCCCCCTGACACCTGCTACTTTGAGCTTGCAAGTTGTCCAGATTTGTAGGAGAATGTCATTCACTTGCTCCCTCAGAGTGCTCCTTCTTTTATGTTTCCAGCTGTAGACTAGTAGATACCTCTCTTGGCCTAATCCTGCCTGTACTATATCCAACAGAAATCTCTCAAAGTGTCTGGATACTGATGGCATTCTTCTACAATTAGTAGAAACTGATTTTTAAAACAAAACAAAACAAACTCCCATAATTGTGTATTTCTCAGATCATGCCAATAGGTTTGGGGGAAGGGAAGAATTTAAGTTCATGAACTTAAATAAGCCCTTTGATAAGAAACTCCTGTGTTATATTCTCTATTGGTCAAGGAGATAAATAAGTACTTGGGTTAACCTGTAAGAAATGCTTTTGTAAAGTCTGGATATTTGCATCTCCCACTTTTCCTTTTATTACCAGATGTTTCTGTTTTTGTAATAGATGATTCAACACGTGTTCCTCTTGGTGAAAACAAGGACTACATTAATGCTAATTATATTAGAATAATCAATGCTGGAGAAGAGTATTTTTATATTGCTACCCAAGGACCACTGCCAAGTACCACAGATGACTTTTGGCAAATGGTTTTGGAAAATAATGCTAATATTATTGTCATGATAACCAGAGAAATAGAAGATAGAATTATCAAATGCCATCATTACTGGCCCATTTCTATGAAGGAACCTTTGGAATTGAGAAACTGTCTTATCTTCCTGGAGAACTACCAGATACTTCAATATTTCATCATCCGAATATTTCAAGTTGTGAAGAAGTCTGTAAGTTTAAAAAAACTCAGTATCAGATATATATTTTATTATATAAGTACCCATGACAGATCAAGAATTTAGGAGTGGGATAGAATATAGACTGGAGATACTCTTTAAATGACTTACTTTTATTTCTCTCTAGTACCAGAAACTAAGACAGCATCACTTCTATTTATGCTTACCCAAACTTTGGCTGGAGAGATGAAAAAATTGAAAAGAGGAGGTAGGGTAGGGAGAGTGAATACTGGAAGTTCCCTAATCCTGGGATGTGCTTTGGCTGCTTCTGCCTAGTGTGACAGATATGTACTGAGTTCTTAAGATATGCTCATCACTGTGCCAGGTACTGCCACTACTTACTGAGTAGCGGAGAGTTTAGTATGCTCACTGATAGTTCTAGTTACTGTGCTCATTGGTAATATTGAGATCTGTATGAGGTGCTTTGGGGCTCAGAAGGCAAGAACTTAGCTATACATAGGTTTCGAGGGAAGGTTTTCTGGAGATGGTTACATCTATATTGAGAATTACCTGAACGAGAAAGACAGAAAGATGAAGTAGATGATTGAGATATAAAATAGCATTGGATATGTATTTTAAAATGCAAGTAGTCAAGTGTTTCTGGAACATGAATTTTCAATGCCAAGAAGTAATGAGAGGAAAGCAAGAAAGGACAAGCCAGAACATGAAATGCCTTGGATTTCAGCTAAGGAGCCAAACTGTATTATGAAGATAATTGGGAGACACTGAAGATTTTTAGTAAAGGTGCCATGATCAACTAGGGCAGTTAGCATTTAGATGGAAAGCAGATGCATTGGTGTTTTTCAGTTACAATTGGCAGACTTAAATATAACTTATAAGTAACAAAAGGAGTGGTCAAAATTATGCTATCTAATATGGTAGCTACACATGGATATTTAAATTTAAATTATTTAAACTTACATAAGATGACAATTCATTTTCTCACTTGCAGCAGCTACATTTCTAGTGTTTAGTCATATGCAAATGTTCTATCATCTGCGCTGCCCAGTGGCGACCATACTGGGCAGCGCAGATGATAGAACATTTGCATTATTGTGGAAAGTCATATTGAGAAATGTTGGTCTAGAATAATTTCGTAGATTTCTTGTTCTAACAGACTCAGAAAATAGAAAATGAATGGTTTATAGGAGAAAGTGATGAGTTACATTGCACTAAGTGGATTTGATTAGCAGGTAGGTGATACATGTGTTCAATAGGTATGAAGGGGATGGAAGTAGAACAGGAAGCTTGAAAAAAGTGATGAGGTTTGGAGTCATCACCAAAGAAGCTAAATGGGGCACAAATAATGACCAGAAAAGGGTTGCTGAAGGCACTGAGGTTGGAACCCATACATTTGAAATTGCAATAAAATATGCAACTATGTGATTATTTTCTCCCCAGTAGCCTAATCATGGGATGTCTGAATATAGGTTATGGGACTAGCCCTGGGTTGTATGTTATCCAGAATATGTGTCAAGATTCAAGGGAAGAAAGGAGTTGACAGTTTAGTAATAGAATGATTCAGATTATCAGTTGTGAAGTGTAGTGAAGAGAAAGTAAGTATCTTCAGTGAATGTAGAGGCTTGAGGAGGAAGTTTAGCTACTGGGCAATAGCAGTGAGAAGATGAAGCTAAGAGATATGAAACTCAAAAGGAAGAGGGAATTTATTCAAGGAGAAGAAATAGTCCATTGGAAATAGGAGTGGGCGGCAAGGAGTATGTAACCTAATCTCTGTGCTCTATGGTACCTGAAGCACAGGAGAATAGGTGGACTCCATTAGAGAGGGCTGCAGGGTGTAAAGTACCTATGGGAGGCAAGAGAAGGAAATGGAAGAAACAATTAGGGAAGTGATAAGGGTTTTTAAGAGTTTACTGTGGGATGGGAAACCTGAATGCAAAAGAAGAAGTTGAGGAGAGGGAAGAGTAGGGAAAAGATAGATTTGAGAAGTACGAGGATTTCAGAGCCCAGAGTGGAGATCAGGGAGGCCAATAATAATAATAGTGGCTGACATAGCTGAAGAGCTTACTGGCTGTATGCTAGGCATAGTGCTTGCTTTGTAAACCTGGGGTTCACCTGATCCCTTACTCCTCAAATACTTGTTTATTCCCTCATATTAACCAGGTATCATGTGCAGGAGATTATAAAGCAGACACAGTCTCAACTCTTAGAGTACTTACAGTCTAGTGAGGAAGGAAGGCACCAAACACATCAGTCCCAAATAATGTGTGATGCATGCTACGAAAGTGGGAGGACAGAGTGCTTGGAGAATATAGGCCAGGTGGGAGGCACAGAGGAATGATCTGTCTGCAAGGATTTAAATGCTAGGGTCCACCTGTGGAGTCTTGACAAGGGGGTCTAGGATGGTGGTCTTTGGGCTGAGGCCCACAAGTCTTATAATCAGGGGGTTTATGTTTGGAGAATCTGCATCTGACTTCATGGCTCTGGGTCAGGAAAGTGGTGAGGCTCACCTTTGTGCAGATTCTCAGTAGTCAACAGTAGCAGGAAAGTGGCATTTAACACCCTAAAATATGATAAGGTGAGAATTATTCTAAACTTGATGCCTTCACAGGATTTTTAAGTATTGTTTTTTTATCATTCAATTTCATGTACTAATGATTCAAACTTGAGTTTTCTATTTGGAATTTAGGAAAAAGAGATGCATTAGGAGAAAACAGAGGAGAAGTGAGAAACCCATTCTGAGTTTTTCTATGAGGGTCCCCAGTGAACTAAAATAAAGACTTTACATTGGGGAAAAGGGTGATGCCTTTGGAAGGGATAATGGATGAACTCCAAATGCTTTATTTGTCAACCCTGAGGAGAATTTCATGACTCCACTTCCAGGAAGCTCAGGAAAAGAGTAGGGGCTACAGTTCACGCACATGGTCATTAACCACCCTGTCCTCATTGCCAGAGGAGGTTGGTGCCTCGCAATCAAGCAACATGATAGCATCTACCTGTTTTAATTAAATTTAGTGTCATAATATTTAAGCTGATACACATTGCTATTCTATCTTATTCTTAACATGTTAGGCCATCTTTTGGATTCTTGTTTTTTCCTGAAGCCTCATGGTGCAGAAGAAAGATGGTAGGTTTGGATTTAAGAGGCCTACTTGATAGCCTCAGCTCTACTTTTTCATCTGTTAAATGAGGATTAAATTAATCTCATTTAATGATGTGAACATTAAATGAGATAATGCATGTTAAGTTCCTAGCACAGTACCTGGCACATAGTAAGTGCTCAATTCATGTCACCTGTTAGTCTTCTTATTTTTATTATTGTATTACCATTATTAATATTATTACTGGTATATTAGAAATTGAAATGAGATCTCTAATGTAAAAATTGATAAATCTCTCTTCCTTTCTCCCTCTTCTCTCGCCTTCTCTCTTCTTCTCTCTCCTTCTCTCCTTTTTTCCTTTGCTTTAACCCCCTTCCCACTCTCTTTTTCAACAGACTGGAAGTCGTCACATTGTAAAACAGTTGCAGTTCACCAACTGGCCAGACCACGGCACTCCTGCTTCAGTAGATGGTTTTATAAAATTTGTTCGTTACGTGAGGAAGAGCCACCTTACAGGACCCATCATTGTTCACTGCAGTGCTGGTGTGGGCCGGACAGGGGTGTTCCTATGTGTGGATGTTGTGTTCAGTGCCATTGAAAAGAACTTTTCAGTAAGTGTGTGGATTAAACAGATGCTGTTAGTAAACTCTCGATTTTTAGCCTCCTAATAATTTAATACTAATATTTGGCCTTCAAGAGCAACTTAGTAAATAACATATGTGCTTTGGATACCTGCTTCTCACTTAATTGCCACGGGTTCCTAGAGGCGGTTATGAGGATTACATTACATAATGCAAATGAATGGCTTGGGACAGTGTCTGGAACATAGTAGGTACACAGTAAATGTGAGTTAATTCTCTTTTTCTTCCCACCAACCCACAGATACAGTTTTTAGAATCTTATTAGAGAATGTCTATGAAGTGTGCTTGTTTTTATGAAAAGGACATGCATGTAAGAATGCTGGAAAAGTGTAGACTTCAGAGTTAATGATGGGTCCCTAGGTTTGACTGCCAGTTTTGCCATGTACTGTAGATTTTTAGTGACTTTGTACAAATTGCTCACCTCTCTGAAATCCAGTTTTCTTATATATAAACTAACAATAATAATACTGTTGGGGTTGAGTAAATCATTAGCAATTCTTTGCTTTCCTCCTAAACTTGGAGCCAGCTAAGAGATAGACCGAAGAATTAGACATATGGTGATTATACTATTACCTTTATTTTTGATTAAGCTAATTAGGGAATATGACTTTAAATCTGTGACCAAAAAGACTTACTTACTGAATTGTTTTCCTGTGTTGCAGAAGTGAGAGGAAGACATGTGTTTATTTAGCAGGCACTTGTGATTACGATAATTACAAGGAGTATGAAAATCCTCACCTCAGTCCTGAGAAAACAGGGGCTATGAGGCATTTGCCCTGGTAGGCAAATTCTGCAGAGTTATGTTGGTGTCAGAACAAATGTTAGACTCCTCGCTCTCAGATTTTATGCAGTTATACTCCAACAGTGACAGACTCTCCCCTGTGACAGTAAATGGCTACATGAGTTCTGGAACTCACCATCCTCAGGCCACATTATGTGGGAGGGTAGAAAAATAGCCTCTTCCAGTAGCTCTTGGAAGAGAAAAGAAGTTTCTTTAATTCAGAAGCTTGAGCCCAGTATCTCCTAACATTTCACTGTTTCTGACTGAGTTATAGCCCCTTCCCTGAAGTAGCTAATGTGGGAGATGCTGGTCAGTTTAGGTCAGTCAGGAGTACTCCAGGCCATAAGGTTGAGAATGAGAGAGAAATAGGTTTCCAGAGTGAACTCAGGGCTTTATTACAAAAAATGAATATAAACTAGGTGGCAAGAAAAAAAAATCTCAAAAATGCTGAAAATTTAATGAAAATTTAAATCTAATATTATCTATTATTTTGTGTTTTTTAGCAGAAAATACATTAGTATAATTTTTCTTTTATGTTTTCCATCATAATTTTTCGAGTAGTTTGTTTATATTTGTCTTTATATTCTTTATAGAAGCTGTAAAAACTGTAAATATTGTATTTCATGATCCTAAGGAGCAGATTTTTTCCCACATTATATCTTCTTTAAACTTGAAATATGTTTTATAGAAAGTCATCTGTCAGTTTAATTGACAATGTTTTTCTTTGTGGTACATAAAATAATGATATATTTTACAATTAAGGATGCTTAGATTTGATGAAATATAGTGGTTCAAAAAGAGGAAATATATCCCTTGTTTCTTTATTGGCTTTCCATAGAGCCTTGAACTGTCAAATATTCTTATTGATGCTCCTCTGTACTCTTTCCAGAAATTTAATCCACCAGAGCTACATAAAGTGTGGTCTTGGACCAGCACCAATCTGTGGATATTTGTTATCTGCAGCAAGATATGTTTATAGAAATTGAGAGTAAGCATTTAGAAACTTTCAGGGCAGTTTGATGTATTGCTGTGACATTCAAAAAGATGACCAGTGGGTTGGTGGTGTCAAACAGAGTGTGGCTCAGTATGCATGTTGTGGAACTCACATGGGAGTCTTATATGCTGCAAGCTACATACCAGTTACATGTGGCTGGACAAGTTGTGACCTGTGACATTTAATGATTAGTTTATCAATTATAATGCTCAAGGATATTAAAATCTGAGACTATGTAGCCACCTATTTCTTTTTATTAATTATTTTAATAGCCATTTTCATTTTTAATCAAGGCTGGTTAAAAATCCTTGAAACTCTGGGAACAAATTAGCTCTTATCTTGCAGAAACACAGAGAATGCTCTGTAGTTCACACATTCTCCACAGAACTTTCTCCTCTCACCATCTTCAGTGTGCAATAACAACTGTTAATTATCAATTACCATATTTTCACATAATGAAGTGAGTAATATAAAATTTTACACATTAGCCTTTCATACTTAAAAATTCTTACTATACTATTAAGTACACAATATAGTCCATCTGACAATTTTCTTTCTTTTTCTTTTGTATCAAAAATTTCTTAATGAAGCAGTGGGTCTATTTACCTTTTGGCAAAAATTCCTTAAATTAGTACCTTTGTTTCAATTAAATTTGTTTCATAAATTAGTACCACTCCCTATCATTAACCAGTTTCTGAATTTGTCAAGCTTTGATATCATTAGAAAATGATACTTTAATTATCTTTTTTGCCACATATTTATCCCAAATTTCTAAGGAAACATCTTTAACACAGTCTTTCACCATTGTCATGGAAATCGTATATGGAGTTTTAGTCTTAGCCAATCAAAGTGCTATTTTGTAAGTCTGCAAATAGTAGTGCTACATGTGAAATATTGAACATTAGCTTCTGTTAGCTTTTTAATTTAATATTCTTTAAAATAATTCTTTTGTCTTTCGAATTATTTCTTTTTCCATGTACATGACAAGTAATTTTAATGGTTCCTTTTCTTTGTTAGCCAGTACACCTTTGCAATAAACACAAGTGTGTTTTAGCAATTCACAATCAATAATGGCTATAAAACTCAATATGTGAGGAATCATAATTCCAGGTAAAATTAACATGAACTTTTTTTGGCCTCTTTTTCTCTGCAGTCACTTCCGTTTTCATTATTTGGTTAACCACTACAGTTACATTCAGAAAGCTGTCTCCTCTTCCTTCCCTTCTCCTTTCCCTCTCTCCCCACCCTCTCCCCATCCCCCCTCTCCTCCTCCTCCTTCTCTTTCTTCCCTCACCCTCCTCTCCTCCTCCTCCTTTTCCTCCTCCCTTTTCCAGCACCATTTATTGAAAAGGCTATTGTTCCTTCATTGAATTTCTTTCACACCTTTGTCAGAAATCACTGGACATACTTGTATGAGCCTATTTCTGGTTCTGTATTCTGTTCCATTTATCTATGTGTCTATCTTTTTACTAATTTCACACTTTAAATTACTGTAGCTATATAATAAGTTTTTATATCAGGTAGAGTGATTTCTTTCATGTTATTACTCTTTTACAAATTATTTTAATGATTCTAGGGTCTGTGCCTTCCCATGTGAATTTTAGAATTAGCTCGTGTATGCCTACAAAAAAACTTTACAGAGACTTTTATAGGAATTGATCGATTGAGAGAGATTTGACTTCTTTACTATGTTAAATCTTTCAGTCCATGAACATGATACATTTCTCTATTTATTTAGGTCTTCTTTGATTTCTTTCAATATTTTGTTATTTTCATCATATAGATACTGTACATATTTTATTAGACTGATTTCATTTTCTTTGGAGTATTGTAAATGGTATTGTGTTTTTACTATCAGGTTCCACATGTTCATTGCTATTATGTAGAAGTACGATCGATTTTTTGTGTGTTGATCTTATATCCTGTAATATTGTTAAACTTGTTAGTTCTAAGAGGTTTTTTAAAATTCTGTTTTGTTTTTAGATTCCTTGAGATTTTCTATACAGACAATCATTCTATCTACAAATAGGACAGATTTATTTCTTCCTTTCTAATTTGTATGCCTCATTTCTTTTTCTGGCATTATTGTGCTATGTATAATTTCAAGTGCTATGTTGAATACAGGTGGTGATAGAAGACATCTTACCATCACTGATAGTAGAGGGAAAGCAAATTAAAATCATTTGTTCTGTGAAAGGCCCTATGAAAAGGATTAAAAGACAAGCTACAGACTTAGATAAACTGTAAACCAAATATCCAAAAAAGGTCTTACATCTAGAATATATAAAGAATCCTTAGAACTCAATTGTAAAAGAAAAAAAAGTTAATTCAGTTATAAAATAGGTAAAAGACATGAACAGACATTTCATTAAAGAGGATATATAGATGATAAAAAAAGCACATGAAAAGACGCTCAGCTTTATTAGCCTTTAGGAAAATGAAATTAAAGCCATGATGAAATATCACTGGACATATATCAGAAAGATTAAAATAAAAAATAATGACACCAGCAAATTCTGGTAAAGATTTGAAGAAATTGGATTAATCATACGTTACTTGTTGGAATATAAAATGGTATATCCATGCTGGAAAATAGTATTACAATTTCTTTAAAAAAATGAAATGAAGCTTACCATATAAACCCAACAATAGCACTCTTGGGTATTTATCCCAGAAAAATGAAAACGTACATTCACACAAAAATCTGTACACAAATGTTCACAGCAGATCTATTAATAACAGGCTAAAACTTGAAACAACCTACATGTCCTTCAACAAACTGTTATTTTCAGTCCTCTGAAAATAATAAAATTATAGAGATGGAGAACAGATTACTGGTTGCCAGGGTTTAGTGATTGGGTGGGTAGTTTTAGTGGATAGCATAAAGAAGTCTTGTGGTATAATAGTGGTGTATTTTGATTGTGGTTGAGGTTAAATGAATTTTCACAGATGATGACACTGCATAGAACTACACACATTCACACATTATAAACATATATGCACATACAAATGATTACATGTAAAACTGGCAAATTCTGAATAAACTCTTTGGATTGTACCAATGTCAATTTCCTGGTTTTGATACTATACTGTAGCTATCTAGAATTGGTATAATTTGGAGAAACTGAGTGAAGGATACACAGTGTTTCTCTGTACATTTTTGGGGGGAATTTATAATTATTTCAACGTAAAACATTTTAAAGGCTAAATTAAAATTTTAAGTTATAAAACGTCAAGTTATAAAAATAAAGGAATGCTTGTGTTTTCTCTAATTTTATATACTTTTGGGTTATGGTTGACAAACCTTAAAAGTTTTCATGTGTCAACATGGTTTTCCTGTACATGACTAGTCTTCAGCTGGTACCACATGTGACTTTCCAGACAAATTCAGCAACACCCAAGCTGGTCTATATCCTGTTCTACTGATGACGCTTCTTGTTTCTGTGCCAGTGTCAGATTGTTATAAGAGTTTCTAAAACTTACTACTAGTTTCTGGACTTCTCTCATTGTGGACCAGCAACAGCCCTTTGCGGACCCATACCAGCTCAGTGACTACACTGAGCAGTGCAGATCTCCATCACACATGCACAACTGTTGCTCAGGGTCTCTATTTGAGTTGGGAGGGCTCTTTTTATGAAAAACAGCTGTGCTACTATCATGGCCAGAAAAATTCTTCTATGCTTCAGACTTTTCCAGAAGTATAATGCTGCATAAAGTTCTCATTTTGGACAACCGAAAAGTATACACAGGGAAAAATTTGTTATTTCTTTTGGAGAGCATTTCTTGTTATAAATGATTGCTTCCTGCTTTTACCTGGAAACCAATTTAAACAAGTCTTCCTTATCCATTAGACTAGGTTAAAAATAGTATATTTTATTATGACTGAAAGTGAGAACTTCTGGTTAAATCTTGAAATCTCTTTTACTGGAAAGCAGTATAGAGTACTCTTTTGGGCTTATGTTTCTTCCCTGTATGGATAATATAAAATTACTATCATCCTGTTGCAGTTCAACATCAAAAATATAGTGGCCCAAATGAGAGAACAACGTTATGGCATGATTCAAACAAAGGTAAGCTCTCACCTCATAAATTCTAATTTGAAGAATAATGAATATAAAGATTAACTTTGTATGTAACATTACAATTTATAAAGCTCTTTTACCTACATGATTTTACTGAATTCTCACTTTTTGAGAATTTTTGCTCTGATATTACTGATATAGAACTTTAAGTTTAGAGCAATGCAGTCTGTTCCACAAGGGCATTCAGATAACAAGAGGAAGAGACAAGACTGAAGTCTCCTGGTGCCCAAACACAAGCTTTGTCTATAATGCCATGTTATTTAAATTATCATATCTAAAGTTATTTTAAAATAAATTTTGGGGCAGCAGTTTTGGGATATTTACTTGCCACTGAAATATTAAAGTCATTGGTATGTCATGAATTGATATCATACATGTCACAGATTAGTTATTAATTATTGGGGAAGAAGATCAATAGAATATGGATAATGAAAATAAATAGGTACCCCTAAGTCTTTATGTTTACCTGTTTTTAGGTCAATGTTGAATGATTTGAAACATTTTATTTGAACTAGTGTTATTTGAGAGACCTAAGGCTGTATCTGAAAATTAAAATTGGAAATTTGATTTATCCATGGAGATGTAAGCAGATTGAGAGTCAGGGTCCCCTCTGTTCAGTGAAGCCTTCAGTTAACTAGTTCTTGACCAAGAACTATATCGTGATCATTTATCTCCCTAGTATTTTAAAAAATCTGTCTATGTAAAGAAGTTCTGGATTAAACATTTGCTCTTTTAGGAACATTTTTTCGTGGTTGAAAATTATAAATATGTTCTCTGAAAGTGGATATTGGAATTCAGTTACTTAACATTTGTTGTTTTTCATATGTGTATAGGAGCAGTATTGCTTTTGTTATAAAATTGTGCTTGAAGTTCTTCAGAAGATTGTGACTTTCAATTAAGAAAGACTTCTGTTGCCTGACACTTGAAATTACCAAGTGGCTTGGAGCTTCCTCATAAAGAACATGTTCAAGCTGTGCTGTAGAGCTTTGCTTATGTGTACAATGTGCTTTCTTGGCATATCATTTGATTTTCTTTCTGACATCTCCCTGAAGGCAGCATCATTTGGTTTGGGGTGAACAGTGTTTACCCACTGGTCTTCCTTAAGTTAGATCAAAATGCCCTTTCACAGTTTCCAATGAAACAAAGTTTACTTAAAACAACTACAGCCTATTTGGTTGAAAGGATTAAAGAGCCCAATAAAAGACTTAAATTATATTCATTAATATTTATTTGGAAAGAAAGCTAACAGGAACTGGGGACTTTTAGGACCTTATAAAGCCCTGATTCTGGGAGAACATAGGGCCAGTAAACTGCAAGATCACATCATGACCTCTTACAGGCATTTTAAAGACATACGTATCCATATTTTTTAGCTAGAGTCTGTACTTTTAGATAGTATTTGAATAACTCAGTTCACTAAAGAGTCCTATTAGGATGGTTTAACTTTCTGTGCAAGTTGGATTTAATTTTCCTATCCTTCATGCTCTCACAGGGCCCCAGGGACTTCATAGGACAAACTGCCTTTTCTAGAGGTGCTGGACAAGGACCTGTTGGTCTGGGAAACATATTGTGGGTGGGCAGAGTTCCTTCTCTCCATCACTTGAACACACTGGTGAACAGTCAAAAACTAAAATAGATGTTTATATAGAAAGTCCAAAAGGAAATTTTTGCCTGGCTTGAGTTCTTTCCTATCCCACCCTAACACTTAACATATTACTTAGTCTCCTTTGTTGAGAGCAAATATTACATTCTATTTGCCTCTTACTCTTTGCCCTTTAGCTAACCAATAAACTTAGATAGAAGCATTATTATGTAATTCTGAGTATCTCTTATGCCAGATATATTTTTCAAAATAAGATCTATGATAGTTATTTTTTTCTTCAGTGTTCCATTAAATCATTTATTTCCATTACCACCCCACCTCTGCTGCGACATTTAAACGTTGGTTTTGGGAACCAAATTTTGGAAAACAAAATTTATAGTTTTAAAAATTAAAACTTTCATATTTTGTTTTAGAAAAGATCGTGGCCATTATTACATTCATCTTATTATAAGGCTTTGCCTCTACAATTGCAGTGATATTTTGGTCAAGGAATTTTAGCGACCGATTAGACTTGATTATAAATTATAAAGCAATTGAAGTTGTCTTTGTATAGTATAATTCAGCACAGATCACAATATCCTATGTATTATATTGGGAAAATTTCTAAGGCTAAACTGTAAATCTTGAATTTTTAAGAGACTATATGTTCCCTCGGCTGAATGAATACTTGAATTGGTTGAATTAAAATCGATAATTTTCATTTTTAAAATAATTACATGCTAGAAATGTATTTTATATAAAATCAAATTGATGATTTTACCTCTTTACGTTGTTCATATAAATAATAGTCTATGCTAAACATTAATTTAATTTTGATTATTGGCCTTTAATATTTGTATTCCTAATTTTATTTTCTCTGTTATTGTAAAATAAGAGATGTAATGTACAACAATATTCCTGAGAAGGATTCCATGCTATTATTTAAATGAAAATATTTACTGTATATTGCCTGAAGTATTTTCATTTCTGACATCTCCCAGAACGCAGCATCAGGGAGATGTTCTTGAAGTGTTTTTACAAAGAAAAAATTCACAGTTCTTGATGGTAAACATGTCTCTTCTTTAATGTGTGCCTCATCTTTTTATAGCAGGACTATTATTAGTTTTTCAGGAAAATTAAATAAACATGGACTTACCAATTGCATTTGTTTTTATTTCATTTTTGAAAAGTAAATTTGAAATTGAAATCTTTTGACTAATTGAAATACTAAGTTTCATATCAATAGTAAATCAATTTTTGCCTAGGACATGGATGTGAAACTCCCGTTCACACCTTTGTGAGTATATAAATGCCTAGAGGAAATTTTAAAATATTTAAATATAAACATATGTATGTATTAACTTTCCACTTTAAATATATATTTTAAAATTTGTATATGCTTGATGGCCTTATGTGTTGGACCAAAGCTTTTCAGAAATAAACATTGTAGGTTTTATTCTCATATAAATCTAGTAAATTTATTTTTCTTTGGACCTTTTACCCCCAATCTGTCTACAACATTATTGAATTTTTGAATAAGTATACAATTATTATTCAAAGGTCATTTCAGTGATTATTTTTATTGAAAAATCTCAAAGGAAAACCCTTAACTCTAAAACAAAAAGTTTTACTTCCTACTTAATTTTTCTTAATTCCTGAGAAGAATTGATTTTCTCCTGTGTTTTCTTGATGCTCAAGTAATGGATTCAGAAGATTTGGAAGGTATCCATTAAGTAAAAACAGGTCATGGTATTCAGTGAGGGTGATGGATTACTCAGTGGAGCACTCAATTTGTCTACAGCCATAATCAAAAAGCTCAGTAAAGTTACAAGAGCTACCTGATCAGGCCACCTAAAAATTCAGGAAAACTAAATTCACATAAAAATAGATAATCAAACATAGCGGAGTGAGAGATGACCCCAGATCTCTTTTCTTGAAACAACAATAAGCTGAGCAACTAAAACTCAACAAAAAAACACCTAAACTGCACACCAGCACATATGAATGTGGGATCTGTGCATATGAGCTACCACATATCGGAACCCCGAGTGTTGGATATTGGACTGGGACAAATAAAGAAGCTGCCTATAGCAGCTGCTGAAGCTCTCTGTAGGAGGAGGGAGAGGAAAGAAGGTGTGGCAAGTTCCCTGCCTGGTTGTGCTGTGAGTTCCACACAGCTGGTGGCAGGGCACAGCCATCAGAGCAGAAAGCAGAGAAGCAAGATGGCAGAGAAACAACAGTGAATTTTTACCAGCCATGGTTGCAAAATTGAGGCTGAGCTAAAACCTCCATACCAAGCCCAGAGGGCACCTCCTCTATACCCTCTGAGACCGACCACAACAGAGCCCCAGGAGAATCTGAGCAAAAACTACCAAAACTGTTGCTAACACTGACAGGGACTGAAACTGATGGTAGCAAGCATGATTAGATATATACAAGACAATAAAAAGGCACTATTAAGGCTTATGTAAAGCAAAGATCCAGAGCCTTAGACACCACTTATGGAAACCAAAAGAGAAATGCCTTTTTTTGCAACAAGCTAAAGAGAGCTTTATATAATAAATCTTTCTGGAAAAAAAGCAGAATACATTTCTATTAATGCTCAGGTGGAGAAATAGTCCATTAAACACCATGAACAACCAAGGTGACAAATCTCAGAAAGAAAGAGAAAAACCTCCAGAAAATAAGCTTACAGACATAGAAATATGCAACTTAAATGACAGAGAATTCAGGAGGGTTCTTCTGAAAAAACTCGGTGAGTTCCAAAACAAGTCATATTAACTATTTCAGGAACTGAAAAATACCTAGATGACCGGAGGAAGGGGATTGAATCCATCAAAAAGAACAAAATAGAACTTCTGGAGATAAAAAAAAAAAAAAAAAAAAAAAAAAAAACACTGTAAGAGTTGAAAAATGAAACAGCAAGCTTGGGAAATGGAGTCAACCAAATGGAGGAAAAGATAGGTGATATCAAAAATAGAAATATAGAAATAGAAGAAAGAAGAGGGAAACCAAAGAATGAAAGATAGTGAAAGAGAAATAAAACAACTAGCTGATACTATCAGGAGAGAAAACATAAGAATAATGAGCATTATCAAAGGTGAGGAAAAGGAGAAAGGGATAGAAAGTATTTTCAGACAAATAGTTGGCAAGAACTTCTCAAATCTAAGGAATAGGCTGGAGCTTGAATTCAAGGAAAGCCCATTGAATTATCCTTGTACTTCTCAGCACAAATCTTACAAGCCTGAAAGGAATGGAATCAAATATTTAAACTATTAAGTAAAAAGAACTGGCAGCCTAGAATAATGTATCCAGATAAGCGTTCTTTTAGATATGAAGGAGAAATTAAGAACTTTCAGACATACAAAAATTGAGGAAATTTCTCACTATAGGCCTGCACTATAGGAAATACTAAAATGGGTAGCTCACCTAAAACAAAATTACAAAAAATAATAATAATAATAATTAGGAGAAAAGTGACTATCAAATAGAAGCAGAGGAATGCAACCCTTACTAAGAACAGGACATTATAAGCTTAAATAATAAAAAGAGAATTGCTATAGCAAGATAGTAATGAACGTTCAGCATACATAGGGACAAACTGAGACAATAATGACTGAAAAGGGAAATATTCAAAGATCCAAATTCTCAAAGGGGAGTGGAAATAAGACACACGCCAAAGAAAAATGGATGACTGTATATATGTAACTATCCTTTACATATTCGTAATGGTAACCACACTTAAAGATTCAGAACTTAAGTATATAATATGAAACAAGAAGAATCAGAAGGAAAACCCACAAAACCCAACCAAAATAAGAAAACAGAAACACAAGGACAAGATAGCAATAAAAACACTGAGCTACCAGAAAGCAAAAGATAAAATGGCTATAAGACCTCGTATTTCAATACTCACCAATAAAAAGGCACAGAGTTGCAAAATGGATTAAAAAACAAAACCCAACCATATACTGCCTCTAGGAGACACATCTTAGCACCAAAGACAAATATAGATTCAAAGTAAATGGGTAGAAAGTCATATTTCAAGTAAATGGCATTCAGAGAAAAGCTGGATTAGTGGTACTACTATCAGACAAAATAGACTTCAAAATAAAAAAGGCAAAGAAATATACTGAGGGACACTTCATAATGATAAAGAGAATCATGCACCAAGAAGACATTTTACACCTATTAATATCTATGCTCCCAATTAGGGAGCCCCAAAATATTTAAAGCAATTACTAACAGAACTAAAGGAAGAAACAGACCAAAACAGTATTGTAGTAGGGGACCTAAATACCCCACTGTCAGATATGTACAGTTCATCTAAACTGAAAATCAATAAGGAAATAACATCCTTAAATGACATATTAGGCCAACTGGACATAATTGATGTTTACAGAAACTTCCATCCCAAAACAGCTGCTTACACATTCTTCTTTAGTACACATGGAACATTCTCAAGGATTGACCAAAGACTGGGATACAGAGATAGCCTCAACAAATATAAGAGGATTGAAATCATACCAACCATATTCTCTTATCGTAACACTCTGAAACCAGAGATCAACTGCAAAAAGAAATCAGGAAGAACCACAAATACATGGAGATTAAACAACATGGTACTGAAAGATAACTTGGTCAGAGAAATTAAAAGAGAGATCAAGAGATACATAGAAATGGATGATAATGCAAGTACAAGATATCTAAACTTTTGGGACATGGCAAAATTTGTCATAAAAAGAAAATTCATGTAATTACATACCTATCTGCAAAAACAAGAACAAGCCCAAATAAACAACTTAAAATTTCATCTTAAAAATCTGGAAAAGAACAAATGAAGCCTAAAGTCAGCAGAAGGAAAGAAATAATCAAAATTGAAATAAATGAAATTGAAAACAAAACTAAACAAAAACAATAGAAAAAATAAATGCAACAAAGAGCTGGTACTTTGAGAAGGTTATTAAAATTGACAACCCCCTCGCTAGACTCACTAAAGAAAAAAAGAGAAAGGACACAAATAAACAAAATAAGGGATGAAAGAGGGGAAACTACAACTGATATTCAGAAATACAAAGGATTATACAAGAATACTATGAAAAAGTATATAACACCAAATTTAATAACCTAGATGAAATGGAATGGTACTTGGAAAAATATAATCTTCCTAGACTGAATCCAGAAGAACTGGAAAATCTAAATAGAACAATCAGCAGTATGGAAATTCAAACAATCATTAAAAAACTACCAAAAAGTAAAATTCTAGAATCAGATGGCTTCACCAGAGAATTCTACCAAACATTCAAAAAAGATTTAATACCTATTCTTCTCGAGCTCTTCCAAAAAATCGAAGAGGAGGTAATACTTCCCAACTCATTTTATGAGGCCAATATTACTCTGATACCAAAGCCTGGTAAGGATAACACAAACAAAGAAAATTACAGACCAATATCTCTCATGAACACAGATGTAAAAATCCTAAATGAGATACTAGTGAACCAAATACAGCAACATATTAAAAAGATTATACACCACGATCAAGTGGACTTCATCCCAGATCACAGGGATGGTTCAACATATGTAAATCGATTAATATGGTATACCATATAAATAAAATAAAAAATATGAATACTATGATCATATCAATAAATGCAGAAAAAGCCTTAACAAAATACAGCATTCATTTATGATCAAAACACTTAACAAAACTGGTATAGATGGAAAGTACCTCAATATAATAAAGGCCATATATGACAAACCTTCAGTCAACATTATTCTTAATGGTGAAAAACTAAAAACCATTCCTCTAAGATCAGGAATAAGGCAAGGCTGTCCACTATTGGCACTGTTATTCGATATAACATTGGAGGCCCTAGCGAGTGCAATCAGACAAGAGAAAGACATAAAAGCCATTCAAACAGGAAATGAAAAAGTCAAACTGTCACTATTTGCAGATGGAATGATTCTCTGTATAGGAAACCCTAAAGACTCCACAGGAATACTACTAGAAACAATAAGCAAATACAATAAAGTTTCTAGATACAAAATCAATGTTAAAAAATCCATAGTGTTCCTACACTCTAATAATGAAGTGTTAGAAAAGAAATAGAAAAAATAACTTTTTTTTTCAATTGCAACAAAAATAATAAAATACCTAGGAGTAAATATAATGAAATATGTGAAGGACCTATATAATGAAAACTATAAGACCTTATTATAAGAAATTGAAGAAGATACAAAGAAATAGAAGAATATTCTGTGTTCTTGGATTGAAAGAATCAACATAGTTAAAATGACCATATTACCTAAAGCTTTATATAGATTTAGTGCAATCCCCATCAAAATCCTATCAGCATTTTTCAAAGAAATAGAACAAAACACCACTAGATTTGTATGGAAGCCCCAAAGACCCCAAATTTCCAAAGTTATCCTGAGAAAATGAAAGAGGCTGAAGGATTCACTCTGCCTGATTTCAAATTACACTGCAAAGCAATGATAATCAAAACAGGATGATATTTGTAGAAAAACAGACACACTGACCACTGGAATGGAATCGAGTGTACAGAAATAAACCCATATGCATATGAGTGAATAATTTTTGACAAAAAAAAAAGCCAAAAACATACCTTGGAGAAAGGAAGTCTTCAATAAATGGTGCTGGGAAAACTGGAAGGCTACCTGCAAAAGAAAGAAACTAGACTGTTGTCTATCAGCATACACCAAAATTAACTCACAATGGATTAAGGACCTAAATATAAGACCTGAAACAATAAAATGCATAGAAGAAAACATAGGAACAAAACTCAAGGACTTTAAACTTAAAGAGGATTTTATGAATTGAACCTCAAAGGCAAAGGAAGTAAAAGCAAAAATAAATGAATGGGACTACATCAAACTGAAAAGCATCTACACAGCAAAAGAAACTGTCAACAAGATGAAGAGACAACCAACTGAATGGGAAAATATATTTGCAAACAACACCTTCGATAAGGGCCTAATATCCAAAATGTACAAAGAACTCATACAACTCAGTAACAACAACAACTACTACAAAACCCAAATGATCCAATCAAAAAATGGGTAGAGGACCTGAACAGACACTTCTCCCTAGGGGACTTACAAATGGCCAACAAATATTTGAAATGATGCTCAACATTGCTAGCTATTAGGGAAATGGAAATCAAAACCACAATGAGATACCATCTCACACCTGTTAGAATAACTATAATCAACAAGACAAGTTATAACAAATGTTGGAGAGGATGAGGAGAAAAAGGAACCCTCATACAGTGCTGGTGGGACTGCAAATTGGTACAGCCACTATGAAAAACAGTATGGAGATGCCTCAGAAAATTAACAATTGATCTACCATATGATCCAGCAATCCCTCCACTGGGTATTTACCCCAAAGACTTGAAAACCCATGTCCAAAAAGATATTTGCACACTGATGTTCGTTGCAGCACTATTCACAGTGTCCAGGACATGGAAGCAACCAAAGTGTCCTATGATAGATGATTGGCTAAAGAAGGTGTGTTACATATATACAATGGAATATTACTCAGCCATAAGAAGAGATTAAATACTGCCATTTGCAACGACATGGATCGACCTTAAGATAATAATTCTAAGTGAAATAAACCAAACAGAAAAAGTTGAAAACCACATGATATCACTTATATGTGGGATATAAACCTAAAAGCAATAAATGAACATGACAAACAAACAGAGACTCATGGACATGAACTATAAACTAGTGTTTATCAGAGCGTAGGGGGTGGAGCAGGAGTGGGGGGGTAGACAGGGTAAAAGGGGTCATATATAGGGGGAATGAGGGGACGTGAAGTGCATAAAGGGGATCAAATATATGGTAGCTTAAGGAAACTGGGCTTTGGGTGGTAAACATACAATAGACTATATAGATGTCAAATTATAATGTACACCTGAAAATTATGCAATTGTATTTACCAATGTTACCCCGATAAATTTAATTTTTTAAATAAAGAAAAAACAACAAAAATTATCATGATCAAATCCCATACACATTACTAAGTTACATGGAACTTAATAACATTCCTATAGACAATGGAGGTATGCCAGAAAGACATGCTCAAAAACGGATCAAAACTACAACTTAACATTTCAAAATGAGTTTAAAGACATTAGGAAAACTATATGAGACACAGAAGGATAACAAAAACCAGAATTAAAAAAAATTTAAAATGGTATGACAAATCAAGAATTAGACACAAAAAATTATGAAATGAAGACTAAACTAAAAGGAATGAAAGTAAATAAACACAATAACTGATACCTCAAGAGAAATAGGTTTAAAAAGAACGTTTTCAATACAAAATAAAAGAACTTGAGAGCAAGACAAACATAAATGATAGATAAATAAGATTAACATATAGATAATAGAAATTTTAAAGAAGAAAACCAAAGCAAGGGTATAGAAGAAATATAAACTATAATTCAAGAAAATATTCTTAAAACGAAAATTTAAAAATACTAATTGAAACATCATAGTACATACCTGAGAATGTCAAATGAGCATGACCAAAACCAATAATTCTTTTAATAAAATCAGTAAAGTTTGAAGAAAAAGAAAAAAATCCTTTGGGTATCTATTCAAAAAGAATATGAAGGAAATAAGATTAGATTATTATCGTGTTTTTTTTTGACATGAAACACTTTATGACAGAAAAAAAGGAGTAATATATTTAAGATTTTCAAGGAAAGAAAATATGAGCCAAGGATTGTATATTTAGTAAAACTGATCTTGATGTTCAAAGGGTACAGATTGATGTCAACATATAAGAGTTCAAAGAAATTGTTTCTGAGAGCCCTTTCTAAGTAATTTATTAAAGAATATGTTTCAAATACCAAAATGCTTAGGGAATCATTGATATAATGGTAAGCATTAAGTGTGTACACATATATTTATAATTACATATAATATTTTATATGAATTTATTTTTATAATTATATTTTTACATTTAATGCTTATAAGTATATGCATATACACTTTAAAATATAAATGAGTTAAAAGGGAGAAATTATAGTATGCAAATGACCAAATGACCTAATGAGGTAGATATAATGGGTTTAAAATGGGGGAGAATGGGATAGTCTAGGCAAAAATGTTTAATTGTTTTTGGTAATAATTGGTAGAGTAGTATGAATTATTATTTTGATACTTGTAATGTTGGGTAAAGAAAAATAGTAATTATGGGATATTCTAATTCAATCGTACTTTATGTCCTTGTGAATGAAGACTCAGTGTGGAAGAAAAAAGATACAGGTATAATATAGAAGTATATATATATATTGTAGCTACTAAAAGGTTAAAAAAGAGTGTATAATTTCCACTCAAAGAGAAGGTAGCATATGGGTAAGACAGGAAAGGAAAAAAAAACACTAGAAGGTGGTACTAATAAAAAGCACATAATAAGAGAGAAGATCGAAGCCTGAAGACATAATTACAATAAGTGATAAGTAGATCAAATGCTCAAGGTAAATGATGAAGACTATCAAGAGACAAATCTAAAACATAAAGATACAGAAAAGTTGAAAATGTAATTAATAAAGGATGCAAAGACTAGCCAAAAGAAAGCTTGTGTAATATATATTACTTTTAAACAAAATAGAATTCAGACTAAAATCATTACTGAGGTTCCATGTAATTTCCATCCTAAACTTGTATGCACATAATAGAGCCTTAAAATATATAAATTACAAGTACAAAATAAATGAAGCATACACACACACAAATTGAAAATTATAAAGAGAGAGACAAGTACAAAATAATAGTTGGGGGTTTTAACCCATCTCTCTTAGTGACTCACAGAAAATACAGACAAAAATCTATGAGACTACAAGGAGTAGACAACTACCCACAAGCCAAGGTAAGAGGCCTCAGAAGAAATAAGCCCTGCTAACACCTTTCTTGGGAGGACTTCTAGCCTCCAGAATCACGAGGAAATAAATATTTGTTGTTTAAGCCAAAAAAAAAAAAAAACACATAAAAATCAGTGAGACTACAGAAGAACATCATGTACTCAACTGACCAAAGAACATATATAGAACACTGCACCCACCTACTGCAGATTATAATTTTTTGGAGCTCTCTTGGTACATATAAAAGCCCCCATACACACTAGAAATGACCAAACCCTGGGCCATAATGCAAATTTCAATTTATTTCAAAACATTGAAATTATATACAGTATGTCTCCTAAATAAAATGCAATTATGCTAGAAATTAGTAAAGAACAAAAATTGAAAAAACTCCATATGTTTGAGACTTAAAAATGTATTTCTAAATAAATAATATGACTAAGAAAAAAGTAAAATCAAAATGGAAATGTTTTAAATTGATGATACATTTAAAAAGTTTTTGAGACAGTAAAGCAGTATTTAGAGGGGAATTTAAATCTGTAAATACATATATTGGAAAAGAAAGGCCACAATTGGAAGGAAGGGACAAAATTCAGACTAGAGATTAATGACATAGACAACAAATATACAATAGGGAGAATCAACACAGCTTGATCAAAACTGGTTCTAGTAAGACTGATCCAGCTAAAAGAGAGAAGTCACAAATAAATAGCAGAATGGAAAAATCTTATTTAATTACAGAATCTGGAGACATTTAAAAAAATATGAGATAATAGATGAATTTGTTTATGCCAATAAATTTGAAATAGATTCCTGGAAAAATCCTAAAACAAACATATTAAAAATAGAAAACTATAATTTTAAAATTTCAAAGAAACTAATTCATAATGAAAACCATTCCACAATAAAAACTTCAAGTCCAGGTAGCTTCATTGGCAAGTTCCCCAAAATACCAAAATAATTAATTAGAAAATACTCTAATCTTATACAATTCTTTGGAAGAATTGAAAAAATTTAGCATAAAATTGATATTGACACTCCAAAAGGAAATTATGCAAACACAACAGGTCATTTTCACTCATGAACATGTACGCTTATATCCTAAACAAGATATAGCAAATTGAATCCAGAAATAAACTGCAATAAAGTAATTTTTAAAAAAGTATAATTGTGACTCTCATAATCTTAAACAGAAAAATGTAAAATATTTTATTTGATTTATTAGTTAATGAGGGAATACATAAGCTGGTTCACAGGAAAAAACTTAAAAAACATACATAAATGCTAAAATTTATAAATAGATGATAAACTGAGTTTTAGCTTAGGAGGTAGGAAGAATTAATTGTCCCTCCACTGGGCAGAATTAACTTGGATGTCTACAATTAAGAATCATTTGCATTGTTACCAGTAATCTACAATTTACAGAGTTATAAAATAGACTATGAAAGTCACAGTTCTAACAAATTCAGAAAACCTAAAATTAGAAAATTCCTTGTTTTCCATTGAGAATAACAAGTCATCCTTTAGGTGCATTTCAAAGCTTTTTGCAAATTTTCCTGTTAATTTAAAAAGAATAATATATCATGATCAGATTTGGTTTATTCTAAGAATGGCAAATCAGTTCGACTTTATAAAATCGGTGAATGTAATTCACACTAATGGATTAAAGGAGAAAATTCTATGGACTGCTCAATAGATGCAGAAAAAAATCTGATAAAATTTATTTATTTTTTTTTGATTTTGAAAAAGAAAAGAAATTTTTTAGCGAGCTAGGAATAGAATGGAATTGTTTTAATTGGCTAGCAGATATGTACTGCAAACTTACAGCAGACATTTTATTTAAGATTAAAAAACTGTTACTTTCCTACAAATCAAGGACTGTCCTGTCTTCTGAAAAATGAGTGGGAGTGGAAATAGGGAAACTGAGTTCATCACCAGCCAGGCTTGGATAATACCCTCAAGGAAACGACTAAGTGTCCCTTTACACAGAGATTACATCTTAAGTTCTTTCTCAGATATGGAGGGAGCAGATTTAATTAATAATACTCCCATAGAGCACCTTTAAAATTCTCTGCAACTGTCTTTTCTGCTCAGGTTCACCACCAAGACGTTAACAATCTAGAAAACAATCTTCTCATGAACCCAGTGTGTATAAAAGGTATTTCACAGGCCAAACTGAAATTCATACGTGAGCAATTTTTTACTCTCCAGGAAAATACATCTCCCAAAGAGCACCCTATTTTAGTTAAGTTTCTTGTTTACATGAGTTCTGTCAGTGTGAAGCAGAGTAAAGCTATTTGCAACAAAGAGTGGGTGTCCCAGAGTCTGAGTATTACTGCCTGCTCAAAGCAGATTGGTGTGTGGGGCCCTGAGTGACTACTCCAGCAGGATCTCCACTAAGAAACGGAGGTGTATTGGGGCCAGCATGCTTGTGGGAGCAGCTTCTTTTTATGAGAGTTCTAATGACCTCTCGGGAGAGAAAGCACTTCTGCCCACTGGCGCTGACTGCTGCCTTCAGAGCTAAGTGGCATTCTGCTTGCCATGGCACTTAGGTACAATGGCCACCCCCCTAATTTCTCAAGTCAAGTTATGTGGGAGAGTTGCCTAGGATTACCTCGGTAAAGAGGCCGTCAAGACTCCTAACAGAGCCATGGACCGTGAATAAGGGATTTGTAGGGGTGGTCCCTGTTTCCTGGGGTTCTAGATCTTCAGGGAAATTATATCAAGTTGAGGGTAGGTAGATAGAATAATAAACTATGAAAGCAAGTCAAATAAAATAGTGCAATAAGGACAAATAGTCTGGGAATGCCTTATTGTTGGGGTTCATCAGTGGCTTTAATAAGAAGAAGAGTCCTCAACTTATCACTGTAATGATGGGCCAGGACTGGATGTGCATCCATGGCCGGGATGGTTTCCTGTGGGGGAGTCAAAGTGTGAGGACCCCTGGCTCTGACAGGGTAGGAGGGTGGCTGCCCTGAGGAGCAAGGAAGAACTCCAGAAGACTGGGTAATGCATGTGGACAGGTGGAGAGATCCCAAACAGATTTGCAGGCAGACGGCACATCTGGGCTAAGGAGGTTGGTTTTGCTATGTCTTGTTTTATTGTGACCTAAGGTTCTGGTAAGTCACAAACATCCACTTTTAGTACTCTCTCTATTTACTCTCAGTCATACGCTTCCTTGTTGCCCACACCCATATACGTGGACATTTATGCAGGTGTGCATCTCTTGGCACTCCTCCACTTTCCCCACTGCACACCTTCCTTCTGAGCAGGGCAAGAGGGAACAGTGTCATGGCCTTCTCCTATCAAATGTGAGTAAAGTTATAAAATAGGTGCAGATTTTTGAAGCACTACACATTTTTTTTGTCTCTTTTGCCCCTAGACTCTTACAGTGTTTGTATGACTACTATCGCAAACATAACATTATATAATTACTGAAGGCTCACCTGTGTTTTATCCTGTTTTGAGTCACTATTTCTTAGCAGGATGCCTATATAGAGTAGGTCTTCAGTAAAGGAAGAATAGAGAATAAGTGGAATTATGACTACTTTCCTATGACATAATGTCAATATTTTGGAGTATTGTTCATATCATAGGCATTGGTTTATGATATGATCATGTTATCTTGAAATGCTAAGGCATGTCCCCAAAAACCAGTTTCATGATAGTCAGTGAAAGAAGTGTCGTCCGATCAAAGAAGTTTGAGAAATACTTCCCAAATTCATTCCACGTGCCCCTCTTGGAGTTCCACAGTGCACATAAGCATATTAGCATCTGCAGGACCTAAAGGAGAGCTTGCATGTACAAAATGTCATCATTCTCTCAGATCTGGTCTGAAGTTATGACTGTAGAAAGAAGGATGAGTGAATTAAATATCTGAATGTAACACCAAACTTATTTTTTGTCTCTTTAGGAGACATATAAAAGTTTCATTTGGTTGATTGGAGTTCATCTTCTGAAATAGTTTTTTCAAGATGTTCTGATGGATCCTATTTCTGGTATATCCGAAAATGCCTTTGTATGTGCATGATATATTGGCTCTGTATAAAATTCATGCGTCATCCTTTTTTCACTTGGATGGTTTTGTAGGCATAATTTTACTTACTTTCTTTTATCATTGAATACTATTATGGAGAAATCTACTGTGCTGAAAACATAATTCTTATAGAAATGATAGCACATTTCATTGTTTTGTTTTAACTAATTAATGGTGCAGCCAGCAAAATAGAAAAAGAGGGGACTGGATTGGATTAAGGAAGAAGAATTTTTTTCCTCAAGCACTGTCAACTTACTTTTGAACACCTTTTGTTCTTCCAGTGCCTGCTGTTTTGTTTTGTTTTGTTTTGTTTTGAGCGTCTTTACTTTAGCCCTTTTGTGGAACCATAATTTTCATCCAGTGTCTAGTGAGCATTCTTCAGCTGCTTGTTGTTTGTTTCCTCCCCTACAGGATCTTTGAATAGCTCCATGGTCATCCCTTTGCCCTTTGAAAAGAAGCTCTTCTATCTCTAGCTGAATGCTGATGTTGGGCTTGGGTCAACTAGCAGCTTGGACTTTGTCATTTCTAAACAAGTTCTCACCAATACTGTCCTCTATGTATGGCCCTGCTCCTCAATTTCAAGTAGTTTATATTTCTGAATACATGAATAAATGTAAATACCTTATGTTCGTGATGCATTTTCCCAGTGTTCTGTGGAGCAGGCTGCCACAAATGCTCTTTTGCTTTTAAAGAGACTGAGTGCCACCACAGGACCCAGCTTAGGTATTGTCACAGAAGGCCCTCTGGAGATTTCCTTTTTAGTAGAATGAAGAGACACTGAATTTTCATTATGCAGCGCTGATGAGTTGTGAAGTAGATAACACTTGACAGATGGAATGGCACCTTTGGCCTCATTCTCTCATAACCATTTTTAAAGAGAGGGTAACTGGTAACAATGAATGTATCACTGTCATCCTGACCCCTGCTGATATGTGTAGAGGCATATTAGCATCTGAAGGACCTAAAGGAAAACTTGTGTGTACAAAATGTCATCACTCTCTTGGCCTCTGGTCTGATGTCCTGACTGTAGAAAGAAGAATAAATTAATTAAATATCTGACTGTAACAACAAACTTGTTTTGGGATTTGGGGAAATCTCTGTTAAGCTAATTCTTCTGAAGTTTGGAATTTCTGTTTGGTTTAGCAGCTTCTGCCAATAACAGATAAACCAAATGTAACTGGTTAAAAATAAAATAAGTCAGTGTTTCTCAACCTCAGAATTCTGTTTCCATGTGTACAGTTGCTCATATTTTAAAGCTACCTGTCCTGTGAGTCTCAGGAAGCTGGGAAAGGTGCTGATGACAAAAGGCGAGGGTGTGATTCAGAGTCCTGATCATCCTTGAACATGATCAGGGACAGCTCACTCACTAAGAACAATCTGAAACAAGAAACCAATGTGACTAGGGAAACAAAGAGAAAAAACTATAATCCTTGAGTCAAAATAGGAGCTTAGCAGGCCCCCTTCATAATACTGCTGCTGGGTGTGACCCACTGTCCACATTGGCTTGGCTTGTTTATTTCAGCCTTGCATTGGCCCTATATCCAGGGGCCTCTTCGCTGGGTGTGGATTGCATGTATGCTCCTCCTGAGATAGAAAGTAGAGTCACAGGCATTCCCTTCAATAGAAGTGGCTGCTCATCCTTTCACAGACATTAGTCAGAATCTGAGGCCCACTCAGCATAATGACCTTCCCTGGGCCAGAGACATTTTGGTGCATCTTGGACACACACTATCCTTGAGTTCCTGGCTATTAAGAAGGAATAGTGAGGGTACCAGGTTGGGGCATAAATGCTGGAATAAGCTTTCATATATCTCTTTCTTGGTTATATACTTACTTATTTCTAACCCATGGCCCCTTTAGACAAAAAAGGTCAGCACCAGCAGGCCTAGAACAGGCACATCTCCTCCCGGAACTGTCATTTTCTTAATTATCCAGGTGAATATCCTCTTAACAAAAGTCCATCCCCTCACCTCAGAAAAAACAGCACTGCATCTTAAAAGTTTATTGTTGCGTGATGATTTCACTACAGACATTCCTCATTTTATTGCACTTCACTCTATTGTGCTATTTTTCAGTGGTGCCATTTTCCCACTATGCTTGAGCTATGATTAACATTTTTTAGCAATGAAGTATTTTTAAACTAAAGTATGTACATTGTTTTTGTTTTTTGTTTTTTGTTTGTTTGTTTATTTTTAGATATATAACTTTTATATGCACTGGGAAACCAAAAAAAAAAAATCATGTGACTTGCTTAATTAAGATATTTGTTTTTTGTGGTGGTCTTGAACTAAACCTGCAATATCTCTTAGGTCAAACATTTCCAACTTTGCCATATTTGTTATGTATTGTCAGTGCTTACTGTATTTTCTGGCACCCAAAAACATTGGTTAAATGAGTGAATAAATAAATGTTATTGGAATGGGCAGCAGAGTGAGTTCATCCTAACTCTAAATACTACTTAAATGCCTGTACTTTGTGTAAACAGTCAGGGAGAGTGGTATTAGCAACATGGATGTGAGGTCTGTGCTTTCCAGCAGAACAAGATCACAGCAGAGCACCGAAACTCTTGCCCATCACCTCATCTGAAGTTCACAGTAATCCCCAGAGAGAAAGGCTTATTAGCCCTTGTTTGGAGAAGAAAAATCTAAGTCACATGCAATTATGGTCAAAGCCAGCACTGCAGTTCTCTCCCCTCCACCTCCCCCTCAGCTCCCCTGGTGAGGCTCAGGGTTGCTTTGTGGGCAAGGGTGAGAAAGGGTGAGGGTAATGTGTGGGTGACATGTGTGTGATGTGTCCAGGAATCCACATTCTCTTGCCAGAATGATTTTCTGCTTGGATTTGGAACTGAAAATGAGCCGCCCTTCGAGCAGAAACATGCTATCCTGGCACTTCCTGTATACATCTGTTTTTGAGCTAGCAACACATGCCCCACAGAGCCCCGCTGAGCCCAGCACCTATTGTTTGGCTCAGGTAGCTTCTATAGCACTGACACAGGCAGTAGGACTGGAAGCTCCAGTTCTCACCCTTTCAGGCTTCTCACCTTGTCTCTAGTCAAGACTGGCCCAGAGTTACAGGAAGCTTCTGAGGTTAGAGGAATCATCAGGTGAGGTTTGAGAGGGTGGAATATGCACTATCAAAGAAGGAAGGTGGGCACAGGCCGTCAGATCAGGCCTTGCCTAGATCCTTTATAACCACCTCTAAACGGTTTCCTTCTACTAAGCCCTGTCCCACCTCTATCATCCTTTCAACACGTCTCATGCACACATTTACACACAATGGTCATTGTGCACGCCCTCCCTCAGAGCCTCTCTCTAAAGGACACCTCTTTTGAGCACGGGTTACTGTGCTCAAAAGCTTAGCATGGCTCCTCACCATGTAACCAATTAGTTGAAGCCGCATAGGTCGGCTGACTGCAAAACCTTCTCTGCTAGCACAACCTTCTGTCCCCTATGGAAAGCAGCCTGGCATCTTAATCTGGAAGTGGGAGTGCTGGCAAACAAAGTCTTCTTTGAGATCACCGGTTTGGCTGCTGAGACAGACAAGCTTTTCTCATCCTGGGCCTAGACACCAAGAGTGGCAAGGTGATAGGGGTCTAAGGCCAGAAACAGCTGCCCACAGGTCTTCCAGCTTGGGAGGCTATTGCTCAAGCCAAAGAATCTCCAGGAACCAAGGCCATGCTCTGAGACATTTCAATGGGTCATTAACCTCTCACAATGACTGAAATGGCAGGCCAGTAGCTCAAAAGGCTTGGAGTCAGATCCAGCATGTGGACAGACATGAGCCCACAAGGGGGAGACCTCAAGGAGGAACCTCAGGGAGGGATCAGGAGGGTCTCAATGAAGGTCTTATCTGTGATGTGGGGTAGAGTGCCCTGAGCGGGCCTCTCTTCACAAGCCCTTGTAGAGTTGAGCATGCTCCTGGAACTCAACAGATCATAAATCATCCTCTGAAGTGCTATTAGCTGGGATAACTCCACAGCTGGAGGAATTTTTTTCCCCTAAACTTAACACATCATAAAACACAGCCATTTGGGGAATGAGAACAACCAGGAGTTGTTTTGCCTTGGAGGCTTTGTTCTGGGAGCTTGGGAGGTGAGGTTTGGAGTCTGATACATCCCCATACCCAGGAAGCCTCACCAGTGAGCACCAAGAACAGCCATTTCTGCAGGTCCCCAGACTCCTCTTATACCCCAGCACTAGCCAGACCTAGGGCATAAAAAGCCATAGTTCCTTTTCAAGAGCTGTCTTGGATTTGTGATATGTGAGCTTACTTGTAAGCAAGTATAAATTTGTCCTGTTTTTCAGTACTTAATCTTCTCATTTCTATCAGAGTCTGTCAGCATCTGTACCTGGCCGAAGTATGTCATGTAATGTATTTCCTGTCCACAGTCCCACAGGTGTCTGATACCTGTTTCCTACCCTTTGTGAGCAGAAAACATACAAAGAGGTCTTTCCCAAGGCAGAACTTCCAGGCTCAGGGTGAGCAATTAAGTGGTCTCTGAAGATAATAAGCATTAATTCCCCCGCCCCCTCTTTATATGCTGCTCTACTAATCAGTGTATTATCAGTCCCTAGAACCTTGACTCAAGGCTGTATCTTTGACTTGCCTTAACAAATAAAATGTGGATAAGGTGACAATTCTAAGCCAGTCCTGGATCTGGCCCTTAAGAAGACTGGCAGCTTCTGCTGCTTCTGGGGAAGCCAGCAGCACGGTATGAAGAAGTTTGAGTTATATATACCAGTTAGCACTGAGCAGCCACGTGAAGAGAGAGGCCACACGGATGAGCAATCGGGCTGTGAAATAGTGATAAAGGTTGCTGTCAGGATTGGATGAGCATGGATGGAGTGCTTAGCATAGAGCCAGCACAGCTGGTAGCTTCTAGGCCAGTGGTCACTCCCTTTCTTCTCCTCAATCCCCTTGCTTATCTGATCCTAGAGAAGCCATTTTTGATTCTGGAGCCCAAGGGCCAAGAGGATAAACCTGGATCAATAACATTTTACTGCTGTAGTCTTTGTGAGCCCAGACTCAATTTCAGAGTTGATGGAGGAAGACACAGTGTTCATTCAGACAGAAGTGCTGATATACCACTTCAAATTAGTGTGACTTGGCTGGTATCCATCACATTATGACAATTGCCTTCTGACCTTTCACAAAAGCCCTCTGCTTGGATAACATATTCATTTTACAAATGTGAAGATTACAACCTTGAATGCTTAGGACTTGCCCAATGCAGCTGAGTGAAAACCATGGGGTCCATGCATGCACACTTCAGCCTGTCAAAGAGAAATTACAACATTTGTTTAAAACAGAAAGCCAGGTTCTAGCTGAGCTACTGCAATAGGAAGGAGAGACTTCACTATAGAACTGAGTTCAATAGCAAAGACAGCTGGAGGTTTATAGAAAAAAGTCAGAATAAAGGATCAACAAATAGAAAATTAGTGAGAGGAATTCAATTAGATATTGGGAGGGGAATGTTGTGGGGATGAAGATCTTGACTAGATATCAAAGTGTGGGTGGGAGAGTCTCAGTAAACTGGCTCAGCCTGCCAAAGACAGGGCTGAGTCAAGAAGCAGGCTCAGAGGAGCTTGACTAAAGTTTGGTCAAAGACTAAAGTCCTAGCCAAACCACAACTTCAAGTTCTTATCAGATCAAGATTTTATAACCTTTATTTCCATTCATTCATTCATTCATTCATTCACTCACTTACTCTTTTCCTCCCTTTCATTTTGTAAATATTATTGAGCATTTCCTAAGTGTCAAGGGCAACCTAATAAGCAGAAGTAGATATGGCACCTGTCCACGTGGTGCTTTCAAACTCTTCAGGAAGATTAAAACATATATACTTAAAAATCTCATAATGACTATTTGAAGAGACGAGAAATTTGAAAGGAGAGAGTGCCAAGAGACCATATGGCAGAGGAACTGGACCTATTCTCAGGGTTCGGGGCAAGTACCATGAAAGCAGTGAAGTTTGAGCTGATATCTGCAGGATAAATGAGAGTTACTTTGCTGAGGTTGAAGCTGGGCTGCAAAACGGAACAGATGGAGCCTCCCACAGCAGGGTGTGAGGGAGCAGGTTGTATCTGAGGACCCGAAAGAAGCCTAGGTGGCTGCGTGAACGCATGAGAGTGGAGGGCAAAGAGCCAAGGGCAAGCAGGCATGGGCTCATAGGCTCAAAGGGGGACTTCATATCATGACCAGAGTTCCTCCTGGAAGCTAGTGGCAGTCATCTACTGGGAGTGAGGGGGAGTGTGTGCAATGGGAGATATTAGGAGAATGGAATTATAAATAGTCATTTTGGAGGGCAATTCAGCGAGTTGATGAGAAAAACATGGTAGGTTTGAAATGTAGGACATTTTAGATGTTGAAAAATGGATTCATAGTAGAAATTGTGAGACCTGTTGTGTCTACTTTGTCTACATTGTCTCTCTTTTCTACATATCTAACACATATGCATTTCAAACTTCGTATATATAGTTATATGCGTGTATGTGTATATATAGTTACATATATTTGCTTTTATATATATTAGAATATATATGTATATATGTGCGTATGTAGTGTGTGTATACACACATAAAATTTTCAATTGAAGCAAGTAGTGTGAGAAAACGGGCAGAGGTGAGAAACAGCATGTTGCATTCAGGAAACTATAAGCTGATTAACTTGGCTGGAGTGTGGGTGAAGGGGAAGGGCTGATTTAACTTATGTCCCTAGGGGTGACCAAAGAGAAGGAGCAGATGAGACAGATTAGCTTCTCTAGACAAAGATCAGAGAATTGAAGACTGGGAATGATTGCACACTGTTGAAATAGCTGAATGGTCCAATTGATGTGACATGCAGGATGCTGGTGGACCCACCTGCTTATGCACGGCCCCACTGCCCTCTGAGAGCATTTCTCTTACACTAAAATGTTTTTTCAAAACCACCAGACCCAATAGTCTGAGAAAAAAAGGCCAAGTAAGTTGCACCCCCCACCCCAACAAAACAAACAAACAAGCAAAAAAGCAAACCCCACCAAACTCCCTTTTTTTTTTTCTCGTTGGGAGGATTGTCTTTATTAAAGCTTCCTTGGTATCTAAAGTTGTGAGGAGGTTTGCAATTCAGAACAACTAGCTTTATTTAATCCAGACTCACACTTGTTTATTCTGCATAATGCCTATTACAACCCCGGGAAGCCTGTGTTCCTTGTAATAGATTGTGAGAAACACTAGCTAAGACATCATGTTTCCCAAAGGCTTTTGTTCTCATTTAAATATGTTGCCAGAGAGTAACACATTGGCACGTCAATGCACATACATTATTCTGGGGAATATAGCAAAATTCGATCTAAGAGCATCTGTGTTCAGCAGAGTGGCTGCCTCCACTCCCTGCTCCCCTCAGTGAACCAGATAGGCAGCTCACACACCGACAAGAGAGATGTATATGGCTGAAGGCTAGCTGAGGACATACTGGGAGGGGCTGTTAACTGCTTCTTGCTTCAGCCTAGAAGAGGGTGACTGAGGTGCTTTCCCAGGAAACAGTATTTTAATGGGGCCTTCAAAAAAAGCTGGATCTTTAATAGGTGGAACTGGGGTAGAAAGGTTTCCAGATGAAGGAAAATATGAGAGTACACGCAGTAACAGGCAGAAGGATGAACTCCATTTTGGGAGTACAGGGAAGTTGTAGGTTAAAGATACAGATTTGGAATTGAGATATTAGGTGTGTTAAGGAAGCATAAGCAGCAGGGGTTGAGGGATGGTGTGCAAAGCAGTGCTTCTCACGTTTTCTTTTCTCACACACATGAAGGATGTGGTACACACAGCAGCAACTCTGGCTCACTAAGGCAATCATTCTTATCTTGGGAAATGTGAAGAGAGTGAGAGTGGAGCTTGTACTTTTTAGAAAAGTCTCTTCAATGACTCTAATATATTCCTGCATTAATTATGTCTTTTATCTTCAATGTTCTGATGCTTTGACATATTGTGGCCTTGCTGCCCTTCTCAGGACTAGTTAATTCCTGAAGACAGTAAACAACTCACTCAAGAGTGTGCTTTTCAAATGCAAGCTAACCACTGCATGTCAACCACCTCCGTTACTGGCTCTCACAGTTTGGGTCACTATCCACATGCCTTAATTATGCCAGGGCCAGGTACCAGATAACTAGGGATACCCTTATGCCTCAGATCCTGCTGGAATTATTCAAGCTGGCCAATCCTAAATCTGCTCATCCTGCCTCTTCCAATCTTTCCCAGTAAAGGCTCTTGTCTATGTTTTTCCTCTCCCTCTGCCTCCAGACTGGCTCTGGTGCTTTCTCACATAACCCTGTGTGACGGGCTGTGCCTCTTGTTTCTAGGGATCTATGAGTATAACAGTCTACTTCCTTTATGGAAAGAATTTCCCTGTCTTGCCATTTCTGAATAAAATGAAGTCCTGGTACTTACAATGGCTCCTATGGGTAGGGCGATCAGGACCATCCTGGTTGACCCCTATTGTCTTACATAGTTATTAGTGGTACCTCTTTCACTCTCAAAAGTTCCCCAGTTTTAAAAGGTCTATGCTTCCCCATTGAGAATTACAGGTGAAATGTAGCAAGAGAGGAGGGTCAAAGGCAGAATTCTAGAGATCTCCAGGAAGAAAACGAAGGATCAATGTGAAGAAGGAGGAGAGCCTGTACTTGCCACATCAGAGAAACTGAGACTTGGGAAGTCATTGCATAACACACTGTGAAGACGGAGAAAAGAGTGAGAACCATGAAAAAGCCAATGTACCTCCTCTTCAGTGGGTGCAGGGGGCTGGGACACAATGCCTGTGGACCGAGGGTGAGTGGAGGGCAAGGTGGGAAGTGGCAATTGCAGCAGTTCACTATTCAGCAAGGAAGGAGATGGGGCAGGAATCTGAAAGGCAACAAAACTGAGGAAATGTTTTATTTTAAGTAGATAAACTCAATTTTTCACGAATTTTGTGGAAAGAGACATTACAAGGTAGAACACACAATGGAAAGAGTAGTCTCTTCAACAAATGATGTTGGGTAAACGGAACAACCACATGCAAATGAATGACATTGGACCCTTCCTTATCTTACACCATACACAAAAATCAACTCAAAATGGATTAAAGACTTGAATGTAAGACCTGAAACTATAACATTCCTCAAAGAAAACATGGGGGGAGGAAACTTTTTGACATTGGCCTTGGTAATAACTTCTTGGAATTGACACCGAAAGTACAGGCACTATGTCAAACTAAAAAGGAAAGGAAACAGAAAAAAAAAATCAACAGAATGAAAAGGCATCATATGAACTGGGAGAAAATATTTATAAACCATCTATCTGATAAGGGGTTAATATCCAAAATATGCAAGAATCTTCTACAACTCAATTACAAAAAACTGAATAACCCAATCAGAAAATTGGCAAGGACTTGGATAACCATTTTACCAAAGAAGTTATACACATGGCATATGAAAAGGTGCTCAACATTATATGAAAAGGCACTCACCATTACAAATTATCAGGAAAATAAAGACCAAAATCACAATTAGACATCACCTCACACCTGTTAGGATGAATATTTCCAAAAAACAAAGAATAACAAGTGTTGGCGAGGATTTGGAGAAATTAGAACCCGTATACGCTGTTAGTGGGAACATACAGTGGTGCAGCCACTACGGAAAACAATTTGGAGGTTACTCAAAAAAATTATAAAAGAAACTACTTTATGACCCAGCAATCCCACTCTTTATATATATATCCAAAGGGATTGAAATCAGGATTTTGAAAAGATAGTTGCAAACCCATGTCTATTATAGCATTATTTACAATGGCCAAGATATGGAAACAACCCAAATGTCCTGAACAGATGAATGGATAACAAAATGTGAATATATAATTCAGCCTTAGAAAAGAAAAGAATTCTGCCATTAACAACAAAATAGATAAACCTAGAACATTAAGTTAAGTGAAGTAAGCCAGTCACAGAAGGACAAATACTGCATGATCCCACTTACATGAGTTTTCTAAAATAGTCAAATTCACGGAAGCAAAAAATAGAATGGTGGTTGCCAGGGACTTGGGGCAAGGTAAATGAGGAACTGGTTTTCAATGGGTATGGTGTCTGTTATCCAAAATAAATAAGTTCTAGAGATCTGTTATATAACATAGTACCTATAGTTAATGTGTGATATTGTATTCTTTAAAATATGTTAAACAGATTCATCTCATAAAAAAAGGAAAGAAAAAAAGAACATAAAGAAATTTTCTTGGAGGTGATGTATATTTATAAATGTCTTGGTTCCTTATTTGTAGTGATGGTACCACAGGTGTATGCATATGTCCAGTCTCATTCAGATGTATAAATTAAACGTGTGCATGTTTTTTATATCAAGTATGTCTCAATAAAGCTAAAAAATTAAAAAGAATTTATTAGACAGGAAAATGGAAAGGGGTCAAGAAAAAATCAGGAAGGCAAGAGATCCAGAGTCTAGGGGGAAGAGTTTGTCATCTTAAGAGGAAGAATATTTCTCAATAAAGACCCACTGGAGGAGACAGAGACATTCTGAGGAAAAGGGGAGGGAAGGTGAGAACGTCATTATGGGATGAAATTCTCAATAAATTATGAGGTACATTCATCTACTATGAGTTCAGGAAGTGGGGGTGGGTTTGTGAACTTGAGGGGAGGAGGAAGATTGGGAACAGCTGCTGGGGGAATCTGCTGCAACACCATTTGGGGATGAAGAACCGGATTGTGCAGCAACTCTGAGAAGCCAGGGGAGGTTACTAAGGCTGGCTTGTCAAGGAGCCAAGGCATACAGTTACATAGCCTCCCACTTCTGTGCTGTATGAGCCAAGAGGGGTGAGAGAAAACCAGATGATGGCTTTATCCAGTGCTGGTGCCTGACGAGCAAGAATGGAAAAATGTCAGGACGGCCAGGGATTTGGAGTTGTATGTGAGTGTAGAGTTCAAAATGATTCGGGAGGGATTTGCAGGATAAAACATGGGCGACCTTTATGGTCATAAAAAGCAGGTGAAGAACCAGGGAGAGGTGGATGGGCAGGCAGGTTAAAGTCAACAAGGGCAACATCAGAGAGCATGACCCCAGAGCTGAAGTGATTCTTTAGTGATGAAGAGACCCAAGGCGAAAACATGTCTATGTGTGTAACTGAAGAGTGAAATAAGAGGTCACCAGAGGGCCTGGGAAGTAAAGTTCCAGAAGAATCACCAGCATGGAAGTTGATGTTTTATCTTCACCCTATCCTAGAGATTAATAACTGGTGATAGAGTCAAGAAGAGTGCTGGATATCTAGGGTTCTCATCCTCAGAGAGGACAGAGAGCTTCAGGAGATAAGAAGAAGGTGGAGAACTGGTGTTGTCGGAGGGTGACATTATTTTCCAATGACACCATATCTATGGATATAGATAGCATGGTGAGGCTGTAACAGGGGAGACACTTTCTCAAGTGGGAGGCAAACTGTTTTCTTTATGAGTGTCCCAAGTGTTGGCACCAATTTACAGAATAACATGTGTGATGGGATAAGAAAAATATGAGCAATAGTGGCAGTTATTGATAAAATAATTGATATTCTTAAGGTGGGGTCATGGAAAGGTGGTGGAATTTGAGAATGTTAAATTTCAACATGACGGGACAAAGATGCTGAGAGTTCAAGGTTGATCTCGAAGTGTTGTGACTGGAATAGAGATGGAAATGACAACAGAGGATCAAGGGCTATGCTTTTAAGACAGGAGGTGGAAGGGTAAGATTGTTTGATGACTATACAGTTGTATTCTAAGTGGAGACACTGAGAGGTCAGTGATGAGTTTAGAGCTTTGAGAGAGATCAGAGTTGGATATATAAATTCAGGCAATGTTGACATCAAGGAAATAGAAAAAGCCATGAGACTATACCGGGGCTAGTATATAAATAATGAACTTATAACATAACAGTTGGGAAGATGAGAAAGCTCCAGCAAAGAAGACAAAGACTGAACTGCCTATGGTGAGGCAGGAAAACCAGGAGAGATGTCATCAGAGAAAAGTGCTTCAGGAATGAGGGAGAGAACAATGGTGCCAGATGTTTTCGAGAAATAGAGGAAGATGAAGGCTAGGAACTAACCTTTGGAATGGAAAATGGATTGAAAAAATAAAACAGCCTCAGGAAGTTGAAGGACTACCTACAAGATCTAACATTAGTGCCATTTTATCTCAGAAGAGAAAGAAGGTGGGGCTGAGAAATTATTCCAAGAAGTAATAGATGAAAATTTCCCAAATTTATAAAATTACAAAATATACAGATAAAGAAGTTGAGTAAACCCCAAATAGGGTAAACTTAAGGAAATCCATGAGATTTTTTACATCACAGTAAAAAATATTAAAACTGAAGACAAAAAATATCAAACTTGAAAGTGAGAAATGACACATTGCTATAGGGGGAAACAATTAGAATAGTGGTGGATTTCTCATCTAAAACTATACAAACTAGAAGAAGTAGAACATGTGTTAAGTACTCAAAGAAAATAACCCCAAATCCTATGTACAGTGAAAATATACTTCAGAAACGAGGGAGAAATAGAAAATTTGTAAGCCATATTTCTGACTGAGGACTTATAGAATACAAAAAAAAAAAAAAAACCCAAAACCAAAAAACAAAAACCTTTCAAAATACACTGTAAAAAATAGTCAGAAAATGAGCTAAAAATATGAAGAGATATTTCATTGGAGAGCATATGTACATGGCAAATAAACACTGAAAAGATGTTTGACATCACTAGCCAAGAGGGAGATGTAAATTAAGATCCCAATAAGCATTACAATGAGTGGGAAAAACAAGTATCAAAAGGTTACAGATTAGATGCTTTTGTTTATAAACCATTCCCTAAATGATTATATTTTAGAGATGAACAGATTAATGTTTGCTAGAAGTTAGTGACAGGATGTGTGGGTATGACTATAAAGGGGTGGAATGAGGGATAACTGCAGTGGTGGACTAGCTCTATATCTAGATTCTCATAGTGGTTACATGAATCTACACAAGTGTTAAAATGGTATACAGCATTGCACACACATTGTGTCGATATCAAATTCCTAATTTTGCTATTGTATCATAACTAGGTAAGATGAAACCATTCAGGAGAGTGGGTGAAGGGGATACAGGACCTCTCTTGTACTATTTGCAACTGTTTTCGAATGGATAGGTATTTCAGAATAAAAAGTAAAATCGAAGAGAAGTCAAAATGGCATAGATGATAGAGGCTTTGTTCATTTGCTCTTATGACCACATCAAAATTGTGATGGAAACACGAGCAAGTAGCACGTAGAGTTGCCTGAAGTCTAGATGAACAAGCCTACGACTAAGGAGAGAAATAAGAAATCACCCTGCAACGGGAGGAGGTAAGACAAGGTGAGGACGTAAGGCTGCCCGGTCCTGAATGGCTGAGTGGGACAGAAGCTGAGGCAGCTGCAGTCTACAACTGCAGACACCTCTTAAAGGGTCATGATAGCAACCGGATTTTCACGGTGACAGGCTTCCTTGCTCTAAGCACGCGTTTGGAGAACACCAGGGACTTACAGGAGAACTCCGAGTTGTCAGACGAGGACTGGAGGTGAGGCTCTCTCCTGGCCAGAGTCCTGGCAGTATCCATTGTTCCTCTGTTGGCCCCTCTCCCTCCTAGTGTGGGGATGCAGGGCCACCTTTGCTGACATGTCATCAAACTGTGGTTGCTCTTCCCTGAGGATTTCCTGAAACTCTGCCACATCTAGTTGTGTCCTTGGTAAGTCCTGTGCAACTGCTGAGCAAACTCCAAGACCCACACTAGTGCAGCTTGCCTCAGTTTCTGGCATGGTTTCTTGAGGCAGCTATAAGCACAGCATCTGTGGATTGCTTACTGTGCTTAACAGGTGGTCCCAGAGGGACACAGGCTGATTGGACTGCTGCTGAACCCTTCTCAGGACTGTGCCTCTGGACACCTCCTACACAAAGCCACATTAATAAGACCAGGAGCCTTAAAAGCTTTGCTTAGTGCATGGAAATAGACACAGAGAGGCAGCCAAAATAGGAAGATGAAGAAGCAGAAACCATAGGAGAGAACAGAGTGGAGATCTAGGAATAATGGAGTCAAGCAATCTAACAAATGCAGAGTTCAAAACACTGGTTATAAAGATGTTCAATGAACTTAGGGGAAGTTAGTGAACTTAGATGAACTCCATGAGAACGTTAACAAATAGATAAAAACATAAAAAATGGAAATGGAAATTATAGAAGGGAACCAGTCAGAAATGAAGAACACATTATCTGAGATGAAGAGTATGTTAGAGGGAATCAATAGAGTGGAAGAAGAAGAGGATAGAACTACCAATACAGAGGATGGGGAAGCCAAGGTTGTCCAGTCAGAATGACAAGAAAAAAGAAGGCAAGAACATAATAATGAGTTAAGGAGTCTTTGGAACAAAATTAAGTGTAAAAAGATCCGTGTAATAGGGGTATCTGAAGGAAGAGATGGAGAACAAGAAGTGGAAAAACTACTTGAAGAAATAATGATAGAAAGCTTCCCTTATCTGGTGAAGGAAATACATATACTATCCAAGGAAGCTCAGAGAGTCCCAAGAAAGAGGAGCCCAAAGAGGCCCACACAAAGACACATCAAAATTCAAATGCCAAAAGTTAAATACAAAGAAAGAATCTTCAAAGAAGCAAGAGAAAAGCAGTTAGCTACCTACAAGGGAGCACCCATAAGACTGGCAACTGTTTTCGCAATAGAAATAATGCAGGACAGAAGAGCTTGACACAAAATATTGAAAGTGATGAAAACCCAGGATCTACAACCAGGAATACTTTACCCAGGAAAGCTATTATTTACAGTCAAAGGACAGATAAAGAGCAGAGATGTGGAGGGACTTCTTTAAAAGGAAAAAACATGTATCGAAAACAGAAATAAAGAATGGAAACAACTACATTCCTGTCAACAAGTACTGCAGATGGAAAAGAATTAAATGCTCCAACCAAAGGATAGGGTGGTTGAATGGATAAGAAAACAAGACCCCTACATATACAGCTTACAAGAGACTCAATTCAGATTAAAAGACACACACACAGACTAAAAAGAAGGAGATGGAAAAAAGATATTGCCTTGGTGAACTTAGAGGGTATTGCACTGAAAGAAGTCAGTCAGATAGGGAAAAGACAAATACTATATGATTTCATGAACATGCAGAATCTAAAGAACAAAATAAACAACAATAACAACAAAAACAGAAACAAACTCATAGATACAGAGACTATTTTGAGGTCTACTAGACAGGAGAGCGTTGGAAGGATGGTGAAAAATGGGGAAGGGATTAAGAAATACAAATGGATAGCTACTAAATAGTCATGGAGATATAAAATGTAGCAAGGAAAACAATCAACAATGTTGTTATAGATAAGTAAGGGGGAAGAAGAGTACTAGATTTAGTGGGGTAATCACTTGAGCTCTAATCACTATGCTGTACAATTGAAACTAATATATTATCGTATCTTGACTATGATTGAAAAAAAACTCATTGAATTATACCATGTAAATATGAACAACTAATATAATAATTTCAATAAAGCTGGGGGAAAATACACTGTATAAAAAATAAAACCACTCATTCATTCAATTAAATAAAATAAAGGTAAAAAGAGAAAAGATTACCTTTAAAGGATTGACAGTGTGAGGACAGACTTCTTACCAGCAGCAAGAGATGTCAGCAGCAAATAGAGTGACAATTTTAAAATCCTGATGGAAAATAATTATTACTTGATTTTCACATCACGCTAAACTAAAAAATGAAGTAAGTGTACAAAGATATACAGACTAGGAAAGTTACATCTACCAGGTGCTCAGTAAAAAAGCTGTTACTAAAACTGGTTTAGTTTTTGCTTTGCATAGTAGTGTGGGACTACAAAGGTAAAGATGTTCTAATGATCAATGGGAAAAATTACAATTTTTCAGTGACCTTTAAAAACTTTTGACAAGTCATTAAATAATACTCTCTTACTGCTTGTCACAAAGATATAGGAAAATGATATAGTTTTATTTCTATATATTTATATTTAATACACTATTATTAAAAATATTAGAAACGTAGAGCATTAAAGTGGTTTTATTTCCTTGTAGGGCACTTCTAAAGAGTAGTTTGAACAGTGCTTGCCTGTTCAAAGTATGTTTAGTGCACTATCACTTTTTGTTTCTTTGCTGCATTTTCTTTCTTTCTTTTTTTTTTTTTTTGGCCAATATATAGCCTTGCGTTTATCAGATCAGTTATTTTTATAACCAATTTTTAAATTCTCTTTTTATATTCATTTTTATCAAATGTCACTGGAAGACAAGGGGACCGCACAACTGTATGCTTTGTTGTCTGGGCGTGAACTGAAAAAATAAAAGAGCAGTGACCAATTGTGACAGATGTTCAAAGGTATCACGTGGTTGGTCACTGATGATGATCTGTGGACTGAAAGGTGGATAGCGAAGTTTGTACTTTTTTTTTTTTTGCAATTACTTCTAGTTAATATATCATGGTAACTTAAATTTAAAGCATGTTGTTGGAGTACTGGTATTATTATACAGCTAAGAAATCCACAAGAAGATACATCATGGTAAAAAATGTGAAAACTAAAGACAAAGGAAAAATCTTTAAAGTAGGATAACTGAAATTCATGCATATCAGAATTGTGAAAACTGAGAGCTGCCTGCAATTTTCCAGAATGAAACCGGCCTGAGAGGAACACTGGGATACAGGAAACTAAGGTGAGCATGGAATCTGAAACATATGCCAGAAAGTACATTAACTTTTGATTATAAAAATTAAAAGTAATATTTTATATCTAAAGATAGAGGAAAAACTGACTTCAGACAGAAATAACAAATTGTGGACAAGGACTCAATGAGTGGATAGTTAAATCTGTCAAATGCCTTGTCGTAGTTGGAAGGAGGGATAGAGATAATGAATAATGCAAATTTGCTCAGAGAAAAAGGTAAAATTAGTTATGTAGGTTGGAAAGATAAGGGTAATAACTACAAGAACAGAAAAAAATAATAAGTTAAAAACCACAAAAGAAGCAAAAATTGACTCTGCAGGAAAAATGAAAATAAGAGAAGCAATAGAAAAATATGGAAAACAGAAAGTATAAAATAAAATAACTGAAGTGAGTCCAAATACATTAGTAACTACAAAAAAATTAAGCAGATTAACTTTTCTATTATAGGATAGATATCAGATTTAAACATTTTTAAATTCACCTATATGCTGCTTACAAGTAATGCAACTAAAAAAAATCACACACAAAAATCAAGGGATAGAAAAATGACATATACCAGGCATATACAAACCTAAATAACGACAGAGAAGAGATATTAATAACAGATAAAATAGAACTTAAGGCAAATGACATTTTGAAGATAATGTGTGACAATACATTATCCTAAAAGCCGCAATCTGTAGTTAGGAGCTGTGTGCACTTAACAATGTGGCCCTGGACTATATTGCTTCAACAGAGAGATAAGACAGTAAGAAGGAAATGGAGAATCCAAACTACACTCCTCTGCTTGATCTGAGAAGTTATTATACAGCCTTTTGCAATTATCAGGGCAGTTTTTCTTAATAACCTACTGAATATCCAGGCTGAGGCTTCTTTCTGATGGAGATAGCTTCATTGGCAATAGAAGACAAAAACCATTGCCCTTGAAAACCCAACAAGTAATTGTAGAAACCCCCCTGAGGTGGCATCTGAAATGCTGCATTCTGCATTAGTGCATTAAGCCTCAGGATGCCCATCTGTAAAATGGGCATGCAAAGTACAACGTCTGCTTCCTGGGACTGTGGCCAGTTGTGGGAAGGGGAGAAAGTGAAGAGGCTTTGAGCACATTAAGCATCCTTTATATATCAGCGGGAGGGTTTGCTACTCTAACCCTTGTGGATTCAGACCAGAATGCTGCTTTGGTCAGAGAAAGAAGGAGACAAGTAAAGGCTGGGCTTAGGGAGCAGATTAAATCAGATGTGTAAATAGTTTGGGACTGGTTTATCTAGAAGAAATTCTGATCTGAACAGGGAGCTATTATTGTTCTGGAAATGAGGGTGCTGGGAGTGTCCGAGTCATCAGAGTCCAGCTAATTGAGGCTGGGCTTAGTTACCTTATGGAAAGTCTGGGACCTGAGAGCTGGAGGCCAGCAGCTTGATGCTACTACCATCCCGGGACCCTAAGACCTGGAGGCTCAGCCTGCCTTCAATTGCTCTGCCAGGCCACAGGCTTCCTGGCTCAGGCTGTAGCCCACATCCCAGCTGCACTGTTTAAAGGCTGACATGTCGCCCCATTTGCAATGAAGAAAAAAAGAATACTTCCAAGGAAGGAATAATCTGGAAGCAAAAGGAATGAAGTCTTGTTTATTTTTTATTGCTTTGTAATATGTTACATTTTAGCAATTTAAAGCACCACTGGGTTATATTACAGTTTGTAGGTCAAAGATCTAGGTAGGCTTTACTGGTTATCTGCCTACAGTCCCACAAGACTGAAACCACTGGGTCAGAACTAGCTGAAGGCCCTGGGGGAAAATCTGCTACTGGGCTCCCACAGGCGGTTGGTAGAATTCAGGTCATTGTGGTTAGACTAGTTCCCACTTTCTTGCTAGCTGATATCTGGGGACCGCTCTTAGTTCCTAGTGACCACCCTCAAGTCCTGGCCCCCTGCTCCTCCATTTTGGCAAAGGGGATCCTCCTCTTTGCCTGAGCCCCTTCATAGTTCAAATCTATCTTACTACCTCATCTCCCACCAACCAGAGAAAACTTCTGCTTTTAAAGGTCTCATGTGGTTAGGTCAGGTCAATCAGAAAAAAATCTCTCTATCTGAAGGTCACCTGACTAGCAGCAAAGGCCCTTCACCATGTAAGTGACTTCAGCTTGGGAATGAAGCTTATCATAGTCGCAAGACTTACCCTAACTCAAGGGAAGGCAATTGTACAAGGGAAAGGGTTATTAACAGTCTTGGTGTTCTCTCCACCACAAGGGTAGAAAATGGAGCACAGTGAGGAAATGCCTGGAAGGAATTTTCTGGCCTTGATGACAAAGGGAGTTTGATTTGAGGGTATCTTCAAGCTTAGCACATGCGAGCTCCCCAGCAATGAGAAGCCTCCACATTGGAAATTAGGAAGAGCATGGACTTTGATGTCAACTGAACTGTGTTCACCACCTCTTGCTCTATCAGTGACTTAAAGTCACTCCCAAATCCACTTGCTTAATGACCAACACTTATTCAGCTCAGGAAACTGCAATGTGGGTCAGGTGAGGACTCTGCAGGAAAGTCTTGTCTGCTCCACTTGGTGTCAGCTGGGACAGCTGAATAGGAGCTGAGGCTCCACTTCTAAGATGTCTCACCTCATGGCGGGCGAGCTGTCCTAGCTGGAGGCACAGAGCTTGGCTGGAATTGATGTCCGGGGCCTTGGTTTCTCTCCATGTGGGCCCCTTAGTAGGCCCCCTTTAGACGTTGTCCCGAGTCCTGAGAGCAATGTCCCAAGAGACGAGACTCAGAAAATGCCAGTTTCTTATAGCCTGCCCTAAACTGGCACAGCGTCGCTTGAACTATGTTCTCTTGGCCAAGCAGCCCCAGGCCTAGATTCAAAGAGAGAGGGAAATTACTCAGTGAAAGAGGGATCAAAGAATTTTGGGATTAAAGAATGTTTAAAAACTGCCATCTTGTCCTTTGACCTTGCTGAAGACTCTGGACCTTGGGGTTTTACTTTCCTCATCTAGAAAGCAGAACAACAACCTCCCTGGTTGCTATGAGGGAGGATAAAGCAGGTGGAAATCTAGTCTCAGGGGTTGGCACATGCAAGGGTCTCAGAGTGAATTCTCTGTGTTTTGTAGAATTCTCTGTGTTTTGGGGACTAGTTCACCTGACCTGAGGGCCAACAAAAGAAGAGGGGCTCAGTCAGCCTCACCCAGCCAGAGTCCCAACAGCCTACTTGGAGAGTCAGGTCTTGGGATCTTCCTAGTGAGACCACAGATTGGCAGGCAGGTGGGCTGGCCTGGGCAGCAGCAGGGGAGGTGCTGGGGGATACCTCTTGCTTTTTACTGGAGAATAGATAGAAGGACATGGAGGCGACTGGGTGTGGCTGTGGCAGCAGAAGCTGGACAGTGCACCTTTCCAGAGCTATGGGTGGCTGGGTGCCTCTCTGGGCTCACCATGACAAAGGCAGTCAGGTTGCCCTTGGGGCTGTCAGCACCTTATCCACAGAACACCTAAGAGATCACCCGAGTACTGAAGCCCTGGCCTCATTCTGGTCCTGGAGAAGATCTTGTTTCTGCTAACGAGATCACAGGTCAAGGAGCATCACTACCACCACCACCCAACAATGGAAGGTGGCCCAAGCTGACACCATCAGATTTGTACTCCAGCCAGCTGCTGGGTTCTGATTCTCCAGATGCAGAAGGCCGTGCTCTAGTCACAGGATGAGAAAGGGTAGACCCTTCTTCAATCTCGAAAACAGAGCCTGACTTAGGGTTTTCCATCACATCTTGCTGTTTTGGAGAGCAACATGCCAACCCTTCCTTTCAGTGTGGAAAGGAGAAAGGAAATTTCTGTTGAGTTTCTCTTTTGGGTCCGATGCTGTGTTAAGCATGTCCTATTATCCAATCTCTATTTTATAGCAGGAAACCTGTGGCTCAGAGAGCAAAGAAAAGGCCCAGTATATTAGTTATCTATGGCTGTGTAACAAATTACTCCAAATTTATTGGTTTAATATGTCAGCTTATAGTTTCTGTGGGTCAGGAATCTGGATCTCCTGGCTCACGGTTTCTCACAGGCTGTCTTCAGGTGTTAGCTGGAGCTTCTGTCTTATCTCAAGGCTTGAATGGGGAGGGAATACTTCCAAGCTCAATCAGTTACTTACTGCTTGTTGGCTGAAGCCTATCTCATGAGGTTCCTTGCCATGTGGGCCTCTCCATAGGGAAGCTCACAGCATGGCAGCTGGCTTCCATCAAAACAAGTGAGTGAGAAAGCAAGCAAGAGCAGATGGGATGGAACTTAGAGTCTTTTTAGTCACCTAATTTTACAAGTGACATCACATCACTTTTGCCATGTTTTCTTCATTAGAAGTTGCTAGGGGCAGCTCATATTCAAGATATGAGACTGTATAAGAGTGTGAATACTGGAAGGTAAGGGCACACCCAGGATACCAGGGGCCAGAACTGGGATTTGACCCCTTCTCACTCTGACTTAGCAGCTATGCTGCAAAACTTCACCTATTACACACATGCATACTCACACACATATTACAACACCACACACACATATGCACACATGTAGATACACGAAACACACATTATATACACACATTCATACTCACACACAATATACTTGCACATACACACACACACACACATCCCTCTTTGCTGGGAGGCTGAGGTCAAGATATAACAATGACTATTGAGAATTGGGGCCCTAGTGTCACCAAGAAAATCATCTTCGGACCAAAAACAAAGTTATGGGACAAGTTGATTCTGTTTCAAAAAAAATCCTATTTCAAGCAGGAAGTTACAGAATGCATAGCAACCATTTTAGAAAATGGAATAATTTATGGAGCTCGCAGGAACGAAGGCATCAGCTTTACAGCCTGGGGTTTAGAGTCACTTTCTGGCTGGGTGGGCTTGGGTGACTGTGACACCTACCTCATGATTGAAGCCTGGCAGGTAGTAGGGTCTTGGCAAATGTGACCTCACTCTGTTTCATTTCAGACAGTTTGGCTGTCCTCACACAGTTACTGAATCGGTTTTTGGAAAAAGAAAGGAAGTATTGCTTTCTTTCTACTGATGTAGTTAGCTCCCAGATGGGACCCAGAGGAGAAGGCTGGGAGATGTTTGTGTGTGGGGTGCAGGTATAGGTAGGCGCCTGTGGTATATGTTCATGGTGAGGAGAGAGAGAGAGAGAGAGAGAGAGAGAGAGAGAGACCCACCTCAACTGGCATCCTGATTCACGGTGCTAACTACATCCACTAGGTGGCGTTGCCTGCCTGTGCAGCTGCTGCATAGGCATCAGAGGTGGGGTCCTGGGAGGTAGGTTCCCCTGACTCCCATCCACCCGCTCTCAGCTGCTGAACTTGTGTCCCCTGCTCTGTCTGGGTCAGAAGTGCGTGGCCAGCAGGTGAGCCTCAGCTAGAAACCACTGCCATCAGACCTGAATCCTATTTGGTCATAGGCTTAAAATATTAGACTTCCCTGTACTACATTGGTTAATTCCAGGGAGGAAAAGAAGCCTTCATTTGCCTCATGCAGAGCACTTTGTACACATTACTGCTTTGGATCTTCAAAACCACCTGTCAAGGGAGGCAACTGAGGTTCAGAGAGCTTTAGCTACTGCCAAGTACCTGTAGAGCCTACTCTTTTTGAGTGCTTCTGCCATTGACTGGGGGTGGGGGATTGGCAGCACCTTTGCTCTTCCTCTGTCTGCTGGGGTGGGGCGGGGGCAGCTGGTGGCTGCTTGCTCCTGCATCTCCTCTTGCTCCTTACGTCTAGGCCCAGCCTCTCAGACCTATTTCTCCTATTAGGGCCCTTGTGCCCTTTATCATCTAGACATGTGCCATATGTGGGGGTGGGTGCCAGGCTGACAAAACCCCATCTCTTCTAATCTTGACTCCACCCACAGAAATGAGCACTAACCACCTGTTTCTTTAAGGAGAAGGGATCTGTGGCTGTGAGCACTCAGGGGGATTGTCTGGGCTTGCCAACCTTGATTCCACAACTGCCTGGTTGCCCCACATTGGCTCCCTCCAAAGTCCCCTGATCAGGAAATCCTGCTCTCCCTCTGCTCCCTGAGGTGAGCAAAGGGGATTGATGGCAGCCAGAAGGAGACACTGGGTGGGGAAGGAAGGAAATACCTATGCACACCTACCTCTGAGCTAGGTGTTTCAGACACATGGCCTGGCTAAATCTTTCGAGAAATCCAATGGAGCCGTCTTTGTCCCAAGGAGGAACAGCACAGGCACAGCAGTGAACGTGCCACTCAGGCTCATGGAACCATTGTGTGACAAGGCCCCCAGCCCAGGTGCCCAGCCTGTGGAGAAGGTGAGAGCAGGGCAGCAGATCAGGGTTCTATGGGGTTGTCCACTACCCTGGCCTGTCCTAGATGAATCTACTCAGTCTACTGTCTCCTCATACTCAGCCTGCCCATGATGCAGCTGCCACTGCTACCCTCTTTCCTGCCCTCTGCATTCCCAAGGCTGCCAGACAGCATGCCCTCCTCTGCCCATCTCAGCCAGTCAGCCATGCAGTTGTGCTTGGTTTTATGTCTGAAACATGGGGAGTCCATCTACTCCAGCCCCCACTGCTCTGCCTATACCAGAGAAGTCTCCCCGCAGTCGGGGAGACTTTCACTTGCCTCAGCTCCCAACTGCCCAATTCCACTCCAGAAATATTTAATGAGAACCTTCCCCATAGATGTGCACTGTGATTCCCTCATGGAAAGCAAAATGGCCTTTTCCCATTGATGCGACCCCTGCTTCCTAGACTCCCATCACTTAAAAGAAAGAGTGGTGACACCTTAGAAGGATTCACCAGTTCCCTAAGGCCTGAACCCCTTGGCCTGCCTTTGCAGCCTGTGCCCCCAGCCCAGCATCCCAGGCTGTGTGTGTCTGAGCAGGGAGCACAGTAGGGCTCCCTCTCTGCCTCAGGACAGTGCTTGGCAGGGAGAAGAAAGCAGGAACCCCTGGGCTGAGGGTAAGACTCTCCCCCGGAGCCCTGGAAGATCATGCTGGGAGGGAAAGAAAGCCCTATGTTTCTCTTGGGGACCTTGGCGCATAAAATAGAACACATTTTGGTTCCTGGCACAGGGCTTCTAAAACTCTTGTAATTTCCTGAATGATAAGAGAGCCATTTGTTATTCATAAGGAGCCCCTTTGACTGTACCTGAGTTTATATCTCAAAATGCATGCCTACCATGGTAGGCTTTCAGAGTTTCAAGGGAAGGAGTGGTCACCAGAAAGGCCAAGCAGGAGATTAGAGGGATGGAACTTTCAGCCTCACTCATTGGTGACCTCCTAGAGAGGAGGGGTACTGGAGACTGAGGGCAGTCCTGTGGCCAGTGATGTAATCAAACGTGCCTATATAATGAAACCCCAAGCAACTCCCTGAAACAAGGCAGCTTGAAGAGTTTCTGAGTTGCTAAACATGTAGAGGCGCTGGGAGGTGGGGCATGGAATCTTTGCACCCACTCCCAGACCTCATTCTGCATTCCTCTTCCTCTGGCTGTTCCTTTGTGTCCTTTATAATAAACTCTATTAGTAAGTATAGCCTTTTCCTTAATTCTGTGAGTTGTTCCAGCAAATTATAAACCTTGTAGGGGTGGCTAGTGGGAACCCGGAAAGAGAAGTCAGCCAAGCAGATGTGTAGGTGGCCAGAGGACACCTGACTGAGACTTGTGGCTGGTATCTGAAATGTCAGCTGTCCTGTGGGATGGGGCCATTAACCTGTGAGTTCTGCCCTAACTCTGGGCAGTTAGTATCAGGATCGAATTAAAGTGTAGGACAGCCAGTTGGCGCTGGGGAGCTAGTGTGGGAAAGGCATAGGCCTGCAGCTTCATTTTCTGATTTTAACCTCTTACATTCTTTCCTCCACTACCATTTTTTCAGACGCACTCGCCTGTGGTTCCAGAGGCCATTCTGAGGCAAGGTGAACTCTCAAATGTGGAAGAGGCAAGAAGTGTGAGGGCAGCATGTCCCTCGGGAGGCAAGAGGGCTTTGAAGGGCTCACAGTCACCTGGGAGAAGGGGGAGGGTGGGCTGTCACAATTCCTCTGGGGAGGCTTTCCTTGTTCAAGGGTTTGACAAGAGTAGGGCTCTCACAGTGATTGTCTGTGGCACCGCAGGGGAGCTGCAGTGGTGGGTACAGCAGCCTTCTCTTTCTGCACATCCTCTGTGAAGTCTCAGGGGAGCTGGCAGTGCCTGGGGCTGGAGGCTGGGGCTCTAGCACTAACATCTGGGGCTCAGTACAAGAGTGTTGCCTGGAAGACTTGGCTTAAAACCACCTGTTCTTAATTTTCTTAATGAACAGTTGGAATTTCGAAAAGCTCACCAGCTGTGGAGAATCAGGGCTGGACTGAATAATGTTGTGAGATGCCCAGATACCCAGAGCTCGGGGTCCTCCCCAGTGGAAGGACAGTGCAGACATTGGCACAGGCCTCAAGGACCAGACACCCCTGGACCGCTTGCCCAGAGCCCTTCGCAAGATGCATCCTCAGTTGGACTCTTCAGCCACTGCCAATGCTCCTGAGCATCTGTATTTATTTCCTAGGGCTATCCTAATGAAGTACCCCAGACCAGGGAGCTTAAACAAACACTTATTTTCTCAGAGTCCTGGGGGCTGGAAGACCAAGATGAAGGTGTGGACAGAATTGGTTTCTTCTGAGGCCTCTCTCGTTGGCTTGTTGGTAGCCAATTCTCCCTGTGTCCTCACATGGTATTTCCTTTATGCATGCAGATGTCTGTGCCCAAATTTCCTCTTCTTGCAAGGGCACTAGACATGTTGGATTAGGGCCCAACCTAAAGACCTTGTTTTAGCTTAATTACCACTTTAAAGATTTTTTTTCCAAATACAGTCACATGCTGAAGTACTGGGATTTAGTGCTTCAATATATGAATTTGGGGGAGTAGCAGTGATACAATTCAGTCCATAACAACATCCCAAGAGAGAAATGGATCTCACGAATTTGGGGGAACTTTCTCTCTTTAAAGAAGCATTGAAATTCCCTATTTCAGCCTGGTTGGTCTGAAAGGAAGAGTAGGGTGACTGCCAGCTTTCCCCTGGTCAGTTCCTGATCATTACACAGGGGCCACAGCTGAGGAATGGGGTAATAGATGCTATTCCAGTTAGTTCTTCTAATTTAAAGAGCGGAGTAGAACAGCTGGGTGCAGGCCTTATGATGGCTGAGCAGGGGGACCATGGTGACCAGGATGGCCGTGCTGGATATTATGGCTTTTTTATACTAATCATGACTCTGGAACATGTGAAGTGTCCACAATTGCAGGGGCACAGTGGTGACCAGCATGGCTGTTCTGGGTATTATGGGTTCTTTATACTAGTCATGACCCTGGAACATGTGACGTGTCCACAATTGCTCCTTGGCCAGTATGAGCTGGCCCCATAGTAACGCCTTCTCTAGTATTTCTGGGTCTTTTACATCCTGTTTTCCATTCTCTAAACTCTCCGTGAGAAAGAACATGCCGCGTGCATTTGAGAGCTCTGATGCTTGCTGGCTTTTGTCCACTGAGCTTGGCTATGGCCTGGGAACAGGACGTAGAAGAAGGAATCAGAGTTATTGGAAAATCACAGAAACATTTCTTTTGGTGATGCTGTAAGCTCTCCAATCTATAAAGAAATCCAAATGATGTAACAGGAACGCAGTGTGAGATCCCAGGCCCAGGCCCTCCTTTGCCACTGCTGCACCTGGAAAAGACCCTAACTCCTCCAGGCACGCAGTGAGACCCCACCAGGGAGAGAAACTCAAATGAGCGCTCTAGACTGTGGTGAGGGCACTATATAGCTTTGTGTCTTTTAATTTATACAAAATTCCACCCAAGGTTATTTATACATATGGGACCTCATCCACAGAGTCCTCATGATTGCCTGAAAAATCAGTTGATCAGCAGTTATGCACTCATACACTTAGCTGACATTTGCTGCGTCCTTTCTAAGTGCTTATTGAAACCCCTTAGCAGCAGTTCTCAAAGTATAGCCATGAGGCCAGCAGCCTTCAGCAGCATTAAGAATCTGAAGTCAAAAATGCAAATTCTCAGGCCCCACCCCAATTTCACTGGGTAGGGGTCTCAGTACTTACTCTGTGCTTTAACAAACCCTTAGAAGTGATTCTGATGCATCCTCAAATTTGAGAGCCGCTGCCCGATAGTATGCTCAGTGTAGGGGATGGAGGAAAAAGAAGTCCACATAGAAGGGGTATTAGGAAAATAAAAAGAGAGCTGCGTGTGGAGTGAAAGGCAAGGAGTGGGAAGCAGGCGTGAGCCTGGTTAGGAAGTTCGTTTTCCTTGAAGCTTATGGAGAACTATTGATGTACTTAAAGCCAGAATCATGTAGGACATTTGGGAAGAGCATCTTGAGAACTGTGTTGAGAGTGAATTAGAAGGGATTTAGGTTAGAATTAGAAGGACAGGTTAGGAGCCCATTGCAATAATAGTCCAGACAAAAGATAATGGGAACCTGAATTAGGGGAAGGATGGTGGGAAGGCTGGGGGTGGGGGTGGGGCGGCTAGATTTGAGCAATATTAGGCAAATGCAACCCACAATGCTAATTGGTGCAGTAGATAGAAATCTTAAATGACTCCCAGGTTTCTGGCATGGGGACTGGGATGTGGTGATGTCATTCTCTGGAGCAAGGAATAGGAAGAGTGTGTTTGGAGGAAACTTTAATGAGTTCAGTTTAGGACATGGTGAGTTTGAGCTGTCCATAGAGCTTTCAGATTGAAATACAGGTCTGATGCCAGAGGAGATGGGGCTAGAGATGCAGAGCGAGGTGGGAGGACCTCCCCAGGTTGCATCAGGAGAACCACACTGGAGGCCCTGGCCCCACCTTACATAAAAGCACAGCCCTTGAGATCATTGCACTTCACTGAATCAACTCTGGCTTGAGTGCAATGATGTAAGAGAATCAAGAACATAGCGTACTGAGGTCAGGGAGCAAAGCTCCACTATTCCAATTGGGTGGGTCTGGCGGAGGGCAGTGGCTCAGCGTGAGTCAGGGCAGCACGGCCACCAGAAGTGTACCCCCAATACTCTCTCCTCGATAGAGTGGATCTTTCTGAATGATGGCCTGAGGCCTCCTCAGGACTACTCAGACTCCATGAAAATGGTGTCTCTAGAAGAGTCAGGGATGGAAGGAGAGGGACCTGGAACCCAGCTGGTGGTTGAAGGGATTTTCTGCCCAAAGAGCAGGGGTGAAGGGAGCAGGCGAATTGTTTTCCAATGGCACTCTATCTGAGTGGCTCTGTAGCTCCCCAAGAGAGACAGAGGAGGTGTCTGCCAAGACTTAGAAGGGGCTTTCTTACCTTGGGGCTATTGCTCATCCCAGAAGCCCCACTCCTGGGGGTGTCTTGGTGAAGCTGGACTCCATTTGGGGGATAATGCAGAAGCAGCCCTCCCATGGGAGCTGGTTCATTGAAGCTTGAAAGTCCATCAGCATTGTGATGTGGTGATTCTGTGACTCATTCTCCAGGCAACTGTTCTGGGTATTAGTCAGAGAGGTAGATGTGTCATGACCTGTTCTTATCCGATGTCGCATCGCTGAGAGGACACCTCGAAACAGCCTTCCCTGGATGGTGGGCAATGGGGGTTTCAGATCCAATTTTATTTTCCTTTTACTTAACTGCTTTTTTATTATGGTTCTGGTTCTTGGAATATGTGTGTGGGGGGGGGATCCTTCTTATTGAAAGGAAATCACGGCTGGGAGGCAGGGCATCCTGTGACTATTTTGAAGATGAAGAGGAGTGGGCAGATAATGCCAAAGTCAGTCATACAGCTTTGAAGTGAATGTACTGAGGATGGCCTAGAGCAAGTCAAATGCATCTCAGGGGCTCTGCAAGGGCAGGTACTGTCAGATGTGTAGATGTGCATGTGTCACGGTTCCTGACTTGGCACCTGGAGTCTGATGGTGATGAGAGACAGGTAGACACTTACAGCAGCAGATGGCAAGTATGGTATTAGGATTGTGTGGCGGATGGAGTGGGGTGAGCACAGAAATTAGGTGCAGAGCTCAGGAAAACTCTCTGGATGCCATCTGATAATTGATGGATAAAGAGAGGAGGGAAGACTCTTGCAGGCTGGGGAGCAGATGCTATTAAGAAGTGGAGAGAGCAGGGCCCTTGAACAAGTATGAGGGATTTCCAGTGGTTCATCATGACTGGGCTAGCAAAGAGGAGGCCAGGAGTGGTGGGAGACAATACTGGGGTTAAGCAAGGGCCAAACCAAGAGGACATGCATGGGGCTTTGATGGGATTCACTCTACTAGCAAGACTGTTCCCATAGCAGTGGCCTGAATGATGTGTGATGAGAGTATAAGTAGGCCAGTGAGAATAGACTGGAAGAGGAAAGCATGGCCAGAGAAATAGGAGGGAGGACCAGTGGGACTCTGGAGTTGAATGGGAAAAATGTCTCCTCATGTGAATGAACTGGCTTGGAATATTTGGGAACTGTGTTCCCTTCGTGAAAAAGGTGAGCCCTAGGGCTCCATTCAATGGGGTAACTTTGAGGCTGGCTTTAGTCAGTGAGTGATTTGCCCAAGATTACTGAGTTGAAAGTAGAGCTGTGACTCTAGCCTAGCCTTTGCTGACCCCATGAATTGTGGTGTTTTCCACTATTCCACAGTGCTCCCCATGATCCAGTTCTAAAATTCAGCTACACACACACACACACCACACACACACACACACACACACACACACACACACACACACACACAGAGCTACATTTAATACATTCAATAATCAACCCTGTTTGAAACAAGAGACTCGTCAGTGATGGACATAGTTGAGGTGATAGCTCATTAGTACAGTCACCCAGCACAGAACTGCCCTCCTTGTGGCCACAGGAAGCCAGCTCCACTGAGCCAGAGAGTTTCTCCTGGCAGAAAAAGGTGAAGAGTGGGCTTTCTCAAGACTTTGAAGAGATTACAACTGGGCTTTAAGGCAGAAGGACCCTGTCGATTTTTTTCTGAGTAATGATCAGGAGCAAATCTCCATTTCCTCTGCTACAACATGAAAGAAGAACCTGAGAATACCTATCTCGAGACTTGTTGTAGGAATGACACGGGAAAGATTAGGTCACGTGGTTTGCACAGTACCTAACCATGGCAGGTGCTCCCAAAGTGGCAGTGTTCATTAGCATCAGCAGCAGCAGCCGCTGCCTTATCTCACTGTCACTGTCATCGGCATCATCTCTGTCATTACCCTCCCTGCCTCCTCACTTTTACAGCCTAGCCAACCTGTCCAAGCCTGCCTGCCAGCAGCCCATGTAACCCAGGACAATGATTGGGGAGAACAGTAATGAATACAAATCACTCCCCAGGCACAGCAGAGGCTGTCATTAGCATCTCAGCCACTCAGCCCTCACTGTCCTATTACCTCCCGAGCAGCTGATGTCAAGCCACTGGAGGATGGCCTTGATGAAGACAGATGATGGCCTGCGTGAGCTGGGACTTCGCCTGAAGCAACACTGTGCTAAAATGGAGAAGAGCCTTTAATCAGAACTCTGCTGTCTGCCAGAGCTGAGTAAATGGAGGCAGGTGCTAAGTGCAATTTAAATAAAATGTTGAGTTAATAAGGACAGTCCACAAGGATGTTACAAGTCCCTTATCCAAGTTTTTAGTGGGAATTTGAAGGCAACATGGAGGCTTGAGAAAGTGTGACTTATTTTCTTAAGTTTCTCTTCAAAAACAAGTGAAATTAATTCTTTTTAAATCTTATTTAATTTCACTTTTGTCACTTAAAATGAGAGAAGTTCAACAAGTATGTCTGTCTGATGCTCATGATAGCCTATGTCACTTCAGGATGTGAAGTGCTCAGCATGCATGTAATGGTGCAAGTGAGATCACCTAACGAAGGAATCTCTTTCACTGCACCCAGTACTTCCCTGGAGCAGGTAAGAGCAGCTCACCTTCTGTGGGAGCACCCCCAAATAAACACATTCAAATGCCAAGATATAGATGCTTGGCTTTGACCCATGGGTCCGGAAGAGAGGAGCCTGACCTTCCCCCACTAGTGTCCAGCCCCGCCTGGCCCATGTCTAGAGAAGGTAACACAGAAACAAGAAGAAAGTAAGGTCCAGACTTGTCCTGTCCGTGCATCCTTAGGCACAGAGAGTTATGCTTCAGGCATTAAAAAAATCATCTGAGACCCCAACACCCCTCTCAGACCGGTAGGAGTACTGAAATCCTGCTGAGGTACCTGCTCCGTGCACTGCCGCCGACACAGCTGCCCTCTGCCTAGACTGCTCTCAGCACGCCCCTCCCCTTTCATTTGCATGACTCCATTCTGGTGGCCACGCCCTGCCTGTCTTGCTCTGAGACAAAGGCAAGTAACCACGGGCTTACTTTCTTCATTCCTTGACCCCGCCTCAGGCCCTCCCACATCTGGGTCCCTCCATCTCCTCCGGCTGGTGCCTGTCTGCAAGCTGACTGGCACCTTCCAAATTTACCTCTTTCTTTCTCACTGTTCTACGCACGATTAAAATTTCTACTTTCATTTCTGGAACCCACTGGATATTCCAGGGATTTAAATGTGCTTCCCAAGAAGGCGGGAATTAGTCAAGAAGCCGTTGTGGGGCCTGAGAAGATTTGTTAGAGGGCCTCTGGCTGGGGAACTAGGTGAAGGTGGAAGTCAGGACAGTTCAATGCTGCATCTGGGCGGTGGCCAATATCTGAGGTTCTAGAACAAGTGGTGTCACTCCCTAAGAGGCAGTGTGGACCAGTGGGAAAGGCACATGTCTGTTAGGCCCAGAGGAGCTGGATGAAGTCCTGGATCTGCCTTATACTGTTTGTGTCACTTTGGATGAGCCGGCTAATCTCTCCAGGCGTTGTTTCTGCACAGACCTGGGTCAGCTTCAGTAGAAATAGAATTTTTGGAAGAGATCAGGCAACTGACAGGGAAGCCTAGTACATAGGCTTAGAGAATGGGGAGAAATCAAGGCAGGCATAGTCAGCTGAGAAAATGGGGCCTAGGCTGCTGCTGCCACTCTGGCACCACTGCACTGGGCTACTTCTTTTACTCTTGAGCTCAGATGGAGCTCACTGCTGGCTAAGTGGGAGCAGACAGCAGGAAGATGAATGAGCCTCACCTACCTGGCTCAGTTTCTAGCATAGGGGCTGTGCCCTAGGTTCCCCAAGATTCGTGCTGAGGCCAGTTCTCCTTAGAGGGGCATTCAGAGGCCTAGCAGCCAACATGAACAACAAGAAACATCCCAGTGCTAATACATCTGCTTTCTGGGGAATCCTAGGGATTCATAATCAAATCTGTTGAGTTCCTGATTCCCAGAAGGCTTCAGTTGAGTAAATCACAGGTCTTGCCTCTAGCAGCTTCTCTGTAACCACAGTCAACTTCCTCATCCTGAGTCTCACTGCCCAGTTAGGTGGTTGCTGATAGTCCCAGGAAGGGTCCTGTGGACGTGTGGTCTAGATTTACCCACCTGGCGTGGACTCCGAATATCTACTGCCTAGATCAGAGGGAGAAGGAAGAGGGTGGTTGATTGACTGTTATGTCACAAACCCAAGGGGAAAAGGTGGGAGTTAGTTACTTGCATGATTAATGTTTGGGGATCTTGGGAAATAATTAAGGAGAAAGGTCATTTGTCTTTCTATTTAACCAAGATTTTCATGGAGAAAAGTTGGAGTCTCTTACTAGACATCCTACTGGTTTGGAAGCCATAGTTCTAGCTGCCCCAACAACGGGATCAAGGTGACAGTTCACCCTCAGCTTGTTCTACCAAAGATATGAAAGAAATGACAAGTGCCAAGAATATGGTCTTCAGAGTCAGATAGATGTGGATGTGAGGTTCGCCTCCCCTCCTTCCCAGCTAAGGGTTCTATTATTTGACTTTGTCCAGCTTTAGTGACTTCTTTTCAAGAGAAAATGAGGGACTATTGCTCACAGCTGCTATGAGGATACAACAAAACAATTTTTGCAAACCTCCTGGAACAAAGGTTGGTGGACTTTCTCTGTGAAGGGCCAGATAGTAAATATTTTAGACTCAGAGGGCCATAAGATTTCTGTTGCAACTATTCAACTCTGCTGTTGTAGCCAGTAAGCAGCCATATACAATACATAAATGAATCGACACAGTTGTGCTCCAATAAAACTTTATTGATAAACATAGATAGTTGGCTGGTTTTGGCCTGAAGACCTTAGTTGACAAAACCTGTCCTAGAAAATAGTATGTGCTCAATAAATGTGAGGTCTCTTCTGTCAGAGGAAGCTGAATTGAATGATACAAAAATTGAGGAACATGTTCAATAAAAGTGGGCATTGAGAACAGGCAGAAGGAAGGAAGAAAGAAAGGCTCAGAAGCTCTTCTCAAAGAATATATGGAGTGTACCATAAACCATCTGCTCTGGCGTACCACACCAGGCACAGAGGGCCTGGCTTAAATAACCCATCTCCTTCTGGGGTCTAGCGGGAGGCTGAAGATTGTCCTAGATGAGGACTGAGAATATGGGTGCATTGAGTAGGGCCCCATAGTCTTGGGTCATGACTGACCATCACTTCAAACAGATGCCACCTTGGGGAGTCCTGATCAAAGGACAATGGGGTGGAGCAGAGGCTCCAATCTGGACCTTGCTGCACAACCTGATGCTGACAGTGGCCATGTTTGCTCAGGTTGGGCTGTGCCCATGTGGTCCCTTTCATGATTCACGGGAAACTTTGGAGATAGTCTTTGAGTATATGGACACTCTCTGTGCAGGAATTCATGATAAGCTCTCAATGGAGCTAAAATTGCCAGATTTTGACCTTAGTGGGCTTGTATTTATAGCTTTTGCTTTGGAGAAATAGTAGGAGTATCTGGTCCAACTGTCTGGGGTTGGGAGCTGGGACAAGGCTGGGGGATGGGGCTAAGAGCTAAGCGCAAGAGCTGGGAGCTGGGGCGAGGCTGGGGTGAGAACTTCTGGGTCATGAGGACTTGAATGAATGTAGGAAGCAGAGGGAGACAAAATTGATACCCAAGGATGTTATTTCATCCCACATGCAAGGGTGTGAGCTCAGTCACTCGCTCAGATGGCTCCAGGCCTCCACCTTGCACCTGCCTTGTTGGGGACAGGAGTGGAGAAGAATCACTTTGACTGGGCCAATGCCTTCTAGGAGCTAACATTCCAATAGATCAAGAGCTTGGGAAACAGAGAATAATAGTAGATATTGTTCAGGGCTATGTATTTTTTTTCTCTGTATGTGTGGCTATTTTACATTATTCCGAATCATCCTTGAATTTTAATCTCTTTTTTTTTCTTAAACTGCAGAGATATAGACATTCAGAACTGTTCTAAATATCCTACTAGGTCATAAATGTGTTGTGATCAACATGAGAATACCCCCAGTACCACCGCCCCTCCTCCTGCACTGCAGGCAGATGGCCTTTGAAGATGAACAACTTCAACTTGAGGGTGTTTGCAGCATGTGGCCAGGCTCTGGCAACCACTCTCTTTGTGACCTTGGTTCTGGGTCCGGATAGGACCATCTCCTCTGCATTTGGTTAAGCAAGACCTGTCATCTTCTTTGAGGCACAGCAGACTGTGTCACCCTTTTATCATGCTCTCACGGGCCTTGGCAACGTGAGCTTCCACAGCCTGCAGCCCAGGCTGTATTTTCTGACATCCCATTAGCAGAGGGACCAAGAATTGAGGAAGTCTGTCCCCTTCTTGATGCTTGACCCCAGAGTCTTTAATTAGTGTGTGACACCAGTGGTCCATAATTTCCGCCCAAGCCCTGCTTTGATTTTCCCAGCACAAACATCACTTGGGGACCACTGATAAGAGGCAGAGGGGGCAGAGCAGGGAGCCCAGCAGTTTTGCATACATGGCCAAGGCATTACAGGCTGACGTTTCCAATCCCTTAATGAGGTCCTGGTGGCTGTTGAGGGCAGGGGCCAGAGAAGCAAGGGATGGAGGAGCACAGGCCAGCTGCACAGAAGCCCCAGGAATGCCTTATACTAACAAACCTATCCCACCAGGCAGTTCCTCCCACCTCTTTGTGACGTTCTTGGAAACTTGTGCTAATTATAGGCAGAACAATGTGGGTCTGGAAAGGAAGCTCTTTTTAAATCTCATGGCCTGTAATGATAATATTTTAGAGCTGTGACATTAACATACACAGTCCACGGTAGGTAAGCAGGATGAAAATATGCCGGCACAGTGTAGTGCCGCACCCATGCCTGCTGGATGGGTGCTGGGGGAGGATCCAGCTGTGCACCATGGCCTGCTAGTAATATGACCACTTGCTAAGGTTAAAGGTTTACATTTCACTATTTTATGAATCCTCAAGGTAGCCTTGAGAGGCACCTAACACTCCTTCCATGGGACAGATTAGGAAGCCTTCTCTTGGGCCCGTAAAAAATGTGCAAAAAGTCACATAACTAATGGGACAGAGTGGGATTTGAAGCTGAAGTAGTCTGGTTCCAAAAACATACTTAAAGACCACTCTGAGCTGGGTCCACCTTAGCTGATGGGCCAGGCTGGCTGGGTCAACCTTGAGTCTTCGTCATTTCTATCTGGTCTGCCCTGCCTCAGTCCCCAACAGGTCCAGCCTCCTTGGCCAGGCCTGTGGTATGTCACTGAATGGTCACATTGCCTGTTGAGTTGTAATGTGAACCTTTCCCAGGCCATATGAGATTGCCCTACACCCTTCCCTGAAGCTGAGTCCGCCCCTCAGTTCTGATCCACAGGCATGCTGAGCTCCTACCTCCATACACAGGACGTGGATGGAAATGTGCCCTTCCCCTCTACTCACCCTCCTCTCTGCTACTCTGCCCTCTCAGAGGGCAACGCTTCTCAGGTGAGCCCACTAGGCCTGTCTAGACTCTGAACAGGGTCCGTGCCCACTTTCCCTGGACCCAGAATGCTCCCTCAGCTGAGTCTTCAAGGGTGGTGAGATGCTGGGTCATCATTTCTCTAGGAGCCCCATCTGAGCTCTTTGAATGTCCCATCTGAGCTGATAAGAAAGGAAGAAGGCCAGTGGGTGTGGGCAACCTCATTGCTTGGGCTTTGTGGGGCTGGGGAAGAAGGAGAGAAACACGTACAGAGCAGAGGGCATTCTTTTAAGAGGAAAGACAGAAAAGACTCAGGACTCACCTCTATTCTTCAACCCTGCTTCTATTTCTTCATTAAACTTCATATATATATATATATATATATATATATATATATATATATATGTATACATATATGTGTGTGTGTATTTATTTAATATCTTTCTTCTCACTCTAGATCATAAGCTTGTAAGAACAGGGACTCTGCTTCCTGCGATATCACAACACCCAAGAGCAGAGTCCTGGCTAGGTACACACTTGGTGCTCAACACAGAGTTGTTAAGTGACAGGAGGGAAGGATGACTGTTCTCAAATGTGGAGGGCCAGCATGTTGTCATTTAGAGTGTGACCCACAGACCTGGGCTGACATCCTGGCTTGTGGACCGTGGGTACTTGCTATCATGGAGAATGAAGAGACCATGACAAGTGTTTGTCGAATGAACAAACAAACAACCCTGAGAGATAGATGTTGTCAATCTCAATTTGCAGGGCAAGAAACTAATGTTGCCAGGTTGTTTCCACAAGATCACAGCCCTGCTGGTAAACAGCTGCAGATTTCCCGTGTACAGAAATTGTTATTTGTGCTAATCTTTTCTACAGCTTACATTTTGTATTTTAATTGGCTTTCGTGAAGTTAATTTATTTCTTGTTAACAAATTAAAAGTAAAATCTAAGCTCACTTGTAAAACCGGCACTTACTTATGTTGAGTTTACTGGTATCCAGATGAGCTATGACTTTAAGTTCTTTTTTGCATAAAGTCACTACTTACTTGAAACAGATTATGAAACTGTGTTTATTTTTTTAAAGTAGATTCACAATAGCAGGTTATTTGCTGCAAAGTATTTCCACTTATCAAGATACTTCGATTTCCTAAAATGAAGTACATATCATGTCCCAGGCATCGGCTTCCTTATAAAGCCAATGTTGGAAGAAGTTCTGTTTTTCCAGTGAGACAACATCTAGATCTGAAATCCTTTATCAAGAGGAAATTCCTCCCCACTGGTGAATTTTCAAAAGGGATTCACAACAGGTTTTTCAAAATTGAAATCAACATTTACATTGAAAAACATCCTCAGATTTGGAGATATGTATACAACATCTTGATTTAAAAAAAAAAAAAAGTCTAGTAAGATTTTAGAAACTGAAACTGGACAAAAACACTTCTGTAGCTGGCCTTAGGCTTCACAGAAAGATAGCCCTGAGGTCTGTCAGGAATGGCAGACAGACACCTGAGGACTGTGGCAAGGAGGGATTTGGATGTAGGGATTATACAGGGAGACTCAAGCCAAAATTTCCTCCAGGTCAAAATACATCCAGAACACAGGCCTAGAGAATAAGACCACTTTTGTGAATGTCATGCTTTTAGAATGTTACTTCTCAGGCAGAAACCCTGAACAACAGATAGACTCGGAGCCTATCTGGCTCAGAGGTTGGAACACTCGCCTAAGACCACACAGCTTCTAAGTAAGGAAGTGGGATTCCACCCCAGTTCTACCCATTTCCACTCCCTCCATTGCCCCAAAGTTTCCAGTAACAAACTATTGTCACTTAAGTGAGGCCTGTGACTTCAATGGTGTGTGGGGAAGTAGAGAGTGCTATGCGTGAGGATAGAAGGGGCAGCAAAGTGCCTCCAGCCTGACGCTCCACCTTGCTACTTGGCCCAAAGGCCTTGCTCCCAACATGGTCACTGCCTCCTGGTATCACATCCTGACCCTGCCTGGGGGTGTAGGTACTCTGCTTTCACAGGTCCCAGGGGCTTCTGACATCCAGAGGGGACCCTTCAAGGATGAACCCTAGCATGTATTCAGAACTTCCTGGGTATGTGTTGGGGGATTGTAAAACCAGTGTCAGGGGATCAGGGAGGTGACATAAATTCATTCGTTTGGCAAAAATTTATGAAGCCTTTGTGCTGTTTCAGATCTGAGATTATAGTGGCATAGACAACAGACAAGAGGCCCAGCCCTTAGATAACTTACATTTCGGAGACACTATGGCCCAGGGGTTAATTGCACAGACTATGGGGCCAGACAGGGCTGGATCGACTCTTTGCTCTGACATCAACCAACTGGCCACTTAGGTCAAGCTGTTTAGCATCTTCAGGCCTAAGTTTCTCCATCTGTAAAATAAGGATCTTAGTAGTATCTGCTTCACAGGAGGTGCTGAATATGAAAGGAGTTGTGGAAAGTGCTTAAAGCAGAGCCTGAGCCAGGGTGGGAGCAGGGACCAATAATAAACAACACAAAGAAGCCAAATACATGCTGTTGGTGGTAAGAAGTGCCACAAAAGAAATGGTAGAGTAGAGGAGGGGAAAGAGGAGTGTGTGTGTGTATGTGTGTGTGTGTGTGTGTGCGCGCGCGTGCAGGGGGGTGGTGATCAAGGAAGGTCTCAGATCTGAAAGAAGGGAAGGGTAAGAGCAGAACTAGAAATGAGGACAAGGTGCACCTATTCCTTCAGCTTCTGACAACACGATCTCATCTGCAAAGCTGAGATATATCATTTTCTTCTTTTTAGACTAAAAAATGATAGAAGCTTACATACTAGCCCTGCACCCCATAATCATTTTATACCCTCTTCGGGGAGAACTCTGTGTGAAAAAAAAAGGCCCTGTCCTTCTTGCATTCACCCAGTGAGACTCAACTGAGGAGCAGCCTCCTCCTGAGGGCTCTCCCTGTCCCAGTCTGGGTCAAGGGCTTCCTCATGTGTGGCATGGGCAGTGAGTTGTCACTTTCTATGGACCCAGAGCCCATTGAAGGCAGGCCCAGGTGACAATATTGTCTTGCATTTCCAATTCATTAAGAAGAACTTCAGAGTAGTTCTTGTGTGATTTTCCCCAAAAGGTACCTTGCATGGTGGTGTATTCCCCACTGAGGTCTTCAAAGAATGCTTGCTGAGCTCATGAACGAGTGATGGAAGCAGGCTCACGTGGGGACCACAGTTCAACTTCGCCCTCTCCCTGGGACAGCTTCAGCTGGTTCTGGCAGTTCTTGGAGGCTCAAACACTGTGGGTGTGTTTGGTGGGGGCCACCTTCTCCCCCTCACCCTGATTAGAATTTCCGGGAGTGCAGGCCTGTGGGGCCCTCTGGGAGAGGTGCCCTCCTAGTTGAGTTGAGATCGGTCCTTCCTGACTTGTCATTGCCACATGAACTGTGACCTTCACCTAGTGTGACATACAGGGCACTACTAACACCATAGTATTTTCTGTCACTGGTTTTTAGAGAACCCAAGTGGCGTGGTGTTTACTATTTTTAATCACAAAGCCTGAGGCAATGGGCAGTTTGCACTGCCTCTACTCAGCCCTGGCAGTTAACAACAGGTGCCTTTGAGCAGTTCCCCTAGAGCCCATCACCAGCATCCAATGGAAAAGAAGGAAAATTTGTTCCCCATTCCAAAAAAATGTGTGTAGAGAAAATATGCCTTGTTTAAGATGCAAGCTAACTCTCTTCAATTTTCTCTGTCTCAAAAGAAGTGAAGAAGTACAAGGGTTTTCCCCCTGGGTAGGAGTGAAGCATAACAAGAGCCTAGAAACTTGGCAGGGATACCCTGGATCGCAGCTCTGGCATCGGGCCCATTTGGCAGAGAACCTGGGAGAAGCTTCCAGTTATCCCACTGCAATTTCCTTGGTTCAAATGAGGCAGGCACACATGTGGGCGCAGCACAGATGGGAGTTAAGCCTCCAAAGGAGGCTGCACTCCCCCATTTGACCTCAAGTCAGTAGACACTTTCCAGTATTTTCTGAATTCCACTGTATGCTGGGGACTCAACGTTGGCACTTCTTATGGTGACAGGTGGCCCTGGAGAAGCACAGGAGGCTTTCAGGTTCCTAGTTTCTTCTAGGACCCCCTGATTTGTCAGGTCAATCCCATATTGTGGAAATGGATGTGCATAGTCACTTGTTAAGTGGTGGTGGTCACTCTGATGACCTCTGGAATACTTCCCGCTTCAGAAAACAAAATCCTTGTGTAGAAGTTTGAGTTCCCTGGTGCCAAGCATCTGGATATCAGGAACCATGAAAATAACTGGAGGCATTTTCACTGTTTGGCATCAAGGAAATGCCCCATGAGGGTCACTCCACCTTGTTTGAAAAAATTAAGCTGTCATGTTAAATGCTTTTCATATTCCTGAGACAATTGGACTAGATATACTTGGCTCTATGTTCAGGACTTGGAGTTTCCTGTGCTTTGCATGAGAGGGGATAAGCCTGGGATAGGTTGGGGTCCTGAGCCTTCAGCAGGCTGACTCTACTGGCAAACCTGGCCTGTGTTCCCTGATATGGCCATGGGACTCAGTGAAAGTAAGGCCCTGAGCTCGTAGCCTGCCTGGTAGGGAGAAAGCCAGAGAGGAGAGGGGTGTCAGAGCCTTGGAGTCCCATGTTGCAGATTCAAATAGAAGATGCAGATCTAGGAAGGGACATCCAATGAACAGCGCTAGGCAGAACCATGAGGGCTGCCTGCATCCTTTCTCACCTAAGCTCCTCACCGAGCTATGGAGCAACATGCTGTGGGAAAATGGTCCAAGAGGACTATGAAAGATGGTGAATGCTGTTTTGGCACCATAGTTTAAAAGGTACTATGATCTCCTGCAGCATAGCCACACAGGACCTCAGAGGAACATTGAGGGTTCATGGAAGGAGCATGAGAACTCTGAAATGAGGAGTTTTGGGAGATTGAGAGGATGAGGCAATAATTTGATAGAGTCCTGTTGCTGTTAGTGGTATGGGGGCTTGCATACCATATTAACAACGTCCCTACCACTGACCAGTCACATCTCCCCTGAGGCAAGCTAGTCTTGCCCTTTTCAGGACACACACTCCTGAGTTCAGCCTCCCACCTTCCCTAGGAAGTCACAGAGCCTCTCCAGAGAATAGGAATTCCTGGGAGCCATTTCTGCTGCCTTTCTGGGTCATGATTGTGCTGGCCTGTGGATTTTTGCTCCATTTTCTGGAAAACAGCAGCCAGTAGACATGGCCACAGCATGGCACTCTTTTTTAGGACCTTCATGCCATACTTACACTCTTTATTCTCTTATTCCCCCTGATGCTTTTCTGTGTCTATTTGAGTAGCCTTTCATCCCCACTGCTTCCAGGATCTTTCTGCCCCTTCACCTATCCTACCCAATGCTCTACTATATAACCTTCTACTTAACAAGATGAAGGGCATGAGGATGGGTCCTCTAAATGTTAAACTTTCAGGATGGCTGAAAACATCACAGGTTGTGTCTTCCTCAGATATACCCTGTGGCCATGTGGAATGGGAGTTCTACCTCTCTTTGCATGATCTCTCTGCCTCTGTTATGGATGGGAAATGGGAGCCCTGAAAGGCTGTAGAGGGATGGAATCCAGGCCCAGGCTCTCGCCTTCTTCTCTCAAATATTTCATTGTCAAGAACACTGACCACTAAAGGAAATGGGTCTTGAGAGACCCGAATTGACTCCAGGCAGCCAACATGAGCATGCACTGGGCATAAAGGGTCAAAGGATCAAGTCCAAGACACAGTACTGGGGTGGATTGGAGATCAAGACCATATCTTCAAATCCCAGGATTGAGTCCAGTGGGGGAGCTAGGTGGAGGAAGGAAGAAGAATCAAAGGTCAGAAGAAATGGGGACAGATTTTAGCAAGATGGGCCCAGAGTGAGGAAGAGCCTGATGATTGATTGATTGACTGACCCCATGTTCACTGGTCAGCAGGTGTGGGCTGTGAGGGCAGGTGTGGCAGGCTCAGAGGTCCTGTGAACCAGTCTTGCCCCATGTAAGCACGTACAGAACCTCCATATGTCTAGGCTTGACAGGAGGGGACTTCATAGGGGACTTCAGCAGATGACATAAAGTTCTTGGGACCTGTGTTTTGAAGCCCCATGGACTTTGCTTAGTAAGGTAGAGTTCTGTTGTTGTAAGAGGTACAGGGGCTTACATACCATGTTGATTATGGCTTCAGGGACTATGGGGAACCAGAGAAATGGCCAGGTTATAACATGAATAAGGAGCAGGCATGGGAGGCCACAGATAGCACGACATGGGGATCTCCCCAAAGGGGACAGGGGACAAGAAGCCAGATTGCTGGTAGGGTCTCTGTGTCCACTGCCAAAGAGCATCACTGAGGGTGCCTGCATGTTCAGCACCAACCCTGCTGCCCTTTGCTAAGCCTTTGTTGAGGCACCCTGGTCTTGCCAAAGGGCTGGCTTTGAAGAGGTGAGACCCTGGCTCTCTCAGAAGAACCTGTTAGAGGAACAGAGAGGGCTGGATGTGCCAGGTGGCCTGGTGTGGAAGGAGGAGCGAAACAGAGAGGTGGGATTCAGGGGGTGCAGACACTAGGTTCTGGAGACACAGTGCCAGTGCCAGATCCTGCAGGCCCAGAGCGAAGAGGACATCAGGCCGAGTGGAGGACACACCGCTCTGGACTCAATGCAGCCAGAATAGGGCTTCCATAGGAAAAGGAGACATCAGCCCACCCCATTTGGGGGTCTCTGAGTCCTGAGAAAGCATAACTTTGGGGCAAACAGACTCTGGGTGGAAGGTAGGGCAGGAGAATATGTTGGAAGGGACTCACCGGTACCTGGCATTGCTCTTAAGGACTGTATACACATTTTCTCTCTTAATCTCCAAGTGTGCCCTCCAAGCATTGTTTATCAAAGAGGGCATGAAAAGATGAGGCAGGAAAAGGTCCTGCGTGAAGGGGCCCAGTGATACGGACTTATCTTGATAGGCCCCCAAGACCCATGTAGGCCTTGGTGTCTCAGGGTGATAGAAAGAGATGGTCTGAGGGCTGGAGGCATCTTCACAAAAAGGGCCACCACCAGTCAGTATCCTGGTCAACCTGCACTACTTCCCACCTCCTTCCCCTCCCCTCAGCCTTCCCCTGTCCTCTGGGCCCAGACACAGTGCCAAGCAAGGCTGCTGTTGCTGTGGAGGCAGAAAGTTTGGGTGCAGTGCCCCTGGCTGGAAGGAAATGTGGGAAACTTCTGCTTGAAGGGAGCTGCTGAAACAGGCCACTAAGCCCCTGGGTACCAGCCCTTGTTTTCCCGCTGCCTCCTCAAATGGAGAAGGGGCTTGAGGGTAGGGCCTGCCTGGCTCCAGCTGGAAGGCATGAACAATGGTCCTGTTGGCTGCCTTGTCTCGCCCCTGGGACGTGTGGCTCTGGCAGCCTGCCCTGCCCTCCTGGAGGATCAATTCTTCCTGTGAATTCAATGCCTTTCAAAGTTTCCTCCTGGGAAACTGGATATTGGGGCTTGTGAGCTCCTTTCTCCACAGAGCCATGAGCTCAGGGGGCAGGATGGACATGATCGTATGTATATCAGGAGAGTGGGTAGGGGTCTTGCATGAAGTGAAGAGTGGGTGGGTACATGTAGCATAGGTGTGGGGAAGAGAAGTGGGGTGTGAGTTTGCCCAAGAGCATGAGGGGAAAGGGCTGTGTGGGAGTTTAAAGCAGAATGTACTTGTCTAGGTGCGGGTAAGCCGCGGTGGTGTCTGTGAGGCTAGAGGTGGGAGGTGTTTTCAGGGAACAATGCTGTGGTTTGCTTGGAAAGCAGATGTGTGAAGGCATAGGAAGCATGTCCTTGGGTTGGTCTTAGCACCTGAGGCTTTAACTACCACCACGAGGAGTCTGGCCTTTTTCAAGGAAGCTCGCGAGCGAGCAGTGGGAGCATGTGGAATGTGGGATACTATGTGGGTTGGGTGGGTGCAAGAGAGCACAGAGGCAGAGCACCTAGCTGGGCCACTGGTAATTTGTCCTGGTGGGGGCATAAGGATCTGAGACCAGGGACCTGCAATAGGAGTGTGGGGCAAGGGCCAGTTCCGTGGAGTGAGGGACATTAGAGGTGGGACAGGAGGCCTCCTTGGCAAATTGAAGATAGAGAATTAAGACCCTGAGGGGCAGGTACCCTGGATGAGCTGATTATGGGGCAGTGTCTGCATATCATAGATACTTATGTATTTGTTGACGACTATGCGACTGGTTTGTTGGGGTTCCAGTGGGCAGAGTGAGTCAAGAGTGGTGTCAGTGTGTGTGTGTGTGTGTGTGTGTGTGTGTGTGAGAGAGAGAGAGAGAGAGAGAGAGAGAGAGAGAGAGAGAGAGAGAGAGAGAGAGAGAGAGAGAGAAGAGAGAGAGAGAGATGGTGCTTGCATGAGCATCCTGGATCTCCTCCGCCAGTCTCCCACTCTGTCCCTTCCTAGAATTCCTGTAAGCAAAGCTATATCATCAGCATTACCAGCAGGGGGAGCTCTGCCTCTTAGCGACCCTCCTCCTGGAAACACTTTCAACCGCTGGAAAACATATCTTTTTACATTTTGAGTGCATACCCATCTCTGGCATTGCTAAGATGGTAATCTAGCCCTGGTCACCTGATAACATACCACAGGATGTCACAACTGGGGCTGCCTGGGGCTCCTGGGCCTCTCAGCCCTGCTCAGCCCTGAGAAAGTCACAATTGTCCCTCATGAGAAGGTATCTGGAACTAGGTGTGAAAATAAAGCCATAAAAAGGGAAGTTGTCCCCGTCTATACAAGAAGAGCCAGGTAAAATGTGGAGGACAGAGGGCTTCAGCCAGAGGCTTTTCTCAGAGCCTAGGGCAGAACACAAAACACAGACTTCAGCCTCCATCCTTGCAAGTTCTGTGGCCCAAGGGCCTCCCAGCATGGTATGACTTGCTTGGGAGTGGGAAGTGGTGGTCTGAGGTGGCATCAGAGGCAGGGAACAGCGGACCGCGAATTGCTGCAGGGACCCTAAGGTCAAGGCAGGAGGGAGGGCTACCTTGCCTCTGCTTAGTTATGTCACTCACTGTATCATGAACTCATACCACAGGAAGAGCATTCTATCAAGGCAAAAATGGGTGCTGGCATGGCCCAGAGGAGGAGTTTAGTCTAGCCTATGTAGAGCTATAGGTCATTGGGCACAGCTTTCAGTAAAAGGTATGTCTGAACTGGGTTATGAAGGTTGAATAGAAGTTGATTGGGACAAATGGATAGTGTTACACACTCTAGGCCTGTATTACACTAGCAGGAAGTGGGAGCCAGATAAGTGGGAGCAGGTGGTGGAAGGGTCACAGTTCCATGTCAGGAGTTGAGGCAAACCAGACCCAATGGAGTGTTCAGGCAGATGTACCACACATGTTGGGCCCCAGAACTAACCACTCTGGGCAGTCATGCAAGGCAGTCGTGAAGGTCAGATGAGATGATATTTGCCAGCCCTTATTAAAGTGCATCACACACAGTAGGGTTCAATAAATTGTTAGGTAGCAAGTCAGACATGAGCAACAGGGGAGCAAAGGAATGGAGGCCCAGCCCAGAGACAACCCAGAGGCCTCCCAAAGAACACATTATTGGTAGTTAGAGAATCCTTCCTGCATACTGGGAGACAAAGGACAGAAGGGCTATAAACCTATTGCTGGCCTAATCTGGGCATAGAAGCTTGCACAGAAGGTACTACCCTAACCTGCCAATAACCTCATCCTCATTATAACATCATTATAATACCATATTTATGCTCAGAAGTTCATGAATCTAATTATAACAGACTGAATTTTGGGTAAGCCCATGCATACTACGCAAAGAGTTATGTAACAGCCAACTGTCACTCAAAATGACCTCACATGCCAATTACTTCGGAACACCTTTGTAAGGACCCACCACAGCCCTAATATAATGCGGACCTTCCCACTTCTGCTCTGTTATAGCTCTCTTCACTGAAAACCCATTCCTTTTTTGGGGTGTACTCTGTCTTTTATTTCTTTTATCTTTTCATATCCCAAATCCTACAGGGCTGTAGCCTTCTTTAGAGTGGCACATCTCCTTCTAAAATATACCTTTAATAATTTTTTTTTTAAATCTAGCCAACCTGTAATTTTTTGCTGAGTTGGCAGGAAAGGACTGAGGGGAAAATGCTAATTGCGCTTCTGCATTGTTATCCCCCACCCCATGCTGCTGGGGCGGCACCGGAGTTCAAATTACCCCCAAATGGAACAAAATTTTACCCATTGTTATTATTATTCTGGGGTACCTGCAGTTTAGGATGTTGGGACAATTTAAGTAAGTTATCTATTTTTGTCCCTATTGATCTAGCATGAAGTGGTTAGTGTTCCTACTTCATGAATGAATAAATAGTCAGCTGAGCTAAGTTACTCATCCAGGCTGCACAGCTATGGCTCAGTAAATCCGGTGACTCTGGCCATCGGAGGGGGCAGCCCTAAGTTGGGGCTGCTATGTGTAGGCAGGAGCCTCCTTGGGGGCCATGGGGCTTAGCCTCTGGCAGGGTGCTCTGACCTGGTTGCTTAAGTAGAGACAGAACGTAGCTGTGTTTAAACATTATGCTCAGTAACAGCAAAGAAAGGGAAAGCAAGCATGTCATTGCGGCCTTGCCCTCCTAGACCACCCTTCTGCCTTGGCTTTTTTTGTGACCAACTTTACAGAGTGAAAAGAAGGAAGGGTAGGGTTTGCAGGTCAGGGGCAGCCTAACCAGCCTAGAGGCTGTAGATTGCAGTGGGCGCCTGTGTGGGGATAATTTGAGTGCCTTAAAGGCTCTGGGTGAGGCAGAACATGTGACACAGCTAGGCACAAGGGGAGTGTGGGGCCTTGGTGGAGCCACCTTGCCAGGCTTCTGGGTGGTTTTGGTGGGGGCTTAAGGGTTAGGTGCTAGGGGACACTAAACAGAGGTCATAAAGGTGGTGTGCAGGCTGTATTCGTCCTGTCAATGTATTTTATTTGGCTTATAGAATGCTTCTCAAAAAATATGTATGTTTTTTCATATAAAAGTTTCATATAAAATATGCATTCTCATGTAAAAGTCCAAATTTACAGTTTCTCTTGAAAAATTGGAGGATCAGGTCACATTGTATGAAAGGGGAGCGGTTGCCCAATCTAGCTGGTGAATGAGTTACCTCAGACCCCATCACACGCTATAGTGCTCCCCTTCACTGCTCATGTTCCCTGCCTGGACCCCTCTAGACCACTCTGTTAACAGTCCCCACCATTGATGGGTATGCTTTCCATGACCCCTTGACCCTTGCCCATGATGCTCAATCTGGCTATGATCCTAGTTGCCCTAGAAGAAGCATGGGGGACATGGCAGACACCCAAGGTCACTGGTCTTAGAAGACTGGAAACAGAGTCAGGAATGAATGTGGGGAGCAGGGGAAAAGGGTACCCCTCCCTGGGGTCAGTGATTCAGAGGATTTTGGCTGGGAACCTGGTAGGAACAGCCATCATAGTACCCAGGGGCTACAGGTGGCTTGGCTCTTGGTTTCTCCTACACTGAGAGATAGAAGGCCAGAGATTTTCCCCTGCTAGACCACAGACACAGGAAAGCTCCACTTACCTTGGGAAAGACAAAGGGCAAGGGTGAAATGAGGATCCTGAGTCTAGAAGCTTCCAGACAGACCTCAAGCTTCTAGGACAGACAGCAGACATCTGAGCAACAGTTTTCTACTCCAGGCTGAGAGGAAGATAGAACTATGGTGGTGTGGGGTTTGGGGGAGGAACCTCAGCTTCCAGGGCCAGGGATGGCTCCATGGTGTCAAGACGCACCTTGGAGGTGGGGCAGGATGAGGGGGAAGCACTGGATCAGGCTCAGATGATCAGTGGGGCAGTACACACCCTGGCAGACTCCCAGATGGCCCTGGGCACAGAGCAACTGCTGCCAGGGAAAAATGAATCTGGAAGTGAAGGAAAGTGGAGTGGGGACAGAGACAGAGATAGACAGAGAGAGACAGACAGACAGACAGAGACTAACAGAGAAATAAAGACAGAGAGGGAAATAGACACAGAAAGAGACAGAGACAGAGATAGACAGAGAGACAAAACTGATAAAGAGACAGAGGGAAGAAAATAGAGGGAGACAGATTGAGAACAGAGAGGAAGCCTGGATGGCCCTGTGGAGGCAGCTGGGCTCCTTTGGGCCTTTGGGATCTAGCCTGACTTGGGACCTGCTGGGCGCCCTACCCACTTCTTGCAGACCTGCCTACCCTCATCATCTCTCTCCTTCCAGGGCCTGCCTCTCTTGACTCATGCTGGTGCTGGGAAGTGCCCTGTGCTAAAGCTGGCACATATCCAGTGCTCAATAACTCTTTTGATGATGGCTGCTGCTCTGTCTTCTGCCAGTGGATCCCTGTTTGCCAGGGAAAGCACAGTAGGATTGCCTCAGCAAGCCTGGGGACGTGCTGGAGGAGGACCACCGTGGTTGGGTGGGCTTCTGAAGATGGCCAGTAAGGAGAAGGTGAGGCTAGTACCTTCCTCAGTAGCAGGACCCTGCAGGAAGGCTCAGTTACCTTTCTGAGTACAGGCTAGACCCTGCCCATCAAAAGGGGCCTGCCCTCCTTGAGGACCCACAGACTGGGCTTTGCAACATACCAACGATAAAATCAAAACCATATTTTCCATGTTAGAAGACTGAGCAATGACAAATTTGGAAAATATTAAATATCAGAGCTTTACAGACCATTTCCTGGCCTCTCACAGCAGGTCGTCTTTGTGCATCCAGAGTGGTACTCCCCAAAGTGCGTGTGGCCTGGACCGAGGGCAAAGGTGGAGACGTGGTCAGGGACACCGAGCTCGTTTCATCTGAAGCTGTTAATGGGAACATCCAAGTGGATAATTTGGAAGCCCTTGAACAGGTGACATTGGGGGAATGCCCCCATGGGAGTTGTGACCAAAGCCAAACTATAGTTATTCCTAGTGTGGTTTTCCAGCTGGTTCCAAATCTGCCATCACTACCTGGGGTGCTGCGTGAGTTATGCCTCCCCCGTGGATCCCAGTTTCCCCAGCTTCTCCAAGGCATTGACAGTCTTCTCTGACTCTAACATTCTTTTGAGCAAGCATATAGGCTACACCCAGTTCTTCTTGGAGATGGAGCCTCTATGTCAGATGGTTCTTCCACATCATGACCCAGCCAGAATAACATGCAGCATTAAAGACTGAACTTACCCCCAGAAAGGATTTATTCCACATCATATACATGCCTGTCGGTGGTCTTTGCTGGCTGGATAGACACATAGAAATCTTTTCTGTGTGAAAGCCTGGTAAGGCACAGCCTCTGGGAGGGCAGGGCATGTTTGCCACATTGTGTTCAGGCAACCAATTCACGGGTCGTCCTTCCTGGCTAGTGGCCTCTGAAGTACCCTGAGCCCAACCTGGGCTCCTGACTTTCTGGCCTTCCTCTACACCTTGCATAGCACTGGTCTTCCTCTTGCTCTTTGTACTGTGAAGCTTGACCTCTCTTGGCCTTTCTTTTTCTCTCTGAGATCCTCCCTTCCTGGGATTGGGTTCCAAAGGCTCCCATGGCTAATGGGGACTCCTGTGACACTGAGTCTCAGGAAGAGTCTTCTTGTGGATAGATCATGCACAGAGGCTGCTGTGACAGACACGAGATCTGTACTGGGTGGTGGCACCAACCCTGACCCTGCTCTGAGGCCCAAATCTGCTCACCTGCTCCTAGAGCTGAGAGGTGATGGCCAAGCTTCTGGGTTTGTCCCACACACATATAAATAACACCAGGTGTAAACCAGGAACACAGTCACTCATAATATTTTTGTCTCTTTTCCTTTCCTTATTGTTATTTAAAAAGTTATGCTTACACAACATGTTTAGTTTATTTCCACAACCCAAGCCTTATTTCAAAAGAGTCTCCAGGAGACCAGAGAACAGTCCATTCTCTACGATTCAGGATAATTTCAGAATGAGTAATATTAACATGTCCAGCCTAAAATGGAGTCACGACAATCACACTGGATGGGTGGACTCCATGTCCTCACTATATAACTCCTTTGATGCACCATCCTGGTGGAAGTGTTCAAGGATACAACCAGGGCCCTCGGCATCTCTTAGTCTCCTCACTTTACAGAGCAGTGAGGTAAGTTTCTTTGCATAGGCAAAAGACTTCCTTGCTGAAGGAAGGCATTTCCAGATTACTCCCTCTTAGACATCCATGGCTCTCGTGAATGTGAGAACCAAGGGGACTGCCGGCTGTCCCAAAGATGCTTCAAACAATAGCCTACCCACCTAGGAGTAAGCCCTGCCCCACATTAGAATGCAAGGAATCTTGCAAAAGTCTCCAAGTTTATGAGAGCATTACTAAATCAAAGTGTTTGAGCAAAGGCTCCAGGGTACCTGGAGAAAAAAGATGGTGGGGCCTATTTATTTGCCTGCTGAAGGCATATATTTTAAACAATATTCCTGTAGAAGTAGGTATGTCAGCCATGTAGTGTAGGTGGCTGATGGAGTTCCTTCCACAGCTGGTTCATTTATAAAAGGGATTTTCTTCTGATTATTAAAGTTATCTCTGTTCATTTCACACACACACACACACACACACGAATACATAAAGAAGAAATAACGATCACTCCAAATTATACCACTCAGAAACACTTTAGCAAGTGTCCTGGGAAATTATTCCAATTATGGATATCTAGCTGCAATACACATAATGGAGGAATTTTTTAAAAAACATTGTTGCTACCATTTCACCATGGTGCTATGTAATGCTGTGGGAACTTCATTTTGCTTATTTATTTGTCTGCATTTCTAACCATCACTTTTCATAGACTCCTGGAAGGGGAATCATTGGGCCAAAGGGTGTGAACACAATGAATATTTATTGCCAACTTGTCTTCCAGGAAGTTTAAGTCATTATATTTGCTCTCCAGGAGCATGACAGTGCCTACCATTAGTCTTTAAAAAAGAATCAGGGCTGAAAGTGATTCAAAAGTTAATCTGGTGCCTGGATATCCAAACACTAGATGCCTGTCTAACCCCCACTTGAAGCAAGACCTTGGCAGGACCCCTCTGCTGAAATTTCAGGGACAGAGAACTTGCTCCCTGCAGGGAAGGCTCCATTTCTAAAAGTCATCAAGTTGGCCGAGTGTCATGACCAGGAGGTAGTTTCCCACCTTAAGCTGTTGACACAGTGGAGGGTTTGTGTCATGGATGGGCTCCCTGTTCATCCCTCTGTCACCTCTGTCAGTCACTGCAGACCTAAATTCTAGTATTTCTTATTCAATTTGGGGGACTTCTTTAGAAAGGAATGGAAACGTACAAATACAAAATTAAGTATAAAAATGAATATTTAAAATCAGACAAAAATCACAATAAATAACAAATTTTTAAAAAGTTGATAAATAACATAAACATCACTTAACCCTTCAAAAATATTATTTTTACTAACTTCTAGACATATTTCTATAATACTTTTCTTACATTTTTGGTTGAGTATTCTTTGTTCTCTTTGTATGACAATAATTTTCTATAGTCATAATAAAAAGACAATTCAGTCTTTCTTCAGGGCATAACTGATCAAAAATATTTTTAAAATTTTGGTTGTTTAGAAAAAAATACTTCAATTTCATAACTCATAGTAATGACATGTACGTTATAGTATTATTATTAAGTTTGGGGAACATTTGTATCACATTCCTAGTATATCTGAGCTGTAAAATTTCAGGGTATTTCAAGCTTTTTGTCATGGTTATTAACTTAAATATACTTTAAATGATGATATTTACTTCTGAGTCCATGTTATAATGGTATTTATGAGTTTTGTGTTTTTGTTGTCAGTTTTGGTCAAGTCAGCCAGAAATTTATCTTCCCAATATCTTCATAGGACTCACTCCTTTTGATTAAACAGATTACCAAACACTCCAAGAGCTTCTTTATTATTTATATTAGCAATTTATCTCTTCCTTTTCATGGTAAAATGTGAATATTTAAACATTTAATTTGATTAATAATAGTTTCTATTGATTTCATTGCTTATCTTTAAAAGTTGTTTTATATTCCATTAATTTTTATATGATTTTTCTTAATTAAAGTATCTTAATTAAAAAGTTAGGTAGAACCAAATCATATTTCTGTCTAAATTGGAAAACTATAACTTCTTATTTGTTTTATTGTGACATTTAAAAATAAGTTTTTAAGTTACAGTTAAGTAATATATTGCCAGCTAAACGTCTCCTTAGCTAGATCCCAAATGCCTAAGGCCCCACCAGTGCCCCTGATGGAGGGGTGGTGGGGAACATATGGGACAGAGAGGAAGGCCCAGTGCAAAGAGAAGGCTGTCTTACTTACATTGCTAGGGCCCCTCCTGGGGCTTTGGAGGGGGCTCTTGTAAATTGGAGGCCTTCCTAGAAGTGTCATTGATTTAAAGGTAAATCCACCTTTGGCATTGATTAGTCCTGGATTGTCCCCTCACCCCTATTCTGCCTTGTGGAGTCTCTATCCAAAGGATTTTGGGCCTTTTTACCTCAAAGCTTAGCCTGGGTACTTGTCAGTCCAGGAGACATGAGATGGGTGGCTGTGGCTTTAGCAGGTTAGGTGCAATGGATGGGCTTGACCCCCTTCATTGTTCAGCTTCATCAGGGCATATGAGATGATACCCTGTAACCCTGATAAACCTGCTCCCTTGTGTTGAATGTTTCCAGATCTATGACCGTGCATGTGTTTGAGAACTATGAAGAAAGCCCTGGATCTGTCTTACAGATTGATCTATTTTAAAAACTCTTTAAAATAGATTCAGGAATGAATAGGAGGAGCATAGAGGATTTTTAGGGCAGTGAAGATACTCTATGATACTATAATGGTGGATACATGTCATTATCCATTTGCCAAACCCATAGAATGTACAACACCAAGAGTGATCCTTAATGTAAACTACAGAGTTTGGTGATTATGATATGTTAATTTGGCTCATTGATTATAACAAATGAACGGCTCTGGTGCGGGATGTTGATAATGGGGACAGGGACCTATGAGAAATGTCTGTACCTAAACTCTAAAAATTAAAGTCTATTAAAAATCAATATAGTCAATGGTTTTGTAATTTAAAAGCCACTTCCAAGTAATTCATTCAATTGGTATTTACTAACCCTGCTATATGCTAGAGCTGCGCAAGGCCCTGGGGACACAGTATAGAAACAGGCTGGCGAGATTCCTATGTTCATGGGCCATAGTCCCACTGGGAAGACAGTCATCTGAAGTACAAATAAATTAAAATCATAAATGCAATAAGTGCTTCTTCAGTCATCCTGTATTTCACAGGAGCAATGAGTCAGAGAACTCAGGCTAATCTAGCAGAGTGGCATCAGAGGCCTGCAGGGTGGTTGGAGTTGCTCAGGTCAAGAGAGTGGGAACAGAGGCCAGGGAAAAGGACACCTTTGTGGAAGCCCGGAGTAGGACGGAACTGGGGCTCTGGGGTGCAGAAACAATGATTCTGTGGCTGGAGCTGAAGTTACAAGGAAGTGACTGTTTTGAGCACCTCCAGAGAGCAGGCAGGGCCAGCCCTGCAGAGCCTATAGGCCCATGAGAGGAATCTGCATTTCTTTCCACATGTATCAGAAAGATTTTAAGGGCTTTAAGTGAAGAAGTGAAAGGATCTAATTTTTGTTTCAAAGATATTATACTAGCTAGTCCACAGAGTGGATTTTATGGGAGTAAGAGCAGAAATGGGCCATAGCAGTAACCCAGGCAGGAAAGTGCATTGGCTTGTGCAGAGAGACAGAAGTGGACAGGGCCAGGAGATGTTCTCTGGCTGAGAGACAGGGTACAGTGTCAGGGAGATACAGTGTTTGGGACTGAGGTAGAGGACACCAGAGGAGAAACAGACCTGGGAAAGATGAGGCAGTTACTGTGGGCCTGCCGAGTGAGATGTACCTAGACAGCATGCATCTGGAGCTCCACACATGGTCTGGGCTGGAAATATAAATCTGGGCAGATGAGTGGTAATTGGAGCCACACGTTGGCTGATGAAATCATCTAAGGGGAACGTGTGAGCTGAGAACAGAGGGCAGGGCCCTGATCTCTTGGCATCTGTGGCCCTCAGGAGACAGAGCCAAGAGACTCCACTGGAATTATCAGTGACGTGATGAACAACAAAATCTATAGCCCAAGATTTGCTCAGTGCTCTTTAGGTGACAAAGACCTCCCACCAAAAATCATCTCTATGATTCCTCACCAAACTGTGAAAGGGGAGCATACTGATACTCACCTGGAGGCTGCGGTGCAGAGGAAGGAGAGAGGGATTGGGAACCATGGAACCCAAGGCTCAGATTCACAGGGTAACGATTTCCACCCCAGAAAGTTGTGGAGATCAAGTGACATGGTGCATTTACAAAGCACCAGGCAACATACCTGCCACATGGCTGTGGAGGTTTTAAGGGACTCATAAATAACACCCTATTATTTCTCTCCTCTGTTTAGATCCAACTGAGAAATGAAATACAGGAGACAGATTACTGTAGGACTAGCCACAACATCCTCACTGGCCTTGCTGACGGACAGCAGGCCCTTGCTCTGTATTCCACATGGGTTGCTCACCTTCTTGCACTCTGCTACGATCCTCCCGTCACACTTGGGGAAGACCACCTGAGAGACGGTATGGACTGGCAGAGTAGTCAAGCTTACCCAGAGCAGAGAGAAGACCAAGGGGAAATGAGACTTAGGGTGGGCGATGATTTTTGATGGCTCCCCACCACCCGCCAAAAAAAAAAAGAAAGAAAAAAACTAAACTAAAACTAAAACAAAAACCTAGAACTGAGGAAGTGCTCTTGCCCACCACCAGGGATAGGGGTAGGGAGTCAGGAAGCATTATTCTGGTGAGTTCTCCCCAAATGGCATCATAAAGCATGGGGAGAAGGAGTTTGCTCTCTACCATACCCCCAACAATAGCTAGGTATAAATACTAAGCCTTTTCCCCTCCTTAACTAGTAAAGACATGGAAGTCTGGAGGAAGAGGGAGACAGCTACAAGCAGTAGAAGGAGAAATTGCACACAAGTGTCCTTGCTCTAGGCCAGCCAGCAGGTGTATGTGGTATTCATAGCTAAAGGTTGGGCTTGGTGCCCTTCTTCCCTGGTTTCCTGGAGTTCTGGATGGGTCCTGGGTGTATACCTGCTTTGGAGTCCTGTGGAGAATTTAGCCTCATTACCCAGGGAGCTCTTCTCTCTGACCTCTGTTGTGTACACACACGTGTGGCAGTGGGAACAGCCCTTGGCCACCTCCCAACTTTCTAGATATTATTTCGGAGGCATGAGGTGTGGCTCTTTTCATCCTGCTGGTTATGTCTGTCACATACAAGCTCTGAACTCTGTGTCACAGCTGTTAGAACCTGGGACCAGCTCCCTTTCATGCAGTGTTTGTGCCCCATGGATATAGCCACAGCGTAGGTAGGGTATGTTGACCTGGACATCCCTAGCTGGCTTTGCCCAGAGGATGGAGAGGTAAACCCTGGACCCAGCATGGGACTTGCCTACTTGGGTCTGTTTACGGCTCAGCCTGCCAGACATTGGAGCCCCTGACACACCCACCTTATTTGTCTTCAAAGTCTCCTTCCCCCTCCTCAGCACCCCTCTCTGTCCAGGAACCTCCTGATTTTGCCAAGCCCCCTCAGAGCTACATGTCTCAACTGTTATGGCCAGTTATGACAGCTGGCTCTGGAACTGGATATCTGGAACAGAGAGAGGCAATGCCCTTCCACTTGAAATTCTATGTCCTTGTCCAAGCACGAATGAGATGTTCTCACCTGCCTTTGATGCCAGGCCAGTCATCAGTTATTCACAGTAATGATGAGAATAACTTGAGTGGAAGACATACATTTTGTTTTATTAATTTGGGGTACTTCTGCCAGGCTAGAAGAAGCTCAATCTCAGTAATATTGGAGACTCCCTCTGTATCCTGAGCTTAGGAAGGACCCAAGAGTTCTACACAGGGCAGGACATTTGACAAGCCCACTTATTATGGTGAGAATGCTGAGGTCTCCTCAAGCCCAGTGGTTTTGGACCACAAGGTCACAGCAGTCTGTGCCAGAGTGGACAATCCTGTGACTGAGTGGGACTTCCCTACACAGCCACCCCTCCCAGTGGTGTTGATGTCAAGCCAGGCATGGTCTTCTCTCTATTCCACAAAGTTCACCTTCCCAGTTTCTTCCACTGCTGTGGAACTTAAGTTCTAGCCCTGTGGGAACCCTTGTCTCCCCAGTGCTCAGAACAAGTTGTCTCTTCTCCCCTGTGACGTACTCTTCCTCCAACCTCCATTTCTCTCTGCTTCTGCTGTTCACCTGGAGGGTACTACTTTAGCCTCCTGCTGGAGGTTTCACCAGCTCCCTGCTCATATGTATTAGGCCTGGGCCTTGGGGTGGAGCAGACCAGAAAAGGGGTCTTAGCAGTGTTTCCCCTGAGCAATGAAAGATGATCAGACATCTCACCTTCCTCAATCGACCTTCCTATGGGAACCTCCTGGACCTTATTTTATTAAGAAAATGTCTTTGTCATGTGTGTGTGACCCAGGAGGCAGAAGGGAAATGGAGGAAAGAAAAATTCTGTCACACACTATAAAAACAAACAGCGATGTATTATGAGGGAGAATGAAAATTTGTGCATGAATTTTAAAGATAATAAGCAAGACTTAAAAGAATTTTCTGGAATGCAGCCCCCTTTAGTCTGTGCCCAAATGCCCCAAATTGCTTATTCATGCATTGGAGATATGTTAGTTAAAAAGTTTGAAATGTGCTGACCTCACCCATTTAATCGTTTCCTTGTTGTTTCTTTGGTAGTTTTTTCTTTTTAAATTTATGTTTATCAAAGTTATACAAGTACGTAGTTTTAAAAGTTAAATGGCTCTGCAAAACTTATAATGAAAACCAGCACTTCCCCTCCCCTGTTCTGATTCTCACTCCCCAGAGGCCATCACTTTGAATTCTTGCTGATTCTTCTAGTGCTTTCCTCCTACTTTAAAGTAATATGCTTAGACTGCCATTTCTTGATTTTACAGTTTAAATGTTATTTAATGAATTCCTCCTATGGAAGAGAAGGATTTAGCTCTTTAAAACACTCTACCCCTTTGAGTATGTGCATGCTCCTCTTCTCCTCAACCTTCTCTTGGTAGTCGGAGTGTAACTTAGGCCAAATCAATATTCGGTATTTACATGGTTACAAGCATGTTCATGTTATTCACAGTTAAACCATGTAGTGCACATTTCCTATTCTGTACAACTTTTTGTTTATCTTGGAATGAAAGGTTGCCAAGTTTTTCCTTTGTTTAGTGTTTGCTCACTATTCATTCTTAGACTGGGCTGACAGGGTCTTTCCTTGCAGTTTTTGTAGGCACAAGTACTAAGGCTTGGCTTCCTTCCCTGTTAACACCCCTCTGAAGCACTCACTCTGGTGGGGTAAGCTGCTCTCTATTCTCTGCCCTACTGTGGTCTTGGGGTCCTGGTGGCTTCTTTGATTTCCCTGAGCTAGGTCCCTGTTTGCTGAATCCAGTGTCCTGTGTTGGTTTTCTCCTGGTTTTGGTTAAGTGTCTTCTCCAATAGTGTCCTGAGAAATGTCCTGTGCTAGGAAAGTGTTTTGAGAGCCCGTACATGCAAAAATGAGCTACTCTACCCTCATATCTGATTGGCAGCTTGGTTAGAAATTCTTATTTTTTTTAAATTAGTTTCAGGTATACAGGACATTGGTTAGACATTTATATAGTTTTTGAAGTGATCCCTCAGACTTTGTAGCCATCACCCACTGCCTTCTGAGTCACAGAGCTGCTGTTGACAAGTCAGATGCTGTTCTCAGCTCTTTTCCTTCATGTAAGGCCAGTTTCCTCTCTGAAATTTTTCAGAATTTCCTTTTTATTATTGAGGTGCTCTGGTATGGGTTTCATTTCACATGGGCTACTCAGTGGGTCCTTTCCAGCTGCAGGCTCATGATTGTTACCCACAACCTGGTAATTTTATTATTTTCTATCCACTCCCCCCACCAATATGTTTTTTCTGTTCTCTATTCTAAACCTTCCTGCTTTTTCAGTTATGAACTTCCCGTGTTGATTCTCTAATTTTTATAGTTTTTTCTCTCTTATCTTCTACCACTTTGTTTGTATTCTATCTTTTGAAAGATGTCTCTTAACCTTTTTATTAAAGATGCTATTGTTTTGTATATCCATCATTTTAATTTCAGAGAATATTTTTAAAATTCTGAATGATCCTTTAAAAATTTACTTTGTTACTGTTTTTTTTAAGCAACTAGTTCTTATTTAATGAATGGAATATCTTTTTTCCTAGAGATAGCAATTACGTTAAATATATATTTAAATTTCCCCCCTGTTCCTCTAGTTGTCTCTGTTTCTTCTGTTTCTTTTTGACTCTTTGGTAGTTTTTGTCTCTGACTTTTGTGAAGAGTAAGGCTCTCACACACACAGTGGAAGCTCTGTATGTCTGTGTGGAGCTTTGTTGGAGGAATACTGAGCTGGGCAATTTTACTAGGGGGCTCTGAACTTACAGTGTCTATATAAATTCTACTGGGCTGGACATTAGCCCTAGAGAAGAATCATCCAAAATCCTGCTTAAAGATTATAAGCTTGGCTCCTAGTTCTCAGCGAGAGGGAGGGGTATGTGTGGGTTTTGGTATGCAGTATGTTGACTTGACTTCATCCTCACTGTCAGCCTGGTGCCCTCACCTGTCTGGGCTCTGGTTCCTGAGTCCAGAGGCCCCTCTTGCTAGATAGCAGAGCCTTATCTTCTGTCAGGATGATAGTAAAGTAGTTTCTCACTTATATAGATTAGGGTAAGAAGCCATGGGTCCAAATATTCTTATACTAATATTTACCCAATTCTTCGCTTTCAGTTTCACCCACAAAATCACTCACAGAACTACTTGTTTCTTCCAGCCCTGGTCCTTTTCTGCAGCTCTGGCATACTTTGGTTGGCTTCTAGGCCTTACCCACCACCTGGTAGACTGCATCTTCTCAAATCTGCTGCTTCATGACCACTCATGCAGCTGCTTCCTTGCTTCTAAAGTTTTGTTACTGTTGCTTCCTCTATTTTCTTTGTCCATCAAAAATTTCTCCCTATATTTCCCTCTTTTACTGACATTTTAGTGGACTTTGAGGACGGTCTAGAGCTAAATATGCCAAGGCTGCACAGAAGTTTTAAATTTTTATGAAATTAACCTGTCAGCTGTTTCCTTTATGCTTCTGGGTGTGTGTTGAATCTTCCTTCCTGGGGAAGGTAACCCACACCCTAAAGTTGTAAAAATAATCTTTTTTTCCTTAAAATTTTATGGTTTTGTTTTTTTCATTTAGCTCTTTTATTTTTAATTCCTCCTCCCTCCCAGTTTTATTGAGATATGTTTGACATACGTTGGGGGGAATAGCTCATGGGTAGAGCATTGTGCTACATTTAGCTCTTTTAAACATTTATTTTTGTTACAAAAAAATCCTACTGTAGCAACAGAGAGATATATAACAGAACAAGTTAACTCTATCTTCTCTTTCGCTTCTGGGCCAGCTACCTTAGGTGGCCGGCTTCCCTAGTTTGAGGTCTATTGCACCCTTCTTAATGCTCATCCAAAAGTATACTCAAATATATGGGATCTGACTTTATTTTGTTTTACCAAAATGGGAAGATAATGTTTAAATATCTCTGAAACTAATTTTTTAACTTTAATATAAATTTTATTGTGGTGTTTTTAGAATATTTTTAATTGAAAAATTTATTGAGATAGCTATAGACTCACATGTAGTTATAAACAATAATACTTACCCTGTGTATCTTTTACCTAGTTTTCTCCAGTGGTAACATCTTGCAAAACTGCACTCCAATATCACAGCTAGTATAGTGACACTAAGGTGATCCAGGGATCTTATCCTTAGTTTTATTCATACTCGTGTGTGTGTGTGTTTGTGTGTGTGTTTTTATGTATGATTTTATCACATGTGAAGGTTTGTGTATCCACTATCACAGTTAAGATACAGTATAAGTCCATCAGTATAAGGATCTCTCCTGTGTCCTTTTATAACCACATCCCCTTTTCTCCTATCACCACTCCCATACACACCTTCAACCACTTTCCTCCTAACTTTATTCCCCCTACCCATAATTGTTACAGTCAGCTATTATTACATGACAAGCTACTCCTAAATTTAGTGGCCAAATCCGATAATTTATTATTATTACATTTTGTGTTTATAGGATTAGGAATTGAGACAGGGCATGGCAGCAATAACTTGTTTTTGGTCTACAACTTTTGGGAACTCACCTAGGATGACTCAAACAACTGGAGGCTATAACGGTCAAGGGCTGGTCCAGCATCTTCCTCTCTCTCTTTCCCCATGGTCTCTTCATATGGTAAGGGTGGATGTCCTCACAGCATACCAGTCTCAGGATAGTCAAACTTCTCCCATGGCAGTTCAGGACTCCAAGAGAGAAGGAGCAGAATCTGCTGTCTCCCTAAAAACTAGGACTAGAATGGTATAGCATCACTTCTGCCATATTTTGGTGGTCAAGGAGTTAAAATTCAGCAATGCCCATCACATCATATCTAGGGTGCATACTATCAACATCAGTGTTGATTTTGACCTTGGTCATTTGGCTGAGGTAGTGTTTGTCAGGTTCCTCCACATTTTCCCCCTCTGTTTTCCTTTCTCTCTTTCCATACAGTACTCTTTGGAAGGAAGTCACCTCCCTGCCCCCGCCAATACTATGAAGGGATCTTCTTGGATCACCAGGACAACCTAGTGGGGTCCCTAGAGGTAAAACTCATGAAAGTGTGCTCCTCTCAAAGCTGCAGCCCTCCGTCCCCCAGGATTTTTCACTTTCACTCTACTCCACACTCAGCTTTCAGTAATTTGTCCAAAAAAAAAAAAACTCCTAAGTTTTTCTACCTGTTTATGGCTTCAGTGGCTTTTGCTGCAGGTAAGCAGAGCTCAGCCTGAGACCCCGGATTCATCTGTCTCTCCAGATTCTGGGTGGTGGTTTGTCCTGTGACATTGATTCTCTGAAGGGTCCAAGAAAAGTCATTAATTTCAAGCTTGTCCACGTTTTTCTTACTGTGAAAATGAGAGTGATAAATTTTCAGGTTCTTTATACATTAGATCTGAAACCAGAGTCCTCTTTAAAAAACTGTTTTGTATTTATTCTTTAATTTCTTTTTTTATTATTAATTTGTATGAACTATTTTAAGGGGCAATAATCCTTTGTGATGTTTTCTGTGGAGATGGGTTTCTTCTTTTTTTTCTTTCTCACTGGAAGAGATGATAAAAATTCAGAGAAAACTTCAGTATGAAATGGAAAAAGTTTACTCAAAGTAATTATGACAACTGGCCAACATTTTGCATCTATCAAAGTGAGCCTCAAAAATTTCTTTACTTCTATCACAAACCTCAGTGGGTTTTTCTCTTTTCTCTCTTTACTATTCTTTATTCTCTGAAAAGATGCACCCCTTCTCCTAGGTGTATCTGGGAAGAATAGAGTGGAATCCCATTCCCTTGCCTTTTCTGTGCAGTTTCCATCTCCTTTCTTCTGTGGCTTCTTCCAATGCTTGTATTAGATTCTTCCACCTACACCTTCCCTCAACCTTTAGCTTTCGTTTTGCTTCGGATGCTAATTAATCTTGCTTCTTCTCCCTTCACATTCAAATTAATGAAAAACATAGATCAAAAACAAACAAACAAAAAAATAAACAAACTCTTCTTGCTCTCACTTCTACAGCACTGCCTGCTTCTTAACCTGCCCCTATTGTGATACCTATCCCTATCATGGCCAGGACATACCACTTTTCATACAACTGGCCAGTGCCCCTAAGTGTCACTCTGTGCACATTTCCATCTGTTATGAATTGAATTGTAGCTCCCTAAATGATGTTGTAGTCATAACCTCAATGCTTGAGAATATGGCCTTATTTGGAAATAGAGCCTTTGCAGACGATCAAGGTAAGATGAGGTCATTAGGATGGGTCCTAATCCAATTTGACTAGTGTTCTAATAAAAAGGAGACATTTGGACACAGTGACAGACATGTACACAGGGAAGACAACTTGAAGACAGAGGGAGAAAATAGCCATCTACAAGCCAAGGAATGCTTGAGGTTACTAGGAGTTATGATGAAGACAGAGAATAGATTCTTTTCACAGTCCTCAGAAGGAACCAACTGTACTAAGACCTTGATTTTAGATTTCCAGTCTCCAGAACTGTGCAACAATACATTTCTGTTGTTTAAGCTGCCTTTTTAATGATGCTTTGTTATGGCAGCCCTAGCAAACCAATATACCATGTTCTGCAGACATTCTCTTGATCACTTCTTCCCATTTAAAACAACAGCCTTGACAAGTAATAACAAATGCTGGAGAGGATGCAGAGAAATAGGAACCTTCATACACTGCTGGTGGGACTGCAAATTGGCATATCCACTATGGAAACAGTATGGAGTTTCTTCAAAAAACTAAGAATTGATTTACCATATGATCCAGCAATCCCTCTACTGGGTATTTATCCCAAAGACTTGAAAATTCAAATCCAACAAGATATTTGCACACCAATCGATATTCATGGTCCATATGGTCCATACAACAGCATTATTCACAGTGGCCAGGACATGGAAGCAACTAAAGTGTCCTATGACAGATGACTGGCTAAAGAAGCTGTGGTACATATATACAATGGAATATTACTCAGCCATAAGAAGAGATGAAATACTGCCATTTGCAACAACATGGATGGACCTCGAGATTATTATGCTAAGTAAAATAAGCCAGACAGAAAAAGTTGAAAATCACATGATATCACTTATATGTGGGATATAAACCTAAAAGGAACAAATGAACAGGACAAACAACCAGATTCTCATGAACATAGACAATGGACTAGTGGGTATCAGAGGATAGTGGGAGGCACGGGGAGGTAGATGGGGGAAAAATTTAAATCATTTCATCAATTTAAAAAATTAATTAATTGAAAATAAAAAACAAAACAGCCTTAGCATCCACATGGCCTAGACTTCTGGATGCTCATTCTGTGCAACCTTGAGCTTTGTTCTTGTAGACGAGGGCTCCGTAGAGCATGGTCCTTGATTGCTGAGTCAGCGAACTGGGCCCTGGGTAAAGACACTGTGGCAGGCAGAGCAGACTCTTGAGAACACCCTAAATCTGAAATGCTGTCATTGTTGTAGTTGTCACCAATGTTGTTTTGTTTTGTGTATGGGCCTGAGAACACTTGGGCCCTGAGTGCTCTGGATATTCCTGCTTGTGAGATTTGGGAACACCTACTTTGCCCTTAGAAGGATGGCTGATGCTGTGTGGGGTTGGGGAGGCTCCTGGAACTGGGTCAATTCCAAGGAGTGAATCAAATTCAGGGAAGAAGAAAATGTCATTCACCCAAGTGAAGGGAGTTGTAGGCCCCCCTAGGAGCTTTAAGAGAGCCACATTCATATAAGTGTACTAAGTGCTCTGAGCACATGTGCTTGGCCTCCTTTCATTATGGTCCATATAGACATGGAAGGCTTTTTTGAGAAATGCTGGTATGTGATGGAAGGGTTAATTTAGAGCAAATGTTTCAGTCCTGTAAAAAGACTGAGCAGTGTCATCTGAGTATGACAACCATTGCAAGAAACATGCCAGATACAATCAGAGCCACCTCCAGGCATAGAAAAGGGAGACACAGATCAAAATCAAAATTACATCGATGCCTCAGACACATGTTGTAGTGAAGTGTTAACTAGACAAAGAAATGAAAGGGAAGTCCAGAAGAGACTGATACACCTTTGCATAGAAAGTGGCCAGCTGAAATTGCAAACCATTGTTTCTTTTCTTCAAAGAGCTAGTAATTGGTATTCCTTTAGTTTTGATTTTCCATGTCAAAGAAAAAGGCAACAATGTTCTGTTTCTCTAAGAGCTACTTTTGATAGTCTAGAAGCCTGGGAGAGACTAGTGGGAAGATTGACATGTGACATTTACTTATATATGGGGTCTGAGAAGAGGTTACTTTTATATATCCATATCTGTTGCCCATCGTCTCAATAGGTATGGATTGGTCACTGGTGCTAGTTTAACCAGAAAATAATCTCAGACTAAGCTCCCATCTACCCCTAGTGAAAAGCCTTTCATAGGCCATAGCAAAGTCTTTATCTATGTTTCCTGGAAGGTGGAGGGGTGATGAACTAGCTGACTTCATGTATTTCCAGGAGATGTAACGTACTATAACTGCTAAGAGGGAAAGCGAGTTTCAGCTTCCATCTGTCACAGCTGAAACTATTGCCCTATAGGTGCAGCAGGCCTATGCTAACTTTTAAGGGGGAACCAATAGGATAGAAGCTGCTTAACTAAAAGCAGAAGGGAAGACATGAATATCTGCCATCTGTTAAAGCAAGCTGCTGTTCCAGGATGTGGGGTGAGAAGAATCTGTATGGTTGCTCATTCTGGGCACTGAATAATAATAAAGATATCCATGATTTTGGCTTTTATGAATTGGAGGAAACAATATTTATCAAGTTATAGTAGAGCAGAGAGGTAGGTTAAAGAAGATGGTTTTGTTAAACTCTTCAAACTCGATACAATATGTCAGAGCAAACATGAAATACTGGTATAGTAGGGTGACAGGGTTTATAAACCTTTATTCCTGGTGGTGTGTGCAGAGCCAGGAAGCAGGGGTACCCACAGGGCCCATATGCTGCACACTCTCTCCAGTGTGGCTGAATCAGCTGGGAAGAGCATCTTCCATGGTGACTGGTCAGTGACCATGTCAAATCCATTTCTATAGTGAGAGAAAAGGAATAGGGGAATCCTGTCCTATTAGATCTTCAGACCCCCTAAGCATCTCTGTAGCCTCCACACATTTGTCCCATGTTTGTGGTCAACATTCTAGGTAAAAAATTTAAATTCTCAGTTCCTCAGCTGTACCCTGCTCCTTCTTGATTAGGACACACACACACACGCATGTGCGCACGCACACACACACACACACACACACACACACACTCACAACTTGCTCTGCCTACAGTGTTTTTCCCTGATATTTAACCTGCTAAACTCCTTCATGCTTTACTACATCTAGCATGTGGGCAAGGTTAAACCCCCGCCATGACACAAACACTGAACATGAAATGCTTGTTGTTTCTCTCTCTCTACCTACATGCCAGCTCTTCCAGGCCTCAGCACAATGGTGCTTCTCTCAGGAGTCTTACTCACTTTTCATAACTGAGGTACACTGCCCCATGAGGCTAACAGCTGTAGTTCTTAAGACAATTTAAAATTATCTATTTATATGTGTTTTTTTAAGTTAATGTTCCCCACAGAGTTGTGGGCATCAAGGGGACAGAAACACTTTATATTTTGTCCACCACTTTTCTCAGTGCCCAGTCTGGAGCCTCAAGCTTAGATGTTTCATCAACATTTGCTGGATTAATAATTTTTGATGTCTATGCTCATCTTACTGGTTCAGAAATAAAGACTGACACATTAGTTTCCGAGGGTGCTATAACAAATTACCACAAATTAGGCGGCCTAAGTATTCTCTTTCAATTCTGGAGGCCAGAAGTTGAAATCAAGGTGTCAGCAGGGCCAGGCTTCCTCCAAAGGCTCTTGCAAAGGATCCTTCCTTACCTCTATCTTAGCTTCTGATGGTGCTGGCATTCCTCATTGTTCCTTGGCTTGCAGATGCATCACTTCATTCTCTGAACCTGTTGTCACCTGGCATTCTTTCCATGTGTCTATCTGTGTCTCTTTCTCTTCTTACAAGGACAGCAGTTATATTGGGCAAAGAGCCCACTCTACTCCACTATGATCACATCTTAACTTGACTAATTATACCTGAAATGGCCATATTTTCAAATAGGGCTACCTTCTGAATTTTTGGAAAGGACATGATTTGGGGGCACACTATCCTACCAAGCACAACTGATAAGTCTCCCTTTTCCTCTTCAGCTATTTTCCCAATGATGCCCCTCAATGGACTCCACTGCCACTGCCATGATACTAATGGACACGCATGGACTCCTTTAGAATAGTTCCCTGACTGGTGTTTTGATCTACTGTAGAAAGGCATGGGGGAGCAAGAAAAGACTGAAGACTCCTGAGAGAAGAAACCCAGTTTTGCATTGGCAATCCAGAAGAGAGGATTCAGATCAAGGCTCCCCAGAGTCAGCAAACAGTTGTTTCTTCTGCACACTTTGCAAGCCACTGTGGCACCTCCAGAATGGGAAGATGTGGCTCCTAAGTAGTGGCACCGACTCTGAAGTTTTCCCTGGTAACAATGAAGCATCTTCATCATGGACCCTGGCATTCCTGTTCCTCCTCTTCCTGAATCATGTGGTTTGAACTGCAACTTGTCTGCAAAGTGAGCTGCAGATTTATCTATGTTTTGCCAGCACAAAGGGCCTGAGTATGTGACCTTGTGCATGGAAATATTTGAAGTCCAGAGCACATGGGCTGGAGCAGTGAAAAGTGGGCCTCATGTGGGCTCCTCCCACACATTGGGGTCAGACATATATGGGGGTAACTGGCAAGCCTTTAAATAGAATCACACCCCATCACACTCTTCCATTGCCAATCCGGAGTGGGCTTGGCTTGTTTTTCAGGAAGTCAAGAGGATAAATACAAAATCAATGGTACTGTGGGAAACTGGAGGGGGATGGGGGTGTCAGGTATGGGGAGGTCAGAGTGTTTTATCCAGTTGGTTCTCAGCACATAAAATCTGTACCAGGGCTGCTAGAGAGATAAAAGTAATAACCTTCTCGAGTAAAATCATAGATATTTGAAAAAAAAACCAGCTTTATTGAGATACAATTCACATGCCATACAATTTGCCCATTTAAAGTATACAATTCAATGGTTTTGATATATATTCACAGAGTTACACAACCATCACCACAGTCAATTTTAGAACACTTTCATCATCCCCAAAAGAAACCTAGTACCCCTTAAGCTGTAATTCCTCCATCTCAGCTATAGAAAATAACTAAGCTACTTTCTGTCTTTATAGATTTGCCTGTTCTGGATAGTTCATATAAGTAAAACTTTATGACATGTGGTCTTTTGAGACTGGTTTCTTTCACTTAGCATGACATTTTCAAGGTTCATCCCTGTTATATAGCATGTATCAGTGCTTCATTTCTTTTTATGGCTGAATAATCTTCCATTGTATGGCTATACCAAATTTTGTTAACCCACTCATCTTTTAGTGGTTACTTGGGTTGTTTCCACCTTTTGGCTATTTTTAATATTGCTGTTATTAACATTTATATATAAGTTCATTGCTTGAACATGTGTTTTCATTTCTTTTGAGTATATATCTAGGGGTGGAATCATTGGGTCGTACAGTAAGTCTATGATTAACCTATAGGGGAACTGCCAGACTGTTGTCCATAGCAGCTGAACCATTTGCTAGTCTTATCAGCAATATATGAGAGTTCTAATTTTGTCAACACTTGCTATTATCTGACTTTTTGATCATAGCCATCCTAGTGGGTATAAAGTAGTATCTAATTATTGTTTTGATTTGCTTTTACCAGACTCTTTGGACATTTGTATGTGTTCTTTGCAGAAATGTTTATTCAGATTCTTTATCCATTTTTTAATTGGGTAATTTGTTTTTTATTATTAACTGGCAATAGTTCGCATATTCTAGATACAAACCGTTTATAAAATATATAATTTGCAAATTTTTTTCCTATGTTTCATGTTGATTTTTCACTTTATTGATGGGGTTCTTCGAAGACCAAATTTTTAAATTTTGATGAATTCCAATTTATCTGTTTTTTTCGTTTGTTTATTTTGTTTTGTTGCTCATGCCTTTTTCATATTTAAGAATCCTTTGCCCAATCTATGGTCTCAAAGATGAATGTGTATGTTTTCTTCTAAGAATTTAATAGACTTAGCTCTTACATTTAGGACTTTGATGCAGTTTGATTTAAAAATCATAGATAATGCTTTACAATAGTGAGATATTTCGAAGGAATGGTAGGACAACTTACCCAATGACAAATTTGTGAATTTTAACAGATTTATCCAATTCAAAATTTCATTTATGTGTGCTCATTTACTCACACATATGTATAATAATAATAATGATACCACAATAGTAACTATAATGGCCACATGCTAAGTAATGTATTAATGAGGAGCAGAACAGTAACAAAATAATACATCCATTTAACAATGGATTCTGCATTTTCTTGATACTACATCCCCCTCAAAAATCAGAGGGCTACCAGAGTTTTGACTGACAGCATCAAAAATATGACAGAGAATATGTGAACCAAGAGATATATTTTGTTTCTAACTTTGAGAAACCTAGCACAAAGAAGCCTGGACCAGCTTCCATCAGCAGAATTTTGAGAAGGCCCCTCTTGCAGAAGCACCTTACATGACTAAATTGCAGAGGGACAGTAGATGTGCTTGTCCTTCATATCACCCCTAACCCAAATTTTCCACAGTGCCTGGGAGAAGTGGAAGAGATTCAAAGGTTGACCATAGGGTCTGCTCCTGTGGTCAAACTTTGGGGGTTTAGGGCAAAATGAAAATTTATAACAAACATCTTGCTTAAAATGCAGAAGAGTCATTTATTAAAGACATAAAAATAAAGAATTTTCTTTCTTCTGTGGTCTCTCTCTACCTGTCAGGTGATTTCAATCTGTATTTAATGCTCTACTCCTTCAGGCTCCAGAATACTCATGGCCTGAGTGCAGACCTCACAGGTCAGGTTCACACTCCTGCCAGCAGCTGAGCTGACAAATTATGACCCAAATTGAAGCAGGGACATTGAATCCAACGTTTTCCCTCTCCAGAGGCCCGCTGCCTCAACCTACAGTATCAAGGTATCAGGACACACTATTACCTGGAATGGTGCAAGAGAGAAGCTTGCCCCAACCAGTCACCCACTAAACACTAAACACGCTGTGGTGCTGCCAGCCTGTGGGGCAAATATAGCTAACTTTGACCCTCACCATGACCATGCCCAGGATTCCACCAGGATCAAAGGGTGACAGCTGTTGCTGGGAAGGGGTTGAAAGGGGGAGGCTAGGAGGGGTCCAGGATGCTAGGAACAGGAAGCCAGAAGGCCTAGAACTTATTTCAGGAGGTGGTATCTCATGTGAGCCTAAGGGCCAAGCCCCAGTGCATGCCCCATTGTCTATAAGACTTCAGTTGTAAAACACAAAGTCCAAGATAATATTACGAAGAGTTTCTTAAGTGTGATCAGCAATGATAGAGCACTAAATCTCAGGTTCAGAGTCACTCTGAACACAGGGTCCTGGGGGACGGCATTTGTCACCCATCCATAAGGCCCGTCCTGATGTTCCATGAGATTAGTTAGGAGACAGGGCTGAGGTGCCAACCCAGAGGCTTCCTGATGAGATAAGGGGATACACCCTAACCCTTACTGTGGTGAGAAAAGTCACTATTGGATGCTCCTGAGATCGTTCATTTCAGAAATCTACACAGACAGTGGCTAACTCTATAGACCATTATGTCAAAAGACTATCCTAGGACCCAGAAGGAGACAGGATTATGGAGTGACTCGCTCCACTGGGCATGGGCAGAGGAATGGGAGAGTGATCCCTCAGTGCCCCTGCCCTCCAATGGGAGTCAGAGAGAAAGGCCAAGGTGACAGGGAGAAAGAGAAAGAAATCTCAAATTTTCACCATAGAACTATTTACTTAAAAAGATGAAGTTTTACAATAGAAGTGATTAAGTTACTTTGACTTCATACTATTACATTTATTGATGTCAAATCCAGTTGAAGAGCTTTGTTCTAAGTCAAGATCATTGCTGAGAGTAAAATGTTTCCATTTGTTTTACAGTTATGATCTCTGGACTGTTGCAACTGCAATATTACACCTTCTGCATTGGCACTTATCAAGGCTCACTTAAGGCCAAACAAGGTGCTAAGCCTTTTACACTGTCACATTTAATTGTCATAACAACCACACATGGCAAATATGGTTACATTGCTACTTTTAGAAAAGGAAACTGAGACTCCTGGAGGTGGAATACTTTGGCCGAGGTCATGAAGTCTGCAGTTAAAACATAGCAGAACGAGAATCAAACCTTGAGTGTCCTGACCCCACTCTCATCTCCAACTTGGATCGTAATCCACCTTTTAGTCCTAACATTTTTTGTGTGTTGCTTCTACTTCCTGAGGTAAAAACTTTGAGAATGTACCACAAGAAGAGGGATTCATTAGGGTGAAAGCTCAGAGGTGTGCAGTTAGGGCCAGTTTGGGAAAAAGGATTCTGACCAAGGTGGTCCTTAACTCTGGCCAGCTGAACAAATCATGGATACAAGAAAGATTTTTACATTCTTGCTTAAGAAGGGAATCATGAAGAGCCTCACAACTTGGGTCCAAGAATTTGTACACTGCTGGGGTAAACTCTCAGTGATGGTAGCCATTACATCAGCAGCTGGCAGAGAACTTTCTACTAGGCAGCTATGGATCTCCATCTTTTTGGGGTCACAGGTCTTTGAAAATCTGTTAGAAGGAATTAACACCTTGTCTCTGTAAAAAATAGTATTATTATAACTTTGCACATAATTTCATGGGGTTCGTACATACCATCTAAATCAATTCAGATTCCCCTGCACATCTAGAGGGATGGGGGAGCACAGGTGCACCTGTACCCACTAACATGAAATACTCAAGGAAATAATTAATCTGGGACAACAACCATTTGAGAAGTGTATTTCTTGGTAGGATGACAGACATGTGGAGGAGGATCACAAAGGGTGGGGGGCACTTTGCGGGGACAAGAGCTGCATGGGGACCTGATGCTTATGACTTTTGTACAATACCAGGCAGGGCCATTCCTGCTGGCCCCAGGCAATGAACTATCTCAAGATATCAGCACCTACAGGGAAAGAATTGTGTTAGTGGACAGGGTAACACTAAGGATTTTCTATTCCTATCTATATGTGTTTGCTTTTAAATGATAAGAGGCTTGACTCCCTTCTCTATGTGGCAAAATACTGCATGCCACTCTGATCCAGGTCTTTCCATGTGTATCTGGAACCAGCCTGTCATAGGTAGAATTCTCTGGGAAGCAGACTCCGAGTCTGAGATTTACGTGTAGGATGTTTATTGGGAGTGCTGTCCAGAATAACACACATGAAGAGTTGCAAAAGCAGGGCAGAGGGAGAACTTGGACCACAAAGCCATTCCAACAGGTGCCTCAGACACTCATACAGGAGGGCAGGAGCCAACATGGCACTGTGGAATAGTCCTGAGGTGGATGAAGGGGCCAGACATTTGTACCCCTGTACTGACCAGTCATTGAATATGGGCTGATCCCAGAAGAGGTTGTGGTTATCGCCTTGGCTTCAAGTGGTCAAAAGCCAACACTGCTGGCAGCTGGGGGAATAGGAACTTGGTCCTAAAGGAATGGAGACTCTGGATGCACCATGGCCTTCACTACAAAACCCCTCAAATGTGGCACTCTGATCTGGATAAGTAATCATTAACTCAGCCATTGAGGACGAATATACCAAGGCTGTGGTCATGTTTTCATTCCTCCTAATGACCGAGTAGCTGCAACTATTGAGTAATGCTATTCTTGAACTTTCTATTACTTTTGTTGCACAAAGGCAATCCAGAAAAAAAGGAAGACAGTGCCAGAGTCATATAAATCAGGATTATTCTCACTCTGGATTCACTGTGGAAATGAGTATTCCATTCAGGCCATCTTGAGTTGGGAAAAGCAGATGAAAGCAGGCCAGGTCCCTTGTAGACAACCAGAAAGCAATGACCATTTGAAGCTTAGCCTGAAAGTGGGAGTCAGACAAAAGCTGGCTAGTACCTGGTTTGGTATTTTTGAATGAAGGGCCAGGGGAAGGCTAGGCCAGTCCAAGTTCTTTTTGACAGCAGTGCAAGTGTAGAAATTTGACTTCTCAGGGTTCCTGGACCTGACTAAGCAGAAGGGATCAACTCAAAACAAACAAGCTATTAAGATGCTTATAATAAGAACAATAGTGGTGAGGGCTATTATGATTATGACAGTACCTAACATTTATTTTGGAGCTCTTTTGTGCCGTGGTCTATGCTAAATATTTTGCATTGAATTATCTCTACTAATCCTCTTGACAGATATGTAAAGTAGACACTTTTTTTATCCATGGTATACAGATGAAGTCACTTACCATGAGAAGGCTAGTTAAGTTGCTCAAGTTACATAGCTAGTAAGTAATGAACCATTATTTAACCTGGATAGTTTTACACTAGATCCTGTATGCCTCTCCAAGCCTTCTGTTTCTCATTAAATGGTGTCATCATTCGCCCAGTTGCTCAGGCCAAATTCTTTAGGGGTCATCCTTTAGTTATCTTATTATCAAGCATTCTATAATTTATTCATCAGCAAGTCCCATAAGTCTTAGCTTAAATAGGTCTCATCGGTATGGCCACTTAGCATTCTCTCTCAAACTATCGCTGTATCAATTAGAATGAGCTAGGTTATGCCTCAGTGACAAAAATCTCCCAACTCTCAGTAGCTTAAAATAATAAAAGTTTATTCCTTCCTCCTGCTACACATACGTTTTTCAGGTCATTGGAGGGGTGAGGGCATGCTCTACTCCATGTTATTCTCACTTGTTGACCTTAAGAAGAATATACCCACCAGAAGGACTCCTCACAGTTAGTTGGGCTCACATTCATTACCAGGGTCTAGCAGCCATTGTATACAGAGGTCTCTCACACACATTGCTTTTCAGGGAAAAGCCACACTCTGGGTTGGTTATCCTCCTGCACTGTGTTCTTGAGGTCTGAGTTGACTCTGATAAGAGGTCCTAGGATTGAAATTTGACCAATAGAACTGAGACTTTCCTTGTTCAACTAGAGCTGGCTAGCTATATCTTCATTTGCGTCTTTACTGACCGATCAGAACAGTTTCATTCTGATTAATCAGGAACATGTTTTTTAGACTGTGAGTATTTGAATGAGAGTGGACCAATCAGAAACCAGGGGTGGAAACTCTTCTCTGGGTAAGGCAGTTTCACCTCTGTCATGGTTGAGGGGCATTTCCCTGACTGGAGCTAAAACACTGGACCTGTATAGTTGAGGCCACAGCCAAATAGTTTCACAATTGAGCTGTTTTCACTGAACAAAATTTCTCCCCTCCTTTTCCCATCCCCCAAATTAGGGATTTCTGTTGGTATTGAATTGGCAATGATGACCCTTCAATTTAAACACTCGAGAACCCATACTGACAGAGTTTCTAGAATTTGTAATGGTACTGTTGAATGACAAAGAAAGAGCAATTGTGCTCAAGCTCTTATAAGTTTCTATTTCATACATTTAATGGTTGAAGCAAACCACATGTTTATGCCCAATTTACAGGGGTGGAAAGTGCAATTCTATCATAAACCTAGGAGGAGACCTAGAGACACAGGTAAGCATCTAACAGTACTGTCACAGTTACTGTAGATTCAGTCTCCATTCTCACTTGCACAAAGAACTTTAAAGACCTCAAACTGGTCTGGTACTCCTGCTCTTGTATGGTAATCCCTTCTCCATGTAACAGCCAGAATGATCTGAAACAGATCACTTCCCTCTTAGGCTTGAAGTCCTAAATGGCTTCCATCATATTAACAATCTTGGCCTATAAGCTACAAAACTATAGCCCCTTGGCCAAATCTGACCCACCACCATCTTTGTCAATAAAGTTTTATTGGAACATAGCCATACCCATTCATTTACATATCGCCTATGGCTGCTTTCTTGACATAACAGCCACATTGAGTAGATATAACAGAGACGGTTTGGTCACAAAGCTTACATATCTAAAACTGGCACTTTACAGAGAATTTTCTGACTCCTGCCTTAAATGACATGGACTCCACCTTCCTCTCACTCCCACTTGCTTTCTTGCTCAAGCCACAATGAACTGACTCTTGTTTCTCAGACTGGCCAGCTAACTCACACCTCAGGTCTATTGCACATTCCATCCTTCTGCCTGGAAGCCTCTTCCCTCACATTTTAACACTGTTCTTTCCTTCCTGTTTGTCTGTTTGTTTACTTTTCCTCTGATAGTACCTCATCAAGGGGTCCTGCCTGACCCCCTTACAATAGCAATTCCTCAAGCTCTTAATCTTTGTAGCACTCCTCTCCACTTGAAATTGTATTATAGATTTTATTCATTTGTGTGTTTCCACTCTTCTATCATATTCAGTTGTGCGATGCCTTGAAGTTTTGGGTTCAGAGATCTGAAGTAGTCTTAGTACTTTGATAATATTTTTTTATAATCTGTGCCTTCTGTGGCTCTCATTCCAAACTGACCAGTATTCTTCTGAGGAAGAAATTTTTAATTTTTGGCCTCAGTGCTAAGGAGAATCTACTTCCATGAGATTTTCAAGATGACTTTATGTCTGAGGATTTTAATTTTTGCATTTGAGTTTCAAGGACAAAAGTGGTATTATTATGTCTTTTTAAAAAACACTTCAAGCAAATTCCGGTCATCTCTGGGAGGCAAACTTTGAACATCTCAGCAGTCCCCAATGAGAACAATCTTCAGTAACTTTGAAGCCAAATAGGATTTCTGAAAAGGAAGTTATAGTCAATTGAAAAATCTCAGTGGAGCGTGAAGATCAGAGGGTTCCCCATGGTGGGGCTGCAGCTGGGTCTGCCTAGGCGAGATGTGCCCTTCCTGGCTGGAGAGAGACCGCACAGACAGCACGATAGGCATGCCGGAGGCTGAATGGTTCTCAAACCTCAGCATGTGCTCAGAGACCAGCTCAGAAGATGCAAGTATTTCTTCCTCATCTTTTGCTGTAGGCTTGGCCATTTTAAAACGAGTTGAGTTGATTAAGACAAGAAAGACAGGCAGAATAAAAACAAAGTGAGAGTCTGCTGACCTTTTTTCCTAACAGAGATGCTCTGAAGTATAACAAAAATAAAGAGCTGAGGTTACTGATGGTTGAGATGGCCATCTGTGAGGGGGGTGGTCTCCAGAGCCACTGACCCAGTCTTTCTGGTAGGAGGAGCTCCCTGATGCCACTCTTTCCTTCTTGGCTGCCAGGAATGCCAAAGTATAAGGTAGAGGGTACCAAGAGGTCCCTCTGACTGTCTGTTAGCCCACCTCCCGGGACTTCCTCACCACACTCATGTGACCCACCCCCCTGCTACCCACACTTTTGTCAGTTCAAGTGCTGATGCTCTGGGCCCTTCCCTGGAATACCCTGTGCTCTACCCTGGCTCACTTCCACCTACACCCATTAATTAATTAAGTCCCAGTTAAACTTAACACTCCAGACCATTTGAAGCCTGTATACAAAATCATCTTCCCTTTCTCTCTGAATGGACCTACCTGATATTTAACCAATTGGACATCCAGCTCTTTCTCAAAGAGTCTGGCATTGTCTTACTTCCTACTTTGGCTCACACTCTTTCCAGTTCCTGGTGTATGCAAATTCTACCCAAAGGAACATCTTTCCGGGCCTGATTTCACATCACCTTCCCCATAAGAGTCCCTTTGGTCCCTTAGAGCCTCCCCATCTGCATCTCTGCCATGACTTGCTCCTATCTACAGCTATACATGCTTTCTCCCTTCCTAAAGTCTCCTCGCCTGGCACTGTGCCTGGTGCAGATGCTGGGTTAGAGGGTGTTTATCAAATGAATTAATGCTCTAAGAATAGAAACTGGTGATTTAATTTACACCAAGCTGCAAATGACTGATAAGGTTTTACATGTGGGCTTCTCAAAAAGCTTGGCATCTCTGAGGTGGGTGTGAAGATGGCATAGAATAAGGTGTGGTGAAAGGAAGAAAACCCAAGCCGGAGAAGGCACCCTGGCCTTCTGCCTGACTGATTTGGAGTAACTTATTGGGATCATCCCTGGGAGTTTCTGGTAGGTCTGCTCGGGGTATTATTGAGAAAAGTTACCTGTTGTCATCCAACTGAAACACACATGAGTGTTCATATCTTCGCCAAAGGTGTGAGTCTCAGAGAGAAAGAAGGAGGGCAGATCTACTTCAGGGATCAGAGGAATTAGGGCTTCTGCCTAGGTCCTGACATTTTTCCTTCAGTAGCATTCTGATGTTCTTAGGTGTCCCTTCAGGTGAGCTGAGCAACTCTGGCCTCGCTCCTTGTGTTGGGAGCCCATGCTTCTGCCATCTTGTGCCTTTGTGTGTTTGGGAAGCACAGCTCTCACCCTGTCTGGGCTCCTTGCTGTGTCATATTGATCTGACGCTCAGCCATGCCCATTGTGATCCCAACCACACATGCACCCTAGATCTAGACACACTCACGGGTCCTCCCTTCACTTCAGCCTCTTTCTCAAGGGTCTAGAAGCCTCATAGAAACTGCTACAGTCTTTTGTTTCATGGAAAGCTCACTCAGACACAGTTCAGACAAGGCCTAGGCAGTTTTGCCTGATTCCTGTTCCCAGAAGAGACCACCACTTTGCCAAGCACTTTGCCTACCTGTGCCTGTGTAGAAAGGTCCAACGGTTTCCCTGGATGCACTCAAAAGTTGCTGCTCCCCTCAGTGGTTAAACAGAGCAGCTCCATCCTGGAAGTCCTACCAAATTTCAGGAGCTACTTGCTGTGCAAAGGGAGGGGAAAAAAACTGTCATTAAATCATGGAGGTGATATAGAAAAGGAGGTGAGGACAGATTAAGGGGAAGAGCCATAGAGACCTGGTGTGGAGTGGGACAGAGAAGGGCAGGCTGGACCTTCCTTTGCTGAATGGGCTTAATATCATCAACTAAGCAACAGAGGAAAGCCCAACAGCCAGTGCTACCCCTATGCCATCACCATGGTGCGGAGAAAAACAAGACAGGGCTATGCAACAACCAGGTGTGGGTTAGAAGGGACAGAAAATCTCTGGGTAAAAGATCATAACATTAAAGGTCACTGTCCCTCTTTCTATTAGCAAAGTCACATTTGTTCCCATGCATTTCAGCTAGGGTCAGGATGGGGGTTGGGTATGATATAGTCATGGTGGAAGGGTCCTTATTGTTCCCATAGAAACAGAGTGGAACCATCCTTTCTTCTCCAAACCCACATCGCAGCCGCATAGCAGAACAGCTTGGGTTCTTCCTAGGTCCATCCCAACCCACATGAATGCCAGCCTCACATCCTGAGAGTGCTCCCCAAATATCTCTTTGCTTCCTCTCTTCCTCACCCTCTCCCTGTATTACTCAGATAACATCCTTCTCTCATCTCCTCCTTGCTTCTTCTTCCATCCAGACATTATAGCTCAAACCCTGTCACACCCAACTTCTCCCCATTCCAGAAACACACAGACCCCTTCTACAACCTTCTTCCTTTGCAAAAGCTTCTTTCTGGAATACCCACCCCTTCCTCCATCTTAAGCAATGGCAGGAGTGATGGGGAAGAGGTTTGGATATTTAATGAAGGAGTTCAGGCTGGCTCCTGTTGACTGGTGATTTTCAAATTCATTCACACGGAAAAGTTTCTGAAAGATGTGGGCTCTTCGCAGGACACCATCGACTATGGGCAGATTTAATTCCATTATGATAACTGGAATGCATTTATTAGATTCAAAGATAGTCAGTCTTCTTTTATACAGGACTGTCACACATTATGTGCAAGCAGCTCTTGGCACATATAAAATATTTTTAATAAAATACATTTCTAAATTTTTCATATAATGTGCATTTTCCATTTGTTCAATACTTTTCTAGTCTGCTTGGGTTAATAAATTGTAGCATGTAGTTGTGTAAATCTCTGCACCTTGGTGAGCCATGTGTTTCTTTTCCTGCAAGATAAGGATAACAATTCCATAAGGACTGAGTGGATTAAAGCGGTGACCACACACAGGAGGTGCTCACGACATGCAAGCAACCTTTCTCCTTATCCTCTTTCCAGACACATCTCATAAGCCCCTCTACCCCATGCTCACTGTTACCTATGACTCTCAGCTGTGCCCCTGGGAGTTTCCGTAGCACATCTTTAAAGTTTTTTTCTGTCCAGCATCCAATTTCCTTCCCAGTAACACCTCAGTATCTTTACAGGGAATTCCTCTCCCCCTGGATGGAGAATTGAAGGAGGTTAATGCAAGCCATGGCCTCCCACCAGGGCAACAATGTTGCCAGGTGCGTCTGTCGAGGGAGCTAAACTTGTTTCCTAATTTGTCAGCATTATAACATTTTTTCCCCCATGTGATAGAAGGTTGTGGGGATGGCTGAAAGCCAAGAATTTCCATGGGTGTATGTTTCATATTTTCACCTTGACCTATCTAGGAGGTCTTGAGGGTAAATAGTCAAGAATCCCTGGGTTCTCACAAGTCATGGGGAGGCAGAGGGTGTTAAAGGTACAGAAAGTTTTTCAGAGACAGGCTTATTTTTGTTCCTGAAGGGCTGGGTTCTCTCCTATCGCATAGGGAGGAAGTTCAATTCTGCAACCTATCTATATGGCACTTCCCAAAGAGGCATAAATGACCACTCATATTGGCACTTAAGAGCCAATCAGGAGCCACATGCAGAAATCCTCAGCAGAAGTCCAAGAGTGTTGGGGAGAGAGAGCTGCACCTACTAAATGGTGACAGAAAACTGGGGGTGACCTGGGAGTGTCAGTGTCCACCCAACACTCAGGCTAGGATTATCTGTCTAGTGCTAGAACCTCTAGGTATGTCTCTGAGCCTTCCAGAGACATACCTAGAGGTTTAGGAAGTGGATATAATGTTTTTTGTTTTTAGGATTGTCATGGAAATAAAATGAAATCATGTGTCAGAAATGCCTGGGACATCCAGGGAACTTGATAAATATGGCCTTATTCCCCTTTGGGCCAGTACCAGCAGAGGAAAAGAGAGGAAGTTTCCAGCATGAAGAAAGTTCATGGCATCTGCTATGACCAGGGGACAAAAATGACAGCACGGAGAAAAGGCATTAGGGAAATGGTTTGTAATGAGGGCAGAGAAACCCAGCAGTAGAATAACAAGATTTGAACTACAATGTGAGGAAAGCAGGCACAAGACCCAAGACCAAGCCTCAACACCTAGTAAGCTCTTACCCCAGTGCTCTTGCTCCCCAAAGCTGATGCCTGTGCATGCAGGTGGTCACATGTAGGGGTACAATGTGAATGTACTTGGCTGAGTGTGTGGAAGTTGGTGGTGGTCAGAACTAACTTACACTGGAAAATTTTTCCTTTAATAGGTTGTTTCTGTTGAATTTAACTACCCATCAAATCTAATTTTGAAGTTTATCCAAAATGTGATTATGTTATTTTCATATAATCTCTTTTTCCGAGAGTCCCTATGAAAAAAGGATGCTAATTGCATGCTGTTTGTTTGTAGTAAGAATACTAAAACCAGGTGGAACCAACTGGCCTTGTGCCCCTGGCATGGAGCCAAGTCAAGGACTGCCATGCTGATGGGGTCTGCCCATTCCATGCTCACTCAGGGAGGAGAGTGCAGTGATGGGCCAGCCCTGTGCTTAGACCAGACAAGTTCATGAAGATAGAGGAGGCAGGCCTATCTCCTCCTCTCACTTGTACTCCACACTCCTCTTGGGAAGCAGTGGCCTCCCCTCAATCAGCCTTTGGCCTTAGTCTCAATTTTCATTTCCCTTTCTGATGACACAGACTGCTTTCCCAGATGAAGACGAGTTTCTAATGCAAAACAGAATCTGCTTGGACAAAGCTCGGAATGGTTTTTCCAGTCCCTGTACTTAATCAGGCAAGGGAAGGGAACCAGAGGTGGTGCTAGGGCATGCAAGCATGGGAGGAGTCACCTCAGGTGAGTTGGAAAGGCTTGGGAGAGAGCTGTGAGCATCAGGGTAGACCTGCTGGAAGGAGAAATGAGAAGATGACAGCCTTTCAACCCTGTCCTGACCCCCATTATTTACCTCCCTTTCATTCTGTCAAGCCCCTCTGACCTGCTAAAGTTGAGTGGGGAAGGGGGCTGGTGGTCTCTAGTATGCCTACTGGACAGACTGTGGAAACAAGAGGAAAGGGCGGCTGTCTTCCACCTGTTGTATAGGGACAGTCTTGACCCAGGAAGGCAGGAAAGAAAGAGTATTTGAAGAAAATGGAGTGAAGGAAAGGTGGACAGAACCCTGCCACAGGAGGCCCAGAACCATGCACAAGAACACGGAATCTTCCCAAACTTCCTTCAGCCTCATGTTGGAGAGGGACTATATCCAATTTCACCAGTGAGATGGTCTCTTGCTGGGAGGACGACAAGAAAGGCGACCCAG